>NC_086291.1:14406922-15902731 GCF_963924245.1 Chroicocephalus ridibundus | reverse complement strand
AGCTATTCTTGAAAAAACATATGATCACACCATGGCTGCTCTGAATCTCAGTAGATGAAAGTGGGGAAATAAATTGCAGAATGCTTTAGGATGTGAGGAGTTGAGAAGAATACATATATTTGGGTCCATTTTTTATAAATGGTAGTTGTCTTTTCTGAAAAACTTTTATCGATAGTGCAGGAGAAATCTTTGCTGACTGATGTAGGATATTTTTATTCAAAATAAAAATTGACTGAAAACTGTAGTTTTTCTAAATCTCAAAATGCTCCTGAGTATTCTCAAATATAAACAGAATAGAATACATTTTCAGTATTGATATTTTTATTTAAATCTTGGAACAAGTCAAATACTTAGTAAGGCGGACTGTGATTGCAAGACTTTACATTTCTAAAGTGTTTGTGCTCTGTCAGAATTGGCTGCTGTGTATTTGACTTTTCCTTTGAAATCAGTAAAAGTCTTAGGTATTATAGTCTCTTTCTCTCCTTCATTTTTCCCATCTGCAAGTCTAATGGATACATTTCTGGGAAGTGTATTCATCTGCCCGTACCTCAGATTCTGAAGTCCAAGTTTGGGGACGGGAGAGGCATCGAGCAAGAGGAGAAGACACAGGGGACGGAGACGTGCACATTCTCTGCAGAATGAGGTCTGCTAGGAAATGTCACGCAACATAAGGCTTTAACGGTTTTCCAAGCCCTGCCTGACAGTACTTCTGTGGTTTCAGTATGATTAAACAGCAGCGTTCAATTCAGTTACAAAATCTGTAGTGTGAATCGCTTGGGAATATGTTGTCAATTAGCAAATGATGGTGACCAAGAGCTGGCCCAGAGATAAGGGGCTTCTCTGCTGTTGCCTCTGGCTTCCTGGCAATCTCTAGGATTCCCTGGAAGGACTTCAGAGTCGGTGAAAGACCTCGTAAACAGTAAAATAATTGAGAAACGCTATTTTGCAGGTATTTCCTTCCTTTGACAGTTTAATTTTTATTCATCAGAATATGGCTGGAATTGGTACTATTAAATGCAATCAAAATTTTCTCAGAATGTTCCACAGCATTTTAGTGTATTGGTTTTAGTCATATCATTCTGTTCTCTGTGCGTTTTCCCCAATTACTCAAAATATGTGTGTGCAGATGTTCACAGAATGTTCATTTTCATCTTGAAAGCTCCTGTTCTCCCAATAAACTCATTTAAAACTTGTCTTCTATGGGAGTTGTTTATAACATTCAAAGCAAAATTAAAAGAGAAGATTTCTTAAATGATCTCTGTGACAAACCACAATTAATTAAGTAACAATTCCAACACTAGTTAGCTGGCAAGAAAGTATCTATTCTGTGAAATAATGAAAAATTATAAATTTAAGAGAGCAGTGACATTTGCAAAATATGTGGAACTCCTCAAATGAATTCTTTGTTACGAGCTGCTTCCTCAACTCTAATTAATATTGATATTGGCTGCCTATGTTGTAGTAGAGAGTTGCTACATACCTAACAGTTGATTACATGCAGCAGGAGATGGAGGGCTCATTTTCCTGAAAGCATGATTGTGTGGTAACTGTCATTGATTTTTCTGTATTAGAATCTCTCATCTGTTATTTTCAGGCTATGCACCTATTTCCAAAGTAATATTTAATTCCAAACTCACAGACTTAAATTTGTAAGTAGCTTGGGAGGAAGTCTAACTAGTGTTCATGACTGTGTGTAAATTAGGTAAGTCCCTTAGCTTTCCCTGTCTATGATATATGTCTCATAATTGCAAATGATGTAGTCCAGGATAATGAGATTGGACAGGCTCCCTCCTTTTGTGGTACTGACTTGTATATGTTGGCCCAGCAGTAGATGATGCACTGAGAAAGCCCCAGTGGAGTTGCTGTAGGTAATATGGAAGCAGACATCCACCTGCACTGGAGGAGGAAATTCTGGGAAATGCTAAGCTGGAGCTGGCAGAGCTTGCTTAGTGCTGGCAACAGGCTGGGAGAAGGATCTCTGAATTTAAGCTTGGAGAGAAAAAGTGGAGTTGCTCTCTGCCTGCTGCTTCACCTAAGAAACCATGTTGGAAACAACTCAGTGAAAAATCAGTTGTGCCACCAATTCTTGATTCAAAAAGCAATCAGCAGTCAAAAAAGAAGGACATACCGACAGCACTCTGTTTTATGTCAAAAGCAAAGTCAAATTAAATAGAAGTTTACTATGAAATGGTACTTGCTGCAACTGATTGTAGCAAGACTTCAGTCCTTATGATCTTTGCACCATGAGCTCCTGCACGTGGGTATAACTTCAATAGAATTTATTTAGATTTCTGCTTTCTTGTATCTTTAAGAGACAGGCATGTGAAGTCAGGATTCCTGCTATTACTTGGCTGTTGATGATAGATTCTGGGTACTACACTATGACCGCTTGCCGTTAATTCAGGATAATTAATGAAGAGGAAATCTCCTTGTAGGGAACAGAGATTGCATCAAACAGAAAGAAATCCAAGAAAGGAGCATTGTGTAGTCATCACATTAGGAGGTGAATGTTGGTCCAGAGAAGAGCACAGCAGGTGAAAGAAAAGAAGATGCATGAGCTGTTAATGTGGTCTTTTGGACAGCTTGTCTTTGAAAGAAGTACATAATTTATGTGCAATTATGAGGAAAGCTGTGAAAAGCCTCTGCTGGAAAGAAAGGGAAACTGGGATATCTTCATTGCTGGTCTCTCTTCTGCTTAAAGAGTGGTAGGTCACATTCCAGTGGGAGCATTGTGGTTTCTGCTACATGATCTATAAACACCCCAAAATGCTTATGGCCAAATGAAAGAACTTTGAAATTTTCTTCTATTCTCTCATTCCAAACTTATAACGTGAGAAATTATCCTATATAGTGCTGTCGGCGAGATGAATATTAGCGATGTTTTGCAAGGGAGAAAGGTTTCAGTTGTTCCTCTGGATTGTGATTCTTTTACGTAATGATCCTCCATCTGAGTATGACCCTAAAAAACCAAAGCTATGGAAGATTTATCTTTTGTTCTTTGCTTGTTTGTCTAATGATTCTGTGTATTTTATATCCTGCACTAACAGCCTGTTGATAAGGCTCCCCAATGACAGAGTAGGAGGTGAGAGATCATGCGTGATGCTCTTTCTTCACATCATTCCTTTTTTCATTGGTCTGCATTTGGCTGGTAATGAAATGCCTCTTGGTGTGTTGGCTTCACGGGCTGTGCATGGTTAAAATACTAGGAAAGGAAAAGTGTCCTTGGGTGTAAGTTTGAAAAAGAGAAAATGATTAATTTCTACTTGTGAAGCAAATTCAGTTTCAGAAAGAGTTAGGTGGCTTTGGAGAAAATCCAGGTTACTGTCTTTGGCAGGCTCTGCTTTTACAAAGGCACCCTGAAAAAATGGAGAAAGTCCCTAAAAAAATTAATTAGCTAGTACGTATTCCTAGCAGGGATTGCCTCTTTATTTGCTGAGAGGGCATAATGGGAACCTGATTCTTCACTGAGATTTGAAGGCAGTACGAGAATATAAATAAAATATTAATAGTTTTGTGTGAAAGGAATGTCAGTATAATTGTAGACCTTAGACAAAATAATTTATTCAGCAAATTAACCCTTTTTCTTTTTGACAAAGGACTGAACGGCAGGATTGTATTATGTATGAAGAAATATCTTGATGTGCTCTAATGTTACATATAAATAAACTTTAGCTAGGTGTTAACTTATTATTAATTCAGTGGGTTTGTACTTGTTAGGTTTGCATTATGTCTGATGCCACGCTGGAATGAGCTGGTTCAAATGCCCAGATGGGAAATCAGTCCTGCCCTGAAAAGCTGGCGAGTTAGACCTTGCTAGTAAAAACACCTGTAGACTGCACGCTCCAAATTGCTGGGGGAATCAGCTGCTGTAGGTGGCCTCCATGGAGGACGAGGGGAGGTTCCAGGTGAGAGGTGATGTGGCTGTATGGCAGAAGTTATTTCAGCACCATGATGTTAATGTGCACAGGAAGGAAAAAGGGATTTTAATTTTTGCATTAACTGTTTTGAATGGTCAAATACTTGTAAAGAACGTTGAAAGGTCTTGAAAGTGGATTTAAAGAATGGGATAGCAGCCTTGAAATATGCTTCACAAAAGGTGTTTGTATGGGGTATGCATTGTGGAGGGAGAAAGGAAGGCTGCAGTGGAAGAAAACAGCAAGTCCTTTCTTCTCTTGCAGCTAGCTCTGCTCCTTCTCAGGTACCACTCCTTTTCAGCAGCTGGCAAAGCTACTCCTGTATACGTAATTTTGAAAGAGCTTTAGAAAGTTTCAAGGTGAAAGGTGTTAAAAATGAAAGAAGATTATTACTACTATTATTGCTTTCCCATGTTCTTTGTTCGGAATTATCTTCTAGACTTTTTTCTTCTTTTTCACAGTAATTTTCAGGCCCAAACAACCCCCTACTTTTTCTGCTTAGACTGAGACAGGACTGAGGGCTATTCTGGCTTGGAAAATGTTTACAAGCTCACTGTGACAATTACTATAGCACTGGAATGTGCTATAATCAGTGGGGAAAAACAACAAATTAAGGACTACTTGATTTCCCTTGTGAATTCTACTATCATTTATGTGAGATGTAATTAATTCATTGTTGAAAATCTATGCAGTGGAACAAGTAAAACTTGTATTACACTGTGCTTTCCATAGGATAAGGGAATCTCAGCTTCATGCGGGGTTTTGTTTTGTTTTTCTGAGAATCAAAGTGTACTCCTGAGTTTATTAAGTATTCTTCATACAGGGAAACTAACCTTCCTAGCAGCAACAACAATCAATAGTTTATTTTGTGTATGAATATATTTATCACCATTCTTCCTAGAATAACCATAAGGACTTGATACATTTATATCCTGTGTTCCAAGGTAGAGCTGATCTTCACCTGAGACTTGTCACTATGTTTTGCTCTATAGATGGGCAAAAGTACCAGCTACCTGACAGAGACAGGAGAGAAAAGATACTTGTAGGTGACTGGCCGAGCTTGCATCCCTGCTTACCGTTTATTTGCCCTGTGGTTGTCTCACTGCTTGAGATACAGACTAGTCCTGCTGTGCAATGACAAAGGGGTAGGAAGGCTGCACCACCGGATTTTGTCTGCAGAGCAATAACCGAATTTTCTGCCCTCCCTGTACTGGGAACCTTCTCTTGCCTGCTGGGAGGCTGAGCAGGTACCAGCACTTACCTCTACAAGGGAAGAGGAGTTTTCTGTCTGTGTGAAAGTGAGAGGCAGAAGAGTATTTCTAATACTGGTGGAAAGGTGAGTTAAGAGGGTATCTGTGTCCACATGCACACATATGGGTATGGCTGTGATACCCAGTTGCCTGGGAAATTCTTATTCACGTTGCTTCTTAAAAGCTTGGAGGCACTGAAGGAAACTCTCCTATAACGTTATATACAGCTATCAATTAAGTGATACTATGAATCCCAGTTATTTAGAAACTGTTCTTCAGGTGATTATATGATAGAATTGTAGTTGTAGTTCTTATAACTTGCTTTTTCTTCAAGCTTTCTCTCTAACCACAAAAACTAAGAAGTTATACACACACACAAAAAAATACCAATAATAAAGTTCCTAAGGTTTCTTTTCTGAGAAGAAAGTAGACAGTACTCAAGCACAGTGAATTTTTCTGGATAGCAGCTGGTCCATCGGTTAGTACTTGCGTATCGAAACTAGTCTCAGTACTGGTGTCTCTTCCCTATTCGTGTTTTCAGGCTTAAAGGGGAACCTGTAATTATTGTAGGTTTTTGGGGGTAGGAGTTAGAGAAAGGTACAAAACTGTAGGAAATCAGTTTTATTTATAGTAAGTGGCAACTGAGATCATCCAGTGGTCACTCAATTCTAGGTGCTGGAGCTTTAATTAAGATAAATTATTATATTCAAAACATAGTATCAGTGAAAGGCAGAAAGAAGATGGATAGGAGAAACAAAAAGAGGCAAAATAATATAGACAAAGGAAGAAAAGAGGAGAGGAGAAGGAATGTAATCCCATAAAGAAAATTCTGTGCTATAAAATCCAATTTTAAAAAAATATAACTGACACTTTTCAATCAAATATATGTAAATAAAAACTTGTTTCAGTAGTATCATAATTACACAGTGTAGGTGGAGCAGAAAGGAATTTTTTTGCATCTGTTTCAATTTATCCGCTCCTCTGGATACAGCAGAGAAATCCCTTCAAAGGATCACTTAGTTCATAGACAGCACATATGTATTTTGTTGCTGTATGCTCCAGACTGTATCAATAACCGTGTACTTCAATAAAAATATGTCTTCAGAGAATTGCTCGGTCCCCTCCATCTCCTTCCTCAGAGGGCTTTATTTCCTTCTTAACTCTTCTCCTATTTTACTTGGTAGTTTATGGACTGCTAGAAAGATGATGCCTAAGCTGTTTCCTTCTTGTTGTTCAGCCGTTCTGATTGAAAGTGCATGGAAGAATGTAGGTGAACAGAACAGTCATCTGCTCGTATACTCGCTGACATGCCAAAACAGACTTCATACTGCTCCAGTGAAGAGCAGTGGAAGTTTTGATACTGAAATTCACAGGGGAAATATCGAGTCCTTTGCTATAGCTTAGACATCCTGTCAGAGAGCTGATGTTTCCAATAGCACGCTGCACCAAACTCAAGTCTGGCATATAATTTTCTTCCAGTAATTCCTAAAGTAAAGTCAGTTGGGATTTTCTGTACAAGTCTATGTGTTAATTTTCATGGGCCAAATGAGCCTGAACAGTCAAAGCCAAGAATATTATACATTGGGCATTAAAACAAGATTGAAGGAGTCTAGTGCAGAAATCTTTACCAACTTAGTTCCATGGTAACTAACCATCACTAAACGCCTTTCCACCTCCTTAAAAAAGACTATTAAATTGTTTAAAAACCTGTTTCAGGCACAGGTGCTAGACAGCCTAGAGTCAACCACTAAATTAAGACAGGTAAGTTTAATTAAGAACAGCTGTTCCTAATATGGATATTAGCTTGAAGTTCACTACTAATATTTCAAGTCTGAAGAGTTTCTTCTATTTTTCTCCTCAATTACATCCATGGGATGCTGCCGTTTCTCTCTATAAAACTTTGTGTTACTTTTATCCTTAGCCCACCACGGTAACCACATTGCTACACTTGAAGTGTAAGTAGTAAATAAAATTGAATCTTTTTTTCTCTTCTTCCTTCTGCAGCAAAGAGTCTGCTAAATGATGTTAAGAATAACAGTGCTTTGGTTTTGAGGTAAAACATAAGCAGAAGCTTTTTTTGATGCCCGTGTTAATGTCTAATTCTCTTTCCTTGAGGACAAGAAAGTACAAACAGGCAAAAATGTAAACAAAGGAGCAGCGTGGATAGAAAATAGGGAATGCATGTTTCAGCTTTACGTGCACTCTTGAAAAGGGGCAGCAGTGCACATAGTCTCTTGCCTATTGGAAATGTGACAAGCCATGCTAGCATGCAGTTTAGCTGCCTCTCTGCTCACAGTACTGTTTTGCATCAGTGATAACGCAGACAAGCAATCAGTGTGATATGAAGATCTTTGTCAGCTAAGTGAGGCTCTCTTATTAATAGAAGACAATGGAAGCCAGTGGTGAACAGCCATAAAGAATGGAAAAGAGAGGCTGGATGCAGAAAGCTAGGCTGAAACTGGTAAAGTTGCTGTGCTTGCTCCGTTCTCTCTGCCTCAGTTGGGAACATCTCGTGGGGCAGGTCAGTAACAGCCTGGTATTACTGCTGTGGACCTTGGCTTGTCAGGAAGGGATGGATGGGTGGATAGACTGCAGAAAATTGTGATAAAGCTGAAGACAAATGAAAGAGAAATGTGCCTTTCAAATGTATTTGGTGGAAAATGATATGATAGTATGTGTGTGGAAGATTATTTCCAATAAATGAAGCAGTGAAATGAAAACCCTTGGATATGGGTAGCTGTGAGAAATGAACGGAGACAGGGATGCTGTGTGTGTAAACAGGATGCAGGCAGAAAGTGGAAAACTGTGATAGAGACCAGCAGGAACTCAAAGAGTCTTGGAATTTGATGTCAGTGCAGTTACTGGTGATCCAGTCTTCTGAAATTGGGGAGCTGGGGCTGATTGCAGTTAGTGAGGATTATCTGTAAACTTTCCTGCTGAATTTTCTGTGTGTGTTAAATACTGGTGAAACTAGGTGGAACAGGTCAATGGAGCCGTAGCAGTGTCATGAGGCAGTGATGCCTCAATTTTTTCTGGTCTATGTTCCAGAAATCTGAGTCATTGCGAACTTGAAGTTGAGCAAGGAAGAAGATACCAGCAAGCAAGCTTACTGTTAATGAACAGCTAAGCCGCATCACTTTTTTTTTCCTTTTTTTTTTTCCATTCCCTTTTTGTTTTTACATGAATGCCTGTTCCTGTATATCACTTATGTAATCTTAATTATCACGTAAGATACCTTTGTGGTGCTAGGTATTTGGTGTTTTGTTCCTAAGATTAACCCAAATTGACACAAGCTCCTGCAAGCTCCCATGTTTTTCCTCCTAGTTGATGAGAAAACTAGATGACTGGAAATCATTTTAACTATTCCGTCTGTAGAGATGTGGCATTAATGCATTCGTACTAGTGTTGCAGCAAGAGATCTTTACTCTTTGGGGAACAGTTCTCCACCATTTTAGAAATATTTAGGGATACTTCTCCACGGGAAACTTTTCTTTTTTAGGGAGGCATATGTGAATATATTTTGAGATCTTCCCAGTTGCCAACCCTGTTTTCAGTTCTGATGGTTACATCACCTTTTAGAGCTGTGGATTTTGGAGCACATTGATGGCTGATCTTTAAAGAGAATGAGTTCTGAAGGTTAACTGTATTAGAGCAGTAACTGTACAGAATGTTTTATTTTTTATTTTATTTTTCATCCATATTTTTTGCCTCATATCTTCTGAGAAATAGATTTTGAGCACACTTAGGCTGACTTTTCTGTCAGGAAGGGCTGTCCTTTAGAAACTAATGGGCTTTCTACTAAGGGGTGTGGTAAAGCTGGTGAGGTTTTTCTCTACCTACAAAAATATGGCCAAAATCTGTTTTTGGAGATGTAACAATTTTTGGCGAAAGTACCAATATTAAAGCTTTTCTGTCTCATGTAATTACCAATTCCAAAAACATTCACACAGATGTGGTTAGGTCGAGGGCCCAGAGTTTCTTGTCTCTGTGTGAGAGATCACTCTGTAACAGATCAAATGAATAGTGCAGTTTTTCTTGGTGGCACTGGTACGAGGCATGGGAATTTCCTGCTAATGTGACAAGAAAGCTAAGGGGTATAATAAAAATGAATGGGGGAAGAATTATGTCAGGGTGGATTTAAGGAATTAGACAAAGTAAAAAAAAAAAAAGCTCCTTACACAGCTTCTCCTTAGCTCCCTGAGGTCTTGCTGCAGCTCTGGTGTCAAGTCTTTTTCATCCCTTTGGTTGAAAACAAATCAAAGTCCAAAGTTTGAGCTGAGTTTCATAAAACATCTTTAAATCTATGCAGATTTAAAAACAAAATTGTGTGAAAGAGGGATGAAAGCGCATTATTTAAGACAAAAAAAAAAAAAAGAGAGAAGAAGTAGTAATTTTCGGAAGAGCTGGAAGGTCAGAAGCTGTGTAGGCTCGCAGAGCTCTCCAGGCAGTGTGCTGTTCCTAAAACTGTATTCGGTGAGCAGTGCGTGCTCAGCTCCTTGCAAAATGGGCATAAGTGTCAGGTACTTTCTGGGTCTTGTGCCCGGACGTGACTTTTTTTAGGTGGTAGCGCTGTGTATGAACAAGCATGGTAACACCTTCCTCTTTATAAGATACCAGCTTCTCACCCATTCTCCCCAGAGCCTTTCTCCTTCACGTAGGTTGCTGCACTCTGTGCAGGCTGGGATTCTATTAGACATCAGTGGGGTCTCTCATGGTGCTACACAATTAGAGGAGCAATTATCATTTATGGAAAAGTACAGACTTCCTTGAGAAAGTAACTTATTCGAGAGCAGGGAGAACTTTTGTTTGTCATTCAGTGCCACAGCTGTGAAAAAAGCAAATACTGAAAATCAGCAAAATACAATGGAAAAGACAGACAAAGACAAATGACAAAGCTTCGTTCAATTACAAACAGAAAAAAAGCAAATAGCCTTCTGAAACAAAGGCCCCAAATGGGCCCTTCTGCAATACCAAAGACAGGTCTCAGCTTCCAAATGAATGTAGCAGTAGATGGGTTGTACCTAAATATCCCTGGCAGTGTAGATGAGAGCAGCATAAGCAACATTTAGGAAAGAAAACAAACTGGCAACATCAAGTGCAAGGGTTTTTTCCCCTTTTCTTTTTTTTTTTTTTTTTTCATAAAAGATTCCTATTGCAAAATATTTGGTGACTATATTGGTGTTTGTCGGTAACTGTGTAGGCATTCATTTTCTTCAGAGAGGATAGCGGACTGGCGGGACATGCCAGCCTCTCTCCCTCATGTGCTTGTTGAGCACCTGCGGGCACTGTGATGCAGGGGAGGCAGCTGCCAGGCCCACGCTCCCTGGAGCCTTTTGGGCGCTGGTGGTTACCTGGAACATGTCTTAAAGGAAAGATGATAAAGTAGAGCTGGCAGACCTGTGGATACACTTTGTCTTGCTAGATTTAATAGTTGCAATTAATAAATTTCCAGCCTAGCCCAAAGTGAGCCAACCGAGGACTGGTTATCCTCCATCAGTCTGTTCTTTTGTACAAGGCGAGCAGGCATAGCGTGTCTCTGCCAGCCAGGGTTTGGTGCCAGGGGGTCTTGTGCAGCTTCTTCAGCACGTTGGCACAACATTGTGCCAAGGGCGTGCAGGGCAGTGCAAGGGGTTTTTGCTTCAGTCCTGCTAATACCATGTGATTACACCACGCAACACATTTCTTCCTGATCTCTGGGCCTGTCCCTTCCTGAAGGAGGTCTGTCCTGTCCCTGTTCCAGACTGGCCAGCTCGCTTCTAGCAGCTGCTCCAGGCTTGTTTGGCCTCCCCCAAATAATCTGTATCCTGATGATGTATGATCCCTTGTAGAAGCAGCAGCTTCATTCCTCACGCTGTCCCTGATGACCTGTGACTGCTCTGCTGATTCATCACAATATATTATATGAGACAATTGTTTCTATGTTTAAGCTGGTAATTAGTGTTTTTTTGCCATAAATCTGAGTTTGATTTCATTTTCAACTTCACCATGCAGCCAAGACATTTCTCATGTGCTCTCCTTTACCACAGGAGAACTTGTATTTATTTTTTTTAAGAGAAGACAGTGAGAGAAATGAGTTGGACAAGGTGTTTATGAGACATGCCAGTCTAAAAAATGCAGTGTTTTACATTGTTTGATTTACTACTTTATTTACAACATAGCAGTTGAAAAACAACCTGACCCAGCAACCCTTGGATTGTTTTTCATATAGCAAAAGGAAGGGTGCCTTTTGCTATATCTGGAAAGACTATCAGGCTGTTCTCAGAGTTTTTTTAGTGTGAAGTTTATAACCAGAAGATGGTTGTGCAGAGAAAGCCATCTACTGTCACTGGGACTTGGAATAAAGCAGAGATTTGTATGACAGGATAAAGAAGGGAGGGAACAAATGCCGTATTTTCATAGTCTGTATTTAAAAGTTCCTCGGAAGTACCAGCTAGGTGGTTATCTCATTATAGCAGCTGCCAGTTTTATCCACTTACCGCTATACCAGGAGTAAAAGTCTTACTAATGTTTTATATATGTATATATTATCAGCCAAATACAAGGGTTCAGGGTTTGTCATTGTTTTATGTAGCTAATCATCTCATTAAAAAGATCTCGTATGAACCAGTTAAGCCAACTCTGATAAACCTCCAAAGTCTTAGATGACATTTCAGATAATATGGTGTAATTTGGCGATGAGCTGTGGGAATGTTATTGGGGGGGAAGCCTTCAAACTAGCAATTTACCTATGGCTAGTAGTAATTGCAATTACAGATTTTCAGGCTGAGCTACGTGAATCATCTCAGAAAGGTACAGGGCAGAGCTGGGATTCTGCTTCCAGCTTCTAGCAACCCATGTGCAGAAGTCAGAAATTAGGAGCTGCCTCTGTTTTTCTGCAAGTGGTGACAAGACCTGGCTTGAAGGCTTGTCACCGTGTCAGCCTGCAGACAGTGATAGGACCTGGAAACTGGCTTGTGACCACTTGCAGACAGGCAATGCTATGGGTATCAAGGTGTTTGGCTACAGCTATGGATATAAGAGGAAAGAGGGACAGATAGAGGCATGCTTTCTCTGGTGGGCACAGTGTTGGGTGGAGCTGGGACCTGAAAAAATTATCTGTGCCATAGAAACTGGTCAATGAGCAAACTGTCTTTGGGAATGACTGGACTGGGCTGCATGCTCTAAGGAGGACGGCCTGAGGTAGAATTACCTCTCATTTCTTTTCAGCAACATCTAGAATCAGTGATGTCCAGAGATCTGGAGGCAGGTACAGCCAAACCCCCTTGGTTTTTCCGTTAGCCAAAAGACGTGTAGATGTGGCACTTAGGGACATGGTCTAGTGGTGGACTTGGCAGTAGTACGTTTACGGTTGGACTCAATGATCTCAGAGGTCTTTTCCAACCTAAATGATTCTATGATTCTCTATTTTATCAGGCTGGGGACATGATTCTTTTTTTTCTGCAAAAAGCAAAAGGAAAGAAAAGAGGTGACTTTAGGCCATCATGATGATCATCACTTAAAGGATTTGACTAGCAGACATCATCTTGAGAACCAATTTATGTTGATAATAATAGAACCTCTGTTGGATCCATATTCCTTTGTTATAGAGGGAAGAAGGGAGGGAGGGAGAGAGAGGGAGAAAGCCATATTGGCATTTCTGCAAGAAAATGTAGAGTATGAAGCAGAAAATATTTGGCTGCAAAAACTGTTGCAAAGCACACCATGGCGCTCCATATCATACGTGCAGATTTGCTGTTGATTTTTGTAGAGAAGGTGATGACACTTGCTCTTTGAATGGAAACCAGATATTTTTCAGGCTGGTGAAAGAATAAGGAAAGCCTGAGAAAAGGCATGAATACCAGTAGCTGTGAATGCCATGTTTTGGATGATATTTAAATCCTTCTTTCCATTTGCTGTGTTCACGGTGCTCGAGACACACGAGTTAAGCCATCACAGATTGTGCTGCATTTTTTTCATTATCTTTTTCTAGCATAAGTAGTGTTGGTGGGCTACAATGTAAGGCGTATAGACTATCATATGGTGCTTCTGATTGCAGCTTACCTTGTTACACCCTGGTCACATGGGTAATTTTATTGGTTTTAGCTTCACGTGGTTAATGGCCAGCATAGGTTGTAGCCCATTCGCTCCCTAGCATCCTTCTGTTTTTCATGGCAGGACAGAAAATAGCTTGCAGGGTTTTTCCCAACTGATCTTTTTAATCAGCAGTTTCCATCTCTTGCAATTGTTTCAGCTTTTGATCTCAAAACCCAGGTTTTCTTACGACCCTTTCTTCTCTGCTTGAGTTTCTGTTAGGGTTGCTACCTTTTGTTTGAGAATCTCCTCAGTTATCTGCAAAACAGAGGATTTTCCAGTGGATAATTCTGCCATGTCAAGCTTATCCCACCTTTCTGCAGCCAGAACTGGGTTCAAATGAGCTTGCCAATGATGCAAGTTAACTATTTATTTTTTGTTTCATGGTCTTCAGTAAATTGTTACTTTGTTGCCTTGTCATGCAAATTTGGTAAAATGAATCCTTAAAATAGCTTTTGCCTAATGCCTTTTTTTTTTTTTTAATTAATGTGAAAGCTCTTGATTGTGAGGGTACTAGCACCAAATTGAGCATTAAGTAAACAAATGTAGTTCATACTTTACAGCCTTCCTGCTGGTGATGCAGATTTACTTCTGGCGTGTGAACTCATGTGTGTTGGATGTGCTGTTGTATGCAGGCTATTTCTGTTTGAAAATGGCAAGTCTTGTCAACCAGCTTGGTTCTCTGAAACATATAAGCAGTTGTCCCAGGCTGGGAGCTCACAACCTATAGCCAGAAATCCAAGTTAATTTTGGCTCCTCAAGGGCAGGCAGAAGAATAGAATGAGACATTTCTAATCGTAAAATGCTTCTGCATGACCACAATCTGACTTCTGCGTTTGCCAAATGTTTCCTTTGCTGCAACATTTCATTTTTGGGTAACATTTCAGTTCAGTTAACTGTGCTGATCGGTATCTCAGCTCTCTTATTTCATGTAATAAAACTTAGCACAAGTAACAGCTACTTAAAAGGGGTAGAGGAAGGAGAATAACTTCTGCTCACATGAATTGGACAATTATCTCTTTAACAAAAAGAGGAATTTAGTGTTCAGTTTTACAAATATGGTAACAATTATTTATAATCATGAAACTGATTTGAAATGCTTACTGAGTGGTAGACGGCTTCATATTCATTGCCATTATTGTGCTGTCTCGCCCACGAATCAAAGCAGACTTTCAGTGCTGTCTTTTCTGCCTGGTTCATTATCTACAGACTGTGGCATATCAAGAGAATGTGCTTACTTTCATGTAAAATATAAAGAAATCAAACTTCAAGCTGTTTCCATTTTGAGGATTTAAAAACAGGACCCAATTCTTAATTTTTCTCTCTTTTTTTTTTTTCAATGTATTTAACAACAGTTAATAAGGGTTTCTGATAAGCAGCATTGCTACTGATATTGCCAGAAACTGATGAAAAATATAACTAAATTCTTCATTAGATTTACTTCAGATTATTTCTGTGTACGAATGGATTTATGGAAGGACCAGCTTTCCACAAAAGAGAAAATACTCCACTTGTCAGGGAGTATTTAGCATCTGGACACGATCAGGTCTTTCTGCACAGAGGCTGTGGTGGTGAGCCATCAAGGAAAGAGTTAATCCTCATCTGAAACAGAGCATATGCTTTCTTTAATAGAGATAAAGGTTTATATTGGTGGTGCCTATTGCATTCCCTGACTACCGTGGCAGAAATCTCCTCAAAGAATCCCAGCAAGTTAGCGAGCCATGAACCCTGATCTCCCTCCTCTCTCTACTCTTATACTGTCAATCCTTAATCAAGCTGTGCTTCTTCAAGTGTTTTCCCATTTGATATTCTAGGAGTTTCTCCCCACTTTATATCAAGCTAACTGGTCTATGGTTTCCTGTTATGTCTCCAGGCACTTTTAAAATAACTTTGTTATGTTAGCCACTTTCCAGTCCCCAGGGGTCTCTTCTAAACTAAATGAACTTGTGAATGTGCCTGCTAATTCCTTAGTTTCTCTCCCCACTTCCTTAGCACATTTGGATATTTGTCTGGCCATGGTTTTTAAGACTGTCTAACCATTTTAATAATGCTACTAGCATTACAGACTTAAAAGAAAAAAAAAATATTCCTCCTTCAAAAGCAAACTCCTGACCTCTTCATAGCAAAGACAAGCACAGTACATGCTTCGCTTTTATTTTGTTTATACCTCGTACTATTAAAAAGGATTTGCACTCCCATACCATCAGTCCTTGCCCCCTGCACAGTAAACCTGTTGTGTGCGAGGAAGAACTAGCTATAATAGGGTAGCGTTCACAGCATTCACTGTGCCTTGTGGTGGTTAAATTTTGTTTTCCTCATTGTGGATGGGAAATGCGGTGAGGCGGGAGTGATTAGTGACATCCTCGGTCACCCCAACCACATCCCTGCTGCTGAGCTCCTGCACCACCTGCTTGACAACACCAGTCACTCCAAGGCTCGTCCCTGCCCTTGGGAGGAAACCTGCCCAGGAAGGGCAAGGCAGCCCCAGCCCTTCTCAGTGATGAGCTGGGACAAGGCCAGGCTCCTTCTGGGAGATCCAGCTGATGAGCACGCCATGGGGTGGCCTGTCTCATTCATTGATCCAGGCTTTCTTCTTAAGTTCTGTCTATTATTTTTTTTTAATTTAAGCTCATGAATATTTTCTGTTGGATTTTCTGTTGTCACTTGGATCTTATTTAGATGTTCTGTCTTTTTACGAACACCTTTTTCCTCTTTGTATTCCATGAAGAGTACATCTTGACCAATGTAAATGTCAAAATTATAGTGTAAAAACCAAAGTTACAGTTGCCTGAGAGAAGTGTACTGGCATAAGTCACTGTCACAGGTTCTTGTGATAAACAGCTGGGGTTTTTTTGGATTAAAATGTGGGAGAAGCAACATGTTGGTGAGAAACAACATAACTGGTGAGAAGGAGTAAATACAATCTGTCTGTAATTCTGGAGAAATCTGTTTTCTTTCACTGAATGCCACTTAGATGCAAGGGAAATATATATGCTGTCATGTGGCTATGGTCAAGATATTCTTAACTATGGTTTGTTTTCTGTAAGCTATTTCTCATAGCCATTAAAAGCTGTTAATTCTTAAGTGTTCTTTTTACTGATACTTGTATGATAATAGTTTTGTAATATGATGACACTCATTCTTGCAACATATTCAATGTCTGTGTTCATCAAAGAGATGAGGGAATAAATCTACATTTTCTTATTCAGTTTGAGGAGGATGCTAAAATGGAAAGAAGAAACAAATACCAGAAAGACAAGGAAATAACGAAATAGCATCTACAGAGAATCAAACCATGCCCTGTAAATACCAACACGAGTATCAGCTTGGAAGTATGCAAGCAATATGTTTGCATAAAGTATTTTGAAATGCAGAAGCTTTCCTACAATACGTGAAGGGCGGGGGGGGGGGGGGGAGGCAGGGAAAAGGGTGCAATAATGAACAGAAGATCTTGTGTAAGTGTTCAGTGAGCACCAGAAACAGAGTGTCCTTTGAGTGCTGGTAAGCATATCTAAAAACGCTCCATCACAGAAGGAGCAAGTCATTCCTGTCTGTGGTGCAGCTACATCTGGAAAAGTGGTCTAGGCTCTGAGAAATGTGATGTATGAAAAATACTGAAGGATTAGACATTGTGTGTGCCTCTCATGTTAAACCCTCCTATGTAAGTGGAGACTTTTGGGAGCATCTAAGAACTGAACCTGAATCTGCTTAGCATCGTTTTCTGGGCCATGAAAAACTCATGAACATGTTCTAATTGACTTTCTTGTAAAACAACCTGAAGATCTTTGACCTGAACAGGACTGAGACTATTGTAAACTTTCAGATATGGCTTTTTTTTCCCCAAAAATGGGCAAATGGGACACCAGTGTCTTATTCTGTACATTTTTATGCATGGAATCTTGCTCCTCTGTCCCATTTCCAGTGCAGGAAACAAGGCAGCTAAGTTAACAGGACACCTAGCCCCAAAGTTACACCTCATCCTGCATTGCCGACTGCTTCCCAAAGCCCCGTGCTCCTGTGCTGTGCTCGATGCTGGAGGCCCCTGCGCAGGCTGGCTCCTCTCCACCCGCTGCCGCAGGCAGGGCCTGGGACACCTTTTTAGGGTGCCTGATTACAGGACACTTTGTCCTCCCCCTCACCTTCACCCTGTCATGAGATGTCCCACGCTACCATCACGTGAGTGTCTTCGCAATGGCAGGCAGTAGCTCTCAGCCCTTGTGCAGGCAGGGTGCCTCTCTAGCCCTGGCAGTGAGCCCAGGCTGGGCTCCAGCTGGGTTAATTTTATAATTTCTCTGACTGTCCGTGCATTACTCGACTGTCCTTTGCAGCAGGGATACGGCCCCTGAGCTGCCAAGTGAAAAGCCCTGACAGCCCCATTTAAGCACACGTTACAGGATTTCAGGCAAAGGGAGACTGAGTCCTGGTTGCTGTAAATTACAAGATAAGATTTTTCTAGTAACTGCAAATGTATCACCACAGCCCATGAGAACAAAATTTATCACTTCACTTTACCAAAACAAGTAGGGAATTGGCCTTGAAGTTTGAAAGGAAAATGACGCTTAAAAAATAAACCAGTTAAATTGTTTCATATCAATGCAGACTTGACCCTCTTTATTTTACTACTTAAAACTGGATTTTTTTCTTCTTACACCTGGATTCCTTGGTTTCTCAGCTTGGGATTTCTTTTGCTTTCCTGATTAAAAAAAACTGAACAGGTGTGTAAGCCTGCAGATGCTGCAGCACTCTCCCTGTAATAGCCAGGCATTCATTTGAACCTAAAATGAAACTCAGTACCTTAGCTGATGGCCTTGGATCAGTTTATGAAGTGAAGAACTTTGCCAGAGGTGAAGAACCTGTGCATCAGCCAGAGAAAATGTTATTTAGGTCTTGATTATATTTTTTTCTCATTTCTGCTTGTCTTTTCCCCCTTGATGGGTTTGCTAGTCTTTGCCAGCTCACCTAATAAGCAGCCAAACACCACAACAAAAGGATTGTCTTGTGATGAAGGTTTGGAAGAGAGAAATGCATAGAGTTTATCTAAGCAGGGAATAAGAGACATAAATTAGTATTTACTCAATCTGAAGTTAAATTTAAAATATGAACATTCAAAATCCTATTTGAGGCAATAGGATGAAGAGGGGAAAGGAGTAGCTGAGATTGATAATTAGGGAAGACTTGCCAATTGGGACCACCATTTGTTTTCAGCAGAAGTATTGCATGCTTGATTTGTGTCCAAATGTAGTATAATTCTGGAAAGTTCATGCAAGACTGATTTATCCAGGATGGAAATAGGACAAAGAAAAGGTGTGTGTAGGGCAGGAGACTGAGTGAAGAGTGTACGAAGTGTGTGGATGTGTGAAAGTCTGGGGGAAGAAGGAGGAAAGAGAATGTAATTTGAATCTCTTGGAACTGTTGAACTGAGGTTTAGAAGTATCTGCAAGGTGTAGATGGAGTTGTGAATCTTAACTGGAAGAGCTGAAAGAAATTACTGGTCTTTCCTTGCAATTTAGCACCCCTCAACTTGGGTACTGCATTGCATGAATGCTCCTAATTCCCTTAGCGTGAGGTCAGCTAATTCAGTTTATATCGTGACCTTCAGCTAAGATGCTAATGATATTATAAAGGTTAGTGCTCTCAGGAGCCTCTTGGAAATGTATACCTGCATGAAGTTACACAGTCTCTGAAGTGCTTAGACATTAGAGCAACAGCATCTTCCATTAATTTATTTTAGCATTGAAAGACTGGTAGCACAGCTTTAATGTCGCTGAAGAGTACAAGGGGTTCACAGGGTTTTCAACAGCAATGTGTTGTTTTGCATTTAAGCAAAATACTGTATTGGGAATGAGCACAAATGAAAGCAAAGTACAAGTTGTAAACTATCTTGTAACTGAAGTGCACCCAGTTTCACTGATCTTGAAAGTAAACTTGAGCTATGGATTGTTTTAAACTACTTAATCTGCACAAGTTTTTCCTGTATTTTTTTATCCGTTAAAATTTTACTACATATTCTCTGTTTTGTTTGAGGAGTTTTTAGCCACGTACATTTGAAACTTTGTTCTCAACGCTAAACTAGATGCTTGCACATTTTCTTTGGTTTAATTCCTTAAACTAACTCCAGAATGGCTTTTGAAACCTGTTGACTCTGTCCCAACTCCAGGAAAATGAATGCTTTCTTTGTAATCCCGCTGTTGTGCCGATTGGAAAAGTAATTGAATCCTCTCATGGGCAATAGACCAGCCATTTTACATACCTCCCTTATCTATGTAAACATTTCCTGATCTGCTTTCTTCTCCATCCCTTGGGGTCAATAACAGTTTCTTATGATGTCTTTATTTTAAAATGGTCTGCTCCCTTCCTCCCTTCCAAAATTGTGAGTAGAATTAATGAATATTTTCTTTACTGTTCATTTTTCACTCCCTTCCTTTTCCTTACATTGTACCTTGCTCTCCCACTCGTAGGAACACTTATGTGTTTGTTTCTTCTTTCTGTTGGAATTGGACAGCCCCTACCTTTGATTTGTGTAACCTGCAAATATTCCTTTTAATTTCATAATGAATTTTTCATTGTTTTTTCTCTTGTCATTTCTTTCCCTTTGCACGTTTCAGAGAATTAATGTAAAGAAAATGGGAGGCCTTCACAGAAACCATCAAGTTAATTTGTTCTCAATAGGCATTTGCAAAGGGTTGAGACCTAAGTTCTTCCATGCTAAGGATGGGCAGGTGCCATGTGACTTTGACCTTGGAATGTTGAATGCACAGTTGCTTATAGGCAAGCTATAGGTGACGGCAGCCTGACAGCAGCGATGAATAAAAC
This sequence comes from Chroicocephalus ridibundus, assembly GCF_963924245.1. Classification (NCBI taxonomy): domain Eukaryota; kingdom Metazoa; phylum Chordata; class Aves; order Charadriiformes; family Laridae; genus Chroicocephalus; species Chroicocephalus ridibundus. The sequence goes on along the minus strand of NC_086291.1, from coordinate 15,882,684 downwards.
AATTACCGCACCGAGCCGTGTGCAAAAATTTCTGAATCAACAGAGATAAATATTTTGACAAAGATAAATTTATGAGTTATTGGCTCAGCCTGCGGTTTGTTTAGGATTTGTCGTTCTTGAAGGTATCATCAATTTAAGTTGGGATGGTTTGCATGGCTCTGAGCAGAGCGCTTCTCTGCTTGCACACGACTCCACACCTCCAGCTCCCGACGGTGAAACTCGCAGGGTTTTCAGTGAGTTTTGCTAGTTTGCTACTCCTTGCTCCTCTCTTCTTGCTTTCATGTGTGGGTGTAACTTGGGATGCCGAGGAGGTGCAGGAAAGCATGAAATCTCATGGCCAGCCTTCAACTTCATCCAGTCCTGGTGACGGCAGGAGCACGTCGGTAGCTCTGCCTTACAGCCTCAGCCCGGCAGAGCAGCCGCAGGAAGAGCACCCAGGAAGGATAACTCCTGGGACCCTGCCAGTCTTTCTAGCGCTGCTGTTGCCACTCTCATGCATCATTCAGACTATTAGTGCACTAATTAAAATAGATCAGAGTTTGCCTGTTTTATTGGGGCTGTAGAGATTATTTGTAAACCCTGTTACTGGTTAAAATGATGAAACAGCTCTCCTCTTTCAGAATTTTCTGTTGGAAACTATAGTGAGGCCATGTGTTACTAATACTTTTATCAACCTCAGATACTTTCTGCAAGAATAAAATGGACAAGTCATTTACGTATATTGATCAGGTCATTTTTTTATCTAAAACATCAAAACATTTATGATCCTCATTTAGTTAATTATAGATTTGATTAGAACAGTTAGAAAGATATTAAAGTATATTCAGTACTTCTTATGGACATTGAGTTTTAAGGCAGTAGAGTTGATGGCTTTTGCAGCTTTACAGTCTTAAAGTAGCATGCTGAACTGAAAGATGAGCTGGGATGAGACAGTGCTTTGAGCTGATTTCTGTCGACACTCACAGCTGTGCTGCACGGATGTAAACACTGCCAGATCTGAACAGCGGCTTTACACCTGCCTTGTGCAGGTGTGAATAACAGCAAAAGCTATGGAGGGGCTGAGAATCAGGCTCCAAGAGCTTCAGCCTGCAGGCGTTTGTCAGATGCCTAGTGCAGATTGCATTAACCACCTCAAGAGGTTTTTTTTACATTCTCTGAGTTTAACCAAATACACAAATGCTTCTACTAGTCCTTGTGTATACATGGATCATTTTTCTTGGATGCAACATTTAATTGGAAGTTCAGTTGACAGCAACAATACTGAATCATAGATATCAGGCATTTTATTTTCAACATGTTTATGCAGGTAGGAAATAATACCGGGGTGTTATGAGTACTAGAAGAGATTCATCAGCCATGAGCTTTAAATTTTATTTTATATCTGTGTGTGGTGCTGGTGTGGTGTTTTGATTAAGTGTTTTTTATGCTCAATTCTTTAAAAACCTGTTAGGGCTATTGCTGGTGGGAGAGGCACTGTATTAAGATTTGTTCCAAATTCATAGTGAGCAGGAAAAGACCTTGCATTTCTCCTAGAGAAAGATTATGGGAAGCTGTCTGGGTTAAAAAGACCTAAAATAAACCTAATGGCTCAAGCATACAGAGCTGAGACTGCCTGCTTCAGGGCAGGAGGGGAAGGGAAGACCTTAAATGTGCATTTAGGCCCAAAATGATACTTAATAACTCCCATGCCAAAAGCTGTAAAATTAATTTTGTAATTTTTTATTTTTATTTGGTAAAATTTACCGTTATTTCACCATAATAAAACTGAGAGTTGTTTCATCATAAACTGTTTAAGTTACAGTATATCTAACACTTCTCCAATTATTCACTATTTTAAATTTTTCAAAGAATTCTAATGTATTAGTCAAAGTTCACACTTACAGAAAGCTATGCTGATTTGTGCCTCAGGTACTTTATAATGACACCTGTAATGACTTCCTCAACAATTTTCTTAGGTACTTACATGAGGGTCGTGAGTTTATAATTCCCTGGATCGTCCTTATCATCTTTCCCACCTCAACAAGAAGAACATTGGGTATCTTCCGGATTCTTCTTGTGACTGTAATGATTAATTAAATTACATTTATTTTGGGGTTGATTTTTTTCTTGGAAGATAATTCAGCTAATATGAATGGAATAGTTGGAAAAATAATGGAAAAATAGAATTTTAGTTGGAAGGCACTTACAATGATCATCTAGTCCAACTGCCTGACCAATTCAAATTTGCAGACTCTCCATGTTATTGTGAAGTGAGTTATTTCTTCAGCTGCCTTACAGTTTTGCATCAAACTAGGAGAAAATGTTGTGAATATAAAGCTGAAATTCTGATTTATTCAGTCATTAACAAAAAAGGCCCCATGCCATTTCAATGATAATAGAATGAAAATCCAACTGGTGTTTTCTTTCTCAAACTTGTTTTCCGTAGAGATTGCCGCTCTTAGGCAAACACCTATTTAAACCTTTGAAATGTATAATCTTAACTTCATGCAGCTCTAGTAGCCTAGATTTGCTAATGTTTCATCCCTACTTGCAACAGCATTACAATTTAAGTTTCTGTAATATAAAAAGCATTTGTGGAGCAAACACTAGGAAAATATCTTTCTGGGAATAATGTTACAGGTATGAAATAAGGTTTAGGGTTTTTTTATTGTTATCATCAAAGCTTTTCTTTGCGGCTTTTTAGCCTGTTAATAAAAGTACTGGATATAAATCTTATGAGATATAGCAGTAGGTGGTCAAAAATCATTCCAATGTGTTACTTCTACATGCAATTAAGAAAAAAGGAAATCAAACATTCAAGCTGCAGCCATGGATTAGTTAACCTCGAGAAAGAGCCCCGATTATTGAAAGCAAAAACAATCAACACTCTAAGCTTAGTGTAATAATGAATGCTGATATACTTGTGAAATATTACTAGTCCAAGAATGGTATATAGCGTGGCTGCTTGAAGATAGCCTAGCTAGGATTGACCTGGATACAGTGTGGCGTGCGAAGGCTCATTTTCTCTCTTTCCTGTTTCACATAGGACAAGCCTGCAATAGTTGTTTGTGTTTTCCCCTAAGATTTCACTTAGGCCTGGTGGTTTTACTGAAGCTTTTATGCATTTAATTAGGCTCATATGTTCCAACAGTGGCTCATAAAAAGTGTCAGAAGAGATGGAGAAAACCTTCCCCACGGATTATAGAGCAAATGTGCAAGAACTTTTCTAGGGCAATAGTGTGAGCTGGTGTCACTTGCAAGGTGGAGGACGGACAGGCCACTGCACAAATGACTCCTTGCTTCTGCATGTCAGGGTAATGCCTGCTGCTTTCTGTCCTGCTGCGTGCTGCAACTCTTGCCAGCAGCCGAATTGTTTGCTCCAGGATAAGCAGGCTGCTGAAAAATTCCATTTTGCGTAGGCTGTGTTTTATGCAGGTCTCTTGCTCTGTTAGCTTTGCTACAGTTCATGATCACATTCCTCACCCCTTAGCAAGGAGCACCCCAACTTTTTCCCCATGGTAGTAGCCCCTTGCACAACCTATAGTTAGTTGACCAGCCTGTCAACTAGCTGCATCTGGCATGAACAGTCAACTAGCTGCATCTGGCATCATCACGCATCTGCTGAAGAGGAGGGAGCCACCATGCTACACACAAGCTGGCAAGGGCTGAGAAACCTCCCTAGCTGGCAAAGTCCCCCTGCCCGCACGCCCTCTGAGCTGTGACCCACGGGCATACAACTTGTGAGCCCTTCAGAAGGCTATCTTGATGCTAAAAAAAAAAAAAATTGGAGAGGACTACTTGTTTGTTAAGACTGAGGCAAATGAGAAGGTAGTCAGCATCATGAGCCACAGCTGAAATTATAAGTGACTGTGCCTCCTCTTTAGGATGGAATTAATATAACTGTCTACTAAAAAAAAAAAAAAAAAAATAAAAATCCAACCCCTGACCCTTACGTAGACAGGCTTAGCTATGGATGGGGTTTATTTTATTTGGGGTTTTTTTATGACTATGTTTGTACTGTGATGTTTTGACACTAGCAGTATATTATTATAAAAGTCCCATATTCTGAATAAACCTTGGCCTAAAATAACACTAGAATTTTGATTTATTTCTGTGTGATTCTTTTTCAAGTGCTGTAAATCATGTTTTGGTGTTCATTTACCTTTGCATTCTTTTTTGAGCCACTGGCACTGAGGCTGACGGATGGGAATCAAATGAAGTGTGCTAAGTGTTGCTGCTGTAGGCTTTCATCTCCCTACATTTTGTGGTATGATTTATCCTAGTAATACATCATGTGCCTCATTTTCTTTTGCTTATTTTATTTAGTGTTGTCACAAATAATATCATTTGACCATCTACCATGAGCACTAAGCAGTTGTAAATTAATGAAATAAACTGAATCTATGGAACTCATCTGTCCCAAATTTGATTAGAGACGCCAGTGTTGTACCAAGCCATTTACTACAGATGAACCTCATTTATTAAGGACACAGCCTTGCAGGGTCCTAGCTAACTACAGTAAATTGTTATGCACAGTATTTGCAATGATTTTAATGAAACAGTTAAAAGTGACGTTTTTATATCTCAATCATGATTGGTGTTTCATGCTTCATGTTCACCTGACATTTTTAGTTACTCTGTTGCTTTGTCCTGAGTCACTGGCATAGGTCTGCGTAAGTGCCTCTCCTCCCTCTGTCCCCAGAACGGGGTGCCTTGTGAGTAGGAGATGTTGAAAGATAATTTTAAACTGGCTTAATAACTAGGATTCAATGTCCCCATCACATTTTTGGAGATTCCTTTAGTTTTTATTTACTACTAACTGTAGTGCATAATGTTTTCCATTATTATTTTTCCCTCTCTTGTTATGGCACCTGCATTACAGTGTAATGCGAAAATATAATATCGAAGTGCATGCTTGAGCCAAATCCCAAGATGCAATTATTCTGAGATAGTGGGGGAAATTCTTACTTGTAGAGTTAGTGAGAAGACAGCAAAAATTACCATTCATGTGGAATGTAGTTTGACAAACCGGTGCACTCAGATAAAGAAAGTTAATAGGATAGTATGGTATTTTAATGGTACATAAACCATCTGATACATATTGAGACTTATGTCCTGGCAGTAAAAGCTGAACAAAGGTTAAAAATGACTCAGAGAAATTCTGAAATGTGTATGCCGGGAAGTGTCTGAGTTAGATATAAAACACCCAAATGTTTTGGACTAGCAATCCCACTTAAAAAGAGTAGTTGAAAGAATGTGTTGTTGGAACATACAAGACAAAGCAGGGAAAGTCTGGGGAAACAATGATAATTGAGAGGAGGAAAATAAAGTAGATGAAGAGAGAAGATTAGGTAGGTAGAAATACTGTTCCTTAGAAATGTGAATTATGTGAACACAAGAAGAATTAACAACGTCTAAACCAAACTCTTTTTGTGGTATGGATTGGCAAAGGATGGTGACGACTATCCAGTATTCTGTATTCATAAGCCCACTTTGTTATTTCATTATGATCAGACTGTTAGGGTAATGGTAATGCATGATGGGAATCATTGTATCAAAGGCAAAATGAAAATACAATACTTCAGCTGAACAAATACATCATTGATGTTCTCCCCGCACCCGCCACCCCTCTTGAGTCTTTTTTTCCTTCTGTTAAGTTCTCAGCTTAAACGATTTTGGGGTAGACTTCTACATTTGCTCTGAGTAGGCTGGATGTGTTCTCCAAATACACTGTCTTGTTGTAGTTGTAATGTTTTTTTCTCCTATCTAAATGCGTGTTAAATGAACTGGAGAGAACATTGGTACATGTAGGTTGTAAATAGCACATGCAAATAAAACTGCGTTCAGCACAGCTGCCTAATGGAATATTAAGAGGAATTATATGTGCAACTCATTTTAATAATGTTTCATCTAAAAAAAGAAAAGCGTGAACCTTTATGAATGGCAGAAAGCTCTAATTTTTGCTTCCCGAAGAAACAGAAAAGGAGTATTCTTTATTTCTTTTCTTGAACTAGCTTAATGTTACAGTCTTCAGTTCAAGAACAAAAACAAAATTGTTTTTCTCATAGCTGGGTAAGATCAAGATTATCCTAAGCAAACGGAGTTATTTTTGTTTTGCATTTCACCATTGAAGATTTGGGAATCAAAAGTAACTAAAAAATTTATGAATGCCATAGCAAGCAGAGTAGAGGTGCTTGATTTTTGACAGAGCATTAAGAGCTCTACTGTATGGATGGTATGCGTGAAGTTTTTAACTTTCATCAGTATATATTAACAGCTAAGGACTGAAAGACACAAATAGACACTAAACTGTAATTCAGGAAAGGTCTCTTAGCAAATTTGACATCCTACTGATGATGGTTCACAGTGAATCGTGATTTTGGATTGCTGTTCAGTGGAATTCCTGCTCATGGGTTCACTTGGCCTGGTATGTATATGTGCATATATAGACACGTTTGTGTGTATATCTATATATACACAGAAAGACCATGTGACTGGAGACTGTATATGTATAAGTAGATAGATCTAGAAAGCATCTGTATTATGTATCAGAATGTCATAAAATATCTCAACCTTGGTTCCATGGTTCCGAGCTCAGTACTGGTACATCCCCAGACATAATCTCAACCCCAAAGACCTCATGTTTTGTTTTGATGAGATATAATGACAGACTGATGTCAAATAACTGGAAGGAAAGGGCTGGCCTTTTCCCCCCGTGTAAGACTGAAAGAAGGATTTATGATGAGGTAGCATTGGGCATGATGAGTCTTGCAAGACAAGTTTCAGCTCTCAATAAGAGTTTCTCTTTTATGCAGAGTAACTCCAGGCCCACAATCTGTTAGGTCTTTGATTGCTGTATAAGGGTCTTGAGCAATATCACCAGAGAGATCTTGAGTAAAACAGAAATGGTTTTAGCAGATTTTACTGGTTTTATGCAGTCTGTGTGTTTATAAGAGGCAGTTTTTTCCTCTGTGGTATATTTTTCCTAGCATATTTATACTGAATTGCACTGTTCAGACAATTCCTTAAAAAAAAAAAAAAAAAAAAAAAAAAGAAGAATTTAGTTTCAGGGTCTGAAATTTAGATTTTCTGTCAGCCACTTGGCATACTTCTGTATAAAGTACAAGCAAAATTTTAAATTTAACATGTAAACTTAGCTAATGAACCTTACATGAAAAATTTAATGCCACCTGCTATCAAATATATGGCATCTGAAAGCACTGTATCCCATAAAACACCTTGCTGAAAACAGTTATAGAATTATAATGCATACTCAGCAGGCTAGCACTACAGCACAATTTTCTTTACTATATAAGCGCTGAAGTCTTTTGCATAACACCCCAGAGACAGCTCTAATACAGTCTCTGCCACCTATGGTTCACATCAAGATGGAGGTCAAGGTGTAGAACCATTTAACTTAAATCCCTATTCCAGGTTATTAGCTAGGAAGAGAAAAGGAGGAAGCGTGCAATGGAGATGTGTTCTACATGACCAGCATAAAATAACTTTTTACTTGTAAGTGGTGATAGGTAAAACAGAAACCGACAGCATCTTACAAGCCATTAGAATGTTTTAGCAGAGCTTCAGCTCTTTTCCTTATAGCCTGGATGAAAAAAAAAGTTAAAGATACTGTAAAAGGGGATGTGTGTGTAAAAACAATCTACTACCAACTGCAGATGAGGGTCTGCTAAGGTTTTTACATTAGACTTTTAATTTCATAGGTTTCCTTGTGTGAATATTAAATTCACATCTGTGAGTTTAGTATAGTGTAGTGGTGCCATACCTGCCCCCTAAATTGCTCACATTTCGTAACTACCTTACTTACTGTATTGTTATTGTGCTGGATAACCTTTCTTTACTTCTCTCTATAACTAATAATAAGTAGAAAATTAAAAGGGTAGTATGGATAATGGAGGATGATGGGGTAGTGAAGGGAAACAGGAGCAATTGTCCTTTTCTTGCACGCTTATAAATCAAGCAATTGTAAGGTACGTATTCCAAATTAGAAAAATAAATAATTTACTTGCAGAGGTGAAGCATCAAGAATTTTGTCACCCTCTCTGCCTCCACCCCCCCCAACTGCCCAAATAATCTTCCCCAGCAAATTGTAATGAATGAAACCAGAACTTTTAGATGAAACTCTATATGTGACCATAATGATAGCGCTGCCTACCATGAAAGCTAGAAAAATGCTTCCAATTTAACCACATTGCTGTATACCAGTATGGCACTGGACATGATAAGCAGCCAGGTTGCAACTTAAGTACCACTGCTAGGCAATTTCCATTTCAAAGCTGGCATGTTTCTGAAAAGTTCAGTGCTTCTAAAGAATCAATTAAAAAGATCTTGTATACATCAGCCTGCTTGCATGTTCACCTTCAGTGAAATGTTTGATTAGTAACGTATTCTCTTATATGTGGCTATGATTTCATATTTGAGTTCTCTGAACGGCAGCCTCATTTACGAAACAGAGTTTCCAGGCAGAAGTCAGCTGCTGGTTTGGGAAAACTCTCAGGTTTCCTTAGGAGAAAGTTTCACCAGGATTTCTTCCCATTTCCTCCAGAGTATCTAGTATTGGCATAGAGGCTACTGGGCCTTCTGCCTTCTGCCTCTTCAGGCATAAGAAGCTCCTAAAACCTAGGGATGAAATTCCATTTCGTTGCAGAAGGATGGAGTAAGTTGCCTTCGTGGGAAGGCATGGGGATGTGCGTGGTGCTTGTGCAGATGTGCTATGTGTATGCAAGGAAAGGCCTAGGCAGAAGCTCAGCAGTGAGAACCCATGTGATTGGCAGGATGGTCTGATGTTATTTGAAATGTGAGCGCTTTTCTGAGTCTGTGGAAGTGTCATAAGCATTAGGGCCATAAGCAATGTACTGCAGTTTCTTACTTGTCTCAATAAATGTTTTGACATACAGGATTCTCCCCTTGCTCTCCATGCATGGGAGCCTTCTAGGTACTTGCCATTGAATCTTTTGCCTAAAGGAAAAGGAAGGAGAATAGGTGACGGGGGATGTAAAGCCCATTTGGGGTAAGGGAGAACTCTTAAAGAGATGCTTTTGCAATAGCCCCTGAGGGATACAGGAGGGGGCTGACATGGTTGTTACTTCAGGCTCACAAATGTTACTTCTTCTCCTGGTGGCACAGCAGCAGCAGGGCTCTGGCACAGACAAAATAAGAGAAGTATTGCCAGTTTGCTGCCCTGATAACATCCTATCCTAAAAATCTGCTGTTTTGCTTGAAAGATGGACTATCTTGCCTTATTACTGGAGCACTCTCATCCACCAAATTGGGCTAGGAATAATTATGTCCTACATGACTTAAAATTGTGTGTCCCTTTATGTAGCCTACTTCTCTGCTCCGTCTGTCATTCCATGCAGGTCTAACAGATTGGTTCTTCTGTGTCCATCACTGCATACTCTTCCATGGCAGCTCCAGTGTGAGCTTCTGATAACAGCTGATCGTATCAAACCTCAATGCCAATAAATACAGTGTACTAGGCCTTTCTCTGGCCATCTGTGCCAATGTGAATATTACTCTATTGATCTGTCTTTTGAGTGGTATGAAAACTGTCATTCTGGACTAGAAATATTGCTGGGCCAAGAACAGTGAGAGGTTCATAGCATTAGTCTCAGCCAGGGGTGACAACAATTTTTCATTTTTACTGGACTGATAAAATTTGATCAAAATTGGCAAGTTTGCACAGTTAAATGGCTGAAATAAAATTCCAACCTGCACCCCAGTCCAGCAAGGGCTTATGCATGTATTTGCGGACACAGGGAGCAGTGTTTTCATGGAGATGAATGGGTTTCTTACAGCGCGGAAAGCTAAGCACACATCTAAGTCTTTGCAGAATCTGGGCTTCAGTGTCTTTCCACTCCTGAGACGTAATTACAACCTTGCACTGCAGTCACTGTTGAAAGCTCACTTACTGAAATCAAACTAAATGAAGACATGCTGCTAGTGCCTAAAGGAACCCAGTTGTCTAGTTAGAGATGCTTTTGTCTGTCCTTAGGCAGCAACAACAACCATAGGTATGAACTGTGCACACCACTGACTTCTGTGCTGTATAATTTTGTAAGCAGATGTGCAAAGGGGTCAACTGTTTGCGGTCTTATGCTGGAGACCACAAAGGTCCCTGCACTTTGCGTGTTCATGCTATATATATGGATATGTATATATGAGGCATCTTGCATAAAGAGCATGCAAAAATTGACTAAAATCATATTAAATGGCTGAAAATGTTAATTTGCTAGGATTTTTTTTTTTTTTTAAATAGCTGTGATTTACTGAACATGATGGGTTTCCTTTAAAATATTTGGAATGATGCATGGGGTCAGTTGCCTTGATCATATCATGACTCATGATTGATACTCTGATATGATCTGTCAGTGTTATAAATTTGCTGATTATATCACTGTTTAACTTATTAAATTTTAACCTCCTCCTATTTTTTGCCTTGCTTTGAAAGAATAGTGTGGAGAAACATCATCAAAAGATTTTAATTTTTTTTTGTTCAAATCTTTTTTTTTTATTTTGCCTTCAATCTGTGACAGAACTCTGCCTGCATCAGTAGTGTGCCAGGCAGAAACTGTCTCAATGATCCAAATGAATACGGAGTTTCTTTAAATTTGGAGAAAGTAGCTTTCCAAAAGACAGGATGCTTCGTGTTGCATGTAGAAGTGTCTTTTCAGTTAAGAAAAGAGTGGACCACTCCCATCATACACTCAGTAGTTGACCGCAAACTCAGAAAACAATAGAAGCGTACAGGAGAGGCAAAAATGAATGAGCTGCATCCCATCTGTTTGTCCTTTTGCTACATGTGGTAATGGTCACTTATCTGACTACCTGTGGATATGAAAATGCATTTGAAATGATGAAGAACTCTCTGTTCCATGGTAATGACAACAACCCGTGACATTTCGAACCTTACCAGCAGGTTAGAAACTATTTGTGTTCTCTTCCATTAAGAATTTTACCCCTTCTGACACATCTATTTGGTTCTGTTTGAAAGAGAAAATCACATTAGTATGACCTAAAACCACAAATAAAGACTATCTTCTCCCAACTAATCTGCATATGTTTAAGTATTTATGAGCCACCTGCTGGGGATATGAGTTGGTTATCAATCTAATAACACCCAATGTTCCTTGGAACCCTCTTTGTAAGCACCAAAGCATATATGCACTAACACTAAATGAAACCAAGCAGCTGATAATAAAATATTGAATACTTGATGTTTGTCTCCCTCTCGATTCCCTCCCTCCTTCCCCGCTTTTAATTTGAGTTCTCTAAAGTATCTGAACAACACAAAGGTAAACATTCTTTTTGGTTCTCCAACCTGGAACAAGTGTGTAATATATTTCACTCAGCATGTTCTGATATTTTACATCAGAAATATCGTTCTTCCTTTATACGTAAGGCTACAGCCTAGCTGTATTTTTAAGGCTTGCGATGTTTTTCATTTAAGCACTTCAATAGACTCACAAACACTTATCCATATCCTCTGGATTTGCAGAGTTAATTTTGGGCATGTTGTTCTTTCTTTACTTTTATTTTGTGCTATTGTTTTCAATTTCAAAGACTAAGGGGTATTGCTTGATAACAAAGGCAGAAGTTAATACTTTTGTATTTAATATCCCTTCAGTGCCTACAATGTAAAGACTGCAATCTAGATGAAATTACTGTTGATGCTAGTGAATAAGTTATTCATAGTTTTCAAGAAGGAGTTGTGCTTCCAACTTGAATGCCTCATGAGTTGTTTATTTTACATCTTTGGATGTAAATTACCAGCTATTCTAATCTAGGAATATATCAGAAACAGAGCAGTAGAGCAGTCTGTTTTACTGCAGCTTTGTCAAACTTACCGGTGTTCAGCCTATTTTCTGAAATTACATGGGTCAAATAGCAAGAAGATTGTTTAGAATATATACAGAAAAATACATTGGGAGATCTAATTTAGTTTCTGACCACTAATGACAAGTGGGGTCTGTAGTTCACCAAAATACTGTTACAGTTGTCCTTAGTAATCAGCCTTTACTTTTCTGTAGGAAGAGTATAATGGATTTAGGGCTTTATTTCAGAATCCTATAAATTCTTTTATATCCAGAAAGACACTGATTGTGGTAACAGTAAGACATTTTTCAGTGCATCATTAAAGTTGAATTTACATTACCGTGCATCAGATTTCTTGCACTCTGTATTTAGTAATAAACAACCTAGGATTGAAATAGGAGGAGAAAGGGGAAAATAGCCATTTCAGACTGTTTTGTTCACGTTCTTATTGTTGAATTTTTATATATTTTTTTCCACATTTTTCATTGCTGCAGCCCTGACATGAGATTGCCCAAGTAAGTTATCTCATAAGCTATCCATGGACTAGATTCTAGTCTCCCCTGCTCCTAGCTTTGAATGCAAATAACTGCAGATGGCAAATAACTGCAGATGGCAAATAACTGAGAAGCTTATATGGGAGTAACTGCTTAGTTTTTGCTACTTGACCCATTGTCCTCCAACAGATAAAAATGTCCTGGGAAAAAACACGGATGATCACAGATTCTAAACCCTTATGGAACAGATTTACATGCGTAGTACTGTTTCATGTAACAGCTTTGCAAATCTTGCTGATACAATGATGTTATCTAATTTCTGAAAGAAATACTTGTCTTAAAAACTGCAAAAGTATGACTTAAAAATAACGCAAATTTTCATTTCTTCTATATTTAGCACAGATCTGGCAAAATTCAACCAGAAATAATAATAGAAATACAGATAGATCATAGAATTTCTTTACAATTTAAAACTGGTAGTACCCTGGTAGAACTTGCCATCTGATGCAGAAGCATACGGAAAGTCTCTGGGGGGTTTGATATCCAACATTGCTCTAAAGCCTGAATTGGATTTACAGTCCTTAAAATATCCTACTTAAGAGGTTGAAGAAGTAGTAATAAATAAAATGCTTTTTCATAGTGTATATCTTTGTTAATTTTTAGATTTTTTCTATATCCTCGAAAAATTGTATTAAAATAAAAATAGTTGAGCAAGTGAGAAAACAAACACTATATGTTTTGGTTTGTGTCACTGTTAATTCTTAAATATTATATCTTTCTGTATGTATTTATATACATTTATTTACATATATATGAAGATAAGTAAAAATATTGATCATCCACTGGAGTCGGACCTACATAAGATTTATTTTGGCCTTTCAGAAAACTACTGTGCTTTTGGAGACAAAATGGAAATTTAGCTTTTTAGAATTCATGATATTTAGTTATGCCTTAGTTCAGCAAAGCATTTACACAAGTACTTTACTTCACTGATTGCAGCAGAACCAAATTTAAGTAGTTAAGTGCTTTGCAGAGTAGAACCGCAGTTTCTTTAAATGCCAACATACCAGACAAATGTCACAAAAAATGCTATTAGGGGAAGGAAGCTACCAGTAACAACAAACAATGAACAGTAGATAAATCAATATTTTTCTTTGTGAAAAATAGCATGGAGTATTACATGAGAAAAGAGAAGAATAATAAGTAGTGTAATACTTCAGTAGGAAAGGATACAAAGAAGGTTAAGGTGCTATTTAGGTGTCAAATTAGGTATGTTCACAATTGTGGGTCCTATAAAATGAAATTTTCTTCTTGTCTTGTACTAGCTCCCTGTAAAAAGAACCAACCTTAATTGTAAGTAACCACCCTGTGTTAGGAGCCAGTGCCTGTTGTTAATAAGTGGAGAGGCTTTCTGGTGCCTCGAGCTGCTTACGCTTCAGAGGCCAGAACGCAAACACATTGCTGCGTTACTGTGGGGTAACTTTGTGAGTAATTAGCAGCCTGCCAGCTGCTCTGACCTCAGTGCATAAGCTGCGCATAATTCTGCCCACCTGTACTTGCAGGGTAACTCACTTCCTTTCATCAGCGGGTAAGCGAGCTCACATCAAGTTTACTGGGGAGTAATATCACGTACGTGGGCAAATCAGCTCTTTGAGTTGCTCGTTCAGACTGTAATTTGCCTCATGTTGACATTTTTGTGTACTCATCATCTGGAGTCACTCACTGTTTTGTTTTCTTTTATGACAAGTGATAAATCGGTTCACATTTTGTTCTATTTAATTTAAAAAAATCATCATAAATGCATGTATTTAGGTGTTTAGAGGTGGTTTTATACAGTAGAAGGTGCATATAGCTAGCGAAAACTTTGAGTACTTTCCTACCACGCTTGTTTGTAGAGCATGGAGCTGGCTATGAAGACAAAAATAAAATGAATATTCGTAAGCAATAAATATTAATTACACAAGGCTTATGTTCCAATGTGCTGTTGCTCCTAACAGGTCCCACCTGCATGGCAGAGTGCACTTGTTAAATGAGCATTGCTATCGGAAAAACACCTAGTGGGATTTCACTGGAGAAAATGCTTTCATCTGCAGTAGATGTGTACAGCTTTTTGGCTTCAACTTGAACCAAACAGAATTTTTAAGTCTGAGTTTCTTCCTCAAAGTCTGGTACAACTTAACTGATTTCTTCGATTCAAAGTATTCAGCATGCAAGTGCGTGAGCAAATTACCTGCTGGTTAGTATTTAAACCACACTCATAAAAGAAAGTTAATATGAGAAAAGGTCATCCCCAAGTATTTCTTCTAATGTGTGCTCATGTCCTCCCACATCTCTGTAGCCAGGTCTTTCATTTTGCCACTGTGGCTCTAACAGCACGTGTGCTACGGGCTAGCTGGGACTGGATGCGGGCTTTGGCTTTATGGGGAGTGGTGAGGGGGCTACAAGGGCTGTAGTGCCCCATTAGCGTGTGCCTGGTCGTCATGGCTAGACCTAGGTTGTATGTGGGTATACTCCATCATATATCTGTTTGTCTCAGAGCTTCTCTTATGTTACAGAAAATAGTCCTTTAGCAATTAAAAAAAAAAAAAAGAAAAAGATAATTATTAAAAGTAATTGCTTCAAATTTCCAGAGCTGTAGTGTACTAAGGGATTCAAACTGTAATACACACTTTGGGTTTACCAGATTACCTGCGAGCTCACAGATCCTCCTAGGCAGGGGACAAATTCCAGACGCGTGCAGGGTTACTGCTGTGTCCCATCTCCAACCCGCAGTGCAAAGAATGGGACTCTGCTCTGAGAAAGACTGGCGTTGATTTTGTTCTTCGGCCAAAACAAATTACAAAAGCATGAAGTTATGATGACAAAAAGCCAGTGAGACCACAAGAAGAGGCAAAAAGGTTTTTCTAAAAAAAACCCAAACCTCAAAACCAATAAAGGGTCCAAGAACAACCATATATAATTGAAAAGGTTTAGTGAACTAACTAAAATTAAAGCAAAAATAAAAATGAAATCTAAAAAATTATGCTTTCACACAGGAAAACAGCCATGTCAGGCACGTAGACATGGCACAGAACAAAAGACAGAATACTCTGAAAATTTATAGGCAGTCTGAAGGATGCCTCATCCAACCCTGCTTGGTATCTGGCAAGTTTTCTAACTCCTGTAATGTTCCTTTATTTTGATTTTTGTCAAAAATGAGAGCATGCCTGCCAAGCTGTTTTCTTCCCAAAGCTCTCACAGCTCTACCTTTTTCAAACCTTTGTACTTTGATTAATACTTGCTTATTTCTGGTAAAGTACTAAGGATCATAATTCAATAAAGATGGCATTTACTGCCATCTGTCTTGACAGTCTTTGAATAGAAAATGTGAAAGGTGAAAGGTTTACTGGTAGGGCTTATTGCCTCAAGCATACAGATGGAACAAGAAGCGTTGGATATGGTACATAGTAATCCTAAGAAAAAATGATCTTATATTCTCCATCTTCTCCATTACAGCCGAACCTTCTCTAGGCAGTTCTCTTACCAACACAGCTTTCTCTAAAGAGCAAAACACAGCAGCATCAGGCTGTAGTCACTGCTTGTCAAAACAAGTGCCGTAACCAGGACTTGCAGAGCGCTTGAAGACTCCACCATGATTCCAGACTGTTTGAGCACTGTTACTCATTAGAAGGAAAACAAGGAAATACTGCATATTGCTTTAATGCTTGTTCTGAAAGGTAGGCAGTTTTAATTGAATCTCTCACTGTAATACAAAATTGTCTTTTTCTGGCGATTCACTGGATGTATTTTATTTTTTTTAAACCAATAACATTTCTGGTTTTATTGAAAGTATACTTAACACAGCTTCTTTGATTATTGGTAAAATTAATTGGAACTGAATCTTAGGATTCTTACTGTAACTGTAGATGCATGATAGATTAGCCTAATAATTCTTATGCTATAGCGTATATGGAAATAGCATTAGAGTTTAAAACAGACAGGGGAGATTTCTGGTAGATTTAAAACAAAAATAAAAATACAACTGAGGCTTAATTTTTGCTCACTTGATTTGTTTCTGTCCAACACCACCTGTTGTACTTATTGGTCTGGTATGAGGCAAGTTTGGTTTTTAACTGCCTGGAGTTTGGGTTTTTTTTCAAAGAACGTGACACACTGTTCTCAAAAGATGCTCTATAAAAGCTTGTGTCATTACTTTGCTAAACATAAAGAAATCAGAAAAATCAAATTGTTGTCACTTTTTAAAGCCAAAATATACTGCACTATTTTCACCACACTATAGAAGAGATGATAGCCAAAACCACGACACAAGTGTCTTTTTTTTTTTAATTGTTACTGCACATGGCTAATAGAAGCTGGAAAATTACACCATTCCCTTTTTAATGTCTTCTGTTTCCCATAATGGGAAAAAAATTGATTTCCCACAAACCTCTCCATGTTTTTCATACAATTCAAGACAGAATTAGCGTGATTTACTCATCAGAATCACTGATGATGCTGTCACTGATATCAGCTTGATTCTAGGAATAGGGCCTTTGCTTTCCAGAGTACTTCCAGTAGCAGATCAAAGGTCAGGTGGTGAATCTTAAGTCGAGGTTTCTTTTCTATGAAATCGTGTAAATATCCTGCATTTTATTATCACTTTTAAGTAATCCTCAGTCCAAACTGTCTGAGTGGTCTATTACTTGATATGAATTGGTGTCTCTCCTGAGCCTCAGCGCTATGGGAATGCTTAGAAAATCTCATCCTGAAAGCAGATGCCTTTTTGGGACATACTTACCCACATAGTCCCACTCACCCTAAGGAGGACGTGCACTCGCATAGTGATCTGTCTGTGCAAAATGAGCTGCAGAATTATGTTCCCAGATGACAGCATGTTGCGTGTATTCTGGAATTGCCTCCAACTTCATTCACCACTTTCAATGCAGTTCAGTCTCTTGCAGGAATGCAACTGAAGTATTCTGAGGTTATTGGACGACAGATGCTATTTATTAAATACGTTATGTGATGCATCTTGGTCATGCAGCCTACAACTGGTTAAAAAGGGATAAGACAAAGGACAGGGGTACATACGTGTTGGACAGGCTGTGGTGTAGTGTGTTGTGTTATAAGGAAAGATAGAATACTTAAAGCCCTTTATCAGCTCTCCTTAATACTTAATTGCTTTGTTGCTTTGTGATCTTTAAAGGTTAAATTTTTCAAGGCTCCAAATGAATTTGCTTTAGGACAGAGTGAAGCTTAGGGTGAAGCAAAGATGGACGTTTGCTTTGCATTAGTTGTCTTTTCTGAGTAGCTTGTGTATCTTGAGTTCTGGATTAGATCTAGACAATTATTATTAAATTACAAAGGTTTCTCTGGTAAGAACTGACAATGTATAAAACATAGGGAGCAGTGTTTAGACCACGTTGAGGCCTGATGCAAGTTAAGTGCAGCTCTGCTGATGTCAGTGGAGTTACATCTGCTTGCACTAGGTCTTAATATAGTCTTCAGACTGCAGGAAGCCTTATGGATGTACTGAATGCTGCGTGGTAGCAATAAATAGTGGAATTCACTCATACAAAGTGTCTTCCATCTGAGGATCCTAAAGCACTTGGCAAGCCTCATTTTCTCCTGTGGGAGGGGAAAGAATCTAAATGGCTACCCAGATATGTATCCTTTATCCATTTGAGAACAGGAAAGATTATGTATTGCCGGGGGGGGGGAGGGGGTGTATTTTCTTTTAAAAAGTAATGGTATATTTAGACATTAATGGTATAATTTTATATCATCAAGAGCTGGAAATTTTCTGTCCTGCCCAAATGTATTTTGGAAAGATGATCTGTGGTATACATCAGTTTGCAAACAGCATGAATATGTTAGCCTTTGCTGCTTTATCCTCTGCCAAAAATGTAGAGACGATAGCATCTGTTTCCACTACCCACGCTATCCAAATCATTAAAAACTCACAAGAGTTGGAAAAGAAGTTCTGAAAGCTTTCACATGTCTGTCTTTGCTAGGAAAATCACTCTCTTGTAACCATGTGTTCTGACAGGCTTCCTTGCTTGTGGTCCTGAATTTCAGGTGGTAATGAGTGATGCCTGGAAAGGTAGGATTAAAATTTAGGAAATGACAGATTTAACATACAAATGAGTCCTGAGTGCATAATTTAATAAGTGCTGCTTCAGCAAATTATGAAATCATAATGACACCTTTCTTTGAGGCAATGAGCTATGGAAAACACTTGAGAAACAAGGGTAGCTGAGGATGGGTAACGGAATGCACACTCAGGTCTTGGTCGTATGGATCTTGGATGCCTAAATGAGTGACTAGTTCTCTCCAGTGCTGAAAACCCTCTATTACAAGTTGGCTTTAGAACATATGAGGGTTTGGAACCGCTTCACTTTTTTTCCAGATAGTGTGCTAGCAGCTATTAAGAGCCTTCTAAAATAACTAATGTACATTTCCCTTTCTTGTCTCTTTCCCACACTCCCTTTATTTCTCCCATACGCCACTGGTGAGTTATAGGTAGAAAGAACTCCATGTACTGAATTGACCAAACTACAGGAAATAGTGGTCTCTTACTTGTCTTTTCTTATTTTTTAAACCATATTGCTCCTGCCCAATGCAGAACAATTTGAAAATGTAAAGAAACCAAATCCAAAGTGACATCCAGTTGTTTCACTTTCTTCCATCTCTGCTACAAATCCTGTGTTCTGCTCTTGCAGAGTCTGGTCCCTTATTGCTGGTATCAATAACAGTGCAGATAATGATTTCTGAGCAAGCAGAACTGGCTTGTTTTTTGTGGTGTAAAGCATAGAATTTAAAGATACTAAACTAAAAAGAAACACATCATTAGTACTTGTGCAATTAAATGTACAATAAACTTTTTAAAGTTGTCTCTGTTCAGTAGAACGGGAAGTAGGAGGTTAGTGACAAAAGCTACAAGGGGGACCAAAGTGTAAGGATATTTAAGAATTTGAGGAGCACAGAGCCAAATCAGGAATAATGACATTAAACAAAAGCTTGAAATAGTCAGCCAAACTTGGGGAGGTCAGGGGACTATAAAATTTAAAAACTAAAAATTCTGCTAATGTAGTATCTGTATCTATTTAAACGTCAAAGATTTTGGTTTTGTTGTTCTTGACTTCTATGCCCAAAGTAATGTTTAGACCCCTTTATAATCCTTAATGCTATTTCATTCTGTCATTTTCCAAAACTGTCAAAATTTGCAGTTACATATAAACTTTTACATGGCCGCCTTCTGCGTCTGAAAATTGGTAACATAAATAGGTTATATGGGCACATTAACTTTGTTATATTAAGCTCTTCTTTCGTGGTCTCTATCTTTTGATTGAACAACAGATCATCAAGTGACTTTCTGGGACAATTAAAAAGAGGTTCCTTCCAATCTGGACAGAAAAACAGAATCAACAACAACCCCCCCCCTCCCACTTTTGCACAGCGGCGTGGCCTAGAACATGCAGATATGCTGACTCCTGCCATTACAGCCTATGCTTAATATTATTAACAAGTATGTTTTGTAAGGTCTGAAATAACTTCTGGTGCAAGGGTTTAAAGCTCCCAGTATCTGTCTTGGGGCTGAGCTCATTTCCGTACAGTGTGAGAAATTCATTGTTTTTTCAGTTCCAATTTCATGAGTAAGAGGAAAATACTGCAAGGCTGCTCATGATTCTTGGTGGGAAAGCAGAAACAGTCTGTTGTGCAATGTGCATATGTGGCCTCAGGGCTTCCAGACTTTCTAGTCAATTAAAAAGTTTTAAGTTGAGCAAGTTCTGTCCCTATCAGTGACAATGCAGGAGATCCCTGAATATTCAAAGAAAAATATCTCTCCAGATGAGTTACATTTTTAATATATTTGTTAGGTTTGTTTTCTATGACTTGGGGGAAAACACTGGTTACTGGTCCCACGATTGAAAAATGTATTTTTCTTGCTGAGCCGGTGTTATGAGGCAGAGCCATAGGAAGGACATGGTGCTGACCTAGCAGTGGTCCTCCAACGGTGGAACTTCTCAGTCCTCTGTCTTCTAGGTCATTTCCTGGACTATATGGTAAACTTGCCTGACTTTCATCTACCCTCAAATTTTGTAGCTTTTAACGTTGAGGCATGGCAAGAAGCTGGTTTGAATTTTGGCGTCCTTGTTATCTTGTGAAGGAGGCTTTTTGCTGTGAAAAATGGTTGTATCTCTTTATCACCCATATGTTGCACAGCAGAGCAGGAGCCTTAAGTCTGGCAATGATGGTTCCTACTCTTCTTCCCTGTCTCAAGAAATCTTAGAGCAATGTCCCGCTGTGGTATCTGCTACTATGTTTAACAACATTGTAATGGTAAGTTTAACAGCTTGGTGTTTCTGCTAATTGTATTGTAAATGTAGCAAACAATACTGATACTTCATTTGCAGCAGGTAGGCTCCAGGGTTAATTCTCCTTTCATTTAAAAAAAAAAAAGTGGGGGGGGAATTATGTGATAATGCATTGAAAATGAATAAAGTTGCCCATTTAAAGTGAACAAAATGTCTGAAGTTGTTATACTGATCAAATTAGAAACAGCAGACTGTTTACCTGTGGTTTTTTCAGCTATACCACTGAATGGATGTTAGTTCACAGGTCTCAGAGCTGTTATTGTATGCAGCGTGCAGACACTCTTGCATAGTTTATTCTGAATTTCTACCTGTGGAGACTATGTACAGACACAACATTTGCTTAGGCTCATGGCAAAGCATTTTTTTATTGTGCCCATTCCCAAAGGGAAAATTCAGTCCACTTTTTGTGTAGTTTTAAATCTTTAAGCTAGTCATGACTGACAAAGAATGTAGCATTGGATAGAAATATGGAAGCAATTGGGGCAACAAACATTACTTGTTCAATGGCTTAGGTAAAACGTACAATATCTTGCAATATATGAATGATAGAGTGAAGGATGGAGATGGACCTGTGGCTGGCCCTCACAGTGGGAGTCTTTGCAGGGAATTTCTGTTGCAAACAAGCATAACTTCCTGCAAAGTATCCTGAAAAATCAGTGTTACAGAAATGGAAAAAGGGATTAAGTGGGGACTTGTAAATTGAGATGAAACAAGTCGACAAATTCTTCTTCAACTTGTAAATAGCTTCTGGATACTTGGAAAGGTAAGACAATAATTGAAAATAAAGTTTTTCCTGCTATTGTAAGTTGCCATTGTGAGCGCATGTTGCTATCTGCCAAAACAATAAGAGAAATAGCAAGAACACAATTTTCCTTTTTCATATTAAGAGGTTCACATCAATAGTGTGTATGCAGAATAATGGGTTAAGGTAGAGCAAATATGTGCATGTTGTTTTTTTGTAAAATACCAGACATGCCCATGACTTATTGGTGTGAAACGCTGTGTGTGTCTAGTATGATGATGTAGTAGTCTCTGAGATAGCATGCAATGTGGTAGTTACTATGGTAACAAGATGTTTTTCATTGAAGAGCCATTAAAATGGTGGCATATAAATAACATATGTACAGTACATTGTCTTTGAGAGAGCATTTCTTGTCCAGGAATTGTAAGCATATGCTTTCATTCTCCTTTCCTTTTTTTATCCCACCTCCTTACCCAAAATCTTGTATATTTTTGATGTCATATGATCAGCCTGCCTCATTTTTAACACTTTGCCTCTTTGAAGCTGTAGTGCTTGCAGACCTGATGTGGTGCAATAAGAGGTGACTTAATAATGTGCTTATTGTTAAGGACCCAAGACAAAGGGAAGTGAAGCAGGTGAGACTCTCATTCCACAACTCCTAAGTGTGACAATCAGTTAAGACTTATTCAGTTAAGAGTATGAGCTTCAAAAATGCAGAGTGGCTCGTCCCAGTGCATGCTTAAACACTTTATTGTGCTTAATTTTAGGCACCAGAGTAGTTCAGTGGACTTCAGTTAGGTAATTTATTGAATTAAAGCTAGACAAGTTTTCCTGAGCTGGAGCTTGGCAGTTCGGATCCATGTGAGATCAAGTCACTATATGTTTGTAGAGACCAAACATTGCAGAGACTCTATTCCCACTTCTCCACCTGTTTGTAGAAGTCATCAGGGCCAAGGCAGCACAGAAGATAGGTGATTCCACTGCGGTGCAACTGGTAGCGAAGGTAAATGTCTCTCTTTTCCAACTGTCCTGCTATACAGAGTCGAGTAGTGCAGGAGATGCATTTTGTATACTCAAAAGTGAAGTATGGAAAATGTGTGAAGCTGTACGGTTTACAACATTGAATGGAAATTTCCTGAGAATACTATGACATGCATTAATTTAAACTACCATTGCTCACTTAGGTGAGGTAGCTGGTACTGTGAAAGGGTTTTTTTAGGCCTTTCAATATTGCTCACTACCCTGAAAAAGGAATTAAATACTCTGAGGGAGGAGATGCATTTCAACATTAATACACAATTGCAAAAGAAATGATAAAACCGCCTCGAACTGTTGTAGCAAGAATGATATCCTAATTCTTCATCAAGTCATTGCTGTATAGAGGAAGAATAGTGTAATTGAAGCACGTATTTGCCGAGGCTGGATCAGAAGGCCAGTGGCAGTATTTTTTTGCCATATGATGACGTACGTTCAGGCAAGTGCCTTATACCGTGGAGATGTATTCATACAGGTAGATGTAGTGACCCTACTTGGTAAAGCCATCACTGTCCAACTCCATCTGGTGGCTAATTTACCCTTTCTTTCCAACAGGAAAGCCAGTGGAAATCTCCTGTGAAAGTTCATCAGAAACTGAAACTTAATACAGAGTAATAGCACAGTCCTTGAACTCAGTAGTGCGTGTAGCCAAATACCAGCCTACTGCTTCCTCTGATTCTCTTACTACCACAAGAATTCTTATGTTTACTGTTTATTGTTATTTTTTCCTTGGTTTTGTCTTCTTTCCAAACACTCATTTTCAGAGAAAAAGCCTCAGTACCCTATCTGAAGAATAAATACTTGCACAGGCAGTCACCAATGTGCAACAGGAACATTCAATAATCTAAAAAAACTCAAACCCAAAGTTCACGTTAGCAGAATTCCACCGTCAATTATCCCAAATCACTTCAGTGGAGAGAACATAAATGAAAGAAATGAAAGAGCTGTGGGAGAATCTTGTATGGGTGAGCCATGGCACCCAGAAAGATGGCATCTGGGTGATGCTCATTGTTTTTTCACATGGAACACTGAGGAATAAATGGTTGTCTTACAGCTTCGAAGAGGATTTAGCCACTGCTAGTGAGAAATACATAATTCCCAGAGGACAGCCCTTGCTGAAGATGGGAACCTGCTGTTGTGTTTTCCTGTCCTGCATTAGAAATTAAAGCCGAGTTGAATAATAATCAGATATGGAGCTGACTTGAAATGGCTGCTCAGTTTGATTGATTCAAGGGCAGAAATGGTAGTTTTTACACCAAGGACTGATCAGTCTCAGTATTCCTGTAGGAAGTATTTTTGATTGAAAATTTTATTCTTAGCAATAGTTTTAGTTCCAATTCTAAGAACAGAAGGCTGAGAAACTTCTGTGACAGTGTGTGATAAATATGGGCAAACGCTGAATTTCTATGACGGTTCTATGTATATGCAGTCAAAACAAAGCTATACATTGAAAATCTCAGGCATTATTAAGGTTGTAAATTCAATAATTTAAGAGCTGGAATTCAAGGTTTGGAGGACAACCTTAATTTGATACTAGTCTTCTATCAGAATCCATGTAATTTGATAGTGTTTTAATAACTTGATGACTATTTTTGCTAAGGTTCCTCCTTTAGATATATATATGTCCATAAATTTAGCCCTACTAATATTGCATTCCTGGAGTAATGAAGAAGCTAAAGCTGAACAACCCTTTATTCATCTTTTCACAGGGAGGTGGATAATTTTCATCAGTGTCTGTCTCAGAAGGATCTGGATGACTGATACGTGTATAAGGTATGTCTTCATCCCTCCTAGATGAACAAGTGTATGTCGACTTCTGTGACAGAAGAGTGAGTCAGTAGGATTCAAGTGAACTGGGTTGACTCTTGAATCTGCCACAGCATCACTCTGTGACAATGGATAATTCAGTCAGCTCCTGTCTCGCTGTCAGATGGATGGTAGGGAATAAGAAATATTGGGAATGCAGTTTCTCCACGCAAAAGGTGCTTCAGGATGATGACAGCAGAAGTCATTAAATGGTGAAGTTACACTGTGCCAATGTTGTTGCTTTTCTGTAATGACGTACAATAGAAAACCAAATAAAAACAAAATATTCATTAGACTAATTAGGAGCACATCTTCATAATCCCCTATGAAATCCAGTAATGATTAAAAAAGTGATTCAAACTTTTTTGATTGTTGAAAAACGAATATTTTTCTAATCGCTATGTTTCACAAATGTGTCTTTGACTGTAACATCTGTGCAAATCAAATTCTGGTTAACCCAGCCTGTAGCTGAGATCAGCAGCTACGAGATCCCAACCTACTCATTCCCACATACCACGTTTTAAAGTCAAAATAAACAAGTAATAGGAAGCAGAAATGTAGAAGATTCAAATAAACAAAACAACGAAGGCAAGTAACTAGCTCCAGGCTGGCGATGTGTCAGTTACCTGGGGCAGCACACGATGGAGTGCAGCTGCAGCCAGCCCTCGTGTCTGTACTAAACCAGCCCTCTCTCTGCTGGCCCGCACCGGGTCCTGCGCTGGCGATGGTCGCTGACGGGGCTCAGCTTACATGCCTGAGGTAGACAGGAACAGGCTCTGCTGTGGGGTCAGTACTGAATTTGAAGCGCCGCAAGAGCTGAAGGCAGTTTAGAGGAGGTAGCAAATGGAGGTGCTTTGCCAGGGAGGGTCCTTCCCTTGCATTGCTCCTTGGCTCTGTTGGGCCTGTTTGTGTTTCTGTGCATGCCTTTTTTACTTCCAGTGTGCTTCTGTGTTGATGCTTCTCAGTTCGGACATAGTTTTTAAATGAGTAGGGGCTACTGGAGCACCAGTCGTCCATGGGAGTTGGTTGATGGGTGATACTGCCCTGTGTTGCACAGTGTCATGTGGCTGAGCTGCTCACTCTCTTTGAGAGCATCACCTGCACCAGATTCTTCTGCTGTTGGTGGACGCCCTTCATTAATGTCAACAGCAGTAATGTACATATATGGGACATTATAACCTGGAGCTTTGATATCAGTCCTTTCTCAGTTATTGCTACACACTCCTGCTACGATTACAATGGCAAAACTGTCCCAGAATTCTGCTGCTGGTTTCATTTCTGCTTTCAGGCTTTCTCTTTCTAACGTCACATTTGTATTGATCCTTCCAACTTATTTATAAGAATACTGTATAAATAATTTCCCTTCCTTCCACAAGCTTTTTCTTATTACCAAGAGAAAAGCTAAAAAGGCAGCATTGCATTTTCCAATGAGGGAGGCCTGTCATTTATTTTCAAGTGTGCGCATCATACTTGCCATACTTCTCCAATAGCTAGCATTTAAAATTTCATCTTGGAGGAGGCTCTTTAGGCTCCCCAGAAAATGCATAGACTTTGTAGAACGTGTTTGCCTTTAGAACTGGCACAGTTTGTGTGCAGAGAGCTTTCATTTGCCTATCATCTAAACATATTATGTCCATTTACAGTTGCACAAGGCAATGAAGAATGAAAACAATGTTCTTCATTGCTAACAGATTGGATTCAATTTAAGCACCAAACTTATTTTGTATAACGAATACAAGGCAAGCTAGTTAAGTGGTACATGTTTTACACGTCCATGGTGGCTGAAGAAATGGGAAAGCTACCTTGGAGAAAAGATAAATAATGACATATAAGCATACTTTAAAAACCCACTACATATACTTTTGCATTCTATGAATAGGAAAGCACGGGTAAATGTTTGACTGGAGTGCAATTCTTGAACCTGATACACACAGAAAAAAGAACTTCAAGTTACCTCTTCAGAGCAAGGCAGAAAAGGTATTTCTTGGTGACATGGCTCTGCTTAATGGAGTAATTTAAATTTAACTTTAGCTTCATATATTCCAGTCATTTCAGAGATGGATGAGAGAAATTTATCTTTTTATATGTTTGCTGCTGGTGGTTACGGGAAAAATTATATGCTGTTTATATAAATAGATAGTATTTAACTTTATTTTCTTCGGTTCTTTTACTTCTTTGTTGCTGACAAAAATATATGGCGTACTAGCCTTTTTCTGGTCTAAATTGGACTTTTTTCTTTAGCTGCATGCTACTTGTAATGCAAAACAGTAGGCAGTGATCCATGCAGGCTTCCATTTATAATATTAATACAAGCCATGTTCCATGCTAATACATCTCATTAATATTAAAGCAAGAAGTGTAAGACTGGTGAGTGCTTAATCATTTGCAATTAGCACCTAACAGCTAATTCAGTAGAGGGCTTTTAGAAGGAAAAAAGTGCGTATGTGGAAGGGGGAAGAGCAGGGGGGGCAGCAGTTTGCCAAATGCTGGTTGATTTAACTTAAAGTATTTAATACTGTGGAAACTTAGTAATTAGAAGAATTATTGTCACCAGACAACTGTCCCTTAATTGATCATTTAAAAATAAATAAAATAAAACCTTATTCCTCTTAGAAAAGAGAGCAATGGCAGCATAAACTATGAAGTCCCTTTACTAATTTAGTTGAAGATTGTTCTTGCTGATAATTCAATCGTTTAGGATTATCTGAAGTTTACTGTGCTCAAGGCAGGAATCTTGTCTTTACTGAAATGCAGAGCACCATACTCAACTTGTTGTATTGTTTATGGATGCAGGAAGTGAATCTAATCAGCCTCAAGCTGAAGTCTCCAAATCAGATTGCTACAATACTGATCTACAAAATCTAGTGAGAAAAAGGGGTGGTTGGATATTAAGTGAAGCAACTTCCTGGTATTCTTCACATGAGCCTGTGTAATGTTTTGTTGTATGGCTGCTGTGCTGGTATTTCAACAGCCTGAGATTTCTTGTCAATTAGGGCTTGGCTGTTAGGGAAACTTAACTTCCCCAGGCGGAGAACTGCATAGCTAACCACATAGTTAAGATTCAAAGTGCCTATACCTTTACTACTATAGAGAAAATTATCAAGTAAGTATCAACGAATTATCTCTTTGTCTTGTCTCCCATCCTGGTTGCATTTCAGAACCTCCCTGATGCTACTTGTCCAGTTGTGCTAGTGGCTGCTACAACTCGAGTCTTTCCTTCAAAATGTCTTTTTTGAAAAAGGGTGAATGGTGTTCAGAGCCCAGCTTTGAAAGCAGGACACTTTTTGCTGTTCTGGCTTTGCTTTTGATTTTCCGTGCTGCTTTGTCTGAGACTTAACACTTTCAGTTGAGAGAACCCATATACATAATAAGAGGGAAAAAATGCCTTGCCTCCAATGGGAGACTTGAGTATTTTTAGGAAGTGCTTATGGTTTTTTTGAATAAGGTTGCTGTGTACATGTATACATTACACTATGCTTTTATGAATCATAGACAAAAATTATTGCTATGCACTGATGTCTGTACAGAGCAAAACACATCGTAGAGGTAGAAGTAGCTTTACCATCAACAACTTTGAGGAGAATTATGCATAACTTCACGTATTATGAGTAATCTGAGGAGATTTACTGTGTGGATAGGAGCTAGAATGTCTTACCTCCCGCCTCTCTCCTCTTTTTCTCTCCATCCATTATGATTTCCTGGCCTGGTACTCCGTATGTTGTTCTTATTTTATGTTTTCTACTCTTTTCTTTTTGTCATGGTAGTTTGCATTTCATTCCTTTTTCCAATTGCTTATGCCTCATCTGTATAATAACCTCAGGACTCTCTACCAATTTTTCTTCATGCACCGCTCCCCACACGCACAATCTGACCTGAGAAGAAACAACCTGTCGCAGCTCATTGATTCTGGCAGGTATGAAGCAGAGGCTATATGGGAACAAGCTTTACTGTACAGAATGGAACCCGTTCCCTCTCTGACCCCACTTATGCTGGCTATTTCCAAACAGTTCTTATGTATTGGCCAACTTTCACCCATATCGTAACGGCTGAAGAAACCTCCTGACTCTCAGGCATTCTCTGTGCTGCTCATCAAGGAACAGGAACACTTTCAGGAGCATCTGTACTTCCTTTTGTCTCACAGGTCTTCCAGGGTAGAGATGCTGAGGAGTATTTTCAAATACAGTATCCCAAGCTTTGACAGTTAAGAAGTTAAATAACACTTACAAAAATGAAAGGGATGGGGAAAGGGAAGCCTGCAAATAATGCTGTGCAGAATATATTTCCAGATTATTACTATGAAAAGACCGGAGAGACATAAAATAACAGAGAACAGTGAAAGGCTGTAATCTAACTCACTTGGAAGCATAAGGGAGAAGGCTTTTGCAATGGGAGCAACAGCCAAATAGATAATAGATATAAAAATCAGCAGATGGCTCCAGGAAGCGCCATGAGATCTTCAGAAGAGTGTGCTCGTGATCTTTTCTTCTCTCTCTGACCTTGACCAGCAAAAGTTGTCTATCGTTGCTTGAAGAAAAGCAAGAGGGAGCAAGATGGTCAAGAAAAAAACAATGCTGAGGAAGTGCTAGATTAAACTAACATAGTGAAGTAGTTTGTTTGTGTTCCTGTGCCTTAGAGAAAGATTGGCAAAGCTGTTTAGGGGAAAAAAAGAAAAAGCAAAAAAATAGGAGAAGAAAGAGTTTTCCAAGAATGGTTTTAAGGTTTGGGGAAAGAAAGAATGTTAAGTCAGCAGCACACAAAAGAGCAACTGTATAGAGGGAAAAGAGCAACAAAAGATGAAACAGACAATAGGAGAACTGACTAGAGAGAAGATGAAGCAAAAGAAAGCAAAGGAGAATCAAAGCAGGAGAAAGTATAGAAGAAGGACACACAAGGGGAAAAGATTCAAAGATGCTGTTAGGAATGTCTCAGTAACGTGGAGAGAGGGGTAAGCATGGGCTTTTACTGGAGGGGAAAGGGAGGAAGGAAGAACAGAGGATGGATGAGTGTGCTAAAAAAATGACTAGGATTAAAATTTGCCTGTGTTTGTAATGTCTTTGCACCTCTGCTAACCTTTGCCTCGGCACTCTCCTGTTCCAACCTCTTTCTGTCAGCAGAGAAGGCAGCAATGACACCCCGTGCCTGGGCCACGCTGATAGGCGAGGTGAAAAAAATCTCTTCGGAAAGGAAAGGACAAACCTCTCAAAAAGAAGTCATTCACTTGTCAAATTAGTGGCTTTAATGAAAGTGGATAGAGACTAATGAAAGGTTAAACCTGTAAATTGCAATCTAACAAACGGGTTCACAGAAGACTGATCTCTTTTTATAGTAACAAAAGAAATAATACTGAAAAAATATTATTACCTTGGAGAGACCATGACCAAGCCGTGATTCCCTCAGACAGCAGCGTGCTCTCCTGCTGTTCGGCTGAGCCGGGCACTCCTGCTTCTCTTGAAGGATTGACAGACAAACAGCTCTTCATTGATCGCTGTACTTTGAGAGTGCTTTGATCGTTACACTGAGTCTTCAGGAATATATACTATAATGATATCTCTGCCAGAACCCAGGCAGTTCAAAATAGAATCATTAAGTTCAGTCAAAAGTCTTATGTTTACATATTGTGAAGGGTTTGGGAATTATATAGGAGGTAAACTTATACAGCAGAGTGCTTATGACAAAATTACAACAAAATCATAAATAAAGATAAGATTGGGATTTGGGTTCTTTCATCTTTTTCATCCTGTTTTTATCTTTTTGGCATTTTTTATGGCTTTGGTTGTTGTTAGGGAGGAGCAGGAGAGGGGCTACTCAGTCTGAGCCTGAGAGGTGTGAGTGTGTAAGATAGCATTGGAGAGTTAACAGGGTATGTACCATATTTTGGTTTAGCTGAACTTTTCCTTTCCAACTTTCCCTTCATCTCTTATAGAGACTTCTTTTTTACGTGTTTTGTTTTTCCTTTGTTCTTCCAGGCTTCTTTCCTGCAAATTCTTTCTGTCTTAGATGTTACCTATTACAAGGACTAGTTCCACCAACACTAGTCTTATCTTAATGAGGATGTAATAAGTTTTTTTTTATTTTCAAGTTTTTTGGGGCAGTGAACTTTTGCTCTTCCTCACTATTGGTGAAGGGCACTTTAAATAATTAGGAATAATAAAAATGAAGTTGTTCAGGTGGGAAAGACTAGCTTCAAGATGTTACTCTCTGCTGTGTAATTATTTAATTTCACTGTACACCACCAACTGCTTGCACATGATGTGCCTTCCTTAAGGTTTGCTTGTGTTGCTGTTCAAAAGTTTCAGACAAATCAAGAAACTTCCTTTTCAATCTGTAGAAGAGAGATCATGAATATTCTTTTCTTCCAAATAAGATGCAGTTTTAAGTAGGACATGAATATAATAAATATGTTGTGCAAGGGTTTTACTTCTAATTTTTCAGCAGTTCGGATATTTAGTAATTTGGTGTCACATCAGGAAGTTTTAATTTGAGTGTTTTATTGTGCCATACATTTAGTAGCAATCTGATACTGGAGAGAGGAAATTGCTGCCGTCCCTATTTTTCATGGTTTGTTTGAATGAATAATTAACTATCACACATGATTAATTTAAAATATTTAATAATAAAGCATTTCAGTACACCTCATGTAACATCCTGTATCACTTTCACAGTGTACTGCGTATAAGAAATATGGTAGTAAAAGCTGGATGCAGAAGAGCACAAGTGCTAGAAGTGTGGAACGCGGCAGCCGAGGCATGGAAGGCAGCGCATTGCCCTCCTTAAACGTGGCTGAGGGACCGCTACATCAAATGGAGGGGTGAAGGAGGGAATGGGGTGAGAACAGCTTCCAATAGTTGCGAAAAAATCTTTTAAAAGGAAGACGTACAGCAATTTCAAACCAAACCAGAAAGAATGAGGTGTTAAAATTTTTGAGGAAGGACGGATTCATCTGGTTAATTCAGGGATGTCAGATGATCCGGTGGATTGCCAGCTGGGTGACCAGCGTGTAGCTTTGTCTCTGACTGGGTGTATACTCTGTCATTTCATGTACTTGTGCCCCTGGTTTTCTGCGTGCAGAAGAAATCTTGATGCTCCTAAGCATTTTGAGATCACAGAAAAAACCTCTAAGAGTTCGGTGTATTGAGTAGCATTACCAGTTTGTACCTGGGGGACTGCAGCTTGCAGACTTCTGCACGTTTTAGGAAATGGGGTTTGAAGCTGGTGCCAAACACAGAACAAAAATAATAAGAGGTGGAGTGTGGTTTAGCAGACATGGATTGTCTGGTGTTCTCCACTTGTTATGATGGAATAGTCACAAAGACAGCACCACTTCTTACAAACAAAATCCTCTTACACGGTGCTTTGAAAACAAAGAGGAGAAGGCAACTGAGAATGAGAAAGAGGAGTAGGAAGAAGTAGAAGAGAGGAACAATTGTACACTTCTGCAGAAACTGCCTGGAAGACTCAGCTTTGTGGCATTTTCTGTGCAGGCCCCGGGAGGAGCCCAGGAGCAGCTCTTGGGCAGTCCGTCAGGTGCCCCTCTCCCACCAGCTCTCCGCCGTGCAGGGACTCCCACCTCCTTTCTCAGACGTACTGTTGCAGCAGCCAGGGGAAGTGTCATCTCAAAACTTTTCATAAAAGCTGATACTATATGATGTCCTTCCACTAATGATGAGTACTTCCTGAAAACTTGCTGAAGATCAAATTCATCACAGGATTTCTGGGCAAGAGAACACACTTTTAAAACATAATCTACATTAATATCCAAAAATCTGATACTGCAACAGTTTGAGTCACTAAAACTCCCACTGGTTTCTGTGTAGAGCTGAGTGTTTCTCAAGAGGTGCACAGCAGCTTGCAGCAGTGAACCAAAGCTGGGCTCTGTTTCAGTCTTGTTCCCTGTGTGGAATGTCTCCTTGGCACTTGCTACTGGCAAGTTGGTGACTTTTAAGCAGACACGGAAAAACACGGTTGCAATTTTCTTTTGTCATAATACTTTTCTCATTAAACTTTTTCCTCTCTGTATCACCGAAATTTGTTTTTAATTGGTCATCTTAAATCGGGCATTAAATTCAGTTTTCTTTTTACAGTAGGATTCTGTGTTCTAGTCAATGTGATTTCTCCCAAACCCTTTCTTGCTCCTGGCTTGTAAGCAGCAAGTTAGTATGTCCAAAAAAACTTGCTCTGTTGTTTTGGCTGCAGTTTTGAATAATGTTATTTTAAAATATCTTTGACACTTCTAAATAGGCCAACAAGAAGCATAAACAAAGTTAGCAAAGGTAGAAGCATTTATCCAGCTACATTCAGTTTGTCTTTTCTTTCCTGCTGAACTTAAATTGGAGTCTGCCTTCCCACTCAGTGCGGTCAGGACAGAGTCCAATGTGGGGACTAGCCTGTAAACGGTCTTTGCTTTATGAGAAGATCATGCAAAATGTGAAGCTGATCCAAAGCTCACGAGGTCTTGGGGAGTCTTTCCATTTACTTCACTCAACTTTGGAGCAGGCACTGTGTAGAGGAGGGAGAAGGTATCTCAGCTGTTGCTGGTAGAAAGTTTCTTGAGGACAAGTACACACTAAAAACTGAAATTTGCTATCAGGCAGGCAGAGTGTGGCCAGAATCACTGGGAAATCTGCTGAATAAGTTCTTGGCAGCCTCTGTTTAATGGAGTTTCTTTAGATTTCTGCTCATATTTGAAAGTTTTCTGTAGTGTCTTGTAAACATAAACTATCCACCCTTTGTGATTTTTGTGAGGGTAAGATATGATAATAATAAGTACAAGTTTTTCCATTGAAGGCAGGGAGGTTTTGCATTGATATGAGCAAGAACAAGGATGGATCCCAAATAAAACATCAGCTTTTTATGAAAATTCCACACTGGGTAAAGCTAATATACACTGTATTGTAATCAAAGTGATATTTTCTTCTTTTTTTGGCAAGTTTTCTGTTTCTTGGTGCATGTCAAGAATAACATGAAACTTATTATGAAATTCTGATAACATTTAAAGAAGGACCACAGTGCTCCTTATTGTATGGAGTACAGTTTGTTTCCCTAATGTATAGCAAAGTCTTGATGAGTCTCAAGAAAAAAGATCTCTAAAAGACAAAGTACAATTTCTGTCACAGTACTTGTCGTTTTCCCATGTTATCTGTTTATGCAGTATGGAATTTTAAAAAATAAATTATATAAATATTTATGCAAATGTTGATTTATTATTCAGTAATCAATCTTTGTTGGATACATTATAGCGTAATCAGTTGTATGTTAAAAAGCATTTAATTTCATGCCTAATTAACATATTATAAATTGAGGAGAGAAAATTAAATTATTATGGACAGTTTGCAAATGTAATACATACAGTGTTCTTCAATAATTGCATGAATATTGGATGTAATGTGATGTGTTACTTCCACTCTCTTTTGTGCTCAGTCTTTACTGATAGAGTGGAATGAATGGGCTCCAAGGGACGCGTACGGTGCTGCCCTGCAGCAGCAGCAGATTCCCATTAACATCAAAGGGAACTGTGTGCAGAGGCAGAGAACAGTATATGGCCCAGTGTGTGTAAATTAGAGCAGCTCCGTGTAGGCATCTGGAATTTTGAAACACGTCTACCTTTTGAGGAGCAATTTCCTGTAACTTGATTATTTTGGCAAATCGCTGCATAGCTTGGGCCCAATCCTCCTCTTTGTTTAATCGGTGGCAAAATTCCCGCTGACTTCAATGAGAACAGGACAAGATGCCAAAAAAACGCCTGTGTAGCTTGTGGAGTTTGGCTATGCCTAATTTCATAGTGCTGTCAATTTTGCAAAAATTCCTGCCGCGGAATGCTGTTGCCTTGTTTTGTGCTATCTTTGCACTTCACATAACAAATTTCTGCTTTTTGGATGGGGAGTAATGAGTTCTTGAGCAACTGCAGAGACAGTACGTATTGGTTCCTAATACTTTCTTTGGGATCCCTGACTCCCTGGGAATTTGAAGCCAGCTGTTTTGTTTGCATTGCATTTACAGTGCTTAAGACCTAGGATCTCTGAAGATGGTAGAAACTTGACTTTTGTCTAATTAAATGTACTTCGTAATGGAAAATTTGATACAATATACAGAGCTGGGGTCAAAAAACTGAAGGGCAGAATGGGACTGCTTAGCTTTATTCAGCTGAACCATGCAAATTGGCTCCCAACTGAATTGTTACTGTTAGCTGAATAACTGAGTAATCTTTGTTGTTTAGAGATAAATAATAATACATGTTACTGAATTCCACTGACAAATAAATCATTTAATGATTGAGATTATATAAACATGCATATTGAAAAAAAACCTTGAAAAGTAAAGCTCCCTTCAGTCGATAACAGGACAGTTTTGTAAACCACTTAAAGCTGTGATAAAATCCTACTTGACTGGCCCACGAGCAGATGTGACAAGTTGAATTTATTTCCTCTCTTACCAGGAAGCTTTGCAGGAAACTCTTAACATATGGTGCTTTTCACTTCCATCTAGAGCTATAAATGTTATTGGAAAAGGATGTTCCCAGGAGCAGCAAGTTTCTGACGTTTCTGCCAAATGGACTCCAAATGATCCTTCTGCGGTTCTGAATTCCCCGAGTTCTTAGGAGCTGGCAGCCAAGAATCTCTGATCTAAACACAACTCACTAATTTAATTATTTTATTATAGATCTGTGGAAGGCTCTTGCAGACCAGTGACTTTGCATCTGTATTGGATCTAGCTAGTCAGGAAGCACAAGTTAGAAGAGTATAAATATTTTGTTTCTTAACTGCTTTTTGCTTGAAAACTTGGAAACTGTTTCACACACAAATCAGTCACACACAAGTGTGAATGCAGAGGAACGAGAAATAGAGATAAAAGTAACATCAAATTGTATTTGGTTTATATTTTGCATGTCTGTATTTCCTAGGGAGCCCGAGTAGTGTGCGGCCAGTAGGTAGGAGCAGTAATGAAAATCACAACATCACATTGCACAGCTGCACGCGAGCTCTCCCCCACCCCCTCCCCCAAACGGTAAATGAAGTACTTGTATGGAGAGTAAGTCGTTGAATCCCTTGTATCTGCTTTATAATAGCACAAAAAGTTCAGAAGAAGCATCCGAGTGTATGTTTTCGTTTAATGCGGTTCCAGAATATTTCCCTTTAAGAAACTAAATGGCTAAATTTTGTGTCTTTTCTTTTGGCAGATTAGCTACTGGCTACAAAATAACATTTATTCTAAGATTATAAACTTACATTGCAGGAGAGTTTTGCTTGTAGGTTTAGTCGGAGGACTGAAAGACAAGGGAAATAGTCATGTCTGAACTGGGACCTGCTTTGGAATGGCATCAAGAAGAGGAGGAATATGAGGCGGATCTGGTAACTCAGGAAACCATGAACAAACCCCCCACCATTCCCTGAGCCTGGGCATGGCTGGTGGCAGCTTGGTGTGACCCTGAGCAAGTCCTCAGGCTCTGGGGGCAGACCAGGGTTGGTTGTGGGTTTTTTTGTCAGTGGACTCAGCTGTGAATAAAAATTTAGGCAGAGGCTGATGCTGACAGGAAGGTTTTGAGTTCCTTGGATATGGGCACTTTGCCATGAAAGAGAAAGGATAAAGGTATGTCTGTCTGACACAGATACAGTGTTTCATGAAAGGAAGGATTTTGACTTAAAATCCAGCTTTGGCTTGGGTGTGACAGCGTGATTTAGCCTTCTCCCCCCTGCCCCGTAATGGGGGTTTGTACTAGATGGGCTGGGGGAAGGGAGATGCCATCCAGGGGTTTACTCTGTGACTCGGCTATCCATGAGCTTATGTTTACGTGACTGTAGTGGGGAGAAAAAAATAATGGCTTTAACTGCCAAAGACCTTTTCTGATAACTGCATTTTCATACAAAATAAGAAGTAGGAGTCCTTGCACCAAAGAAAATGGTGACTTACCTGATCTCACAAAATTTGGGATAGGTCCAAGGATTGGAAGAATACACTTTGGAAGAATATTTCTGGTTCCTGAAGGATGGAAAGCAGAAATGGCAATGAGCAGTGTTGCTGAAATTTCTGCTGGTGCTCTATAGACCAGCAAGAGGTGGAAGTGCTGAAAGGCAGCACATAAAACAGGGGAGGAACACGGGTGATAAAAACATTGAAATCAGGAATAAAATGCTGAATGTGACTGGTTAGAATAACATTTTTAAAAATAATTAAAAAAAACCAAACCCAAACAGCTCCAAAGAATCATAACGAAAAGGGGAATTTTACCCACATGCACACTGGAAAAATCAGTACATTTTGTTGTTGTTTCAAGAGAAGAGCTATCTTAAGAGGGAAAAACTGTGTGAGAATCTGAGACTGGATAAAAGTGATTAAAAAAATCACACTTATGCTCTTACTGTGTGGCCAGGTAAAGCTTCAAAATGTTTGTTTTCTCCTCCTTGAAGGTGCCATCCTCTTCCACAGTGACGGAAATATGCAGAAAAACACCTACCCGTACAAGATTAGATTCTGACAGGGCACTACTAGTACAACAGTAGTGTTTTATCCTGCCCTTCTAATTTGGCGAAGATCTCTATTGATTATGTTAATTAGTAGTGAATATTCTGCAAGCAAATTATGGCATCCCCCTTTGGGCTGCCTCAGCTGCAGAGGGAGAACCCAGGCTATGCTCATGCACGTCCTGAGTCCAGATTTCAGCATCAAGTGGAAAAAAAGTTGATCACGGCACCTGCTTAGTGTTGTGTGCCCAGACATCATGCAACAGCTTGGAAGAGTGCTTACCTTCTCCAGGCTTTGCGGATGGGTAACCGAGTTCAATTCAGTCCTCGCTTTCAAGTTCAGATTCCCGCATTGTTAATGTCAGTGTATTATGGCAATAATAGCCTGGATTGCTATATTTAATTTATTTTAATTTATATTAACTTATACCTTCTGTGTCTGGTGCCAGACTTATGTACAGAGGTATCAACAGTCTTTGATATCTTTCTGAACTGAAGATTATTTTGGCAATTAATAAATTCCGTTACACATTTCCTATCATGTTTTATAGCTCCAAAGCACGTGCCATGATCAATAATATTCCTTAACACGTTAACTATCCTAAATATCTGTAGTTAAGTACTTGATTTAGACTCAATGAGTTACTGTATGTTAAATAAACACTAACTCAAGAGAAAACAACTATTTAGTCAAATTTTGTTTCATTTGCATCTGTGCAACCTCACTGAATTCACTGCAGTACATCTAAAGACACAATTTGGACAGTAATTTAGCAAATCTTCTTATGTAGCAGAGCTGTTAAACCTCAGTAAAAATATTTTAATAATCAATTGTTATTTAATTAACATGCAATTGCTGTTTTAGTAAATCTAAATTAAATCCCCATTTTAGGCACTTAATTTAAAGTGTGAATTAACATTCTCTATTGATAAGTAGTATTATAATAGGCTTTCAATCCTGAGTTGAAGAAAAAAATCAATTGTAACATTAAGTTGGATTCAGTAAAAAATTAATCACGTATTTCTAGTGCAGTATAAATCCGTCCTGCACCTTCTCCTGGTGCGGTATATCTATTCTTGGTCAGAACATCATGGTAAGGGGACAGATTGTGTTTCCCCTTCCTAGCTTTCACAAGGAGGACTGCAGTACTCCTTCGTTCCCTTCCAAATTCAAGCATACTGTAGAAAAGATGGAGTAATAGAGTGGACGGATTCTTTTGGCAGAGTCTGGACTTTGGGCTGCTTTGGGCAGGTGCTCTGGGAGAGCTCTCCCACCATGGCTTCCCTGCCTGTCAGGGAGTAAAGGAGATCTGATGAGGAATGGTGAAGGGAGCAAGAGGCTAAGACGTGAGGCAAGGAATGAGAAAGAAAACGAGGTGTATTTAGGCAGACAGAAAAGAAAGATGTGCAAAAGGCATAACAATAATTAAGGAGGTGGGATACACTAGAGGATTTTTTGAGAATAAAGGGCCAGGATAATTCTGCACAGAGGGTGATTTGAGATTGGTGTATGCAGTGGGAAGGTAGAAACACCATGTGCTTTACCTCACTGATGGAGCTCATGATGTGAACTAGTCATTGGCTCTCAGGAATGCGCTGACCACATTTCCTGTCCCCTATCCACCCCCATGGATTTCAACCAAAGCCTAAGTAACGTTAAAGAGTCACATATTTCAGCTGTAGCCAATACTTTCTGCTAAATCTGTCTCTCATAATGATGTCTCAGCAGGACTGGGCCTCGTTCTTCTGTCACTGATCGGAGCAAATCCAATCGAAGCAAATTGGAGCCAATTGGTGTTTCCATTATGCAGTGGCAGGAGAATTGAACTCATTGTCACTAAGGATATATCAGTACTTGCTATTAATGTCAGTTTTCAGTTTTATAACATTTTGTTAAAAGTTCCCTCGGGCTGTATTCGCTATACAGATTTTCAGAGAAGGAAGACATATTTTATATTGAGAGCTCATTTGGTTTATTGTGAGAGGATGCTTGTGTTCAGAACTTAAATGGATATTACTTTCAACAAGTGAAGACATTGTCTCCTTTATTGTAGCTACTGGTCTGCAAAAGGACAATTCACCCAAATTTCCTTTGGATAGCTTTATTGGGTTTTGGACCAATTTAAGCAGAACTCATATTTCTTTAATTTTTCTTCAAGCTTAATACTTGGCAATGTAGTCATGCCTTAGATTTTATAATAGATGACTTTTTAAATATTACATACTCTATATTAATACCAAACTTCCATGTTTTGCTAGAAAAGGACTATATTTTGCCATCGGGTATGAACATGCAACTTTTGCTAATTTAAATAAAGGTTAAAAGGACAATTTCAAGCATTATAATAGATTTTCATTTGCCATTTTTTCTCTTTATTATTCTAAATGGATCTTTAAATGTCCAAGCTAGTTTTATTTTATAAGTTTGAAGATGTATTACTTTGCCACAATCCTACTTCGGTTTTATTTTTTTATACCTGTCTTGATTGCTGTCATTATTACTATTTCTTGCACTGTTTATTTATGATGTCATTTTAGCTTAAGGCTAGCGCGGTGTAATCATTCTGCCTTAAGCATCATTTTTCCCTATGGCATGAAGATGAACATAGTGAACAGTACAAATTACAGATTGGAAAAGTTGTTGTTGACATTCTGTTTAGCAAAAATAGAAATAAGCTTATGGCTTCTCTCATGGTGAGCTCTTCCAGGTGTTTTTCTCCTCTCAGACTTGCTGATGTAAATCAGGAGTAATACTCTTTATTCCAGATGAATATGGTGTTTCTCAGTGAGGAGAATCTGCTGTCTAAAACAACAGTCTGTCCAGACCTTCACGGGGCTTGTGCCATATTTTAGTCACACAAAAATATAATTGCTGGAAGTGCTCCTCTTTGCCTACGATTTTGCCGCTGTTTGAGCGTATTTGGCTGTTGCAGAGTCCTGTTGTTCCCGGGGAAATAGGAGCCTAGCCAAACGTGTAGAACACAAGGGAAACAAAGCACAGTTGTTTATTGTCTTTGCAACCTTCTTTCTTGTCTGCCTTTAAAGGCTGAGATGGTAAGCCATAATGTCTTTGTTATTAAAATATGAGTGGAATTTGAGTCTGTTTCACGTATTTACACATGAAAGGCCATCAGCTCAGCTCTGTAGTTATACCCACATAGTTCTCCTTGTTTTCTCTTGCAGCAAAAGCCACTCAGCTTTCAGAACCTGATTCTCCATTTTCTGTGACGAGTTTCACCCTGTTTTGATTGCATTCTTTTGGAAATTGGGAGATCTGTTGTAGAGAATCCAAAATTGCATTGCAGACAATATGAAATTGAGCAGAGCAACCTCTTGATACACCAGGAGGTTGTGCTGTCATTTACAGAGACCTTAGCCTGGAGAAATGCACCAGCAACAATGTCACAAAATCAAAAAAAAAAAGATAAATGCAAAGTCCAGCACCTGGGAAGGAATCATTTCATGCCCCAGTACAGGCTGGGTCTGACCGGCTGGAAAGGAGCCTTGTTGCAAAGGCCTGGGGGTCCTGGTGAGCTCTCCTGGAGAGAGCTCAGCAAAGGGCTAGGATGATGATTTACAGTCTGGAACATGTGTCATATGACGAGAGGCTGAGAGAGCTGGGGTTGCTCAACCTGGAGAAGAGAAGGCCTGGGGGTCTTATGAGTGTTTATAAATACCTCATGGGAGTCAGTGAAGAAGATGAAGCCAGGCTCTCCCCCACAGTGCCCAGTGAAAGCACAAGAGGCAATTGGCACAAACTGAAATACATGAAATTCCATGCAAACATAAGAAAAACCTTTTTTACTGTGAGGCTGGTCAAACATTGGAGCAGGTTGACCAGTGAGATTTAGGAGTCTCCATCCTTTAAAGTATTCAAAACTTGAATGGACGTGGCCCTGAGCTGGTTGAGCCTGCTTTGAGTAGCAGGGTTGGACAACATGAATTCCAAGAGGTCCCCGGCAGTATCGATGATTCTGTGAATCTGTCATCCATACCACCGCTTACCAGATCCCAATATACATTTAGATCTTGCTTTCACGAAATATCCCAACGTAAGAATAAACTGCCTACCTGCAGTGCAGTCTTCAACCCTCTGTCCTAGTTAGGCAAAGAGATAGCAGTATATGATGGAGATGCTTAGACATTGTAAAGGCGTATGTTAAATTTCAGTATGAAATGACCTCATAGTCCTGCTGAGAGGTTTGTAGCTTTGCAGATTATTTTTTTTTAATATCAGCCTTTTACCAAAATACTACTCTATGCTTACACATTTCACCAGCATACACCAGATACTGGAGGTACTTCTGCAAGATGTCCATATTTATTCATACATCCTTTTCTGGGAACATGAGCACAGTAAATTCTTCTGCGAGATTTTGTAGTCTCTGGTACAGCAGTGTGATTTTTATCCCCTGGCCACATTGCCAGAATAACTTCACACACCAGTCTTTGTTCCACTCCTGCAAAGACTTAAATTCTCCATTCTCACTTCCAACAGGCCTCAGTTTGTCCCAAATATTAAGTTAATAAGACATAGCATGTTTTTATGGAGTCTCTTTTTCTGTTTAACTCTGTTTAAGTTGTGAGCTGGTTTTCTTTGCTGAGTATTTTTTGTAAATAGCTGTGACTCTGCAGCTTTCTTGAAAACACTTAATTTGTTAGCACCTGATTCACAAAATAGACCAGGCACAGAGACCACAAGGAACATATTTTAATGTATTTAGTTGAATAAGCAGAATCCTAAAAATTAGCTCCTTTTTACAGTGCAAATACTTGTCTTCATAAATTCGGGATTTGCTTTCCATGAGAATTTGCAGATACATCTTTTAATTTCACAAACATCCCTCCTCCTAGACTTGTTTGTTAAAATACTAAGAAGGTGATAAACATGAAGAAGTTAAGCATACTAATTTAAAAATATGAAATCATTTTTGAAGAGACATTTCTTCATTATTTGCTCAGTTCTAATTTGGACTCTTTACCACCAAGACATGAGCCGGACCCCTAACTCATTTTAAATAAATTACTGAACAAATGATAATGACTTTTGGTCATTATCAGCATGGGCTAAATTCACGCTGGTTTTCATCAGATGAAAGACTGTGTCACACCACGATTCCCTTGAGCCATCCAGTCCCTCAGCTATCAGCAGCACTTTAATTTTCTCTTAGAGACAGTATAATGTGAGCACTCAGCCTGGTTCACTCAGAAAATGTGGTAATTTTTCATACTTTCAAACACAGATGTTCTACCAAGTTTCATCCAGAGAGGCTAAATCTACATTTTAAAGCAAGGACACCCTAGATGTTACTTTTGAAATAACATACAACATGGCACAAAGAAATAAATGAATATAATTCTGTAAGAAAAGTTATAAATCAGACCCAGGAAATAAGAATAACAAAATAAAAGTGAAAAATTCACCTTTTAATTACAGTGGTGAAGCCTCTGAGATTGTGAAAACATTCATTTATATAATTTTGATTTACACAGTCCTTACAGGAGAATTTGCTTAATATCTCTCTTGAATATAATCTTGCAGATGGGAAAAAGTTTGTGGTTTTTTTTAATTCTCATAAAATATACGATATAATTTTAAGAAGACACTTACTGCCATGAACACATTTTATCTGCCGAAATCAGATGCCCGGACTTTAAAGAAAAACACTTATTAATAGATTTTCTCTTTGAAGGGTCAATCTTAAATCTTTTTATTCTCTTTTTTTAATTGTCAGAACACTATATTTTTTCCTTTTCTAGACTTAGCTTATTAATATTATTATTATTATTCCACAGACCTTCAAAATGTGTGCTCCTAGTCTCCAGGAAAATTTGAAAATTCCCTGAAGACTTACATACTGTTAATATTTTTGTGCATCTGGAGTTCAGCAGATAAAGAAACGTCAAGCTGTTTGTATGACAGTTGCCAACAAAACCAAGCAGGGACGCGTTCCCAGGGCCCATTTCACCGTTGCCCTACAACCTGTAGGGGCAAACAGTAGGCACAGCGGTTGCAGAGAGCGAGCTGTAGATCTTTTGTCCTGAAGAAACAGAGAAATTAAGTAAAACCATAGGGGACAAACCTGAACTAAGAATATTTGGGTCTCCTACTGCAGACTTGCAGGAATAGGCCTACAGATAATGAACGTGCCTACCAGCTTAAGGGGTTGTGTTTAAACATCACGCAGTTTACTGATTGATGTAGACAGAGACTTAATGGGGAAGTTTGGCTCTTTAAGTTCGTGTTTAGTCTCCTCACTATTCTACATAATGTCACTGTTAAACTTGTCACAATTCTTTGTAGATACGTCTCTGAAATGTTGCCAGCACTTACAAAAAGATTAATCTCTCCTTCCTCTCTGCATGGGTTTTCTTGAGAAAAACAGTTAACGTATTTGCTCTTCTTTCAAGTAGATTTTATCTTGCTCTATATAGAAATATCATGAGACATCAACAAAGGGTGTCTATATACTATGTAACAAACACATATCAGTTTAATATTGTGCTTGTGAATATATGACACTTCAGAAGTAGTAGAACTGTGATTCAGTTTCTCAAAAGAAAATGACTCAAGGTAGCAGGCCCTAATATTTTCTTCTGTGAAGAAATACCTGTAGACGAGGATAATATACGGATTCTCACATAAATCCTGACATCCTTACCTCAGTG
This sequence comes from Chroicocephalus ridibundus, assembly GCF_963924245.1. NCBI lineage: Eukaryota > Metazoa > Chordata > Aves > Charadriiformes > Laridae > Chroicocephalus > Chroicocephalus ridibundus. Next base: position 15,839,315 of record NC_086291.1, on the reverse strand, counting down.
AGTTTGCTTCGCACACTATCCTTAGAAGCTGGGGAGTGCAGAGGAAGCTAAAGTTTGATGCAACTGGGAAAACCCAGTGGGCTTCTCGTTGCAACCTTTCATTTCTCCTACATGTCCCTCATGGCACTGTGGACACTGCCCTCTTCATAAACAGCGTGCCTATCTCTGGCAAACCGGGTTACCAGAACATCCCTAGGTGTTTAATCTAAATCAGAGGCTGGCCTGCAGAGACCCCTCAACAGCACACACATGATGTTTAAAGCCTTACCGAGCTCACTCTGACCACTTCTCTGTAAGTACAGCAAAAGTCGCTAATAGCTGGTACGACAGTAGGGAAGCAGCTGACCCAATAATATGCTTAATAGTGTTTTAAAACTAGAATCGTAAGTTCCTGTGCTACTTTAGTCCTACAAAACCCATATGGAAGCTTCTGTGTTGTTTTTGTGAAGGATGGGAGGCAAGAACCTTAGAATTAAGAGAAATGGAGAGGTTAAAATTACTTATGAGGGACGCTGTGCCAGACAAACATGTAGAAAACATGTCTTGTTACTCTTTTCTTGCTTTGTACGTAACTGTTCTTTTTGTACTGAACTTTACTGAAGCCTGTCATTACAGATGAAAATACGTCTTATATCTTTTGAAAAATGAAGACGATGGAATGTAAAGACTTTTATTGTTTATAGCAACAATTATTGCTAATGGTTTTCCAGAATTCTTTTAGGATATTTATTTGGCTGTGAGTAGAGGTAATAACTGAGGAAAAAATACCAGAGCATTGGATTTATCAAGACAGTACCCTGTATCTACTATATTTGCCTATTTACGACTGAAGTCGATCACAGACAGAAAAGGTGGGCTGCTAATTAAAAAAACATTAATGAGTTTTAAACCTCTTTTAAGAAAATGAAAAGTTGAAATATGTTATGGATTAATTGCACTTTGTAGAAGCACCATCATTTCCTATTTTAGCTTTAGATTTTTCAGTTCGCTTTCAAAAATCTGAAAAAAAATCATTTTGTAATTACTTCAGTGCTGCTTTCATATTTAAAACTATTGAGCTACTTGACAATGTACCTTGAATATAGGAAGTCAGATTATCTTTTCTTGAGTACCTAATTGTTTTATTATTAGTATTCTTTCCTTGTCTGAAAATGCAGAAAATTCTAGGCTTTTTTAAAAAGTAAACTACATTATTTAAATGCATAAATTTGCTTAAGCCTCAATGGGTTACTCTGACTTGTAAGGCTATTACTGTTCCAGTTGCAAGCAATAATGATACTGCAAAGATATTCCATTCGAGAAAATATTTAAATAAACTTTCTTCATCCAAAAATGAGATGCAGCATATTTACATTTTTATTTGATGAAGCCTGTTCCTGCTATCTTTGTTCTTAATTTGGTCTCAAAAGAATTAGTAGTAAGAGGAAAAATAGTCTGTAAATATGCATGAAATCAAATTTAGAGGGTAGGCTAAAAGGTATTGACTGCCAGCAGTGCTAAACGGCAGGAGGCAAAATTTCCTCCATAGTTTTCTTCTTGGCTGGAAACACATTGCCTTCCATCTAGATTATTTAATCCTCAAAATGCACATCAAAGCTTCTCATCAGGTGGTGTATGTCTTTATAGGCAGTTGAATGTCAAAGATCTAGCTTAAAGATTTTTGAGAAATGTAAAACATAATAGATCCCAGATAATAACACAGCAGTGAAGCTCCTGTACTATTCCTTCCAGCAAAGTACTGGTATCACAGGTTGTAGCTAATCTTTGTGGCAAAAGGAAGAGCAAATTTCCTACGTGAGAATTTATGACATCCATCCAACAGATAGAAATAAAATGATCGAGTCATGTTACTGGACTAATACTAGCTTGTTAACAATTCCCTTCTCTCTTTACACTTGTGGCTTGCCAGAACAATAGGCTATGAGTTATCTCACTCCTCCAGCCCAATTAGACAGTGGAAAAATGTATGCAAAATATGTATGAAACATTTTCCTCTTGTATATTCTTAACAGGATGCAGGCTGCAACACCGTCCCTTTAATTTAATTCAGTCTTTGTCAAGAGCTGATTACTTGTAAGGATTGCATCAATTCTCATGCATGATTATCTTATTCTTAGGGAGTATCTTAAAAACCTTTTAAACAATTTTGTTTAGTATTTCTGAGCTTGAATTTTGCCCTGACATGAGTATATAAAATAGCCAGGTGTTTGTAAGGAGCCCCACAAGGAGAGTGCAGAAATGTGGTAGCTGAAGAGTGGTTTGCTTTTTGGTGTTATCCCTATCACAGGAGCAGGGCTTACCTCACAGCAGCTGCCAAAACAGAAGGGGAAGAAATAAGAGTGAGAAATAAAAAGAGCCTCCTCATTCTGCAATGAAGATTTCCTGTTCTTTCTTTTTACGTTAGATTCTCCTTCCTTTTTATTTGTTTAAATACCAGTGATACGGTATTTCCTATAGATGGCTCAGCTGTGACACAGAAATAAGTTAGTAGCTGTGCTGAATACTCAGGGGTTTCATTTCACAGCTGTTTAAGACAGCCTTATTTTTTAAAGCCTGAGCAGTCTTGTTGCCATCTCTATCCATGACCTTCCCTTTCTTTTTTTCTAGTTATCCTCCTCTTGTAGCACCTTTTTCTTTCCAGCAATCTTATCTCTAGTGGTGTAAAAGCTCGCTCTCTGTTTCCGCTACGTGGGATTTCTACTTTATCACCTTTCTGTCTTTCCAAATCTCATTATTCTTTTGCATAACTTTTAATTTCTAGGCATGCTTTATGACACCCAGTATATTTTCATCTCTGAAGTTACTCATCCATTCACTGTGCCCTTAGTTTCTCCCTCCTTTTATTGTGTTTTAAGTAATGCTTTCCTGCTAACTGCCATACTCAGAGACAATTTCTATTTCTATTAAAGCAACAAAGACTTTGCCTAGCTTTATATCTAATCAGAATTTGGCTGGCCTTTTGGTGGCTGTAGGGAAAGTTAAAACCCTTCAGAGGGAAGTATTTGACAGAGTCAAAGCCCATCTCCCTTCCTTACCCCAATCTTAATTGCTCTCATTGTGATACAAGGTTGGGGAACAACCATGTAGCCCTTCCACCCCTAGAAGAGCCACTTCTTGCCTAACTTTTGTTACTGTTTTCTCATCCTACTTCTCCATCTGAGAAATGGTAATTCAGGAGTTTAAGAGGACTTCCAAACATATCCTCACTCTCTTTCACTTTTGCATTTCTCTATTCCTCTTCATTTTTGCCTGTGGTCTTCAGAAACATCCGTCATTATGCCATGTGGTGTTTCACGAACATCCAAGTATATTCCAACACTTAACGACTGTTGGCTTCCTCTCCATAGTTTATGGGATTCAGATTGAACAGCCGTTAGCCTTCTTCATCTAGATTATTCTCTTTCTCATTTGTTTGGGCTCAGCGAATTATACTGTTTCAGTTGACTGGAGAGGTAAGATATTGTTGACGTCTAAAAGACATACAACCAAAAGTGTGGATGACTGAAGCGGCAGGGTCGCAGAGGCAGCCTGGCTGCGTGCTGGGGCGCAGAGCTTGGGGCAGCCTTGGGAATCTGTGCCCAACAGGTGTAACGTTGTCAAGGTGTGTCTTTGCTACTGCTTCTGCCTTTGCTTCTCATTTGGTCGGCAAATGAATCAGCATTCGCTCTGCTTTCAGAGTACAGACTAGTCAAACATCATCCTCGATACACAACCTTTGACTTGAATGTGAGACACGCTCATTAAAGTCAAAGAATGATTTAGTACAATATGTGGCCTTTCACTTCTAATTGAAAACCGATCTTATGAGATGCAAAGAAGCCACGAGTTATGTTTAACTCGTTGGCTGATGTAAGGTCTCACTGCGTCTTAAGAGGTGCTCAGTGCTGCTCCGAGTGAGACTATAACAGGGATATTGCTTTATTGTCAAGTCAGTGCAGTAAGTGTATAAAATCAACAGCAGTGCCCAATGAACTCAACACTCATGAAATAGTAGTCCATCTTGCAAGTAATCCTGCCCTAATTAATTAAAATAAAAGGAAGATATAACATCAAAGAAATGCATCACAGAAGGCATTATGTAATTAAGTAAAGATGTACTTGTATTGCATCCAAGCAATGGGGAATGTGCGTTTATCACCTTGAAGCGTTACTTTTCTTTTTTTCAATGTTCTTTTAAATATTTTTAGTGGCTTCAACATTTTATTTTATTATTGCTCATTTGACTTAAAAACCGCATAGTACCATAATTTTTTTTTTTTTAATGATTTTAGGAAACTCAGCAAAGCTTCCAAGAAAAAGTATAAGTAACTATAAATGTAGTATATAAGGTGACTTTTAAAACTTTATAGTGCAAAAACATTTGTTTGGCAATCTCAAGGTTATATTTATAAGGATTATATTTTTATTAAATAATGTTGTGTCGGTTTCTACTCTGAACACAATATCTCAGTTTCATTTTAAGGACTAATAACTTGCAAATGGCTGCATCTTTTAATTCCTCAATGATTTTAACATGTAACAATCAAACAACCCACTGTTTATCGCGATAATACATATATTACTGAAAACACAGTAAAGAAGCTGTGTAAGCAAGTTGCTTATAGTAAGCGCAGTAAGCACACAGGAAGCAACTTCTTCCTACACAGCCCAGGACTTCTTCAGAGCTCATTTTAAGTGTTTGGGTTTCGTTTCTGTGCTACTATGTGGTGCTTGAGTACCATATTATTCTATTTATTTTAGATTTTAGTGAAGTTTGGAGATAAAAAAAGTAATTTTGGTTTGCTTCAGGTTAAATGTTTTTAACAAGGGAGGAGAAGACACAATAAGGGAGCATTGTAAGAAAAGAGACCAACAATTACTTTGCTGAAATAATTTTCTGGAGAAAAATCTGATCTAAATCAACAGCTGCACCTGCCAAGCTTAGAACGTTACTTATTTAATTAAATGTGTTTGATTGTAGAAGGCTGCACTTGCAAATATCTGCCTACAATTGAGAACAAAAACCTTGCTTATATTCACATTTTCTGTTTCTTTGGATAAGTGTGATTGCTTAGTCATAAAAGTGATTAGTTTAGAAAAGCCTCTTTTTATCCTAAGTTCTGTATCACTAAATACAGAATAAATTTAGAGCTTGTAGAAGTTTATGGAAGATTTTTTTCTACGAAAAACAATGACAAAGTTAAAAGTGTAAAGCCTTGAAACACAATAGAAAGGAAGAGGGCTTTCTACTAAATGGCAAATTGATGTTGATTTCAGTGGGAAAATGCAGCCCTCAAATCCTTTTTGTTGCATCCTCTGTGAACAGGTTTTATAACAATTCTGTATATTCTGAAGACAGAAACTTGATGTCAGGGCCTTGTCATCTCTGGTCAGCAGAGTAGTTTGTCAAGAGAGTTTTCAACTATAAAAGCATCAGTAACTCATCAGAATATTTGCTGAGCTTTTCTGACAAAAGAGGCGAGTTTCTGTCAAGAAAAATCTGGAGTTTTCCTTGACTTCCCCTAGGAACATGTAACCTAGTTCCCCTAGGCCAGTTCCCCAAACCTTCTGTGCAGAATGGACAGACTGTTCCTCTAGATTCTGGCTCTTTGTAGCAACATGACTTCGCCTGTTTCTTCCCATGTGTGAAACCGAGTGAGTGACATCCATTAATGAAGCACATACTGAGGCTTGAACAGACAGCTCACCGAATGTGGCAAAAAGAAATTTCTAAAATAAAAATTCGCAAATGGTGTCCCTGATTTGAAATCTAGCTTTATAAGCCATTAAAGGCCAATAGGCTGTGAACCCATACGGGGAGGCGAGGAATAACACCTAGATACCTAGTAGATCATAACCATGCATATAAATAAACAATCCAGTTGCTTAAGGGTTATAGAAATTTAAATGCAAATAGAACTGGTAATGATACCCTGGAGACTGACGTTGTAGTCAATTTCTGGAGGATGCGGCATTGTAAACTTAGTTTTTGCTGCTGGTTTCCTTAGAAACTGGAACAAGATATTGTTCAGGACACAAAATAATATCCTGTTTCAATGACTGAGGATCTTGAACTAAAAAGTAATTGATTTTGCATGAGGCACCAGATTGTCATGTACTCTTTCTAGAAAATATTACGGCACAAAATGTTGAAATGGTTTCAAATCTGCCATTTTAGTTCTAGTGATCTCCCTGTGTAAGTACTACAATTTTTGAAAAATTAGCTTTAAAAGCATTCAACGGGTCAGTTCACTCAAAGTGCTTGTGAGTTTTAAATATTTTACTAAAAATCTAATCATTGCCTAAGCACACACAGTATTCTACTTCTTATCAAGAAATAAATCTTCATGTATACCTTGGTCACGAAAGGATGCATTTAACGTGTTTAGCAAGTGAATGCATATAAAGTACATCATAGATTAATGAATAATCCTACTTGGAATACATGATAAATACAGATTAAGAGCTACAGAGAACTGCAAACAGTTAATGCCTACAGGGAGGCATTCAGGTCATTTCAAGATTTTGTTCATGAGAAGAAGCTACAGTATTCCTGAATGAAGTGTTTCTGAAGATTGTTTGGCAAAGTCGTATTGTGACTGGACACTGTCGCTCTCATTTATGCATGTATTTGAATAGTCAAGTATATATATGAATGCTTAGAACATGACCAGATTTGAATGCCCAAATCAAATGATCACTGGGTTGTATCGACATGACCTTAATGCAGAGGGGTGTAATGGTATAATGTAAATGATCGTTTCATTTGTTACTTTAAAAGAAAAAGTTTCCTTGTGGTTGGACAATATAGACACAGAATATAAAGAACAAAAGTTAAAAAAGAGATAAAAGGAAATAAATTAATATGAACATTATTTTTATGTCTTACATTTTTTCAGTTTTGTTCATGAAAAGACTAGTAATTTGAGTTGACTTGCTCTGGTTTATGACTTTTAAATGAACCATGCCTTCTTTGGAGGTATGAACGCTCATTTTCTGAAAACTGAGTCCATGGTAGCCTAGACTGGGCATCCAGAAAATAGGTTGACTTTTTTAAAAATAATGGTCTGTTTTATAAAACAGATATTATGGAATACTAGTTTCTCTTTTTTTCTCGTCAGATTTTTAAACAATGTTTTAATAACACCCTATGCATTCATTCTATCATTTTACAGATCCTCTCAGAGATATTGCTAGCGACCATACATCACTTCTTAGTCAAACTCCTCAAGAGTTATTTTTTAAAAGAATGTTCTTGATTTTTTATGTTCTCAAAATATGCGATACATTTCTGTTTTGGCTGTTCTTGATAAAACAGATACAAGACAGTTATTGTTGACAAAATGAAATTCCACGCTTCGTATAAACCTTTTTATCACTGTGTTTTTGTGGAAATCATTATTTTATGGATGTTAAATACAGCTGAAAGATTATTCACAATTCATTCCGCAAAACAGGTTTTATAAAAGGCACTTCCCCAAATTTTCTTTTAATATATTACAGTTTATCTTTTGTTTATGTGAACACACTTTCATGTCAGCTTGGAAAAGTGCATCTTTCCCCTCTCTCCCTCCAAGCATATGTCGCTTCTATCAAAGAATATTCCTTTTTTTCTCTCAAATGTTCTCTACACCCGGAAGTTCATTGTCCAACAGTTTTCTTACAAGGACATTGCAAAAGAATCAATAAGTTACAAGTACACTATTATACATTCAGATGCTGTTCAGGTATTAATGTTATGGCAAAGAAAAGTTGGAGCACTCATGAATTTAAATATTTTTCATATAAACTATGTAAATATAATGATTAACAATCAGCTACATTGACTATTCAGGACATGCAGTGTAGCATTTTCCTAATTACACTTACCAGTGTGGGAGGATATGACTGCAGAGGAAGATTAAACTATTTGTATTTATTCAGTGTTGCTTTATAGCGTTAACCAGGAAACTCGCTTTTGCAGTATTGAATGCAAGAATCTAGAATAACCTGAAGAATTTGATTAGGGTGGCAGCAGTCTGCGCCAGGCTTGGGTAGGGATGGCAGGCGCAACTCATTCTGCATCAGCAGTCATTTCAGCTACCTCTCTCATCTGTAATTTCACTGTTGATAGGGTGATTTAAAACACAGGCAAAATTACTGCTTAATATTATGGCTTTATCTAAAGCTCTTCAAGTAAACCAAACAAACAAAAAAAAACCCCACCTGGCAGGCAGGCTTCTGTTTTCAGTTATTCATGTTTTATTAAAATAAACAAGTAGTTTGCAAGCAGTGGAACTAATGAAACCCGGTGTGCTGTAGCTCTGCGTCTAGTGATGGGATTCTGTGAAGACTAATAAGGCGCAACTCAACCTGAAGATTTCCCTGAAATTAGGACATGTGTAATGTCCCTTCTGTCCCACGGAATCTCTGGTGCCTATGGAAAGATGAGCTCATATTGCAGTCTTTCCCAGAGCAGATGCCCTAATTGGTTTTTTTTTCTTTTCCTTTTTTTTTTTTTTAACAGCAGCCTATTCACACAACACTTAAAGAAGCTTAGCATCTCTATAGATACATCAGATTTTGTGAAAACAGGAAAAAAAGTTGACAAGTTACTGGGGACAGCAAAATGATGTCAGCAGAGGACATCCTTTTATCCTGCCTGCTTATGAAACAAGGCTAAAGTTTCCCAGTATGCCTCCAGTGATGACCTAAGGAAAGGCTGTCTCACTCTAACAGGTCTTTGTAGGGCTCCTCCTAGCAATGCCTGAGTTGGGATTGTCCCTCCGTGGTCTTATTTTAATAGCCACTGAGGTACTGGAGATGAATGGAAGATTTATGTTGTCTAATGGGGTTGTAATTACTTCCAGCTCACTCTGAGGGTTGCCCCACCTTGTCACCCCCATCATTCTGTACTCTGATGTCAACGGTATCAGTCTGGCTCTGTTTGTCTCCCATGCTCTGAGAAATTTGGTGCTTATGATTCATCATGGTCTTGAGAAGCTCAGTGAAACTATTTCGTTAGCTTCTGTAACAGGCCCAGATGTTTGTTTTTCAGAAATATGTGTTGCAATTTGGATGTAAGCGCGTAATGGTTTACCTTCACAGGAGAAAGGATGTGTGGTTTCTGTTCACGGTGTAAAAAAGAGCAACAGATTTTGTAGTCTATTAATTTGTTGATTTGTAGTATATACACACAAATTAACAAGGATGTTTTAGTTCAAATACACTGATGAACTGTTAGTGTAGTCAGACTGTGTTAAAATACTTCCAAAATTAATGTTTGACGATGTTGACACTTTGGTGATGCTGTGATGTTTACATCACAGGCAAACATGACTTTAATCAACTGAGTGCAGTGCTTTGAGAATATCACATTGAATAGGTGGTTTTAGAGGCTAAAGAGGGAGCCTTGGTATCCCTGATACTGGCTATTTGTTGTGTACTGGCCACACCGGGGAGTTTTCAGCCAGGGCTGATGGTTCCAGTAGGACTGGTGAGCATGCCTGTTTGACTTCATAGTGAAGACTACTATATTTATCCAGTTGTTTACTCTAGTCCCTGATATTCACTATATGCAGATACAGTATTTTCTGTAAAAACTGAAACGGCTTGTATATGAGTTTTCAGAAAGGCAGTTAATAACAATATGCTTTACTACCTGGCTTCACTCATCACTCACACATAGATTCAGATGGGAGAAAAAATTGTGATGGAGACAGAAGATGGAAAGAAAGCGAGTCTGTGGTAAGTGTTTGGACCCAGCTATCTGCTGCAATTACACTTTTGCTTTTTAAGGCGGAGTGGTTGTTTGTTCTTTGATTGTTTATTTAAAGCCCATTGCTTCTGCTAAGAAAGCTTCCAATGCCGCATTCTGCCTTATTTGTTTGGAGTTTGACTTTATTCAAAAAGCAGCCTCAGTGTTTTTGGCACCACAAGTTCACCAACTGAATTCTCAGAGACACTAGTACAAAGACAAAGAAGAAAGGAAAACAAAGCCAGAATAAGAACAATACTTGGAAATTATATAAAAACAATATAGCAAAATCATCAAAGTGCTTAAAAGCCTACAAAAATGCAAAAGGCGAAGTATTACGTTTGTGTAGTATGGCATATTGTTCTCTAGGACAAGGAGTGAACTTGCAATCATTGTATGCAGAACAGATTTCTGCATATCTGGACGTTACTGTTCCCTTGTAATTCACAGTCCTATTCTTCTTTTGCTTCTTTTCCTCCATTTAGATGGTAAGTTGTTTGGACTATGGACTTTCTAAACCTAAAACATCACGGCCCTTTTTAAAAACTGTCTATGTTAAGATTTTAATGCAATTCTTAAATGCTAAATGGAGGTGTTATTTAACTGGTACTACCCTGAATTTTGCTGCTATAATGTGGCCCCATCAGAGGGTTACAACATCTGACAAAAATGCTTCTACATCACTGTGGTTAGATCAGCTCCTGTCTGGTGTTCATGTATTTGCTCTGATGTGTGGCCCTGGACATCTTCGTCACTCTAGCTGCATCTTGTACTCTTATAATCGAGAAAATCACATTCCGTTAAGATGCTCTTTTGCTTGTAATTTGTAGATGGATAAAGTCTTAAACCTAAAGAGTCTTCTGAGTCTCTAAAGAGGTACTAATTTTATGATTCTCCATGCAAAAATTTTCATCAATGTCAATACTTGAAAAAAAAAATGTACTAGAGCTTCAGACGATGGTTGCTTGTAACAACCCATCTTGTATTTTCCCTGTTTCTCCATTCCCTGCACTAGAAAGTGTTGGAGATCTCAGCTGGTGTTGGCTTGGAAATTCTTAATGATATGATTGGTTTCTAGTCAGCTGCTCTCTGTTGCAGGATGACGTGGAAAAGGGAGAGTTATATCTGGGACTATATTGCACTGAAAACACAGAAGTTAGGAATAGCTACTGAAAGAAGGATCTTGGTAATGAGAAAAGTATTAAATTGTGAGAGTAGTACTGGATAATGTCATTCTCTGGGATGGTGGAATTTATTGTCGTGATTCACAGGTTTCTATTCATGATAAAGGAGGGCAGGGAATTCTCAAAAGGCTTGTGTTTGTCTTTCCTGGAGAAGATAGTTTTAGAAATGAATTACAGTGCATCATCTGGTTTTGGTGAATAATCTAATGGTGTTTTTAAAAGTGAGTCTCAGTAGAGCCTGCATTTCTACACATTATTTTGTATAAAAAATATGATATGAGGTGAAATGGTGGGGGGTTTTTTTGGGTTTTTTTTGTTTGTTTGTTTGTTGTGTTTTAAACTATGTCATAAAGATCAAGTTATCTTTGGCCATGTACAGAAGTTTGGTTTTGGCTGTATTTGTTAATTCAAACCTTCTTGTAGGGCATGTACTAGACAGCTTGTGTATCAAAGCCTTAACTGTGGCTCTTAAAGACATTTTCTGTCCATTAATTTTGATTAGTCACAAGTTAGACTGGAGAGAAGAGGGACAGAGGATTTCTCATTTTTTTATTGAACATTCTGCTTTACTTTCAATCATGTTATGCAAGAAAAAAACCCAGCATCCTGCCTTGTGACTTGTTCTCACAGCTATTTCTGTAGCTCATCAGACACTGTTCAGCATTTCATCACTTGAAGCTGGACAAAGAAGATGTCACAAGTGGAATTAATCTCTTCTGGACTAAATGAGTTTTAACTCCATGTCTATGCCAAGTCACAGTGAGAGAAGCCTGTCCAGGTCCAGCACATCAACTCCTTACTTTCAAGAGTATCATAGTGTGAAGTTCTAGCAGTCTGATAGCAAGGAAAAGCCTGATTTTACATCTTTATCTGAACTTTCAAAGCAGAAGGCCTGCTACAGACTGAACTGTCCCGCCAAAGATATTTCTTTTCTCTGTCTTTCCAATCTGGTGAACTACCTTTTTATTCCCCCCCCGCCCTTTTTTTTTTTTTTTTTCATGAGACTGGGATCCTCTGCAGTTAAATTACAGGAGGTTTACCTGATGAAAAGTCTGTGCAAGAAAAGTGCTTGTAGCTGAGCTCTTTGCCCCAGAAATACTTACGGATACCTGTCAAAATGTGGATTTGTGGGGGAATGATGAAGGGGAGAGCTAACCGTTCGCACTGCACTACTGCAGTTCACTTTATTGCTCAAGAGCTCTCTTGCAGCTGTGTGGTATCTGCCTGGTGCAGGGCTGGCCCTACTGTCAACCAAAACTATTGAAATATTTCGTAGTAATTACTTATATAAAAATATTATATCCTCACATATGTGTTTGGAGAGTGCATTTAAAAATACTCCATGCAGTGGTCTCCAAAACAGTCTTACTTTGAGGAATATGAATCCCAGATTTCCTGCCAAGACGGAGTGTTGCAATAACAGACCCACTGAGCTATTGGTAAACTATGCTAAGGCGCCTGCATAAGCACTAAGTGTTTGACTGAGGCTGCAGAAAAGCATCTGCTTTCTTTGCTGTGTCCTGGAATATTTTTCTGTTGAAGCCTTCACAGCTCTTCCTGGAGGAGAGGCGAGGGAAGGTTGAGGGAGTCTGTAAATATGTGGCATCTTTAATTCTGAATTTCCTATTTGCTTTAGGTATTTTAACACCTTCTGTAATATTTTAATATAGGCACTTTCCCCCTGAAGTTATATACGGTTTTCAATATGATTCTTTATTAACTGCTTTCGTAGATATCTTCTGCACAAATAAAAAGAGAAATACCTTCAAATGTATCTCTGACTTACTCCATCTAACTTACTACAGCTCCTGATGTAGTGATGGCATGTTGATTTCCTTTTTGGCCTCAGGGTTATGCAGCTCTTCTCAACTCTCACTTTTTCCCAGTCATTACTATGTAATGCTATACTTTGCAGGTCCACTGTCTATCAGGTCTGTGCTATATAATCTGCATCTACCTCTACAAAGTTTCATGCTCAGTTTGCTGAACAGCTTGTTCATGCATTTGTCACTGCATATCTTGAGTCCTCCGTAATCTTTCAAAATCATTCACCTATGTAACTCTGCTGAGCAGGCTGTCTGAACATATAAGTACACCCTCGTTACCCTGAAAGTCTTTCTTAGCCTTCTGATAGCCACTGACTTTAAAAGACTATTCTTCCCAATTTCACTGAATTTTCTTGGTTTCAGTCCTTGCTGCATCCTCTCTCCTCCTTCCTTGTTTCTCTCTAACATCTCCTGATCCTGTTTCCTGAAAAAAGTATCCATCATTCCCATTGGAGAAATGCTTCCTCATGCTCTTTTTAAAAATACAGTAAAGTTTTACCCGTTTTCCAAGCAGATAAGTTGTCCTTAACTATAGCAGACGGAGAGCTTTATATCCCCTATTTTGCCTTGTTTAAGACCCCGTTGGAGCAAACCAGTCTACAGCAAATTGAATTATCCTCCATAGTCCATTTAGACACAGTTAATGTGCATCACTTGAGTTTTCTCAGACATCAGGCCACAAAGTAAAATCCTTCATATACTCTGTAATAAATCAAGTTAATTTAACACCTCAAACCTTCAAAAACTGAATTTCTGTTCCAATTCAAGAAGTAAAGCTCACATGAGAGCAGGCGAAGTAGCCCCTTACTAGCAGGAAGACCACGGCAAACGCAAACCTAAAAGAGGTGAGGGCTGTTCAGCAGGGACAAGCCAAGTCCCCTGTCTCCACCCTGCCACAGCACTTGCCTTAAACAGACAGTGGTATTCTTTATACTTAAGCTGCAAGTTCCATGTGATTTAATGGGGTTTTGGATGCCCTCTTCTTTTTCTCAAAACAGTCTCCAGATTCCTAGATAGTTTTGAAAATGAGATTTTAGTTTTCTTATTTTTAATGATGAGATAGGGGAAAACACTTGGGTTTTATGGTTGCACTATGTATGTATGTATGTGTAGCTATTTTTAATACAGTCGATTCACTTGTGTGTAGCACCCAAGGTTAAATTCCATGGGGAACTGCAGATTTTCAGTCACGTACAACATTTTTTATTTAGAATTGATACCAAAAAGAATTGTCGTTTTCTTTGTGCCTTTTAATTCTGCGCAGCTAAAATTTACATAGGTGCAACCTTCTGAGAAGGCTGACATAAAAGGGTGAAGTCTCAATGAGGTGAACAGGGAATTGCATGAATAACTCCTATTATTAATAACGGGAGTTGTGTTCCTTTTCCCAGTGTACTCTGTTGAAAATTGTATCCCTAAAGAAGTTGACAACAAATATGCTTTCCCTGTTTAAGTTGCAAAGCACACTAACATCAAGGTCACTTGCTCCATTTGACGGAAGAAAAAAAGCCCTATATAAAATATGGATAGAGTGTCAATCAAAACTGGTTTTACAGTATACACTATGGTAATGTGAGTCATATTGCTTTTTTATTTTTAAACACAACTAGATATGGTAGTTTGGCAGCAGTGTTTTTACAAAGACAGCGCCTTCAAACTCTTTCATAGCAAGACTGGAAATCCTGCCAGGTAAAAAAAAAAAAAGTTATTGAAAACCTTTCTTCCCTTATAGGCCGATTTTGACAGGAAATCTTTGAGAGGCAGCAGCAATGAAGTGCCCAGAGATTTCATCTGTCTTCTTTTGCTTCAGGAAATGCTGAGCACAGGCTCCCCTATTAGGCAAAATACACGAAGTACCAAATCCCCTTAACAATCATCTTCGGTCTACTCTTAGGTTGACAGCTTTCTGTGTCCTAGTCTGTCAAACAGGGCCTGTTACTGAGACTCATATTACCGGGACCAATGTGAAAGTTTTTGACAGTACTTTGGGGAAAAAACCGTATTGTCGGTGCTTACAAGTTGTCTCATCCAATCAATTTTGCAGGGACTTAATCAGAATAAAATATATCTTAGTAGAAATATATTAATTCACAGTGATTTTTCTTCTGCTCCATAGTGCTGACATAAAGATCCAGTTTGAAGCCATTGTCTCTCATTCTGTGTGATTTGGTAAAATTTGGCAAATATTAGCTGTTGTATTATAATATCCAATAGTATTTTTTGTTTGGTTTTGACAGATGCCAAATTTAAAATTTAAATAATGTTTCAAGAATGAAAATGACAGCTTGTAGTAATTCTGCAGGTGTCCAAGCAGATGTACTTCCAAAAATAATTAGACAAAATATGTACAGATTGCAGGAAATATGAAAAAAATTGACATCAAATTTTCATGAGTAGACTCTGTATATGTTTGGGCATTTTAGCTACTTTAAAAGCATCATTTATTTAGAAACTTTCACACACTTCCAGAACAATGAATGTACATGAAATAGAAACCAGTTTAAGCCAAAAAAGCCAATCTTGTCTTGGAATATGGAGGAGGGAAGAAAAAACATTGAAGTGTCTTAAGCTAGCATAGTCTTAAGGAGTTTTCTTGAGGAATTTTGTCAACTAGGCAAGTAATAAAGAAGGGTGTGTAAGAAACAGACCAAAACATGGATTCTTCCCTCAAACTATTATTTAGCACAGTGATTTCTCTGAGTTTGCTAGATGTATTCACGATTTATACTAGAAGTAGCGAAAACAGAAGGGGAAATGGAGTATGTCTATTTATTTCCAGCTGTATGCATTTCTCTGAGTGCAGAGGTAAAAATGGAAGGGAAAGCTGATTTTTGAAGTTTTTCTTGCTTGAAATGGGGATGGTATGTGTCTTCACTGCCCCCCAAGAAAATACATTCCAGAAGTAACCTTAGATATTAAACATTCTGTCCCTCTTTTCATCTAATGCTTCACTACAGAGTCAGCACAAAAAGCTGAATTCCACAGATACTAGAAAACTGACAAATGACTTAGTAAAGGCAGAAAACAAAAATGCTAAAGATAGCACAAAATATCACAGGTATCTCCCTAAATTCTCTTTGCTTATCTCAGTGGCTAAATGGTCATTGAATAAAGTAAACAAGCAATCTTAAGTATAAGGATTGAAAATTAGTAGGACTTACTCATCACTTGAATATAACCACTTGTCTTAACCTGTTTGAATTTAGAATCCTGTTCTTTCCATTCTCTGTCTATGGTGTCCAAACCTGTTTCTTTTCCCAGTACAGTGACGCAGCTTTAACAAAAGATGTTGCTGATGTCTCGTCATCAAGCAGCTCATGGCATAATACATGTCACTGGGGAAATAGAAGATGTGATCCTAAATGTGCTAAAGTGGGAGAAGGAATTTAACCTGGATTTCCAATTTGCTGGGCAAGATCTGTATTCACCAAGCTATCATATCAAGTAGTAGGAGACCTTCTTCCTACAGTAGTTATCTAAAAAGAAAGTTCTGCTCCTGCCCTTTCTCTCCCTATGGATCACATAAAAAATTTTAACAACTAATCAAGGAACACAATAGTATATAAAAAACCAACACACTCCATGGATTCCTCTCCCCTCCCCCTTCCTCTCCCCTCGCCTCCCCTCCCCTCCCTCCTCCTCTCCTCTCCTCTCCTCTCCTCTCCTCTCCTCTCCTCTCCTCTCCTCTCCTCTCCTCTCCTCTCCTCTCCTCTCCTCTCCTCTCCTCTCCTCTCCTCTCCTCTCCTCTCCTCTCCCACACCATCAGCTGTTTAAAAGCAAAACCATTCTAAAGAGAGTTCTGCTGTATTTGTCACACCCATACATTAAGGTATAGGGGATAAGACTTGTTCTTCAGCTTTTTCCCTCAGGACTGAATCCCACTCAGCTGATGTAAATGAGAAGTTTGCTATTGTCCGTGGAGGTCACTGGAGCACACACATGTAGTACAGCAATAGGGTGGGAGGAAGAAAAATGTGTTTGCAGCATTGCTGGAGGATACCGATGGCCATTCAAGTGAGAGAAGGAAGGGAGAGCACTGTTTATTCTCCTTTATCTTTCTTTTCCTTCCTTACTTGGATTAGTAGTAGCAAAGATTTGTTAGTCATTTTGGCCATCCTCCAGCCCATTTCCTACAGCAGCTCCCTCAGATTTTTTTTCAAGTCTCTGTTATCTTAAGCTATGGGACATCTGACATACTGCTTGGCAAAGGATTCCACAGTTTAATCAGCACCAGCTTCAGCACTGTGCTTTGGTGTTGTGTTTGGGTTGGGGGATTTTGGCATTTTACTTATTTAAGTCTCAAAATCAGAAACAATTTCTCTTCCTACTTTTGGTACTGATAGTATGTGAATTCCTTGTTAGTCTTCCAGGCGTCTTTTTAATAAGTTCTTTCACAAGTGCACTTCTCATTTGTTGGACTTCAACCTGGTAACAAAACTGTGTGTAAAACTGTCACTATGGCAGTATTTATATCCTTCTTCCTACCTCTCAGTGGAGCAAACTGCCGTCCAGATTGTTCTGTGGAGGAAGTTTCCTGATTCCTCATTGTTTAAATATACAAAATTAAATGGTGTAGAAAACTTTATATATATAACTTCACTTCACATTCTCTTCCATCACAGTATATTTGTTTGTATAAGAGTCTTGGCTTGAGTATTTTACTTTTTACTTTCTGCTCTTTTTATCTCTTTCCATATGCATCATGATTCTTTTGTCTCCGGTCTATTCGTTTTCAAGGAACCCCTTTAATGTGATGTGTTTATATGTGTTTCCATTGTATCTTTTATTTTATTTACACATTTTAGATCAAATGTTTTAATTAACTTAAAGAATGATAATGTAACTGTACTAACGCAGACTGCACATTGCAAAAAAAAATATTTGTGCTTCCTTTTTCATTGTGTCCTCTGATGGGATGGATCATTTTTTACCACCATAAAAAAAACTACGGTAAAGGTTTCAAACAGTGGAAAAGCTAAACAAAGATTTGGGGGCATTTGGACATTTCCCTCCTCTCTCTCCAGTTCCTGGAGATACGTCTGTGATGCTTTGGGAACTGTAAAGATGTGAAACAAATCTTATGGCAGATGCTATCATTCCTAGTTGAGCTGAGTCATTTTCAGCCCACTAACTTAAATGGGTTTTGGATTAGGCCCTAAAGAAAAGGATGTCAACTCTGAGATGAGAAATGGTTCTTCACAACATCCAAGGCTAAGTATTGCAAACAGAATTGATTTCATACAGAATCTTTCTTTTCTCATTACAATGGATTTAGCTAAACTGTCAGAAAACGTCAGATCTTCTATTTGTGCCCCACAGGACTTTTTTTTGCAGTATGTTATTCCTCTTTTGCAATTTCTCCTTGCTGCAACACCTAGCATTTTGCTAAAATTTAGGTACTTTCACTAATATCTTTGACCTCTGCAAACACCAGCTACCTTCTCATTATTTCCAAATAATACACTACTTACAGAAAACTCCTTTCTGTGTTCTGAAATAGACTTGCAAGTGCATGTTAAAGGGACAGTTTTACTGCAATCCTCAACAATTCTAACAAATGAAGTATTCCAGCAATTTGATCTGGTATCCAGGTAAACAAAGTTTACAGATGTCAACTGTTCCTCACTCACGTTAAAAGGAATGTGGTGCCACGAGCGGACTCTTGAGTACTGCCGTTATTCATTCAGCCACAGACTTCTCTGCAAACAAAGGTGGGAAACTTTGTCACTGCTCCCTCTACACTAGTCAGCTATTTATTCTGTCTTCCTTCTGTACTACACCTCTCTTGGCACAGTATACAGGGCATCCTTGTTGCAGAAGCCTAAATAATGAAATGCTTTTTGAAACCTGTACTAAAATAGTGCTGATGGCGCAGTATCAACTTTGAAGTGGGTGAGCATGGCTTGAAAAAGCAAGAGACTTCAGTCAGTGGTGTGCATATATAATAGTGTTTTCTGTGCAGAAGCAGCTGACAGCAGGATAATCCAGGATAATGCAGGTGCAAAAATCGGAGAAAGCATCAGTCCAGACAGAGTCTCTCACTACTTCTCAATCTTATGAAAAATGATTTAGGTTCTCTGGGGTTTTGAAGACAAAAATGTCACCTTGTTTGCTAGGGAGAGATGAGATTTTCCTGCTGGTGATTAAAAGTTGGAGCAAAAGGATGTGAAATGAATGGATACACGCAGAATGAATCAATAAATTTTTCAGCTCTCTAATGATGACTGGGAAAGAAGGAGTGAAACTGCATTGTGAAATAATAATGCTTTAATTCAAAAAGTAATTTGTGTTTTTCTTGAAATGAAAAATTCTGCCAGAAAATTGTGAAACTTACTTACTTTTTAGATTTACAGAAAACGTAATCATTCAGGTTAAATGGATGGGTTCCTCATAAGGCACCTCATCCAGTGATGTTTTTATTTTCTGTAAGAAGTTGCTGTGAAAAAATAGTACATAACAAAGAAATACTGGCAATTCTGTCTCTTGTTGGGTTCTCCTATTCTTTCACTTTTTCTACTTTTTCAGTTCAGTCAGTGTAGGATCTGATTGCACACCCCCAAAAGTTTTGCGAATTATTTCAGTGAGGCAGGATTTAAATTTTTTTTGTTATTCATGGATTCACGGGTCTCTGCCTTCTGCCTAATTTCCCTTATTTTGATGGCAGGCTCACTGTGATCTAGAACCATTAAGCCTTTTTTCCTCCTGTTGCATTTTGTAGATGATTGCTTTTATCTTGGTCCTAAAGCTGAAGATTTTCTAACATCGTAGTTTGTACCCTTCCATTACTGCTGTTCAGTCTTCATCCGTGAAAAACTGACTTGAACTGAAGTGTTCTGTGTGTCAGCTGCTTTGTAATTAAAATAGGCATTTGAAGCCATCAGGTAATATAAAATATCAGGTAAAGATATTTTACTGTATTGATATATTAAGATTGTTAGTTCAGCATTGAAAGAAAGAATGATGAGATTTCTCATACTTATGGGACAGCTTCCAGATGGGAGACATCATCCCGTAAGAAAAGAAACATAGATATGCTAAAGAAATACTCATTAGTTGCAGTCTGGCATTTAACTAGCTTGGGGCACCACTGTATGCAATGTAGAAAGGCTCTTTCCCAGCACTGTGTTTAGTACCATTCTCAAGTTTTTATAACTGTTAATCTTGTGCTTTGTGACAGTTGAAACTTGTAACCTGGAGAGAAACAAGCTCTGAGTCTAGCTTTTGAGTAGAAGCTCTTAGGATGAGGTATTGCCTCACTAGGAGCTTGCCCCCAGCAACTGCTTTTCTCATTTTTCTACCATTTTTTTTTCTGACGTACAAATGAGTAAATCTTTGTGAGACCCTAAAACATAGACACTATACAAAGGTACAGGACTATAAAAGAGGAGAATTGGTGCAGTGTACGTGGACTGTCAGTCTGATGGAGCTCTAAGATCTCATGAAACCATCGTGTTTGCTTGAACCTGCAGTAGCCTTTGCTCACCCCAAATGTTTTTGAATCAGAGGTAACCCCTGGAACGTGGAATGTTTGTCAGTCAACTACATAACAGAACATGATCATATTTTTCACTTTCTTTTTTATATTATTCATAGCTCTTTACAAATTCCCTGAGAAGAAACTGAATTAATTCATATGTGAATGTTTTCTGATTATGTCTTCATGCCGAACTCCACCCCTGCCTTGTGGCAAATGCTTCCTTCAGAGTGTTTGGGGATGCATTCTCTTCGCAGGTTCTCTTGGAGGCACGATTCACTCCAACAAGGGTGAGCTCAGGCCTCGTGCGAGGGAAAGAGTATATTGAATTGAAACCCAGGTAACTGTAGATTAGGCAAGTCCAATAGAATATTTTCTTTGAATATTTAGAAAAAAACAAAACAAAACACAACACAACAGATATATCAAAAGCGCCAACCCCGATATCTCTATCATGTATAGATATCATTTTTCTATTCCTGGTAAAGAAGCCACTGGAAGACTACCATTTTAATTAGGCTTAGTTTACAAAAAAAAAAAAAAAGGAAGGAAAAATAAAAGAACTGGAGTCTGCCATCGAGACAGAGACTTGCCAATATCATCAAAGAATGCTGTGATGGTTTATATAAATTATGCCAGTGACAGAAATACATATAGAGATGTAATACTTTGAATAAATAAAAATAAACATTATTAGTCTGGAAATAGAGGCCAAAAGAAGCATGGGCAGTCAGAAGTTTTGCTTTTATATGGTTATATAGCTAGAAAAGACACTGAAGTCATAATCAATACAGGTAATCCCATGGAGAAGGGCAGCTGATGTAACTGCAAAAATCGGGCCTTCTTTACAAACTGCGGTGGGTTGATCTTGGCTGTCTGCCAGACATCCACCCAGCTGCTCCCTCCTTCTCCCCAGCAGGACAGGGGAGAAAATAAGATGGAAAAGCTCATGAGTCATGCTGGCGTGGCCAGGGCTGCACAGAACGCCCCGCTCTCCCCACGGGCTGCGGGGGAGTCTCTGCCGTGGCGCCTGGAGCTCCTCCCCCGACCTGGCTGCTCGCAGGGCTGTTTCTCGCGCTTTTTTCCTCGCTCGGCTGTGCAGCGCTCTGCCCTTTCTTAAACGTGTTTTCACAGAGGTGCCAGGGGCTCAGCTGTGCGCTGCGGTCGGTGCCTTGCAGGAACAGCGGGAACCAGCTGGGACCGGCCGGGACCGGCCGCGTCTGGCACGGGGCAGCCGCCTCCTCCCCTCACGGGGGCTCGTGCAGCCGCGCTGGCGGCACCTGGGCACAGGCACCCGATGGACAAACCCTGACAAAAAAATACTTTAACGAAAGCTTGAGAAAGCCCAGAGGTAATTCTGAAACTTACTTAGATACGTCTTAAGACTTCCAACTATACTTTCATAAGTAGTTTGCTTCCTTTGTACAAGGAGTGTATCTTTGCTTTAGGAGTATCCCTTTTAAATTCCCCAGGTGTCTGAAGGAGTTCAGGGTAGCCTGTTACTCTCACACGCCATGGGGTCTGGCCTCCCTCAGAACTGGATAGGTTATGTTTTAAAAGGTGCAGCATGTTGGTGTTCACTTAGATATCAAAAGCTATTTTGAAGTTAACGACTTTTTTTTTCATTTCTATATATTGATTTCTAGAAATTGAGACTGCTTTAAATAGAATGGAGTTTTCGACTCAGTTGTGGATCTTTACATGTTATCGTTGAATCTTGAAAATACCACTAATGTCACTATTTTTAGGGGCTAAATCCAAAGAGATATGGATGTCTCAGTTTTGCTGAAATTCATCATGTCAGTACTCCTTCCACCCTACAACTGCAGCTCACTCTGGTGCCTAAGTTTCTGCCGGTGGCCATAAGTCCCCGAGTCCTGACGGTGCTAGCTAGTTTATCCCTTGCTCCCAGGTGTTGCTGAGAGAGGATGCATTCCTTTGTTCAGCCCCTGGGGCTTCATTAATTAAAAGCTTGTAGAACACAAAATTCCTGGAGGATTGGCTTCCTTCCTTCCTCTCCTCTATCCTTCGGAAGATGTAGTAGCCTCATCTGTGACATGCAGGACTCCAGGACGCCCATAATCAAACCCCTGCTTTGCCTGAGCTGGACAAGGACTTTTATTAGTAATGACTTACCTGAAAGTCCTTTATATTTAGCTGTTAAGGATGCTTATTGCAAAGCTACAGTCCTGAATTCAAGTACCTCCTTCAAGTGTGGCATGAAAGGGATTTTACTTTGGATCTCCCAAGAAATGGTCTACCCGTTAGATTTCAGAGTATAAAAAGAGGAGTAGTAGGTTGTGGGGTTTTTTCCTTTTGTTCCCTTCCCCCCTACATATTTGTGAGAAGAAAAAAACCATGTGCTAGCTGTGATCTGTACATCACTGGTATATTCATTACTGTAAGTGGTGAGCTGAGTCATCACTTGCTAATCAGGAATTAATGGTTTAATTAAGAAGGATGATGTTCACTTTTCCATATTTGCTAATATCTCATTTAAGTGTCTTTGTGAGGTTTGTCATGGTCTTTCTGGATTCTTTGATATTTTCTGGATGCTGAGTCCATTTTTAATGCTTAGTTGTCAAGTCACCAACAATATTTAGAGTTGATGCCTAAATCATTTTTGTGGATTGAATCCTTCCTGCATGCTTTTTAAAGAGGAATAGCACACAATTATTAGCTAGAGTGAAAGAATGATTTCATAGAAACTCATCAGTTAGATGCTGAATATGAAAAGAGTACATCCTGAATCCATTTTTCTGGGCGAAGGGTTGTGAATATAAATGGAAAATTCTCTATATCATCTAACTCAGAATCTACTAGATCAATAAAAACTGCAAATGCAGAGTAACTTTAAATTTTGAAATATAGACAGAATTTCAGGTGATGTGCATTAAGTTTATTAAGTTTATGTATCCTGTTCATACTAGATTATAACATACATTGTTATTAATCAATATTGTGCGTGAAAAAAAATAAGACTATTACTGATTTGTCATGGGTGTATATTCCAAGAGAATTTGGTAAGTAAGCAAGCTGTCTGTTGTCACACACAGTAGGTTCACAGAGGCCTTTCAATATAGATCTATTTCCAATTAAAGGGAAGTAGTGTTGGTTGCTTTGGAAAACATTCTTGTTCAGAATATTTATTGAATGTACGGTCTTCCCTGTTATGGGAAGATGTATAAGATCAATCAGGCTCAAAAAGTAGCATTATGTATGGATTGCTGATTGGTCCTGGAATCACATTATATAGGGACAATTCAGACATAATATTTTTATAAAATGTGTAAGTTTCATACTACAGTAAATTACTATAAAATTGCAAATATGAAATTATCACTGTTCCTGGAATTCCATGAGATCCACACATAGACATAGACTTCAGCTGATAATATCAGCCATGCCAAGTATGCAGTCCTTCCTAAAGATCAACACAGACAGTGCTGATCTCCAAATTCAAACCCCTCTACTGTTTTGAGTGACTGCTGCCATGATGCTGACAAAATGGAAACTCGAATTCTTCTGTTGATATTCATTCTGAATCTCATGTACAAAGAATGAAGGGGAAAACCAGAGATAAGCCAATCCTGAAAAATACCTGTGATGTAGAGAGGCAGTGTGCCTACTGGGCTCTCTGAAAGTAAGAAACTGAAATACTCAACCACCCAGCTTATAATTGAGTAAATCAGACCTTATTTTTAATGGTATTAAAGTCTTCAGATAAAAGTAATAGAACTTTTTTTTTCATTAACAAAAGGAAGACATTGGGCAGTGAAATTAGTTCTTCAATATATGCGTATTTAGTGCCTAATTAGCAAAGAAAACTCCAGAATTAGCTTGTCAAAAACTTTTCCACATGCTGAAAGATTAGTGATGGGGTAATGGTAACAATTAGAAAGTTCAACTTTTGTGCCGAAGTGTCACCTGGAACCACAGGTTGAGTATTATTTTAAAGTCTGCAGTTTTACCATAAGAGTTTATCACGAAGAAGCAGGACAGCTATGATTCTATGGTACTTTGACTGCTTCTTTGATAGCTTAATGAACTGCTTTCCTGTAAGCAGATATTCAGTGTCCCTGCTTTGCATTATAAATAACATCTGTCTAGCATGTAGATGGTGGCATGGTGTATTAAAGGCTAAGGATTAAGCATTCATTAAAGGATGAATCATATTCATTATGGTCTCTCTGTGTAGAACAGCCCTGTCTGCTACAAACCCAAATAATCTCTGTGATGAATAAACAGAAAATATCTTACTGAAGTAATGCCCTACTTAGTTATTTCCGCAGGAGTTCATTTGCCTTATTGTTTTGTTTTATTTTCTCTTCCCAGACAGATCTTGTCTTGCAATATTCTTGTTCCTGCAGTAACATCTCTTTAAGTGATGCTTCCACAACCAGGAATTCCCTCACTCTCCTGTTTTTAAAAGCTGTGTATAATCTTCTTCCATAATATGACTTTTCTTAGTTAACTTCTATTCCTGTGCTATCATCTCCCTATCAAATCTCACTTTTCTTTTAGCTTATTTTTGATATACCAAGTGCCACAATTTGTGAGAGATAACAGTGCAAAAGCATTCAAGTTATCTTGGTCTCTATATTCATTTCTACTTTCAATTTCTAACTAAAACTTTTATTAGGTAAGTTCAGTTTAACAGTTATGACAGTATAGAAACATTTACTGATAATATGCTGCTAGGAACCGCAGAACACAACTGTAACAGTCATTGCGGGGGACTCCACAGAGCAGAACAGTTTTGGACTGCAATCCTTGGAAACTTACTAAACAGCATCAAGAAATCTGGTATTTGGCTTTTTTCTTGCAAAACCCAAACTATTGGTATTAGCTGAAAAATGGAGTTAGAAACATATGTAAATCCAGTCCCCAAACACTATTTTCTCCCCACTCCTTTTCTACTGTCAGTTTTGAAACACACACAAGTGATTTTTATTTATTAATTTGATTGATTGATTGATTGATTGATTGACTGAGGCGTTGGCATGGTTGAAATGTTTGGTCTGTCATAAATTCTTGCTGCCAAATAATAAATTCTATGATATAGAGCTTTCAGTAGAAACTCTAATAGAGCATTATAGATTGAAGGACTGCCTATTATTTCAAACACTGCCCTGTAACTAAAACTCTGTCTTTCATTTTTGACCTCAGAAGATGACACAGTAAACATTCCTATTGAGTCGTAGATTTGAGGTTCCAAAATGAACAATAAGGAGAAAGTGCATAAATCCTCAGCTAGTCTCTGTGCCTAATAGAAATGGGTCAGGAAACAAACCATTAGTAAAGCGGATGCCGTAGGCAGCCAGGCCAATATCTGAATATCTGAAATATCTGAAGGACCATCAGTAGATAATGGCCATTACTCTCGCGGAAGTATTGTTTGCATTTAAGAAGTCTATCAAATCCTTTAGATTTCTTCTAGTATAGCAGGCAAGATACAGTTATAAATATGGTGGTTGGAAGGAAAGCTTCCAAAGGGAAAAGCTTGCTTACTAAAGATCATTAGGTGGCCAGGATAGAAAAAGAACTTCAGATTTTAATGTATTCAGAGTATGAATTTGATTTGATTGCTGAAAATATCTAAGAGAAGAAAAAAATGGAATAGTATGTTTAAAAGTAAGAAAAATGATTATTTAGCTTTTAATCAGATTTGTTTGATTATAGAGTGGCTAAAAAGTTAAAATTGTCTGTAATTTCATGGGAAGAAAATTCGCATATAAACTGAAATGTGCATGTCCTACAGTAGAAGGCACAGAGAGTCATGAAGTGCCAAAAAATTTCTGAGTTTTGTGCTTTGAGAGGTATTGAAGCTTAAATGTGTGTGTAGACTGTGGGCAGTGTGAAATAATTCGAAAATTTCTGATATCTCTTAGTTGTGTCTTAATTAAGCGCTGTTGTGTTCTCTTAAGTATTAATGAAAAATTAGTATCACACATTAGCTTTATTTCCCATTGGTGGTATCACAAACATGAGATGGGCCTGCAGAATGAAAGGAAGTGTATAAGCTGCGGAGACCTACTGCTGAGAGCAATGACTATAGGAGAAAGAGACCTTCAATAGAGGTCAGAGAAAGGGTTGCAGTAAATTCAGAGATACATTTTCATTTTTCCCAAATTCAACAGTGTTGAGATCTAGGATTCTACTTTAGGACTGCCTAAGGTAAAAGGGCTGTCAGTTTTGTAACACAAGACCTACAAAAAAGGCAAGAATCTGCCGCTTCATCGTTAGCATTTAATATACTTCATTTCCCAAGCTTCCTATCTCCCATCCCTTCCATATCTCCTATCCTTTGGAGCCCTGATGAAATGCATGTGTTCACACCACCATCACAACAGCATCTGACTGCCTTGATGTCTTCCCTCCAGCCAAGAGAGTGAACAAGCATCTTCTTCATTTCACTGATGTGGTGCTTGGCGGGAGATGCTGCAGTTACAAAGCCCGCAGTTTGCTATAGTAATGAATGGTGAGATGAAATCAGTTGAGCAATCTATCTGTCGCACATCTAGTACACTATCAGTTACTATGTTTATTTTCCTGCCTATGAGAATGACAGGCAACTATACTTCATTTTGCTAATAGGACTAATTTTTTTAAAATACAGGGTACTTGAGGTGAGAGGGAACACCATCTCACAACAGCACTAAAATTGGCAGCTGCCGGCAGGCCTTGTTGTTGCTGTAAGATTTGCAGTTCTGCTCTGATGGTGTTGGTGCTCTCTCTCCTCCCATTGAGATGAATGCTGTAGCAATTTCATAGTTTTTTACTGTCTGCAAGTGTGCAGTTAGTGTTCCCATTTGCTTGTTCTTCATTTCCTTTTTAATCATATTTTTTTGTTTCCTTTTCTTTCGTTTTTATTATAGGCAGACCTAGTGTCATTGTCCGTAGGTAAGATTGTCTAATAGTTTCTATTATAAGAATTGTTTTTCAATTGCATGTAAACTTGCTAACATTTCAGAGTTCAGGAAGAAATGTTTCACAGAGGTCTCTGTCTCAGAGTGCTGGTGACTGAAAGCTGCAGCTAACACAATCTCAGCAGCAGTGTTAGGGGAAGAGGTTTTTTTTAAATGCTCCTAAGATTCAACTGGGAAGGTGTGGTATCACCATACTTCAGAGAAAACGTGCAAAAATATTCCTACCTTTGTGTCAAGGAGCCCTTTCTTCATCCCTGTAATTAGTATTCATTGAAACTAGGCTCTAAAAAAAATTTCAGTTCATATATGTTATGCAGAGAATTTTGAGGAATTTAGCTGTTAGTTCACTGGAGGTTTTCTCTAGATTATGGGTGCTTATCATCTTAAAGATCATCCATACACACTGCACCCCAAATGGGCCATTCCCCCCGTTGGGAAGGGACGCAACTCAGGAATGAAGAGAATGAAGGCCATGCAAGTAACTTTGAAAGTGTTGAGGTTTTTTTCTAATTATAAGGGAGTGTTTAATTTTTCAAGTTTCTTCACCTTTTAAAATGTTTTTGATTTTGATACGTGAAAGAAATAAGAAAAGCCAAGCTCTGAATTTGTGTATTGAATTTGCAGTCAGTGTTTTTAATCGCAAAATGCCTATAGAAAATCTTCTGTTCATGCATACGTGCCCCAGTTCACTGGCAAGCAAAATATCTATTGAGATTTTGCTTAAAGCAGTATCTTTGATTCATCTTGGACTGAAAGAAATGGATCTCTTCTGGCATTCAAAACCAAGCCAGGTGGGTTCTGTGGTCTCAGTTCATGTGGGTGCTGTAAATTGCGTGCTCAGGTGTTGGGATTGTGCAGTTGATGTGTATGGCAGCATGGATACCAGTTGAGAAGAAGGCCTTCAGCTGAAGACTCTACTAATCTGACATATGGGATCAAAATATTTGCTTGAAGCAGACTGAGGATGCCCCATATCCTCTACCTAATTCTGAGGCAAAACTCTCAGTGACTTAAAGAGCAAATGCACAGAGCACACATTTACTTTTATGTGATATATTACTCCAGTGACTTTACTGAAGATGTGCATCAGATCCCTGCTCTGCCCTGTCTCCTACTGCAATTTTTATTACAATACTGTAAAATATTTAGCTATGCATTGGGGTTTAATCCAAACCTACTCATGTCAGTGCAAAGACTCCCATTGACGTCGGTGCGCTCGAGAATCAGGCCACGAAGAATAGGTAGTGTTTTTAAGTTGCAGGAGTGTTCCACATACTAAACACATTTTTCACTCTAGTGAGTCTTGAGAAAAATATTAAATAGGGGTTGTGCTCTGGGAGAAACTGCATTTGGACCTGTAATAGGGCAGTCATTAACCACCTTGTTCATTTAAAAGATACCATTCTAACTTGTGTACCTTTTTCTTAAGTCTAATTATAGCAAAAATAATTTCCTGTATATAGTCTTGTGCAAAAGCATGTCTTTGAAACATGCCTTCTGAATACTTAAAAGTATTTTAACTGCTAAAGCTGCTGTATAGATTCTCTTTTTCATGTTTTTATTGCACATTTCACAAAAGATCTACTGTTGCTCATGTTTATGTACAAGCGTGGCCACTAACCTTGCCCCACGTTCATAGATTTGTTCATCTCGTGAGACACTTTGCATGCTGTAAAATGAAAAAAGATACACAATTAAAACTTGTTAAAGATAATTAAACTGAAGTGGAGGGAAAAAAACTCTGCCTCACTGCTTTGTTCATAATAATAGTCTCTGAACTATAATTAAATTCTTCCGTCCAATAATTGTATACATACAAAGGAATTTTCCAGATAGCAAAACAATACAATGATTAAAAATGATTAAGAAGCTGATTCCAAAAGCAAAGATGAGCCAAGGAGGGTTGGAAAAATTTTAGGTGCCTCTAAATATACTGTACCAGCTGGGTACCAGATGGTGTTTGGCTACTTGCACCCACTAACTGAAAATATCAGAGGAGCAACCACACTATTGCCAGAATCAGTTCCCCTCCCTTAAATAAAAGTGGCACTCTTGGGAGCAGCTTGGCAGTGCAGAAAAATTTCCTGACAGTGAGATCTATTAGATTGTGGAATAGTCTCCCAAAGGCAGAAGTAGATGCCAAATTGCTTGGCATGTTAGAGAGGCTGGACGAAAGCTAGAAAACGTACCATAGAGATGTGCTACTTTAGTGAGGTGGTGACTTACTCTGTTATAAACATGGAATTAGGGAATGAGATAAGAATGTCACTGCTTTCTTGGGAGTAACTTTTGAATATTTAACTGTAGCTTTCACGCTATGCTTGTTTGTATGGGGCATCAATGAAAGATTAGAGAATAAATGTTGGCCTAAGATAATTTTTGTCTGACTTGTCTCTTATCAAAAAATCAATCCGTTATTTCGTGGATATAGTTTGCTTCATGATCTTGGTAGTTGTATGCTTTTTTAAAAGTTATTTTGTACTAGGGTAACGTACATACTTCCCTTCCGAAACGTTGTCAAAGCATCTTGCAGAAACAATAAGCGTCACCAATATGTTATACTAGACGTGCAGACATCATCAGCTTTTGTGGATAATGAAGAAACTCTTGTAATTTGTTCCTCTTATCTGTGATCAAAAGATAATTAGAAAGAAAGGAAAGATAATTAAAAAGAAATTAACTTAACTTCAAACTCCCATTTCTGTTGACTGTTTGAGAGTCAAGCCAGAAATAGGATACACATCGCTGTATGTAGCAGTTTGCTAGCAAGAAATCATCTCCAAATTGTTAGAAGTGTGATTACATTAATTGTGTCCAAAATGAAAGGTTAAAGAAATCAGTAGAAGCACTGTATTATGGAATACAAAAAAGGGAATGATCTGATTAACTAATGAAGGTTCCAGCCTGTACGGATGTTGCTGGAACTTGTTTGCTATTTCAGACTAGCTGAATCATTATGTCCAAGGAAAGAGTAACACAAAAAAAAAAAGTAAAATATTTTTCTTTTCTGTTTTGTTATTATTTATTTAATCATTTAAATGAATAAAAAACCTTGGGGACCTAGAGCCTCCAGTGTCATTTGAAAGTAGCATTTTCGATCTGAGCTCCAGCTGCGGACTCTTTTGTCTTTGAACTAAATGCAGCTGGGGCTGAAAGCGCCCCTGGCAGAGAAAAAACAGTTGTTTTCAGAGGCTAGGCTTTGATTCCGCATATTTTCTCACTGCCACTACAGACTAATTTTTGCCTGTAAGTAGAATTTAAGTCTAGTGTCTAAAACCATAGAACTGCCTGTGCCGAGTGGCAGCCTGCACAGAAAGGGTATAGCCTCCACAGACTCTCCTACCTTTTGAAAACTTTGAAGTATCCCCACAGGAGCTCTTCTCAGTACAAGAAAATGTGGAGTTTTAAAAACTCAGTCAGCTTACAGTCCAGCGTTGGTTTGTAATGATGGACAGAAGTAAGTAAAAGTACAGTGGAGTCCTTTCCAACTGCGCTGCTACTCCTTCTCACTCAGAGCTTGCTCCTCAGTCTCATTTAGTTAGAGACAACAGGACAAAATCACAAGACAGCTAAAGTCTATGTTTGGTTATCCATTTATTTCAGAAATCTAATTTTGTGGAAAGATTGCTTAAATCCCAGTAGCCCACTGCTTCTCTGTTGTTGGATATTTGCCAATGAACACTTACTAGAAAAGCACTGCTCAGGACAGTTTGCACATGTTGTAAGGGTCCGCTGTGCTTCAGATGTTGCTATGCTTAGATTTAAGCTCCATGACTATGAGAGAGTGAATGGTGATGATAAAAAAAACCCTGTTCATCCAGTGTCCAAGTCTCATCAATTTTTCCCAAAGGCAGATCGCAGAGAGGTATCAGAAACTAATAGAAGATCACTGAGTTAATTTTGGACTGGCAATTTAAAATAAATAAT
Organism: Chroicocephalus ridibundus; assembly: GCF_963924245.1. Classification (NCBI taxonomy): domain Eukaryota; kingdom Metazoa; phylum Chordata; class Aves; order Charadriiformes; family Laridae; genus Chroicocephalus; species Chroicocephalus ridibundus. The sequence continues at coordinate 15,808,260 of NC_086291.1, read as the reverse complement.
TCCTGTCCACAGTAGCAGCAAATGTTAACTGGAGTATGCTACCAGCATCCCACTGCTTTTACCTCACTGAAAATACTAAATGAAGTTTTGGTAGGAGATTGTGAAACCACAGCAATATAAAAAATAAACATTCAGCCAGACTTAGGTCCTGGTCCCTCATTAACCTTATGGAGAAATGCAGAGAACAAAAACCAAATGCAAACTCTGGCCAGCTGAGATTATTTTCTTTATCTGAGGAGGGTGCCAGTGTAATAAGGAACTGACACAAAGCTCACAGCGTACAAAATTCCTCCTCTTCAATCTCTATTTGCAGCATGAGGTGGGGGAAAAGCAGAGTGATAAAAATACTGCTGTTATGCTACAAGTCCTGGATTTGGAAAGGCTCTGAGGATCCCAGTGAAATAAAGAACAGAATTTAGGGCATCCTTGAAGATATTCTGAACAAAAACAACAGCCAAAAATGCTTTTTGCATTCCCATGATTGGCAAGTTGAGAAAATGGCACCCAAATAATTTTCTAATTCACCATTTAACTAGATTAGTATATATTTTCTATAAAATGTACATACACGTCCAAGTATATACAGACAGACCCCGTAGCGTGAACTCAGAGGTTGATATCTCTAAATCATTTCTGTGCAAAAGATGTGTGTACATTTAGACAGACAGGTGTTTGAAAATGTGCCTACCTTTGTTTACTTGTTCTTCAAAGTGGGCCTGTCCTCTCATGTTACACAGGTCAGTAGGAAGAAAGCTGCTTTGCTGTAACTCTGCTGACTTCTGTAAAGACTGCACTTGGCATTTGACTTTGGTCAAGTCACATCAGGGAAGAACGTGTCATTTGCTATCCCACTTTGCAGACTTCTAAAAGATTTTTTATTTCAAAAGACTACTGAGTCCATGTGTCCCAGTTTGCTTCTTGAAGAACTGTAGTTAAACAGAACTTTTCTGAGGCTTGTTTTTTATTTATTTCTACTTGTCTTGCTACTTGAGATAATTAATTAGCTTTTTTACATGTAATATTGATCAGCATCTTAGAAATTAAGTAGCAGTGGAATATTTCCCATACGACTGAAATAATCTTACCGTATGTTTCTAAAAAATGGACTTCAACTTTCTCTTTAACCTAACCTAGTGATCTGTAAACTGCTAAATGTCCAATAATTATTTCAATTCAGCAGCAATATTTTTCTTTTTCTTTCTCCCCGCTTCTTTTCCCTCCCCGCTCCCCAACCTTCTCCATAGCAAGCACAGGCAACATGCATGTACCAGTGGAGAAGATCATGGGAGCTCATGAATCTCAATGAACAGCTTTTCTCTTTTGTGCTTGTGTGTACTGCACATCCTTTCGGAACACAGTCCCAAATCGTAATGATGTCCCAAATCACAGGATTAATGTGTCTATGAACAGACCTCTTATGCCTCTAGAATGAAGTACTCCTTGCTAATTTCTCTTCAAGACACCAGCTTAATTGCATTTTAAACAAATGGGCTGCTTTGCTGGCCAACTTTTAAATGAGATAACAGCAATGTTCACTCTCCAGCAGTGATGAGTGCCTTGCAGTAGATTCAAAACTCTGTTCAATAACAGGTTTAATCTCACACCAGCAGATTTACTGCAGAATAAACTGCCACTGAGCTCATAATTAGTAAAACAAAAAAACCCAACCTACTAAATATTATTTTCCAAAGCAGCAGGCTACGTTTTAGTGGAAATTTTTAGTCCTTTTCTTTGTGTGTTTTATTGATTTTATGTATGATATTGGGAATTCATGCTATGATTTAAGATAATGGTCTTTATCGATCACTTAAGCAGTTGTTTAGCTACATAGTAACAAAATGATGCTCCCATTCACAGAATATGTGATACTGACAGCGGGGAGACCACAGTGCTTCCCTTCTTAATGTTTATTTCTTTTTTCCAAAAGCATATTCGCTGCTGGAAAACAGCAACTGCAAACATTTGTGCTTTAGAAACAATCTTCCCATAATTTTCTTTGTTGCAGCTATTAGTAGCCAATTGTGATTCAGTGATACCCAGTTCAACAAACAGATGTTCCAAAGTATATTCTCTGTAGCATGAAAACAAATATTAATGAGGTAATTGAAACTATTGAGAAAAAGAAAATCGTGAGTGTGTAGTTGTAATGTTTTAAGTCATGCCCTTCAGTGTTTTTTTGTATTTAGTGACAAAGTGAAGTTTCAGTATCTAACTGTGTTTAAACACCAGAGGGCAAATTTTCAAAAAGGCCTTGTCCTAGGTTCAGGTTTGTGTGTGCACACTAAATTTGTACTCAGGAAGGAGGAAGCTGGAGAGTGTAATTGAAAAGTTTGATCTCTGATAATTTTTAGAAACCCTCCCAAGTGCTGTAAAGAGGGAATGAAGTCTAGCCTACAGTATGGTTTCTTCTTTTCAACTGGTTGTTTATATGGTGACTGATTTTGTCTATGAAAGAGGGGTTATTTTAATGAATTTATTCATTAAAATATGGTATAATCAGTCTACCATCTAAACTACAAGCTAACAATTCCTATTTCACATACATGCTGCACATGTACTGTTGCATTAGATACAAGTAATTATACATTTAATTAAGTTCAAATATTCTTTAAAAAATTATAGAAGGCACAGCATGTCTTGTAAAACCTCCTTTTCAACAGATAATTTTTTCCTGGTTAAGATATTATATACCAGAATATTAAAAGGCTAAATGTAGTACATTGCTTTAACACTAGAAATAATCTATTTCAACAGGATTGTGATATTGCGATCATTGTGATGCAATATACCTTATACACAGCAATTGCGTTACAGAATAGAACTTGTTTGGCTGTGCTAATATAAGTATATAATGAATTATTCGGTTGTTTACACATTTTAAGGTAGGTGTGCTTCAGATGAGTCAGTGCTGGCTGGAGCTCTGGTTGTCCATACCAGGGGAGCCCTTTGGAAGGAAACCATCCTCCCAAAGGAAATGAGAGTGTACAAGGGTATGGGCACAAGGATGCTTCATTACGTATCCAGGTCACTCTGCATCTGATGACCAGCATTCAACTAACTTCACAGAATTGGTTTGTCCAAGTTTAGACACAGACAGTGAAATTCATCTCACCTGATGGCCACACAATGTATCATTTCTTTGCTTGCTTTTCAGATTTTATAGAAGTATATTATGTCTTTACTAAGCTAGGGTAGGTGTTGTGCAAAGTTACAAAAAATCATGCCACCTCATTTTATCCAGAATACTTTTTTTTTTTCTGTATGCGCAAGTTTTTATAACCAAATATGAAAGTACCAGGGGTACCATAAACAGATATGAAGGATGCTAGCAAAATCCTTCACAAAGATTTGATCTTTGTCTCCTTGTTTGTAACCCTGTAAAAACAACGATCAATGGCAGCAAAAGGTTGTCCCAGCATCAGTGTTTCTTGATATAAAAAAATATGTTTTTTGCAAAAGGAATCTGCACTTAGATGTGTGAGGTAGTATGAATACCCTCTTTGTCTGCACAGTATCTCTGCAGCTGTAGATCTGCTAATGTCCTGTAAGTGCATTCATTAGTTCTTGTGTTTCCAGCTTCCAAATTGTTTGAACAGTGGCATTGACTTCCTTATTCTGACAAAACAGAAATATTTTTGGTCTTATTTTCTATTTTCCTCTCTTGGCCAAACATGAGAACATTTGTCTAAACAAGCACTTGTAGTGTAGAAACAAGAGTGGAGGTGCAGTTAATTTTAGGGAATGGGTTTACTAAAATGAGTGGAGAATCACAGAATCACAGAATCTTCATGGTTGGAAAGGACCCTTAAGATCATCGAGTCCAACCAAACAACCTACAATCTCTGCCACTAATATTTAGTATCCTGCTTCCATTCTGAATAGCACTACAAATTTTCATACTATATCAATTAGTATCAAGAATGGCTTTTTTAAATTTTAAAATCAAAGCATAGCCAATAGATCATAATGAAAGAATGCCAGTTAGAATACTTTTGTTTAGAACACACCATCTCAGTAGTTCATCAAAATATCAGAAGTCTATCAAAAATGTATAATGTAAAATTTAACTTTTAACCTCATGAACAGCCTGGGTTTTGGTCTTCTGTGTGTGCACCTCGTGAAAGACATGAAAGATTTCAATATGCTGAAATCATTATTTCACATATATCTATACTGTTCTTTATTTGATTCTGGTCTTCTGTGCTCTTCTGATCGCAGCTGCTACAGTAGGAGACTGATGTATACCAGTCTAATTTGTAATTTGGACAAGAGGCAAGGACTCAGGAATTCTGTTTTATTTCTTGGCTACAGCATAGGTCTCCTTGATGCCTATAGTATTTTTATGCACCTGTAAAATATGAGTTTCTCTACCTGTCAGTTATGAGGATAGATTTTACTGATGGAGAGTCACAAAAATTCTGTAAAAGTAATGATCGTACTATCTAGATAGCCGTACTGATAATGTTCAATATGTTCATTTTTGTAATATTTGTAAGTACTGATCTTTTATATCAGATCTGGCATATGGTACCTGAACAATATTTGGACATGCTTATTCTCTATTACCTGGTTTAGAATTGATTTTCGTTGCCCTTGTCAATGGAATGTATTTTCCTGACCAACTCGATAGTTTCAAGATACAGTCCCCAGTATAAAAATGCTTTTTAATGTCTGCTTGTTTATGCATTGCCAGCATTATTGCCATGCCTGGATGTTTTCAGCCTGCTGCAAAGAGCTTTATAATCTAGAAAAAAATACACATGGGCTCAATGGGAAATGAAAGAAATTGATTAGTGCTATTTAATATATTTATAGGACAATCCAGAATTTTTAATATTAAAAAGGCAAATTATGGATGTTGTATGAAAAGGCCTTTGAAAGATATAAGATGTAAGACAAGAGAGGTAGAAGAGTAGTGTTAAGAAACTTGGAGAAAGATAAGGAGAGTTGACCGTGAACCAAGATGACTGACTAGAGGAGATTTGGGGAGTATGAATGGGAAGGGTAGGGAAGGTGAATGACCTCTGCCCGTGGTTTTCAGCAGGAGGTCTGAATAGAATCTAGAGGTGGGGAAAGTACTGATAAAAGCTAAATTGAACTGCTACATAAAACACCACGTTCCATCATAATATGCTGCACAACATAAATATGAACAATACAAAGTGTGAACATACAATTTGGAGTACATGATACGACAGTGCTGCCGTCTTTTGTAAGAAATTGCTGCATAGGATACGTGTTAGCTTTAAAAGGCCTACCTACATATGTCTTCCACTAACATTTTCTGTTCAGACTTTTCTTCATGTGTCAGGCCTCTCGCTGTAGCGTATTTGGAGTTCTGAAAAATAAAACTAAGTTGTTCTCATTTGAGTCTGAACAGTGACTTAATCTCTCCCTGCTAGTTATTAACTTGGCCTCAGGTCCATTTGGGCCTTACAGATCAGAAGCCTTTAAATTCCCTCTGTACCATGTAGGTGGGTTATCACAAATATTGTTTCCTTTCATGCCAAGAAAACCTCAAAGAAAACCTGTATCATCACTCACTTATTTTCTCTGTACAGGTGACTGAGGATGCCGTTTCATTAGACATGGTGGTGTAAGCCTGTGCAAAAGCCCATTTAGTACAAGCTGACTGTTGAGCAAATTAATTGGTGGAGGAGATTAATATTTATTCTGTTTTCCCAGCACAGCAAAAATGTTAAATATATTGTGTAAAATCCATTAAGCATCAACAAATACTTTAAGCTACAATAAACTTACCCATTTTTAATAGTCTTGTATATATATTACCAAAATAAAGTCCTTTTTTGTGTCTGTATTCAGAACTAAATATTTTTAATTCATCCTTAGAGGAAAAAGTCACACATAATAGTATGGAAATATTTCTTTCTATGGTAGAAAAAAAAGGTTTTGCACAGTAAAAGTTAATTTCATTGCTAATTTTACAAGATCTCTCTCATTCTGTCACACAAAAAAAAAGACAGAAAAAGCAACTGCAAAGCTTCACGCTGTCATCTGAAATCTTTTGATAGTTCTTTGATGATGATATTTGTTAAGGATTACAGTGAGCATTCTTCCTGTTCTGTTACATGATTCTGTGGATTGAAGCCTTCTCAGAGCTGCGTTTTGCTTTGACCAAGAAATATATCTTACATATGAAATTTTCAATAGCTGAATTGGAAATAAGGTAGAAAAGCATCACAGATGGAATGTTAGGAGATAGGACTCAGCAGCAGGAGATATATTAATGGCTGGTGGATAATTAGCAACAACTTCATGTCTCAGTGTCACTTTTGCCATGGGATTGATGCAATGAGCCTTGTTAATACTTGTTCACAGTTGGATTTTAGTAGGTATTTTGCTACAGCTGCAGCTGCAACTGCTGTGGAGTGCGTGTGCGTGCAATACCATATATGCACTCTGTGTTTGGATTTGGCTGCAATGTTTTGGCTCTGCGTGAGTTTTATGTTTCTCTTATTGTTTGTTATTTGCCATCCTGGAGTTGGTATATTTCCACCTTTCCTGGTCGTTCTCAGATTTGCTTGGAACAGCTTTTCCTGCTGGTATGAGAAGTTTCTAATTGTAGGGGAAAAGAGCCAGTTTCCCTGTAAGGGAAGCAGTGATTGGAGTGTCAGTGAATATGAATAAGCCTATTGATTCTTTGCTATTATGTTCCTCTTTCTCCGGCATTTCTACTATTAGAAAAACATTCAGAAGATAAAGTGTGACTGATAAGACAAAAAAGAGGTTTTCGTAAATATAAGGAAAAACTTTTGTAGATACACTAAGAGTACTAAAATATTGCAAGCAATGGGTGAATTACTTAAGCTATATGTAATAACATACAAAATCTTCACACCATAAGGTGTGAATATTGCCTGGTCCATTTACAGAATTGAGATGAACCATGGGTGCATTGAAGAACCCTATACTTCGATTTCTTATGTAGCAGAATCTGAACATGAGTAGTGTGTTGTGCCATTCAGGCACGTTCTCTTCTTAGAAAAGAAAGAATAGGTTAAAAATAAAAACAAAAATACCCTTTTAGAGAAGCTAAACTCTTTTTCCCAAAAATAAAGCAGAAAGGAGCAGCAAACCCCCCTAAAACTGAAAAAAAAGAAAGCAAAATCATATCAAGTGAGGTAATAAATGTCATATTGAGGATGCTTGGGAAAGATATTGTGATAGAAATTTCTCTGAGTGGAACTGTGAAGAGTACAGTTTTAGTCTGCAAAGTATCAAACATCTTCAATTTCTCCATCCTGAAGTCTTTCTGTAATTTTAAAACCAGTGGTATATCAATAATTTTTTTTATTTTTTTTTTAATTTTACATAAGCTAGAGAGGCAGACACTGGCAGATTTAGTTTAAAAATGGGTAAAAAGGCAAGAAGATGCAGTATTCTGAATATCCATTAGGCTCACTGCTAATAGGAGCATCAGCTGCTTTTGCTGAATGTTTGTTATCATCAATTAATCAGATTAGATTCAATGTGTCTGTTTTTAAAAGCTTTTGTTCTCTTAAATTCTACAGAAAATCAGTATAAATGAAGAACAATCGTGTAGCACGTTCCATTGTACAGTAGTATTAGTGTTTTAGTATCTACATGTAAACCCCTTTTCACAATAATTTCTAAGTCAAAAGAATCCTTTGGGATTAAATTTTCAGGGAATGTCAAAATTCTAGAATCATTTCCCTCCCCTAATTCCAGCCATTTAAAATATATTAAGCTATTCTTTAAAGCTACTTAGAACTTTTGGGAAAGTTGTCTTGGATTTCCTATTTTTTCATACATTTATTGTATGAAATAAATACCTGACTTGTTTTCTGTAATGAAGATTTCCTAAAACAAGATGCGCTGAGCGTACATTTTAATGTATTAATGATCTTTTTGGACAGTAAGGAAAAAAACATTTCACATATGTATGAACACCTCTTTAGCCAAAATTTCATAAGGACTTCTAGTATGTAAAGTTATTGAGCATGCAAAGCTCTGTGGATGAAGAGCTCCCCAGGTGTACACTGATGGGGGGACTGGAGCTGTTTGTGTCAATGGTTTGCAAATAATGGGTCTCTGGGAGAATTTAAAATTGCAGTTTTCACTCCAGACTGTGGTGCTGTTTAGGATGAGCTGAGTTGCTGTGGGGCTTGGCACTCTTCAGTGCACCTTAGGCAGCAGTTCTTATACTTCCATTGAGGTTGTAACAGCTGGCCATTACAATCAATCAGGTGACATTTCAGGGGTGTTTTTTTCTCTAATATTAAGGAAAAAAAGGATAAGTAAAAGATATTAAATTTTAACTTGTCCCAGAAAGAGGAAGGAATTTATAGATTTACCTTTGACTATAAAAAGCAGGCACTTGCAAGTAAATCACGAACTGATCAAGCATTTATTTACATTTGGGACACTGGTATTTTCTGTTAATATATAAACATTCTCACTGTCTTTGTGGTATTAATTCTATGTAGGTGTTGGTTATGTGTTGCACTAGTCTTCTGCACATACGAGTGCAGAGCACTCAGCTATAGGATGTGTGTAAACTTGTGGGACTGATCAGAACTTCACTAGCCAAACCATTAAATATCACGTAGATTTTCCTTGCTTTAAAGCAAGCCTTCAAAGCAAAACTAGGGTATTGGAGAAGCTAGTGAAGCGATGGGGATTCTAAAGGGTAGATAGGACAACCTTCAAAGGGGGTCAAAAAAAAAGAGCCTTAGAAAAGTCTGGGACAGTAATATGATCTAAGTTAAAGGTTTTGCATTCCTGAAATGGAATAGGAAGCAGGAGAGGTTTGATTCACTCCCATGTACGTACGATTCACCCAGCAGCACAGTTTGTGCATAAGTTGTTTCTACTTCTCCCAGAGTACAGTTTAATGGGTTGAATTATTATTTTTGCATACCATCTGTGTCTTAGTGCTTTAGTGTTCTACATTGACTGGAGTAGCTAATCCTATATGAACATAATCATATGTTCATTGTATGAACATGTGATTATTCTATATGTAATTAAAGTTATTGATGAAGCATTCTTACTGAGTATTAGCAATTTACTTATCAACAACAAAGAAACAAAATCATGAATGCAGAGCTTGTAATCAGAGCACTTAATGCAAAGCACATCCTTCCTGGGGACTACCTAGGTAACTATGTCTTTAGCTATTTTGCTACTTAATGTCTTCAGGGACATTTAACAACTAAAGCATCTGTACCTAATTGATCGGAACAGGGAAAATTATAGAGAAGCTATAGTATGATGCAACAACAGTGGCAGCAGCATGCTTACACAGATAGATGGCAATTTTAGTCATTTGGGTGCATATTCTACAAGATACCAAATTTCTTCTCTATGTTTGTTCCTGAAGTAATGCAATTGATGCTAATTTAAGTAGGAGTTAAAGGAGCGAGCAGTAGGTTCAGAAACTTCCCGCTTCCCATTAGCAACTGCCACGCTTTAGGATCAGTTCTCAAGTCAGTGTGTAAGCATGTTTTTTTCTCCCGTAAACATAAACTCAGGGGATAAGAGACCCTCGTCTTAGGTGCAGAATCAGTGAAGATGGTCAGTCAAAGCACTTCAGGAGGGCTGCAGGGAGGGTTCTTTTTCCTCCGTCAGACAGTTGTGGTTAGTGCCTTGGTAACACTGAGACATTTTTCTTCCACTATTAAGGAAATGAATTCCATTCACCGCTTCCTTATTCTCTTTACAGGTCATTGTAGGTGATCTTCAGGGTGAGCAAGCTCATCAGAAATCAGGTGAGACTGTTAACGCTGACTTTGATTGAAAACAGTGAGAAAAATGTTTTAGACATTTTATGACACGTGATTGAAACATGGACAGAGGAGCGTTGCATCCTGGAACAAATGAAGTCCGGGAGTTAACTTTTTTAGAGTTTTAAAATTGAATAAAGCTGAGAAAGTTATCATCAGGTGTACTTCTAGTACCAATTCTGTTGTCTGTGAAGTTCTGTGCAGAGCTTTACATCTCTATTTCTCACAAGAAATATCCCACCATAAGTGATGAAGTCTTACCAATACTTCCAAATAAATCTCATCATCATAAATAATTAAGGTAAGCACAAATTTGTTTTATTTTTTTGGTATATAGTAAATTGAAATATCTTCCCATGGCTTGAGAGTGAGCACTTTGTAGAAACTTAATTATGTACTGCTTTGCCTAGTAAATGCATGGATGTTACGTATGGTCAGCTATTTTTACACCACATTGTGATAATTAACATATGCGTAGTTGCAGGCTCATGGATATATTTTACATAGTATCATCTTTTTCGTCATCTTTTGCTCCCCTGATTTTAGGAAAACTAAGCAATGAAAAAGCTGTAAAAACTCTTCTCCACCTTCTGCTTTAGCACAAGAATAAGTGCACAGGTCATCTCTTAAGTAATATATTTAAACTATTTTAAACTATAAATTTTAAACTATTAATTGAAAAAGCACAATAATCTTGTGTACAAACTCTGTTTCAGCTACCATCACAGAAGTATTGAGTCTCAGATCTAAACAAAGGTGTCACATCTGGACTTTTTTCTGTCTTTTCATAATAACATATTTGTGATTACTCTCGCCTCTAAATCAATGGAATTGACTGATCCAGCTCTACATGACTAAACTTGAATGTTTTATCAGACATTTTTCCTTTGCCTGAGACCTTCCTCTTAGCTTCCATTTTCTGCCACCTTGCCTTTCATGGAGGCCCAGATCCATCCTGATCACCTCTGACCTCTTTCTAGCTTATTCTTGTAGTTCTTTTGTGAGTAACATCTCTCAGATGACTGTTTGGATGGATAGGAAAACATTTAAAAATCTCGTTCAATTGCCATAATAGTCTTTTCTGGCCTTGGCAAGTTCATCATGTCCGAGTGAATGCTGCAACAAAGTCTGTATCTCTCTTGTATCACACACGAGTACATTATAGTCTGTCCTCCCCTTCTGTTGAGATGTCAGCTCCTGCCTTCCATTATACCCTCATTGCCTGCTTGTTAGATTTTCAGACAAGCACTTTTGTGCTTTCTTCTGTGTTGACCCTGTACTTGAAACTTGCCATAAATGTTTAAAAGATGACCTCATTAAATTCAAGTCCTTAAAACTCTCCCTTGTTATAATGCCTACGAAAGAAATGAGAAGAAATGTCAGGCTGGGGATGTTCTATGGATGTTTCATTTCTTATTTTACTGGTTTCCTTGTGCACCTGTCTTTGCTTACATCTCTCTGTTCTCTCCAGCCTGATGTTTTGTTTTGCAGTCCCAGGGAAGTGACTGGTTTTGTCCTTTTGCTACCTAGCACAGCAGAGTGCCACTCTGAATTGGGGTCTCACGATGTGGTTACCTAAAGAGCTCTTTTACTAAGAATACAGTTAGGGACTAAGTTATGAATATTTAGCTAGACTGGTTAAATTTTTTAGACGATTAAGCTTATCAGTCTTGGGCAAATTTGGCTTTTGCCAATTTCAAAAGCAGTTGGCTTTCGGAACCAGTCTTTATTGTGTTTTGAATTTATTCTGTTTGTGTTGGAGATGCAAAGTTAGGCTTAAGAGGTCAGAAAGAGGAAGAACTTAGGTTATGAGATTCACCTGGCATAAAGATACCTAATTTGTAAGGCCTAATCTGAAACATAACAGCATTCAGGTGTTAGCTGAAGTTAGCATCTATGTTTTTCCTTTGAGACCTGCCTTCTGTGTCTGGGTGTGAAGTTTGGAGGTATTCCCTTTAGCTGTCTCTTCCATTTCAGCCAAAGCGTATTCCTTCCTGAGGTGCCTCGCTGTCTCTACACCTTGCATTATACCCTTCAAGCACGGATTCTGCCCAACAAGCCAGACATATAAAAGGTGAGTACTATAACAGTCTTAAACTGCGCAAAGGCTAGATTTTGGGTTTAGCCTTGAAATCCCTATACTTCTCTTCCAGTTTGTTTTCATGAGTTGCCTACTGATTTGATTTGATTTTTATTTTTTTTTCCCCTAATCTTGAGAAAACTATCTTCAGGAACATAAAGCTTCCAGATAGCTGGCAATAAAATTGCCATTGTACAACACACAGGGGAGTTTTAAGCAGAACTTCACGCTATTCCTGTGTATTCCTTATGCAGCAATAATTGTTTTTTTGGTAGTATGAAGACTGAGGAGTGGGATGAGACCTAGAACAGATAAGGAATGAGTTGAATAGTATTCTATCAAACCTGTGGATGTCTAATGCATGTACATCCCTGAAACTTTTGCTAGCAAAAATTGTATTGCGCTTAGGCATTAAGGCTTTGTCTCTCCAGCCTGATCTACTGATTACTAGCCTTTTCATTTTTGTCAGTAATACGCAAACTTTCTCTTAACTCTGATGTAATTTGCAAGAACACAAAGCATGCTTGAAATTACTTACCTGACTGCACTTCGTGTGAAGAACTCCATCCTCTCAGCTGTTTTAGATTAACAGTGAATTACAGTTCACTTCAATGCAATTAGACCTAATGAGGTGCACATGGAGACTATTGGGCCACCGTGTAACCACATTATATGGGCTTGCTAGTTGCCATTTTAATCAATTGGTTTGACCTTTGAATGCAGACTACCGCAAAGCACAAAGAAGTTCATGGCCCGGATACCTATTTATCTGAATGCAGGGAGAGATGATAAAAATTAGCCTCTGATCAGGAAAGCCTGTTTCTCTGGGGAATCTTCCGAAAAGGAATCCTATTTGCGAAAGGATAGTTAAAAGGATTGGGCATATCATAAGTACAGTTAAAATATTACCATAAATATTTTACTTTCTCTTTTGGTATGACTTGATGTGAAATTTATGTCTTGCATCAATGGCTATTTAGAAACCAAGGGTTAAATTTCATAAGAAAAAAAATAATTAATTTTACCAGATTAAATTGTGATAATGAAAATCAAGCAGGGCCTTATGTAATCTTGTTGAAAGTAGGCAGGCTTCCTGCAAGACAGTTAGCTTTGTTTAACTGTATTCAATAACTTTTGTTGGTGTGTGTTGGAAGGAATATTTTCACTTAGGCTGGGATATGCTCTTCAATTCCTTATCAAGTGAAACTGCCATTAATGACGAAGAAAGTACACCAGATTGTAATTTACAGAATTGAACTTTCATTATGAAGTGGCTGTTTGGGGGGATAGTTAAATATGGGGTTAAAGCTATGAGGGACGAGTGTTTTGTTTCCCAGAGAAACCCTCCGAGTGCAGCAAAATTAAAAGCAGTAGGATTATTTTTGCAGTTTTTATGTGGATCTGCTGCTCCCTACATAGTTCGTTCCCTGTTCTTTAGTTTGTTCCCTGTTTTAACTTCCTGTCGTCAGTCACCCAAAACAAATAATAAAGAAAGGAAGAGAAAGACAGATTTTCAGAGGACTATAAAGAGTAGCTAAAAAGTATAATGCATGTTTAGCCTGCTTCATGCTACTCTCCTTCTTGTATTGCTGTTAGACTTTCTTCCTTTCTATGTCTTTGCTGTATCTGTGTGCTACAAGGCCCTGTGGTGTTTAGGGCAGAAAGTATCTCTTTCATTTCCAAGAGTTTACAGCACATAGCACAGTGGAAGCCTGCTTGCTGTGTAGGACTTTGAGCCCATTTCTCATTTTGAGTTTGAATGAGAAACAGTTTTTATATCAGACAGGTAGCCTATGAGACCAAAATTGCCTGATTGTACCTGCTTACTTGAAACAATAACAATGAATGAGATGTGGAAAAGGGAAGAAGGGGTTGCCAAGCATGCATTTGACTGAAATGTCAGGGCAACCTGTCCTGTGCAAGGGCACATACATATAGAGGCAAAAAAGCATGAGAAGAGGTGATAGCTGCAGTTTTCAGGAGACGGAAAGGAGACTTGTCTGTGAAGCGCACGCTCTCTCTCTCTCTCTCTCATATTTCAGAAGTATTCACAGGGAGGCTGTAAAGGGAGAATCCTTTTATGCATGAGTTTGGTTTCTGTTCTACCTTCCAAAAAAAGCTTTGTGTTTGTCTTAATAAAGAATACTGAAAAGGGAGGGGGGAAGTAATTTCATCCTTCTTAGAAATTCAAAATGATTTTTAAGTTAATTAAAATACATTAAATACATATATATACATATAGGTTGCAGTGGTGTTGTGTCTTGTCTTTTGTCATGTAATATGGATCGGCCCAAAATGCTTGGGAAGTGTACCTATCCAGTATTTCTATTGTCAAAACCTTGGTAATTATGGCCTTCTGCCTTGAAGAGTAAGTATTTGCAAGTAATGGCTGAAATAGTTCTCATTAGTCATTTCCAGGAGACTGAAATGGGTGATTTTTATGTTTCCTTGGTATGTTTGAAAATTATTGTCTTACAACCTTCAAAATAGCTTCTGCACCACACCTTGTGAGAGGACATGAGTCAGATGTGCGACCTAACAGGAATCTAGATATGAATTCCTGGTTATGAGTCACACTGAGGAACAATGTCTTGATCCTTGCTTGAAATCGCAAGCATGTAAACTTCCTTCTTCCTATTGTGCTTAGCTTATAAATGAGAAAAGTCCTTTTGTATTTTAATTAAAAGAAACATCATAAGAAATCATGCTTTATTCTAACTGCATGTAACTTGACAAGGAAAGATAAGTTTTGTGGTAATTAAATGAAATGACAAGCATTTTATAGAAGGCACCAAATTAGAAAAAGTGTCTTTATCTCCATGTATATGTATAATTTTGTTAAACCCTGTTTCTGTTACCAATACATACTCATTTAAATGCATTCAAACCTGTCTTCTGTTTCTGATATATGTTAGTCATTTTGCATTTTCAAAATAAATACCTGGATACATGGAAAACATGGAAGTCCTGTCAGTTGATAACAGATGTAATGATCAATGGACTGTATAACCCACTGATAATTGATTAATGCATGAAGTATGTTGGCTTGCTTGTAGACCTTTTATACTGGTACCTTCATGTCATACAGTCTGCCCACTACTGTATATGGTGACTGTAATGTGAACAAGTGTTATGGTTTAAACATTTTTCTGTGCCTAATGAAGTCTGTCTGGTGTTAAGATGAAAAAGAGAGTGTCCTGAATTATATTAACTGGTAGCCTATGGAATAAGCATCTTCGGGATCTGTTCTAGCCACTCTGCAATGAGTTGAAATGCTGTTCCTATAAGATATAACCTAGATTACAAATGTTTTCAATTACTTGTACCATGGATTCTTTAACTGTGCTGTGAAGTAATTGGTATGGATGGCTGCACCAAAATGGGTCTCCTCTAATGTAGCCTTTTCTGTACAGTTGAAGTACATTACTGTTTTGGTATAACTGGTACTTGACCTTCTTCCATTATTTTCCTACTGAGAATTAAAATGCAAATGAATATAGAGTAGGTATTCTTTTTGTGTGGACTGGGTGGAGATGTAAGCTTGTAGAGGATTTATGTGTAAACAGGCAACTTGAAATGCACGTTGACTTCACTTGTATTTGAACTCCCTTCCTTTTTCTTTCCAAAGGTTGGTTGATGTCAAAGGCCATCTGTTTCCTGTAGTGCAGAAACATGTAGACATTGAGAGAACAGAATTTTAATCTCTTCAGTAAACTACAATTTAAATGTTTGTTTCAAGAATTTGCATAGTTTCAACACGGGAATTTTGAGTGCAGTAATTTTCTGCTTGTTTGTATATTGAAGGACTGAGTGTTATGATTTATCTCAAAGTTATGAAGCATGGCGTAGTTTCATTATGCCCGTACTGGCACCATTTCGGACTTGTTGAGGGTACACAAATCTCAGACACCATTTGAGTGAAGGAGCTGGATCTAGTGTGAACCATATTTCACTCAGTAGGAGGACTTTCTTAGTAGAAGGTAAGGAGTGTTCAACTGAAGCTCCTTGTACCGTTTTGTTTCACAGGTGTATATAAAGCCTGCCGTAACTAGCTGTCTTAGTCTAGAAGGCTGGATCATCTTGAGAATGCAGGTCATTAACTCTCAATTTCTCACAGCAGCTGAGTGAGCATTGTTTTAGTCCTTCAATCTGAAAGGAGCTCTTCCTGTATTTAAATATGCTTTGTTAAATTTTGTACTCTCAAGAAACAAACTTTAGAGGAAGTATTTGATAATATATCAAGTACCAACTACAGCTACGAAATAATTTTATGAATATGCTGTTAAACTGAATTAGTGTACCCTTGCTTGATTTAGCTGTGTAGAGTGGACTGGGGCACTAGAAAATGGCAATTAAAAAAAAAAAAAGGTTGATTTGAAACTAAATCAGTGTAGGAGAACTGTAATTATGAAGGTGGATCCATCAATTTACATTGGTTGTATTACAACAATGCTTAAGGGCCAAACCTAGCTTATGAAGGCCATGAAGGAATCCTGGGGCACTCTGCTTCATTAAGGTAAACAAGAACAGAGCCTCATTTTTTTACCTCCAGAAAACCTATGGAGCTATTAGGTATATCTAATGTGTGTTTCATTCTGACAAGCTATTTATTTAGTAAATTCTACCACACAAAAGACCAAGGACGCTTTTTAAGTATTGATAGGGTTACTTTAAAAGACGGAGGATTGTTGTGGGTTGGTTTGATGGGTTTTTTGGTTTTAGTTTGGTTTGGAAAAGTTGCCATTACCTGTCTGAGTTTCATTTACATGTATAGACATACATAGAGTATATGATAAATGGTAACCAGACATAATAATAATAAAAATAATAATAATAAGTTTTAACAAAGTTATAAAGTAATTGCTAAGTCACCTTTCTGTCTCAAAAGATTAAATCTCAAAGATGAAATAGTTTCTATTATTACAAAAATCTGTTATGCAATACTTTTATCACTCGTATTCTGGTTCGATTTAGAATATGCAGCAGCTTCATACTCTGTTACATTGAAAAATCTAACCCTGAATGAATATCTCTACATTTATATTTGAATTGAATATATATTTAGGTGCAACACAGAGCAAAAAATCAGTTCAACTGTCGTCTGTATTGAAGAAGATTTAAATGTCCACAAAGGAAGTATCAGTTCTCAAGAAATGTCTGTGATTAAAGAAACCATGCATTTAGGCTTCTCATATCTTGTCTGCTTTCATTGTTTGGATTGTCATTAAATAAGAGTATTTTAGTGTTGCTGAAGTCCAAAGTAGTGGTACATATTTACTGATGATTATATATCCTTTATTGGCAGATATGATTTACTTTTTCATATTCCTTATCTAATTCTTGAGGCTAAGCTAAAATTTTCAAAATAAAATATTGTCCTCTTAGATGCTCAGTCAAATTAATTTTATTTCATTTGTATAAAATGCAACCTGTCACTATACTTCAACATAAATATTAAAACTTCTTACTCATATGCGATATAAAACTGTATAATTAAATAATATGGATAATAGATGGAAAATGTCCCCGAATTGGTATTGTTCTGGTGATGTTATTTGTTATACTGTTTGTTTGTTTTTCTGTGTGGAAATAATAATAACAGAATAATACTTCAGGAGCATTTGCAAAACAACAGCATTTTGGCTTCAAACCCAATTAGAACAAAAAGCACAATAACGCATTATAATATAAATCTGACATGTAGTTTTCCTCCAGGAGATATTCAGTTTTTAGTTTTAAACAAGTCCCTTAGAAGCTTTAGGGTTCTTAGGATGCCTAGAGTCAATTTTGAACAATTTTGCAACTTACTACAGGGAATCTTAATTCAAATTCAACAAAACACTGAAAGAGGTGTGCTTTGGGGTACTTAACTTCCTCAAAGGACCATCAGTGTGAAATCTCAGATGGGGAGAAGCAACATGTAAATAAAATATGTCAACCTAAAACCATGGTAAATAGCAAGAATAGCTCTCTCTTCTTAGACAAGAAAAATTGTATTTCGTGTTATCAGGAAATACAACTTTTCACTCTGATAGAAAGCAAAATTACTAAAATGCATTGTTTCCCTGTTAGAGAGTGGGATAAAATTCCTCTGTATTAGAACAGGTTGAATTGATTTGCAAATACAAAATCTAATTCCCTGATTCTTATTTGAGAGAGATTCTGCTAAACTTGGCCTTTCAGTCTTCATTCCCCAAGGAAATACTTCCTTTAGTAGTTCCAAAGAAAGTACTTAATGATAACGGGTGAATAATTTTCATTCTGTGGGTTTTGGCATTGGATGTTAATGATGACATGTGACTCGTTGCTTAAGTTACATTGTTCTGTTTCTGATCTGTGACAAGCTGTGTGACAGCTTTTAGGCTAAAAAACCACAAATGATGTATTGAGTGCTCTCACGATTAATTTAGGCAGAAAAAAACAAAATAAAAAAAATTCCTGTCACTTGCAAACTCTGTTGGTAGTGCTGAGCGTTTGGCTGTATGCTCATGATTAACAAATTATTTCACACTGAAATTAACAGTAGAACCACCTCAGTATATGTATCTAGAAAACTGACCACCATGTTTTTATTAATATTCAACAGTCCAGCTCCTCTGTGAATGCTGCTCTTTCAATATCATTCTCAAAAAGATATGTAAATATCACACACTTCTTCAATTAGCAGATTCAGGTTTCTGAACTTATCACATTAATTATGGTGATCTAGTTACATAATAGAATAACATTTGATATAGGAGAGTTTCGAAAATAACATATTTCATCAGGAGGTACAAGACAACAACTATTCTGTCCCAAAATTCCTAAATTTTTTTTTTTTAAGTTTGCCTATGCCATGGTACAATTGTGATACTAAGATATTTATGTCATACATACAAGTATTTAGAATAGCTTAGTGTTGTTATTTTTTTAGTCTGTGTGCTCCCGTTACTATTACACATTTTATAATATCTTTGTATATTAATCCTAGTTAAAAAGCTTTTAGACACTTACTGAGATTTGTAAAATCCCCTTTCTTAATGTTGACTGTATTGATATGCCTAGACATTAACAAAGGCATTACAGTATAAACTAAAAATGTGATTTTTATTCTATTCAGAATATTTTCCACTGAAAGAATCTGAAGGACCCTGTAGTCACGTACGTCCTGGATTGAATTAATGCCTTATAGATCTAATCCAGCTTTTCTATCTGGTTTATTTAATTTGCTGAACTGGAAATTGAAATGAAGATAGATATGATAGATAGGTAGATTAGAGATAGATATATGATGCATAGGTAGATTTAGACTAGATCTAAGGAAGAAATTTTTTATGATGAGGGTGGTGAAACACTGGCACAGGTTGCCCAGAGAGGTGGTGGATGCCCCATCCCTGGAAACATTCAAAGTGGGGTTGGACAGGGCTCTGAGCAACCTGATCTAGTGGAAGATGTCCTTGCTCATTGCAGGGGAGGCTGGACTAGATGACTTTTAAAGGTCCCTTCCAACCCACACTATTCTATGATTCTGTATGCAGGATTTTGGCTTCCTCTGTTCTGGAAGAATAGGAATAAAAATGGCCTTTGGGGTGGGGGCAAAGAAGTCTCTGTATTACTCACATACACTATTTCACTAACTTTGTATTTCACTGCACAGCAGGCCTGTATCATTACTAACAATACGAGAACAAGGAGAGTCACTTAAAAAATATGAACCTTGTATCTGACCCTTGAAGACATGAACTGTCAGATAGCTTTTTGTTGTGTATTGTTAAGGAATCTGTGTTGCTATTTTTGCTTGAGAACAATGCATTGGACTTACCTTGAGATATAATAATTGCCAAGGTAAAAGTCCTTTCAAAATTATTTTTGACTATTAAAAAAAAAGCCTTTAAATTTACCTATCCTTTATCTGATCTGAGAAAGTTATTTCTATTGATTAAATGATCTGTATACTTCTGAACAGAATAAATGGAATTTTTAGAATCAAACTGTTAATATTAATGACTTTCTCTGCCAATGTGTAACAGAACAGACACATAAACAAGACCAGTCATAAGTACAGCAGAAGGTATTGCTCCTGGCAAACATTAGCAGCGAAAATGATAACACTTGTAGTATCTCATCACCACAGCACAGGGCTGTAAGGTCAAAATATTTGTCCCATGTTGCTGTCCCTATTCTCTTCAGCTTGACACACTGCACTAAAAAGATATAGACCTGCTGTCACAATCCCAGTAGATCGAGTTGTTGATGTCAAATATTTTCAGGCCCTTCAGGGCAAAAGCACTACGCTGGCAGCCTCAGCAGTGAGCCAGATGAGCCCTCAGTACATCGTAGAGTCACTTTATTACCTCTGTCTAGTGTTGACTGAAGAGCGTCAAGGGTAGGTGGTTGTGGATAGTCCCTTCGCTTTTTTTTTCCTTCCCTCAGGCAGCATGGCGCAGTGGGTAGAGTTGTGTACTGAGCGTAGGCACTGTGTTGGTTTGCCACTTGTTTTCTGTATTGCTTTTTGTCTTTTGCCTTCGCTTAACTTTCTGTAAGCACCTAGAAAAATGGTAGTCCCCCCCCCATTTTCAGGATTCATTGATAAATAACAGCACATACTAAATAATATGAATGAAAATGAGTTTTCTTGAGTATTTTGTCGCAGCTGCAGTTTAATGCTAGTGTTTCTTACAGTGATAATTGATTCCAGGTAGCCTGAACACTCTTATCTTCATCTCTTGCCTGCTTTCCTGAGAATGATCTTGTGTCTTTCTTTCTGTGCAAGGGGTTGGTAAGGATATCGCTGTCACTTTCTTTCTAGTGGGCTGGAAGTTACAATTTGGGAGGTTTTTCTACCTCTCTGTCCTTTAGTATTGTACAATCTTAGATAACAAATTGCCGCTCATTACAGTTATAATCTGCCTTTAACTGCCCTGGAAGTATACTGATACTTCCATATCTTGATTGAGAGTGTGGTGCAACATCTCTTGGAATGAGAAAAATATTGCTCTAATGTAGAAGAAAAAAATGACTAGCAATACATGACTACCATAAAACAGGTTTGACAGAGCTTCAGTATCTCACTTAAGAAAAAGAAATCTTTATAAAATCAATGGCTAGGATTAACCTGAAATACACAAGTCTGGGTCATACTCACCAAGGCACTAAGCTTCAGTTTTTATTTTGAGCTTTATTCACTTTAAAGTAAACATAATATATAAAGCAATGTAATTTTTCAAAATCTAATTTTATAGTAACAATCTTAAAAAACTTTAAAACAAAACAGTAAACAATATTGAATGAAAACTCAGAAGTCTCTTCAGTCACTTGCTGGATAGTACATAAAGTTTATAAAGAATCCAGAAGGTGTTAATTAGCTACCTGTAGTACTTTTTTTTTCTTCTTTTCCCCCTACCATTCTCTGTATCCCAACCATTCATTATTCTAGACAATGGAGTTGATTAGATTTACTTTAGAGGAACAATTTTATATAAACACATACAAATGTGCATCTTTCAAAGCTCAAGAGAAAACAGCTTCCCTGAAACAAGGCAGCACCTCATCCTGCTATCAGAAGTGAGGCAGGGTGTGGCAAGGGAGCTTTGTTTTTTGTTTTGTTTAAAAGAGAAGTAATACTATTTATAATAATGATAGTAATAGTATTTAAAAAAAACCACACACACAAAAAACCCCAAAACACAACAACCGTTACTCTTCTCTTGTTTTAACAACTGTTACTATGCTCGTGACAGATAACGATGTCTTGGTTTAAAAGAAAGAAATTCAGGTATTGTTGACACATGTTTTCTTATTAGAATTTATTTTCTTTTAATTTCATTGAACTCTTTTCTTGGGACTTTACTATCCAAGAAAATCTCTTGATAACAAATGAGGCTGGGGGTGGAAACCTAAGTACTCCTAAGTGTGAGACTCATGCTTCCACTGAAGGTGGTTTTACGTTATTTGGAGTTCACTGAAATAACATACTGATTTTCTTGGAGAAATTGAAAGCTAAATCAGGCCTATGGTTAATAGGTGTAAGAGTTTTATAGTAGTGACTATTTATTCATTATTTGTAAATTATGCTTATTATTAGAACGTGTGACCAGTTAAAACTGGGTTATGTGGTTTGACTTGCTTATGTAAACCAAGATATACATTTAGTTGAAAATAACCTGTTGTTGTGTAGGTGATGTTTACAAGAAGATCCCTGTATTAAATCTAATATTAACAAATAATATGAATACACGAAGTTAGCAGGACTTCTGAAGAAATGGCTACTGTTGAATACTCTTTCACTGGAATTGATTGTTATCAATAATCTAGTCAACAAATTTAAAGCTTTACTGTCAAGGTTTTAGTTTTTTATAATACTGTTCTTTTTAAAGAACTTCTTAACTGCTTGAGGCATTAAGCTTCAGGATCAGATTGATATGTTCCCTTTATTTCTGGATCCTCATTCTGCTGGAAAAGTGGAGAATGCTGATCACTTTGGTCAGCAGTCCCTTGGGGAAACAAAGGGTTTCTATTTGATCCCCTTACATTTCATAAAGGAATTGCATCCATCGCTTTGGTGGGAGTTAGGCAGCTAACTACATTGGTGACAAGATCATCGTATGTAAGATGATCACCATGTTAAAAATAGGTATATATATAGCTCACAGTTTCTGAAGGGCAGATATAGATATGAAGTAGACAGAGATACCTTTCTAGAGGCCACAATGTAGAAAAGGATGGAATTTGTGGTGGAGGTATCTGGATTCTACTTTAAGGATCAGGTATCCGAAAGATATATGCTATTTTTTAGGTGCCTAAAGTCCTTACAGTGTCAGATTTTCAGATGTGACACCTGAATATTTAGGATTTATGATGATGCTTCTGTTCCATCAAAGGCAGATGGAAAAAACAAAGGGGTATGTAACAGACTATGGGATGGCAGGCTGTAAAAAGCCTTCAGTTTTCAAACTTAACGCTGGTAGATTAATATTTAGATTAATATTGACAATACATTTGCTTTATCTGAATGAACTGGAAAACAAAATATTACTCCTGTATTCTTTATTAAAAAAGGAATAAATAAGGACATGATCACCATGAAACAAAGAATGGTGGACGGAAGTTTAGTGAGTCTAGCTTTTGAGAAACGGAGCATTGAATACTATTGCTAAGATAAGAATGAAGGGCAAATGCCTTATTCTTTACATCCAATTGAGTTTTGGTTTGCAACAAATCTTGACATTGATCCTGCATTGTCCCTAAAAAAACAAAGAGCAAGACAGGATGGTTTTATGCACTGTCCACCTAGTTCCAGTCACATTCAAGAAAGCTTACTTGCTACAGTGAAATAAATAGCTGCAAAAAAATCACCCTGACAATTGTGGGCACAATTAGAGTGGTACAAACTAGGTAGAATAAAAATGCTTTTAATATAATAACATCATTTTTGCTGGAAGTGGCAATGAAGGTTTCTTAATGTCCTCTGTAAAGATGCTTCCATCTCTGGTACATTATCCACCCTGGTGGAGTTGTTGAATAGTCAGTGTAGCTTAATCAAATACAGAGATGGATAAGAAAACAATGAAAGTTACAATGTTGTATTCATACAAATATGTCTACTTTTTTTTTTTTTTTGATCTTTGAAGGCCTGTATGGAATAAGTATGGCCAACTTAGTTACAGAAGGTATTATAGAAAAATGAGTATTTTTTTCTTTACTGTGAAAAGCAACTGTTATGTACAGACAAATGATATAACTTAAAAGAAAAATAATAACATTACCTCTGCAGTTTCATTTGGTCTGAAAGCAACATAGTATGTGGAACACATAATTTGTCAAGACATTCTGGCAGCTCTCATCAAAAGTCCAGTATAAGCTTTGCTAGTTTGGCTCATTAAATTGAAAATGGGCTTGGAAAAGGTCATGGGGAATTAGAGGTTACAGAACCAATAATCAAGGCAATTAGCTATAACTTGAGTCTTCTGAGCTGCCTAGAAGAGAAAGCAGACCTGACCTTGTCAAAGAGAGAAGGATATTAAAATTGCATACCAAGAAACAATCCAGAAAGGTTATTACAACTATGTGGAGCGTTGCAGAAGTTTGGGGTTATTTTATATTATTTTATATAGACCAAAAACATTAAGCCCTCCCAAACTCCAAAGTCTTAACGTTATTCTGTCCCTGGAGTAATCTCCCTATCTGTTTTAAATGTTTCTGATTTGCAATGAGGATTAATATGCTTATTTATATTGTGACGTTAGATACATTAAAGTCTCAGGGTCTGATCCTTCTCAGATATTATACTGTAAATCAGAAGTAACTCCATTGAACTTAATTGAGTTATGTCAGTGTAAAAGTGATGTGAGAGGAGAAACAGGCCATTAATGTCCAGATGAATTTTGATTAAAATAATCCATTCTGTGAAACCTGAAAACATATACCAAGTTGTTAAATGCTTTTTCTCTTAATGTATGTTCACATAAAATTCTTCTTTGTTCTTGTAGCAGTTAGCCATTTCTCTGAATTTTATAACATGTGATATGGCAATACGAAATTGTCTTGGAAAAACTTGCAAGCTATAATTAGGAGTTTGGATGCTATCCGTGTTGCATCCTTTTTTCTTTTTTTTTTTCCTGAGGAAAAAGGCTCTCTATTAAGAGAATTTGAATTTATTAATTTTTTTAAGTTGCAGACACATACCAGGTAAAAGCCTGATCAAAATCTGAAGTAGAATCAGACTAACAAAATGAGTATAGACTGTAATTCTTTTTTAATTCATTAAAGGATTGTCAGAGGAACATTTGGTTCACGTAAGCACACTGAAGATTATTGCTGGAGATCCCAAGTTAGCCCGCTTGATGTGATATCAGCCCTCCCTGACTTCTTTCCTTCTCACATTGGCCGATATTTTCAGGGCTGTTCTACAGCTCTTTCAGTAACTTTAAAAATGCATTTCAGGACACTGTGTTAATCACAGTGACTACGATTTATATTTTCACATGTGGGCATGCTTTAAATCATGGTTTGCATTACTTCTTAGCAAGATGGGTACCAAAAATTCAAACTGCTGTCAGCTGAGATTATTAGGCTGCATTGGCCTCAGCAAAGAGGGTATGTAATTCATTCCAGCTCAGGATTTGGCCTCATTGCCTTAAAGTTATTGGGAAGCCAGAACGTAGTGTGTGAAAGTGTTCACACTGAGAAAGGGATTCTGCTGGACTAGAATGCAAAGAAGATTCAAGTTTGGAAGCTTTCCTAAAGATCCAGGAACTGGTATGTTTCACTTAAAAGAAAATCACAGATAAACTATTTGAGAAATGTAATACCTTTATCAACGCAAAAGCAGAGAAATAGCAGAAACTAGCAACTGGAATGACTGTAAAGCTTTTTAAATTAAATGCAAGGCAGCAGTCACAGATGGAAACTTTAGTTTGAAAATGACCATCACATTGTGAGTTGATGATCTAAGTAGAAAAATGGAAGACGAATGCTGCACTGCACATGGACAGCACTTGTTTAGAATTAGACTCTATTGAACAGAGCTGCTCAGAAAGCCGGACAGAAAACTGAATAATGGCATACAAAGACAGAAGTTTTACCATAAAGCATCATTTGTGATAACTGCTTTCAAAGTGCTAAACTATCTTTTTGGATGTCAAAGGAGAGAGCAGTTGATGACTTGAAGGGGACAAGGGGTCAGTTCTGCAGGGCCAGAAATTACTTCAAAAATACAGAATTTTCAGAATCAGCAATCTACCAAAGTTGTAATACAACAGCGTGATAACACGCTACTCATGTTAGAGATAAAAGAGTTCAGTGGTTTACATAGCTGAGTTTCTCTCACAGCCCAAATATATTTATGTCTTTGGGGAATATGAATGGAATGTTTGAATAATATTAAGCAGGGAATTTCTTTATTACAGAGAAAACTGTGATTTCATCATGCTGCAGAATGTAGCTGGACCTGTGGGGAGATCCTTTGTTGAACTTTTCCCCGCAGTTTTAAAATTAAGGTAAAGATGTGGTTTCAAATAACTTTATTATGGTCTATATTGTTTTCTGAAAATAAACCATAGACTCTGTATAATTATTTTTCATTACACCTCCTTCCAGATATGGACTATTTGTTTGGCTATCTAGTAATGCAGGAGATGCTTTTGAGTTTTCTTCTCTTTTGATAAGAGTGAAAGAAAAGGTGTGGCAAAGTGTTCATTTTACATCAGATAGTGAGGGCTCCTATTTATTCTAGGTTGGTTTGTTTTAGAAAAACATGTGGATTGTCTAATTGTTATAATTTGATGGTAATTTGATCAGTTCTTAATAAAAGATTTGCCCTTTATTTGACATATTACAATACCTTTCTCTGGAGGTTAGATGTTCTTTATTTCCAAGTCTCTTTTCTTTTTTTTTTTTTTCTGTATATTTATAGTAAAATATTGATGAGTAGAATATTCCCCATGATTAAGCAATGCATATAAACTTACAAAATAGGAACAAATTACTTTAGGCCACAGTAGCTGACCTATGAACAAAATGTCATGTTGTATACCTTTTACATACTGTCAGATTATTTTTTTTTAAATCTAGTAAGATAGATGGAAATTAACAGTATTTGTGCCCTTATGCCAACTTTAACCTGTGGACTATATGAACTGTATAGCCCCTATCTTAAAGGTTTTGCTCCAAAAGCTACACCTAAGCCTTAATCTTTGTCCTTTGAGTTGTTTTGGATTTAGGGTTTGGATACTGTCTTCGTCTTTAGTCCTTTTTTTTTTTTTGTTAAAGTTATGAAGTTACACCCTATGTTTAAATGCACTGCTCTGAATTGTAGGCAAACATTGTGTCATATATGGCCATCACTGATTCTAGAGCCAAAGCCAAATATTGTACAGAGTATTACCAAAGGTTTAATCTTGAAATGTAGCAATGAAGAGTTTCCTAATTTATATATTATCATTTTCTATCCTTTCTTGTGCAAATTGTAGGCAGATGTCTTAGCAGAAGGCAAATGTTCTAGGGAGAGATTTGTAGTGAAAGAAGAGGTATTTGGGAAAAAAATTTATAGAATGAGATCCAAGCTAAAGCAAAGAATGAAAGGTGTGAACGAAAATAAGGGACAATGCTTTTAACGTGCACCGTAAGTATGCTAATATTTGGAGGAGGGCTTTATATAGGCAAGATTTCCAGGAAAGAACCACAGTTTTAGCCTATACTAAGAGCTGAAATATGAGAAATGATGAATTTTGAGTCAAAATTTTGGGTGTCTTAGAAATCTGTAGAAGACATATGAATGAGGGTAATGCATCCTCTATGCCCATTGCCAGACGTACTTTCTTCATGAGTAGTATTTATTTAAACAGATAAATAAATAATGTCTTTAAATCATCATTCACATTAGGGAAAAATCTGGGGAGACTCTCTGCTCTTGTTTCAGTTCAGCTACATGTCTACAAAGGGCTAGAGACAAGATCAGGCTAAATGTCTTGTCTCAGGTCAGATGTAGTTCATTAATAGAATCTGAGTGGAACCCAGATTCTTGACTTGCAGTACCTTTTCTGAATGTGATACTTGTACTTTTTAACAAGAAATAATATAGTTTATCTATTAAAAAAAAAAAAAAACAACCAGAACCAAACACCTCATGAAATATTTCTCATGAATCAGCTGCTCATGTGATGCTTCAGATAAAGCACAGGCTAGTTTTGCTATATTTGCTGAAAGCCCTACTGATGGGACACCTGTCATCTCTCAGATTAAGGGAAATGGCAGAATTTCATCAAAGCTGTATAGGAAGGGTTGGCTTCCCCTTACAGGTTCTGCAAATGTCCTTTGTTATCAGCTGTGCTGAAAATGAGGCGTCTGGATTTTCCCCAGTTTTTAGGATATCTGGAGGAATCATATTTTCTATTTACTGATATTGGTCTAGAGATGAACTCATATCCAGGATGATGTAATAGATCATGAAGTTTTATTTAGAAAGCTGGTAAAACAAAATTCAAAGTCGAAGAGATTTTTCTATGTTGTTGTCTTTTCCTCCCCAAAACCCTGACACCCACCCACCCCCCACCCACCTCCCGCCCTAAAAAAAAAAATACGTATGGAGAAGAATCCTTCACTCTGTATAAGATGTCATTGTAAAGTCCCTGGCACTGTTGATTAAAGTAATAGTAGAAAATTAAATTTCCAAATAAAAAACAGCTGGCAATTCTTAGAAGACCAAGCTATATTATATATTAAGGTAAAAAGGAGAGTAGTGAAACCTCAAGACTTAAAATAGTATATGCGAGTTTTCTCCTTTTCGGTAATTAAGTTCTATCCAGTGCAGAAAAATTCTCAAAACTGAGAGGAGCAGTTATCAGGGAGTTTCGGACATTTCTATGTTAATGGATCGCATGAAAATATGTAAGTTGTCTGTCTTCCTTTAATAGTCCTTGCCTGTCCACTGACTTTGACATTTTGATCACCTTCATGTTCTGGTTGTATGCAACTCGTTCCTAGCTAGTAATCTGACTATTCCCCAAGACTTTTCTGGATGAGAGGTGACAGAGTATCGTGACCTTTTTTAAAATTAGTATTAGTTTTTGAAATGCATGTGTCTTCAGAGACTTGGTGAAGATTATAAAATATGAAATGAAATCTCACTTTGTTATTTTATTGACTAATAGTACACAACATTGTTCTAGCAGAAAATTATCTTAAAAATTGGTATTTTAAAGTACCATTGCCTCTTATCAATGATTCTGTAAAGTGTTAGCCATATTATCTTGTTCTGAGCTGGAACCTAGTCAACGTTTTGGATCAGTATTAAATCCTACCCAAAAGGCTGTAAAATCACTGAATAGTTTCTAGGACTAAACTTAGATCGCGACAATTTAAAATAGAACTAAAATGTGAACCAATTGCATAATCTTCCTAGCTGTAGAAAACCAAACCAAATCAACCAACCAACCAAACAAAAAACCAAAAAACCCAAACCAAAAAACCAGGAAGGAAACTTGGTTGGGATGTTGCTCGATGAGTGAAGTGGGTATTGGCACGCTTAAGTGGGTGAAGGAAACATAGAGTTACACACCTGCCATGGGCCGTTATGTGATATCCCTTGTAAAATGTCCTTAGGAATCAGCTTTGTTCTGAACTTCCATAAGAAGTGTTAAAACCATTTATTGAAATAAGAGGTATCCTAGTAATTTTCCATTATCAAAATTATATATAGTTGCAAAAGATTTAGCCAACAATTATTTACTCTTGAGGAAGTGGCAAATACAGCCAGTGAGACAGACGTCAGATTTTAATAAAGGCAAACTTAAGTTCAAAGTATAAATGTGTTGCAATATAGTATGCTTGGATTTGATAGCTACAAAAATGAATTAAAGACAGATGAAGAGAAAATACAGATATTAAATAGGTGGCCAAATTTTCAGACCTGACAAAACATAGAACATTTACTTGGAATAGAATGGTCTTTTATAGTAAATATAATATCCAAAATGACCAGTTTCATAGAGGACATTGTTGTGGAGAGGAATTTGGAGAGAAATGCTGGTCAACAATCCAGCACGTGCACTGGAATGCAAACTAAGTATTTACATCCCTTAGGAGAAATGTTGTACTATGAATTTTTATTTCTAACCTCTGAGTAACTTTATGTAATTAGAAAATAATTATCTGGTAACTATATTTGCTGCTGAAGCTTGGATTAGGAGATCAAAATTCAAGAGAGGGAGGGTAAGCTTAAAGGAGTCATGGCAAAAATTGCATCTTGCTGAAGTTGGAAAGTTACTAAGCTCATGTTCAGTTTTACACTAAAATAACTTCATCACTAGAAAGGTAAATCCATTTTAAAATTGGGTAACCTGTTGGAAAATTAAACCAATTCACACTTTATGGAATTACATAATTATAATTTGTTGTATACTGAAATCATTCTAGCAAAAGGTCAAAAAAAGTTAAAAACAAAGTTCCAGGTCACTTTCTGAACTAACCTGGTTACTTTCTATTTAACAGATTCCACAAGCCCGCAGGAAAGAAAGAAGTAGTATTGTCCAACTCTACCCAATAATGAATTATGACAGATGGGATTCATGAATCCCATGACTTGCTCTTTATTGATCAGAAGCTGATCATAGCAATTGAATTAATAAAAATACAGTGAAGGCCCTTCACAAATGATGCTTGGACATAAGTGAGAGTAGGCTTTATTGATTTGTAATGTCAACTGTGCTTGAGAGAGAAATACCATATGTTCAACATCTGAAAATAGCAGAAACAAAAATCAAAAGAAATCTCTTCTACCCTATCAGCCAATAAAGTTTTAAATGTGTTTGTAAAGAATTGCATGGGCTCAGTGCAGCACATCCATGTGTGTTTCATAATATCCCATCATTTAAATGAACAGCACAAATAATCAGTTAAAATGTATTAAGTATGTTTTTGCTGAAGAAATTATTTAAAACACAGTTTTACCATTTTACCAGTATTTTTCTGGCTACCAAGTTATTTAAAGTATGTTTCCAGTGGGAAAAACAATGAAAATTAGTTTTCTATCTATGCCTCTCCCATGCAACGTACCTGCCCTGGACACATAACATTCCAGTGGGAATATAATCGTAACCAGATTTGGTATGCCTTCATCTTCCAAAAGTATTTTCTAAGCATTTTATGTGGCTCTTACAAGTCTCCTGCATCTTATCACGTCAAGTTCTGGTCACAGGCCAAAAAACCTTTGGTTTCTTACACTACAAGGTAGCATGCCAAACATGCATCTCTGAGAAATCAAAGAAATAATGCAGTGTAGATATACAGTGTGGAAAGTAAGACTTGATATTGTTACACAGGATTTTAATATGGGACCTGAAGTCATTAGGAGTGTGTTATATGAAAAAGATGTTTATGTTTATTTAATACCTAATCCTTTGGAATTGGAAGAATATGGACATTGTTTCATTGATTACAGGGTTAGGGGTGGTTGTCTCCTGTAGTGCTTATTCATATTAACTCAGACCCCACTGCCAGTAGGTGAAATGGATTTTACCATTTGGCTGTTGCCAAAATGGCTTTCTCTCAGATGTGGAAGCTCACAGTTCTCATATTTAGACCTTTTACCAAGTATATTCATTTGTACATTGATCATAATTACCCCACTGGTCAATTCAATGCAAGCTTTGAGAACTTGTAAATGGTTTTTTTTAAGTGATTCAGAATCTTCTGAATCACAAAACTGTTTCATCTTAATAGAAGTGATAAAATCTAATGTAAAGAAGAGGGTAAAGTAGAAAATACATTACCTAAAACTGTTGTGGTTTAACCCCAGCTGGCAACACAGCTGTTTGCTCACTTGCTCCCCCCACAGTGGGATGGGGGAAGAGAATTGGAAGGGTAAAAATGCGAAAACTCACGGGTTGAGATAAGAACAGTTTAATAATTGAAATAAAATGGTAAATTGTAATGAAAAGGACAACAACAACGAGAGAGAAAGATAAGTGATGCAAATGAAAACAATTGCTCACCACTAACTGGCCAATGCCCAGACAGTCCCTAAGCAGCACCCCCCTCCCCTCAACCTTCTCCCTAGTTTTATTACTGAGCATGGTGTCATATGGTATGGAATAACACTTTGATCAGCTGGGGTCAGCTGTCCCAGCTGTATCTCCTCCCAAATTTTTGTGCGACCCCAGATAACCCACTGGCCGGAGCAGTATGAGGAGATGAAAAGGCCCTGACTTTGTGTAAGCATTGCTCAGCAATAACTAAAACGTCCCTGTGTTATCAACACTGTTTCCAGCACAAATTCAAAACGTAGCCCCATACTAGCTACTAGGAAGAAAATTAACTCTACCCCAGCCAAAACCAGCACAAAAACTTGTCACTTCCTTTACCAGCTGTTTCTTTCAAAACTCTTCTGCTGGAACTTATCCTTGTGACAGCCTGTGTATCTTCGGTCTGCTGCTTTGTTTTTAGAGAATGACTTTTAAATATTTAAGTATTTGAGGTGGTCTATCCCCGTTTGCTCTTAGTCAGCTTTGGAGAGAAGCAAAAGAACTGGACTTCTCAGCATGGACATTGTTTATTAACCCCTTACCTTCTCAGCTAAAATTTGGTTTAGATTGAACTTTTTCTTATTTTCCATGAAGAGTCTGCAGCTAATCTCAACCTTTATTTGTTAACTGCCTTGCATTATTTGACCACTAATACAAATTAATACAGACAAGCATTCCTGATTTTCTAACTGTTGTGGGTTAGCCTTGTCTAGCAGACAAATCCCCACCCAGCTGCTCACTCACTCCCCTCTCCCATGGGAATGGGACAACAAGGAAGGTGTGAAAACTCATGGATCAAGATAATGGCAGTATAATAGGGGAAGCAAAAGCTGTGCATATAAGCAAAGGAAGAGGAGGAATGCATTTACTACTACTTGTAGGCAGGTAGATGTTCCTGGTGAGTCGGGCCTAAGCACACCTAATGGTTGCTTGGGAAGACAAACACTGTAACCACAAACATTCCTCCTACCTCCTCCTTTCCCTGAGATTTTTTTGCTGAGCACAATGTCATATGGTATGGAATACCCCTTTGGTCAGTTTGGGTCAGCTATCACGGCTATGTCCCCTACAATCTCTTGCCCACCCTCAGCCTGCTCACTGTGGGTCAGGAGAAAGTGAGAAAGTGCTGATGCTGTGCAAGCGCTCTTCAGCAATGGCTGAACATTGTGCATTGTCAGCACTTTTTAAGCCACAAATCCAACGCATCGCACCGTAGCACTTCTGTGAAGCTAACCCCCTCCCAGCCAGGTCCAGTACACTAATATTGACCAAATCTTATTTACAAAGTTGAAAAAACCTGTGCATTGTAAAGTACTTTTAGCAATGAACCCCTTTATGACAGCTCCTACCAGGTTAGGCTTCTTGCATCAGAGAAAAAGCTTAGCTTGCCAGAGCAAGACGAAAGCATCATGCTTATCTGTAGATCTTACACATTTTCTTTTCCCTCCTTGTTAATGAGATTCATGTATCACATGGCCAATTAAAAAAGAAGGATACTTTTGAGAATACCATTAATTTAGTAAATAGTATATTTAGTTGCTAACAAACATGACAGTCTCGAAAAGCAAGAAGAAATGAGATAGGAATGGCTTTATGCACTGGCTTTTAATAACAACTTCCCTGTTCATCCTGGAAGTGCTATTTTTTTGTAGTGTGAAAAGTGCATTTATTGTGATATTATCATTCTAGGTGAAGTATATTAGATTTGAAGGATGACAATTGCATATTTAATGATTTTTATTTTTTACAACACAACTTCTATATACTGTTTATAGTTTAGAAAGCAACTATGTCATTGCAGAGTATAAGATGCATGCGATGAGGGAAGTGGTAAAGAGCCTCGCAAAAGATGCATACTCAGAATACTCCATACTTAAAAATATACAGTTTGTTATATCCATGCAAATCTGAGATAGAGTGTGTCTGCACGTGTTGATCTAAAGACTACATCTAAGAGACTTTTCAGTAGTATACACCATACACCGCTGATTCATCTAATAAAGTTGTAGAGCTGCAACTACACAATCAAGATTTGAAATTGGGGTCTTATGGAATGCAGATGTTCCTCTTGTGGTGAGTTAGTGGTTCAAACCACTAATCCAAGGACTTTGGCAGTATCACTTTAAGTGAATGAGAAGTTAGTCTGCCGTGCCCATCTGGATAGTTTTTCTTGTTCCGCATTGTATGGGCATGCCCTACTTTTCAGGAAATGCTGTGCTAGTCTAGTTAAGCTAATATTCTTCAGAAATAGTGATGTGACATGTTTCCAATTTTAGAGTATTCAGGCAAATAAAGGGTGCTTGCCAAGTGTTTGTAAATTGGGCCAAATGTGTAATTTTGTTATTAATGAAATAAAATTGTTCAGATACAGAGGTTATAATTTCTAGATCCTATGCAAAATAATGAATTTGTTGTAGAAGGCAATAACAAAACCTTTCAAAGTATTTTATCAATTTGTGGAGAAAAGGAAAAAACCCAAACAAATCCTTGCAACAGGACTCTTACCACCAAAACTGAAAAATTTAATTGTCTGAAAATTTTGAAAATCTCAGTTCATTAGATACTACAATTTTCAGTGGAAATCAGCTAACTTGAAACATACTGTAGTTGTCAACTTAAACCAAAACAATGTCATCATAAATTCCAAGCAGGCTGTAGAAAAACATATGGTTCAGTAAATACAATAAACCTTCACTGCAGAAATCATGCACATAAACCAGATCTCCATCTGAAGTAGTAACAAAGATTATAAAGGCAGCCCTTGAATAGGCATCCCCCACTGTAATGAAACAAGTTTCAGTTGAAAACTAAAAGATTAAAGAACCACAACAAAAAAGTTTCCCAAAGTCATATCATTTATAACTACAACCAGTTTCCAGATGCAGAAATGCTCAGCTGTTTCTACTATGAGCTCACAATTCAAACCATGTCTTTCATTGATCTTCAGAATGCCTTCAGTTTGACTTTTGTGTACAGTTCTGCCTATGTTAGAAGTCCGGTCACCTTCATTGGGACTGGTCATATGGAGAAGTCAATATGCAATAACTTACAGCATCAAGACCTTATCTTTCTTCTCAAATTTATATCTTTCAAATCTGGTCTCATCTTTTGTATTTGATGTGCATGATTAACAAAATACAGTAAATGACAGCATTATAAACCTCTTAGATTTATGATAATAGAATAAAACATTTGACCTGCTTTTGAAACTCTACTAGGAAAAGCAAACAAACGAAGAAAAATAAACAAAAAAAACATCCCTAGTTGAATTGAGACTTTCATACTATTTCATTTGAAATTAAAGGGATCTTAATGCTGACTGCAACAATAGTGTCATAATTAATCTTAATATCCAGAAACAAGGGAAAAAGAACATATGATTTGTTGTGTAGAGTAAGTAAACTGGTCCTTTCTGGACAAACAGGAGTTCCCAAGTTGAGGAATAGCCCTGCCAAACATTCTGTTCTCTCATGATTTTAACTTAGACTATTTGATTACTTGCTGTCCTCTAATTAATAACAGTCACTTAACATGGCATTGATGTGATTGCATAGTTTAGAAAGACCTTATAGATTAGGAAATG
This sequence comes from Chroicocephalus ridibundus, assembly GCF_963924245.1. NCBI lineage: Eukaryota > Metazoa > Chordata > Aves > Charadriiformes > Laridae > Chroicocephalus > Chroicocephalus ridibundus. The sequence goes on along the minus strand of NC_086291.1, from coordinate 15,773,331 downwards.
CAAAGGAAAGGGGTACAGAAGAAGGGAGTGAGACGAAGAAACCAGAAAAAGGCAAGAAAGCTCTAAGTTACAGTTACAACACTCTGAGAGTTGCTAGGCATGAATAAGATGTGGTCAAGTATAAATTTAGTTTGAAAATTACAGGAACCATCAGAACAGTGAAGTTCTGAGAGAACCTTCTAAAAAGAGTATTAACATCCAAAACATCCAGAAAGGCCTGTTGTGCTAGGACAAGGGTTATGGGTTTAAACTAAAAGAGGGTAGATTTAGACTAGATATAAGGGAGAAATTTTTTACAATGAGAACAGTGAAACACTGGGACAGGTCGCCCAGAAAAGTTGGAGGTGCCCCATCCCTGGAAACAGGGATGGAAATATTCAAGGTCAGGTTGGATAGGGTTCTGAGCAACCTGATCTGGTTGAAGGTGTCCCTGCTCATTGCAGGGGAGGTTGGACTAGGTGACTTTTAAAGGTCCCTTCCAACCCAGACTATTCTGTGATTCTGTTACATTAACTGCAGTGATTAGACACTGGACTCAAAGATCCAAACAGTCTGTTGAGTGTTCTGTTCTACTGTTATAGTATATAGCATCAAGAGTGCTATTCTTCAAGATCAGGCATAATATAAGAAAATACGTAGTTTGTTATGTTCTGTCATTTCATGTTACTAAGGTATAAGGTACAACATACTAAACAGGGTCTAATGAATGCTGAAGAATGCATATTTAACTTAAAATTATTAGTTGTTGCCACTTAATGGCAGACAGCACTATTTAGAATGTATGTCTAGGAATACTTCAGTACTTCAGTACCGAATACATGCGTCAGTATTTCAGCAAATATTTGCTGTTTACTTTGGTCAAGCTGGCTGTCTGCTGACATAGTATTTGGTTTCCATCTACTTCATTTCCATAAGGCATTACCCAATAGATTGCGGCTAGTCTCCAAAATGTTAGCATCTCTACTAGGAATTTTACTGTCTCCTTGCCAGCCTCCCAAACTAAAGAATAGAATTCATATACTAATTCAATAGTAATGTTAACTTAGTTTGACAAATCTTCGTGTCAGCCTCAACTGTGACTGGCAAAAGGCCAAGTGTTTGTCAGATGGATTTTGGCAGTGGATTAAAAATGAAATCTATTTCTGTTCTTTTTTTTTTTTTAATATCAAGCATACATTTTTCACTACTTTTTGACACAGATTTAAACTTCTAAGTGGTATTTTGTAGGACTGCAGAAGGACATGAAAGATATCTTCTTAAAAATGTTTTGGCAACCATAAAAAAAGTAAAAATCTTGCTGAATTCAAAATACTGAGTTTAATTCTTACTTTGTATTTTTCACTTTGTTGTCATGTTAGTAATTAGTCCTTTTGTATTTGGATTTTAGGCACTCTCAAATGATGCTGCAGGTTTGTAAAAGATGCCTGGGTTTTTAAATTTTATTTTATTTTATTTTGTGGTATTAAAATAAGGAAAACCACTATCCTCCTTTCAGAATATCCTTCTTCCTTTGCTGTAAACTCCTTGATGTTTCAAAGAGAAAACATACTGCCCAGTCACAGGAGATTGTTCTTTTTTGCATCAATTCCGTGTTTCAGATGATGGAGGAAATGTTTTATAAACTTTCACAAATACATAATTTTACTACTTGACGACAAGGAAGGAAAAGGAGTTTGACTGTCAGGAATGTTATCTGCTCTAAAGAAAATAGCCAAGTGATAACTGCCTAAAAATTGGTCAATTAAAGTTGAATGGCAATGAACAGTTATGGTGGAATATGTCTCATTTTAGGACAAAGTATAAACATACAGGAACACTGTCAGTTGAGAGATTTATTTACTATTGTAGCGGAGATAACTGGAAATTAAATCTGTCACTACAGTTGCTAAGCCATACAATACAAAAGCTGTTCTCACCTAATAAATTGTACAAAATGGAACTAGAATGAAGTTTGAATCTCAAAAGGGTTATTTCCTTTAGCAAAATGGTATGATACTTGTGCTGTAGCTAGTTGGCCAATATCCACTCACAGTGTGGAGGCCAAGAGCTACCGGTATTAAAAGCTGTCCTGGTGGTATCTATTCAAGTCCATAGTCTTTGCAACGGAGCAAAGCATATGAAGCATATACACTGGGAGCTCTAAGCTGTCACTGATTAAAGTATTATGAACACAAGTAGAGATATTATTTTTTTTTTAATTGGGGAAAATAAAAAAGAAGAAACAACATATTTGAAAGGGTAATATGACTTATTTTAAGAATTATAATAATTACTTTCCTAAGATTGCCTAATTTCAATTGCTTTATGAAATTATTAGTGCTAATGATAAAGCACAATTGCTTTCCCATGTCAAATATTAAGACTTGTGAAATTCCATTCATTTTAGACTTTTTCTGGTTTATTCTAAATTTTTTGTCAAGGCAATGGTATTCCCCAAAAGTGTTTTAGTTGTAGTAAATAACATTTTCTAACGGAGATATTTTTAGGTGTATATTTGCTTTCCAGATTTTACTTCATGCACAATGATTGATTCAGCAGTAGGGGACATAAGAATCACATTAACCTGTTTAGCAAATTTTTAAGTTTTGGGGTTTTTTCCTTGTTTTTTTTCAAATGTCCATTGAAGTCAGTTGGGAATCTCTCCCATTTAGTTTTGGATCAGGTTCCTAATTCTTTCTCATCAGTGGAAATTCTTTCTGCGTGGTAGTTTAAAAAAACAGTGATTGAAGTCGATGAAGATGTACCAGAAAATTCATGAGATAATTCTTTGCCATATAATTTCTAGATTTTTTTAAAAAAACACTCTAGGATTTACACTTTCATGTGAGTTGGCAGACTGGGTAGCATTTTGGATATTGACCCAGACGCTCCTCTTAGGGAAGTCTGCTACCTCCCTGGGGCCTGGGTTAAGGACATCACTAGGAAACTTCCTAGCCTGATACGGCACTGGGACTATTACCCATTGCTGCTCTTACATGTGGGTAGTGATGAAACTGCAATGTGTAGTCCAAGGGTGATCAAAAGAGACTTCAGAGCCTTGGGGCGTTTGGTAAGGGAATCTGGAGCACAGGTTATTTTTTCCTCTCTCCTTCCAGTTGCAGGCAGCAACATTGGAAGAAACAGACAGGCCCAGTCTATTAATACATGGTTCCATGCCCGGTGCCACTGATACAATTTTGGGTTTTTCAATAGTGGGATGGCCTACACAGCACCAGGTTTGCCGGTGTCATATGGGATTCACCTTTCTGAAAGGGGGAAGAGAGCCTTTGTTCACAAGCTAGTGGGGCTCATTGATAGAGCTTTAAACTAGGCTTGAAGTGGCAGTGGGACAATATCAGGCTTGCCCATGACAAGCTGTGGGATAACACACCAAGGTTAGAGGGACAGGGTGCTAGTGAGGGTCCGCAGCCTGTTGCGCTGAGACATGCTGGATAAACTGCAGCACACTTGAAGTCTTACAGAGATAAGCCAGGGCATCCTGAGGTGATAGGAGCCGGCAAGGAAACACCAGTGAAATATCTCGAAGGAATTAAGGGGTGTTCCTCTAGGAAGGTAACATAGCCAGCAGCCCAGCTGAAGTGCCTCTACACCAATGCATATAGCACAGGCAACAGACAGGAGGAGTTGGAGGCCACCATGCTGCTAGAAAGCCATGACATAGTTGCCATTAATGAAACTTGGTGGGGTGAATCCCATGACTAGAGTGTGGCGATCAATGGCTACAGGCTGTTCAGAAGGAGGTGGGGAAGGAGAGGCAAAGGGGTTGCCCTCTACATCAAGAAATGGATAGAGTGTGAAGATCTGTCCCTGAAGAATAGCCACGAGCAGGTGGCATCATGCACTGGTGGAATTCACAGTCCTGAGGGATATGGGTCAGGCAAAGAGTAGTGAAGTCAGGACCCTGAATTTTAGGAAAGCAAACTTCCTTCCTGAGTTAGTCAATAGGACCCCCTGGGAAACTGCCCTCAGGGACAAGGGAGCAGAGCAGAGATGACATATTTAAGGGTGCTTTCCATAGAGCACAAGAGCTCTTGATCCCCAGGTGTAAGAAATCAGGAAAAGAGGGCAAGAGACCGGCATGGCTGAGTTGAGACCCAAGGATCAAACTAAAGGGCAAGAAAGAAATGCGCAGGCAGTGGAAGCAGGGATGGGTATCCTGGGAAGAGTATAGGGATGCTGCCTAATTGTGTAGGGATGGTGTCAGGAAGGCAAAGGCCCAGCTGGAGCTGAACTTGGCAAGGGAAGCAAAGAATAATAAGAAGGGCTTCTTCTACAGGTATATCAGCCAGAAAAGGAAGATCAAAGAAAGTGTACCTCCCTGATGAGCAAGACTGGCAAACTGTTAACAACAGACAAGGAGAAAGCTGAGGTACTCAACACTTTTTTGCCTCAGTCTTCACTGGCAACCTCTCCCCACAGCTCTCGAGTGGATGGACCACAAGGCAGCAACTAGGGGAGCAAAGTCTCTCCCACTCTAAGAGATCGGGTTTGTGACCACCTGAGGAAAACAGAACATACAGAGAAGTCTATGGGACCTTATGAGATGCATCCCGGAGTCCTGAGGGAAATGGCTAATGTGGTTGCCAAACCACTCTCCATGATACTTGGAAAGTCATGGCAGTCAGCTGAAGTCCCCAGTGAGTGGAAAAAGGGGAACATTGCACCCGTTTTAAAAAAGGTAGAAAGGAGGACCCTGGGAACTACTGACCTGTCAGCTTCACCCCTGTGCCTGGGAAGATCACGGAACAGATCCTCCAAGAAGCTATTCTAAGGCACATGGAGGACAGGGAGGTGATTCAAGATAGCCTGCATAGCTTCACTAAGGGCAGGTCCTGCCTGACCAACCTAGTGGCCTTCTATGATGGAGTGACTACATCAGTGGACAAGGGAAGAGCTATGGATGTCATCTATCTGGGCTTCTGTAAAGCCTTCGACACGGTTCCCTACAACATACTTCTCTCTAAATTGGAAAGATTTGGATTTGATGGGTGGACTGTTCAGTGGATGAGAAATTGGTTGGATGGTTGCATCCAGAGGGTAGTGGTCAATGACTCAATGTCCAGATGGAGTTTGGTGACAAATGGTGTTCCTCAGGGGTCTGTGTTGAGAGCAGTACTGTTTAATATCTTCATCAATGACATACACAGTAGGATCGAGTGCACCCTCAGCAAGTTTGCAGATGACACCAAGCTGAATGGTGCAGTTGACATGCCTGAGAGATGGGGTGCCATCCAGAGGGGCGTGGACAAACTTGAGAACTGGGCCCATACGAACCTTATGAGGTTCAACAAGGCCAAGTGCAGGGTCCTGCACATGGTCTGGGGCAGCCCCTGGTATCAATAGAGGCTGGGGGATGAAGGGACTGAGAGCAGCCCTGCCGAGAAGGGCTTGGGAGCACTGGTGGATGAAAAGCTGGACACAAGCTGGCAATGTGCACTCACAGCCCAGAAGGCCAACTGTATCCTGGGCTGCATCAAAAGAAACGTGGCCAGCAGGTCAAGGGAGGTGACTCTGCCCCTCTACTCTGCTCTCCTGAGACCCCACCTGAAGTACTGCATTCAGCTCTGGAGCCCTCAGCACAGGAAAGACATGGACCTGTTGTGGCAGATCCAGAGGAGGGCCACAAAAATGATTAGAGGGACGGAGCGCCTCTCCTGTGAGGACAGTCTGAGAGAGCTGGGGTTGTTCAGCCTGGAGAAGAGAAGGCTCTGGGGTGACCTTATAGCAGCCTTTCAGTACTTAAAGGGGGCCTATAAGAAAGATGGGGACAGACTTTTTAGTAATGCCTGTTGCAATAGGACAAGGGATAATGGTTTTAAACTAAAATAGGGTAGATTTAGACTAGATATTAGGAAGAAATTTTTTACAATGAGGGTGGTGAGACATTGGAACAGGTTGGCCAGAGAGGTAATAGATGCCTGATCCCTGAAAACATTCAAGGTCAGGTTGGAAGGGGTTCTGAGCAACCTGATCTAGTTGCAGAGGGGCTAGACTAGATGACCTATAAAGGTCCCTTCCAATCCAAACTATTCTACGATATAATAGTATATGTCTGGAGTGTTTGAAGTCTATAGGGAAGAAAAGGGAGTTTCTGTTACTTAAGGTGTGTGAAATAAGTGGTACTTTAAAATTTTCCTTGAACTTGAGGTATTAATACTTTAATTTGGGTTTCCCGTCTGTCATATGGCATCTGCAAACTGAAGACTCATACTAATGCTGCTAAGGAGGCCTGCTTATTCTTGGCCTAGGCTTTTGAAGTGGAGGGAGTTAAATGGAAGGAAACTAGATGAGAAAGTGCCTTGCTGCTAAGTTCAATCTTAAAAATACAAACATTTAATTCAGAGCACTGTGATTCCTTAGACCTTTCATTTTAAAAATGCTCTTATTTCTGCACTGTTTCTAGGTGGCTCTGGAGAGGGAGCCTCTCAGAGAGCCATCAAGGTAGAAGCAGCCAAGCAAACAAATTTTGAAATGACAGGTCTGTCCAGGGCGTCCGTGGTCTAATGAAATCTGTGTGTCAAGATACTCTGCTTCATCCAATCCAATTTCTCCAAAAAAATATCCAAAAATCAGCTTTCAGTTAATGTACGTGCCTCTCAGGGGAGCTCATAAATGGAAACTTCATCTGGATTCAGCAGTAGGGTATAGAGACGCATTTGTAAACAAAGTGTAGTATTAAATAGTACCTTTAACTCACCTTTTTTTAGGCAGGAATTTTCAGAGGATTTCTTAAAAAAATTAAAAGTGCTGGCTTGCCAAATGGGATTTTACTGACTCTCATAGCTCTAACCATTACTATACCACAAATAATATTTAACATGCTGAAAGTACATCACTGTGCCCAGTGGATATTTGTTCACATCATACAGTTTGGCTCAGTTCAACACATTTGGCAATCTCTGGTCAAGAAAGGCCAAGAACTGGAATAGCAGAAGGGTTGCAGGTCAAGCCCGTTGCTCACTGGCAAAGTTGCGTGGGGAAGTTTGTGCAGTCCCTGTCTGAATTATGCTTGGCTCTAAATAGTGTTGTCAGTCCTTTATTTTATGAGCACAAAACTCATCCCAAATGTAAAATATATATTATATGTGAATGTCTATATTACACTTGATGGACATTTTCTAGTAGAGTGCCAGATACTGAAATTCTTATATAGCCCCAGAGAGGGGATCACTTACAATGCAAGGTGCCAGTTATTACAGCTGTTTTTCATGGAATTTCACGGGATATTTTTTGTTGATGTAGCTCAAGTAGCTCATGTAGTCTTTTACATGTCTAGCTGGAGCTATGGGAATTTGTATTAGAATTAGGTACAATTCAATACATAAGCACAAAGTAGATTTCTACTTTGTAGATACCTGGTGTACCTGAAGGAAGTGGTTTTCTCTTACTGCTTAAAAAGGAGCTTCATTAAAAGGATATATATAAAATGACCTCATTTTGGGGGGAAGATTTTCTGCAAAACTAATAATTTTGCAAGGTAAATACTAGGCTGTTAGGGTGACTGACCAGCTACATGTGCCATCAGCTATAATAGTATCTATAGCTTGATATGAGGATTACTCTAGCTTGAAGAAATAACACTTTTTGACAAATACACAAAAATATGTAGTCAGTGCACCATGAGTAACTGTTTGGTCCTTGTTTGAAGTAATTATCCTATACCTGTCTGAAAACAGAATTGGGGTTTTCGTGTGTTTATCACTAAGAGGCAATATTTATGCTGACACTGACTGACAATATCTCTATTTAGAGTAAAATGTCCTATTGAGCTTCCCTAAAAAGTTCATTGTGGCATTTATTCACACCTAATTAGCACCTCTTGGGATTAATACATCATTTTATCAAACTAATGCAACCTTAGTATAAAAAGATGTAAATTCAATATGATAACAATACATACCTGGATATTTTAATTAATCTGTCTAAACTGAATATGCCACTCCAAATTTATAATGATCAAGCTTTAAACTCCCTCTGGAATTCTCAGAATATTAACTGCCTGTTTTGCTAGTGGATGGTCTCCTTGTTGTTCAGGGTAGTTGCTAGAAAACCTGTTGACCCTGATGTCAGGTAATGTAAGGTAAAAATCTGTATTTTAACACACTTATGGAGTAAATAATACACCAGAGTTAAGTATAAATAATATATTAAGTATAACTATTAGTTTAACTGAACTAGCGTAAATTGAAGCAAGAGCAAATCAGTGCTTGTGATATATGTCATTAATTGCTTGTTTATTTAAGGTTCTTTTCTTTATGCCGGAACCTTTTATGTATGTGAGAAAACTGCAAAGAACATGGTTAACAGTTGTGTTACAGAAATTTAGGATTTTCAGAACTATTGAAGATGTTCTTCAAGTACGCCTCTGAAGAGCTTTTCAGACTTACCCTGTTGTACCTTTACATCTTATACAAAGTACTCTTTGTATAAGAGATTCTTCTCGCTATTCACTTCATTATTGCCCAGTCCTCTTTATTTGTATCCTTTGCTTCTTATTCATACTATATGAATAGATTAAATAACTATGTAGATACTACTCTTTCTGTTTTTCTATTTCTTATCTATTTTAAAACAACTAAAATCCTTGAGTCCTTCTATGAGCCTACATGTTCTTCATATATATGTGTCTAACAGCTTTTTTTTAAGAATATGATTTGTAAAGGCTATAATTCACAACATCCTCATATTCTATGAGTTTTATAAAACATAGTTTTTATAGGTAAAAAAGGTTTTATAGGCAAAGTAAGGTCTGAGTTCCATTGTAGATAACAGTTCTGTTGGAATCAAACCAAGACATTGACTCCTATGTCCCCTGGGTTAACTGGTGCTCTGTTCCCTTACATCACAGGCTATGTCTAAATGAAGAAATAGTGCAGCACAATAGTTGCAGATCCTACAGCTTTAGAAGGTTAAGATAACTCTTATTGTTTCAGTCTTCGTTTGCTGAATGTCTATTGTCTGTCTACGCACTTGATTCAATGAACCCTGTCGGGATTATACTGTTCTCCTGCAGTTTTGTCATTAGCAAAATAATTCACTGTATTTCATGTTCATTCTGATACCTGACTGGTTGTTCCAGCACTGATTGTCATAGTATTTTACTAATAATTTACCTCTGTTTTAAACTGGTAGTTTGGAAGCCATATGATCTCCTTTCTGGTCGTTTGTCTACAGTCATAATGGTGTCACAGAATCACAGAATTGTTGAAGTCGGCAGGGGCCTCTGGAGATCATCTCGTCTAAGCCCCCTGCTCAAAGCAGGCTCAACTACAGCAGATTGCTCAGGGTTTTGCCTAGCCGAGTTTTGAATATCTCCAATGATGGAGACTCCATAATGTCTCTGTGCAGCTTGTTCCAGAGTTTAATCACCCTTACGGGGGCGGAGGGATGGGGGGGGGGGAAGCTGTTTACTTATGTTTAAATAGAATTTCCTCTATTTAATTTTGTGTTCCTTGCCTTTTGTTCTTTCACTGGGCACCACTGGGAAGAGTCTGGCTCCATCTTCTTGACTCCCTCCTATCAGGTACACTTTGATAGGATACGTCCTGAGTCTATTACCTTCTCAGGGATCAAGGTGAAACTGACTGGAATGTTGTTCTTTGGATCCTCCTTCCTGCCATCCTGATAATAGGAGTGATATTTGCTTTCTTCCAGTCCTCAGGAGCCTATCCCAAGCACCATGACCTGTGAAAGATTATTGTTGGTGGTCGCATTGGGTCCCGTGGACTTGTGTAAGTCCAATTTTTTTAAGCATTCCTGTTAACGAACTGCCCCAGTTGCTATACCTCCTTTTGCTGCTGATATGCCTGTAAGCCCTTCTTGCTGCCCTTCACATCCTTCACTAGATTCAACTCCAGGTGGGCTTTGGCTTTCCTAACCCATCCCTGTATGCTCAAACATTGCCTCTATATTGTTCCTGGGTGATCTGACCCTGTTTCCAACTCTTATATGCTTCCTTTTTTCTCTTAAGTTTTGTCAGGACCATCTTGTTCATCCATGCAGGCTTCCTATGCTTAATTTCCTGTATCCGTGGGGATGGAACATTCTTGAGCTTGGAAAAGGTGATCGTTGAAAATCAACCAGCTCTCCTTGGCCCCTCTTCTCTCCAGGACCATCTCTAAGCAATTTTCCTGGCAGATCTCTGAAAAGACTGCTGCTGATGTCCATGGCTGTGATCCTGCAGTTCGTCTTGTTCCCTCCTCTCAGGATCCTGAGCTCCACTATCTCATGGTCACTGCAGACACAGCTGCTCACAGCCTTCATGTGCCTGCCCAGCAGTTCTTCCTTGTTTTTAAATATGAGGTCCAGCAGAGCACCTCCTTTCATCAGCTCATTGCTTTTGTCAGGACGTTGTCACCAATGTACCTCAGAAACTGCCTGTTTCTCTTGTGCCCTGCTGTGTTGCCCTTCTAGCAGTTATTGGGGCAGTTAAAGTCCCAAAGGAGGACAACGGCCTGTGAAAATGAAGCTTCTTCCTGTTGTTCGAAGAAGGCCTTATTGACTTCTTCCTGATCAGGCGTTCTCTAACTGACACCCACCACAACATCATCCATGTTGCTCTGCCTTGTAATCTTTACCCATAAGCTTTCAGCTGGCTCATCACCCAACCCCAGGCAGAGCTCCATGGATTCCCACTGCTTTGTCATACCAAGGGCAACTCTCTCTCTTCACTTTCCTGGCTTTTCTTACCTAAAGAACATCGACTGCAGCACCCCAGTCATGCAAGCTATCCCACCGCATTTCTGTGATCCAAATGAGATCACAGTCTTGCAACTGCACATGGGCCTCTAATTCCTCCTGTTTGTTCCCCAGGGTGTGTGCACTAGTGTACAGGAATTTCAGAGAGGCACCAAGTTATGCTTATTTTCCAGAAAAGGTATGAGAGCTTTTCCCATAATAGTCCTGTAGGCACTTCCTTATTTTCGTAACTTTGCTTGAGGTGGGCTCCCTTCCTGTTTTATTGGCTATGAGGTCTTTCTAATTATGAATGCCTGCTAATTTTAGACTGTAAATAAAATAGCATTGATCTAGCTTTGGGTACCAAATTTACTCTAGTTCCATCAGCACAGAGCTTTTCTAAATTTGAATTAGTCTATTGGGTCTTAGAATCAGTAATGATATGGCCTAAAGAGAAATGGACGTATAAGTTTTCTCCCTCACTAGAAAGGTCAGTGTGGCCTTCTAGAAAGAGTCAACGTAAAAATAGAACACTCCATTAAAATAAAAAAAAAATCAAAATCTTCAAAATTGATGTACAATGAAACACAAATTGAATTTTCAATACTTAAAGCTGATATCTGAAAAATACAATTAAGAATGCCTGAAATGGAAAATAAGCTTATTTCAAAGGTACTTCTTCAGTGCAGTGAAGCAAGGAGGAGAAAGATTTAAGAAAAGCAGGCTTTTTCATATAAAACAATGAAATGCCTTTCTTTTTTGGCATATTTAGTTCCTGTAAGAAAAGGCATTACCATTTGTATGAGACGGTTTCTTGGAGGATGAGATGTCCAGAGTTTAGGCATATTTAGGAGGACAGTGGCTTATCACATAAGATATTCTGTGGGTGCTTTACTTTGAGCTCCTGTGCTTGATAAGGTAGAGCTGAAAATAATGTGGCATTTGAGAAATATCAGGCTGCACAGGGGATATATGATAATGCACATTGAAAAGCAAACATGTCCCTTCAGCAATATTTCAGCGCGTGACCAGTACTATAACTTACTTAATTTTCCTACTCTTTTTTTCAGATGAGAACAACCGCTTTGTTAATATACTCAAGGGTCCTGTATATAATATCTTACTAATACATCCTGAATGACACCTGAAATATCTTTATTAGCCTACAATATACTAGCATTTTCAACATATGAGAGCAACAAAAATACAGGGGCACATTTTACGTTGTTTTCTAGGCAGCTATTTGTTGGTGCAGCATATCAGCTCTCATTAGCAAAGGATGCCTCACTCATTCCAGTTTGAAAGTTCAACCCCTAATCTTTCTTCAAAGATCTTATAATAACAACAGATCTCTTGTTCCTTATTCATACTCTATCACTTGATGTTAGTGTATGAGGTTTGAATGCTATATAATGTAATTTTTCTAATTGTTCAGTCTGTGAAAAAACAGCTATAATTTTATCCACCTTTTCTATTATTTAAACAGATTTTCTTTAATCCTGTTTCCGGAGTGCGTATCAACCAGAGATGTGTAGTTAGGAATGTTATGAAGTCCATTCAGCTAGCCTGTTTATTTTTGAATATCAGATGATAGTAAAAGATCTATGGCAAAAGAAAAGATTTCTTCTGGACACAGTTTTAATTTTGTTTAATGGAACACAGTAACAGTAGCTAAATATGGAAGAAATGCTGATAGAAATGAGCAGGAAGGGACCAAATTTTGGTTTCATTGTTACTGTAAGTTCATTTTAAAGCTTTTCAGCTGAATAGACTTGCTCTGAATTTGCAGTGATGTAACTGAAATCAGAATTTACCCCTGGAAATCTGTCTATTCTCTGATGCTTTAAGTTGTGGTCTAGAGATGCTTGTCTTTTAACTGAAACTCAAGAAGCACAATTTAATTGCAATTTTATGCACAAAGAGCAATAATTTTCTTCCTGACTGACAGGTTCTAAATGGTTGTCACTTGTAAAGTACATAACTATCACTTTCAGGTAGTTTTGTTTGAGTTATGTGAGCATTGCAGCTTCTTGTGAAAGTTTCACAAAGAATGTTATTTGCCTTAAAAAAGAAACAACATGTAGCTGTCTCATGGTGGGGAAAGGAACACCAAACAGTGTCACATTGCTAAGTTCAATTTATTAAATGAACCAAATGAGGGATAGGTGATGCCAAGGAAAGTTTTTCCCATTACATACACACATGCATAGACACACACTTACTGTCACCTGAGGTTCACCCCAATTATGGATCCCAAGAGTCAGGACAGTCAAGCCCTGGAGAAGGCGATGCTCGCTCCATTGAGTTTTGGATCCGGGCTCTGGGGTGGTGGCTTGGTTTCACCTTAAGCAGAGTGCTCTGCTCCTATATGGAGTTGAACATCAGTGTTACAATGTCCCCCGGAATCTGCTTCTCTAATGTCGATAGTCTTCATAGCCAAATGTTTGCACAGGGTGCCATCCCATCTGTAATGATATCACTGTATACCTTTCCAGCCATTTCAGATGTTGTTCTCCTTTCCACTGCTATGATCCATGGTCTTTATGAAGGCCTGCTACAGTCAGTTCTAGTTGCATTGTCACGTGGGTGATGGCTTACCACAGTCAGACCTTTTTTGCGTTGTATCCAGCTCTCAGCCAAGGCAAGACCACGCTACCCCCCTGTCAAAACTCAAGTATTGTATCAGTGAATTAAGAAGTCATAGGACTGATCATCACAAGAGAAAATATGAATCAAGCCCAACATATGAGAACTGGGCAAAGTCATCTTATATGTGCTTCCTTTCACATCAAAGACGTCAAAGTGACAGCCACACCTTGCCACTCATTGGCAAGTATAGATAACAACAATGCGGATGAGAAGGAGGAATAACAGACGTTCTGTTGCACACCTCCTTGACAAATAGCAAAAAATGTATTTATAGCTGGATTTCCCAGTCTGTGGTGCAAACTTCAGCATGTTTCAAGGTCATGTCTGCCTTTGTCACGAGACACCACAATTGGTTCTGCCATAAAACAACAATCTTGCAGAGAGTTAAATAACTGAATTAAAACATGCCTTTATGACACAAATTCACCTGTGATAATGTGTGCTAGAATAAATTTCGCAGTTTCTCATGGACAACCATAAACATAATGCCTAACTTGCCTAATAAAACTGTAACAGGAATAGAAAAGATGATGACATCTTCATTAACTTCACGACAATAAGTTTTATTCCTGAAAATGGCTATGAAAAAGTGATGTCACCCACTTAATTATGCAAAAAATTTAACTCCGTGATAGAGTGACCTTGCCCTTGCAGTTATTGTATAGTATCTGGAGACACTGACATATTCTGGTGTTTTTCTGAGCAATGTGTTGTTCTCTGGGTGCTGCTTAGGTGTGAAGTATAAAAACTCAAGTGTATTTATCGAATTTTTCTAGCCCCAATAGTCTTGTCTGTCTGTAGAAAACATTCTTGTTCTTAATGGGAGAGCCAAAAGCGTTACCCAAATATAGCCAACACATAGTAGTAATAGAAATTATGTATAGAAAATTAATTTCCAGTACTCTTCCTTTGGTAAAACTCATTTGGTACTTTCAAACGTAAGAGCATGAGGTAGTTTAGAATATTGAGAATAGAGGAGGATCATGTAATTTTATCATTTTTTTTCCCTCCTTTTCCTTTATTTCTTCACGCTTCTTGTTGCATTTCTGTCAAATAGAACTGTGCATAAAAAAAGGAGAAAAGAAAGATGGTCACTACAGTAAATATTCAGTATGTTGGATAATAAGTGGTTCAGGCAAAATTCAAAGTTCCTTTGTGTTTTCCAAATGCTATTGATGCCAATTAATTTATTCTTTGGAAATAATAATTAATGCAAAAAAGCCAAGAATGCTAGGATCCTGACATTATTTGGCCATATTCTCAGATAAGTAGATCGCCATATATTCAATGACAAAATTTCAAATTAATTCTTTTTGCTGCCTTCAAATTGCAAGAAAAAATATATTGTACCAGCACATTTTATTGAAGGGGGGTAGCATGGTCCTGCCTTGGCTGAGAGCTGGATACATTTGTTAATATACAGTCGTGAATATGCTGTAATTCTGCAAAACAGCAGTATAGCAAAACTTTATTGTGAGCTGGTTATGAATGAAAGTTCATGTTGATATTGTATGAGGAATTATAATTAGACCCTTCAGCTCCTTTCTAGGGTTGCTAGATGAAAAATAAAAAGGAATGCAGGAATGTTCTTGATTTTTTCTACCTTCAAATTTTAACTTGGACAATGTTTTTATTTTTTTTTCTTTTTCTTCTTTGAAGTCTCTGAAAGAAATGTAGAAAGAGAGACAAAGTACAAGTCATATAGTAATTATGGGGAAATTAAAAGTAGCAGAAGATGACTTGTAAGATTTTTGTGCCCATTCTGTTGTTCTTTGTTCGTGTTATATGAACACAGTTGTGAAATGGCAGGGTAAATTAAGGTCCTGGCACAGTGGATTAAAACCTGTGCAAGTCGTTCTCCTGATGTGAACAATTGCTTTGACTTTATTCAGTCAAATAATGAGCCTATTTTAAAATTCACTGAAGGAAATGGGAATCTTAGGGCTTCAAGCATTAGGCTAAAAGTAATTGTTGGTGTGTAAAGGAAGGTCAAGAAAAATTGCTTTTCTGTATTACAAACAAGACTTTTTTGGAAGTAAGAATTTGTAGTACATTTCTTGTAGTTTATAGTGTGCTGTGTCCTGAAAGCTTTAGTTCTCTGAGATTACATGTTGATCAGGATGGGATCTCGTTATTATTGCTTAATTTATCATGTAGATCATCTATAGATAATCCAGAGAGTAGAAGCTCACTTGTAGATGTTGTAGATGTATGTGACAGAGCTGCTGTTTTGAAAAGGTCATTAACAGGATAGGACAGACCAAAAAAGGTGTTATCTTCATATGATATGTGAAGAACAGGGGCACAGAAAAGGCGAGTCGAAGCCAAAATTTCAACCATGATGCCAACTGATATATTTTCTAATTTTTGGTATCAAGTGCTGTGAGTAAAAATATTTATTATATATATGGTGATTGGCTCTCTTAAACCTGTTTTTCACTTGCAATTACGTGTCTTCTCTCAGGGCTCATACCATTTTCCAAAGATAATTTTATAAAGTGAATTCAGGAAAATATCTTTGAATTCTTTGTAAAGCAGAGGTCAGATTCAGCAGTTAGACGTACCATCGATATTCAGGTTAGTTTGCATATAGATGTAACACTAATATTTTAATTGTCATTCAGATCTGTCTTAAATGAAAAAGAATATGTACATCTTTATTGTTCTGCATTTCCAGATATTAAAATCCTTTCCTGAATGCTTAACTTTTCAGATTTGCTCATTTGAATGGACCTGTCATTCCCAAGTCCAAAGATTTTGGGGATATTGACTTTGTGTTGAATTTTTAAGGGAGATAAGTATTGTTTCATGTCCAGTGAGAAGAATATCTACACAGCTGGCCCTCCCTGTTACATCTAGCATGAGTGGTCACCGTGCCAGAGTTCAAGTTTATCAGAATTTCTGAATCTATAACGGAAAGAGATTCCATTTGTCTACAAAACAGCTGTTTTTTAGGACTGGAGCTCTTTAGCTACTGTATTTTGTTCAAAATGATTGGGATAAGAACCTGACTTCCTTTACGTTAAGAAACTTTAACTGAATTTCCCCAAATGATTCAAGTTTTCTCAAGCCTAAGGAAAGAATTGTGCTGTGCAGCTGAGCTTGAAAACACTGCTGTGGTGAGGAAAAAAAGCCCACATTTTGTTTTTAAATATCCTAGTTGGTATGTTTCTCATTTTCTTCTGGACATGCATCTCCCATTGCCTGTGCATTTTGTTCATTTCAGACATTGGTTGCTGGTAACCATGTATAAGAAGAAATGTCTCCAAACCTAGAAGTTTAGGGAGCAGGTTTGGTTGTTGGGATTTTTGTTTTAATTCACGAATGAGCCTTTCACTGCCCTGAAGTTTGAAGAAAGAGGAATTGACTAAAAGAATCTCAGTAGTGTCATTTTAGTGACTGTTCTTGTCTACTGTGACAATTTTAACCATTGAGTTGTTTATCCCAGGAACCTGGTTATGAGATTTATTGTATTCGTCGTTGTGCATTTGGTTTTGATGGAGTTCTAGAACAGGCTACATAATATGGTATGCAGTCAGTGTAGTTAGTATAGTTGTGTGTTGTGGGTCGATTGTTGTTAGTTTGGGGTTTTTTTAATATTAAGAAAAGATTAAAAATATCCATAGATAAACTTAAACTGTTACACATATGAACTAGTATAGATGTGATGAGTCAATGTCAAGTTAAAGAATAATAGAAGCAGAATAAATACTAGAATTCTGTTTTTGTTTCCCTAGGCATTTTCGTGTAGTCCTGATATGTATAATGCTAAGCTACTAATGGGTGTAGTTAGATTTCTTTTTCCTTATATTTTCATTCCAAATTTAGAAGAAAGATAAGATTAATAGGATGGGGACAAGAAGTTTGTATCTTTAACTATACCTGCTGAACATGCTCGGAGCAATGAAGGTTAATGACAAAATTTTAAGAACTGTTTATCTTCTGAGCAATATAGCAATAGGAAACATAATGTAAGAATATGCACCAAATATGGCCATAATGAAACAGTGAAAGAAAAAGGTAGACAGAACATAATGCAAGCTTTCTTATTCATCACAATAATTTTTGGTCATTTCAGCATTAAACATGTTAATAATATTAATATGCCTCATCACTTATCAGACTGCATTTAGATGAAGTTTGGTTATTTTTGGCCTTATGTCTTTTTAATAAGTATGTAATAAAACATATAGGTACATTTCTCATGAAGACCATGAGTTGGCATTTTTGATGTAACGTGTATGTTAAACAGATAACCTGTGTTTGCTTGAAAAGATGAATGGCCTTGAAGCTGTTCACCAGTCTGAATTAGAATCTTGGATAATATTGGCTTTTAATTTTAAGTGTTAAACTTCAAAATGGTTCATGTTAGTAGTCACTGAAAGAACTCAAAGTTGCTGGGACAGTCTTAGACAACACACTTGGGTCTCTTCCTCAATAGAAGTTCACACTTTAAAACCTACTGTCTGTGGATTTGCTCCTTCCTCCTGGTGGTCCAATGAGGGTTATAACAACATGAGAGCTATAATCTCATCGTGAATTGCGTATAAACACACCCCAAAGGGTTGTTTAGCTGTTACTCCTCAAACACAAAGTGGGCAAAATTCACTGCACCTCTGTAAGGAAAATATGGTCCTCTTGCTTTTAAGATTCTTGTGAAGTTACTGCCTTTGTGGCATCCCATTTGAGAAGACGGCATCAAAAGAAAAAGAAGCAATTATTACAATATACAGCACAACCTGGCATCAAAATCTGTAGCCATTAAGTATGTCAGTTGCCTTCTCATACAGATACAGTGTTGCCATTGACATTACAGCTAAGTATAGAAAAGCTAGGATATAAAGAGACTTAAATGGCTTCCTTAAAAAATGAACCTGGAACAGTTTCTTCTTCTAAACTCTATCTCCTGCTGAGAAAAGGTGACTTCCTTCATATGTCAGGCCATCATCTTTGTATTCACAGGAGTTTTAAAAGCCCTGGTTTTTTCCTTGATTGTAAGGAAACTGCTTGAGAGCTGTTATTTTATTTTTTGTTTTTACATCAAGTAAGTAACATATTCTGACTTAGATAAGCAGAGTAAACTTGAGTTATCCTTCAGCTTGGAAGTCTTCATATTAACTGACCAAACATAGATTACAGAAATTTCATCATCGTATTTTTGCCATTGTCAGTGGTCTTCTGATAAAATGAAAACAAGTAAGTCTTGCAGTGCCACATAGACTGGAGTGGTATTTCCCCAAAATAAATGTAGATGTTGTTGTTGTAACTGTTGTTTTCTGGTTTTATAGTATGTCATCAGAATGACAGCATGATATTTACCGAACAGACACATAAGTCACTATTCAGCAACAGCATATTATGGAACAGCTTGCAGATCCCAAAGCTGCTTTAGATGGAAAGTTCTTGCCCTTTTGCATTGTTTGTTTTGGATAGAGGTCTTTGTTTTCACTCAAGGATGGGATAAATCTTCTGCTTTTGTTCATTGTGAATAAGAGATACTCATGTAATTAATGATTTAGGTTTGCGTGAAATATAAGCAGGAAGGGGCACTTGGAAAAGAACTTCCTGTTCCCTTGCAGCACTCAGGGATGACATCAGGTAAAGCAGCAATATAGCTGTACCACATTCCCTTAGGATTTAAAGCTTCTGCCCTCCACTTTCTTGTCTAGTGCCCCTTTGAGCTCAAAACGAGCAAACAACCTCCCCTGGACAGTTAACAGGAATAGCCGCCAAGTCAGTAGGCCTGCTACGCCTGTACTTTACTGCAGCTTTGAAACAGAAAGATACAAGAGTGTGCTCCATGAAAGACTATAGTCTTTCAGCCACTCAAGTCAGACAATAAAAGAAACCTGCTTTTAGTTTAATACAGACTGAAGGAAAGACAGAGACAATGTCACTGTTAGAATTCTCTCGCTAATTGCCCAGAAAGTAAAAAAAAAAACCAAGACAGTCACAGTTAAGGAAAAGAAAAATCTTAGGAAGCTAACGAGGAGGTAGAGAAATACTTTATAATCATGCTCACTGAAGAAATCTGGCCTTCTGACATCTCCCAGTGTCTCCTGCATTATAAGGGAGAGTCGAGGGACAGCTTCATAGAAGGAAAACTGTTCTGTAATTGTATTTATTGAAAAAATAAATATATTCCTGCACAGCAGAGGATGTTAGACAGGACGACATTTATCATGCCATGATACTTTGTCTTCTCTACTGTAATTTTAGTTCCCTCCTTATATTTGGAGGGGAAAATTCCACCAATATTACAATATATTACAACTTCCACCATTCTTGCAATGGCACTTGCTGAATGCACTGGAAGAGAATTTCTGAATAAATGAGAACTCCTAAACGAGTTATATCAACATTTTGCTTTGGGGAAACGAATATAATAAGAGCAATAAAATAACCTCAGATACACTTTGGGAGGCTTATATCAGCTGTATTCAGTTTTTACACAGCAGTGAAAAACAATCTTCAGTCCAACAACTTCCCCTATTGTCAGTCTGCAGTGATGACAGCTGCTCTCAACTGAAATTCTTTCTCCTCTTCTTAGTGTCCTGATCTGGCTGTAGTTCCACTCCAGCCAGTTTACACAGGCTTCTGGATTTATGTAAAGAAAAAGAAGAAGAAAGAGAAACAGAAAAGAATTTCATCAATCTCAATCTCAAGATTCCCCTTGAAAATAATGGAGGTCATACAGAATATCAGGCAAGGACTGGAAGGGGGAAGAGTTCTCCAGGCTTGCATCACAAAGGACTGTATCATTACCTAATCATGGGGTCAATATTTGATCATTTAAAGTATCAAACACTTCTAAGGTTTGATCAAAATTCTTGCTTACGTTTAAGCCCTTTGATCTTCCTTCTCTAGGGAAATACTGTCTTCCACATTCAACGTTTTAACTAATTACGCATAGCGTTTTTACTTTAACACCAACAAACCTATTTTCAAAACCACAAACTGATTTCTCAGCAGTTGCATTACAGATTACCGCACTAATGCGGAGAAAACTTTGTTCTGTAAGTGGGTATAAAAATCTACAGGTTAGCCTGGTAACTTCAGTCAATACTTTGTGGTGTCCCTAAAATATAGTCTGTACAGAGGTGGAAAAAACAGTGGAAAATTGATCAAGAGGTGAGAAAAAATCATTTGTCATTTCTTGCCTTTGTTTAGTTCCAGCATAGTATAAATGGCTGAATTTTATTTTATTATATAACTCCTGCTTCTGCCATAGTGATTCTTTAGGTTTAGTATCTGAGCCTCACTGTTTGATGAAGCCAAAGTGAACAAATTTTTTACTGCTGTTTATCCTGAATGCCTTGAAATGTTTTTAAACAATTTTTAACGGGAAACATGAATTCTGATCTATGCAGCTTATCACTGATTTCAGTTATCACACCATTGGGCCACAGTGCATGTGACCATGGGTGTTACATAGATACAAACACATATGTGTTGATGATAAATGTGATGAAATAGAGAGCTATGTGATAAATTATGCAACCATGTGATATGCTAATTTATTACGCACCTTTGACTGCTTCACCTGCCCTCTGCCCATTAATCCTTCTGTCCCAGGGCTTCCTCTGACACTTTAAACCTTGGAGCAGATTCACACAGCTGCCATTACAATAAAAAAAAAAAACCTTCTTTTAGAGTGTTCCTTTCCTCTTTCACTGGAGGTAGGATTTCATCTCAAGTTACACCCACCCAGTGTAGGGAAGGGAAGAATCAATCCAGCAACAGCTTACTTAGATGTAAAAATGTCATGTCTCAAAATGTGGGTAACACATGGGTCCACAACGTTACACGCTGAAGTTTCATCCACCACGAGGGGACAATTCCCTGCTTCCTAATGTATCCAGAAACATCCTTTTAACAGACAGCACTACTGAGATGCTTTTCAATTATAATGTACTAATGGATAAAAAATACTTTTTTAAAAGGACTACTAAAATGGTCAGCATTCTACAGACAGGAAAATTCAAACTATAAATTCAATCAATATATTTTGAAAATCCTTCCAGTTAATGTTTTGAAGGTTTTCTGTAACACACCACAAAATATCATGCATTCCATAGCTGTTATGTATAAGAATTTTTTGGCAATTAGAGAATGACCTCTGTAATGGATTTTTGATTTTATAGCGGGGCAACTGTATTGAACTTGGATACATGTTTATATCACAGAAATCTGTATTTGTTTCTCCATAGGAAATATGTAGTTTATGTTAATAAATTACCAGAACAAACATTATGGTAATTAAGAGATCATAACAATTCATGTGCTTGTATAGAAATAAATAGACATTTGCCAGTGATTTTGCTTAAAATGTAGAGCAGATTAAGGCAGCGAACAAACCTTTCTCTGTAATTGCAACCTCTTTTTGATGTAACTCACGGCCTTTACTACTTTCTCATATTGCCTTTCTGACTCCCATCTTCAAAGCTAACAAGATCAGACTGTGTATGACATTTTCAAAACTTTTTTTCACCAACAAACCCTGTTTTAGTGTTGACATCACTCTGTCATTGTTGTGTTTTAAAAACTATATGAAGTGGGTTTGAGGAGTTTCTAAAAATCCTTGCATATTCTGCCCATCTGAAGTTTGCTCCATTTAAAATCATTATACTCCAAGAGTCTGACTTCATGGCTAGAGAGAGAAAAAACCCAGAAGTTTTTAATAAATGATAAGGAACTTTACATGGTAATACTTTGATTTGTATGGATAAAAACGTATAAAAGCTTTTTGCAAAATACTTAGCACCAGCCTCATAAAAAATAATTCCTCCTTACTCTGTGAACGTTCTTCCAAAATTTAGAATTTGAGCTACTGGATGGACAATAATCTTTCTTGAAAATGTATGAGTTGTAAGAACAGTAAGTTAATGTATTTTCCATTCTCATGTCCATGCCTTTAGCTGTATATCCAGAAATAGATAGTGTCTGAAAATGGGCCAAGTTAAAAATACTGATAGATACTTATTTTTGCTTTGCCTAACTTTTTGTGATTTTAATTGTTAAATATTAATTTATCTTAGTTTTTTTTTTGTATGAGGCACATGCACACACATACACTACAGCAGATGTCTACAGAGCAAGAGTTACTTCTGACTCTTTCTGTAGAAATTCCATATGTTTAAAAAAAAAAGAATTAAATTTTGTGGCTTTCCTTCCACTATGAAGGACTCTTTGTTGCACTCCATGGCCAATTGTACATAAATAAGAAAAAAATAGCAACTGCAGCTGGACTGAGCTTCCAGATGAATAGCTTAGCCAGCTGCAAATTCATGACTTCATCTGGTTTCCAGGGTCTTGTGTACGACTCTGGTTCTTGCCTGTGGAATGTTGTTTAATCCTTTAAGCCATTAAAAAAAATAACCACCAGTACATCAGCACTGGATGGAAACCTTGTTTATTATGTAAAATAGTTGTTTTGCAGTATGTCTTAAAAAGAAAATTTCCTTTGACATGAATAGGATGCTTGCAGACCTGATGTAAAAAGGAGGAATAACAGTATTAAGCATGCCATGTGCAGACAGGATTGCAGTGGATGAATTCTAATGTGTCCGGAAGTTTGTCTAATAAATAATTAAAAAGAAGAGATTTAGTAACAATAAGCTGAAAAATCAGGAGCTCATAACCTCTAGCTCCATGAACCTGACTACACAGTGACCTTCATGATTCTAACCGAAATCAAAATGTCTTCTTAGTTTGTTTTATCCACATGCAATGACTTTTGGAGTAATAATGCAGACATACTTGTATATACTTTCTATATAAAGAGATGTGTGAAGAATATAATTAGTTGACTTTGACCAAGAAACTCAAGAGTTGAGGCCACCAGTAAGTGTTTAAGTTGTGACTCTGTTATGTTCTTGTTTAAATAGGACACAGCAATGAAGCTTATGGGCTGCAGGATAGGACTTGTAGGCTACGGTTGCATGTCTTTTTGAGTTCATCAGTCAGGAAAGTATGGACATTGTAAGCGAACTAGAAGAAGATTTCTCAGGATTTAATTTTATGCACTTAAAATTCATGGCTTTCGTGTTATTTCAAATGGATCGGTTATTAGTGTTCAATCTGAGAGAAATAGAGGATAAATACAATCCACAATAGATTGAAAAAAATGGACTTCCTCAGGTTGCCATTATGCAGAATCAATTATCAGCAGCAACTGCGCACCATTGCAGTCAAGAGCATTCGCAATCTGTGGGTTTGAGTTTCTCTGTAGTTTTTTGTGGC
Organism: Chroicocephalus ridibundus; assembly: GCF_963924245.1. Lineage (NCBI taxonomy): Eukaryota > Metazoa > Chordata > Aves > Charadriiformes > Laridae > Chroicocephalus > Chroicocephalus ridibundus. The sequence continues at coordinate 15,749,763 of NC_086291.1, read as the reverse complement.
ATTCAAACAAACTTACCCCACTTTAGTCTGTTACATTAAAGATAGAGAGAGGGGGTGTACCATATGGTATCCCAAAGGATATATAACTCCATAATCTAAACAATTATTTAAAAGCTTTGAATTTAGTATAACCTACCCAATTAATTTTTGATATCTGTACATAGAGTTCTGAATAAGTACTTTGCAATACTGTAAACTTTGGCAATAACTTTAATATCATTTGGGGTATAATGAAACACTATAATCAAGATTTTTTTAGGAGAACTGGAAAATGAGAATGATGGAATTGTAAAATCAAAAGAAGGTCAGTCGTAATTTCAATTTCTTGAGCTTTGAGTCAGGCTTACATCTCCCATTATTATTAGCAAATCCAGCCTCATCTCATTTACTGTGCGCAGTACTGAGAAAATGCTGATACCCTTGCTTCTTTAGTGTCTACTTTATTATTTTTATTTTAATCCTAAAAAAGTAGAAGTCAAGATGAGACAGAAAGCTTTCTTTACAATGTTGATGTTGCAGATCCATTTGCTGTCCCAAGGAATTCAGGAATAGCGGTGTAAAAATGCAAGTTATGTTTAATGAAGATTAATGCAAAGTTATGTACCCTTGTACTAAAATATTAAATACGGCAAAACTGAAGGGCACAACGTCTAGTGAATGGACTCTGAATTACATGTTAAGTTAATGATAGTTCTTGTCTCAAATGCACTTTGCAGTATAAAACAGCAATGATGGTGCATTAACTTTGAAGGGAGTAAGATGAAAGTTCTGACACAGTGTGAAGTATTTAATTGCACATGTATCAAAAGCAAATTTAACCATGAAGTGATGGGCCCTGAAGAAATGATTGACAGTTTGAACTGTCACTTTGCAAAATCCTTGTCAAAGGCTTATACCCATACGTGCTTATAGGCAAGAAACAGAGGTTAAGCCCTGCTTAAAATGAAGAAACATCTGTGAAAAAAGCACAGGTTTTATTATTGAAAACAGAAGTCATTTGGATTTTTGGCTTTCTTCTTAGATTCATCTCTCTAAAGGGGAAAAAAAATCTTTTGTGTAAGGATGCAGATAAAATTTTAGTTGAAATATCTTGAAAACTGACCTAGGCACATCTATCAAAGGAGTTTATACTGTATGATACAATCAAAATGAAAAAAATATCAATTTGTAAAGGTAACAGCCTATTCTTTATAACAGAGTCAAATTTTCAAATAGGCCTCTCTTCAGCCTCAAAAATTATTGATACTGGTTTTATATACAGGCTGTCTTTGTACGCAACTTACAGATAGGAACTTTTGCTTTTGAACACTTAAATATGGAAAAAGTGGCATGCATAGATATTACAAAATAGGTTTTAAAAATTCTATTACCTTTTAGTGTATCTCAGCTTACTGGGATGCTCAGAGTCACAGATAAACATTCCCAGTGTGAGAAGTGGAGATCTCAGTAAGATAAAATCACTGAAAGACAACTGAGACCCTGTCTGTGCTGCAAATGCCTCGTTGTAATCAGTGTAGACCAAACCAAGTTTTGAATTGCCTTATTGACAGAAATAATCAACTTTTAAAGTTGAATGTTGGTATTCAGTGGTGGGGCAAGTGGATGATGCAGAAGCAATAGTTTTCTGTGTGAAATTCAGAAAATCAGTAATGCCTCCCACTGACATGCAGAATTCCATCACTCTGATTTAAAACTTTTTTAAACAGGTTTTTCATAGTGGAAGAGCCCAACTGCCAATTTGTAAATGTTTATATAATTGATACATATTTAATTAGAGATTAGGAAGCCATAACAGCAAGAAGTAGGAAACAATCTAGTCTCTTTCCAGAATGTAGGAGTTGTGCATGGATGAGCAAGGAGCTTCTGGAAAAACTCAGATGGAAGCAGGAAGTTTACAGAATGTGGAAAAAGGGACTGGCCACTTGGGAGGAATATGGGAACATTGTCAGAGTATGCAGGGATGCAATGAGGAAGGCTAAGGCCCGCTTTGGAATTAAACCTGGCAATTGATGTCAGGGGCTTCTTCCAGTATGTCAGTAGTAAAACGAAGACTAGGGAAAATGCGGGCCTGCTGCTGAATGCAGTGGGTGCCCTGGTGATGGAGGATGTAAAGGAGGTGAAGTTACTGAATGCCTTCTTTGCTTCAGTCTTTACTGCTAAGGCTGGCCCTCAGGAATCCCAGACACTAGAGGTGAGAGAGAGGGTCTGGAAAAAGGAAGACTCAATCAAGGAGGATCGGGTTAGAGATCACTTAAGCCAACCTGACACCCACAGATCCATGGGCCCTGATGGGATGCACCCATGAGTGCGGAGGGAGCTGGCAGATGTTATTGCAAAGCCACTCTCTATCATCTTTGAAAGCTCGTGGAGAACAGGAGAGGTGCCTGAGGACTCGAGGAAAACTAATTTCATGCCAGTCTTCAAAAAGGGCAAGAAGGAGGACACAGGAAACTACAGGCCAGTCAGCCTCACCTCCGTCTCTGTTAAGTTGATGGAACAGCTCGTCCTGAATGTCATCTGTAAGCATATAGAGAAAGAGATGGTTATCGAGAGTGGTCAACATGGATTCACCAAGGGGAAATCATGCTTGACCCATCTGAGAGTCTTCTATGATGGCATGGCTGGCTGGGTAGATGAGGGGAGAACAGTGGACGTTGTCTACCTTGACTTCAGCAAGGCTTTGGACACTGTTTCCCATAACATCCTCACAGGTAAGCTTAGGAAGTGTGGGTTAGATGAGTGGACAGAGAGGAGGATTGTGAACTGGCTGAATGGCAGAGCTCAGAGGGTTGTGACCAGCAGCACAGAGTCTAGTTGGAGGCCTGTAACTAGTGGTGTTCCTCAGGGGTCAGTACTGGGTCTGGTCTTGTTCAACATATTCATCAATGACCTGGATGAGGGGACAGAATGTACCCTCAGCAAGTTTGCTGATGATACAAAACTGGGAGGAGTGGCTGACACACCAGAAGGCTGTGCTGCCATACAGCGAGATCTGGACAGGCTAGAGTGTTGGGTGGAGAGGACCATAATGAAGTTCAACAAAGGCAAGTGTAGGGTCCTGCACCTAGGGAGGAATAGCCCCATGCACCAGTACAGGCTAGGGGTTGACCTGCTGGAGAGTCCTCCCCTGGGAGTCCTGGTGGGCAACAAGCTGCCCATGAGGCAGCAATGTGCCCTTGTGGCCAAGAAGACCAACGGTATTCTGGGGTGCATTAAAAAGAACATGGCCAGCAGGTCGAGGGAGGTTATATTCCCTTTCTATTCTGCCCTGGTGAGGCCACATCTGGAGTACCGTGTCCAGTTCTAGGCTCCCCAGTTCAAGAAAAACAGGGAACTACTGGAGAGAGTCCAGCGGAGGGCCTGCAGCATCTCTCTTATGAGGAAAGGCTGAGAGACTCGGGTCTGTTTAGCCGGGAGAAGACAAGACTGAGAGGGGATCTCATCAATGCTTATCAATATCTAAAGGGCAGGTGTCAAGAGGATGGGGCCAGACTCCTTTCAGTGGAGCCCAGCGGTAGCACGAGGAGCAACTGGAACAAACTGGAACACAGGAAATTCCATCTCAAGATGAGAATGACAGAGCACTGGAACAGGCTGCCCAGAGAGGTTGTGGAGTCTCCTTCTCTGGAGATATTCAAAACCTACCTGGGCATTCCTGTGCAACCTGCTCTAGGTGAACATGCTTTGGCAGGGGGTTGGACTAGATGATCTCTGAAGGTCCCTTCCAACCCCTACCGTTCTGAGAGAATTGCAGAATTAAGTGAAATAAATTTTATTCTTAATCTTTGCACGATACAGAAACTATTTCTGAGGTTGAAACTTTATCCTTATGGCAAATGAATGTAGGAATCTCCATGTTGAAACTGTAAGTTATTGACAAATGAATGAAATTCTGTGAGAATGCAGGAATGGAGCCCCCAGGATGGAGTCCTGTTACTTGTAGACTATGTCATGTGCCAGATATGTTCATCTTCCTAAATTTTCTTAACGATACATCAACATATAGATGACAAACATAAAGAATGACTAGATGATTGGTATTTTAGCAAAAACCTCTGAATTCAGGAGACACTGAGAAAAAAAGCTGTGGAATTGAGGTAAGCATTGCTTTGCTTTGCCACATGAAAAGGAAAATTGGTAATCAGGTTCTATAAAAAACAACATTCATTCACCTTAAATACTGTTGGCATTTAAGGGTCCTCTGGAATGAATATTCTACCCTATAAGACCAGTTTCTTCTCATGCTTTTTTTTAAGCCTCTATCTGATTGACTTGGAGTACCCTGTACTTATGTTGGCTTTGCACGTTGTTGAATGCATAGTGCCCCTCAATTCCTAATCACTCTTTGCACAATATACACTTTATAGTCAAATCTCTGTATTGTATATGACAACAGGAAAAATCAAAATATTCTTTTCTTGTGCACGGGCTCAGAAATTGGAGGAGACACACGAAGCAGTGCTCTTGCTAATAGGCCAGCTGTAGTATAGATACAGTGAGACTCAAAGTAGTATCTGTCTACCTAATTAACCTCCCTTCACCATCCAAATTAGAAGCAAAAAGTAAAATTAACAAATGATTTAGGTCAGGTGTGCCCTATTAGTCTCTCAGTATAGGTCAGGTACGACTGGCTAATTGTGACAAATACACTTTAATTGTTGTCAGTCTAGTTAGATAGCTTTGTGATAAATCAACTTTTTTTATTAGACTTCTACGCTTTAATACGAGCTATTCTAGCATCAGCTCCCATCATTGGCCCTTGCTGTAGTCAGGCATTTGTGTTTCTGGCTGAATTTAAGATTTAAAAAAGAAGCACAGTAGCAGTAAGCAGTTCTACTGTAACAATCATGATACCGTTGGGACAAATTATATTTCTGGACAATATATGCTATAAAGTAAAGCCTTATAACCCCTTCCTGGTTTTGCAGGCAAGCCCCTGTTTCAGATAGAAGAGGCAGCTGCTAATCTAAGATGCAAACAATACTAAAGAGGTGCTTCAAACCAGGTAGACATGGGAGTGCTCGTTTTTTACTCCAGACTGCCACTGGAAAGGCAAAGAAATAGCTACAAGTCAGAGCTGATGTGAGAAGCAGGCTGTAGGGATGCAAGAGCTGCCCAGCATTGCAGGTAGCACCCTAATATCTGTCAGGGGATGGAAATACATAATTAAGAGGTGGGCAAAGAGGGAAGGAATTAAACAGGCACAGGTGGTAATAGGTTTGATCTGATAAGGGAGACCAATAGCGGCAACAGACATCAAGTAATTGGTATGGGCTGAGAGACTGTTGCGGTCAGTAAGTCTTGTTTCTTAAGTGTTACAGCTGTTTACTGTTAGCTTTCACACTATGTTTGGCATTGTTATGATTTTCCTTTAAGTAGGAGCCTCATCCAGTCTTTATAGATACAAACAAAGATAGAAATTAGATAATTAGGTTTTAAATGCCGTTGCTTTTTGAAAGGAGCCTAGATGTGTCACTTTCTCAGCTAAAGGTGCTGTCAGGCTCTCCCACTGCATCCAGAAGCAGGTACAGCTATTGTAACAGCAGTATGTTTATATATATGCGTGTATATATATTCTTGGATGGCTTAATTGTCAGGGCTCAGGCAAAGATGTTAGCATGTTTTGTTTTGTCTTTGGCATCTTTGTTGAGTCTGGCAACAGGATCTCTAACTAGAGCCAGTTTTAGCAAGTATCTCTTTTAATCTTTCTGTAATAGGAAAGGGATAAAGACTGACAAAAGAATTCAACAGTATGGATTAAATTAATTGCTAATTCTGTGATCTGGATACAAGTCAGCAAATTGTTCAATACCTCTGATACTGTTTACTTTCCTGGTGCATATCTATGTGCCTGTAGAGTGACTGTTTTCTCAAAGCTGTCTTTTTAACCTGCTCTGAGCTTGCTTTCTGTAGAAAGCTAGAGCCATTTTGTGTTCAATTCAGGTGCAGCTTGTTATTGCTGAAGACAGGCTCTTATTCCTTTTTCTATTGGACTTGCTTTGTCCCCGCAGTCTTAAATATTGAAATCTGAAAATATGTGTCTTTCTTTGTAAAGGGCAAGCGTAATACTTTACTGGTTTAGTAGTTATGTCATCATTTTATTGCTAACAAAATAGCCTTCATATTTCTGCAGAAGGTAAGATGCTAAACCTGAATGCAGAACTATTTTTCTTTTTCATACGTGTATTTTACTGAGAAAACTCCTTAGGAATTGGTTAATGTCCTTTGGTGCTACTTTGACTATTATAATATGTAAAAATAAGCTGATTGTGAGTTATAGTTTGTCGCAGCAAATAGAACAAAAATCTACTCGTTATATTGGGAAAGTTCTTTTTATTGTTTAGTATTGATTAAAAGTATCTTATGGTTTATATCTTTCATATGAGTTAATCATGTATTTTTGGTAACCTGCATCAACAGGCTTTGACATTAGCTAATATAGTTATTTCTTACTTATATATAAATGTTTGGATTGCTGTTAAAAAAAGCTTTTGGCACCTCAAAATCTGATAAGCAAGTAGAGCTATGAAATGAAGACACCTGAAATAGGGCACTATTCAGGCACTATAGTCTTATTCTAGCATCATACAAGTAATACTGTTCTTGGTAAATATTTCAAAGTGAAGATTAAACTTCTTACAAGAAAGATAAGTTAAGCATGTACTTTGAAGGGTATTGAAGTCTTACTTTGTTTAAGACTTATCCCAGTCCTAAAATAGAACACATTTCATGTGATTAGAGAAGAACACATATTTTTCTTCCAACTGGTATTATGTCCCTTATTACCTACAGTGCCACATCATTATTTTTTTTTTAAGATATATTAGATACAAATTAGGGTGGTTTTTTTATTTAGTTACAGTTCTATTCCTCCCAAGTGAGTGTAATACCCTGCAGGACTGGGTTTATTGTCACTATCAGGTTCTAATTTAATCACATAATACGTTAATTTATCCCTAGAGTTGTTAAAATAAAACAAATTTAGAAGACATTTTTGCCTTGAATATTCTATTAAACTTGTTTCCTGGCTTTATTGCTTGAAAAAATGTCTTTCAAGCAGACAGTTGAAAATGAACCTATCCTTTTTATTTTCATTTAGAATTAAAAATATGTATTTTGTCTCTGAGTGGAGTCTTCCTTGAGCAGCTCACAGTGATAGGCTAATACTCTGGAATAGATCACGTACTTGAAAACATCAACCATAATGGAGTAAAAAAAGAGAAAGTTGACCAGAGGTGCTATGAAGGGTCTTATGCTCTCCAGGTTCTTCTACAGCAGCCAGACCTGAGGTAGGAGCATCATGCTGCCCTCAGGGGTCTGTGCTGTGTCACTTAACTGCCATTCAACAGACATAAACCTCCCGATAAACAGCATAAAGTTGGTTCTTTTTGCCAGCCTAAGATAACGGTTTTTTATTACTGGAGCTCTGCTGGAATGCTTTTCCTTCCTTCTTCCTTAACAGTCTAAAATGTTAGAGGATCTAGTCTAAAAGTTATTAAAGTTTTGCAGCAGGGGATACCACCTGTGTTTCCCTGCTTCTTCTGGCAAAGCCTTTCTCACTCAGCTGTTCAAAAGGTTCAAAAATACATGTTGGGTTTTTTTCTTCTCTCATTGCTTGCAAGTCAAGAGACAAAAGGGATTAGTAAACAGTAACTTCTGCCGTCGAAATTGGAATTTAAATCTCACATTGGTTGCTAAAGCAAGTTTTCAAATCTGTATTTTGAGTAGTAGTAGTGAGTTTCTTGATAATTAAACCCGCAGTAATGCATGAAAATACTTCATACAACTGTGTTGAAACCTCATCTAACTTTGCAGTAAATGGCTTCATTATCTGGTATTAGAAGAAAGTCAGAGTCTGCATTATGGTAAATAACTGCGATTCCTTGGTCCAGCTGGACTCTATTGTGTGTGTGAAAAGGTAGTTTGCCAGACAATTTGAGCAGTGGGAAGCCTTGGGGAACTTGTTCTTGCTTGTGCGGTGACTGTATTTACATAATAGTATACTGTGTCATACCCTGTTTGCCTTTGAAACAAAACCACTCTGCTTTTGCAAAAGAAACTGTATGAGGTGGATTCTCCCAAAGGCCAAATACATTTATAATCTAAATGTGTACTTAATACAGGTTGCAAGGTCTAATACCTTGGCCACAACATGACACTTCAGCCTTGTATCTCTTGAGGACAGGGTCAGTCAACTGACCTGAGCTGAAACTACAATTTTTGGGGTGGGGCAGGCAGGAAGTTAATTACTGACAGTTGTTTTGGAGGAAGAAGGATAATATCTGCCTTGATTAGTAACAATCAGGAGACTTAAGTAAAAAATTCACACTACAGGGATATGTTGTTTACCCATTGAAATACAGAGGTGTTTAGGTGATGTGCAACACTTCCTCATCTTGTTACAACTGTCTGAGTAGAATTAATCAAATATTGATTTAAAAATCCTTATACCTTTCACAAACTATGGAAAGCAAGCATTATGAAGTGAAGATGATATTTCACAAATAACTTACTGTTCATCAGTGTAATTTACATTACTTAGTTTGTATTTATTTCAGAAAGCATCATGCTTTACTTTCAACAACCTTGGATACATATGATGGGGTCTTTCAGGTTTTAGGGGTATAATTACTGATTTGTCTGATTGCAGACAAATAGCATTACTCTGGTGTCTTCATTGATCAACTAAATCTGTTTAAGAACTGCATCTTTCCTCAATAAGACAATTCTTGTGTCTGGTATTGAGTGAATATATGAACAGGTAGAGAAGATGTAAAATGGCTTAATTGGTGTAGACAATGGCATAGTATAAATCTTGTTTTCTTTCAAGTTCCTGGTATCTGTAAGTTGTGAGGCTATAAAAAAAATTGTTCTAAATTATCTCAGTAGTGTATAGTGCAACAGTGTCATGATTCTTAACTCAAAATTCATCCCTGATTAAGCATAAGGTATAGTACCAATTTGCAGAGAGGTATTTTTAAATATTGTATAGTTAAGTTTCCTGAAATTTGGTTTTACAACTATAAAACACCCCCACCCACCCACCAGCTGAAGGAACAGGGTCTTCTTAGCCTGGAGGAGTGGAGCCCCTCACTACAAGACAGACATTGAGGTTCTGGAGTGTGTCCAGAGAAGGACAACGAAGCTGGTGAGGGCTCTAGAACACAAGTGTTATGAGGAGCAGCTGAGATTGTTTAGCCTGGAGAAAAGGAGGCTCAAGGGAGATCTTATCACTCTCTACAACTACCTGAAAGGAGGTGGGAGCGTGGTGGGTATTGGTCTCTTTTCGCAAGTAAAAAGTGATAGGACAACAGGAAATGGCCTCAAGTTGTCGCAGGGGAGGTTTAGATTGGATATTAGGAAATATTTCTTCACTGAAAGGTTTATCAAGCATTGGGACACGCTGCCCAGCAAAGTCGTATTTGAAAGGAGTGTAGATGGTGGTGCTTAGGGACATGGTTTAGTGGTGGCCTTGGCAGTGTTACATTTACGGTTGGACTCAATCTTAAAGTTCTCTTCCAACCTAAGTGATTGTGTGATTCTATGTGGTAGTGTAGACAGGGGAGCATGGGAGTATGTTCAGTAGGTTGTTTTTTTGTTTTTTGGGGTTTTTTTAATGGTGCAAATGGTTCCTACACTGTACCTGGCAAGTAACATTCAGTAGGCTAACCACTTCTATCAAGTTAGGGAAACAAGATGCTTTTAGTGATTTTACAGTATGTGCACATAACCTGCTTTTCTGTTAATTAGGGATGGGAAAGGTAATCAGAATTCAAATTTGCCGAAACTCACTGTTGGGACTTGCACTTAAAAGCCCTAAAACTTCCGTACACATATACTGTTCTACCTTTAAAATGGTTCGCAAGTTTAATCACCAACTAGAATTGATTTTGCAGCTCAAATGGGACCAACGCACGCCTGCAACTTCTTGTCAGATCTCCCTGTGAACAAATCCACTGTAGCTGTAAGTTTTAACAGAGTGGAAAATACCCAAATGTGTCTGAAGTAAAATCTCCAAGTTGTTTCTGTCCTAAGGACACTGACTTTTCTGTGAGTGCACATAACTCAAACAGTTTAATTGTAAATAAACTGGTGTGGCTAGCTCAGTTCCTCAGTCTTTGTGATATGTAGCAATAACAAAATTGTGTGTGTGTGAGTTCCTGTAGCGTCTTGTCTTGTGCTTGTTTACTTACCATTTTTTTTAAGAGGATGGACCTAATTGAAAATGGTACAGCCTTTCAGGAAAGTACATCTTGAGATATGATAAACTTTGTTGGCTAAAGCCAATGAGCTTTAGTCCATCTGAGGTCATTATTAATTGTTCCTTGGGTAGTTTACAGAAACAGTTGGTGGAATAAACAGTGTGATTTTTCAGTAACGTGTTAGCAGTTGGCTTGTCTAACGTTCTTTTTTCATTCTTGTCCCCAAAAAGAACAAAAGAGAATACTATTTGGTCAAGCCCTGATAAATCAATAACTTAATGCAGTTAGTTACACTTACTTAGTGCAGTTAATATTAAGAGCTTGTAGGAGTTTCTTTGTATTTACTTCTTTATTCCCCTATCAGCCATTAAAGAACATTCTCATTTTCCACATGAAAGCCTCAGGAGCAATTTCACAGTGCAGACCCAACAAACTGAACACCACAAGATTAACTGACTATACTACCTTGTGTTGCTAGTTTGGCTCTGCCTGTAGGATTTAAATTTGCGCTACCCATCTGAACAATCAAAACCAATTTAACTACATCCCAAATGCTTCATAGAGAAAGTCTGTTCAATTTCTTCCTTTCCTAGATTGCATGTTCAAAGTAATTTCTCCTAAATTAAATGTCATTTGGTTGTATTAGAATAATCAGGACAACTTCAGATTTTAATAAGCAAAGTTATTTTAGACTACAACTATTGAGATGGGTTTAAAAAAACCCAAAACCAACTGCAAAGTCTCAGAGCACAGGGAATGGAGGTAGTAGCATTATAAACACATAGTCGTATCCAAATATCCTAAATTTTTCAACCCTGCTAAAATATAAACTGGGTTGTGAATATTGAAATTGGTGATTTAAATGGGAAATAGAATCTGGAATTATGTTTTGTGTCAAACAGTGATTCTTTTTTTTAGGCCCCCACAAGAAGATATTTAGTTTTAACAAAGCTTATTTTTAATGTAATCAAATACTGTAAATTTAAACAATGCATGAAAGCATTGAAAAACCATGTGCTGGCTTTGTGTGTCATTGGATATGTTGCAGCTTTCATCAGATGGTCCAGATAATGAGAAAATATTTTTTTTTCTTCCAGAGAATCTTTTTATATTTAGTACAACTGATCAAAGAAAGAGCATTTACTCAACCTTCCTATCTACGTTTCATGAAATAAGTCTGACTCATAATTATCTTTTAAAAGCACTTGCTCTCATGTATCCATTTCTTAGTCCTGGTCTTTATGTGGAACAAATGGTTTTAAATACAACAATATTGCACTCCTTATTTAAAATCACATTTTGCTATTTGAATAGAACTGAATAGTTATATTCTCTGACGGTCATTTGATTTGTTTCTAGGTTTTCCATGAATTTATCAATCTCCTTCTTGAACTACATGTTTTTCTAACCTGCATACCAAGGCTTCTTTTTTAAATTAACAATTGTGACTTCTAGCATCACATTAGTATTTTTGTTTCTGCTGTGCTACTTTGATATTGGCAGGAATCAGTTCAAAAGAATGCTATGAAGTCTTCATTAGGGGACTGTGATACTCAGACTCTGGGAATTCAGCCAGGGGGAATCAATTGGTGAAATACTCAAAGAGGAGAAGTGTACTGCCTCATTTATATTCGCATACACCGGAGCATACTGCTGAGACATGCAACTAGAGAGACTGGGACTAGACTGTGTGGTTGGGTTCAGTAAATTCTATGTCTTGTATATCCTTAGGACTTGACTGCTGTTTGTATTATATTATACTCCAAGGGTGATAAACCATGATATATTGTGGTTTCAAGGCAATGCTTTTGAAATTTTGTCGTATGTTTATGTATCTGGTATAACAGAAGTAGGGCATGGGTGAGACCAGGGAACCACCTGTGTGTGCACAACAGGTATAAGCAGAGAGATAATACTTCAGGTCACTCGGTTGGTGGAAGTGCTGCATGTTGTAACTTGCAGGGCATTCCTGAGTACAAAGAATAGTAATATGTGTTGAAAGACTAATCTTTATAAAGCATATTGCCAGAAACTTAATGGTTATCCTATATAATTCAGGATCCACACTTCAATGAATTATGCCTAAATGACGTCTTAGAAAGGATATAGTAGTAATCAAAGGATCAAGAAGTAGTAATCCTACGGCAATATTTTAACTGACTAAACAGCTTGCTGTAGCTAAACTTATTAGTAACCTGATAAGCATGCAGGTAACTAATTGGAGGTACTTAATTATGAAATGTAAACATTAGAATTTGTCTCATATTTATCTTTTAAACTGGGGGGATTTCTCTCACCAACCTGGGACTAAGTGAAAGGAAAAAACCCCTCTATAATCCACTATCTGTATTTGTGTATAATTTTATCTGTTTTAATCTTGTACTAAACACAACACTACTCCTGCACATGTTGAAACCTAGTTACTTAGAAACACTTTCTTCAAAAGCTATAGCAAATACGCATCAAAGTTGTCTGCTTTCCCTAGGCATGCTTCGGTCTGTTTTTTCAGTCCACTCATATCTGGGATCCTCCTGGTTGTGCCCTCTGTTTAAAATGGGAAACAGCCATAGTTGGCTCCAGACCAATAAGCAAGGTTTGGCGTTTTTTTTTATTTTATTTCAACTGTGATTTCTTCTGTCGTCTAACTAAAGTCTCTGGGTACATGCGGAAACCATAATAATGAAAGCCTCGATGTTATCGGTTTGATGCTCTTAAATGTGACTGCCCCAACGGCATTAGTTTCCTCTGTCATGTTCCATGGTACTCAGTCTCTCCAAGTGTGTCTCAGTCCCCATCCACAGGTACCCCAGGTCTTGCAAGTTCTGGTTTGTTTTTTTAAAAAAAACAAGAAACACAAATCTTTTTAAAGGAAAGCCCTGAAAGAACAGAGTTGTTGACTCATACCTTTTCCCTTACAGGTTGTGTTTTCTCCTCTTGTTGTCTGTTGCGTCTCTGAGCTTTACCCTGCTATCTGGATTGCTGTTCTGGCATCTGGAGAGAGCCATGCCATAATGGCATTCGAGTCATGGCCTGTCCATCTTTCTTTACCCAAGACAGTATCAGCTAAAATTGGTCTTCTGGCCATTTAGCCTTTTCATATGCCTAGCAAAATAGCTTCTGCTCATAGCCTGAATAGATTTACAAGCAACAGTAAAACAAAGGAAATAAAGAAGAACAGAAGCAGTGTTCCTGTTCAGCAGACAGATTTGGGCTTAAAGATACTTGGCTGTGCTCACTGATGTTGGAGCAGTGCGCCAGTACCGCAGTGTGCTGTCCAGTAGGCTACGCTTCCCTACTTTTTTTTTTTTTTTTCTCCGCCATACCTCCACCGTCATGCATGGTGGTGCAGGTTAGGGGATACGGACTGAAGGTCCTGTTTACTTTTACTGCAATAGCAGTACGAAGTACATGGACAGGGAGAGGAAATGGAAAGAGTCAGTACACTGGAGTACGCTATGCGAGCATAGGTGTGTGAGCAAAATTTTGAACACCATCCAGACATTACTACAAAAATAGCACCTGGAATGGGAAGATTTAGGTGAAGCTGTTTCCAGAGAAAAGCAGATACAGTAGAAGAGCCGTGATAATGCAGTGAAGTCAGGGTTCTATGACTCTTAGAGGAGATAGATACATAGATAGTTATATATAGAGAGACAGACTAAGAGACTGTGTTACTCGAGACTCTTTAGAAATACTAAATTAGAGACTCTAATACGAATAGCATCTATTTATATATTTATCTAGATTAATATCTACATTTGGATAATTAAGCATTGTACCCAATACTATAAAATGTAGCATGTTGAGTCACTTTGCAGGGGTGTATCTAAGGAGTAAGTCAATAGAGAATATACTTTCAGGAGTGGACTGTGCTGTTTGTTCTCTACAGGAGATTCCTATTTGTGGCTCAAAAGTGCTTAGAGGAATTCAGTCCTTTCATAGAATCATAGAATAGCCTAGGTTGGAAAGAACCTTTTGGATCATCGAGTCCAACCACTAACCTCACACTGCCAAGACCACCACTAAACCATGTCCCAGAGCACCTTGTCTACCCTTCTTTTAAATACCTTCAGGGGTGGCGATTACACCACTTCCCTGGGCAGCCTATTCCAATGTTTGATAACCCTTTCTGTGAAGAAATTTTTCCCAATATCCACCCTAAACCTTCCATGGTGCAACTTGAGGCCGTTTCCTCTTGTCTTATCTCCTGTTACTTGGGAGAAGATACTAATCCCCACCTCTCTCCAACCTCCTTTCAGCTAGTTGCAGAGAGCCATAAGGTCTCCCTTCAGCCTCATTTTCTCCAGGCTAAACAATCCCAACTCCCTCAGCTGCTCCTCATAAGACTTGTTCAGCAGAGCCCTCACTAGCTTTATTGCCCTTTCTGCTAGTGAAATGGAGTAGAAGTTGGTCATTAGAGATGTCATCCAAAGTTCCTAAGGCTTTAGGAACCATAAAATACTAAAACAGCTTCAATGAAATGTGGAGTATTCTACCACAAATGTTTCTTTATCTGGAAAGTCTGTGTGGTTATTCATTACAACCATAAAAATAAATTCTGGGTAAACTTAACATGCCATTTTCTTCCCAAAAATCAGGAAATGTTTTGGCTTTCTTTTGTTTTATTTTGTAGAAGAATGTTGACAAACATGTCTATAAAAAAAAAAGACTGATATCAGTGATCAACATGAACTCTTTAGTCTTTTAGTTCAGTTCAGCAGTACATCTCACGTAATTTCATTTTGAACGTGATCTCAATTCTTGATTTGTATGAAGAAATTTGTATGAATGTATCTACCTGAAGTCATGGATAACTGGGGAGGTCCCAATGGACTGGAGGGTAGCAAATGTAGCGCCCATCTACAAAAAAGGCAGAAAGGAAGGTCCAGGAAACTATAGACCTGTCAGTCTGACCTCGGTAGCAGGGAAGGTTGTGGAGCAGATCATCTTGAGTGCCATTACAAGTCATATAATGGACAAGCAGGGGATCAGGCCTAGTCAGCATGGGTTTATGAAAGGCAGGTCCTGCCTGACGACCCTAATCTCCTTCTATGACAAGACGACCCGATTATTGTATGAGGGAAAGGCTTTGGACATTGTCTGCCTAGACTTTTGAAAAGCATTTGACACTGTACCCCATAGAATTCTCATGGAAAAACTGGCAGCTCATGGCCTGGATGAGTGTACTATCTGCTGGATCAAGCACTGGCTGGATGGGCGGTCCCAAAGAGTGGTGGTCAATGGAGTTAAATCCAGCTGGCGGCTGGTCACAAGTGGTGTCCCTCAGGGCTCAGTGTTGGGACCATTTCTGTTTAACATCTTTATTGATGACCTTGATAAGGACATAGAGTGTATCATCAGCAAATTTGCAGATGACACGAAGCTAAGTGGGAGTGTTGATCTACATGAGGATAGGGAGGCTCTACAGAGAGACTTGGATAGATTGGATCGATGGGCCAATGCTAACGCTAAGAGCTTCAACAAGGCCAAGTGCTGGGTCCTGCACTTGCGCCACAACAACCCCATGCATCGCTACAGGCTTGGGGAAGTGTGGCTGGAGAGCTGCCTGGCAGAAAAGGACCTGGGGGTTCTAATTGACAAGCAGCTGAACATGAGCCAGCAGTGTGCCCAGGTGGCCAAGAAAGCCAATGGCATCCTGGCTTGTATTAGCAATAGTGTGACCAGCAGAAGGAAGGAGGTGATTGTCCCCCTATACTCAGCACTGGTGAGGCCACACCTTGAGTATTGTGTCCAGTTCTGGGCACCTCAATATGAGAGAGATAGCGAGGTGCTGGAGTGAGTGCAGAGGAGGGCAACAAAGCTGGTGAAGGGCCTGCAGAATAAATCTTATGAGGAGCGATTGAAGGAGCTGGGACTGTTTAGTTTGAGGAAGAGGAGGCTGAGGGGAGACCTCATCACTCTCTACAACTACTTGAAAGGACATTGTAGAGAGGTTGGTGCTGGTCTCTTCTCACAGATAATTAGTGATAGAACAAGAGGGAATGGCTTCAAGCTGCAACAGGGTAGGTTTAGGCTGGACATTAGGAAAAAATTCTTCACAGCAAGAGTGGTCAGGCACTGGAATAGGCTGCCCAGGGAGGTGGTGGAGTCTCCATCCCTGGATGTGTTTAGGACTTGTTTAGATGTGGTGTTAAGGGATGTGGTGTTAAGGGATATGGTGTAAGGGAGAACTTTGTAGAGTGGAGTTGATGGTTGGACTCGATGATCCCAAGGGTGTTTTCCAACTTAAATGATTCTATGTATATTTGTATGTATTTTTAATAACTCACTGAAACTGCTAGGCTTAACCGTTGCCCATCTGATGATACCTACACAAAGCTATTGGCCGTCTTTACTGACCCATTTGTTGGAAAATATATGATAGAAATATTGTTGGGGGTGGGGCAAAAACACCCTTCAAAAGAATGAAAAAAACCTTTAAATTATTAAATATTTATTTTTAGGCTGAACTTTGTTATGAACAAGAACATACTGGTTCTGTCAGTAGGTGAATGATACAGAACCCACGGAATTTCCTTCACTTCCTTCTTGCTCCAGGCCATGTGAGTGTTGGGTATATTTGCTAATGTTGTCCTTGGGAAGCAAAGAGTGTAGATCCTCATCAGCTCAATGAGGAGATCTCACTTCTACTTTATTTTCATAAATCCAGATGGCTTGTATATTTTTTTCGTTCTGAACTTCCTCCAACTATATTTAATAAACATATGCAAGTGCAATACACAAGCTATAAAGAGAAATACAAAGTATGAATGCTGTATATAGCCTTTGTAAAATTGTTCAAGTTTTCTGTTTGTATACAGACTTTCTATAAAATTATTCTTGAGCTCTGTAGAAAAAGGTGAGGATTTATGTTGGAAAGAAGTACTGGTCAGTAGTGTTCTCTGCTTCTTGCAACTCAAGGTCCAGCAAAGTACAAGTTTGTAAATGTACAAAACCTGGCAATAAAAAATAATTGGCGGATGTGGAACAGCAAAATTATTTATTTCCCTAGACTTCTGTATGGATCAAAGTTTTGAAGGATTTTTGAGCTTGTATTATTAAAGCTTACATAACTATTATATTAGCACCCCACACTCCCATTTTTGTTCAGGCA
This sequence comes from Chroicocephalus ridibundus, assembly GCF_963924245.1. Classification (NCBI taxonomy): domain Eukaryota; kingdom Metazoa; phylum Chordata; class Aves; order Charadriiformes; family Laridae; genus Chroicocephalus; species Chroicocephalus ridibundus. Next base: position 15,732,447 of record NC_086291.1, on the reverse strand, counting down.
GGATGTTTCACTGAGACTTTTTTCTGCACAGCATTATAACCAAATACCTGTTGGCCATTCCTTTTTTATTTGTATTGTTTGCCTCTGTACTATTATCATCTTTGGGCACGCTACAACATTACTTGGCCTGTGTTCACCTTGCATCAGGGACTCTAATTTTGCCAGTTTCTGCTGGTGAGGTGGTTGAATTTAAATAGCGTGTCATGACGTTGCTGGTTGGGAAATGGATGATTTCTACTTGAATTGTATAACCAGACCCCTAAAGAATTAATTCCTGGTTTTTGTGATTTATTTACATCAAGTTATCAAGGGTGAACCGTGCCTTAACAGCCTGGTTAGTTTTGATGATGAAATGATTGTCCCTGTAGGAAAAGAGTAAGCGTCATTTACCTTAACATTAGGAAGACTTTTAATATAGGATCATGGCATCCAAATTGTGGATAAATGGACTGGATGAGTAGACTATAAGGGAAAAATCTGACTGGATCCTGGGGCTCAAACAGTACTGGTAAGTGGCAGTCTTATCTGACAGATGGCTAGAGTGGTATTCCTCCAAGGCTGATACTGGGACAATATTACTGGACTCTTTCATTGCCATCCCAGGTGATGGGACAAAAACTGGAAATCTGGGGATGACACAGATTCATATGCTAGAGGGCAAGGCATCATGATTATAAGCTACCAATTTGTGTCTCTGCTAATGTGGCAAGAATTTATTTCTAAACTGGCTTGTGCTTTTGTTTTTTGGAGTTTGAGGTTTCTGTTTGTTTGGTTTTGCTTGAATAAGGTGGCAAGGGAAAGGGAGCAAGAAATAATTAATCCAAAATAAAAGTGTGTGAGTCAAGTATGTCATTTCACTTTAAATCAAGTGAACTGATCAATTTATTTCATTTTGGTTTTTTGGTTGTTGTTCCCACCCCTCCGTTTTGGTCACTCAGCTGAAGAAGCCATTATTCTTCTGCCTTTAATCATTATTATAAAACAAACTTATTTGATGCTAAATCAATAAGTCCATTCCCATTTCTTCCCAACAGAAGACTTAAGTTTCAATGTTTAGTATGTTGAAGGGCCAACACTTTCCCTTCCTGCAGAAAGGGAAGAGTACCCTTTTTAGTCCTCGCTGCATTTCAGAGTGTCATCTTAGACTTGTCTGATTATCGTTGGAGAGCAGGAAGTCCTGATAACATGTGGTTTGCTTGGCTAAGAATTGCCATTTCAAATAATATTCTGAGCGATCTGTAAGCAAAATATGTCTGGAGAACATAGGCAACTGAAGAGAAAAGAATTACTATTGCTTTGGAAACCAATGAAATCAACTTAGCAACTGTATCTGACTTTTGTGAACTGCGAATCCTGTACTGTGGTCAGTAATTTGTAGAAAGCAGTAAGTAGTATCCATTGTTTAAATATGGATAACATGATCCTATTTAACTGTTCAAGTTTGAAGATATTGACTCACCAAACTTCTTATAAGCTGATGTTTGCAAACAATTACACTGCGATATTTGAGGTGCTGATCTATTATCATCTATGTACACATCTGTTAGTTTTAGTAGTTTGGTAATTGTTGTATAATGCTGGCTCTTTAAAGGCCTTAAATAATGCCTAACAAAAGGTTACAAAGGCTGATTCTGTGGGGCTTGGATCTAATTTATGAGTTTTCTATTATTAGTGCTATGTAACAGTATACATAATTCTGTGCCATAGTGAAAATGTGGAATATTGAGGGCGGGGGGCAGAGGGAGAATTGGGGACAGCTGAATTGGGTTCATAATTTTTGTTTTGAGAAACCATGGACTCTGTTTATGAAGAAACACCCGTAAGTTTCTATAGGCTTACATACTTCAAGTCAATTGCATCTATAATAGAAGTATCTGATTTTGATTTGTTTTAAAATGTTGAAATTGTGTGGCATGTGCAGGAGGTCTATAGAAGGTCTATATTCTGGAGAGGCTCCCTATGCACACGCTTCAAGAACAGGGATGAGGAGCTCATCTACTACAGCCAAATATAGATCACGTAAATAGATGCAGCAGTGTTTGAGTTCCAGTGATATATCAGTTAGTAGGGAAGCAAATCTACTTTTCAGGGAGACACAGCAATGTGTGAATGCTCAGTTCTGCCGTAGTTTGCCAAGACTGTAAATATTTTTATATGGTGATGTATTAGATCATTCCCTGGGTTCTTCTTCCATGCATTTTGCACAAAGAATGCACGGTTTTCAAGCACCTACAGCACATACTGAGATGAACCCTAGCTTCCATGTTTCAGGTACAGGCATTGAAGTGAGATATAACCAAGTATCTTACACTGAGAATTTTCATATGCTGGTGTTGAAGATTAGACCACTGACATGTAAGCGAGACATACTCAATTCCTTTTTTTTTTTTTATACTAAAACATTGTACCCACATGTTCCCTCTTCCTGAGAAGTGAACTGTTCAAATTCTGATGCAGTCATATTCCTCTCCGAGTGTTTTATGACTCTCAAGGATGGACAGTAAAACATGGGTGTACTGCCTGCTCCTCTGGGGGATGAGAAAGTAATGGTGTTGCTATACTTACATCACTGTAAATGTAGCATAAAAAACATCTTCTGAATGAAGAGGGTGAAGGCAACTAAACTTAAAGGCAAGATAAGCATCTGATCAGTTTAATAAATCATTTCATTGCCTGATATATTGCTTTATGGTAATAATCACATCATGTAGGATTCATGGTCCCTTAAAATAGTGTTAGTCTCTTGACTTCTGCAGATATATTGTAGAGTGACAGATTCATTAGAGTTGTAAGGGACCACAATGATCATCTAGTTCCAAACCCCCCTGCCATGGGCAGGAACACTTTCACTAGACCAGGTTGCTCAAAGCCCCATCCAACTTGGCGTTGAACACCTTGAGGGGATGGGGCATTGAAAACTTCCCTGGCTAACCTGTTCCCGTGTCTCACCAACCTCAAAGTAAAGAATTTCTTCCTAATATGTAATCTAAATATGCCCTCTTTCAGTTCAAAACTGTTGCCCCTTGTCCCATCACTACATTCCCTGATAGAGTCCCGCCCCCTTTTAGGTACTGGAAGGCTGCTATAAGGTCTCCCCGGAACTTTTTCTTCCCCAGGCTGAACAGCCCCAACTCTCTCAGCCTGTCTTCACAGGAGAGGTGCTCCAGCTCTCTGATCATCTTTGTGGCCCTCCTCTGGACGTGCTCTAGCAGGTCCGTGTCCTTATGTTGGGGCTGGATGCAGTACTCCAGGTGACGTCTGACCTGATGGTGCTGAATCACCTCCCTTACCTGCTGGCCATGCTTCTTTTGATGCAGCCCAAGGTGCATTTGGCTTTCTGGGCCACTAGCATGCATTGCTGGCTCACGTTGAGCTTCTCATCAACCAACACCCCTGAGTCCTTCTCCTCAAGGCTGCTCTCAAGCCATTCTCTCCCCAGCCTGTATTTGTGCTTGGGATTGCCCTGACCCAGGTGCAGGTCCTTGCACTTGGCCCTGTTGAACTTCATGAGGTTTGCACAGGCCCACCTCTCAAGGCTGTCCAGGTCCCTCTGGATGGCATCCCTTCCCTCCGGCACGTTGACTGCTCCACACAGCTCGGTGTTGTCGGCTAACTTGCTGAGGGTGCGCTCAATCCCACTGTCCATGGTGCCAACAAAGGTGTTGAACAGCACCAGTCCCGGTACTGATACTTGAGGAACGCCACTCATCACTGCTTGCTACTTGGACATTGAGCCATTGACCACAACTTCTTGTGAGCAGCCGTCCATCCAATTCCTTATCCACGGAGTGGTCCATCTGTCAAATCCGTGTCTCTCCAATTTAGAGACAAGGATGTTGTGCAGGACAGTGTCAAATGCTTTGCCCAAGTCTGGGTAGATGATGTCAATTGTTTTTCCCTTACCCACTAATGCTGTTGTAGAAGGCCACCAAATTTGCCCTTAGTGAAGCCTTGTTGGCTGTCACCAATCACCTCCTTATTTTTCATGTGCCTTAGCATAGTATGGAACCATAAGAACCTAAACAGCTATCCAAAAGCTGTACAGGAAAAGGGGCCTCAGTGTGAATGGAGAGGCAGAGCTAGCAAGTGCTTATTTGGTGTACAAGACTCATCAAGTGCTGCAATCATAGAATCCTTTAGGTTGGAAGGGACCTTTAAGATCATCAAGTCCAACCACTAACCTCACACTGCCAAGACCACCACTAAACCATGTCCCAGAGCACCTTGTCTACCCTTCTTTTAAATACCTCCAGGGGTGGCGATTACACCACTTCCCTGGGCAGCCTATTCCAATGTTTGATAACCCTTTCTGTGAAGAAATTTTTCCCAATATCCACCCTAAACCTTCCATGGTGCAACTTGAGGCCGTTTCCTCTTGTCTTATCTCCTGTTACTTGGGAGAAGATACTAATCCCCACCTCTCTCCAACCTCCTTTCAGCTAGTTGCAGAGAGCCATAAGGTCTCCCTTCAGCCTCATTTTCTCCAGGCTAAACAATCCCAGCTCCCTCAGCTGCTCCTCATAAGACTTGCATTCCAGACCTCAGTCCCTTTGTGTCTGGACACGCTCCAAAACGTGTGTCTGGACAAGCTCTTTCTTGTAGTGAGGGGCTCAAAACTCAACACAGTATCGGAGGTGGGGCCTCACCAGTGCTGAGTACCGGGAAGCAAGCATTTCCCTAGTTCTGCTGGCTACAGTATTCCTAATACAAGCCAGGATGCTGTTGGCCTTCTTGGCCACCTGGGCACATTACTAGCTCATAGTCAGCCAGCTGTTGACCAATATGCCCAGGTCTTTTTCTGCCAGGCAGCTTTCCAGCCACTCTTCTCCAAGCCTGTAGTGCTGCATGGGGTTGTTGTGACCCAAATGTAGGACCTGGTACTTGGCCTTGTTGAATCTCATGTTGGCTTCAGCCCATCAATCCAGCCTCTCTAGATCCCTCTGTAGAGCCATCCTACCCTCAAGCAGATCAACACTCCTGCCCAGTTTGGTGTTGTCTGCAAACTTACTGAGGGTGCACTCGGTCCCCTTGTCCAGGTCATTGATAAAGATACTAAAGAGAACCAGCCTCAGTACTGATCCCTGGGGAACGCCACTGGTGACTGGCCACTGACTGGATTTAGCTCCATTCACTACCACTCTTTGGGCCCACCCATCCAGCCAGTTTTTAACCCAGCAAAAAGTACTCCTATCCAAGCCGTGGGAGACAGTTTCTCCAGGAGAATGCTGTGGGAAACAGTGTCAAAGGCTTTACTAAACTCCAGGTAAACAACATCCAACAACATCCACAGCCTTTCCTGCATCCACTAAGTGGGTCACCTTATCATAGAAGGAAATCAGGTTTGTCAAGCAGGAATATGGAGTGAATTAGACTTGGATGGCAAAGGTGTACTGGATGGGAGGGAGGACCCTTCAGGAATGCAGAGGCAGTCCCCAGACTTCTAAATCTGTGCCTGGAAGTCCTCCTCAGCATTGCTATCTCCACATCATTTTGATCACGTTACAATGAGTTGTTATTTAATGAGACACATTTGTCCTCTTTTCTCCCTATTCCTGAAAAGAATGTGAATGAGAGCGGAAGTCAATACTGTCCATTTAGTACAGATTTGTATCCTCTGTCCTTGCAGAAGTAGCTGATGGCTAGCCAGGAAGCCTTCTTTTGGGGCACACTTACTAGAGGTCCATGAATGATGAGTTAGTTACGTGATGCCATCTCATCTCATTGTTTGTACTTCTTCAGTTGCACCAGAAGAAGCTAAAAAGCTATATTAAGTAAAATAGATATTCCGTGTAAGAAATTGCTGTTCTTACCCCAGGGACACTGAAGGACTGAATGGAAAAGAAGATCATGTCTCTGATACCGACAGGAGGAGAGATATGCATCTCTTTATTAAGATGTCATACAGAATATGGAAAAAGTTTGGGGACTACTGCACTATAATGAACTTGCTTTCAGAAATTTACTGAAAGCAGCTATTTACTGAGGATATCAGTTGCAGCCCTCTGGAATTGAGGGTCAAACAGAGCTGATTATTGCCAGCCCAGAATTAGGATTCTCAATAACTTCGCAGCATTGCTGAGCACCTACTCTTTAACCCTAAATGACATTTATTAAGTTTGCGCAGCCAGTGGACTGATGGAGTCACTTCCTCATTATTAAATGTGCGTTTTTCTAATCTTGCATCATCTCAATGCTTTATTTAAAACTAAAATCAATATTCATGGTGCAGAGGGCTTTTTTCCCCCCAACTCTTTCATAAATCTCTTGAATACTTCCTAGTTTTCAAGTTCCTTCAGTGCAGACAGTATAATACATCTATGGCAAGACAGTCTCAGAGAAATTGCTTTAAATTCTTTAAAAATCTAAGAAAGTGACAAGGTTGGCATACTAGTTTTGCATCTTCCCAAAAGGGGATTTCTGTCTTGTATATGAAGGTAAACAGTTACTGCAAAATGTTGCTATACAGCAATGTATGATGTAATATTGCAAGATCAACATAAGCAATGCTTATTATTGATCACTAATGTAACAACTTACTAGTCATTGTACAATGTCGCTGTCAAGTAATTACAGAATTAATTACTTGAGTAATATTTAAAAAATATTATAATGGGGATTTCAGAAGTCAAGTGAGAATAAATGAAACAAATTATTTCACATTTCAGTCATTTCATTTCATATTTCAGTCATTTGTGCTGCCTGAAGAATGCTCCATATCAGATGCACCAATTTAAACCCTGCACAAAACAGCAAAATAGTGTCCTCTTGTAAAAAGCCAAAGTCAGTAAAATACTCTGTAATATACTTTGCTTTTGCATTATCCCCAAATTGTAATGCAAAAAACCCTGTTTCATAGAATCATAGAATTGTCAGGGTTGGAAGGGACCTTAAAGATTATCTAGTTCCAACCCCCCCGGCCATGGGCAGGGACACCTCCCACTAGATCAGGTTGCTCAGAGCCCCGTCCAGCCTAGCCTTAAAAACTTCCAGGGATGGGGCTTCCACCACCTCTCTGGCAACCTGTTGCAGTGTCTCAGCACCCTCATGGTGAAGAACTTCTTCCTAACGTCCAATCTGAATCGACCCGTCTAGTTTTAATCCATTCCCTCTAGTCCTACCATTACCCGACATCCTAAGAAGTCCCTCACCAACTTTCTTGTAGGCCCCCTTAAGATACTGGTAGGCCACAATAAGGTCTCCTTGGAGCCTTCTTTTCTCCAGGCTGAACAACCCCAGCTCTCTCAGCCTGTCTTCATAGGAGAGGTGCTCCAGCCCCTCTGATCATCCTTGTGGCCCTTCTCTGGACACGTTCCAGCACGTCCATATCTCTCTTGTAGTAGGGGCTCCAGAACTGGACGCAGTACTCCAGGTGGGGTCTCAGGAGTTGTCTCATTCAGTTGTCAGGTATTTTGTTTGGTTTGAGGTTTTTTATTTTTTAATCCTTTCTTTTCTTTTTTTTTTTCTTAAAACAGGAATATGGGAAACAATAAGCTAAAGCCATCTGGGAGTTCTTTATGCGTATGTCTAAAAGTTAGAGGATGAAATAGGTATTATTTTAAACTGTATACATTCAAGTTAATCACTAAATAAAATGAGAAAGGAGTAATGGCATTTCATATAGAGAAAATGAAGACTCTTAGGCCTAAAAGTCTCTGTAATGAATCAATCAAAATGGAGTTAGTAGGTAGAAGTATTAAAGGACTGTAATAAGACCATGCTACAGATGATCACAACAGGAAAGGCTGGGGAAAGAAGAAAACTATATGGTAAAATAAGAAAGCTATGTATGGATAATAACACTGATGATGGCTGATAACACCTCCGTAATATTTATTTGAAAACCTTTGAGACACTATGGAAATAATAGCTGTTGCAAATTACTGCTTCCTGAATCACATCCGGAACAGTTAAGCACAAATCTGGCTGTAGCAAAGCTAATGCAAATACCAACCTGAGTAAATAAGAAATAGTTGGTACACAAACATCTCCCTAATCTGGGAATTGAACCAATTACTACCACAAAGACAGACATGATTTCAACAGCTTTTGTTCTAAAAAGAAATTGATTGATGTGGGGAAATGGATTGGATCAACCTTAGCACAGAGGATAAAACATCCAGGCAAAGATGCTCATAATAAAATCAGCCAAGGATACTGATATTTTCTTTTTAGGTGCTTACGACAGTTCAACAAACTGGGACAGGGTGGAGTCTTTAAAAGCATCAGATTATAAATGGTTTTGTAGCATAATAGTTGTACAGTCAACTCTGATTAAGATATTAAGTTCAGTATTTGGGGTCTATGTCAGTGAAGACTTTCTGCTTGCTGATTCCCTTGACTGTAGCTTCTCAATTAGTAGCTTGCAGTGGCAGCTCCTACCTTCACAAATGGTACTGTAAACTTTGCAGGGATATTAATAAAGTCTTAACGGTATCTTAAATCTGGTCATTATTTTATGAATTTGGTTGAGAATATGAAATGTGGTACAGGGGTTCATAAGCTGGAGAAAAAATTGCTGACACCTCATAAAAACAGAGACTGAAAGATGCCGGATGAGATGAAACATGGGAAAATGGGGAGGAAAATGAGAAATAAATGAAAAGGTAGTGGAAGCAGCCGGTCTGGTCACAGGCTGGAAGACAGAGGACTTTCTCCTTACTATAAAGCATTTGTGAGAGGAGAATAGGAAAGTCCTTACTAGATACACTATATCTTGGTATTAAAGGAATTTGTGGAGCTTTTTGGCAAAAAAAAAATGGAGAAAGACAAGATAGAAGTAAACCATCTGATCAGAAGGGCAGAACACTTTTCCTAGTGTAAACAAACAGTACAGATCATATTTTCTAGTACCCTTCCCAAGACATCTGTTATTGAACACTGCTGGAAACAGAATATGAGATCTGGCCTATTACAACAAGCTTATTATCTTATTGAAAAGCTTGCCATAAAATGTGTTGTCAGGAGACAGGACATGTCACATTAACCCTGAATCTTAATGTGCAATAGGAAAACATTGAAACAGTAGCAAAGAGTTTATAGAAAAATACTTGAAGCACTATGTATCCAAGAATGTCATTAATATAAAACATTGTCAGCATCTCCCTGATACATTTTACTGTATATTTTTTGTTATTTCTTTTTATTACTGTAATTTATAGGTAGGAAGGTGGGTTTCTAGCAGAGATCTTTCTTCTTACTAGTCACAAAATCAGTATTTTATTTTTTTTCCAAGTATGTTGACTTTATTTCAACTTTCTCTTAAAGAAAGTACTTTACAAAAGCAAGTAGCCATTTTTAATCCCATTTTTTCAGCTGGGAGAAAGTGAGTCATGAATTAATTCAGTGAACCACAGAATATTCCTTGCAGTGCGGTATGGATAAAACCAGGGACAGAACACAGACCTCCTCAAGCTCAGCTCCCCTTCCTCTTGCCTACTTTGTATGATTATTTCACAGCTGACTCTGAACGCAGCTTGTGACAAACAGACCTATTTGGAGTATAATGGAGACTCATTTGGGGTATTTAACGATGCAACATGAAATGGAAGGGATGCTCTTCAAAAACGATTCATGCCAGTGACTTGCACCATGCAAGGGCAGATGTTCACCGTAGTTCTGAGTTCTGTCTAGCAGATCCCCTCCAAACCTGTAACCTCCTGCAGCTTGTCCATTATGTTCCTGTTTGGCAGAAAGGCGATTGCTGCTGTGCTGACATTCATCACTGGGCTTTTTACTGTGGGTCTGCCGCTCTTATGCTGACACACTTATCTGAAATCAGCATGGGGATGTATCAGACCTGGGGAGGGCGCTTTTTTTCTTTTTCCCCTCAAAAATGCTTTTTCTTCTGCAGTATTATATTCCTTTCTGTCCCTGAAGCTAGGTAAGAAATAGGGGTAATAGCAAAATACCACAAGTAAGGAAAAGGCTGCAAAGATAGATGGATGTATCGATATAGATATATTAAGTTTGGGGTTTGATTATTTTTTTTCCCCACTCCACTTATGTAATCATTTGAAATACAGATTTCAGTATATGACATTGCAGGAGGACTAGTAGCCCATTTCTACTTCTTTAAGCAGTCATTCATTTTATTTCAGTGACGTGTTTTGGTGCATCCCCACAGCAGCAGTCCTTTGGTGTGGTAGGGGGTGTTTTTGTTTGCTGGGGATGACGTGGAGGTGGTGTTGCTTTTCTGGAGGGGGGTGCAAGATTTGAGTATTGTGAAAGTTTTGCATTATGAATTCTGTATCACCACTTGTGTGGCAGATTAGAAAATGCTGAAAAATAGGATAGCTGATTTTGTATGTAGAACACGGACACTGAAGGTGCTGATGGAAAGTGATTTTTGCATATCTCTTGAATCTTCATACTCCTTTCAGTAGGAATAACATTTGAAAAAAGACTGGATCAAATTTTCAGACATGCTGAATATCTAGTGTCTGTTAACTTCAAGTTATCTCGGGGCTGTTCAAAAATGCTGAATATTAGGACCAATGAAGTGTAGGGTATCTCTCTTCAGCAGCAGCTGAGGCAAGCTGCCTTTAAATCTTTGTGTTGTCTCTACTTATGTGTTCTAAAGTCTGTAAGTATATCTATTTTAATACAGTAATTACATGTACTGTTTTTCAGTACTTAAACGTTTGTAATCCTTTTTTTTTTTTAAATTTCCTTTTCTCAGCTATTGTCAGATGACCAGTTTAATTCTCAAATGGAGTTCAACTCATAGTGCAAGTAAAATACTTTGTGACTTCAGAAAGAGTGGCAACATACTTACTTCGAGCATCTATAAGCTATTTTAACTAGTACCCTATAATATCTATAATAGTAGATGCAGAGACTGTAGATGTACTCTGTGTATGCATAGTAAACAGAAAATCCATACAAAAAGCAACATGCAGGGCCTCTTCTATTCTGCGTTTCATGCTCCCTAAATTTGGTGCAGAATTATTCTCTTTTGAATCAAGCTGTAGCATCTAATTTACCATTTTAAGGAAAATGCCCCTAAAAATTCTGGCAATGAACAACTGACAGTGTTAACTTGTCATACAAAACGAAGAGATAACTGATGTATTGTTGTCCGGGTCTGCAGTAGTTGTCTGAGCTGAAAGCAGTAGCTCTGAGAGGTGTGAAGTATGCTTTTTGTCACAGTGTTCTCTCTTAGTCAAACTCTAAGGATAAATGTCTGAGTGTTTATACTAATTTTTCGTGCTGATCAGACATCCATTGCTCTTTCAGATCTGCTTTCAGGAACAATTACAGGAATTACTATTTTATTCTCCATGTGTTGACATAAATCTTAATAATATTAATGTAAATCAAATACAGAGTTGGAGTTTAATGCAACAGACTTCCTTCTTCCTGTTTTATAAAAGTTTGTATACTCAGTCAGGAAGAAGAAACAACGCTGCTTTTGATCATCTGTCATAAAAAGTGTATTAAATATTACGAGAAATACTTAAGGGAGAATGATTTGAAAACAGTGTACACTAAAATATATTTTGACAAAATATTAATTTAGCAGTTTGGAATTCTGATCAGTAACCTTTTTAAAGAGTTCTCAAGTAGAAGCTATTTCCCTCACTTTATCTGTAATTAGTACCTGTGAGTCATCTTGTTCTTTTACTTCCTCAAGTTGAAAGTCAAGTAACCACACCTAAATCTCTGCAGATGTTTCTCTTGGTTCCATAAGCATTCTGTATTACTGATTTCTGTATCAGTGAAAAGTAATCAACCTTGATACATCGGCCAATATGACACAAAAGGGAAGTGATAAAAGCTTAAGGCAAAAATATGTTCTCTGCAAACGGATTTGTCTTGTAGCTAAAAATATTTAAATTTATATAGTAAGTGATGCAGTCTCTTTTGGAGAAACATATGCTGATGTGGAAACCCGCTTTCTTCTCTTACTGGCCAAGTATTTGTTTGGGGTTTTTTTATTACTTACAGCCTTAAAAATGGAATCTGCGCTTCTAAACACGTCCAGGCAGTTGTTACACAATTTGTGTGACTCCTTTTGTAGAGGCAACTATTGCATTCAGATAGCTGCTAAGGGTAATTTTCATCCAGAAATTACTTTGAAATTAAAATTTAAATAGCTGTGGAATTATAGGAGAGGATATACTGCTTCCGTGTAAATCAATTTAATAAAAATCAAACCCCTACTATTTATTAGAAATGATTTGACAATAAATAGTGTACCAGAGCTTAGAAATACATTGCTACAAATACCAGATCTGTTCGTGTTAAGTTCTGCCAATTCAAATTTGCATCTTCCTTTTGGATATATACTGCATCCTGTGACAACAATTTTCTGATTGAAGTCCCGTATTTCTTTGATAAAAAACAAAGGAACACAAAGCAGAAACGTAGCTGGAGAAAACACGAGCATCAACAAAGCTTAACACAAATATTTACTCTATCTAAAATTACTTACTTAAATACATATTTAGGCACCCATGAAAAAGACCTCCATCTTATGCTGAAATGGAATATTGTACAGGCAGAAATGTCTTCTATGGAGAACAAAATGTGTAGTCAGAACACTTTGTTTGCTTAAAAATAGAATAAAAACTCCTGGTAACAATCAGCCTGTCCCTCCCATCTATAATGCTGCTGCGCTGAAAGCTTTCCAGCACAACTAAACTATACTTTAGCTCATGGGTATTGGAGTCAGCAGGCAAAGGGAGCTGTGATGAATATCATAACATTTTATTATTGATGCATCAATTTGAAAGACAGTGAGTCTTTCAAAAAGAAAGTAGGTGAGGAAAATTAAGCTAGTGAAAAGCTGCTTATATATATTATCTATCTAAGACTGAAATATATTGGGAAGGAGAAAGAGGCAGTGACAAAGGTGTCCAAAAACGGCTACCGAAGTGATTAAGGACCTGGATTTACCTCTTGAGAGGACACAATAAAAGAAAAAGGAAAAAAGTAATAGTTTAGTTCAGGAAGAAAATGAATGAGAAGATACATAGCAGAGGTTTGTGCAAAGTAATGGTATGACTGATGACTAGGTACATGTTTGTGCTTTCTAATGTTAAAATAACATGCTTAAAAAATAAATACAAGTCTTTAAAAATTTATACTTTTTCTGCATGGTAGATAATGAGCTCATGAAACTTGCTGCCACAATGTATAATTAAATTCAAGATTTTAGTGGGTTTGGGTTTTGGTTTGTTTGTCTATACTTTTTTTAAAAACTTTCTTGTTAATGCGGCTTTTCACCTTAACATAGACAGAGGGGAGAAAAATTACAATGGAAATAAAACTTGATGCATTCTGACTGATCAATTTGAAAACAGACTACTTTTCTGATCAAGTGTGGAATAATGTATAACAGTGGAAGGAAGGACTCTGCTAATGTCTTAAGTTAGAAGGTTGACTAGTAGACATGTTAATTTTTCTTTTTTTTTTTTTTTTTTTTCCTCGACAACTGTAGTTACCCTTGTTTTTTCCACATTAAGGAACTGGAACAAGAAAGGGCTCACATTAGCTTAGTGTCTGAGAAATACTAAACAGGCAGGAGCTGGCGTATGACCAGGACTCCCATTATTTCTGGGCTGACATCTGTAACCTTTGTTGCAGTCTTCTCTCTGATGAGTTTTGCAGCCACTCTGTTAGTGGTCTCAACAGCTCATTCTGTGCGGAGAGGGGCAGTGTTGTTCAGCAGTCTAACAGTCCACGTTGCATCATGGTATCATCTCGCTTAGAAACCACTTGCCTATGACACTGAGTGTTTTGTTTTATTTCAAGAGCAGCATATATACTTTCAAGGAGTTGGGGTTTAAAAAAAGTAAACGTGAGGGTTTGATGGAACTGTGCAATCAAGTGGAAAATATTACATCTGCCTAGCCCCATGCTGATCCCCGGGTAGGAAAGAAAAAGCTTGGTGTCAAAATTCTTGTATGTACAGTGGCTACATGGAATCCAATGTTTTTATTTAGATATATATATATGTATATAATGCATGTGCAGTCTAGCAGTGCAGGAGGTAATATATAACAAGTATGTAGAACACTAATGTTTTCATCTGTGCAGTTATAACTGGATTCCTCGCGCAGGCAGGCAGGCAGGAGCATAGAGCCGGCCTTAGCAATCGGTAGTGGGCAGCAGCTGTCGGGCTTTGGGAAAAGGCTACAGACCTTCAGCACTGTTACTCCACAGCTGTAAAACAAATGCCACTTAATCCCAGCAATTTTGGTGGCGGCATTGTCAGAGTGGCTGTTAAAGGCAGCGGGCAAATGTGCTGATGTGACCACTATAGATTCAAGGAAGTGTTTAAACTGCTTTAAAGTGCTTAAACCCTTTCAGCTCATGTCACATTTGTGAGCTTCCTCTTGAAGGGAGTGGGGTACGAGCAATGTGATTTTTTCATACTCAATAGCATGTTTACAATTGTAAAAAAAAAAAAAACCAAACCTTAGGATTGGAGAAAGCAAGGTTATTTATAGGTTTTGGACTATGAGAAAACACCCAGAATTGGGCTATACCTTTTCTTTTCTATGCCAATATAAATATTTTGAAATACTCAACTTGTTTGAGCTCAATACAATTTGAAGTAGGTTAGGTATTCCACTAAATATAGGCATGTGTAATAACCTCTTTACACATAATTTTCTAAATGATATTTAAAAAATTTCATGAAGGAAAGAATCATCAGCATATGGAACCACTCATTTCAATCCTGTTTATGTTTAATAAAGAGCATGAGAAGTACAAGTATGTTCACTAAATAGTGGAAATGTTGTTTACAGTGGTCTTTGTCTGGCAGCTAAATATCACAAACTTTCTATTATTAGTATTGAACATTAATTTGTGCTGCATCAACTGAATTTTCAGTGATTTGGACATAGTATTAAACTTCTATGCAGGACTAGGGAGCAGAAAATTCTAACTACTTCATATGCATAAGTGATGTGGTGTATACGATTAAAAGTATGAAATTGTAGGCATACATTTCAGACAGTGCTAGTGTAGAAATAGCTTCCTCTGCCTTACACCCACTTACGACCTATTGTGAAACCGTGGTCGTGCACAATGAAGGAACAACGTTAGAGTAATTCTTTACCAGATGTGAGGGTAAAGATTCCCATTTTGCTTTTTCTGTTTCCTTGGAACTTGGCAAGGTAATATGAGGCTTCTAGCCTTGGGAGTAGTCTTTCTGCTCTTGGGGATGGACAGAAAAGTTAATTATTTCAAGCATTTCCTGGGACAAGACCTGCTGAAGGCAAGTCAAAGTGACCGTCTAGGACACCAGGCAGGATATGGCCAAACAGCTGTAGCCCATCATCCACTCTGTCCATGCTAGAGCTGGGAAAATTACTGCTGCAGGAGAGATGGGTGCAAGGAAGGGCAGGAAGGGCTGTCTTCCCTTCCCACTCCACTCCTCACTGCACCCACTTCGCCAATAATAACAGGAAAGAGACACTGTCCCATTTCCATCTCTTCCTTTTCCAGGCCACTCATAGTTTGTTGTGCAGAGAAGTCTTGAGCCATCTCTGTCCTGAAAGATTTATAATTGTGTTTTTAGACTCCAGATTATCTCTTGATCTGCTGCAGACTTGAGCAGAGATCAAGAATTTGGAGCAAGAGAAGGAACAATTCCTCCTGCACGGCATCTGGAATCTTCCTGTATTGTCAGTAGCGTGTCCTTTACCAGTGCAAGTGCTTTTCTTATGAAGCAGAGGGACTTTATTGACAAGGGAGAAATTCAGTTTGTTTAGCTCTTTTTCTTCTGGACATTAAATTGGTGTCTAGGTGCATGCTAATAAGTTGCTGTCACAATGCCAAGAAAGAGGTAGTTGTTTACTGCTGTGTCCAAAGTCTGGAGTTCATAAATACATGGAGAACTCATGGAGTCAGCTGTTCCCGTCGTTTCTGTACACCATGGAGACAGTGGTTTCTTGATTGAATGTCTTCCAGAGTGTGGTCAGTTTGTTCAGGAAGGACAGAAGCAGCAGGAGTAGCAAGAAGTTGAAACAGAGTCAGCTCACTTTTGTGTCAACAGAGACAAAAGGGGAAGTCAAACTGGAGTTAGCACACCGCACTCTCACTTCCATATCATGCTGCCCAAGGGACTCTTGAACATGTGGATTCAAATCTGGCTCGTTACTGCAAAGGCATCTCAGATATATGAAAATAGGAACTGAGGTTATTTTTCTTTTTTGACATACCTGCCTCAACAATGTATTAAGAGGATTTTTTCTGAAATAATTTGAACCTGGATATCAGACCCGTTTCTTTGTGCCGTAGTAGAATTCCTCTTCCTTTTCCACATATAGCTATGTTGTACCAATGTGGTGAAGTAATGGAGATTCAGAACTCATATTTTTAACCGAGGTGGACTGCCTTCTTTATAAGCATGAGCCAAGATATCTCTCACCCTGCTGGTACCTGTACAAATGTTTTTTTCTGTCTTTCATCTTTGCTTCCCTCTGTGAACCCTCAGTCTCATTGATTTTAACTTTGCTTGAGTTCCAATCTTGCCCTTCTGACTCCTCAGTAATTTACACTATATCCCTGTTGCCACCATGTTTGGAAGATTACTTCTTTATGCTGGTATTCAGGAGCATCTTCCTCTTCCTGATCCAAACTGGTACCACTTACTTCGCCAGTGAAAAGAATAATGTGTGCAGGAACTCTTCTGTGGATAGAAATTGTTATGCGGCTGCCTGTACTGTCCTTGTCTTTGAGTGCTACTCAGATATGTTCTTTCTCTTGAAACACAGTCCAGGAAATTGCCCTTGTTTTGTGGCAAAATGGGTAAAGTTGTCCCCAGTGATAAAAGGGTTTAACAGAGGATTTCCTTTTTTCTTTCTCCTGCTATGATTACGGCTGCATTTGTCTTATAGGTTTTCCTTCTTAATAGGATGACACAACGTGACCGACTTGCACTTTTATGTCATGCAGTGATATGTTAAAACTATTTTGGGAGCAAAAAGCTGCTTTCCCAGCAGCCAGTGAGCACCCAGTTCAAAGCTGAACAAACGTCTTCATGCAGAGAGAGCACTTGGTAGCCCAGACAGAATGGAAATTGTAATGGTATATTTAGTAGAAGCCATGAGGGAATGTTTTAGCAGAGATTATCACTAACTAAATTAAAGATTGATAATTTAATTTTGCTTCCAAAGAAAGATGGTGAGAGTTGCATCCTTCCTCTCTGGAATTGGGTGGGAAAAATGCTCTTAATATAAATTATATTCTGGTACTGGAGAAGTGTGTCTCACAGTATTCCTTTCGTTATGTTGATTAGAGAGCACCAGTGCACAGAAGTGACAGCTATACCATTAGGGCATGTTCACGACTAAGATAAGATAAATAGAACTTCATGTTAACATTGCCTCTTCTGTAATTTCACATTAAGACTGCACTCAACAAAATGTCTTGTGTCTCTTAGCTATACAGTGCACATCAGGAGGAGCCTTATAACAGTATGATCAGGATTTTATTACTGCTGCCAGATTACAAAGAAGCATTTTTAAAAGTAGGTGTCCATGCAGTCTGTGCAGCTGTGATGATTTACTGTAGATGATTGTGTGGCACTTACCTCTTCAAAAACTAATCTGCTAGAGCAGTGAATATCATTATACCCATTTCACAGATAATGAATCTGGACTTTGATACAGTACAGTTCAGCTTCAGAAGTCAGCGGCTGATCAGTCATATTTAGGTTTAGGGAGAAGCTGGAAGGCACTAAGCCCAAAGATAATCCTTCCTTCCAAAACGAGAGCTTTATAAGCAGTGGTTCTTAATATGTTATTACTGTTAGCGTAGAACTTATTTCAGTGTGGCCAAAAAGACCCTTGAGTTGCCAAATGGCAGGTCACAAATGAAATTAAAAACTTTTTTCCCCTCTTGGAAACAACACAGTATCCTCCTTGGTATTGCAATAACGAGCACAATGTTGAGACAGAGACACCAACCTGTATTTAGAGAGTGAATCACAGCCCGGTTTACTGTGTCTTCTGTGTTTTTAGTGAAAAAACTCAACTCCCGGAGATGTATGGGCATGAGAATTTAAAGAATTAAGGATTTGGTTCATTTGCTGGGGTTTGTGCCTGTAGGGAAAAACTGGAAAACCTGAACTGTGAGTGCTGCAAAAATGGAAAGGAAATTTAGCCAGTGTTTTAAAAAGAAACCTTGCAATTAGCTTTATGGCTTACTTAGATATTTGAGTGCTTAAGGTTAGCAAGAGTCTTGAATCTTTCTTGGAAGAAAAACAGTACAGGGAAGAGTTTCAGGTATGGGTTGTATACCAAGATACAGTCACCTACTCACATTCAGCAAGTACATGCCTGACAAATCCCGGTGGGATGACAAACAGGGCAGTCCTGCCTTCTCCCATGTCCTGTGTGATTTACAGCTTTATACACCAACCAAGCAAAATCTTGCAGCACATTCACTGATCTGTAGGCAGTCACAGCAACTCACAGTGTGGGTGTCATTGAAGAGCCTGGACAAAAGCCCTTGATCAGCTATACTGCTTGTTCTACAGTAATTGCAGCATCTGAGTGTTTTTCAGGGGTATACACAAATAAAGCACATTACTATAATCCACAGATAACACAGCCATTGTCACAGTATGAACACTTAAACCCCGCGTTTAAAAAACGCGCAATTTATGTTTTTTATTTTACCCCTTTTTAAAAAGAAAAAAATAACACTATTACATTGGTAAATCTGGTTTCATCAAATTTAAGAATCAAAGCACACAGAACAGAATCAGGAATGCAGACATAGCAATCATGGAAATACATGTGAGCAAATAAAGACTACATACTCAATGGCTGCTTTAAAATGCATGTGAAGGGAATGGCATCGCTGTTGCATTGTGCCTGGCTGCCCATGAGACATATCTGAAAATTATACTCAATGAAGATACGGCACAAAAGAGAACTGGGAGCAATTGAAGTCGTATTGTTGGGGCAGGAGCCAATGAAAGAAAAAGGTTTGCTCTTCCTCCTCTCCAGACCACTAGATAAAGGAGGTGGTTTGTAATCATGAGGGATGGACAATCAGGGGGGTTTGGGTGGTATGTTTTTTCTCTTTTTTTTGGTGATTAAAAGACAGAGTGAGAGTACAGAAAGTCGTGTATTGTCAGCGAGTCAAAGTAGATTACAAAGGACAGTGAACACAGAAGAAAAAGACAGCTAAAAAAGATGTTGGTCTCTTTTTTTTTTTTCCTTTTTTTTTTTTCCTTTTTTTTTTTTTTCCCCTCACTAAAAAGCTTAAGAGGGAGAGGAAAAGTTCCTTTATCTAAAAAGAAAAGGAATGAAGATATTTGCAGTTTCTGGGTCAGCACAAAGGCTCAGCTGATAGTCATACGTTCTCCGTTTCAGGCGATCAAGTTTGGAAGTGACCTCAAGAATTTTCCTCCCTTGACCTTCCAGGTAGAGGTGCTGCAACCTGGAAGGAGGGGTTTTGCATTGTGCAGTCCCACGCAACTTTCATGGGAATCCCACAGATTTCGAGATGAAGTGGAAGCCCTTTAAGGAGATTGTTTGCTTTGCCATTTGGAGATAACCTGTACATGGCTGCTGGACGGATAGTGCTGACTTTAAAAACTGGGAAGATGAGCGATTGTTTGTCTTCCCAAGTAACTGATGCAAGAACAAAGTGGGAAATGGCACACAGCCTCGTTCCTCTGAATCTCTTGTTTTTTATATGACTAGCGTTGGTCGAACTGGTTGATTAGTATAGCACAGATTGCTCTGCCAACAGTCTCCTCTGAGCACGCAAGCCTTCCCAGTAATCCTCACTGTAGCTGTATAGCAGAGGAAAGATGTGATTTATCCTATACTGAGGATCCTGCACTGCAAGGAAGTTGTGACCTTCTGTTCTGCTATTTCCAGCTTCAGTTGGTCAGCAGATTAAAAGGTTAAATGTGGGCCATGTGAAGGTGAGGAAAACAAACTACCATCCTTGAGTTTAGAGTGGGTGCTGAGATACCAAAATACCTATGGAAATCAAAAGAATATATACTGAGCAAAATAAAGCTCTACTAATACAGACACTTCTGGGAAACTTCATCTTTGTAGCTATTTTGCTGGCCTCCCCAGACCCTAATGTTGCAGCACTAGAGTGGAGTGAAATAATTGTAACACCTGCTGGGGCTGGAAAACTAGTTTTAAGAGACTGTTTCTTTTGGCTTGCTAGGTTTAAGATGGACTACATCTTTCACAAGATCAAAAAGGCACACTAACTCCCGTTTTATGGGGAGGTTTGTGAAAACAAAACCCGACCAATCCCTACCAGTAAATTCTTCTATAAAGCAGAAAGCGACCAAAAAAAGTCAGCAAAGAAATTATTTTTTATATTGACTGCGAAGGGCAAATGGAGTCTCGAGTCTCTGATTCTGTATGAGAAGCAGGAGGTGGTTAGTGCCACTCACTGTGCTGAACATCAACCATTTTGTCTTATGGTACAGTTTGTGCTCAATATCAGATGTCAAGACTCTTTTCACGTTTGCCTTCTTGTTGGGATTCTAACTGAGGGGCATCACTTCACTTAGCATTTGAAACTAATCTGGCCTAACTTGCTAAGCCTTCTCATCCAAATTCAATACCAGAACAGAATATTTTGACAACTCCTGAGTTTCGTTCTACTATATCAACAAGAAAACAAACATTCTGGGGCTTTATTTTGCTGGTTTGGGTACTATAGTTGAAAGCAAAATTACGTCAACATAAATGTTCTTGAAATAGATTATATAGTGTATCTCAAGTTTCTTGGCTGGTAGGTTGGGGTCTTTTTCCCCTCCAAATGTCAGAATACAGTTGGGTGAGGGAGACTGTCTTTGCATGCTACAGATACATACCAGTCAATAAGAGCTACCAGGCAATGGCAAGGAACCCTCCGTGTCCTAGGCACTGGCACCCACTGGGCAGCTATATTAAGTTCTAGAAAGCAGAAATCTCCATCTAAAACAGTTGTTTGTGTTTTGTTTGTTTTTTTTTTTTTCCACAAAAGAGAATTATTTGCTACCATTACCGTTGCTGTCAGTGCAGTTTTCCTAGTTTAGAGTTCTCAGTAGTATAGGGTTAGCATTGCAAGGGTAATTGGACATGGTTAGCCTAGCTTTTACGTCCTCTCCTATGGGAACATAAGGACCAGAATGTACAGGCATAGCAGTACTGAATGCTGGTCCTGCAAGGAAAACATGTGTTGGGTACATGTGTCTCACAGACTCACGCAATAGGATACACATGGAGTACAACATCTTGAAGCATCAGAGCTATTGTAGGATAAGTAATTGCTTCATCTCAAGCTGCATCCAGATGCACAGCCCACAGTCTTGGCTAGGAGTTCACTCTTTCACCAGAGCCTGGTGAGAAGAATAAAATCTTTGCAGTACAAATGTTGCCACATTTAGCCACGTTTTTCTCACTTGAAACAAGATTGCTCTAATCTGTTTTGCATATGGCTACAGCCTGAGACCATTTAGAAATGGAAACTAATACAGAATGTCACAACTCACTCAGTATGTCATTCTGCAGCGGGATCTCATTACACTGGTGCTTGGGTTTGGCTGTGGTTGCGAGTAACTTTTTGAGTAAAGTTTTGGTCTTAACTTCCCTGCACCAAGCTGTTGCTACTAGGAGTAGTGGATGGGGTACCTCAGAGGTACTGCCCATGAAAGGGCTGCAGTTTTGGAGTTCAGCCCCTTTCTCTGGGGAGGGAGAGGGGAAAAGTGACAAGACTGCTGTCATAAAAGTACTGACAGGCCTGTTTATTCAAGTTTGTTCTTTATAGCCTCCTGTGAGGTATGGAGTCTTTCTGTTTTGCACCATCCTAAGAGTGTGGTTGTTACCTACGTATGATCAGTGATGACAGTGACATTCTCTGTACTACTTCCTCTTGAGTCGTCTTTGCCCAGGGTGTGCTCTATTGCTCTGCCTTATGACATGTCCTTTTCCCTTCTTTCCCCTGTCTGTAGGAGTTCCAGGATGAGCTGCATTTAGCTAGCTCTTTTCCCCAGACTACAAAATCTGGCCAACTTTAACAAAAACACAGCCTTGTGGGTATTTTTTTAAAGTAGTAGGTTTTGCAAAGGAGAGAGATTACATAACAGTGTAAGGGGGGGATTATGAATATTGCTCTAAAACGCTATAAGAAAGTGTACATTTTCTCCTCTTCTGAAATTTGAAACAAATGGATGTCTGTTGGGGACACAGGTGGCAGATGTTGTCTCTGCTCAAAGGTGAAAGAAATCTTTCAGTCTAGTGTCTAAAGAACAGGTATATAGCCTCACAGAGGAAGAATTTAGCTTCACAATACGTTATCAGTATGACTCAACTGAGATCAAGCACTTTTCTTGAAACCACTGCATTGTCTTACACAAAAACAAACAGTCCCTCAAACTTTTGATGGATGTAACGACTTGTCTATCTGTAGGAACACCAAAACAAGTAAAACGGAAGTAGAAATTTCTCTCCAGGTCTCCTGGGCGCTGCAGACACAGAGAGTGTGTGTTCTTTCAAAGCTCCATAGGGTTAACAGGAAAGGGGGTAGGAGTCAAGGTTCAATCCTGGTTACTTCATTGTATTTTTTGATCCACAAGTTAAGTTGCTTTCATCATCATCAGTTTTCATATTTTTTGATCCTTGTGCCCTTAGATAATCTGTATGTGCTCTATGTCTCATAAAATTTCTCTTTCTGCCATTTAATTTGAACAGAAGTCTACAACAGAGCCGAAGATGCATGCCAACACTAACTGTGCAAAGACGTGGATAGTTTATTCTGATAAATGTATTTGTTTACTGGAAACCTGCTGCTTTATTGATATTTATTTTTCCATAATAAGGTCAATGCATCTTATCCTCCTGATGGAGAATTAGGTAATATTTAATTGCCGTTCACCTGAAACATTCTCTTGGCATAAATTATATTTAATGCTAATTGAATTACAAAATTTGAGCTTATCATATTGAACATTTATGATCTGTGATACATATCCTGTTTATACAGAATTAAGGAGGTGTTATTAAATGCTTGGTCACCTTTGATACGTGTTATTATCAATTATATCCTTAATTATTATTATCTGTCAAGATGGGCTTTATGAATAAGTATAAGGTAGAGTTGAGAGGTTATGCTTCTGAGTCATTAATTTAAACTTGCATATATTCAGTAGTATTTGGAAAATTGGTCTGTGATTGTGCATGTCTTCCAAAACAATTTATCCAAACAGATTAAGGAGAGAAGTAGTGGTTAGTTTAATGATAAAAAGTGGCGTTCTTTTAAAATACCTTAATTGAGAATAAACAATTCCAAAGTATTTGCTATAAAATAGGTGAATATAAATGAGACGTCATATATACAGCTTAAGGGATATCTTCACATTTATGAATCTGAGGAAAACATAAAGAATAGATTGAGATCAAAAGCAACAGGCAGGAGCCCAGGTTTTTGACTTAGGTATTTTCAAAAGATATGCAACTGGCAATGTTTGTGCATGCTGTCTGATCATTTATGCTAGTAAAGAAGAAACTGGCAAGATCAAAAGCTGAAGAGTAAAGTCCACCTAAGCTCTGTTAAGACCACCTGTCTGAGAGCCAGGGTTCACTGAGGACTGAAAGATAAGCAATTTCATCTTTCTGTCTTTATCTGAGGAAACTCCTCAGGAAGCTCAGATGATCCTTCAGTCTGGAATTGTCCCTTTTAAAATGAAAATTAAATCCTCACTGAAATTTGACCATAATGAAATTAAGAAATGGCTCCTGTCCACTCCCTTGTGCTGGTCTAATCGGAGAAAACAGGGAGATCATTTAATTCCTTTTACTGTGAGGCAAAATGTGTTTGTTTGAATATTACCCCATGGCGAGGGCTCAGCAGGCAGGTGAGTTGCTGCATAGCTACAAAGTGCTGCCACTTGTCAGTCATACTTCCTTTGCTAGGAGTTGCTGTTCAGACCAAGTCATTGTTTCTGGTGTACGTCAGTGAAGCAACATCCTTCCCCTGGGAGTATTCATCCCTCTGTTCTGAATTTGGCCCATTCTTTACACTGAGCAAATGTCTAAAGTTATGGATTGGAAAAAAAACAAACCCTGAAATAAACTCTAAAATGCCTCTGATTCACAGCTCCTTTGCAGCTGTTGCAAAATGTAAGTTTTGAAGCCATTGCGTGGTATTGTCAATCCAGACAATTCATGCATATGAAGAATACTGACGTTATTAAATGGTTCACTAAAACTCTTGACACTTCAAGGCAAAGCAACACTATTGTTTCAATCTGTGCTTAATGATAATTGAATTATTAATCTTGAACTTACCATACTGAACATTTAAAATCATCATGTTTCTCCAAAATTAAAGCAAGTGAAAGAGAGAGAAACTATTAAATGCTTGGTCACTTTCAATAAGTAGTATTATCAATTATATTCAACAATTATTATTATCTGTCAAGATCAGCTTTATGAATATGGAGCCTTCATGGTGTTAATATGCATATGCGTATTAAAATATATGAAAAGTTGCAATGCATGAACAGTAGCTGATTTTCAATATTTACAATTCAAATATTTCCATTAAAAAGCGTGTGTGATTCATACAAAGAGTTAACTGTGAGAAAGTAAGTAATGTTTTGGAACCAGTAGGCTTTAGAAAGAATCTACAGCTAATGGTGTTTTAAAATGGCCAAATGGACTCCTATCAGTATGCTCAAATTAAAATACTCAATTCTTGCTGAAACATAATTTCTTCTGTCAGCTGACATTAGCAGAGCCCAACTAATAATGGTGATGAAGATGATCTGTTTAGAACATCTACAGTGATCGGTTGCAGTGCAGCCACCCCGTCATTTACAAAAGTGGTTTTGTTCACATTCTGTAGAATTCAGGTGACCTTGACCACCTGAAACCAACATACTCCTTATCTGAAGAAACACAATGTCATTAAATTAATGAAATGGATGAGTGAATAGGGACTATGTGCAATGATCCTGCTAACTTTGCTTCCCCCTAACCTGAACCACGTTTCATTTCTCTAACAATGTATTCCAGACGTGCTTTTTTGAAATAGCACTTATATAATGTTTTTATTGACTTAAGGTTTACAAGAACTTTCTCGTGTGTAGTTTGACTGATCCAATTCAAATGCTCTTTGTTAGCAGTCTTTTATGCAAGTGTATACCTAACTAACATTACCATTTTCCTCCAGTGCTCTCAGACATCTAAAGCAAATTGTTGTGGCCTTCTGTTTAGTCCTGTGTATAACTGTTTACTCATCAGTAAATTGCTTATCTTTTGATAAATTACTCCAAACAAAAATAAAATCAAAACTATTAGAAATAAGTATCATAATTTTGTTCAAGGGTATTAAACACAAATCCCTAAGATGAAATCGGAGTTATCAGAGATTAGTAGTTTCCAAAGAAACAGTGTGATGTCCCATCTTTTAGGTCTGCGTTTTTGTTGGGCTGGAGATACTAAGTTGAAGGTTCAAGAAGATGACGGTTTGCTGACAAGGTTCCTGCTTTATATACACACTCTTCCAGGGAAGGACTAAAAAGGGGGTTTTGTTTTCCAGCCTACATTTTCATTGAGTATGAAACATTACCTAGGTGATAGCCAAGAGAAAACATACCTTCCTTTTCACTGCTACAGCCACTGGATGAGACTCCTACAGATAATTAAGCTTCCTGCTCAAAGGAGGAAAAAAAAAAAGGAAAGAAAAACGTACTTGCTGCCACCTTCTATTTTCTGTGGGACATGTCATTTTAGCAAAAATAAAACCAAAACACAGGGTTTATTTTGGAAAAAAAAAATAATCTGGTGCAGGAGAGACCAACTTCAGTTGTCATACTGCATTATAAGTTATTAATAAGCATAAGGTCTGCATGTGTGCACGTATTTTGGAAATGTATTGTTTGGTTACATCAGTACAGGAGACCCAAAATAGCCCAGCGTGCTGTTAGAACTCTGAATTTGTTTGTGCCTGTGATGTACTGCATCAGTTAAAGTAATGCACTGCATTGGCAAGAGCTTTTAAGAGTTTAGCAATCACTTTTGTCCAATTTTGTGATATGCTACTGATGCTGCAGGAACTCATAGGAGCTAAATGGTACCTGTATAACAGGAAGATACGCAACGCTTTTTTTTTTTTTTTTTTTCTGTTTTGCTTATGAATCTGTGAACAACTCTGGCTCTGAGTTTCCTTTTTGTCTTCCCTTGTACATTAAGGCAATGAGTTCTTTTACGATATGATTGAATTGTCCAATAGCTCTAGTGTTTCAATAGTTTTCTGTTTTTTTTATTTACTTTCTCCATTGATGTTTTCAACTATTGTCTTTCCTTATCATGTCTGTATCTCGGTTACCAAAGAAATTAAGAACAGGCAAGCCATTCTATTGTCTCCTTTTTACCCCTCTGGTAACATTCTTTTTCAATACCCCCCATATACCGAGGGAAAAACCAAATCTTGTTAAATGTGTACTTTGCAGGCCACCTTTCACTTTACGAACTGATCACCTGCTGGCTTTACAAGAGGAGCTTGTACTTCAGAAGTAACGGCTTCATTGGGAAATGCATTAAGTTCTTATGTTCTTCCATAGTCAAACTAGTCTAGTCTTGGTAACTGCACTTTATGATTACCTCATCTATCTCATGACATTTCATGTCAGATCTGAAAGTACAGCTATTGTAAGTTTCTTGCTCACTGGCATTAACCTCAGAACTGAAGATGACAGAATGTGTAACCTCTTACGTACTTTGTAGCTCTCGTTACACAAGTTTTCTGTCCATACACAGAAGTAGTTCATTTTCCTTAGCAGCACAAGACACAGCTTTAATATTCCTGAGTGATTACAGATAGTGAGATAAGACACAAAAGACTGTTTTAAAGTGACATTGTCAAGTACATTTTAGTACTTCAAAAATATGTTCATAGGAGGACATGTATATAAAAGAATGAAAAGCCAAAGTCAGAAGCAATCAATTATAAAGATTATGAAAAATCTCAAGCACATGCTGTATTTCAAATAACCTATCAAGTATTTGAAAACTTAATTCATAGTCAACAATAATAGACCATGATGTGTAGAATATACAAAAACCTGCATATTATACAGGTAAATCAATGAGGGGTTTTGACAGTTATGGTGAAGGAAGATAGTGGTTAATATTCCCTGTGAAGCTGCCTAAAAATAGTTCACTCCAATTGGAAAATGGAAGAGACATAGGCATTAAAAAAAATAAAATAATATATTAAAAAGGATTATGACTTTCTATAATCCTATTTAAATATTGCCTGAATAATCTGCACATTTACATATCTTTTAGCATGAAAAGTGCTTTGAAATTCATTTAACCCATGATCTATTTTAGAGTTTGGTACTCCAAGCCCAAAAGCATTTTCTATTATATTTGAGGATTTTGTGCTACGCATTAGAAAGCAGGCTTTTTTCTAACCAGAGTTTGGAATTTGTTTGCTATCCATTATAGTTTTAAAATAATTTTGTGAACGTTGAATGTTAGGCAATGTTTATGAATTGTTTGCGGGAAGTAGATTATTGATTATTGTGCACTCTGAATCTGCTTTTGAAGTGTTTGATAAGTCAACCAAGAACACAGAGTGTGTTGTTTTCCCTCTCTAGCAGTGTAAGAAGAGTACTTCAGAAAATTGGTTGGTTATGCTTGCGTGCCTGTTAACAAATACTCATAAAGTTACTATTGATTTATATAACTTCCTGGAAATACTAATGGAAGTGTATATAAAAGTGGCTGAAATATAAAATAATGCTGAATTTTTAGGCATATACATGAATACTTTTATTTCTGCTATGTATCCGTTCAGTAATTGTGTACAGTCAGTAGGAAGACTCCAATGGAGGGCCTACTTGTCCAACTACATTATATCAACCTTCATAAAAGCTTAATCCAAAGACAGAAATTCAATAATATTTTAATATCTGTTCAATACTGCGATTGATTTGTTTCATTTTTTTTTTCAACACTCATTATTCTCCTTCAACTTCGATAGTGCCAAAGAGGGGGTCTATTTTAATCTACAGGCAGGGGTTTAAAATCTCTGGTCGACTTCTTGATTTACTGTCAGTATCTTTTTCCACCGGTGCAGTGAAAAATCTTGTCTTGATGATCTCCCTGGCAATTTCTAAATGATTTAAGCAGACTCAAGCAACATCCAGTTATAAAATGCACATCAATATGAAACGAAAATTAAATGGAGAAGCCAGTAAAAGTTTGTTCATTAGTCACTTTAGACAAAGGTGATCTCAATTTATTATACTACTTATTATAATAATCAGTATTGTTATATATCTTCTGAACCAGTGTAAGTGTAAAAAGGGCATTGAATTGCCATTTAGACAGAAGTCCCCCATCTAAAGTATATGCGTCTGTCTTAGTGGGTTTTTTGGTTTTGGGGTTTTTTTTTCCAAATGGCTTTTCAAAAGACCTCAAAAGATCTTCTGTCAATTTATACGCTCAGGCCAGGTTTAATCTAAGGACTGGAGAGCTCTTGACTTTAAAAAGAAATAAATAAAAATTTTTGCCTTTTGAAATATGGGTTTCTTGCTCTTCTGTTATCGTTCCAGGTATTGGATGTGTTGGAGTGTTGTTTGTCTCTGGCTGTATGGAAACAAGAATGTGAAAAGGTCATGGGTGAATTTTTTCTTTTTTTTTTTTTTTTAACTTCAATTATCCTCCTTATGTAGTTAATCATCCTTGAGACCTCTCACAAGCTTTCTGGCATTGTCTGTGAATTGTGCTTGGTGCAGAATACAGGTAGTTTCTGATGAGTCAGTTCAGTCCAAGGAGCAAACTTAGAAACCCTTCAGTATGACAAAAGCTAAGCAGCACAATTCTAAAGCAATGTGGTCATCAAATGTTGGCATGTGTAACTTACAGGTAATTAACACTGCCATAAAATTCCTGCACGAATATTAAAGGAAAATTTAAAATATTTTAAGGGTGACTAAAGTAGTACAGCAAACTTAGGTAGGACTGCCAGCTGTTACAAAAGTCTGGCAGGAGCAGTGAGGGCTGCTGTAATCCATTAACATTTGATATTTCATCTCATCAGATTATAGAAATTCTTGCAGCTGTATTTGAGTACAGTAAAATATGATGAATTTGCTTCCATAAACTGGCTTGCCATTCCAATAATGTCATGGACAGTAACGTTCTCATCGGCTGTTCATCTGATTGTTGGTCTTATTTTAGCTGATTTAATGGGACAGTTAGAGACGCGGTATCTCATTCTTGCTATGACAAAACGTTATACCAGATAAGGCTGTGCTGCTCTAGAATGATAACAAGTGGGCCTTAATCATCAACCTGTTCCATGCTATTACAGACAGGGAAGAAAAGGAGTTTGAGAGGGCTCTTCTGCCAAGCATACAAAGATATAACAATACTCAGTAGTAACTGATGAACCAAGCAAATTTGTGTTGAAAAGACAGCACACATTTAACATCACAGTGGTGAAAGTACCAAGGTGTGATGGGTTGTCCATCACTGGCATCAAAATTCCTTTTTGGAATTTTGATCCTTCCTGGATCTTTTCCTGCAAATGCTCTGGCTTAAACAGGAAGTCCCACATCTTGTGTTATGCATTTGAAATCTTTTCAGTTTGACTTGAGTTCCCTGTAGGATATGGTTTGCTGTTTCATTTTGCTGAATTTTTTACCTTTGAGTCATTTCCTTTTGGGGCAGCCATGTTTGTATTAACACATAGGGTAGTCAGTGGCTGTTTTCTAACCTTTAGTTTATAACATTTAGCTATTAATTTTCCCTTTGTTATTTAATACTTTAAATAATTTAAGTATTTAAAAGTTTAAATACATTATTTATCATGTATTACATTCTCTGATGTTCCATCATTTTCATCCAACAACTTCTCTTACTGCTGAGACGTGATATCTTCAATTTCATGGCTAATTCTAGCTACATGAGATTTGATGAGTTAAATGCTATTTAAGTAAAATTTTTCTCCTGTCTTGTCTCTAACGTAGCAAAGTTCTGGCCTCATGTTTGCCACGGTAGGCACTGTGGTCTCTCTGTCAACACAGCTATCAACCGTGCTTTATAAAGCTCATGGTGATCTTAACGTGAAATATGTTTCATAAGAACTAAGTACTAATGTTTGAAGTCTCTGCATTTTTGTGTTGTTTTCTTGATATATGTTAAAGTGGCATATTCTTCAAGCAAAGGGAGAATCTGATCACGGAATCACGGAATCTTCAGAGTTGGAAGGGACCTCTAGAGATCATCTAGTCCAACTCCCCTGCTAGAGCAGGATTGCCTAAAGCACATTACCCAGGACTGCATCCAGGCGGGTCTTGAAAATCTCCAGAGAAGGGGACTCCACAACCTCCCTGGGCAGCCTGTTCCAGTGCTCTGTCACCCTCACCGTAAAGAAGTTTTTCCGTGTATTTGAATGGAACTTCCTATGTTCTAGCTTGTGCCCATTGCCCCTTGTCCTGTCGCTGGGAACCATTGAAAAGAGCCTGGCTCCGTCCTCCTTAAACCCACCCTTTAGATACTTGTAAACATTAATCAGGTCCCCCCTCAACCTTCTCTTCTCCAGGCTAGAGAGTCCCAGCTCTTTCAGCCTTTCCTCATAAGGGAGGTGCTCCAGTCCCATAATCATCTTGGTTGCCCTACACTGGACTCGCTCCAGTAGTTCCCTGTCCCTCTTGAACTGGGGAGCCCAAAACTGGACACAGTATTCCAGTTGTGGCCTCACCGGTGCAGAGTAGAGGGGGAGAATGACCTCCCTCGACCTACTGGCCACACTCTTCCCTATGCAGCCCAGGATGCCATTGGCCTTCTTGGCGACAAGGGCACACTGCTGGCTCATGGATAATTTGCTGTCTACCAGGACCCCCAGGTCCTTCTCCTCAGAGCTGCTTCCCAGCATGTCCGCCCCTAACATATACTGGTGTTTGGTATTCTTCCTTCCCAGGTGCAGGACCCTACACTTGCTTTTGTTGAACCTCATTAGGTTCTTCTCTGCCCAGCTCTCCAGCCTGTCCAGGTCATGCTGGATGGCAGCACGGCCCTCTGGAGTGTTGGCCACCCCTCCCAGCTTGGTATCATCAGCAAACTTGCTGAGGATACACTCTGTCCCCTCATCTAGGTCATTAATGAATAAATTGAACAAAATTGGACCAAGATCAAAGGATCAAGGAAACTTTGGATCAAAGTTTCCTGAATGAAATATTGCTGTTGAATCATTGAGTTCTTCATGGTAGACGTTTGCTAAGGAATTTCAGTTTAAAACAAGAATGTAACAACAACTAGGCTTCCAGACTCCACTGTATTTCTGCTTATGCATTGGAATTCAAGTGAAATTTGGTAGCTACATACTGAAAGGATTTTTTAGTGGACTTAAAGTAACAAACTTTTTTTTTTTCTTGGTCTCAAACTACTGTCAATGTATTTATTAGTGTGTACAGAGATCATAATTTCTCTATCCGCTGTGGATAGGCTAGAATGTGGGCTTTGCTAATATTGTGTTAAGGGAGAAACTAGCTAAATAGAAAAGGTAATATAGACAAATGTTTCATGAAAAGAGGGTTTGGCCCCAAAATCAATGCTGAAATATAATGAGTAAGTGAAATATATGCTGCCACAAAGTTATTCTTCTAACGTAACAGCCGATGGTGCAAATTAGTGGGAGAAAAATCTGATAACACCCTCTTTAAAATTTCCTAGCACCTTTTTTTCTTCTTAAATTAAAAAAAACCACCACCACCTTTTTTTTTTTTTTTTTTCACTTGCCACCTCATGACTCGTAACAGTTTGAATACATTTTAAACATACTATATATGAGAAAAGAAATTGCTGGCCAGCTGAGACCATGTAGACTGAATTTCAGCCTGAAGTGAATTTGACAGCTGAGTTATTGCAGACAGTGCTGTAATAACAACATTACCACCCCGACTGGATACATACATGGAATATTCTTTACACAGGAACTTATTTGCAATTCAGAAAACTCAGCTTGAACTTTAAGCACCAGTGAAATGGATTCTAGCTTCACAGTGATATGCTGGAGGAGGTTTTTCAGTGGTTCAGGCAACGTTTTGCTTAGCCCGCTTTAAGACTCAAAGGAGGCTGTTTCTGGAGAGATCACCTCTCCCTTTGGTATTATAAAAATCGCCTTTGCCTGTGATTATTTGAAGAGATGCTTTTTGCCTTCAGAATGTATCTCTCTGAACTAAATGGAGCAAATGCACTAAGTTCCTGGGGAAGGAGCCCAAACTACCTTCTAAAAAGTCATCTTTCTTGCACATATACTTGCACACTGGGCAACACACTTCAAATTATGCACATTGAAAAGAGTACTTTCTTACATTAAAAGAGTATGTTTCCAGAAAAAGGACTGAATGTGATACTCATTCTTCTAATTCTGCCATCTTGTCCTTTCCTTTCACTTCCCTCCCAACCTCTCTACCACTGGTTGTGAAAGCATATTTCTGTGTGACTGAAAAACTGTTATGTCTTTTTTAGTCCTTCACAGAATAAGGAATTTTAGCACAGGCTAAGTGGGCCATTGAACTGACGCAGGGAGCCCCTTGTAACATCCTTAATTGTAGCTACACTGAGAGAGGTTCCTGAATTCAGATGATGTAAAAATGTTTTACGCTTTCCCTTCTCTAGAAATGTAAAGTGTCTTTATTATGGTGAAACCTTACCAGAGAGAGGAATTACGTAGGATTCACTCTCATCAGTTGTGTAGCAATATCTCTGTCTTTATTTTAAGATCATTGCATATGATAATAGTACTTTGGTGCAAAGATAAGTGCACGCTGCTTGTTGGTTGGTTGGGTTTTGTTGTTTTGGGTTTTTGTTGGTTTTTTTTGGTTGGTTGGTTGGGTGGGTTTTTTTGTAGCAGTCCTTATCTATTTACAGGACTCGGGGGGTGTGTGTTTGTGAAAATGCAACCTCTTTGAACAGGCTGTATGCTTTTCATAAGTAACTCATTATCTTGGAATTTTTGTGAAACTCGTGATGAAACCTTGAATAGACTCTTGGTATTGAAGTGAATGTTACTTTTGGTTTCATAACTTTGACTGTTATACTTGCTGCATGGACTACATGGGTCTTACGCTCAAGTTATGTGAAAATACAAGCTGCTTCTCAATAGAGGAAATGTCTCTCCTTCCAGAGAGGATGGTAGGGTTGTACGTTTGAAAGACAGAAAAAAGTTGGACCTGCATATATGCAAAAAAGACTCTGTGTGGAAATTACCAAAAATTTTAATTTACCATAACTATATTCTTCATTTTGGAAAACATGAACAAATATCCAAGGGATAGCATTTAATTCAGAACTGCTTCCAGGAAGATCTGACTTGCAAACTGAACCTGTACTATTGTCATAAATGCCACATCACAGGAAATCACTGACACTAATGCTGACCAAAACATTTGTGTCTTTCCAACATTTTTAGTATAATGCTTGAAAGAACTCATGCAGTATTAGAAAAACTTCCAGTGTACAGTAATTCACTATTAAAAATCACTTGCTCCATACAATAGGGTTCTCTCTCTAGTCACATGTTATTAGGAGCTTTTTGCATAACTGTTTGGGTAGTAACATTGCCTGAAGTAAGTAACAATGCTTTCCAGAAGAAAATTTTCTATGGTTAACTATAAAATATGGCAGACCATTCATTGGGAGAGATGAACACTAAATGAGCCAGAGGAAGCCAAAATCTCAGACCATTTTGAAATATTTTCTTCCTCTGTTGTCTGTGACAAACCCCTTCATACCTGAACCCATTTTCTAATGGTTTTTGAAATTCTGGTGAAGTATCATGTGACATCACTATAATATTATCATGTGATATGGCCCTTCTTATGCCTTTTCCTTCTCATTGCTGAGAACGATGGTTATGGCTAGAGTTGAAGTCACCTAGTGTTTTCATGTTAAAATCCTGTTTGCTAATTTAACTTAGGATCCTCTCTGTGGCTCTCATGATAACAAAAGTAATTGTTTCTGAAGGGAAAATGTTCTCATGTTTTAAAAACTGTAGCCTTTTCTGCTGGATTCTGGATGAATTTGCATTTCCTTGCTTTTGAACACCATCTGGCAGAATCATTCATGATATCAGCCTGGAGAAGAGAAGGGTGCAGGGAGACCTTATAGCGGCCTTCCAGTATCTAAAGGGGGCCTACAGGACAGATAGGGGAGGGACTCATTATCAGGCAGTGGAGTGATAGGATGAGGGGTAACGGTTTTAAACTGAAAGAGGGGAGATTTAGATTAGATATTAGGAAGAAATTATTTACTGTGAGGGTGGTGAGACACTGGAAGAGGTTGCCCAGAGAAGTTGTGGATGCCCCATCCCTGGAAGTGTTCCAGGCCAGGCTGGATGGGGCTTTGAGCAGCCTGGTCTAGTGAGAGGTGTCCCTGCCGAGGGCAGGGGGGTTGGAACTAGATGATCTTTAAGGTCCCTTCTAACTCAAACCATTCTATGATTCTATGGTCAAACACATCTTTTGCCACTGAACTGAAAAACCCTCCAAAGCTGGTTGTGCTAAAAGCAAAAAGACAACAGTTTGAAAATAGTTGAAGGGATTGGAGGTAAATTCCTCAAAGACTTAGTCTGTATAGATCACACTGGTCAATACCGGGCTTCAAGTGTGTGAAAACCATGAAAATTGCAGCAGCTGGGTCCTCATTTCTCAGTGGCTTTTGAGACGTTAGGACCAGTACTTCAGGTGATGTAGGGATGACAGCAGATGATGGAGTTTCTTTGACTTGATTCATCAGCTGAACCACTTCAGTTCATTGTATGTTTGCGCTTCTACCACTGAAAATAGAAGGTGACCAGTTACGGAAGTGAAAATCAGCTGGTGAGTTGTACTTTGTTAAGGGTTGTAATTTAGTCACTTATACACCCAATAGCTGACTGCCTTCCATGCTTTCCAGTTTCTCGCTGATGGGAAGGGGACTGACTGAGCAAGATACAGAGGAGTGGTAAGACCTAAACAGAAAGGGGTGCGGCAAAGGTAGTACAACATGATCAGTTGCTGAGCTTGAGCTCTGTGTTGTGATATTCTAAAGGAATGACATATCCTCTTGCCTATATATCATCTCTGTGAGGAGTTCCAAACAGGTAGTGTGAGATTCCGTGCTACAGCCTCTGAAAAGCATTGTGTTTCACATCGGACATCTAAAATGGGTGAAAAAGTGTTAAACTGAGTTCCTCTGTGTCTTGTTTTACCAACTATAAAATGGCAGTACCAACTCTCATTTTGTCAAGACATTGAGTGAAGATATAAAGAACTTCGATTCTAGAGTGATGGAAAGAACTAAAAAGTTGATGATGAAAATAAATTAGTGAGGTCTAGCTAGCCTGCAGTCCTAATGTGGAACTATAAGGAAGCGGGGAAAAGAAGGTAGGATATCTACTTTTCTAAATGGCTGTCAATTATAATAAATCTGGGGCCAGGAATTCTTAGGAAAACAGTATGTGCTTAGATAATTAAAAGCAGGATTATAATGCGTATACACAAAATATCTGAACCCAAATTACTTCTGGTATCTCCTATTTTTGAGTGCTTGATTTCAGAAACAATGTATTGCTAACAGACAGGGTTTGCTAATACTGCGTATAGGGAAGAACAATGGGTACTGAGACATGCAGAAGTATGGGCTCCTTCAGGATCTACAGGACTGGTGTTTGTTATGCCCCTACAGTTTTTAATTTATTGTAAAAAGCACCCTGAGCTAAAACCTTTCTAAGTGACCTTGATGATATGCTGCTCCTTTTGAGCCACAAACTATAAATTAAAGATGTGCAGGTTTTAGGTCAAAAGATTATAATATAATGTAATACTGCGCTTAATGGATGGGTCTTGGAGTGTGTTTTATACTACAGCAACTTAGGTAGAAGAAACATTTTTTAAAACACAGTGACCTTAAGTTACTATCTAACTCATTCTAATAGCGAGCCGTTTGTCAGGTGGTGTGCTTTTGTTGTGAACGTTACAAGAAACAACTGCAAATAAAACGTTATCTGGTGGTGGTGGTGTCTGTTGTTGTTGGTTTGAGTTTTTTGGGGTTTTTTTTGGTTTTTTTTTAATTTCAAATATTGGTTTAATGTGATCCAGTTCCCTCTAGAATTACCACAGAGGATTTTTCCTGTGGATAAATGGTTATCATCAACTTACGCAATATAGGACCCATTTGTTTCTGAGGTAACAGTAAATTATTATTTTATTCTATGTACATACATGCTGAACCCAATTTGTATGAGTATTCACCCCCTTTTTTCCCCTGCTATGGAATGTGTCTCCAATAAAAGGCAGTGGTAAATCCCAGCCAAAATACAGCTTGCTGTCATTAACATAAGGTGCATTTGGCAAGCTCTGAGCTCATCTCAAATTTTATTTAATTTATTGGAGTTACACTATGATCATTCCAAAGGTGATACACTTGGGAGCATTAGTACACAGACAAATGATAATCTCTTGTGCATGCTTTAACTCCAGTTACATGTGACTAGAATTAAATAGTAAATTTTGCTACAAATCAATTACTACCCGATTGTATTTTGTAAGTGGTCTTCAGTCGAGAACTATTGATTTTCCTTCTAAGATGTGCTTTTTTACTAATTCATCCATGGAACTCTATTCGGAGAAAAATAAATGATAAAATTATACATATTGAAAGAAGCATTATTTTAAGACTCTGCTGAAAAGTGGATTAAAATATTTATCTTGGGATTAGCAGTATAGTGTTCAGGACTCTCATGGGTTTAGTTAAATACTTGATATAACTGATCCATAAATTTAAATTCCCTACTGCTTCTAATAAATCATAACCATAAAAATACACTTTTGAAAATAGTAACCTAGTTTGTATCAAAATTATCTCTATTCAAATTGAATAAGAAAAATCAAATCTAATTTCACTTGGGGGACTGTTATGGCTAGAAATATTCGATAAGTCACAGGATCAGTAAGAATATTGTGAGGTAATGATCAGCCATAATTAATAAAAACAGCTTTGGGAGACTCAGTATTCAGAATGTGTCTAGGAGACCCTATCCTATTATCAGGACCCTAAATAGTAGTTTTCCCCTTTTCTGTATAATGCACAATCAGTTTTGAGGGGTGCTGTGCACAAATAATTATTTTTTGGCTGGCCATGTTTAAAACTTAAAACAAAGCACAATAAACTTAAAAAGTGATTAACTTGAGGAATTAATTCTACTTATAGATATTTTGCAGTCAGAATTGTTTGTCAGACAAATGATATATTTGAAGTTTTCAGTAGAGATGAGCCAAATGAACACGTTCACGTAAGGAGTGTTGCACGTGCTAATGTAGGTATGTAATAATATGAAGGTTAAACAGTCCCACTGGTTTTGGTGGGACTATTCACGTACTCATGGTTAAGCACACAGGGTGCTACCATAAAGACTATGACCAAACTGTTGTTAGGCAAGGGGACCAAGGTTCAGATTCAGTAACAACAAAATATGGAAATCTGTGCTACAAGATACTGCTCCCCGTGTGGTAGAAGTTACTTAGGCACAGGATTCAGATTTTCATTCTTTGGTGCAATTTAAATCGGAAAGCAGGAACTTCTGTCTTTTTAGCCATCTCAGAATAATACCACCGGAGGTGGGAAAGCAGAGAATTAAGAACGTCAAACCTGAGCCAAAAAATTAGACATTAAGGACTTTGTTGTGTCCCTGTCTTAATTAATTTAGTACAAAAATACATTTATACAGGAATGTATAAATGCGTCCTGTGCATTATTGGAAAACATAACTGTAGTTATTCCCTGGACACCAGGTGCCCACCAAAGCCACTCTATCATTCCCCTCCTCAGCTGGACAGGGGAGAGAAAATATAACACAAAGCTTGTGGGTCAAGATAAGGGTAGGGAAAGGTCATTCAGCAATTACTGTCATGGGCAAAACAGGCTTGAGTTTGCGGAGGGCAAAACAGGCTTGAGTTTGGGGAAAATTAATTTAACTTATGACCAATCAAATCAGAGTAGGATAATAAGAAATAAAAAATTAATCTTAAAACAGCTTCCCCCCACCCTTCCCTTCTTCACGGCTCAGCTTTGGTCCTGATTTTCTCTACCTCCTCTCCCCCAGTGGCACAGGGGACAAGGAATGGGAGTTGCAGTCAGCTCATCACACATTGTTTCTGCTGTTTCTTCTTCCTCAGGGGGAGGACTCCTCACACACTTCCCCTGCTCCAGCATGTGCTCCTCTCTCTGTGGGTCCACAGGTCCCGCTAGGAGCGTGAACCCGTGCAGGCTTTCCACAGGGTCACAGCCTCCTTCGGGCACATCCACCTGCTCTGGCGTGGCATCCTCCATGGGCTGCAGGTGAATATCTGCTCCACCATTAACCTCCATGGGCTGCAGGTGAATATCTGCTCCACCGTTAACCTCCATGGGCTGCAGGTGAATATCTGCTCCACCGTTAACCTCCAAGGGCTGCAGGTGAATATCTGCTCCACCGTTAACCTCCAAGGGCTGCAGGTGAATATCTGCTCCACCGTTAACCTCCATGGGCTGCAGGTGAATATCTGCTCCACTGTTAACTTCCATGGGCTGCAGAGGGACAGCCTGCCTCACCATGGTCTTCACCGCAGGCTGCGGGAGAATCTCTGCTCTGGCACCTGAAGCACCCCCACCCCCTCCTTCTTCACTGACCTTGGTGTCTGCAGAGTTGTTTCTCTCACATATTCTCACTCCTCTCTCTGGCTGCTGTTGCGCGTGATTTTTTTTCCCCCTTCTTAAATACATTATCCTAGAGGTGCTACCACTATTGCTGATGGGCTCAGCCTTGGCCAGCAGTGGGTCAGTCTTGCAGCCAGCTGTCATTGGCTCTATCAGACATGGAAGAAATTTACAGCACATTCTCACAGAAGCCACCCCAGTGGCCCCCCGGCTACCAAAACCTTGCCACTCAGATCCAATACATTCCCACAGTCCAGTTTCATATTGTGTCAAGATATGTAGATGTGACTCTTAAAGGAATAGATGTTTTATGGTTGGATGATGTCATTTTTCAGTGGGACTGGTAAATCCCATGAGACCAGACTGGTAGGCCTAGAGAGAGAGCATAGTCTGCAGCACTGCTGCAGTAATTAGAAACAGCTGACAAGGTTAGACTACACAGGCAGTCTGTCATTGCTGTGCAAGCACCAACAGAATAGCTAACTAGGCTGGGGGACAAAGCATACCTGAAGGGTATTTAAGGGATTGCTAGAGGAGGAACAGTTGTAACATTTATTTGCTTCTTGTCTGTTCAAAACAATACTGGAAAACAGCCTTTGAAGAAGGCTGCAAGCTTTTCCTGTTAGACCACTAGTGAATGCAAGAGAGGCACTTTAAAAGGTGGAGGCGGTAAGGATGATAATAAAAAAAAAAAATGATCTTGAATGAAGCAATGAAAAACAGTCTATTCTTAATGTAGCAGCAAAAAGTATGAATGTATTGCAAAAACATAAAACTATTCCAGACCTTGCCTGGAATTCTTGACATTCATATTTATTTATGCAAACTACATTAATTTAAATTCTTTGCAGACGGAGCACATGAAAATTTTTGGAATTAAGTTTACTTTTGCAAGTGAATGAATTTACTGTTCAATATTAACATATAAATTTACTGGTCTTCACTGATGGCTGGGAGAGTGGGAATGTCATTATTATTGGGAAAGATACTCCAAGCACAGAGAACTTATATGTGTTAAAGTTGTTCAGTAACTAAAGATGGTTACATACTTTATTTTGCATAGGAGTATGCTGTTGATGTCTGGAACTGGTCTGGTATCTGCTAAATTCTCCTTTTTATAAGCAAAAGTATAAAATATGCCACCTTTGACATGCTTTAAATTTAAATTCAGCAGATAGAAGTATGTAGACCTGTGATGAGTGGATCTGAATTCAGACAATGCTAACTCAGGCTTTGAGCATGGACTTTTTTCCCTTCCTTCAAATGCAGCTGGGATATTAATTTTTTGTTTGCCCAAAATGTCAGAAAGCCTGCAAGAGGAATATCCTTTTCTTCCATACTCGCTCCTTTTGTTTGAAGTCAGGTCCTCACTGCTGGAAGTAATTGGAGGAATCAAGGATCTTCCATCTCTGTCCTATCTTTAATTAATTCAAATAGATTTGAGGACTTTAAAGGAAATGGGGCTGTATTAGGTGAAGAGAAATTAGCTAAAGATGGGCCTAGATAAATCCAAGGCAGATTTTCAGGCTGAGAGACCAGGCTGCTTCTTCTCTGGTTGTGCTAACTGTGGTCAATATAAAGTTGTGACTGTCAGAGGCTTCCTGAGGAAGAAGTTGCTGCCTTGGAAACTGATGAACTGTGCGCAAAATAGCGGGATCGTGGCATAACTTCATAAAAAAAATGGAATTCAGTATAAGTTTTGTGTTCTTGGTTGGTGTATGAAGTATTTCTCTTCCCTCACTCGTGCAGTGCTGGGCTGGCCTTAAGCAGCTCTTCAGATGCGTGTTTCTCTTCAGCAGTGTCAACACTTGAGGACTGGTACAAAAATCAAGTGTGTAATGCCCTGATCAATGAAGCCTGTCATGATTGGTGGGTGCTGAAAGACGGGGGATTAATGCCCACGTTTCTGAATTATGGTGGTCCTTCCCCTACTCTGTGTGGCAGCCAGATTCTCATGACAGGCAATCACATCCCACTGCTCTCAACACCTCTGTCTGTGGGGAAAAAGCGATAAAGTCTTTGTACAAGAACTAGAAAACAAGTATCAGCGTTTTCTTAGCAAGAAGTATGATCATGCATGGATTCCTAAACGAATGCTAACATACAAAAAAGGGCAGGCATAAGAGTGAATTTTCTTACTCATTTTCTGTCTGTTGCTGTAGAAATGCTTTCAACATCCTTTGTGCTGAGTAAGTCTTACGGATAACATGTGTGTTCCCAGCCGTTTGCTGCTGCTCTGATTTAGTTTGACAAATGGGGAGAAGTGACTTGTGTCATGGATATTGACGGTATCAATCACAGGGCTGTCGTGAAATTAAGAAGGGCCATCACGAGGAGAAAGATCCATGAGTGTTTATGTTCATTCTGCTTCTCCATATTTCATTGTCAAGAAGTGGTTGGCTAGAATTCTTATGCTGCTTGAAAAAAACATTGGAAATTCTCTCTTTCACTTTGAGTATGACCAGAGAAAGTGACAGTAATGCTTTCTGCTACAGATATTGATCAGAGTGGACATTAGTGCTCATTAAAAGGAACTGCTCAATATGAAAAACAGAGCTTGGAAAAAAAAAATTGCCTAGGGGTAACTCTCTTAATGGACTAATTCCCATAGACTCACACCCCCAGGCACTGCCTTTTCTGTAGTGCTCATCCCAGCTTTATTGCTGCGCAGAAAGCCCACAGCAAGGATGGGACAAGTCCTCTCTCGCCTGTAGATTTACTAAAAGAAAGGCACCATTTGAGAGAGCCATATGAGCTGAGTGAACACTACCAATGAGTATTGAGCATAGGTAGGCAATCATGGGCTTCCAGCAATGATTGTTTAATGTAAAAATGGCGATCACTGGATTAAATCCATGCATGTGTTGAATGTGACCTTACATATAACAATATGCATCAGTGTAATCTGCAATTTGTTTGTACTTGAAAATCCCCGTGTGTCTGAGGCTGTGCATTGTATATAACCACGTACACACATGCAGTTACTTCTGTGAATGTGTTGAAGAAAAAAGTGCAAATACAGTCTAGACAGCTAGCAAAATTGATTTAATCTCTGTTCTGATAGTGAAGAATAGGCCT
Organism: Chroicocephalus ridibundus; assembly: GCF_963924245.1. Taxonomy (NCBI): domain Eukaryota; kingdom Metazoa; phylum Chordata; class Aves; order Charadriiformes; family Laridae; genus Chroicocephalus; species Chroicocephalus ridibundus. The sequence continues at coordinate 15,690,688 of NC_086291.1, read as the reverse complement.
ATTCAATTCTAGAATTTTGAATAGATCATTAAATTTGATCCATCTAAAGAAAAGAATTAATAAAAGCTAGAAATTCCTGGGTTTGACAAGTTTTCATAACTAAAATGCTTTTCTATCACTGGCACCCAGAGAGATTCAAAGGTGTTTAGATCTTTTCTCATTCTTCCTGTTTACAGTATTAGGATACCTAACAGGGAAACCAAAATCCTCCAGCTCAGTTAGTAAATGCAGACAAAGCATAAAGTCAACACCAGTTTGTTTTTTGGTTTTTTTTTTACATTTCTCAATGGTACTCATTGCCATAGTATTTATATGTCTCATGTATTACCACTGAATCCTCAAAACTTGTTTGCACAGAAAGGGAATACTCTTACCAAGGCTTCGCAGAGAAGTAAAATTAATGTATCCCTAAATAACACAGAACACCTGTGCTAAAGTTCAGAAAAAAATGCTGCCTCTTCTAAGAACTATCCTTTTGTCTGGTATAAGGATCCATTTTTCCTTTCCACAGTGTGTGAGTGTAAATGTAAAGGAAGCCTGACGCTGAAACTGTCTCAGACATACTATTAAGTCCTAATTGTAGTTTTGACCCACTACATCTGTGGTTTTGGTTTTGGGGTGGTTTTTTTGGGTGGTTGGGGGGGTGTTGTTATCAGGACTCCAAATAATTACTTACATTCATTGCTGATACACGTCTTTTTGTTTCTAACGAGCTTAATCATTGGGGTTTTGTTGTTCACAAACCTAATATTAGCACTGTCCCTCTGTGGCTATGTATATCACTTTTTTCAAACTCAGATTGATAGAGCTATTCTGACTTTTGTCACTTTTAACAACTCTAGAAGGACACGAAATATTTTAAAAGGTATAATTCCAATGGTGGTGCAGTGCAGCACAAGTCTGTAAGATGGCTCTTGAAAACCAGGGTATTGTTACAGTATATCATTATCTGGACATTTGTCATAGAACGGGTTTTCATAATAAGCTTCAAAGAAGGTGGAAGCCCAGATCTAAGCTTCAGGTTTTTCAGAAGTACTTCTATAACAGGAGCTTTATATTCTCTGCACTTTGACCAGTAATCTCCACACGACCATTAAGGTTGAAATAAAGCTGGTTTCTCTATCTGACAATGTAAGGTGAAACTAAAAAGGCTGAATTTTAAATCTTTTATTCTATTTTATGTCATTTAAATCCCTATTGCTTCCCTGAATTTTCCTTAATCTATCTGTTATAATGTACTGAAATTAGAGGTGGGGCATAATTATCTGTGAAACACCGAATCCCTTTCAGTAGGTTTATTAAAGATAAAAGGATATCAAACCTGAAACAGGTTAAGGAGATCATGAAGAATGCTGGACCAGCAAACCACTTTTGTAGTTTGGATTCCAAATGAAATGTCATTAAAATAGTCTTTTTCACAGCATTACATGAACCAGGTCCATGGTTGTTCCCAGTGAGTGACGAGTCTGTTCATAATGCAGTTAACTCCTGCATTTCAAGGGTTTACAAGTTTTTGAGATTCACCCATCGTATGTCTAGGAGCTTTAACTCTAACTCCAGCTCCAACTCTTGGGTACCTTATATTTCCAGACGGTCCGAGTAAATAACAAACAGACAGTACATTTCTCTTCATTATCTTAGAGTTATGTATACAAATTGATATATTTTTAAAGCATTAAAAAGGCAAAAAGATGAGAAATTTTTATGTCTCACCCAATTTCTGTGGCTTAATATTTTAGAGAACCAGAAAGATTTGTGCAAGTTTTATGTAAAATTCATAGCGAACTCTGTGATTAAATTGTCTGTGTGTTTCTTGATGCAAGTAGGGAGGTGACTAGGTCTAAATGAGTATCTTCTCATGAATTTCTTCTCCTGGTATATTGCAGAAAACACCTTTAATAGGATAAAGTTCCTCACTTTTTGAAGTAAGGATACCTTCCTCTAGTTATTGTGTAAATGCAGGGAAGTGACTTCAGGGCACAGACAAGTCCTATTGCAGGTGCTGGGTCTCTCATTCTTCTTTCTTTGGAGAGTATATCCCTCTTAGTTCTAAAAATCTTAAGATATTGCAGAGATGTAATTATTAGATATTTTTGCCATTTACTAATAGGTATTTCATCTGTCGTGTTTATTTGCAGTTTTGGGTTTTCGCTCCCCCCCGACCCCGAGGATTCTGTAAGTAGTTTTAGAAATACCCAACTACAGTATCAGGTGGTCTTGCAACCAAGAGGTCAGACGAGTGAACTGACATAGCATTTTTAAATGTGCTGCTTTGTCAAGACGGCTGACAGTTCTCCTGCTATGTACATAAAATCACATATTGCTATGAATGCTAACTTGGTTGTCAGGAGCAGTTTCGCCATTCTTTTTAGCCTGTGTCATGTAAGATTCCTTTAAGCAACTAAAAAAACCAGCCATAATCCATTTGATTTTCTGTCTTCCCATGAGGAAAACTTTTGACAGATGATAAATAGCAACTGCTGACAATCATCAATGTGAAGCTATCATGCTTTTACATTAAATACAAAAACAGAGTTGTAATGTCACTAGGGATAAGACTTTTGACACATAAGAGACAAATATATAATCCTCAGAACTAAATCACTATTGGGATCTAAGGAAGTGCAACAAAGCACAGCTGCTTTTAGAATCTCACAAAGTCAAACTAAAGCTAACTTTGATATCTGGAATCGTATGCATGTTCCAATCCGGAATGTCTTGCTGTTGAGCCATAAGCTGCTGTTATACATGCAAACATCAGTGGATGTATGTGCACAAAGTAGGAAGACACTTTACAGCACTGTCTTGTTTGATTAGGGCCAAAAATGGACAAACATAATGGTGCTTTCTGAGCCAGTGCTAAAGTAAAATGCCAGCTCTTTTGATGGTAAAAAGCCAGTCACACTAGTCGTATTTAAGTGTTTTATTCTATGCAACTTTTTTCATGCAAGTATTTTACCCGTTTAATCATAAAAGAAGAATCATTAAAAATATAAATAGTAACTTAAAGTACATTGTGCTGGCTGGAAGTTTTAGGAGTAAAATCTGAATTAGACTTTTGTCTGACTGAGTATTTCTAAAATTTTTCATCTCTCCAGATGGAAAAGTATCATCAATGTAGTGGTACTTTTAGCCTAGTATTTCTTCTAATGAAAAACGTAATGTGATATTTGACAGCAATTTTGAAAACAGAAGTAGTTAATATATAACCCAGGTCCTATAATTGGCATTTGAGTCTGTGTTAATTTATCGTACATGCTGTACAGTTTTTATTCCATTCTTCTTTAATGTGGAAAGAGGAATTGGTTTGGAAAGAAATTGAAAAGTCCCATGTTAAGAGGTACAGTATGAGTCCTGTAGTATCAGCATAAAGCAAGGGAGTAGGCCAGTTGGGTCAAACCGATTTGACATAGAAGTGCTAGTCTAGTTGAAACACACGGGCTAAGGAAATTCTGTGATAATCTGATTTTTTTTTTAGGGGAAAAAAGGAATATATATGTTTACACTATGCTTTTAATTATTCCATTCCACTTTCATTAACACAAATATTGTCGTGATTTGACAATGCAGAAGGATTAGAAAGAGTACCATGTTAATACCAAAGCACCATTACATGAAATGCAAACTGCTTCCAAATGATATTTTTGTAAAATGGAAGTCAACTTTTATGCATGTGCCCTTTGATGCAACAATTTTCCTCCTCATCCTCCTTTTTAGCATTGTCTGTCTGGGATCACCACAGTTCTCTTGGGGCTTATTTAGCAGACAAGCTGTGTGGCTGAGCTGGGGATATCTTTCAGACCGAGATTTGAGATTGGAATGTTCTTTCACTAACATGAGATGCCTCAAAACTTCATAAGCCTCGCTTGCCTGGAGGAGCATGTTCTTATAATAGCTGTAAGAGGAAATCCATCTTTATTCCCATCCACAGGGTTCTAAGGCATAATTGCTGTCCTATGCTGTGAAAAAACTTATAATAATGTAGAATTTCTCACTTAGCCGTCCTGACTAACATGAAGGAATTTTTACTAGCTGATCTACATCTGTTTACTGAGAATCACTATTGTCCTGCATTATCTGTATAATGATCTCTGTTTCCCATTCAGGGACAGGAGTTGAGTGAGTTGCACAAAACCTCAATGCATTAAATTCAGTGACCTATTTTATGGAGATACTAATATTGTGAGATTGCAATATCCTTCTTGCTTTTAATATCTGGGAATGTAAATGGTCTGTATATTCACTTCAGAAATGTATTTTATATCTATGAATTCCTAGATGTTTTAACTGGAAATGTTTACATTAAGCCAATAGAAAAGGAAGTTTAGGGAGATAGCAGTCAATACCATTTGTATCTGTTAGATAAAAATTGCTTGCATTAGTGTTCCATCATGTCTTAATGTGACAAGCTTCAAGTTAAGACAAGAAGGAATCTATGGAATGGATAATTTAAGCAGAAGTACCCAAGTGTAACAGACAGCAGAGAAACTGCATTTCCAGCTTGTGAACTCTCAGAGGAGGAGGAGGTTTTTTTCATATAATAAACAGAACATCCACCATCACACATGCTCTTTCATGCTTCTGGGACACTGACCATTCACTTTTTAAGAGGCCTTGGGATCCTAATAGCGTGTTCTTCTTCAAAATATTCTTTTCCTGTCACAGTGTCCATCTTGCAGATTTTATAAGATTAAACTTTGAAATCTAGAGTTTTAGAAGGAAGTGCACGTAGAATGACACAGTGAAAATTCATTCTTCCATTTAACAATTGCTCAAAATGGCTGGAAGCATGGAGATTTAGCGTGATGTAATGAATAGCTTTAATGAACACATCAAATACAGATGACAAATTTACAACTGAAATAGACCCTCCTTTGTGCTGCTCATTTTGGTGCATTTTTCTCTCACGAGTGGACCTGTTAACGAAAGCATTTTTGGCTTCAGAAGAACTAGAAGGAAAGTAAACTGAAGCAAAAATATATGGTCTATATTGTCTATATGATATATTATTTCATCTTATTTTAATATAGGTGCTGAATATGTTGTTACTCCGACTTAAGTTTATGAGAGAAAAGATTTAAATTATCAGCTCTACTAGATTCATGAGCTCCAGGTCTAAATAGCTGTTTGTGTTTTTAAGTTTTACAGCCTGACAAACATTTTCTTCCTTTCAGCCTCCTAAGTAACTATGAAACAGCCAAAAACCTCAATGGATCTGTCTGACGAGGGACTCTGGTCCCTCTGATAAAGAGTTTTTCTTCCTTCCGTAAAACCACTGTGACTCCATTTGGCTAGCATCAGACAACTTAGTTGTGCTAATGTTACAGGAAATAGCTCGCCTGGTAGGGGAGAAATAAATCTTGGTGAAGTCAATCAGGATGGCATAATACATATCAACAACAATAAAATAAATGTATTAATTGCCTAGTTTTCTAGGAACGAAGTAGCACAGTGTAATGCCTTGAGAGAATACCTAGGAAATATATGGGACATTTGTGGGCATGTTAACAATTGATCTGCTGAGTATACTGTCACCACTTCCGCTTCTTTCATCCAAGAGCTGATGTACATTGAACTGAACTATCATTTCTTTATATCTAATGTGTCGTTCTTCTAAACTGCATGTCTGTTTTTCATGATTTTTATCTTTTGTGGCACACAGTTGCTAAAATACCTAGGAGGAGCTTAGCTGATGATGCATTCCCCAAAGATGATAGAAAGCTGAGAACTACACAGGATCATGAAGGAGTACTTATTTGGGATTTATAGCTACAATATTTTTTCATGAGAAAATATTGCCTTACTGCATGTGGCAGTTTTGTGTACTCATTTGCTTGGCTGAACTTTTGTTGCAGTCTTTTAGCTAATAGCCAAAAGGAAAAGAGCATTCCAGACTCTGATAGTTTTCTGGAATGTAGGTAATTGGGTGTGAGTTCTTAGAAACAGAACAGAGAAGTATCCAAACCACTGCTAGTCCATGTTAGAGCTCTCCCTTGATTTTTCATGGAGAGCTTTGGGATGTCTTTATGGTGGGAAAAAAACCCAAATTCCTGCTGAACTCTAATGAGAAGTACTAAAATGAAAATTAATCTTTACACTTCTAGGGCTGTCTTTCCAAAAAGTCTTTTAAATATAGAAATTGTTTTCTCTAGCTTGGTTTCCTTACTTTAGTGCTCATACACTGTCCATTGCTACATATATGTATAGGACTTAGAGAACTTGAAAGTCCAAACTAATAAGGAAGGAAAAAGTGGGGAAAACTATAGCGCTACCCACAAAGTTTTTAATGATTTTAAGAGCAGTCAGTAGAGCATGCCTTTCTAAGCAAGAGAGAAGAGAAACAATTTCATTTATGAAAACAGGTACTTCAGAAAAGTGAGATAATGTTTTTCACGCTTGCAAAACTGTCCCCTTGCTATCAAGGAGCTTTCTTTCATTTTGTTTCCAGCATGTTTTACAACAGCACTGATAAGTCCTTCTGCAGATTGTGTTAGACGTAGCACTGCCTGTCTGTGATGTTCAGGAGACACTGAATTGGAGGCAAAGGAATGTAAGTGTTTTGAGTGAAAAGCTATAAATGCACGTGTCTTGTCACATAGGAACTGATTGTCAGGGGCTCCGCGCAGCCGTAAATCCCCCCACTGGAAGTTTTGGATGCTAAGCCTTTAAGCATTCAAGCAAAGCAGCCTTATAGCTTATCAGCAATCAACTCTGGAATTCAGACTTTTAATTTTCACATGTGAAGATGTAAGGGTAAAAGTGAAACAGGCTTAAACCTTGTTTCCATCACAGTCCAGTCTTCCAGTTTCTGAAGAAATAAAAATTGTGAAAAAAATTGTAAAAAATGAAAGAATGAAAGGAAATTACATTTTTCATCTTTGTGCTTTATGGCTTTTGTGTGTTCTCTGCTTTCTCGTTACTTGCTGCCTTCTTTTTCCACCTTTCCTCTTCTTTTGTAACATTTTCATGCAATTCTTTTTCTGGAGGCTTCCCCCAGGCTACCCTTCATCTCTCTAGAAAATTCTGTTCCCTTTTATTTGCATCCCTTTTATTTGATTTTTCATTCCTTTATATGTCCTACATATATTTCAGTTCAGTTCAGCTTCTTGGTTTTGTTTTGTTTGGGTGGGGGGGGTTGTTGTGGGTTTTTTTGTTTGGTGTGATTTTTGATTTTTGTTTTTTTTCTTTTCCTTGATTTTAGGAGTTTTGGGGGTTTAATTTTTCCCTATATCTCCATGATGTCTCATTTTTGCTGTTCTCTCAGAATTCCTGCTAGCCAAAGTGCCAAATTTATCAGACAGTGCTGTATTTTTTAGACCCAGGTTTTATTGACAGAAGATTTTGGTATGCCTTGACTGAGCAGGAAGTAGTTAAAACCCCTCAAAATAAATTAATTCATATCTATTGACTGCATGCAGCATCTCAATTATTATTTTGTAAAAAGAAATAGAACCTGTTCTTTGTACGCTATTTGATTCACTAGCACTTTCCAATGCAGTGAATGTCAGAAAAATAGCTTTACATTTATCTGTGTATTTTTTGCAAGTTGTTTATCTTACAAGTGTTTATAACTAGAACATCCATTTAGTAATAGAACTGTGCAGTAATTTAATAGAAAAGCATATATGATGGTATCTTTAGCTTGTTTTTTCTTTCTCTGAAAGAAAAGGTCTGAAAAATTCTAGATTACTAAAGACTGAAATTGAAGAGGAAGGTGTGATCTAGTCACATTAGCAACTTCTTCATGTAGTTACTTAGAAATAATATTAGAAGACAGAATGTTTTATATCACTTCTTGTAAAAACACTTTAGTATAGCATCTCACCACCAAGTTGTGTTTTCAGAGTTTTTAAAAGTCTATAGTGTCCAGAAGTTAAAAGATATCTAAGGATATGAAGTAAGTGAAATTGGATACATTTTCAAAGGTATTAAGGTGGGTTTTTTTTATAATGATGGCTTTTTTTTCTTGTGTTGGTTATTTAAGTACCCATTGCTTTCCACGGTTGATCCATTCTACGTGGTACTTTGAATATTCTGAACACTTAAAAATCTGTCTTTAAAGACCTAGTCGTCACACAAATTTTGGCACATTTTCAATTTTAACATTGTCATTATTTGCACGTAGGAACATAAATGTGTGTATGCCCTTTTCATATTTGTGCTATAGATGTTTTAGAATACATGAGAAGTTTGTAGACTCTTACTTTAAAAACTCTGCCAGATAGTTAGAAATCTCTTATGCTTTTACCCGCAGTTTACCATATTGCTTAAGCCCGTGCTTACCTTTAATTAAATGGGTGGTTTCACTGACCATGTCTCTAAGTCTACTGACAAGGTATTAAATTAAGCATGTACTTACATACTTCACTCAGAGTCACAGACCCTTACACCACCATTTCTAATAATTTGCGCAGGAATTTAAGCTACACGGTTGCCCTTGATGTCAGTAGGAACTATATCTCTTAGGTTTTTTTCAACTCCTTAGAAATCTAATGGGTTATGAGTTCAATTCTAAGTATTTTTTCTGCAGAACTCTTACTAAGTTAATAGGATGTTTGCCTGTTAAAAGTTGCAGAAACAGCCTAAATTAATCCAGCCTGCTTTTGAGGACCTGAAATAAAAAGAACTGCTGCAGTCTGCCTTGGCAAAGTATTTTATTGTCTAGCTGAATTCCTGTTTGTACTTTCTAATATCTAATTTAACATTTTACTTGAATTCACTATCAGCCTGTCATCAATCAATGCCTTTCCTTTTAGGATGAGATATAACATGACGATGATTTGTAAATCATTTCTGAAAAACCTGCAAATGCTGAAGCTGACTAATCATTCTTCAGAATGAATAACCCATCCTCCCAAATTGTAAGGCATTTGGATGTCCATCTAGTGCTTTATTTCATGCTAGTGATGTTCTTTCTGCAGTGTAATGTGGTGATCAAAATTGCACACAACATCCCACATGTGGCCTCAGTATTCTTTCATGTGGTGCCAGAATGCCTTCCATTGATAAATTATAATTCCCGCTTTATTCTTTCCCCTCTACCTTATCCAATTTCCTGTTCTGAACTTTTGTTTGCCTTTTTATTGCTGCCAAATATTGTGCATGATCGTGGAAAACACTTTAAACTGTGTTATTCCCACTTCCTTTTCCTGGTCTGTATTCCGTGTGGTGCTTTAATTTAGACTTCAGTCTCCGTGATTATTTTTGGTCCCTAGCCTCATTACCTTTTACTTCTTTACATGGAACTGCATAAACTACTTAGCATCCCATAAGCCTAATTCTATCCAAATCATTATGACTTTGTTTGCTCTGTTCCTCTGTATTTACTACTTCTCAGCTCTGTGTCATCAGCAGATTTAGCTACTTTTGAAAGGACGTCCTCCCACAAGGTCGTTTCTCTATTAGCCTAATAATAGTGATCCATGTGTGATCACTTGCTCCACTTTTCTTGTTTGTGGAGTCGCTTTCTGAGACAGCCAATTGCCAGAGGGGTGGGTGATAAAGCTGCTCTCTGAAATGTGCAATGTAGATATCCTGGTCCCAGGGATTCAGCTTACACATTTTGCTGGTCAAGTGTCACTGGAGACTTGCGGTAGGACGGAGGGACAGAAGCAGAATTCTGCAATTCTGGGGACACAATTCGAAACTTGGCCAATAGGGACCGAGTACTGCTTTTACTAATAAAACAAACAGTAAGTGCACAGAAGGAAAAATCTGACAATCGGTATATTCGTGTGCTCAAACCTCAGAGTATCTAAGCTACTTCAGAAGTGAGTTTACTTGAGCTTTGGAAGGAAACCAGCTTTGGCCAGTTTACTCTTGAGATGATCAGTAAAACAAGTAGTTTCTTTGTGCAGGGCTCTAAGCTGCTGTAGCTATCCTCTTCCCTCTGCCGTTTAAAGCTACCTCTTGTAGATTTTAATGTAAACATATCTCTATATTGCAAATAAAAAATGGAGAGGAGAAGAATAAAAACTTTAATTTTAAAGGAAGAAGCAAATATAAACAATTATTTGTCTTACCAAGTAGGTGGGAGGAAAAACAGAGTTTATGGAGAGGTAGACCTGAAGGAAGGAATTAATCTGGAGGAGGAATATAAAGGACTGTGACTAAAAACATGTCTTTGTGTTTACAACAGAGAATCCAAGTTCTGTACCTGAATTACTCTCCAAAGAGCTTTAGTTTCCTCAGACATTCAGTTGGAGTGATTGTGTTTAATCTGTTGCAGATAACGATGCTTAGATGTGGATTCTGATTTACACCCAACCTTTCAGAATGTTAGACTGTAGAACTGAAGGACTAATGAACCCAAAAATGTAAAATAAAGTAATAAGGAAGGAATGCATGGTTTACAAAATTCAGTCCTAAGTGAATGTACTTCCGATTTTAGGTATGTTGTTAGAACATTACAGTAGCCAATGACCTTAACTTGAATCTCTGTTACATAAAATTTGCAGTGTGCCATAAAGAAAAGCAATTCTTTTTTACAACTATTTCAATACCTGCTCAGTGTGTTATTCTTATTAGCACTATTTATACCTAGTATCTCTCACTATGATTTGACGTAGGTGACTTCATAGAAACAAGGTGATGGAGAATCTAGCCTAGATGTTTTAGAACTGTGTTCAGTTCACTTTCAGAGAGACTCCCTTCTGGGTAGCTTGGACCAGAGTTATCTTCTGGTACAGTTTAGAGCCATCGCAGGGCTTCTCTAATTTAAGTGGCCTTGAACGACCTCAGCATGTATAGGGGCTGAATCAGAGAGAATTTAAACTCTTATAACATTGTACAGCTAAAGCAATTCTGATTAGCTCAACAAAATGACTTACATTGTGACTTACATTGCTATAAGTGAGACGGGAATCTGGCAAACAGACCCTGCTAGTGAATTTACTATATATCTCAACATAGATGTATACACTTCACGTAAAACAGCCAGGCAAAGAGACAGTATGGCTACAGAGGGAGACCATAAGGTTCATTTAGCTGAGATCAAAATGAATTCTTAGCCTAAGTGTTCCCAAAAGAAGGGTAAGGCATTCCAGAAACTGCAATACACCCTCCTTGGGGAAAAGTGAAATGTTAAAAGGTTTTACCATCATACTAGAGCAGATAATTAGGCAATTATGACTATTAACTTTGACAGAGCACCAGACTTAAATGCATTAGATTCCAGAGTTTGGATGTAGATAGCTAGGGCAATGGTAGGGTCTTTGGTGAGTCTGAGAGCTCACTTAAGACAGGTTAGCAATGAAGAGCTAGAAAGTGTGAATATAATCCCCATATATGTGTAAGAAACAATGAGTGATTCTGGAAAAGACATTGAGTAGTAAATTTGTGTTCGGCAAGAATGTAGATATTATTAGAAACATTGATAGGAATTCCCTCAAAACCTACTTAGCAGTGCATAATTTTAGCAATGCAGAATGAAGTTGGGTTCTTAAAAGGTTAGGTTAACCTGATTTCCTAATGTTACTGTGAGGTTTCAGGAGCTATTCAATACAGTCAAATAAGTCTCTGAATCCTGAAGTCTCTCCTCAGTAGTTAATTGCCGCATAGATGCGTACGGGGTACATTGCTACTTTTCCCGCAGGGCATACCAGATCAGGAGTATGGATGACATGAAAAAAAAAGCTTCAACCAAACTACTACTGATAAGCAAGCGGTGACTAGAAGATGAAGGATGGATACAAACTCCATTCAGCCTTTGTGCTAGTCCCAGAACTGTATGTGTGAATGAAGATTATCCTATGTTAGCAAATGCAGATCTCTTATGCCACATGGCTCAATGCAGTAGTTTAAAAAAACCTGTGAGCGAAGAGATGCAAGACCTCCAAACTTTTGACTTTGCAGCCAGAGTCAAAACTCATGTTCAGTTAACTCACCTTTAGGTTGAGTTCTTTGAATACACCCATTGATTTGAATAGCTAGAGCGCACAGTTACTTATAGCCGTGTTTGGCAAAATTGTAGGACGAAGTCTATTTAGGCAAATAATATAAAAAGTCATGACAAATTCATGAGATGTACAACCAAAGCAAAACTCTGTCATGGTTCCAGAATTAGTTAACAATATTTGGCATTTCTGATAGCTCCTTTCACTAGAGATCTTCAAGAAAATCTGAGACTGTGTTCTAGATTTAGTGGCTCCACAGTAATTTGAGTCAGCTGTGAACTGATCTCATCTCTTCTTCCTGTATCTTTCCTTTGTGGATACTCTTGAGGAAAAACTAGGTCAAATTCTACTCCTAAATGGCACCTATTTCAAATAAGCATGAGTTACACACAATCCAAATGTAAAATTTGGCTTATACTTATTCAAATGAGCAGTGTGACAGCTGAACAGAAATGTTTTCTCAGCTACGCAGGGAAATCCTATTTTCTTAGCTTTCTGAAAAAGCAAAACATTTTTCTTTTCACCTTGGGCTTATAAAGGAAACTCAAAGCAGTTTTCACAGGTGGAAAAGAGTTATTTTTACATGGAAATATTTTTGAGGGGAGAAATAGCTTCATACATGTATTCACATAGCACTGCTTCCTGTGGCAGCGTGCATGATGCGTGCTTACTGTAGGGTAGGTGAGACCAACTTACATCGTAACAATTTGTGCAAGCCTAGGTTGAAAAACAATGTTGTGTGTGCATCAGCAGAGCCCAGGATGAGGAATTAGTGTGCTTATATAAGGTATGTTTGAAACTTTCAGCTGTGTCATTGTACACTTACTTTTGAGTATTGGGTTTATAGATCTGAAAGGTTAGAAAGCATACAAAGCAAATGAAAAGAGACATTGATGCACTGAGACAGTACTAAAAGTATGTGCCTTTGTAATAGCATGCTTGTAGAATCATCAAATTTACTCTGTGAAAGCTTAAATAACTTGGATCTTTTATTCTTTGCTGAGTTCTGGGCTATGCTGCCTATGAAAATGTCACAGGATACACATGCTCTGAGAAGTGAAAGACCTGGATTTTATTCTCAGGTTACCTACGGACCTGCTGTATCACCTTGGCAGGTCACTGTAGCTTTCTGTAAACTGTTTTCTCAGTGGCAAATTGGGTTTTTATTTTCCTTCGAAAATATATTAAAATCCATACATTAAAAAGTGGGGTTTTTGCTGTTGTATTGTAACTAAGGCAATTAAATAAGAAAATGCAACATATGACACACAGAGATCTATTAAGGGTCTTTAGTCCACAGCAGGCTATATGACTGTAAACATTCCAGTCAATTTTAAATACAAGCACACTATACCAAAAAAAAACCCAAAATACAAACAAAAAAAACCCAACCCACTCCCAAAAAACACCCCAAATCCCCAACTTAACAACTAGCTTAGCTTCACTATTAAAATAGCTCAAAGTTCTTGGCTTTACTGAAACCTGATCTGGTTTTGAGTTTTATTTTTGCGGTCCAGCTCTACCTTTTGTCTAGATGGACAAATGTAAATGAGCGCAGGCTCTTTTGCCTGAGAGGTGACAGTTTCATTTGGTCGGATCCCAGTCAGCCCCAATCCCAAACCTCCATAGCTGCTTCAGCACAGCATTCTGACAAATATAATGAGACAGATCAACCATCCTGCAGTTGTTATACGCTGTTTGAAACAGAAATTGGCTTATGTCACTTCGAGCTTGTGCAGAATAGGTGTTGTTCTCACCAGTGTGAAGAAATCTCCCTTGCCATCTTTCTTCTGGGGTTATCATTTTTAGAAAAAAAAAAAAAAAGATCTGTTAGAAGCAGGAAGAGATACATCAAGAGAAATCTTCATACAATTAATGCTAGAAATCTCATTGCTCTCAGAGATTCCAAATAGTAGATCAATACCTCTGTATGGATTCCAAGTCAATTCAGTCTGGATTTTAGTCCTTAGGGCTTCTCATAGAAATCATCATGTAATCTTTGATTTGCATTCCTCCTTATGGTAAATCTATTCATAACATGATCATTATTAATCAAGAACTATTTCCAAGCTTTGTCCTGTGTTCGTGCAATCAGAAATTGATTCGTACTACTCTGGAACTGAACTTTAAATTCACTTACTGCTGGTGCTTATTTTCTTGCATTCCTTTCTCCGTTTCTGATTAAAATAAAGACAAAAGCTCATACAAGTTTTTCTGTTGCAATAAATCACTAGAAAAGTAGACTGAGTGTAAATCCAGGGATCTGTGAGAGCCGAACAGCATTCTAAACTAAATCTTGGACCTGACATATGCCAGGCATTTCTATCTCCCCTCTTACACTGTCTAGCCCCAAAACTAGGAGGTGAGCAATACTATGAAGGCTGTATCATCATGTATCCTGTTCATGTGCCAGTCCGTCTAGCAACAGATACGGGGAACTAAAAAGGTTTGGCAATTGCAACTTCTCATTTTCAGTCGTTCTTGGAATGCACTGAGGGAGTGAGAATGCAACGATTCACCTTTTACCCTCCTGGCCACTCTTCTTTTCCCCTGTGGAGACTCTGACAGGAGCATTAAAAAAGACGTACCTGTAAAGAAGAGCCTTACCTTCTTCAATGTCATGAGCATCTGTCAGTTCTCTCCTTTAACATATTCCTCTCTATTATCTCAGTTACATCCTGTTCTTTTATTTCTTCAGGTCACTGTACAGGTACTTCATTTACTTTTTTCAGGTAATCAACTGACTCAATTATTTGTTTGGGAAAAAGTGTTTGTGTGGTGCATTTGATTCCTTCTAGTGTTTTAATTTTTGTAGTTTTTTGGGATGTTTTCACATGAAATACTATATGTAGCACTACTATATGTAGTACTTCAAGTGTGTAAAAATGAGATTATTGAGATGAAAACTCATTTTTTCCTTTTAAAAGGGAAAAATAGGCCAATCTGAAATCCTTGCCGTTATTAGACATGTATATGTACTGCAAGGAATGTGATTTCAAGGATGCTTAAGATTTAGTTTTATCTTTAAAAGAGGAAATAAGATGTCTTGGTTGAAATCACTGGCTGGCAATCATGCCTTTCAACATTTTACCTGAAATATTGTTTTGAAGACAGTTTCTAAGTCTCACTTATGAAGGGGTAAATGCATGCAGTGATGATGACAAGCAAAAACCCTCAAAGGAGAAGATGAAAAATGAGTGTGCCTAGTTTACATTGTTTCTTCTATTGCAAAATCCTAGCAGAGAGACTGTTATTGGTTGTTGGATGAGATAAGGAGTGTTGAAAACTTTAGTTGATTATGTCTGCCTCCACCATCAGTTGTCTTTGTGACATCAGGTCTATAATAATAGATGTTTTAAAGGAGACAGTATCAGTCCAAGAAAACTGAAATACGTTGCTAAAAAAACACATTTCCATCTAACATTGTTATACTGCTTCTACATTAAAATATGTAAGTTGATTATGACTGTGTGGGTGTTGTAAAATATGCCTTTCTAAACCACCTACAGGTGGTAATATATCACCCATGTCTCCGGGTCTCTCGAGAATTTCACTAATTACTTTTCCAGAAATATAGAGGAGGTCAGTTGTCTGCTACCTTTTATTACTACTTACCCGAGCAACAGCTTTGAATAGTTGTCTGGAAAAAGAAAGGAAAAAAAAAAAAAAAACAAGTAAAGAACTTTAAAACCTGGAGTAAAATACACTTTTTACGTATTTGATCCAAGGTTCAAAATGTAAGCCATAAATGCTGCAGGAAACAATATGGAGAATATGGTAGTTGAAAGAAAATGAGAAAAGACAGGCTGGGGAGGAGAAAAATCAGTTTTACCTTTAGTCATCCTGCATGCTATGAAGTAACTTGTTTGTGTAGTTGATAGGCAAATCTGGCAATAAATGTTGCTGTTTGTGGTTATATACACTGCCAGTGACAAAAGATATGAAATGTCTATTGTTGCATAACTTCTGTTTCAGACTGCATTAATAATTTTTAGATGTACCTTTGTGCTTCATCCAGAGCTGAAAGGCAAACCAAGGTACTGATGCACCTTGGGTTTTTTGTTTTTGTTTTAAATAACGCAGGAAAGCTAATTCACATTTAGAAATGGACTACTGTGAGTGTTACAGTAGAAGACCTTACCAAAGCTCTTCACACAAAGGAAAACGCTTCTCTCTTTGACAAAGGGGGTCTGTAAGGAAAAAGTGCTTCCAGTCTCTCTTGTTCCAGAAACACATGTGGTGTTGGTACGATATTCTGACAAGTTGTTGATTCCACACCGAGGTTGCTGAGTAAATCCTATGAGGTGCTGAGTGTCCTGAACGGCAGCCGTAGGATTCCTGCCCCTCCCAGGAGGTGCTCAGGGTTATGCTATGGCTCGCACCTTTATGGCCTAGGCTGTGCATTGCTGAGTATTTCATGTGACTGTTTGTATAATGAAGGGTTTACAAACTAATATTGTAACTTCTCAGTTGGTTTCTATGAAAATATCAGGAACACAACATTGCTCTTAAATCTGTATATGAGATATAAAAAATATTAATTAAATGACAGGTTAAGGCTCCGCATTGCACAAAGCATAAATAGGGGAGGGACTCTGCAATCGTCATCAACCTGTAGGCTGGATTAACCAACCTGTGGATGGTTACCAGGGTAAATCCTATCCATATGAATGGGTCCCTAATGTAATAAACATAACATGCTGGAGCCTCAGCTAATGTAAATGAGATTGGTGGTTCTGCTGATTTACACCAGCTGAACATTCACCCATATGTTCAGTAGTAAATATTTGCGAGATCAGCCCATAAATAATATTTTATTTGCAAGTGAACATGGACACAACCATCCAGACTCTAAATGAAGCTTAACACATGAATGCTGAAAAGGTTTCTCCTGCAGAGGCAAATATGAAAATATATTTTTGAAAACAACTTGGTGTTACTGCAAACTTCTCTGTCTTTTCCTTTCATGCTGATACATCAGTGTGTCTTCAGTATGAAAAGAAACTCCTGTAAGTTTACTCTGCCCCCTTTTCCTGTTTGACTTTTTTAGTAATCTAATGTTTGTGACTGTTAAACTCAATATCACTTAGAGTGAATGTAGTCTCCAAAGAACGGATGCTGGATTGTGATGGGAGCGCTGACTTATTATCCGTGTCACCTGTCAGATGTTGTTACAGCCCCTGTCTCCCTCTCCTCCATAACTGTGATACAGTAGGATGCGAAAACAGTGAACAGATGTATATTCACAACAGCCTTGTGAGGTGGGAAATACTCTTACCCGTCTGCAGGCGGGGAGGTGAGGCACACAGGTTCGCTGCACAGTTGTGCACGGATATTTGTTTGGGTCTCAGCAGGAGTACAAGCCTGGTAGTACTCGGCCTTCTCCCATCAAATTGGACCCGCATCCTAAATCGTTTGTGGATGTTGGCCTGAGTTTTCAGTACAGTCTGTATAACCTCAGTGGATACCTCTCTGAAATAGGTTGTAGGTAGTGAGCTTGTCTGGGCCTTGGCCAACTATCTTTAGGCGCACAGAATCCTTCAGTTGCTCATCCCGTATCACACCAGATCTGATCATGGAGAAATTAGCTGAAACGTGGGAACAGTAAATCAAGCCTTAACTCTAAAATGTGACATAATCAAGTCAGCAGCTATTGAAGATGGAAAATGATGTGGTTATTTCCCTTTACTTTTCTGTCCTCAAATTTTCCCAACCTTTATGGTTGCAAAGGACAGAATCATGAAGGCGACCAGTTCAGCACAGTGTTACTGACACTGCAGAGTGTCAGTCAAACCACAGTTCAGAGAGGAAGCGTTTGTGTTTATGATAGCTAAAAACATTGCAACAATAGCTTGAATATCAACTATTTAAATACCCCTTTTCAGCACAATGGTTTACCTCTTATAAAGCTCTAAATTAAGTTAAAATCATTGCTGAAAAAAGCTCTTCATTTTTAACCAAGAAACCAATTTCTTAGCCAAGAAACCTGAAAAAAGAGAGGAGAATGCCAGATAAGACGGTTGCAGGCACATAGGGTATATCATCAGGCAAGGCAGGGTGGGGGAACTGAAGCTCCCAACCTTCTTTTCGACAATTAAGTTCTTTAGAAATACAGTGTCCATTGCATCTCTTGGGGTTTAAATTGAGACTGAATACAAAATAGCAAGATGGCATATTGATCTTAACCTCCCTTGTTCAGGAACTTTTGATTCCTATACTCTGGCCTCAAATGCTTCTCACTCTTAAATATATATTTATTATTTACTTAATTTTTTAAAATTTAGGTTTCAAAAGTCTGCTTCACCACTCTTGTCCATTGTCTAGGCTTTTGCATGTGTGAAAAAGAGCAGGAAAATAAGTGAGCATAAATTATTTCTATTCAAATCTGACTGTATTACAATTCTTTCTGTACAATGTAAATTGACTCCATGGTTTGGAAGGTAATGCAATTTTAGACGGCTGTGACACAATTCTCATTTAAATTTGGGCTACTTTGTATTACTTGGCAGTTAAGGGACTATAAATTGGCTGCAAATAATTTCTTCTCTTTAAACTATAGTGGCATAACATACATTTAAAAAAAAAAAAGTAAATGACAATGCATCCAGAGATATTAAAATACAAATAAAGTTCATCTTCAATATATCTTAGAATGAGAACAATATATTTTTTGTTTCTTCTCTCTCTCCACAATCATAATATATTTTTTTCTAAATTTCATATTTGTAGTTATTGATAGAAAAGGGAGCTTTTTCACCATATAGGATAATGACTGTCAATGGTAAAACACCTTCAAATAGCTTTGTTTCTCATGTTGTTTTGTTTGCCAAGTAAATTTATTTTTTCTCTAATCTATATGATATCACGCAGGCAAATGTCAACTGGTCTGTTGTTTTCTTATTTGATCTGCAAGTAGGAAGTCTACATTTTTCATCAGGATACAGTTACTAAGGGAATAATTTTAAAATATGTGGGGATGGATAAGCAAATAAGGTGAAGTTGTGTTTGCGTAGTCTAAACTGCTAATAATTTGGAAAGCATGTAGGCATGCCTAATATGGAAAGTAAATGCTTCCAGAAACCTGAGGCATTCAGATCAAGATGCATACTTCTATAGTTGATAAAAAGTGTTGTGGTTTTTCTACTAACTGATGTGGCTCCTGAGTACTACCTAAACATTATAGACTGAAGCTGATTTCATTTCGCACGATCCACTGAGCAGCTATCAGATGGTTATCTGTGCTGTAGTTAAAATTTGTAAGTGAACTATTTTCAAAGTGAAAATATCAAAGGGTTTTTCACAGCCTTCAGAGAGATCTAAACTTCAAGTATTATTTTATTTTTGCTAGCCTTGAAGTGGATCCAGAACCTCAGTTGTTAACTTTGAAACTGGTTTCTATAGTTCAGAAATGTTTCTGAAACTTTGCATGGTAATAAAAATGTCTTACAACCTCAAATATTAAATAAAACACTTTTTTTTTTTTCTTCTGTTGGTCTGGACCAAATACAAAACCTTGTGCCATATGTTGAAAATGTTTTCTTCAATTTGAAGTATTATACTATGCTATTACTTGTAGCATTTAATTAAAATGATTGCACTCATTAGAATCAAAGAGGTTACAGATGGAAAAACTATTATATCACTGAGCACATCTGCCTGTTAAAACTGTAATGTTATATAACAACAAGGTGGTCCATATTATTCTGTACTGAGATTAAAAGAAAAAGCGTACTATAACAGTTTATATGTTAATCTGTGTTACAAGATTGCTGTGCTTTGGTTACCAACTCTATTAAGGTTTGTTTGGTTGTTGTTTTTTTCTTTTTAACAAACTGCCACGGTATAAAAATGTAGTTTAGCAAAAAAAAAAAAAAAAAAATCATGATGTACATCGTGCAAATGTTTGGCTCCAGATAGCATTTTAACAGATATCATCAGAGAACTCGGTTACATACATCAAAGATGGTCCCAGGCTACAGAATCAGTATCAAAAATCAGTCTCTTTTGAAGTATGTGGATTTTTAGATCTTTGGCTTAGGTTAATGTCTCAACTAAAAGTTAAAATGTTTAAGTAGAGGTGTTTCATCCGATAACCTACGTATTTATTACTTGATAGATAATTTATTATCAGCTGAATAGATTTTAAATAGAAATCTGTATAATGCTAAGTGCAGCATAAGTAAAACATTAATATTGTGATACACTTTGTTTTATCATAGATATTTCTAGAGGTATGCAAATAATTTATGGGCAAATCCTCCTCTTTATGTTACAGAATTTTCTCTGGTGGTGATAATACTAATCCAGTTAATTCACACTTGCACATATGGAACTGAAAAGAGAATGCAGACCTTTTACACTTTGCATTCTAACTTTAATTGCATTTATAATACACTATTTTGCATTACATAAATGTTTCCCTTGAAGAAATACTCCTTTATGCAGACAAAATATTTCCTACATTAAATTTAAACACATAAGAGTGTGTTCCAGAAAGTAAGAATCTACTTATGGGGACTTGCTTTGCCCTAAAGTAAGCTGGCTCAACCCAAAAGACTTGTCTAATATACAGTTATATCCCCTTCAACCATACAATTCCTTTCCCTGTCTTGTCTCCTGCCTGCCCAGAGCTACTCTGTCCTGCTACGGTGCAAGGTCCCGGGGTGAATTAGCAGCACCGAGCTCAGGACTCCCTCTTCGTTGGCGCGTTTCTTCCCCGGCCTGGGGCTTTGCCGTCCCCGGCAGCTCCTGTGTTCTGCTGCTAGTTGCGCGAGGGCTGGGCTGGGACCACGAGACCTGCTTGTAAATTGTGCACAGTTCAAGGGCTGTGGGTTAACTAACACTGTTGTGCAGCTTGGGCCACGTGGAAATAATAATTTAATATTTAAATACTTACAGATCTCTTATTTTAGGTATAAGCAAAATATTATTTAACTGGAACAAGAGTACACAAATTTATTTGTGTAGAGCTGTGGTGCTTGTTTTGTTAGGGGTCCAAAATAACCCTGTATGAGGTAAAGCCTCCTGGAGGCCATATCATGTACAGTGAGGTGGTGTTTGAGCTCGCTTTGTTATTGTGAAATTTACCTATGTCACACCGGAGAGACTTGAGCAAGGGAGAGATTACAGGTAGTGTTTGAAGAAAAGAAAAGGTAATACATTTTGCAAATAACACCTCTCTGTGGGGGGGTTTAAGTGCATCCTACATATTGGTTAGATAATACAAACTAAAAGTAACTTTTTTTATCATTGTGGGCAAAGTAGAAGTGAACTGAGGAGACCGTGGAAGAAAAATATAAGAAGGGAATAAACATTTTCTATGAAATTAAACCCAATACAATTGAAGCTGCAGGGAAAATCACCAGTTAAAATGTAATAAACAGTCTTGAAGTCTTTAAATTCCCACAGGAAGGAATTGTTCTGTTACAGGAATTCAGTATTATTAAGTGGAATTCACCCGACAGGGCAGGAAATCCCCTGTAGGACAAGCAGAAGTTTAAAGCTCAAGGCTGTGTATTGAACTTCTACTATGTGCTTTTCTGTTAAAGAGAGATTATTAAAGCAAGGGAAAGATCAGGCAGCAACAGTTCTCTCGTTATCCGGGCTGCTATGCATCCCATTTTGCCCCTCATTAGTGGACTTAGCACTTGGTTAGCCGCTGTGGAATTGGAAATATTTCCTTCTTACTGAACAAAATGAAAAAAGAGAGGAAAAAAGTTCCTGTTGAGAAAATATTGTAGGAATGGTTAAGAAGTATAGTGAGATGAGTTTCTGTGTGAACATTCAGGTGCAAAGCCAGTGCTGGTGTAATGCATGAATGGGACAAAGGTGCGCTTGTTGGGCTTCCTTCGCCCTACCCCAGTGCGGGTCATAAGGCTTTGGGGCACTGATAGTGGCTGGGACACACGTACATGCCTGCACATGTATGTGACATATTCGTTGGCACATGTAATGGCACCAATACTGGCAGAAGAAGCTGTTGGAGACTTGGAAATGACAGGGTAAAAACGTCCCAGTGGAAGCAAGGAGCTCTGCGACAGGAAACAGCAAAGGCCAGGGAAAACATCTGTTACGAACAGTAATACAGGGGATGGAGAAAATAGTGTGGGAGGCAGGAGCACATATGCCTTGCTGCCAAGCATACTGAAAAGAAGCTAACATGTCAGATTTCACCCCCCGCCCTTTGATAGGAAAGAAAAAACAATGCAATCTGCCACAGCTGCAGAAAGTATCAGTAGAAAGAAAACAGGTATAGGAATGGTGCTTCAAATAGCTGACATACAAAAGCCTGAGACAGATACCTGCAAAGGAAGGAAGGGCAGCGTCGGTAAAACACAAATTAAGTCCATGACTGTAGAAGGATTTAGGAAGGTTAAGGCAAATCAACTGAAATTGATTCCGCCATGTGGATTATCTCATTCTGGAGTAAAGCAGCCATAAAGCTTAGCTGCATTGCACACAAGGGTGGGAAAACCGTTTCTTACACGTACTGACTTCAGACTTTCAGCTGAGCTGCCTTTCCTGAGTGTCCTGTAGTCAGAAACTACAATGTGACTATAACTTGCACTTTCAAGTCACTCCTGGAGAAAGTGTCACAGGCTGAAATGTGACAGGCATAAAGGATATGCAAATTGCCCAATTAGACGTTACCTGCTATTGAAGAAACAGTTGCAACAGCAACAAAATGCAGCACAAACCATCATGCAGTGTAAGAACGCCAATTCAAAATCTGTCCTACAAATACATAAATAATATACTTGACTTTTCTGTTTATTTATTGTGGCACCGGAATCTTCAGGATCTCATGAAACGTGCAGTTCTGAAACATGAAGTACCCTCTCTAATAAGGCGTGAGGGATAGGAATGTAGATAGGAAAGGTGTCTTTATTTCCTAGCCCCGGTCACGCGGCGCATACAGAGATTAGTTATAGATTTTCACCCTGAACCGCAGCTCAGGTCAGCATCAGTTTAGTGGAGACTTATACCATGCATTGTCTGCTTTTTCATCAGTGTGGTTTTGAAAGCAATATATAACCATGGGAGTGTATTTGAAAATTAAAAGTCACTGGTCTCTAAATAACAAGTGTAAGTGCATTAGATTAGAAGCGCTCTTGTCTCCCCCACATTTCCTTCCAATATCAGAGGGAAATGACAACACTCAGCATATTTCTAAAGGTGTGGAGCATCATTCAGTTTCAGACTGAGTATCTTTATTTTATTCTGTCTAGCAAGTTGCAGCTAGATTTATCTCCTGTGCTCTGGCCATTAGGAGGAGTGTGTGAATGTGATCCTTCTCTGCCCTCCGAAAAATCTCACCCACCCACTAGTGAGAGAAGTAAATTGTTCCTTATATCTTATTCACCACTGTGGTGTCTGGCCACTTTCTGGAAGTGAATTGAGTGTTGCAACTAAAACCTGGTGCGTGGGGGTCCCCTTTCCTTTTTTCCTTTTCACCGATACCTCTTTAAGAAACAAGCACCTTCTGTATCACCCCATACTGATATGTTGTCAGGGACAAGATTCATGTCAGGGACAGGATTCATTCTGGCGTTCCTTTTAGCATTCAGAAATCTCACTGAGGCCTCTCGCTCACATCCTGAGGGTTAACGTGGTTCCTAACTTTGGTATGGAGAAGTAATTCTCCCGGAGATCAGGCTGCTCAGGGCAGATGTGCGGGGTTTGTTGTGCCTGCCTTGCTCCACAGCAGGAGGTGGGGTACTCTCCCTAAAATCACCCAACAGATCCAGCAAGTAGGTTCCTTCCTGTCACAGGAATATAGGATACCTGTTTTCTGAATCTCCTTTCCTCCAGAGTATAATAATTAATCTTTTTGTTTGCTTGATTTTCTATTTTAAACTACAAATTTTAAATTAGTCATAAGTTGGAAAGAAGTTTGTCGTGTGTGGATGCGAAGTACTTGTTCCTCGGAGCGCTTCCAGGCTAATCGGCTATTATTACGTGATTGCCTGAGATTTTGGGGGACTGTTTGATGATCTGTGTGACCTCTTCTAATCTTATTATAATCATTGTTGCTCTCTGCTTTTCCATGCTTTCTGATGGTTGCCATGGAGACATCCTACTCTCCCTTCATTCTTAAGTGGGAGAGCGAGCCAAGGCACTGTCTCCGATCTCCCTCTCTTTCTCACCTTTCTCCCTCTCTCACACTTTCTGGTTGTCACTGGGAATCACGTCAGCTCCTTTTCTTCGTCTCCAAAAGAAGCATTGATGCCCTCTTAGCACCAGTATGTTCGTTCAGCATTTTTCACTGTTCCCTGGGGAGCAGTGTGGCAGCACAGACTGCATCCAGAGCAAGTGAGACTCGGCCAAAGCCAGGCTTGCCCTGCTCAGACTTGCAGATTACCCGGAAACTGTGTAGCACACCTTGAAGAGACACACTTTGAACACCAGTAATCTAGTTTGGATGTGCTCCCACGGAGCACCCCTTGCTGGCGGTTCAGCAGCAGGAAGACTGGCCGCTGTATTCGTTTGCCATACCAATAATAAGGGACTCTTGAGCAGGGTAATATTACAATGTTTATGGTTAATTCAGAATGAGAAAATCAGATGCTTTTAAACACTGCAGATTAAGTGTGAGTTGTTTCCAGGGGATGTGTTTGGAGTGCATTTAAATTTGTTTTTTATTGTCTATTTCATAAATTATATTCCTTTACAGGATAAATTGAGTGGATTAGGTATGGAATCATCTGTAATTAACTAGGTGCTAGCTACTTAGGAGGGCACATACAGCTAGTGTTATTAAACAGCATCGTGTCAGATTTAATGGATGTCATTACAGAAGTACCTCAGGGATCTATCCTTGGACCATTGTTATTTATGATCTCTGTAAATGAACTGACAAGTCAGTGCACTGAGTGCAATGTTCATGTTTATTCCGATGACACAGCCACGTCCTGAGCTCCTAGTTGCTAACTGAACTTGAAATTGCCCTGTACATATTTTTGAGAGCTCAGCAATGGTTAATTCTCAATGAAGTTGTTTTAAGCAATGCTAAGGCAGACATTCTGACTAAAGTAATGCTGTGCCTGGTCAGGCTACTCTTAATGTTAAGCAGATCTAAAACTTCCACCTCAAGGGGGAAAAAAAAATATTTACTAATCCCCGATTTTACCCCAAATTGACACAATTTTGTTTTTCACATAATATTCTTTTCTTGTAAACACAGATGATTTTCTAGGGCTTTTTATAATATCTGATATATTTTATTGATTGCATAGGCTAAATATGGCTAAATATGAATGGGCAGAAGAATTCAGAAATTAATGCAAATGTTTCTATTTGCAATGTGCTGTTCATTTGGTGCTTTGGGGGGTTTTGTGTGTTTTTTTTCTCCTCCCATTTTTATCAGAAAGAAAAACAGTGTGCTCCCTTTTCAGATATCTTTGTGAATCTCTCCATGCTGGAAATCTGCTTTTGATGGTGCAAATTGCTTTTTATTCAGTGACAGTGATATGACTTATATGGATCATATGCTGATATATCAACTCTTGGGAGAAAAAGCCTGGAGGTTAGGCCCAGATTCTGCCCTTGGGTTTGGATTAAGATTACCCTTGGGGGAAGGAGGCAAGTTCCAACAAGTCTTTATTTCCGCCTATAAATTGAACTACAAGGCACCAGAGACAAAATGAGGAAGCTGAGCTAATGCTGCTGCTCTGGAAAATTGTGTTAGTGGCTCTGATAAAATTGAGGGTCTGACATGGCAAACGGAATTTAGTGTACAATGAAAATGACTGAGGAGAATGGGTCAGAAGGTGATTCATTCAATAGAAAGTAATCATCAGAGTATCATCATAAGTTGCCTGTCCATAAGCAAATGAAAAATGACTGGTGTTTCTTTTATTGGCTCTGCTCTGCCTGATTGTCTGTTAGTGGGTCACTGTACTGAGCTCAGGGCTGGAGGAAAGGTAGAAAGGTAAGGAGGTGCCTCGTCCCTGAGACATCCCTCCTTGGTGTGCGGTGGGCTTAGGACAGCTTCCACACTGTGGGAAGCACAGGTGCTCTGGAGCACAGGAGACAACTGGCTATGCCTTTCCTCTTGGGTCATCTGTAAAACTCCTCTCCTCTACACACATATGCCCATCCCTGACCAACTCAATGGAAGTGCAAAAGGTCTATTTACCGGTCCCCACCTACTAGGATAATCTCCTTGCCTTTAGCTTTTACTGGTCTCAGAAACGTAATATGTCTGTTTGTTTTCATTTTCACTGCATTTTAGCACTTCAGCTGCCAAGTGAAAAATGAAACTGCTAAACTGACTGGAAGTACCAGTCCTGTGACAAAGCAAGGGTTTCATCTTCAAGTTCCTACCCAGACAAAAATATTCTCAATGTTTAGGTATAGTCTTGTCTAGAGCTCGTTCAGCGAAATCCATTCTGCGTTTTAAGTTTCCCAGGCCTTAAATGATGTAACTGCTTAAAAAGAGATATATTGTCCTGATTAATTTTCCTATGCCAGTTTAGCATCAGTGTAAGTTTGACGTTTTAGCATCAGTATAAGTTTGACTTTTTAAGTCACCAGTGCAGTCAAGAAGTCCAGTTCTCTGAAAGGAAGAAGATTTACTGTTAATGATATGTATCGTATTCTTTTGTTGCCTGTGACACATCATTGTACCCTTTTGGAAAAAACAAAAAGGATGCATAAAAAGGACATGTTTTAATTCTTTTTAAACTATCAAAGGATTATTGAAGCTCCTGAAATGGTTCTGTTGGGTTTTTGTTATGAGCTGCCCTTACAATACCTACAGGAAACAGAAAGTGGAATAGATTGCTTTCTTCTGAGATGATGGCAGTAGACTTTTCCTTATGCTTAATCAGTAAATACTATAATATCTTCCAAACGCGGCTCATATTGTTATTTAAAGCAGAACTATGGTTGTTTTAATATGGTTATTGTAGCCATACATTTTGTTTTTATGAGTTTTTATATAGCCCTATTACTTATATGCTAATCTTAAGGATATTGTTATAATTTGTTTTATGTGTTAAGTATTATAGAGGCAGTTGTTAGCATCGCTATAGTTAAGGGTCTTACGAGCATCACATCTGACGAACAATTGCTTGCTGCCAGAAGCCCAATGAAACAGTTACACCCAGGGATACAAATCACCTTTGCAGACAGCTTACATACATTTTCTTCAAGGAGGGAAAACCATCTAAAATGCATTATGTAGAAAGATTTGCAGTTTTCTACATTCATATGCTTGTGTGCTTGCAAAATTTGCAGGCTACTAGACAAAAGGTGCCTCGCTATCAGGATGGTCATAGGCATATTCTTCACAGTTGCTTTGCCTTGCCTTTTATCAAACATCTGTGTCATTTGATCCCTTTTTGTACAAGTCCCATGGAAGGGACATGAAACTCTACGCACGCTTTAGAGATTCCGTGGGTTTTTTTCTGTGTCATGCTCAATGCTTTATTTTATTTGTCTTGTTCTAAAAGCAAAGTGATACATTTCCTTTGAGAGGGACACTCAGAGGCAGCAGTGACAACTTGCTTTTCTAGACAAACTCCTACAGGGGCATTAATGCTGGTAAGTCCTGTGACAGGAATACATTCCTTATCCTGGACATTGATGACATATGTGCTTTGTCAAGTATTGTCATCAGGCTCACCAGGGACCCGTATGACAATGACTTCTTAATTTTCGCTTGTGTCTCTGGGAGTGACAAAGTAAATTTCTGCTTTCCTTTGCCACTTGGAGTTCTGTGAGGCAAACTTAAAGGATTTGTTGCTTGTTCTGGCTGGCTGGGAATTTGGTATTGTAAGGATTGTTGTTGCTGGGTATTTATTTGCAAAGATGGTAGATCCTGAGTGCCCATGCAAAAATGAAGGGGTCATTTATTGAAACATGCTGCATTCAGGCAGCAAAACTTTGCAGATGAAAGGCGTGTTTCAAAGAGACCGTCTCACCAGCAGAACCAGGAGCACCTCACTGTCAGTATTCTAATATTAAACTAGTAGATTTTTCTCTTGCTGAATGAATATTTAAGCCTACGTGTCACGGGTCCAGTTTCAACACTAAAGGGTGCCCACTAAGAATGGGGCATTCCTCAGGAGAAATTATTCGAATGCCCATGGGCAAGTGGACACTAAATCATATTGTCCTATGATAATGTTCTATTCACTGAATTAATAGTTAAAAAGCATGAAGGGAAAGATGAACACTGTTAGTTCCACCTGTGGGGTTATATTTTGAAGGCTATCTGAGCTAGAAAACATTTATTAGAACAGGGCAGAGAGTTGACATAGATAGAAAATTGTCCTGGCAGATCCAGACAGGAACTGGCAAGCCTAGTAAGTGTTTGTGGTGGTTAATTTTGAAGAATAAAACACCAAAATTCAGGCTTTCCAGGCTGAGTCTCCTAGTGGGATGAGGTTTGAGGATTACAGCTTAATTCTAAGAAATTACCATCTACAGAAACTGGCAGTTTTGCATTCATACCCTGCCTAAGTCCTCTAGGACACAGTGCTAAGGTTATAGGCACTGGGCATTATACAGTGTGTGGTCCCTTTGGCTAATAGTTTCAGTGCTACCAAAACATCTGTGTGTGAATCACTGAAAGGAAATTCAATTGAATTATAATTATCACAGCGATTCATACCCTAAATTAGTTATCTAGCTATTCACAGCGAGGTCAACAAGCCAATGGACTGAACGGTAACTGGCAGTAAGTGCCTTACCAGGGTAAATGATAATTGCTGACAATGTTGCGGCGCCTGCAGACAGGAGGACAGGGATACGACAGAGCTAGCACCATTTTTTGTAGGAAAGGAGCCATAAGAATGGTGGTAGTAGGTGATCTGTGATAGGAAAGGGCAGAGCATAACAGACCCATTATGCTACATTTGGGGCTTGAGACAAAATACAGGTTCCATTTACTTTTTAAAGTTATGAGACAAATAAACGGGACAAGAATTTGTTAGAAATTTTGTTGATCTTCTCTGAAATCCTGTCTCACTGAGCCAGACACAAAAGCAAGACAAGGTTTCTATATTGAGTATAGGTACCAGGGGAATGGTATCCCTAGTGATGATTCCCATATGTATTAAGCAGCACCCAGCTCAAATTTATCGTACAAGCTAGAGAAAGACTGCATGCTGAAGTACCCAGATTATTACTTCTGGGTGGTTTGTAACATTTTTACATCTCTCTGATGAAAATACTCGACAAAAGCTCTTCTTTGGAATAACTATTCTATTGCTAAGTAGAATGTCTGCGCTTTGGAGCTTGGGAAGGCATGAATCTAAATACTGATACTATGTAAAACAGCCCTGTCACCCATATGACATGGATGCCACTACACGTTCTCCAGCAATGATTGATGTGACAAACTCCATATGTTAAAAGGAGGCTGAGGAAAATCTTTTTTTTTCCCAGATGGAAAAAATATGTAACTGTGGTACACAAACACTCTTTGCAGAGTTTCTCTGTTTCCTCAGCAGTAATAACGTATCTAAAAATAAGACTTGGATCTGGAACAAGAAAGCCTACCACCGCCCTACTTTTCAGCACAAAAGAAATGTAGACATTTAAGGGCGTCAAGGGAAAGTGGATTTTTATTTATAGTGACCATGCTTATTATTATTCAGTACAATTAACTGGAGGGCGAATAAGGAAGAGCGCTTAAGGTATTGCTTTCCAAGCAATTAACAAAAATATTTCAAACATACACAAAGACTGGCAGATCATTCATCAGTGCTTATTTAGGGAAACAGCTCTCAGTAGTTTAGCCACATGGGTTTGTGACTGCACCTTAAGGGAGCCCCATAATTAAAGAAAAGGAAAATAATTACAATTCTTAGCTATGAATATTTTATTATTACTGGAAGAAATAATACAACACGAGATAGATAAAACATTATATAGTTAGGAGATCAACGATGATATCTTCAGTTATGATGTCTTATACGTTATTTTGGTTTGGAATTTTTTTTTTTTTTCAAACTTTCAAAAGAGATTATACCTGGCTTGTTCACTGCTTCTAGATGCTGCAGAACCCAGAGATTGCTAAAATTTACATATGGGTTTTTATATGGACTTCCTAAAGCTTATATATGGGCAAACAAATGTCATTCAAGGGTTGATGACTGGTAGGTTACCAATTTATGTGTTATCATTCTGTAAGATATCGGTTTATAATTGGGCAGAAATGTATAATAATTAATCCATTAAAGCTGAAAAATATTGAGATAGAAATATTGAGATTTGACTGAAATACACAGTGACATAATGCTCATTAGTTTATCTGTGTGCTAAGGTGATCTGATTAAAGCTCATTTGTTTCCATTTGATTTATTGAATACAGACATCTCACAATTCACACAGTAGCATTATTGCGCAGCCAGTATTTTCAACCAACGTCATAAGAGATCATATATTTTTAAAACATTTAAGAAGCAGCAAGGGTGTTTTTATCTTCAAGGAAGAAAGTGTTCTGGAAACATTTTTCAGTTACAAATATTCTGCAATGTATTTGAGAATGTAGAATATTTCTAATGAGTTTCAAGAATTCTTTGTTATAAGCTTAAAACTAAAGGTTTACAAGAACAGAAGCATCACTTATTTAAAACCCTGGTAACAAATTGATTGACAGTTATCCTTACTTTAAATCTTTACACTATTTTACATACTCGTGTTTTCTTCTACAGCATAAATGTTTTAAAGAATTTGTTTTCTATAAATAAAGATCATGATCACAACAGCTGCTACCTTGTAAAATGAGATAAGGTCTTGGTCTCTTAGAAGTTATTCTTGTTGATAGTTTGCCTGCAGCCAAAGTTTTCCTGTTTCACAATTCATAATATGTTTATAGTTTGGAGTGAAAGACTACTGTCTAGTAGTCTGCAGAGTGCACGAGTGTCTGTAGCACACACACACACATTCTCTCCAAAGAAATAATAAAGTTTTAAGTAGTCAGAAAGCTCTTTAGTAGATTCTGTATAAGTACAGTTGGCAGCAGTAAGTTTGGGGTTTATGGCTATGATTATTTAATATTTTTGGTGTTAGTCATTTCTTAGCAAACACTGGAACTTCTCTGGGAATTTCCTTAACTCTGGGAATTTCCTAACCTTTGTTTCATTAAATAAGTAAGCACTTTACTATAAACATATAAAATCTATTATCTTCAAAGGATCACAAGCATGAGGTATCGGTAAAATTCTAATAACGTAAGATTAGAATAGGAACACCTTTTGCATCAATATTGAGGCTGCTTCCATATAAAGAAAGAAACTTGTGCAATAACACGTGGGCAGAACTGCTCTCACAGAGAAGTATCCCTGGAAAACATCAAATTTGCAGAACTGAGAAGGTACCATCTACATCAAGAGGTCAAGTGATTTGGTGTGAAAATGTTT
Source organism: Chroicocephalus ridibundus (assembly GCF_963924245.1). Classification (NCBI taxonomy): domain Eukaryota; kingdom Metazoa; phylum Chordata; class Aves; order Charadriiformes; family Laridae; genus Chroicocephalus; species Chroicocephalus ridibundus. The sequence goes on along the minus strand of NC_086291.1, from coordinate 15,659,421 downwards.
GTTAGATCATAACCCTGAGTTATCCTTGTCTTCTCCCATTTCTTTTTAGGAGTAGTACTACACTTTTATTCCTTTGTTACTATGCTCATTTGCATCGGTTTCAGTCTCTTTCACTCCTTTCCTAACTTATTTTACAGCTTGTGCATTTCTCACAGCTGGATAACAAGCAGGAATCCCATTGCACAACATACAGCCCATGCTGATGAACACTAATTCTATGCATGGATCATGCAGTGAAGCATACGAGAAGAAAATTTCAATAACGTTCTAGTTTTTCAAGGAACCAGCGTACACAACTGGAACAGATTTTCAGGTGGATTCAGATCCTATTTTAGGACTCCCAAAGGGGACAGATGATTTTCGAAGTGGTCCAGTCCTAACACATTTCCCTCAGAAATTATAACATTTATGGCTACATCTTGAAAATATCTCATTTTCCAATAAGCTCACAGAATGCAAAGATGATAATCTAAATCTGTTTTGTTCTATAACCAAAAATATGTTTAAATCATAAATTCTGCAAGTAGACTGGTTGGTTTGTTACAGAACATGGAGCTCAAATTTCCCAGGCTTTAATTCATTAAATAGAAACTATTGCAGAACTGAATATATGGGTCCTGAATTTTCACTTACTACTTTACATATAACTAATGTATGTTACAAGTCTGTTCATCTATATGAAAATCTAAAGTGTCATATGAGAGTTTATGAATAAATCTGTCATTTATAAACTTCCCACTAGTCAACACAGAGAAAGATAACTGTGCCCTGCTACACCCACGTCAGATGGCAAACTTGCCCGAGTTACAAGGAAGCCATTACATTTGGGAGCAAAGCAAAAGACAGAACAGCCTTTTGCCTTCAGCCACCAGGAAAATGATAATTGAAGCTGAAGGTAGGCAAATACTGCCCTGATAGTGTGGAAGGAATATCGCAGGTTTCCACTAGAGCTGTAGAGTTCTTACCCAGGGCTTTTGCGCAGACAGTTCTCCCATACTGTGTTGTTTGCTTGTGTTTGGTTTCCTTTTAATAAACCCGGAAGAGCTGGGATTCAGGGAACATGTATGGAGTTGATTTCCCCATCGTTAGATTTCTGTAACCTAAGCAACAGGGGCCAGAGTCTGTTTGAATGTCTGAGAGCATTTTCCCTTTGGAATTGGCCCAGAGGTTGATTCTCCAGGCTCACGTTCATGCTTTGTCCCAGCATGCACATGGAACTGTGAGGGGCAGAGACTTATCTCTCTCCATTCTGAAAGGCTGTATTTTGAAAATACAGTTCTTTTAACATAGTTAAATATAGTGCTTAACATAGTTAACATAGTTCTTTAAAATACAGTTCTTTTATAGTTCTTAGCTAAGTTGGGTTAGTACTGTACCCGGTCTGATTGTCAACATACATCAGAATATGCAGAGAAGAATCTCACTCCAGAGTTTGACAACCAAGGAAATGGTTAGACTAGCATGTCACAGCAATGTTTTTAGGCTGTACACCAGAAATTGTTTTGCTCACTATGTTAAATTTTCTTAGCATGAGTGTATATCCTATGTAGGGAGGTACTATTTTCCAAATGGGTACAAAAATCCCCAGAAAAGACTATGATTATTTGTGTCAGTTGGGAACTTTCTTAATCCTTATAAAGACTTGTTTGATAAAATGAAATGCCTAGACAAATCATTGCTTACTCTGGTTGCCAGATATATTATCATCAGTATGTGCTCTGAGTTTAACCATGTCTAAATACGTGATGTAGTCATCCAAATACTTCAAATGATAACATATGCCATTTAAATTAACCTGTTAGTTAATCCACTGCAGTCCTCCTAAGTACAATTCACTAGCTGTGGGAATCACAGCATATTACGTTAGGATCATATAACACCTGCAGTGACGGTAAAGGCTCATGCTAATGCCCCTAAAGGTCTAAAGAGCAGTGAAGTGCAAATCAATTTCAACAATCTAAGAAAGAGCTAAAGTCTTTCCTCAAAGTTTAGCTCACAAATGACCTCAAAACATATAGTGAAGGTGTAGAAGATAATTTGTAATGTTATGTATCTTGCCTTCATATAAGAAGTACTTTAAAATCTTGATCTGGAAGAATTGAGATTAATTTTCAGACTGGAGAAGTTAAAATCTGCATCATGTAAAACAAAGCACACAAACCAGATTTCAATGCTTTAAATAACTAGGATGCTGACAAAAAACAGGCTGAAAACCTGGTCTTTTTGATTTCCACAAGCCTTTACATTTTCCATTTGATGTCCTGGCCTCCTTTAATGGGAGTTTGGGAGAGGTTTCTAATCTACAGCAAAAGGGTGGTTTCATTTTCTGTGACTACTAAGGGCAGAAAATACTCCAGACAGATATTTGCCTAAGGCAGGACATACTCAGGCTGGGTGGGAGCATCAGAAAAAAACTCCTATTCTGTCAAGTCAAGGAAAGGTGCTGCTGCTGTTGCGGGGGGAGCCAGGTGTGGGGCAGAGGCTACTGGTGTCTTTGTTTCCCAGCAGTTCCCCGGTTGCTGCTCAGCAGCAGGGATGGCAGCTCTGCCTCGCAGACTCCTCTTCGAGCTTCTAGGATTTACGTAATTGTGCCATGCTAATGGTCTTGGCTAAAGTGAAAATGATTAAACCACATTTGACTTTAATTTGTTGAGTTGACATGCACTTTATTCCTTCCAGTGTGACAAATTACTAAAAGAGCAAACCAAATAAAGCGTAATTTACAGTTAGGCTGCTGTTGTGCGAACATGGAATTAAAAGCAAAATAATTTAAGAATTGCATAGTATTTTAATTAGAAAAATTATTTGTTCAGAGTCCCTTATGGTCTATGTTCAAACCCACGTTCAGATTTGGTCTTCCCAGGGACCTGGTACTGTGAGACAACTTATCAGGGAGACATAGGTCAGGTAAAAGATGCTAATGGTTTGCAGTGCTTCAGGAAGTTTGGTGTAGCACAGTATATGTGCAAATACAGATTTGCACAAAACCAGTAAATCCCCTTTGGATTGTGAGCTCCTATTCTAGGAGAGTGTTTTAAAAGTCCTATTAGAGAGGTAGAGAGCGCTTAGATGTGATTATATTTGGTGGCAGCTGAGAGTAACAGCACTGGGATATTTTCTGTTACAGCCAATTATGAAGACTTGAAAGACAGGGAGAGGGTTGTAGGGAGAAAGAAAAGGAATATTGCATGAAGAATGAGTAAAGGAGCTTAAACGCTATCAAAATATCAAATATTTTTATCAGTTGTAGGTTTGTAGAGACCTAATATAGAAAGACACCATTTTTTCTCAAGCCACTATTTCTAGTTTCAGGGAGTGCAACAAAGCTTATTAATATTACAGGGAAGAGAAGGACTGAGGCAGCCAATGAATAGTTAATGGAATGTCCTACTTTGGCATTGGTAGGAAAAGGAAACAGGAGACCAAAACAAGACCTCTCGATCGTTCAGATCAATTTGGATATCACTCATTCTGGTTTGTTGCTTTGAAATTTGTCTATGACTACAAGTGTGTGATGAAAATCTGGTAATGATACAACCTTTGTGCAAAATATTTATCATTAGGAAACCCTAAAACTCTTGCCTATCATGCTCATAGGGTTACAGGTTTTTTATCTGTTAAAAAAAAAAAAAAGTTTTAAAGGCAACCCACATCAAGGGAAACAACTCAATCTAGAGTCTGACAGGACTGTTTTCTGTCAATGGTGTGACTGTCATACCTGAATTACCCAAGTCTCTTACTAAACCAAGAAAAATACGCTTATTTATTTTAAAAACTTTCTTCGGGCATTCAGCTTCATGTCTTTAGTGTCAAGAGGGAGTCACGCTGATGTTGATCTGACTATATAGCCATGCCTAAATTCCTCTTTAGAGAGTTGTATTGATGGGAGAGGGAGTGTATTTGTGTTAACTCGTGTGGATATCGACATTAATCCATCTGCTGCAAGAGCTGGCCTCCAAAAGCTTTGATGCTTACTTTTCTGAAAAATTAAAGAAGGTAGCAAAATCCAGATGGTCAGAGCTGGTTTTGCCCTTACGAAATGACCATGGTTTATTCCCAGACATCAGAAGGCATTGCATTTAATAGGCAGCAGTGCTGTTACTGTTACCAAAACTTGTGCTTAGGATGCTTTTGCTGAGTATAATTGAGTTAAAGGAAGTCCTGAAAAAAAAATGGAAAGGAGAGAGGATATATTGAACATAAAAAAATCTGGTCAGTAGAAGTGGCAAACCAGTCTATAATCTTTACTGGGAGTACAAATGTTAAAAGATGCCATTATGACGCAAACAAGTGCTACGGGATCTTGGCTGATCAGCCACCTTCTGACATGAAGTTCCTGTTTGTTCTCTCACATGTGGCTGGAGTACACACAAATGACCTAATGGTGAAACTCTCTGTTCATTTTTTTCAGCTCAAGGAAGGATTGGCCACAAACTCTGTTCCTAATAAAGTATAGACTTCTTCTCTCTACATAGTCAGCCGTGCCCGTATTGCGTCTTTGAATCTATCCAGTTGGCAGAAATATTTGAATATTATTTGGTAACACATTAAACTGTTTTGATCGGTTAGCAATAGTTTTGTGCTTTCAGCGCTTATGCCTCACACTATATTTGGTAATTATGATTGGTCAGGAAACCTCCAAATTTTCTTTCTCTTCTTTGGCCGGCTGAGTGGGAATCATTTGTCTTGTGCAAATATAAATGCACTGACACACTTCAGTACATTTTAAAAGCCTCTTTCTGATCCTAATACCTCTGGCTACATCTTTGGAATTTACTTTAGTAAACATTCATGCCAGCAAAACCCAAATGAACAAGTTTTTTTCAGAAAGCAAACACACAAATTACATTAATGTGGCTTAAGTAAATTCATTTATAAATACAAGCAAATATTCACGGAAAATTTAGCCCCATTAGCAGTCTCCAGAGCTTGTTGGTCTCAGATGGGGTCAAGGACAGGAGGATATAATGGTGTCAAAGAAAAACAGATGCAGGCAGATAACTGCTGTGTGATTCAGAGATATAATTCACCTGAAGTAAGAAATGGGATCTGAAATGCAGCCCCACTCTCTTAAATAGAAGGCACTCAAGCTTGGTTTTGTAGCAGGTTGCAATTTTCTTAAATAGTCTGTTCTATGTGTTCTTTTCCAGCCAAAATATATTATATGTTTCTGTACTTTTTGAAGTGGGTACTGTAGAGTGGTGTGATTACAGCTTTTAGCAGCCTCTTTTTGGCTGCCTGGGTGTCCTTTGGTAATTGAAAACGTGTTTATTGGCATCATTTGTTGGACTTTATTTAATCACTGCTTCTCCTCTAGGAGCTGATTTATCCCTTCTGAGGCCTGACTCTTTGCATAGGCTTTGTCTGTTTTCCGGCGTTGGGCAGACTCCGTTTCATGAAGTGGATTTGTAATTTAGACACAGTGAGTAGCCACCAGCTATCTTGTCGCAGGGTGCAGGGGGGGAATCTGTTCGTTGGGGGCTCTGCGGTGCCGGCCTCGCTGCTGGAGGCGTTGATAAGTACCTGAGCGAGGAGAGATGCTTCTCCCTTGCACCGCGCTGGATGGCTGCCAGCTGCTGCTGCGACCGTCTCCGTGAAGGCCACCCTCATTTCACTGAACGCAGCAGCAGGCAGTCTGGCCGCATTTTTAATTGGGAAGAGTTTGTTTAACGTTTCTCTGTTTATCAAAGTGGACCCTTGTTAACACTGATCACTTAGATTTCTGTTTAATCAAATTACATACAGTGTATACTAGGTTTTGCTCTAATTTAAATATTGCCTTTTCATCCTTGTCAGCAGAATACTTCAGCTTCATTTTTTATTAATCCTGACAGGAAAGAAGAGGTTTTTATCTTAGATTACTGTTTCTTTATGGGGCCTGACAAAGGGTGTTTCTTGCTGGCGGAGTGAGAGGGATGCTGCCATAAGTGACCAAAGAGCTTCTTGGCCTATGTGAGAGAGATTCAGGGACTATGTTTGCCCCAGTATAATCACAGTAAATTCCTTTTTGACCCCTTAGGAAAAGCTACAGGGAAGATTCTTCTAATAGGATAGTTACAGGGCGGAGGAAGAGTCATCAAGTGTAGAGGCCCAAGTGGCTGTTGCAGCTGAATTTTCCGCTCATCAGCTGGGAAAGAGGGCTTGCAGATCAATATTGAATTGTTTCCTTTACTACATCTGTGGAAAGGATAGCTAAGAAGAGATACTGAGTCATTTGGTAAATAGGTTTGTTTGATGAGTGCTTTATGTGGAGGATTAATTGTGCTGGATTAGTGCTTTATATTCTTGTATTGATATACGTATATAACCACGTATCTTCATATCTATGTGATGAGCATGTATATTCTTCCTTTCTGCCAGTCAAGGTGGCAGCTCAGAAAACATGAAACCCATTCTTTGTGTTGGGGTAAGGTGGGCAGGGAGTGACTAGCAGCCAGGTGTGCCTGAAACAAGAAAATAGGAAAAAAGTGGCTACGATGCATACAGTTTATATTCTTGTGAATAGGATACAGGCTGTACATTCCACTGCCCTTGTGGTGTTTGAAAATTGGCAAAAATTAATTGTTGGAAATGCTCAGGAGTGAATTTCAAATGTGCTTGTTTATTTTCACTAGAAAATGAAATACATGGAGACATGCCCATACATATACATACATGCCTATTTATAGACGTGTGACACAGGGTAGACTTCGCTTTTACTGTTGGATGACAGATTCTTCAGTGCTCTGGCACAGACCCAGTTAAGCAAGCCAGACAAAAGAATAACTGCCTTCCTCTGAGTTTATAACAAGCCCACCTACTCAATTAGTTTGTGTTGGTGACAGAAAATTAGAACGCGTGGATGGTTATTTATTACTTTAATAAATTACATTATTCCTAGTGCAGCAGGAATAAAATGTTCTTAACGCTTCTTCCCCCAAAATCAGGCTTTCAGGGTACTGTGATCTGGGAAGGGACCTGTTTCTATTGTCCAAAATTATACCCTGTGCAGTTGCTTTTCATCAGTTTATTCTAAGATGACTGATTCTGTCCTTAGCCAGTGGATTTTAGAGTAGTCTATCTCATTTTTGTTCAATGACACAGACGTTTTTTTTTCCCCTCCATATCAAGGTTTATAATGATTAAAAAATCCCCAATGCTGTTATGAAGGGGCATGACATTACTTAACTCCTAGTCATTCAGAATCCTTCATGCTGAGCATTAAAAATTTTTAATAAAACTCAGTCTTTTAACAAAAATAATTATTTTAAAAATAATGAAAACAGAAAATTCATTGACAAAATATGAATGCATTTGTGAAAGCATGGTCTGCTGGCAATCTATGGAAGCAGGAAAAAAAACTACACTTGTTAAGTGTATTGCTGACTGTAGCTGTTTTGTGGTAGGGTTTTTTCTCCCTCTGTTCTAGTGTTAAATGATTGTATTAAATCTTCATGAGTTTCTAGCAATTGTATTCTTAATTTCTGATGTTATGCAACGTTTGCTTTTATCAGCAAGTTGCTAATTTTCTCTTGCATCGTACCTAAACTTTCTCAGTTTGAAATGTATATTATCTCCTCTTTATTGGAAAAATATTTTTGCAGAGGTTAGGAATGCTAGCAAAAAAAGAAAATTAGAGGGAGACCACACTACTGAATGACTTCAAATGCAAAGCTATAATGCTGGTAAAATGGTACCTAGTACCTGTTGTGAAACAGGTAGAGTAATTAGGAACATGGAGAGCATCAAGATGAATCAGAAATAGATTGAACAGACAGGTTTCTGTTGTTCTTTTTTTCTCTTTTGTTTTTTTTTTTTTTTTTCATAGAATGGTTAGAGTTGGAAGGGACCTTAAAGATCATCTAGTTCCAAGCCCCTGCCCTGGGCAGGGACACCTCCCGCTAGACCAGGCTGCTCAAAGCCCCATCCAACTTGGTGTTGAACACTTCCAGGGATGGGGCATCCACGACTTCTCTGGGCAGCCTGTTCCAGTGTCTCACCACCCTCACAGTAAAGAATTTCTTCCTAGTATCTAATGTAAATCTCCCCTCTTTCAGTTTAAAACCGTTACCCCTCATCCTATCACTACATTCCCTGACAGGAATCCCTCCCCCATCTTTCCTGTAGGCCCCTTTTAAGTACTGGAGCCTACTGGTCTCCTCGGAGCCTTCTCTTCTCTAGGCTGAACAACCCCAACTCTCTCAGCCTCTCCTCATAGCAGAGGTGCTCCAGCCCTCTGATCATCTTCGTGGCTCTTCTCTGGAAGCGCTCCAACAAGTCCATGTCCTTCTTATGTTGGGGGCCCCAGAGCTGGACGCAGTACTCCAGGTGAGGTCTGACCAGAGCAGAGTAGTGGGGCAGAATCACCTCCCTCGACCTGCTGGCCACGCTTCTTTTGATGCAGCCCAGGATGCGGTTGGCTTTCTGGGCTGCAAGTGCACATTGCTGGCTCATGTTGAGCTTCTCATCAACCAATACACCCAAGTCCTTCTCCTCAGGGCTGCTCTTAATGCATTCTCTGCCCGGCCTGTATTTGTGCTTGGGATTGCCCTGACCCATGTGCAGGACCTTGCACTTGGCCCTGTTGAACTTCATGAGGTTCTCACAGGCCCACCTCTCAAGGCTGTCCAGGTCCCTCTCAATGGCATCCCTTCCCTCCAAGTGTGTCGACCACACCACACAGCTTGGTGTTGTCAGCAAACATGCTGAGGGTGCACTCAATCCCAATGTCCATGTTTCCAACGAAATATTGAACAGCACCGGTCCCAAGACCGACCCCTGAGGAGCTCCGCTCATCACTGGTCATCCCTTGACTATCGAGCCGTTGACTGCAACTCTTTGAATCCGACCATCCAGCCAGTTTTTTATGCACTGAGTGGTCCATCTGTCAAATCCATGTCTCTCCAATTTAAAGACGAGGATGTCGTGTGAGACAGCGTCAAATGCTTTGCACAGGTCCAGCATTTGTAGATGACGTCAGTTGCTCTTCCCTTATCTGCCAATGCTGTAACCCCATCATAGAATGCCACCAAATTTGTCAGGAACGATTTGCCCTTGGTGAAGCCATGTTGGCAGTAACCAATCACTTCCTTATTTTCTTAATTTTTTTTTCTTTTCCTTTAAGGAGTAACTGGTACTTATTTCTCCCCTTTTGCATTGTACAGTTAGTTCTAATAATATCAGTCTCACTAACATCAGTGGGAATAGTGACAAACCATGTCACCTTCGCAAGGAGCACTTCATATACAGATGCAAATATATGTGTGAGTCTATGTATCCATAGTACATATATGAATACATTATATTCTTGAGAGCTTATGAAGTTGCTCTGTTTCCTTTATTCTCTTGGAAATCATAATGCTGGCTACTTTTGACAGTGGTCTGCTGTATTTTAGTTAAGATCTTTGATACCTCGGAAATAGAGCTCCCTTATGTACCTTATGAGATATCCAGCAGTGTCTCTCTCTTATGTCTCTAGACTATATCTGAAAAGCTGCTTGGCCAGATGGCACTGTAGATCTGTAACATTTAAACATATTTTTGGCAGCCCTGTGCATGCATAATATACTGGGTGAAATATTTTTGCTTGCCAGGCTAAAAAAGTGTGTAAACTTCAAAATTACATCCAATGACACCTGAATATCTTTCTATATTTTCTTGGCCAAGTACCTACTTGGATTTGGCTTAAACGATAATAAGCCGATTAAACAAAAGTATAATTCTTCGCTACAGCTGTTATCTGACTCTTACCAATGAATGTGACAAAAGTAGTGACTTTTAAAAGTCTTCTAATATCCTGAATTTTCTAATCTAGGACTGCTGAGTAAAACTTACCTGCAATGTGTCATTAGTTATTTATAGTTATGTCAGTATCCTAGAAAATTTTTACACTTTAGGTTATGAACATAACTCTGTTATTCCTATATCTGTTTTCCCCATGGTTGTAGCACGGGCTGGCTCCTCTGTACTACATGTGATAAACAATTTAAGACTCATGTAAATAGTCTGACCTCTTTATTTAGCTGGGGCACACAATTAACATTATTTACCAAACACATGACATTTGGTGATATTTACCAAACAGATGACATTCACCAAAAAGAATAACATTATTAACCCAATGGAAATTCACAAAACATTTGGAATGTATGAAGCCGACATGGAAAAAAGTGGAAAATCCTGACCAAAATTTCAAATCCTAGCTAGTTTCAGAGAAGGCCGTAACCTAGTGTTCATTTGGCTAACTGGTAATTAGGGGTAACCATAGGGACAGCCTGCAGAATGATGGTTGAATTTTGATGCCTGTTGTTCTTCAGTGATACTGACATCTGGAGTCAGTCCTTTGAGTTGTTTCTATTAACTGAAATTCAAATAATAATCTTATGCAAGTATATTTGAAGTACCTGTAAGCTGTGCCACCATATTTTAGTTTACTTATGTATAAGCATACTCATATTCAGACTTATCCATATGTAGGCAATAAGTAATATTATTCAATTTACAATTAATGTTGAGGCATGCACTGTAAAAGGCTAAGTTCCCTGAGAGGCACAAGTTGTGCTGTCTGATTTTCAGATGCTAGATGTCCAGTGTGAATCCAGAAGTCACAGCTGGGTGGCGAGGCTCCCAGCATTAGCGCATGGGGGAGTTAAAACCTCAGGATGGGATTCAAAACTGCCATCACAGGTTGGCTTATAGGAAAGTAAAGACTATTCAGTCAGGGCCTTGGGGAGTAATTTTTTCCTCCTCAGGTAGGTGCCTATGCTACCATCCCACCTCCCCTCACAAGTTTCAGGCATTGCTATCTTTTAAAACACACATAAAAGGGGAAGAACTCTTCTCTGTAACAGTCTAACACTTAGTATGCAGGCTTGTACTCGATTCTTAGCATCTTCATAGACTTTCCAGTATTTCAGTCCCTTTTTGCTAGTAGAGTAGATTTTAGTAGGTATTTCTACCTCTTGGGAATATGCCTGACAAACCAGTTAGGCAGCAGTGGCGTGCATTCCTCTCCTGATGCAGCTGTACTGTTATGCAGAAACCTGGCAAGCTGAGAGACATAAATCTGTATTTCAGTGATCAGGACGCTTGCCAGAAGGTGTGGAGTCTTGGGTTCTGGTCTCTCTCAACTTAGTTAGATTTCTGCTTCTGTGTTTGATATTAAGCAGCTTAGTTTCTGGATCAAGCTTGTCAGGCTGTTGAATGTTGTCTAGACTGAAATATTCTGTTGATTCCTGAATTTTCAATTCTAAATGTTTTGGGAAAATTGCAGCAGGGCAAACAAAGCTTAAGCATCTCCAGGATTAGACAGAAGCTAAATGGTGATATAGGAAGTGTGGAAATGCCTTATCCACAGCAGTGCGCTTAAAAAAATCTTCCAGTCAATGACCCTTTCTTTTTTTAAGAGCTACTTTTACTGTTCTTCCAAAAGTTGATTGTTCCTGATATTTTCTCTGCAACTATTCCATAAACTCAGCTTCAACCAATTCATTTCAGGATTGTAATGAAATGAAAAGAAATGGTTAAGAAAGATATGGAAATCTTATGCAAAAGCTGGGGAAAAAGAAGAAGAAGAAAAAAACAGAAGCATGAAAAGATATAAAAAACCCCAACCCAAACAGTGAAGTATAAAACTGCAGGGAGGAGTGAAGAGAAAAAAAAAACAATAGCAAAGACATGAAAGAGTTCTCGGGGTATTGTTTGAAGTAGGGTTAATTCATAGAGAGGATGAAGCTTGAAAGAATTTATTTATTTTATTTTTTTTTACTGTTTGAATCTCGATTGATTTGTTACTATAAAGACCTGTGCACCAAATTGTATTTTATTCTGTGGTTATTTCCAAGTCCTTCAAGAAAAATGAAAGGACTTGTGTCCCAGTGAAGAACCTGGAATCTACTAACCTGAAAAAGTAAGGTTTTGCTCCAGCTTCTCCAACCCCTAGTTTGTAGGTTTACTCAGCATGGATGTTTTCTACTCTACAGGGGTCCAGTAGCCGTTTGGCCAAAGACAAGCAGCACAGTGAGCAATATGCAAGTGTGGCATGCTTAGATTTTTGGATTTGTTTTTAAAGACCAGCAACCACAATTGTATCAGAGTAGAACGTGTCCCTTGGATGCTTCTAACCCTCTCCCTTTTATTCTGCGTCCTTGATTACAAGCCTGTTTCAGAGACTTTGAGTCTATGACACACCACTGACCAAGATCTTCTGTTCTTCTGAACAGACAAATTGGTTACCTATGCTGTAAAACATGGCGTATGACATATGCTCCATTACATCCATGTCAAGCTTATGTACCACGACCCCCAAAATAAAAGAAAAACTGTTCTCTGTTATATTCCCTTGGGTTGTGAGGTTTTTCTGTACAGCAAGGGAGTCTTCCATATAATGCTTCATAACTGGCAAACCTAGCAGTAACTCTTAGGTTTTGGAAGGTCTTTCCAACTGAATGTCAAAGTCCTGTGACATTCAGACTTTTGCCTTAATAAATCAGTGTTCAACAGCAGCGTCTTTCAGCTACCACTTAACCCGGAACTTTATGGGAATTAAAAGCCAGATGTAGCTGGTTTTCACCAAAGAAAAAATTACGTGCTTTATAGTAGTTGTGCACTCACTGTTTAACTTGGACCTTGACAGAAACTGAGGGGCAGGATCCATGGCTTTTCAGCAGAGGATCTGATTTCTTGCCTCTTGAGCATACACCAATTTCTGTTCCCACCTCACAAGTTTGGTGGCAATGAGGCTGTGCCTTGCAAACATAGCCTCTCGGTCCCTCTCGCTCTTCTGTAGCCCTGGATCTGGGCTATGCTAAGTGAAAATGACTCTTCGTCTTGTCCTGTAGTTTAGAACCAAGACGGAAAAGGAAAACGTTGTTGCCTGCCAGGTGGAGATGGAGAGATTAGAGGAGTGTTGAAGAGTCTTTCTCAGAGAGTCTTTCTCCCTCACATGTATCAGTCTGTGACCTCAGCAGCCTTGCTCTTCTTTTGGGAATCCTTAAAAATACATTATACTGTCTATATTCTATAGGTATATTATATAGCTACCATGGTTCCCTTAATATTACTGCAGATGTCTGATTGATCATGGCTTCAAAGTATCTATTGCTATTTGGGACACGGCACTCCACAAATGTATAATTCAGTCTCCTGAGCACAGATGTTGCAATGACGGTTTCTGACCTCCAGATGTGTTTATTATAATCCACTCTTTGTAAAGAAACTGCAAATAATGACGAAAGTTCAAAGTGGTAGAAATTGCGAGCAACCAAAAACATCATTTCTTTGTTCTGCATTCCACTCAGGCTCTCCAGTGAATATATGTTGTAGATTGTTTTATTCCCTGATATTCAGAGCCCTATATATTTTAAATATACTCCTTGCTATAAGCTCTGACAGCTACATTCCACTGGAATCACGAAGCTGTGACCAGAAGAAGAAATCTCACTAGCACAGAGAGGAGAACTAAGCTTATGAAACTTACCACAGGAATAAATAAAAATGACTCTCAACCTCACAGCATTCAGCAAAACTCAGCTTATTGAATTGGCTTTCCCTCATTAAATTTCTCATGCACAGACACACACACACTTTTCTATCACATTTTTTCTGATCTCTGGAGAAGGGAGAGACATTATTTATTTTTAAATTCTTGGCAGAGTCTGGATATTGTGGTGATAATCAACCTGTAAGAAAACAGAAATGTAACAGCTAAAAAATACCATCTTATCACTTAAATTAGAGAAAAATTATACCTACCTGTTTTTTCAGCTCCCAGTGGAAGTAGAAGAGAATGTGAAATTATAATTAAGTCCTTTAGTTTAGTACTATATTCATAGGTGCTGAGACGGAGTATAAAAGCTGGAGATGGTATGGAAAACAATAGGCGACATTGTTTTAATCCCATTTGACTGAACTTGGATCAACATTTTTGACATTTTAGAAAGAATTATATACAGGTCTTTTCAAAGACTGTGTGAGACCAACACTTTGATCATTGTTGGTAAAAGTCCTAGAGATTCTTTCTTTTTGGAAAATTATGCATAGCATGAATATTGATTCTCTGACATTGGTACGCACAAGAACTTATCTTGATTTTTCTAGTGAGAGTTTGACTCAAAATCAGAAACTGTCATTGGAAACAAAGATTGATGTAGCCCGGGACTGTGGTATTGAGCTTCTAATTTTTTATTACAATTCCTGATGTGTCGCTCAACTAAGATTTCCTTTTTGAAGTGGGGCTATAGATCACTGTCAGAAGTTGTTTCTGTTTGTACAGTTTTATTTTATACTTTTGTATACTTAATGGTTTTATTGGTGACTGGCCATAACTGGATCCAGCTGCTACTTCGCATGCATCGCTTTTCTTTTTCACAATGCTTGAAAAGACATTCTTTGTAGAGGATGTAACAACAGAATACCCTGAATACTTGCCTTTAGAATAGTTCTAGTTGTTGGAATCCATGATACTGCAGTGACTTTACTTGTCCTGAAAATCCTGTAAATAGAGCATGGTAGAATCCTAGTCTTAATTCCTTTATTTAGACCTAAAAACCATTCATACAGAAAAAGCATTTAATCTGTGTAGAATGTGCCTGGTTTAAAATTTTTTGGAAATGTTATAAAAGGTTATACATTCTTATTTGACTGCAGCTCTAATGATTTGCATATGATGTACCTGATTCGAGAGTAGAGGTCATTTGATAGTGTTAAATCAGCAATATATTTATTCCTAGTCTCTTTATTCTGCAGTTGTGGCTTAAATCCCACTTCCAAACCATTTCTTAGAATTACAGACCTTTACAGATCTTTCTTGTTTTCCTGTCTGGTAGCATAAGAAAATAAAAGAATCGCTTCACTCCTCCACACAAAGGTCTAGGGAACCAGAACGGGAATTACATTAAGGATAAAGTTCTCCAGTTGAATGTGCTTGGCACCTCAGTATGTATCTGAATTCCAGAACGTATCCTGACCTTTATGGTTTCATCTCTATCTGACTAGATTATGTTTCAAAGAAAGGTCTTACTAGTTTTATATCTGAAATAGATTATCTAGAGATGAATCACTTAGAGTTGTACATACAGCTCTGTCAAAAATGAATAGTGTTTCTCTTTTTTCTTATCCCTGTGATGCTCATTTGAAGGATCCTCCAGTTGATCATGTTCATAAGTATCTGGTTGTTTTTTTCCTCCTTGGCATGCTGTTATTCCAGTGGAAAACATCAAGGAGTATGACACTTGCTTCTGAAATAGTTCAGGATAAAGCCAAAGAAAAGACAACTTATTTCACAGCATTCATTCGTATTGTTGCAAAGAGCTGTTCCATTTATGCTTATTCACAATACCTTCCCTCTGCCAAAGTGTTAGTTATTAAAGACTGGCATTTGAATGAAATTACCCATTCCTTTTTGCTTCTTTTTTAACAAACATGCCTATTTTTACACAACATTCTGTTTTGTACCAGTAACGCAACTTTGGGAGGTTTGAAGATCAGGTAAGATCAGCATCCAAAAAATTGAAATCTTGGTCCCTCTCTCAAGCTATTGCATTTCACTTGTAATACATTAGTTACATTTCATTAGCTACAGTTAGTTCCTGTCCCAGCACAAGATACTTGCCTATATAAAAGTAGCCAATAAAATTATTAGTTTAGGGAAATGGAAGAGATCCACGCTTTCGGCATTTGAAAATCCACATTCAGTACTTGGTTGAATAACCCTGTGTATTTATCACCAGAATATACCTAGCTACCTGCTATCTTATGTGAGTCTTTGTGCAGATGGAACAGAAGCCTTAGAATTGTATTGGAACTCCTTAGTAAAGCGTGCGCTGTGGAAGGAATGTCTCGTATAACTCTAGTTTAAATAAATACACGACACAAGTCGCGTACACCTCAACAAAACCGAAAGGACCCTGGTCACAATGATAAAAGATAATGCGCTTCTGTAGATCTGTCAAAGACAAAATTTTATAACAAACAATCAAAATAGCAGAAAGGCATTTAAATGTCTCTCTAGAATTCACACATCAGTTAAAAGCCTTTGGTTGTAAATCTGAATAATGCTAAATAAATCAAATCTGACAGTTGTTTCCACTAAATACCTTCTGCTGTGATCTGAATACCAGCTGTCTGATACTTTTAAATATGAAGCAGGTTACAGAGTTGGATTAACTTCATCCCACCTAGAAAGGTGCAAATGGTGTTCTCACTTCCAGTTCTGTTAAGGTGATAATTATCTAGAAAAAAAAGCAGTAAAGATGATGCAACTATTATATGAAATTATGAACCTGCCATTAGTCTGCATGCTCTGTTGAAATCAATGGTAGTTTAAAGTCAATAGGGTCCATGAGATGAAGAAAAATTTGATTCTTATTAGACATTTTCTTGTGCTCTTAATCCTTAATAAACATCTCAAGGATTTCACAAAGAAATATCTGGTAAATTAGACCTTGGGTTTTTTACTGGAGAAAAATAGAGCAATCATAACCTCTGCAATAGCTCTTGAGCAAGAATAGGGAAATCCTCTTTCTAGGGCTCAAAGAATATTCAGAAAGACATCTGGATTATCCACCCTGTACTGCCGACTGTCGAGGGAGGGTCTGTAAATTTCCAGGCTTCAGCTGCCTGACTTCTAGCATCTACAGCTGATTTGTTGTTGGGGAGTGTTGTTCTCCCTGATGTGTCGCTTTCCCTCTGAGGGACCTCTGAAGAAGTGCCCTGGTATGATGCAGATTTTAAAATCTGCACATAATTTCTTCCCAGGCTACCTCTCCATCTTCCATGAATCACCAATATAGAAGCAGTTTTGAATAATATTTCACCCTAGTCAGTAAAGTAGGACTAATGCACAAAACTTTGGGAAAACCAAAATTATATTAGTATTACTATATTTATTATGTACTTACTATTTATTGCATGTTATTTATTTTATTATATTAGTATTGGTATATTTTCCTTCAAATAGCTGATTATGTTAATAAGTAAAGATGTCAGTTATGAAAGCTAGACTTCATTAAATATTGATTCATAACTCACAAAGCTTGTCCATACTTTATTACACAAATAAAAGAAAAATTCCAGAAGCTGTTAGTCTGTATGAACCATTCATGATTTTGGTAATAATTTTCAGGCACACTGCTGCTGACATGCCACCTTGGGGGCAACCTCAGTCATTTATTTACTTTTTGATGTGTTTGATATAACATTGTCAGAACAGGAAAGATGCAGACCAATTAAAAATCCTCCCTATGCCCAACTGGAATAATTTACCAACACAGAGGCCCTTTGATGCATTCAGTCTTATTGTGAAATAAAACACTGTGTATTTCTTACAGCTTTTGATGAGATTCATTTTGAATCTTTGTGTCAGGAGATG
This sequence comes from Chroicocephalus ridibundus, assembly GCF_963924245.1. Lineage (NCBI taxonomy): Eukaryota > Metazoa > Chordata > Aves > Charadriiformes > Laridae > Chroicocephalus > Chroicocephalus ridibundus. The sequence continues at coordinate 15,642,074 of NC_086291.1, read as the reverse complement.
TACAAGTGTTATCTGTAAATGAGAAATGTATGCAAGGTACTCAGCTACTGCTGAATTTCAATGAACTTTGTGGTTCTAATGTCACGAAGCTCTGTCAAATGTTAACAGAAATTAAAGGTAAAATTCATATGGAGCTTTCACAAATCACAGCCTTATCTGTCAACATTTTATAATAACCTAACAGTTATGATCTATCAAGGTATTAAAGTGCAATGCTGAGCCCCAAAGGAAAAATCATGACATTCTCAGACCAATAAAATAACAATAAATATTTTTATTGAACAGAATTGTCAAGCTTCCCTTTCAAAATTCTCTCGCTAATTGCATTTCAAACAACTTCTGTTACAATTTCTGAGAATAGACAGGAAAAAAACACTGAGACTGTTATAACTTTGAAATACTTTAGATACCACTGTTTTATGTTTATTTAACATTTCTTTCTTCCTGCATTTTTAAAAATAAAGCTGATATTAAATTTTTGATAAGGTAGTTTTCTTTACAAGCACGTTAAACTGTGGCACTACAATTCTCATTTAGCAGGGCAGGAGAGACATTAAATACATGAAAGCATTCCATCTTCTCTGTCAACACTTAAATTTCTGTAAAGACCTCTGTTATATGAATCTTGGCACTGTACAGAAACGTATAGATTTACATTCAACTACTTGGCCCTAACTTTAAAAATCTATCAGGCCTATGAAGTTCATTATGCTTATTCAAAACTATATTAATCTTATTTTCTGCTGCTGAAAACATAAAGGCTTAGAGACAGATTCTGGTCTGCATTACCACCCAGTTTTGCTGCTCCAGGGTTCAAAGGGCTAGAAAGCCAATCCTAACAGTCAGTGAAGGGTTGGATCAGCTTCATCTGACTCCTCCCTAGCTTTCCAATGGAAACGTCATGGAGAATTTCAAGCATTCTCTGTTGTAACAACATCTGCTTGGAATTATCTGAATAAAAAATTACCTGTGAGGATTATATCTTAATTAGTTATCGGTTCACTGTTTCCTTTTCACTGAATGGTTCAGAAGTACGTCGTTGTTCAAGGCGTGGAAAATCAAAGGTCAGTTCTTATATATGTATATATATGCATATATATTATCCACACAAATATACACACACATTTGTCTAGGGGGATTAGAGCTCGCATACTGAGAAGGTCTGTGATGTTTAAGATGTATGCTACCCGCTCTCTAATATTGAAGCTATTTTTTTTCTTACCAGTAATAGTTCAACATTCAAAAGATCAGGGACAGGATGAAGTACCTTTGACCCCACAGCTGAGTGCCATCATTACAGCTCTGCAGAAGATTGTTCTTACCTTTTTGTTGTCTTAATCACTAAATACTTTATACAAAGTCAAATGGCGGGGGAGGCAGGGCACATTCAAATACCTATTTTTTTCAGTTGTAAAGGTAGAAGTTGAAACCTAATCTTTTTCTGCTTTGGCACAGTGTGTGAGTATACAAGCAAGTACACCTAACTCTTAAATGGGTACCTGAGTATTAGAAATAAAAGTGCATTTGGAAAGGCATCCCTTCCTCACGTACAAATGATATATAAAATTTCTAGTAGTTGTTTACACTCAGAATCTGAGGCCAAGGCTTACCCTCTAGCCTGGTGGTTAGGACATGTGCTTTAGAAACGTGGGTTCAGCTCTCTTTAGCTGGAGGTAGATATTGAAACCATATTTCCCATGTGTCCGGTGGAAGTTGTTACCAACTTGTCTATTTATTAAAAGGAGGTTGCCTACTGTTATGGGAATCTGTCCTTTCATTTTCTGTGCAATTTTACACAAGAAAAAGAGAGCTCCGTGGGTTTTTTCATTTCAGCAACAAAAGTCCTAATCGCTTTAAGTTTTGTTTGCTCTGAACTATTTTTTGAGGAACATTTTTCTCGTTCAGTTCAGCTGCCAAACCGCAAATAATCTCTGTCTCCTTATGTTATAAAAACTTAGTCTTAGGTTGAGGACAAACTGTAATAGCTATAATAATTTTAGAACCTTTGAAGAGCTGCGTTTTTACCACTTTTTCTCTGTAGAAATACCAAGCAAATTTTTCATACCATTTTCCATTTAGTATGATTTTTGTTTATTGGTAATTTGGTGTATTTGTAATTACAAATTTGTAGTTTGTAATTTCTAATTTTCCACAAAGATACCCTCTGCACCCTGTATGTAAGTTTTGACACCGTTAATGTGAATCACTGTTTTGAGAGTTTTCATGTTTAATCTATACAGTGCTGTCATCAATCCAGCAGAATTAACTTGTGGTCAAATATGCTGTTTAGGAGAAAGTCATAAAGTGTCCTGCTTCTCTAGGAAGAAAGTGCTTCGGAGTGAGCCTGGTGCCTTGGACCTGTGAAGGAGGGTGGCTGGGACTTTCCTCCCTCATGTCAGTGGGACAAAGATCATTGCACAGGGATCTTCTTGCATGGGACTGTTTGCGTGTTGTGGAAAGTGTTTTTCATGCCCTGGCATAATTTCACTAAAACCAAAGCTAAACTAAAGGAATCCTTTTCCCACAGGGACATTTCCTGCCTTTGCTATAATCCTCAATAGCTGTAAGCAAATCTCCAGATGTTTGCTGCAGTTGCCAACAGGTGCCTCACCTCAGAACCTTACTGGGTGCTGCATTATTGCATTCACCATTTTCTCAGAACAAGCTTGTTTTTTAGACCCTGACACTTAGTATTTCAGACTGGACTTCAACTCCCTTGTTTGACTTTTTTCCATTATTCCCCAGATCTACTGCTATCCCTGATTAGATCCAGGAAGTGCAAAAATACAAAAATAATGTATTACTCTATTATTGGTGGAAAATAGAGTAAAATTGATTTCCTTACTGATTTTTAAAATGGTTATGAATGTTTCTTTGTAGGGAATAACAGTCTCTGCTCTCTTCGCCATATGATCTGTAAAATGATTTCATGCAAAGGTTATGTCTCTCCTGCAAAAGCAGCACTTGTATTCCATGCACTGACATTCTTGACTTACATGCATGTATGAAAGCAAAACTAGAATGCCTGAAGAAAACGCCCAAACTTTTATCTTAAAATAAAAAAGCCAGGTTTTCAGCATTAGATCTGGGTCATGATTGTTATGGCATTCTAGCTCCTAGGCAGGAACGTCGGGATAGATAGAACTGTAGTTAAATGCTTGGTCTGTCTGTCTTTGCTAAGGAGCTTCTAGTGAAGGAGAGTTGGTAGAAAGAAGGAGATCGCTTTCATGCTGCCATCTCTTTTTGTCTAAGAACAGCCCAAGTACTGCAGAAGTACTAAGAACTACAGAAATAACACTATAAATATATTCCAAAGCCTGTTGTTTCGGATGGAATTTCATACAGTATTGTATCAGATCTACAGTGACCTGAAGATATTGTAGAACTAGTGAATTTTGGAGAAACCAGTGTCACGTACATTTTGAATCCATTTCCATTTGGAGAGTTTTCATCCTGAGATTACTCTCTTTGAACAAGAAAGATTCTGTTTGGGAAGATAAAAATTAAAATTAGAATTTAATAGCATCTAGAGTCCAGAAAAGACTACAAAGATACATTTCTTTGCACATGTAAACATTCAGTAATTGGGAAAATTATATTTTACAACAGAACCGTTAAATCCCACTTTAAAATCCAACCTCTGCTTTTGTGAAGTAAGTAATCCAAGTATGATTTGGGTCTTTGAAGTTACTTTTTTTGTCATACTTAAAACACTATGTTATGTTAGACTTGTGGGGTAGCTTTCCAATTTTATACACTTTATGTAATACAGGGCATAAATTACATGCTTAGTTTTGAAGTATCTTTTTGTTTTGGTAGAGAATGTATGTTGTAAATTTTATGGTACCAGGATCTAGTATTTTGCGGCATAATTCCTCCACAGCTAATGTCTCTTTTTTTATGATATTTTTGGAGATACAAGTGTCTGCAAATACCTAAGGGTATATACTATTTTTTTCTTTTAAGAAATATCCTTGACTGTAACAGATAATACTGTGTGTAAAACATGGGAGAGAATTTGTGGATGGTAAGGACAGGAGCTCAGTGTCTCTGTGTGTGGTGGATTCTAGAATAATATTTTCCACTTTGAGTTTTCACCTAGGTACACAGGTAATTAATATGCTTGCAGAATTGTGTCACTGGGCATTATCTCATGTCTTGGTTGAGATCCCTGTGTCTTCAACTCTCACCATTTGATATGTTGGATTTGAATGAGTCAAAAAACCAAAAAGACTGTGTTCTGGGACAATAGTCTATCTCTTTCCTTTTGGTCACCAGAAATGTGGTTGGAGGACTTGTAATATACAGTTTTACTCACAGTCTTTAGACTGCAGTAAATTGGAAAGAGCTTTGGGTTTGTAAATAAAAAATCAGGTGAATTTTATATGTTCCAAAGGTTTGGGATTTTGCGTAGTTCTGTCTGTTCCCTCTGGACCCTAGCAAGTTTGCTATTTCAGCTAAAATCTTATCCTTTAACTAGCTTCCCGGACTTAGAGTCTACATAACGAAACTAGGAAATCAGATTTGGTGACTGAACAGAACCAAGGCCAATTAATAGAATCATAGAATAGTTTGGGTTGTGTGAGAAATGCTCCTTATCCAATAACCACAGCTCAGGTGGTGATCGATACAAAGCACATTTTATTTAAACATTCTTGCAAGAACGGGTGACTTAGCAGGTAGGAACACCTGAGTTCCCGAAATAACTTATTTCCTATCCCCGGCCAAAATGTCCCTCTCCTGTTTCCCCATTGGCTAGGTACTCCAGGTTTACAGCCTATCCGATTCGCCTTCTGTTCGCTCCGCCGCTGTTTACTTCTCCCCATCACCCCTCCTAAACCCCTTACTTCACCTGTTTATTTCTTCCCTTTTTTGGTATTATTGCCCATGGTAGCTGGTCTCAGTTAAACACTCATCCTCCTGTTAAACTACCGATCCAGCATAGACTGGTTTCTCCTTTGTCTAAGGGATGAGCATTCTTGCATGTCTCTTGATCAGCCTTTGTGTTGTTAATCATTCTCTAGCTACATCATTGCAGACTGGCCAAGTTGTTCCTCTGCAAAAACAATACTTAGCTTTTTCTTACAGTTGGAAGGGACCTTTAAAGGTCATCTTGTCCAGTCCCCCATGCAATGAGCAGGGACGTCTTCAACTAGATCGGGTTGCTCAGAGCCCTGTCCAACTTGACCTTGAATGTTTCCAGGGATGAGGCATCTACTGCCTCCCTGGGCCACCTATTCCACTTTGATTTTGCTTTAGTATTACCTTTTTAAAATGAGTTGAACACAAAAGATAAACAATAATCATTTCTTTGTTTTTAGATAACGTTTGAAGCTTGTTTGCTAGTACCAGACCATGCTTTCAGTGAGATGGCCACTGTGTCTGCTAAAGCCTTCAGAGAAAATGAAAGCAAAAACTAGATAACATGAAGGCTTCATTAAAATGTGAGAAATATTTCAGTGTCCAAATTCAGCTAGTAGTATCAAGGATACATAATGAGGAGACAATAAAGAACTTGAAGGAATAAAGGATCAGACAGTGTCTTTTGAACAGATGGGGACATAAATAGTCTAGCATATATCAAAAGTGCTAGTACATTGTGTTTAGGAATGTTACTTTACTGTGTTCATAAAAACTTCATTTAATACAAAACAGAAAAACTTGCTTAATTAAATGTGTATGTATATATATATATATAAAGTCTTCAGGAAAAACTAAATATTTCGCATCTTTTATTTTTCTGTTTAGATAACTGAAAAATGAACCCTAATGGTTTTGGTGCCCAAACTCTCATTAGGATTAGGTGTTTCTAGACAGCTTGGAAATCTCAGCTTTAATGACAGGACAACATTAAAAGCAAAGCATTTGCCTCTGGAGAAGTTCTAGTACCTGATCATTCCCTGAAGGCCCTTTGCTGTCAATAGCTAAGGGCTTTCTCCATTGCAGCCAACTCTCTTGAAGCCGGGAAACCTCCACCCTCCATAACATCATCCTGTCATTGTGGAAACAAATGGATTGCTACAATTTCTGCACTGGGGGGAAACAGGTAAGCCACTAACCTGGCATTGTGACTGGAATAATTCTGCTGATTCCAGGGCTAAACCTGAAATCCTTTATTTCATTGTCAGATGGAGAAAAAAGGTGGAACGTAAAACAGTAAAGCCTATGCGTAAACCTAAGTGTCTCCGGTACTTAGTAAACATCTTTTAGAAGACTACACAGAGGAGAGAAATACCTGGTTTGTCTTCCATGGTGTGAGTCCTTTGTTAGTGTGGTTCGGAATGCAGCTGTAGGTTTTGTACCTGCAGCCTGTGGTTTTGCATTTTTTATTTTTGCTTTTGAATCTCCAAGTCAAACTAAACCCGTTCCTCAGTCCATGCGTAAACAAATCCATATGTTACCTATTTCACTGAAAAAAGTGCAAGGTGAACATTTGACATGAGTAACTGAAAACATTTTTGGACAAATCTGGTCTGAGTTCCAGGTTTATGACAAAAGCTGGAATCACGTAAAATCTCATCTAGTTCTGCTGAAATCTTTTTGACAGTTTTCTCACAGCCTTCTCGCAAACCACTGGCAACAGGGTCAACTTTAGCACTGTCAGAGATCTGGACTGGCACAAAAGAGCAATAAGGCATGGATCTTTCAACAGTAAATGTGACACTAGACACCAAATCTGTTCATCATCGCTGCTCTACAACCTCGTCCTGCACCTTTTGAGGTTTTCCATTTGAGGAACGTGTTGTTTCCCTGGGCTAGCAGATAAAGCTGCTCAGTCTGAACTACAAACGGGGAAGAAGGATTCAACAGCTTCTGGGCTCTCTTTTTGAAAACATATCTGTTTATTCTTCTGTAGCCCCTGCTTCATACTGACATCTTTAAGTAACTCTAAAAAGCAGTTTTCACTGTGCTTGCTTTTCAGCCACTTGCATTTAATAATTTCATTTCTAATATTTTTCTTTGCTTCCTTTTGCAGTCGTCATCCTCTTTTGCTATTCCCTTTAGTTTGTTTCTGAAGGGAATATATAAAATATAGTTCAGTTCTTTCTCAATAGCTATTCATAGCAGACAGAAAAAAGGAAGAACATGAGTTTATCCTATATGGGAACTGTCTCCCCATTGTCTATCCACTTTCTGCCAGAAGGACGCTAGCTGATATGTAGCAATATGTATATCTCCTGAAGTTCTCCAGTCTTAGCCCACAGGGTTTTGTCTGCATGCACAGAGCTTCATTTAGGTGCAGGGGGGTTTTGCCTCCAAAGAAATAGTGTGTTTTGGACACATTTCGCTATCATTGCTAATCTTAAAGGTGAAAACAAACTACTTCTAGCAAAGCATTAAGTTCTTGTCAACAAATTTGGAAACAAAGTTACAAAAAACAAAATTATATTTAAAAAAAATGTTCTAGATTATATTTCAGAGCAAGGTTGGTTTCTACTTGTTTTTTTCCCCTTCTTACTTGAGAGGCTGGTGACTCAGCCACCAATACTCCAAAAGTCTGGCAGTACGTGTTTGACCACAATGAAATGCACTTTGTATTAAAGACAGCCTTCACAGCCTGCTTACTTCAGTCCTTTGCTAAGCTATTTTTTCTCTGCTTCTTCTGCTCCACTTTATTTCTCCAGGTCTGGTCTCCAGGTCCTTTACCTTGCTTCCATTCCGTCAGTCCCCGTATAAGCTGCTGCAATGTTTGCACTGTGAATTCTATTAGGAAATTGCAATCCCGAGTTGTCCTGGACGAAATTCCTGGAGCAAACAATGTTTATAGTTCAACATATGTTTTTTGTAGTCAGCAAGAAAAATAACCAATCCAAAACTCTTCTGTACTCCTAACAGACTTGCCTAAATAACATGCTCCATGGCACCACTGGATGTTCTGGGGAAGCCAACATTGCTTGAATATTTCTCTTTTACTGCTATTGTTGCTTTGACAGCTTTGATTTTATAGCAACTTTAATCATGTATATCCTATTCCTTCACCTCTGGCATTTTGCAAATATTCCATTTCTCAGTTTCTGCTACCATAACTACCTTCATCAAATTATAATTCATCAATCTTTTTCTCCCACACCCACAGGGGAAACCCCAAAAGGAGACCATGTCAGCTAAACAAGAAAATGCTAAATGTATACATGTAAGAAAATCTATTAATTACAAAAATAATAAAAAAAAGAAGAAAAATTAGGTATAGAAGTTAATGTGACCCCAAGGCAACATTGGCAGTAACTTATGCTCTGACAGTTATGAGCCTGTTTATTCTATGCTCAACCATACATGGAAAAAAAAATGCCATCAAGTAGAAGAACAAAATGGACTTGTGTTATCCTAAAGATACAAAGTAGCAATAAATCATACCAGGAACACTGACGCTATATTTACATTTTCTCCTTAAAAAAAAATAATCATTTTTAGAGGCTTTTATTTTCCTTATAACATTTGTTTAGCTCCCTATTCCAGGGAAAACTGTAGCAGTTTCTGCCTGGATTACAAAATTTTACAGGGCTGTACACGCTATCAGGAGCTATGGAGAATTGTACCTGCAGGGCTCCCATCAGTTCCCATTTTTTGGCCAGTGTAAAATGTATTCTTCCTCATCACCTGACAGCTTTTAAGTGAGGTGGATAAGTACAGGGCCACAAAAATACTTCTGTCTTGAGTTATTTTGTGACACACTAAGGTGTTTTGGCTGCTGGACCTGGCCTCTAAGCAAGAGAGGATGTGGACACAGGCAGATTTCTTATGGATTGTAACACCTTGATTTTGGTTTTCATTAATCTATTTTTGTAAATGAGAATGAAAAGAAAATAAAATCAAGCTTTGAGTGTGCTTCTGCGCACACGCACACACACACACCCTCCAATATTGTCCTAGAAGGTACCTGATAATAAATGTCACTAGGGAAGACAGTACTGCCAGTCAGTCCCGTGCAGGAGATAGTAGCTAAAGGTGGATGGCGGTTGTGCAGAATGTGGTCCTGAGGCAAAAGCCAGTGAGCAGAACCAGACTGACACTTTGCAGCACAAAAGGTGACAGAAGAAAGTGAGGATGGTGAATACAGGTAGCTGCAGTTGTGACACCTGCAGCTACATGTCGTTACCTGCAGAAATAGATAATTTTCTAGGGGAAAAAGATCCAAAATTGAATGTTTGATATGTCAGATTCCCAGGTGACTCCATAGTCACAGGTAGTGTAAGTAGTCAAAACTCATGAATTAGCACCGAAAAATGAGATTGACTTTTAAGTACAATAACAGCTGGATTAATTTCATTCATCTTCTGACTTCTGACCCAGGCTAGTACTACCTCTTCCCTTTTTATATTCTTACCTGCAATCTGATTCTTGTTGAGTCAAAAGGGAGTGTTTTGGTCCAGGTTGGTTCTTTAGATGGTAAGTCTGACTTTATTAATACAATGCATACAGCAACCGTGAGGGCTGCATTCAAAATGTATCAAAATTACCTTTTGACTCAGGAAAGACCAGATGCAAAACTACCAAAGTTCTGTAAAAACTTTCTTTTAAGACTAGTCCCATACGATCAGAAATGGGAGTATGTATTTCTATGTATGTAAAGGCATAACATTTACTTGCTAGAATTCTATCTAAAATGCAGATCAAGAGGTTCTAAAAATTTCTAAATAAGTGAGTACTGTGGATCCTGTCCCATCAAATGGGTAACCTATATAGATTATTGCCCACACAGTGTTCTCAGTAGATGTACAATTTCCAAAGAAAAAACAACAAAAAAGAAAAACAACAATTACTGTTTGAAAAGATAACCGAGATGTAAAATGAACAAGTATTTTTCTAAGCAATGTCTGAGTTTCAAATCTGAACAGAGAACACTGAACTACGTGCAAAAAAATATGCTGTTAAGGTTTTCATTAGCAAATCACTAATGATGGAGAGCTGTTGAGTAACACACCTTCTGCTGAGAATCTCCTGCTTCTTACTTCAAGTGTAATCAACAGAGAGGAGGATCCATTAAATCTTTAATAATAGATGAAAGCATCAATTGATCTAAGTAGTAATTTAAAATCCACAGGAATATTAGAAATGTAGGAAAAGAGCATGGCTCCGTGTCTTTACCCCAGTCTTCTTCACTTAGAAGTGATGTCATCCCTACATGAGATCCATGGGTGTGACTTGCAATTAGTAAGAGACCTTAAGCAGCTCAACATGCAATGATGACATTCAAGAGAGCTTGTTATAATTACATAGTTGAACAAAGAGGTAATGGGAGAATTTTGCTATATAGCAGCTCGTCAATACTACTGATGCTACTCCTTATGCTTGACCATTTGGTCTGTTGTATTTTATGTAATTAATTTTTCTTAGGGTGTGGAAAGCTTGTATGTCTTTTCCCTGCAGACTTAAATATGATGACACACAAAGCTTAGTGCTTTGTCTCAAGATTCACTTCATAAAGTGGGGGCCTATTATGGTTAATTGTAATGTGCTTTTGAAGTAAAGTAGCTCTTTTGTTTATCATGTAACATGTTCTCCCTACTCAAATGCAAAAATTACTAAACTGATTTAAATTACTGACTACTATCACGTACCAAAAGCAAGAACTGACAGCTGATATTTTTCTTGGTATAGTGTCAAACAAATGAAAAAGATTTTGTTAATAGATAGACTGTATATACCGTGCATGTTTCTCCCCTCCCCACCCCACAATTCTTTATCTCAGCTAACAGCATTGGTGTCTATTCCTAGCCTTATATCTCCATGCCACAGCACAATGTTAGACAGCAAAGACCCCAGCTGAGCATGACAGTGCAGTATGCCCAATAAGCTGACACACGTGGTTTATTAACTATTAGCTCAAAAAGAATGTTGTGCCATTGCAGCTATACAGTTTTAGTATTCACTAGCATGAATACCAGTGAAGAGGTATGCTACAGCATGAAGTTACAAAATTGAACACTGCCCCTTTCCAGTGATGGTCAGTGCATCAGATCCTTCCTGGTTTTTGCAGGTAGAAACCCAGAATGTTGATCAATGGGCTTGATTACAAGCAAGTATTGGGCAAGTGTCACCAGGAGTTTCAAAACAATCCTCTTCTTCCCAATGGCCCATGAAGGAACATGACAAATACAAAGAATAAATGCCATCCCAAATGCTGTTCTCTTTGTTGTTCCTGTAGAGGCAACAGGAATTTATAAAAAAAGTAAAAACTTGTTTTTCCACCTCCAAGTAAGTAAATATTTATCTGAAATATGCAGGTGATTGATTTTCTGACCAAGAAAGCTTCATTATGCACAGGCATTTTGTAATCATTAAATTAGCAGTTGGTCCTAAAGACTATTATAATAATTACATGGCTGCAGGTGACTCCTTACATTTAATTTTCTATGAATGCCCAAACCCGATGTTGAACAGGATCTCTTTGAGAGATATTTCAGTCCTTTGCTTGTCAATTTTAATTTATAATGTTGTGTGTTGATTAACATGCTCTTGTTAACTGAGCATGTAGGACAGCAATCCAGACTCTAAAGAGGCATCTTTGCAGGCATTGTTGCTCTTCTCGCTCTTTCTTGCTCTATTTTAGTCTGTATTAGAAAAAACTGTCTTTTATTTACCAGTGCAGTTGAGCATAGGCACAGGTAAATGTAGTTTACACTCTGTGCAATACAGCATATCCCCTCACTGTGCACAGCAGAACATCAGAATTCTTTGCAATTTTTACTGGCATTGCGAAAATGGACAGGGGTCTTCTATTACATAAAATACTTTATTAAAAATTAAAACACTTAGGCAGCAAATACTTTTTAGTAGCTTTTTCTGGATAGATCTCCATGGCTATGGGTGCAGGTCCTGTTTTTTTCTTAATTATCCTTCTCTCGACTATGATTGAAAAAAAGACAAGCAAAGAAATGAATAGCTGTTTTATCTACTATAATCTGCTCCCCTTCTCTGCTGCTTTTAGATACTGGCACACACATCCAAATTCTGAGCTGTGTACTGCCCAGGGTAAAGGACTGTATTTCTTTTTTCCTTCCACTTCCCAATACTGCCCTGCAGCTTTCCCTTCTTCCTCCCAGTGATCCAGCCAAATTAAATTCTTAATACCAGTGAGCCCTCTTGAGCTGTGAAGAATTAGATTTCCCCCATTCTTTTCATTCATCTCTGAAATATTATGTACCAGGATAAAATAAGTTCCAGTATGCAGCATATAGTGATAGGATTCCACAATAAATGGAATGCTAAGTGAGGCCTGTTATACAACTCACTAATCTCGTATATTCACCCATGCTACATCTTGCATCTTATCTGAGATCTATCAATAGAGAGAAGATCCGTTTTTAATAATGTATTGTAGAATTTACTTCTCTGTGTTGGTCAAGAAGGTGTGCAAAATGTAGGATGGTTATATTCACTCTGCAATTTAAACTGTCGTAGAAGGTCTGGACAAAAGTTACAGAAATTCACAAAGACAGAGAAGACAGTATTAATAAATTTGCTGCCAGATGTGTAAGTGCAGCAAGAACATAGGGCTGAGGACTCTCTCAAGACCACTGAATTCTGTCCCTTGCCTTAATTTAAAATAGAGAGTCAAAAGATTGACTCAGTTACTGTTAACTTCTTCTATGTTACCCTTTTAGTCCTTTATACTACGCTGTATTAGACGCTACTGTTTTCAGTATACTGTTTCAGCATTGTTCATTATTCAAATTCAGTACTGTTTTCAATTATATTCTTCCAAAACCAAAAAGGCACAAAGTATCTGCAGTCACTGATTTGACTGGTGGTGTTTTGTGAAAGTTTGTGTCTGCAAAGAAGTGACAAGACAATGAAAGAAACTGGTAAAAAGACAGAAAAAAAGGAACAGCCCTCCCCGCTCCCCGCCAAGACCCAAACCAATCCAATCCTCCTCCCCAACCCCATATGCTTTTAGTTTGGCCCTAAACAAATGAAGAAAAGAGTCTGAGAGGATTGTTGCTCTAAAAACTGAGGGAGAAATGGTTTAAGAAACCTGTTCCCTGTGCTGAGAGGCGCAGGATTTTGCACGTGCCTTTGCAGAAACAAGCATTGCATCAATTTCTTCAGAGAAGGGGAACAGAAAAGGAATTTCTTCTCCGGACAGAGTCCTGAACTTCAACCGAATGCTTAGGTCAAGAAGGAATAGGAATTTGAACAGTTTATCTTTAGCCAGTATCATCCTGAATGATTAAAGCAATTTACCCCATGTATTTAAATAACATCAGCCACTGCTGAAACACAGACTTTTTGGAGAGTGTGTTTCATGTAATGTTGCATTTTCTGGACCAGGTACATTAAGTGTCTGCATTTCTGTGATGTTCCTCCCAATTTTCTTCTGACCATTTTGTTGAAAAGAGTCTGAGCTACAAGTTTTGAGTAATATTCAGAAATGTTCAGAAATATTCAGAATGGTGGGTTTTGTTTTGGCCCATTTTTCATCGCAATTAAATATATTAAACAATATTGGCCTTGCTGCTGGTCCCTAGGGTATCCCGCTATTAATCTTTCCTATACTGAGAATGGGCTATTTATTCGTACTCCTTGCTTCCTGCCTATTAACCAGCTTTTAATCACTGACAAGAATTTACCTCTTACCCTGTGGTTACTAAATTTCCTTAATAGTCTCTTGTGAGGAACTTTATCAAAAGCCTTTCAAAAGTCATAAGTGTATCTTATTCATTGCTGCTTCTTTATCCGCTGTTTTGTTTACCATTTCAAATAACCGTAGTGGGTTTGAGAAACATAATTCATCCTAGTCTATCGTATTATTCTATATAATACAGTCTTCTTTCTTTTAAATCATTGCTTTAATTTTTTTACAGTGCTGCAGTGTGTTCATAACGTAATAGGAAATGTGCTGAACCGTCTTCCAGTGATATGACTTTATTTTTCTAGTACTCAAGAAAGCTTTTCTGCTCACATTCCTTTTCAAGTGCCCACTCTCCCGTAATTCATCCTAAAACAAAATCTGTTTCTCTTTCTGTTTATGCGCTGGCTTCAGCAAGGGGATCTAACACACAGCTTGTATGTTGAGTTGGTTGGGAATATGTCATATTATGATTCTGAAAAATATAAATATTTTTCTAAAGAATATAACATAAACCAGTCATATATGATTCAGTATAGAATCATCTTAGCTTGGAATGGAAGCTCTGTAAAACAGAAATTACTCTTCATCTCAGCTCTTAATTCTCAAAATTATTTAAGATCAGGATATAGAGTAATTGAGGCAGATAGCTGTGCATCTCAAGTTTATGTGTGTGAAATCAGGTACCTGTCCATGCCAATGGGCAAATAACCAAAGGGAAGGAAGATGGATGCAGCTTAAAACAGGGGGTCATGAATTACCTTTTCAGTACTGAAAAGCCCAGCATAACACAGGCAGTTTAGCAGTCAGCCTCGGAAGTCTTCGTTCTCCTCATTGAGTAGGACTCAACTCTTGTTAGTCTCATGCTCAGCATGTGAAAGGATATCTAAGTCTGGCATGTGAACCAGAGTCCTTGAGTAAACTGATCTTTGTGTGTAGAAAACAGTACTCAGTGTGTATTTGGTATACAGTGCAGCCCTGATTCTGAACAGTTGCTGTAATTAAACATATCGTTTGCACCTCTTCTCATTATTTTTTTATGGCATTGGGCAATAGTTACAAAATGAATTAATTAAACAAACCTCTAACTACTATTACATATTATCCTAAAATACGGAAGAGCAAAAGTACCATATAACACTTCTCTTGTATTCTCTGGTAGATGATTTGTACATTGGAGAGTAATTAGCATGGCATTGAAAATACACCAAATAAAATGAGATGGTGGTACCTCCTTTAACAAAATTGTTTCCAGAGAGCTTGTCACAACAGGGCATTGATCCCTGCTTATGGTGCTTAGGTACTACCATGGTATGAATAAATGATGATAGAATAAAACTTTCCACTGCTGACTGCAGTACTTCATACGCTCTTTCAGCTTTCTTGGCAGCCCCTCTCCCCCCACCCTCCCCTTACCACTTTACTGGTGCTTTTCTCTTCCTTCAGTCAATACCAATGGTTGAAGTGACAAATAAAATTTCTGTCTCTCGGTATTTTTCTAGACTACAGGTTGGAACAAGTGAACCATTAGTCACTTCATGAAATCCTCCTTTGTGCGACCAGGCTGAGAGCAGTTGCACCTTTATGCATATTTTATGCACGTTTATGGGCTGCATTTCACAGTGCTGTATTTAGTTCCATTACAGTTTTCCATCATATTGCTCATTTATTATGGCATTAATTATGTATTGGTTTTACTTTGTCATACAGTATTTTTTTTTTACATTATTTTCTTAGTTGTATTTTATAATGCGTATAAAGTTAATTTGTAACAGTAAGGCTAATGTTATCCTGGCACTTTACATTAGCCAAGATGTTATTTTCTGCACGCTTTTGTTTGGGTACCTCTTAAATTCCCTTTTAAAAAAAATCAACATTAAAAAGTCTGAGACCCTAAATAATTCATAAGCAAGGGGAATTTTTGTAAAAATACATGAGCTTTTTTAGGAGGATGTGCTTCCACTGTCACCATTCCAGGTCTCATGAAGCAGCCATGTTGAAAGTGGGCCACAGTCAACATGAGAGGTGTGATGAA
This sequence comes from Chroicocephalus ridibundus, assembly GCF_963924245.1. Taxonomy (NCBI): domain Eukaryota; kingdom Metazoa; phylum Chordata; class Aves; order Charadriiformes; family Laridae; genus Chroicocephalus; species Chroicocephalus ridibundus. The sequence continues at coordinate 15,626,469 of NC_086291.1, read as the reverse complement.
ACAGTAGCTAATGAAAGTGACTTAATGAAAATAATGAAAATAGCATATAGACACAGATAATTCTGATTCCCCACACGTGATGATGTGCGGTGAACCTCTGAGTTGGGAACAACTACATCATGCAGGGAATGAGTCAGTTGTCGCCTGTGGGCTCTTTCAGGGGTAATTCAAGGCACAAGAGGAGAATCCTGTTGCCTTTGGATATGAGTCTATAACAGAAAACACTGTTTTTTTTCAAAAGTGCTAATAGAAGGGTTTATGTATGCCAAATAATAGTAACGCAGGTGCATGTGAAACGTTATCACCATGAGCTGTTGGGATACATTGTGATTTCTCTTGAAAATAATAAAATTGTTGAGCTTTTACAGGAGATGAACTTACACCCAATGTTTTCATTATACTACCCTAACAAAAAAAGAAAACTGATTTTTGTGTAGTGTTTAGAGGCTCTGATAAGGCTTATTTGAGTAACATCACCCCAGACTTTGGAATTGCAATTGTAGATATGAGGTATTGCCAAATAATGACTGTATTGTCATGGAGGTAATTTCTCCCTATAACTGAGGTTCAATGAAATAACATTATGAAGTTTTACCTTCTATTTCACATGCAAACTTCATTGTTTTCTGAATTTCCTGTCTGGTCACATACCAGTTGTTCTTAATTTTTGGTGGGAAGATTTATTCAAATCAGTCTTGATTTATAAGATACTAAAAAAACTGGCCAAGTCTGTATGAAGGATGGGTAAGAAATTCTGCGATACTGATAGAACCAGAAAAAAAAATTGTAAATTGTTAATTGGCAAAAGTTTGGATTATGCCTTCTTGACTTATTTCTAGAACTTCCAGCTCTTTGAATGTATTACTTTATAAATTCTTTTAAAAAATGTAATAAATAGGTTAACAAAGCTGAGTGAGGTTTTATACTTAATTGCTAAACTCCCGCAGATCTCAGAAACTGTGGCTGCTGACAGCTTTTGAAAATCAGACCATGTTACATTTCATATTGAGCTTTTCCGTATATTTTCTTCTGTTTTCAGAGGACAGAATAAATCTTAGGAGTATGGTGATTGTTTGAGAACAGTCATTTTGAAGTGATTTGCCCATTTGAAACAAAGATTGAAAAAGGGAGGCAAAGGGAAAAGGTTGTTTTGTCCTTTGTTGCTGTTTTGCTGTTTTTAAGAGCACAAGAATTCTTTTGCCTCTTTCATATTGCTTTTCTAGCTGCAGGCACAGCTGGAGTTCTAGCTTCCTTTCCTACCTGAACACTGCCTCCTCTTTCCTATCTGATTTGGGGTGGGTAGGAAAGAAAAAATATCTAAATGTATACAGAGAAAACAAATATTTAAAGATAACAGGTAAAGTGATCATGAATGTACTTTCTCCCTCATTAGATTTGCCACTTGCATCCTTTACTTAATTATAAGGGTCACGTTGCACATCCATTCTGTTCTCCCTGCTTCAGTGATACCATTCATTCCTGGCATTTCTATGGCAAAAAAAAAAAAAAAAAAGGCATAAATCTTTCTGACAGAAAAATTCTGGCAATTTGTTCTGAGTTACACTTCTTTTATACACAGGTGCTGAGCTACTCGAACCCAAATTATGGCCCGTGCGGAGGCTGCACGAGTTCTTTCTCCTTCCATACTCTCTTGTCGCCCTTCCTTGTTTGTGTGTGTCCTGTTCAGGGCCGCAGTGCGGGTGCAGATGTGATGGAGCCAAAGGGAGGGGGGTGTCATGGCCACGGGCCCGGCTGTGCTTGGTTCAGCATCACCAGGTGGAGTGCTGGGCCCAGCTCATCGCTGACTGCCTTTGCTCCCTGTCCCTGCGCGTTGGCAGGGGGTTGTGCCTCTCCTCTGGCAAGGAGGTGGCTGAGAGGAGGCGGGAGCAAAGCCCTATCCCTGCACTGGTGGAAATGGGTTTTGGCTGGCTCTGAGGAAGCCCCTGAGGAAGCCCAGGGGCAGGGAAGATACGGAGCGTGCAAGTGCGGCAGTAAAGTGTGGGAACCTTTCCAGGATGACTTGGTGCTAATACTGTTGGTGAAAGACTGAGGTTTCTTCCTCTCTACATCCTGCTCTTTCCTTTGGTTTTGTACTGCCGTGCGCAGTGCTTGACAGCTGTGGTGTGCGAATCAGACACATTAGCAGCTTTCAATGCACAGCACAACAGGTATGACTTGAGTACAAGAAACACCCCGTATGCCATTACAGAGCCTCCAGCTCGGCGGAGTGACAACAGCTCCTATCGGTACTCATATCCACGCTGCAGGCAGAGCAGGAATTATGAGTTGTTCCATGAGTTTACGAAAAGTAATGGATGTCGGTACCGCAACAATAACATATGAAGCTGAAAGCAGTACATTAAGCAGAAATCACTTTTTAAAGAAGGATCATATAAAACAGCATTAAGTTCATTCATAATTAGGCAATTATTTAGAATTCGTGTACCTTTTGAAATAACTAAATACATTCAAAATAGTAGTTTGTAATGCATCATTTAAAATTACGCTTATGAATTGAGGTATATCATTGGAATGAAAATAAATATATAACTTAATTTAATAGTTGTGAAATAAACCTAGGTTATATATTTGTGCCTTGTGAATATAATAGAAAACAAGGAAAAATAATTCCATATTAAAATCTGGGTAACTGCAGGGCATTTACTAAAACTAATATTATCTTAGTTAACTTTCAAATATGAAAAAGGGCTGGGTAAATAACTCTGTATGAAATCTGAAGTATAATTTATAATGAATTTGTACTAATGATATCTAATGTGCCTAGTTAAAATGAAAGCTTTATTGAGAATAAATGTTACTCATTTACTTCAAAGGGAGTTACCAGACATATGTAATTTGACGGTAATTTTAAAAATAGAACAATATTGGCTAATAAATGCGTGATTTACAAATTTCCCTTATGAAAATGAGATGCGTAGAGTATAAAATTTTATTTAATTGTGTAATATTAAAAAAAAAATCTCCACTTGAGAATATTTTAGTGGCAAATAACTAAAAAAAATTCCTGAAAAGCTCTCTCTATGATGTATTCTTAAATAATAAAACCTGCTACTTAAATCAACAGATGAATAATGTTAGTGAAATGTTAAGTTAGCTATTATACTGGTACTATGAAGTATAGCTTTCTGGAAATGTTCAAGAATTAGTACTTTAAGTTCAGTTAATTTGTATGGCCAAAACATACATGGGTCCTGATTCTGTAGAGTGCTGTCAAATAACGCAAGCAAAAGCAGGTTTGTGCCCCATATATATATGTTATTCCTAATTTTTATGTATAAACATTAATATTAGCACTAGATATGTTTGGGTTCATTAAGACAAAAATGCAGCAGAAATAACTACATTTTATAAAACAGTCATTGTTTTTAATGAATGGATAATTAGTTCTACTGTAATAAAGTGAAAATCTATCCTGTAGATAGATTTTCCTCAGATTTTCTTCACAGGCATGAAACTCCTAATTTAGTATGGCATCTCCTAAAATATTTTCCCCCATATATCTTTTCACGTTTTACAAAGGAACCATTCAATCATCCTTATGGCTTGCAATATAAAGATTTGTTCCATCGTTAAGGGACTTGTAAGGGACCTTTGCTCATATTACTTGTTCCATGGGGAACGTTGGCTTTTTTTATTTCATTTAAAGTGAAGCAATGCTTAGTGCATCGTTCCTGTTTAGAATTCACAAAATGGGAGGTCTTGCAGTCTCACACAGCCACACATCGTCAGGTCTTGCTTAACTTACATTAAAGAATCTGTAGCCAAACAAAAAGAAAATTCTTACTTTATACTTACCTAGACCAGTATATTTTATATGTTTAATAGCAAATCCTCCAGTACATTTACTGTTACAGATATGAGGGTTAGAACCTGGTTTCCTGGGATATTCGAGGAATTGCAGAGTCACATCTGTGAAGCGTGATGATGTTTTCAGCTTTTGCAGATGGTGAAAGGACATCGTGGAGTTTGTCTGATTGCAGGCGCTTTTTTTGTAGGAAGTTCTCAAGATTGGTAGGAATCATATTACATCAACTGTTTTCTGCAGGGGCACCTAGAAAAACTCTTTTAAAAAACTTTACTGCATCTGAAACCTTTTTTGTAATCTGTTCTGTAGCTGATATCCTAGGGCAGTACCTTGATTTGATTGCATTTTGCATCATTGAAAACTGATTCCAGTGGGTTGGATCCATTCTCCACTGAGCTGAAGCCATTAGCGATGCACAAAGAATGAGAATGAGACCTTCCAAAGGAGGAACTTTGCTGCTAAAAGGACAGTTATATCACTATAAATGCTAGCAAAGGCAAGACAGCTCTAATGTCTCATCCAGGTCACTAACACGTATTATGCATAACACGATCAAAATTCTTTGACAAGGAGGTCTTTTCATTTATCAAAGATACAGACTTTTGAGGAGAAGAGAGGTGCCTTAGTTTCTGCCCCATCCAGTGAGACCAGCAATACGGTGTAGCTGGCCTGGATCATACCAGAAGAGGGACAATATTTCCTGTTTACCTGACTGCCGCATTTCTATCTACCTTTACATATTTTTGTACATTGTCACACGGACCCTTGAGCACCACTTGGTCCCAGTGTAGTTGTACTTGTTCCTTCATAAAAGCTTTGGCAAAGGTTGAAGAAGGTTCTTATCATTATGACGGTATTGCTGTGTCTAAGTCTGGTTAACAAAAGCATTTCCTTTCTCTCAATTATGGCCCTTCTCCCACACCTGCTGCTACCAATGATTTTGGTTGCAGCAGTTTAGTGGCATCTCAAGGTAGCCAAATGCTCAAGTACCAGGTTGGTCTGTGACAGAGATGTCATCTGCTTCGTTCATGCATTACTTGACATGACACACCGCTGAGTTCAGAGAAAGGTAAAGTAAGGGAACACATGAGTATTTTGTTAGATGAGTTCCGCTTGTGGGGTCAGTACCATTTGCATGGACAAAACTATCCAGTTCCTTCCTATAGATATGCTCATTCCAAAGGAGGAGGTCACTGTTCAAGGGAAAAGGCTCTGACTTATCTGCGTATCAGCAAAACTGACTTTTCAGTAATGGTACTCTAATGTTGTGGCTTTCACAGCAGTCTACTCCTAATCAAATTGAAAGGGGTGTTTTCTTACCTTCCACATCCACAAGACCAGGCTGGATGGGGCTTTGAGCAACCCATGGCAGGGGGGTTGGAAATAGATGATCTTTATCGTCCCTTCTAACCCGAACCATCCTATGATTCTATGATCTTGTGAAAAATCCTCTGCTGTTGTCTGTGTGTCTGTTTTCCTCTCCTCTGAAAGAAAAAGCTATGAGACAGTGGGACAAGGGTTCATAAAAATCTCAGGACTTGCCAGAATTTTCTGAACGTGTCTAGAGGGTAGACTTTGGAATCCTGTAGGGAAGTTTCACTGGGAAGTCCAGAGTACTGCTCAGAGTATTTTGATTCCTTTCCTGTCACCTCTGAAAAATAAACCCCTAAAATGTCAGGAGAATACTGAGAATATGAATACTGACTCTGTGGGCTATGGGGCTGTCAGAGATCTTCCTTTGTGATTTTTTTTTCTCCTTCAGATTTTGGATAGTTTGTTTCTCATTTTATTCTTCTTCACTTATTTCTATGCTCCAAGTTAAAGGGGAAGCATGATTAGTACCTGCGCCGTGTTGTACACTGTCAGCTTAGGATGGCTGCAGACCTTTTCATCTAATCAGCGCTCATGTGTCAACTAATGCAAGCGTAACACTAAACATGTTCTGATCATGCCCCAGAGAAATGACATTTCATCTCTAGATGTACATTGTGAGAAATCCAAAATGTTTTTCTCATTGGACTGAACACTGGGTGAATATCAAGAAAACCAGCTAAATTCAAAAGGTCAGATTAGACAATTCTGAGGTGAACAGATGTGACTGTATAAGGTTACAGCTAGGTACTTCATGTGCGCTTTTTAGACTTGTGTTGGGAATTGCATTTCTGAAACAGTCTCATAGGTGCTGTTATGCAAATTCAAGTGTAAATCACCAGGAGACCAAAAGCCAAGCAAGTCTAAACCCTCAGTAATACATTTATTGCACATTAGATGAGTCAAAGCAAAGCCCAAAGACATACCCTTTTGTGGAGTAAAACCTTAATTAGATGATAAATCTAGAATGCTATGACCTGAAAAGTAATCTTGAGATTTTTTTTTGAATGACATTTTTTTCAGTTAATAGCAAATTATCAGAGGAAAAACATTCTTGGATGGCATGTAGTGAAATGTAAGACTGTTTCTCTAATGAATACACACAGTTCTCCTAGTCATTGACCACGGATGCCAGTGTACTGTCAAGCCATGTGCAGACCTCCATATATGTTGGGATAAACAGAACTGTATTACAGTAAACAAAGTGCAAGGCAAAGTAATGTATTTTTATTGTGGGATTAGAAAAGGATTAGTGTAATTTGATACAGATATTGTATGATGTGGTGAGAAAGTTGTCTAAGTGAAAAATCCTGAAAAAAGGATTACATTCTCATCCCAACAGTTCAGAACATCTCTGATACGCTATGTTTTCACTAATGCTGAAACTTTAAAAAGTTCTGGGTATCCATGTTGACTGTACTGATAACAAATGACAGTAAACTTTGCAAGTGTCCTTTGGATTAATGGATGCCAATGCTTCAGTGTGTGAATTCCTAACCTGTTGGATCCTGCTGTAATTCACAAGTCAAAAAGTTGTGGCATTTCTCACTGCTGCGCTCTGCAGTTGACAAGCTCCTTGACTATACAGAATCGATCAGAGATCCCAATAAGAAAAAGTTTTTGGATTACATTAGTTTAATTTCATAGCTCCTGCATTGGAAATAATACGATAGTTTGTAAAGATAAAATGCAGAGAACAAAAATTCATGTAAGTAGAAAACTAAATATAGCAACAGGCCCATATTTATATCTCAGTAGTCAGAATACAAATAAACATCCTTGGTGAAAACACATCAGTGCTTCCAATTAAGGTAATATAATTGCATGCTTTGAAGTGGAACAATGGAAAATTCTGACAATCCATTGTATTAATATGAGGCACAGACTTCAGAGACGTATAAAAATAACATTTAATCTGTATAAAGCATCTGCTACTGTGTACTTTTTGTATAACATTTGTGTATTTTGTGTAAACACACACATTAGATCAATAAATAGATACCTCACTAGATAAATACGTATTATATGAAATCTGGTCCAATCTTTCTATGATTTCCACAGCTTATAGCTTTAAAAAAGTCTGAAGTTTTCACACATTAAATTTTAAGTGCATTTTTAGTAGGCACAGGTGCTATAATGAAAACATGTGAGGCTACGGCCCTTTACTAAAGAAGGAGTCATCACCCTCATGCCCATAACTGGCAGAGTTTTTACAAACTGAAAAGTCTCTCTTTATGTACACTTTGTCCTTGTAAATTCTTCCTGGACTACCAGCAAGGATGAAAATTGTGCTAGTGGGTTTTCTGACATTAACATTTTTTCCTTAGGATTATAACGTGACCAGCAGCTTGTTGTAGACATGTATAGATACATGACCTGTTTGGTTATATATAGGCTTTTCTACTCAATGTACACTGTGAAAGACTTTTAAGATACTAGTGCAATACTGTAACGCTCTTTTGAGGTCACAGAGTGTTGCCATGCCTAGTTTAGAAATATAAAGTTTCTCAAAAAGAGATGCAGAAAGCATATTATATTTATGTATTACCAAAATGCTTGGGATTTAGCCATGGATCGGGACCTTGCCCGTGCTAGATTTTGTAAATCTATAGATCGAGGGAATATCTGTAAGTCACCCGTGGATCCTGTGGCAGAGAAGGAAAGAAAAATAAAACCTGTTCAGTGCTAACCTTTGCTAAGATCCCTCTTACCCACAGCAGCTGGGTACTCCTTGGTAGTAAATGCAACAGTGGCCAGCTTGAATCGCATCTGAGCAGGTGGCTTGCTTGAGAAAGTATCTGTACAGGCTGATTCCATGTGTAGGCAGAGGTGGGAAATCTCCCATTCTCGGTTTGATCAATCTGACCGTACCCTGGAACGGAGGTGAGGGAGCACAGTGGCTCTGTGATATGGCACAGCCTAGAAAGCCTGGATTAAGTTACCGATGGAAGTATTCAGTCATGCATAAAGTGAATAAATAAGATGCAGGCATTTTTGTTCAACTGAAATTTCTCATTAGCAGTTGTAGTTATTGGTAAATAAAGATTATTGATGTTTCATAAGTTATACCCATGGTTGAACAGCACAAATAAATTACTGGTGCTCTTTCTCATCATATTGCATAACCTTTTTTTTTTTTTTTTTTTTTATTTGGAAATTTCTGGTAGAGCATTCTTCAGTCAGAATCACCAAAATGGGTGATTACATTTCAGTCTGTGCTCGCGGGACTTGTTTGCCTTGATTATAAAATTGAGATTTTTATAAGTTAAACAACTCCAACTAAAACCAGATGTTTTGTCGTAAATATTTATTTATGGACAGAAGTTTACATTTGTCATTTTTAAAAGATACGAACTACAGTTATCTGTACAGCTACAGTTAGCTGTTCTGTACAGCTAGTATTGATTTGCTCACCGTGTCTTTCCATGGGAAGGGAAGGCAGCTTCCTAACAAAAATGAGCAATTGTTGTTTACTCTGCATTTTTAACAGTCTGACCATTGAAGCAGTTTGTCTAAAATACTATTCGGTCACCAGTGGGGAAACTGGGCCAGCACTCAACTCCAGGCACGCAGATTTCACGTCAGGAAGGCAGAGGGAGATGAAGTGGGTTCATCGCCAAAAGGGGTCATTTAAATCATTGGTACTGCTCTAAAGGGCGTAACACAGGTTCTTTATGCCAGTGCAGAGCGAAGGGAAAAGGGCATGTAAAATACTACCTCTCCAATTTGGAAATGTTTTAGACCCTCTTAGCACTTAATGGCAGGTTACAAAAAGGGCAGGACAGAGAATCAGAGCAATGGGTTGACGCTGACACCAGGTGCCTGCAATTGCTTCTGTTGCTGCTCTGTGTGCTTGGGATTTGAGACCATGGCCCTCCACCAAAGCTCACTGCATAGCTAGCCTTCTCCTGCCACACTTTTCCTGGGGATTTTTTTTTTTTTTCCACGGAGGGCGTTGGCACTATTGGCTTCCTGGCTAAGAGCCTGGAGCGAGTTTCAAAGACAGATTAGAAAGTCTTTGGGTCTTTCCTTGAAAGGATGCTCAGAGGCAAAGTAGTTGAACAAATCGGGGATTTTTGAATGGGGATAAATGAAATGAGAACATGTTAAGGTGGGATGTAAAGAGTGCGGGATAACATCAGTGACTGCTATCGCTGGTTTGAGGACTGCAGAACCTGCTATTGTGCTTGCTGTCATCTGTGCCTCTTGCTTTCCTGTATCACAGTTGCAATGGACTGCCACAATTGTAAGAGTTGTCCTTGCTTTTCATTCTGGATTTATTAATTTTTACTGAAGCCAGGGTGAATTTTGTTGCTGATGTGTATGCCAGATGTATTTTAAAGCATAAAATCTCTTGCAGCACTGGAAATGTCCTGGCCTGTAGCTACAAAACAAAGACATTGTAATGATATACTTTTAGGAGGAACCGCTCTACATGTCCCTCTCTTTTGTACAAATTTCTGTTGCCAGCTAGTTACCCTTGATGGCTGGCATTAATTTTCTCCTTTTTTTTTGCACACGGTCTAATGCCACTGTAGCTAAGGGAAGATGCAGTAGCCGTTTGCCTGTAATTTGTGCAATATGTTCTCCTGGCCTGATGGAATCGCAGAATAATTCACGTTGGAAGAAACCTCATGAGGTCTCTAGTCCATCTGCCAACTCAAAGCAGGGCCAGCTGGAGGTCAGACAGGACTGCTCTGGGCATTGTTCAGCTGGTCCTTGGAAACCTCCAAGGAAGGAGACTGCACAACCTCTTGGGTCCCTGCTCCACTGCTCAGATGGCCTCGTGGTGCCCCCAGTAAGCAACAGCCCTCCCTGCACAGCGAGTCTGGTGGCAGATAGGTGCCACTTTCCCTGCAGGAGGAGGTGTCCCACTACTGTCACCTGCTGCATCCTTTTGGTGATGCTGCCCCAAACAGAGGTTTCTTCCCCTAGTCTTCTCCCAGGGAAATGAACTTATTTTGCAATTGCAGATCTGCAGGTGGAGAAGGAGCCTTCAGCCTGTTGCCAGAAGTTGCAAGCTTTCAGCCTTCCCTGTTGTGGGATTGAAAACTATTGCTTTTTTGTTCTTGTAGCTTCTGTGTATTTTTAAGGAATTTTTAATATTTGTGAAAAGGACATGGTTGAATAACCCAGAAATGAATTCCTAGGGTAACAGTATCTTTACTTTTCCCCATTGGTACTGTATTTCAATCCTGATCTTCAAAAATCTTACCTTGCGGGTTAAGGCAGTAGTTCAGAGTCTTTGGCCCTAGGATGGCACGATCATGACAGACGCTTATCGTACAGCATGTGTGTGTCAGACTTTCAGAACGTGTTTAAACACAGGCTCCTACCACACTACACAGAGAATGCCTGGGGGTGATAGTGATTGTTCACTACTCAGTATTACAATATGGGGTTGGTTTTTTCAGTAGCTGTTATCTGAAGAAAAAGAGAATACAGAATTTTAAAATAGAAAGTGCTTATAAAGAATTTATTCCTTACAATATTTTGTCAGTGCATCACTGCCATACCAAAACACTCTGAATTTAAGAAAATGAGATGAGGAACAGGGATTTTATTTTTTTTCTTTCTTCATTTCTCTGTGCTTCTCAGATGGTTAGTAACAACCTTGAGACTTAAAAACTAAGTAGTGGAGCCTAAGCGTAGTTAAGCTTTAAGTTTGGAGTGTCACCCCTTAAAGTTAATAGAATTACTTCACATACACTTCATTTTAAGTGAAATGATTATCTTATTTTTATCCGAAGTAATTGTATGGTAATAATCCTATAGTTCAGAACTGAGAATGGGCTTGTAAATTCATAGCAAAATATTGGAAATGTGGTAAAGTAGATCATTAGTGACAAAGTAATAATTTTCAGTGCAAAAAGTCTCCTAAGAAATATTTTTTACTATCAGGCAAAAGGAATAAATGTGGGCATGAAGGTGTTTTCTTCAGCAGCTATTTCCTATGAACACAAGGCAATGATGTGAACACAGGAAAGAAATTATTTTAAAGTACCTTTGCAATATTGCATGACAAAAGCTTACAATTACCAGTGTTACTTTGCAGCTTATGAAGACGAGTTAAAATGTACATAAAGAAACAAGTGTTAGGAATAATAGCCAGAGCTGTCCATGTTACTATATAAAAGACTATATGCTGCATTGCTGTTGAATTTGGGTCATCAGGCATCCTAATGTTGTTACAGAAACAAGAATACTCTGTGTTCAAAGGTCTATATTTACACATTTCTTTTACATTTTGAACCATGTTTGTATCTATACATTTCTCACAGCTTTTCAGCCAAGAAACTGAATAGATTTTTATATTCTTTGTTAAATAGCAGACTTAATTAACTTTAGTTGAATTCACCTGAAAACTTCATGGAATTCTGCTAACTAAGCTGCTGTCCTTCAGATGAAAGGGCACCTCCATTTGGACTGTCAGTTGATCCATTAGTGAGAATGAACAGAGTCCCGTTTCCCAGTTCAGCTGCACAGCAAGCTTTTTTCTTTTCTGTTTCACAAATCAGTCATCTTACCAGGAAAACTATCTGTTAAAAATACTTCGGGAAATGAATGCATAATGGAAATGGCCTGTGTTTGAAGGGGAGTATTGTTTGTTAGAGAGGAGTTACTACATATTAATTAAAAACAAAATGATAGAGCTTCCAAAAATAAATATTTAAGTACTTGACATTTTGTTTCTTGTCTCCTCCTGAGGTATTTTTGTACCACTTCCCTTCCTTCTTGAATAATATAATCTTTGTTTCCTTTACAAAATACTTTGTTTTCCACTGTGCTTAATTTTCAGCATGGAAACATGACCTAAGAAGAGTATTGTTGTCTGTCAAGATAAACCACAGTGCATTCCTGTGCTATCTTTCCCTTGTTCTGTCCCTATTTCTAGGCAGTTATTTGTGGTCCTTTTCAGCCCTTTAAGTAGTGAGGCATTGGAGGAAGAACAAAAAAAAAATTATTTTAGCTGGAGGGAATAAATACCTTGAATATGGTCACAAGTGGGATCAAAGATGGCAACAGTTTTGCTATCCATAATTAAAAAGAAAGAAAGGAAAACAGAAATACATCAAATGAACAGGCTGGACCAGAAAATGGGTAGGGAAGATTCCAACTATTTCTCTCTCTGGTATTAAGGTCAAACAGATAACTTGTGTTTTAATACTCCATTTTCTTATAGTCAGAACTTGCTTTACCTCCTACTGTTAGGCACCAGTTAAGTTCATTCTCCATGTTATTAACTCATCCTTATCATAAACCGCTACGCTTGGCTCCCAGTGAACTTTTCTGTGAACCCTGCCAAAGTTCAGGGCCTGAAGTCAGAGGTATCTCTTATTCCTTTCCACGGACTATTCCTACGCATTGCAGGGTGTGCTTAGGGGAAGTCTGTCAGCAGTAATCTCATATTACCCCCGCTAGGTTTTTTTCATTTCCTCACTGTCTTTGCTTTTCGTTGTGGTCGCTCCACATGTGTCTGTGGCAGTATTTGTCAGGACCTGCCAAGTGGGTGGCTGGGCCAGTTGCATCCTGATAAACGTGCAGGGAGTACACAGAGGTCAGCCACAGGCGTGTTTTGCAGTGCAAGCAGGACAGGGCCAGATTGCTGTACAGACAGAGGATTAACTATGTGAAAATACAATTCAGACAAGACCCTTGACAAATTTTTATGAAAATGATCTGCAACGAGGAATTTGAGGAGGCACTCAGTGCTGCAGTCAGCACTAAATCCCTTGTATTTTACAACCCAATAATCAACCTGCTGCTGTGATTATCAGAGTGGAAGAGGATGAGTGGTGAGAGTAAGTGGCTGTTGGTATGGTGCCCAGACCTACCAGGGCCCTGAAGCAGCTCCAGCAGGAAGCTATCCCCATTTGACATCCTTGCAGTCTAAGCAGACAATGAAGATTTGGGGAAGAAGAGATGCATGTAGAAGGTCTTAATTCAGTTGCCTTTGTCCTGTATTTTTTCTGATCAAAATCCTTTCTTCACTCTTTTCTGTACTGTCCTAAAGCCAATGAAAAGATAATAACGCCAGGAGACATAGTAGAATATTGTCACCTGAGAAAAATGTCATTGATTTATTCTCCCAGACACAGTTGTCACCAGCTACTAGAGCTGCCAACAGTTTCAGTAAAATATCTTTAAGAAAAGTCTTGGTTTTTTTGTTTTCCCTTCCTTTCTTTTCTTTAGAAAAAGTCCCCTTTCTCCCCAGCAGGAGACAAAGTTTTCTGGCAGATTAAAAGGTCTGCATCTGTAAAATCAGCAACAATAGCAAACTTGGGTGAAAATATCAGCAAACTGGCTTTTTCAATTTTAGTTAATGAATTTTTTTCCGGTTCCTTTTCAGTTTGTGGGAGCTCTTTGTCATTTTCAATAAATCAGATTCTCCTGGGGAGGGGTGAAATCCTATGGGTGGGAATTCATCCATTAAGAAGTGCCTAGAGAATTACTACACCAAGGCCATGCATGGAATCTGAGACCTACCCAGACTTCTTCATGCTTTTGGCTGTATCCTGCCTGAATAGCTGTGGTCTCACGAGCCCTTATCCGCTCCAAACCTGCAGAGAAAAGAGCAAGCAGTGCCCTGGAGACCTGGCCATTACATAGCGACAGCATGAACAGTTTCCAAGCCAAAACGGATATTAAATAATACAGATATTAGGTAAGTTCAGTCAGTTCACCTTGACTGCAAAAAGAGAGATGAGGATTGGAAATGTTCCTTGTCCTGTAACTGTTGTGCCACCCTCCAAAAGCGGCAGTGTGTGATAAAGAGCTACAGCTGAGGCTAACCTGCTTTTAAGCTCTTAAGTAGCCATCTCCCTAGGATGAGGCTGAAGTCAGCAACCCAAGGCTGTCGTCTACTCTATCTTCAACCCTGTCTTTACTTCCTATTTGCAGTCTTTAGTGAGCCCAGCTCAGGTGGACTGGAGGATCTGGTTTGGAGGAGTCACTTTTGTTGACACGTGTTGCTTTCGTCCTTATCTGTTGAGCTTTTTACTCCGAGATATCACCAGTCACAAATTATTGAATAAGAGCGCCCAGAAAATCACATTTCATATGAATAAAAGTAAAGATGATTACTGTAGGCAACTTTCAAGGTTATAAATGTTAAATATGCTCTTTCATTGGCACATGAGGGGAGCGGAGGGAAGAAACAAGTATGTTCAAAGGACAGGCTACTCTGCACACAACATGGAATTCCAGCGTTTCCTTTTGAGTTATCTAATGCAGCCTTTCAGCAGCAGGAGAGTGATTTGTTTGTAATGAAATTCAGCTTCTCAGATTCTAGGAAAAGTTGAACTCTTGCTGTTCAGTGACTTCGAAAAGATTTAAGGATCACTGATCAATTGCCATGCTTTCTTGTACATGAGGGGGAGGATATCTGATTAATGACCTATGACACAATCTTCACCTGTCCAAAGGAAAGTGCATACCAACTGAATACTTAGATGACAAATTAGCAAGACATTTTGTATGGCCTTTATTGAAAAAGCACATGTGGTCTGGAGGTCAGTTTAGCAAGTACAAATACATGGTTATTTTTAATTACACATAAGCTTTTCTTATCCTCTGGAATAGCACGGAGGATTGGGAGGGAGATTTGCTGTCAAGTGTGGAGTGTGAACACTTGTTCTTGTTTCTTTTATTGGTCTGGAGATTTTCCCAATGCTAATCTTTTTAGAACTCAACTCTACAGCTTCTCTTTTTTTTATTTCTTCTCCTCTTCTTTCTTTTTTTTCTTAAACGAATGTGCTACAACTGACTCCTTGTTTATAAGCCTGAATCTAGTCTTTTGTTTAGTGAGGATAGACAGATTAGACACACATCTGAATGACCTATTATGCATTGTAAGAGCTGTCTTTAATTGGAAAAAAAATAACAGCTGCTTAATTTATGGATATGCACAACAGGACAAACAATTTCAACATGGCAAGCAGAACACTCATCATTCATAGCGTTGGCATCATTTCCTCATGCGTCGCAGTTGCAATAGGAATCTCTTTCTTTCCGAGTTAATTTAGCACTTTTGAAAGGTGCCGGATGGTAACCCTGCAGACCGCAGCCCTGTGCTCGGCGCGGGAACAGGTGTGGTGCAGGCAGTGGTGGGGCAGCCTCTGCTCCAGCGCCAGCACTAACTTTCTCACCACACTAGGAGGGAAAACCACCAAAGGAGAGAAAACGAGGGTGCCAGTGTCCCATGGCCTGTCTTCTGTGATTTTCAGCAGTGGTGTCAGTTTGGAGATAGACATCTGACTACCAGGAAACGGGCATTCCTCAGAAAGATGGTAGTGAATACTCAGTAGATAGTAAAGAAGTTTTTGTCGCTACACTGGCACTTTCTCTTTTATAAGGAAAATGACCTTTTATAAGGTCATTAAAGGAATAATATCCCTTCTAACCCACAGATTTGATATGTGTAGGAAGAAAAACAACTAAGTGACTGGAAACATGACTACACGGTCAGGTAGTCCACACTCTCAGTTCTATACAGGCGTTGTGCTGCACTCATTAATCTTTTGTGAGTGCCTTTCAGTAGATTATTAGGAAACATTTGTTTAATTTTTGTTTTATCTCCTTATTGCATTTAGGTTTTTATTCTCAAAATATTCTCCCCAGGGGCATGAAAGCATGTGTAGTGGAGGGTATGAGTTTGACAATATTATTATCAGTATTATTGTTGGTGTTGATTGTTTCCTTTCTTTTCCTCCCCCTTTCCTCTTCCCTTTCCTTTCCTTTTTTTAACAACAATATGTATTTGGTAAAGATTGTAACATCACAGAAATGCACATTGAATTAATTTCTGTCTTTCATCGTTGGGGATGTTCTCTGTCTTCCAGGTAGACAAGTTGTAACTCTGACCATTATGATAGTGAAAGGGTGAAGCTGTATTTTAAAGGCTGCGGATCCCAGAATTTTATTTAGTCTTCTAAAAATCTTGGGCCCAGGCTATTGTTTATCTTAAAAGTAGTAACTGAGAATTTCCCTTGATTTAAGAATCAATAAGAAGTCACTGTAAGAGAGGATAGATTTGCTCAGGGCAGCTCATGTATTACAGCGTTTTGTACTAATTGGAGTTTCCTAAGGTGTGATGGCTTCATGCCCAGGAACTACATGGCTGTAATCCAGCTGAGAGGTGACACATGTAAATAACCAAAGACTGGGCTTCATCTGCCAAGACGGGATGGAGCATTGTAGCAGCAATCAGTGATAATAGAAACTGCTACTTATGGCTAGCGCTATGTAACTTAGCTGCACCAAGGAATCCAAATACCCTCAAGCTATGTATTGAACTGGCTAATTCGGGGCCAACAATTTCAATCAAAGAATGCACCTTCCTGCAAATTCTTCCTAAAGCCTTCCTCTGCCCCTCAGCACTTTGTCTTTTTTAGATTCAAATGCAGCCAGGTGTTTTTATAAATGAGCTGATCTTATCTAAGCACTTTGTATACTGGAGATGTGGTAAAACATAGGAAGAGCTGAATATCGTCATTGTTTTATTGACGCGTTAAGTCTAGATAATCTGACAAATTCACCTTGATGATTGTGAGTAATATATTAAAGGACTGGAGAGAATTCATTCTTGTGGGATGCCACAAATGAACAAAGTAAAACTTCTCATTGTTACTGTTTGAGAAGGACTGGAATCCGTGTACACTTGCCTCCTCTTTCAAAAGATACCAAGACATCTGACGAACTGTAGAATGCATTTGTACAATAAGTGTGGATATCTTCCACCAATTTACAATTAAAGATCCATCACTATTTCTAAGCAGTTTCAGTTTCATGGTCCAGTTTTACTCTAGGTTGTTTCAGGTCTAGAATATTAGCAGTTTTTTAATTCATTTATAGTTAAATTTTGTCTGTCTCATTTTTGAGCCTTTTGAAGTATATATGGATTACCGCTAGACTCTAGTTGAATGGAATTGGATGTGCATGGTGGTGTTGTCAGTGAGGCCTGGGAAATTATGGCATATTTGAAGAAGGAAGAGAACAGTCCCAGCTTATATTGCTGACTGGCATGAACTCTCATATCAGGAATCGAAGGGGGTTTCTGTCATCTTTAACCATCCACCCACAGCTCTGCCACTCCCCCGTGTGCAGTATGGTTGCTTAGTCTCTTTGGCCCATCGGCCCCGCTACAGTTGCACTGCTTGAATTCTTCATAGCTAAACTATGATGATGATAGTCCCTGTTATAATGATGCATTGATTACCTTCAGTCAGTAATGTCCTACAGTTGGGATTTTTTTGTGTTTTTCTTAAGCTAGGAGAGATACAGGCTGAATTCAGAAGTGTTAAGATGCAGGATGTGATGAATGTGCTGAAATGCCAGGACTGAAGGTATGCTATTGTTCAGCCACTCTGGGCAGAGCAGCCCGTGTGATTTGGGAAGGCTTGCTACTGGATGTCATCTTTAAGTGTAACAAGGTGGTAAGTGTGACTCGAGTCCTTGCCATTACCGAGTTGTCTGTTTCAAAACAAATATTTACTATAATCAATAATGTCTGAAAAATAGCATCTGGTATTGCAGAATTTCAAGGATATCTGGTAAGTTTAGAAAATAAGAATCAACCATGGATCTAATTATATAAGCTGCTCTCTTGGTACATCTCATCTGGATAGAAGTAGACGGTACTGGGTATTTTTTAAAAGCCTGGTCTCACTAGATTTCTAGCTTCACTGGGGAAGTCCATTAAGTATTTAAAAGTTAAGGAAGTTACTGAACCTCCCAGCCCTCCGAGACTAACTTTTCACCAGCTGCAGAGGCCATTAAATATCTGTATCATATGCTGCATTTTATGAGAAAATAGCTAAAGCTTTTTTTGCAGTCTGAGGGCATTTAACCTCTGGGCAGGATAACGTAGCCTGTGAATTAGGCTGCCAAGGCAGTATACCCTTTCTTTTCCAGCCTTTAATGTTTTGCCTTTCAGGCAAAGCCTATGTATCCACTGCTCCAGATCAGTGTGTGTATTATTGTTACAAAATCTGATGTGCAAGTCAGACTTCGTTGAAGTGAACTGCAAAACTTCCTCTGATTTCAGTGGCAGATCCTCCTTGTATTTAGGTGGAGACAGCAGGTAAAACTCATAAAAAGATTTAATCAAATTTCCTGTATTGTTAGTTATGCCCTAAATTATTAAATTGATGGAATTTTCTAAATGCAATTTATTTTTCATCACCGATTGCTGCTAATCAACTTCCTGTTCAATTTGGACAACGGGAAAGGACTGATCTTTTATTGTTTGCACTACATAGCATTGTACTATTTGGGTTCACATGTAATGCAAGGCAATGTTAAAAAAACATAACAAATATTGTCTTAACTGGTATCATTACCTGTCATCCTATATTTTTTGTGCATTGATTAGCAAGAAAATCATAAAAAGCTAGATCAACCTCAGCACATTTGTTTCCGTGTGAAATTCTCGATTACGTAGTGGACAGCATTACCTGTTAACAGGCAAGTATTCTGCTTGCCCTACTCTTAGAAGTGAATTTCTTGTTGTTAAGAAGGAATACTTCCATGAAATACGCTCTCTAACTTCAATAGAAGGGGAAAATTATTTAAAAAAAATCTCGCTCAGATACAGACCTGATTAGGATCTTTGGACATAATCCATTGGCAGATTTTCATTATTATTTTTTAAAGTTTAAAAAATGAAGTTTAAAATATGGTGTGAAAAAATTGAATATAGACTACATGCTTATGCAGTACTGCATTGTAGAAAAAAATGAAGAGAAGGGGAGTCTTCAGCATAATAATATCTGATAAACTAGAAAAACTGCATATATCAAGCAAACTGCAGTTTACAAGAGGCAGACTTCTTTTATTCGTGTGCATAAGGAACTAAGAACAGACTCATGCTTGAACATAAATGAGAATTTAATTGACAACTCCCACAGTTATCTGTGTAACAATGCAGTCACGTAATTAGTATTAAAATAAATGTACAAGCCAAAGATTATTATAGAAAATGCAGTTTCACTGCAACAAAGACTAGTGACAGAAAGATACTAAACTACAGAAATGTGCTTAGAGTCTGTTCTTTAATCATTCTCAACAGATATTCGTTTTACAGTGAAATCCAAGTGGTTTGTTTCAGCAGTGTTAGTGTGGGAAAAGCAGTAGCTGAAAGGCACTTCTTGAAAGTGGTCACTAATATGATAATAATTGTGTAAGCAACCAAATGTCTTATCCTAATATGAATAGCAGATGAACACAGTATGTGCTACAAAGATACCACTTTTCTCAACTTTGGCTGCAGTTGCATCTCAGATAGCAGTCTGCCAATGCAACCAAAATAATTGGCAGCCAAGCGTGCCTGTTCACATAAGGCTCTCCTGTTTCCCAGTTCTTAATTCATTTCTACCCCTGTGACATACACTAGTGCTATTGGAAATAACTATATACCCACCTGCCAGTCTCATTGAGAAGCAACTTCTGCCAGTCTAATTGAAAAAGAACTTCTTGGCTTAATTGTAGGAAGGAAAGAACCTGGTTATTTTAAGATCAGTCTAGAAATTGTCATCTTGCTGCTAATTTCTACCCTCCACATAATTGGTATTATAATGCTTCTATTTTGTGAGGCCTTGCAGTGATCCTGAAGCTATCACCCATCACTAAGGTAAAAGTTAGTAAGATACAGTTTCAGAGGAGATAAAAATTAATCCCTTATCTATAAAGATGTGCGCTTATAGTTCTAACGTAAGTATTTTGAAATGTTCACTGTAAACTCACACCTTATATCACTTTATCACTGCTGCCCCTTATACCTAGACCACTTATACTCGCAACATGTAAAGTCACCAACTATGTGACTGCTACTATCCTCGAGCTAAGTGAAACATTCCAGGGAAAGTCTATCGCTATAAAGTCTGGGAGCAAAAAAGTTTAGAGTTTCATAAAGACGCCTCTGTTTACTGTTCTTAGGTTTTGTGCTTTTGTTTATTGTGTTCCCACTTACTGATTTCTTTACCTTTCCTTTTATTTTTGCTGCATACCTGTATGTTGTTAGGTTACTGAAGTTTGAATCAAGAAATTTTAGCACATCATCATGGGAGATGTGAGATGCCGGGGGGAAGAGGGTAAGACAAGGCTTCTGAACAATGCAGTTCTAATTCCATATAAAATGTTCAGATTTTACCCACAAAATTTTATTTTAAAAACACTGAGCCAAAAATACTGTATTTTTCAAAGGAGAAAGATATTCTTCTAGTCCCAGCGAAGCTGATCCCTCCCTGTCCTTTCTTTTTTGAGTGAAGTGGAGCACCTGCCATAGAATTGAAATTAATTGAAGCTAACAGAAATTGCATGGGAAAAGCACATTTTAAATTTTGAAGGATATCTGGAAGATAAACAATCTCCGAGTTAAAACATTAGAGTGGTTTCAGTCTTCCAGTGGAAACATTCCTCTCTTTCATCTAAATTCTTTTGTAAACCAAAAGACTTTTTGCTGATGTTTTGCCTAATGCATATTTTGCCTTTTTTGAGGCATCTGGAGCAGACAACAGATCTGGTTGCTGTCTTGAAGTCCCATGTACACTGGGGATATGTTGTTGGCTCTAGTCAGCTGCTTGAAAGATATTCTGGGTTGCCCCTTATCTCCAGTAGCTCCGGTAATCAGATGCATGGAGGCGATAATCAGCGCCTGAGTCTGCTAGACTGAGAGAGTCTTGGAAAACCATCACAGAGTTTGGTAGTTGGGGGAAGGGCTTTTACTCATCAAAGGAAAATGGAAGTTCCTTATTCCAGCCAGGAGATCTGGTAAAGATATTTGTCTTATATGATGCAGGATTTTTCACCTGATGGTGTCTCTTTAATAATTTTTGTTCAAACAAAAAGCTTTCCTTGAAGTAAAGCAGTTACTTGTAACCTTTAAAGCCAGAAGAAAATCTTCCTGCTAAAACAACAAACACACTGTACAATTCTGTAAAGCCTTTGCTAATTGTAAAGCCATTTAATTTGTTTTACTATTTCCTTTTTTCTTTCATTTTGCTTTTGCAATTGGTCTTTATGCTAAAGAAGAAGAAACCTTGAGAAAATAGAAGGCATCCGCTGTTTTCTCTAAGCGGTTTTAATTCATTAGATTTCTTTATCCCTTGCTCACCTCCTCCCTCCCCTATTACAACAGCTTCTATCTTATGCCACAAGCAAATATAATTTCTGTTGTTGCTTCTTCGCAAAATCCAATTTGTTATGATGTATTATGCATGCCAGTATAATTGCAGAGGAGGAGTTAAACTGAATGACAGTTTAAAGAGGTGCATTCCTTTGGCTGTGTCACTCACAAAGAGCAGCAAAAAGAAAAGTGGGACAAATTGATGCCCTGATGAAAGTATTAATCTGCTAAGATTTCAGATGAAACAATGGGACTGCCCTAATCAAGCCATATCCTCTAGAGAACAAAATGATGGCAGGGACTTCTGATACAGAGAAGATTACTGTAGCCTCAGCAGCAATATCAGTGATAATATCTACCGTATTCTTTGTGTGTACATTACTAGCAATTAAAAAAGTGCTTGTCAGTACCAATCTTAGCATAAACCATTTTTTTCCAAGAAATGTGAGAGTTTTATGAGATCCTGTATAATGAGTTAGTCTTTTGCCATTTATTTTCTTAGAAAGAATAGAATAAAATATGTAATAATAATAAATAAGAGCAAAATAGCAAGGTAGGTAAGTATTCCAAGTGAAATCTCTTTAAAGAAAATGCGTAAGATTTTCACTGCAAATGAGCATAGAGGTTATAAATACAACAAATTACACCTTTGTAATTCTGATGCTGGGGAACATGATGTATCCATTAAAATAATGGTAAAGTGTTTTATACTTTTTATTTTCTTCAACAAATTGCGGTGGTAAAAAACCCCAGCTTTTAAAGTCAAGCTTTTATTTTTTACTCTTTACACCACGGAACTACAGTTCCTCTGTAACATTTTAGAGATAACTGTTCTGAATATGTTTCTGTCATTTATTTTTGCACTATTTCCTGAGTCTGTCCCAGACAGCCAGATCAGATGGTAACAGATGTGTGGGGCAGGAAGATTTAAGCACTAACCCTTGATGCACTGGAGACTTCTTCATGCTTGAAACTTTCAAACTTACTCACAGCTGCCTACTGTGGGAAAAGGACCCTGCGATCCAGCATGGATCTGGGGGGATCCATGGGGGGAATCATGGGGGGATTCTCTCCCCCCACACACACCTTGCATTGTCCTGACCCAGGTCTTCAAAAACATTTAGAGAGCTCCTCGTGGTCCTTGAGCAGAGGAATGAATTTATTGTTGGTCTAAACCAGTTACACTGTTCTCTACAATACAGACAAGGTTCTGCATGCAACAGGAAAGTAAGATGGACCTTCCATAGTCTTTTGTCTTGTAGGAATCAGATTCGATATGTCAGCTCTTCAAATGAGCACGCAGAAGTTTTGATGGTTGAGTTGAGCTGGAATGGGCAGGAGGGTCAAACTGGCCAGTTGTAGTATCATATCAGCAATCTTCTTCAGGGACATTGTGATCCAGAAGAAGTCCTGCCCATTTCTACTGAACATCATGAACTAGGCACCGGAAACTTGCCTGTTACTCCTGGAGCCTCTGCTCATTAAGTATCTAAATATTTGTATGTGCAAATCACCATTCAATCAAGTTAGGCAATTATTTATGGAAACGTGGGCTTCCTGTAATTGTGAAAATCACCCCCCTGAACTTTTCACCATGTCTCAGTAGATAAATTCTACAGTCCTTATTAAGGACAATGTGAAATCTGAGAAAAGTAAGTATGCCAGGTCCTCCTTCCTTGATAAACTGGTGAGCTGTGAATACTACCAGATGAGAAGCCAGTCTGACGTGGTAGATGCAATTGTATGAGATCTCCCCAAGAATCCTGAAATAGAGGAAACAGTAACTTGGGGGGTTTTAAATTTTTATTTTTTAATGGAAATGGCAGTGTACCGCCATCCCCTGCTGTTCCAAGAAACACTGAATTTTTCTCCTTAGATCTGGGTTCAGACAGAATCAAGTCCCTGCATACTTATGGACTGAACAGGATCCTATGATAATAGTTTTATTCCAGTGAAGATCAATTCAAAGAAAAAGATCTCACGCATAAAAGCCTTTTCTGAGTGCTAGTTAGCAAGTCCATTATAAATAGAATCTGTTTATTATTTCCTCAGAGTTGTCTTATCAAATCCTCATAGAAATGAGATCTATCTAAAAGCTTCTTTAGAAATTGCAAACAGACATACAAATTGAAGCAAAGTGTTGCTATTCATGAAAATAATCTTTTACAGGATATTTTTGTACAAAGAGAAATATTATGTTTGGTAATTTCTTTACAAAGAGACACTTTAGGCTTCTGTAATAAATAGTACTGTTATCAACACACATGCACAAAAGTCAAGTGACTACAAATTCTTATAGAAGTGTCATGTACTTCAGTAACAAATATTTCTTACAGTCACAGAGTTGTATGGTCCTGAATAGGATGGAAGTGCTCAGAAAACAAAACAAAATAAAACCCTTCCAAGTTTTAAGCCTTTTTTTGTGCCAACTGCCACAGCTGATGAAAAAGTAATATACCAGTATAAGTATTGCATATGCTTTCAGAGCTGATGACTTAAATTTTCAGAACGCTCATCTTTCCCGTTGCCTTCAGCGGGTGTTTGGGTGCCAAGTGCTTGGAACGGTCAAAGCCACCAGCTCAGGTGAGAGCAGTCTAGGGCTGGCTTAACTGTTCCTTTCCATTTCATAGCAGATAAGACACTCTGCTCATAAAAATCAGCACTGACCTCTGGCATGGAAACGCCAGTGCATACATTCGTTGAGTAAAGAATCTAGCATACATAGGATACATCAAGTAAGTGATTTCAGAAATCAATAGTGAAGTTAAGAGAAATCAGTCAGTGGTCATTTAGTCCCCATTTAACCACAGTTTTATCTGTGAGTATTTTTATTTTTCTGTTCTTTTGTTAGACTGTCTGTTGAGACAGTGTAGTTATTACAGATTTCTCTATAAAGGTCACTCATTTGCCCTCACTGGACGAAATACTCTTGGTCAGACAGTTCATTATACATAGAAGGCAGATGTGGAAGAATTTTGGGAAACTATTAAGCAAGACCTATAAAGTTTGGCTCAGGTAACCTTTTTTACAGTGAAGAATTACCTTGTTCTTAAAGTCCAGTTCAGAAGATAAAGCACTGCCATTTCATGATGACTTCTGCAACTGGAGTCAAAATACCTTCAGTGCAATAGGGGTGGAAGGTGGGTCTAATTGTCCCAGCCCACATTGATTTAGACTCTTCATGTCACTCTGAGTGATCCCTGGTAACCGGTTGTCCAAAGAAGCCATTCAGGCTAGATGGGATCATGAGTTTATCGATATAATGAACTTCAGTGTTCCTTAGGAAGATGGAAAGAAAGAAAAAAAGATACAGCAGCCTTGCAATAGGTTATCCATAGAATAATCCCTACAATTCAGTGAAGTAATTTCAAAGGTGATTTCTGCTACCTTGTAAGTATGGAATAATGAGAAGAGACTCAACACATTATTATAGGAAAGTGAATCATTCACTTTAAGGTGCCTTTCCCTTATTGCTCTACATGTTGTAGCTCAAAGAAGAACAAAAAGCACTTTTTTCCTAAAGGTATTGTATTCCACTTGGTATTTAAAGCAGGTTATCTGAAAATAGCTGCTGGCATTGTTTTTTCATCTGCTCTTTGGATGGATAGGTCAGTTTGGAAAAGCTTCCTTCCATGACTTTTAAATATAAGCTAGAAGTGTAGTATCAACCCTCTTTTTGTAATCCTTTTATCCACATCATATCATGATATATCTGTAAGTGAGCATGATTATAAATAGGGTCTTGAGATATATTACTCCCAGGTTGAAAAAAAAAAAACAGTAGTAAGAATTACTGAATTTAGTCTGGAGTATTTAATATAGAAAACTCTTTTCTTGTTTTAGAAGCGGCTGGTAGAATTCTTTACATTTTTAAGTGCTGGAACTTCCCAAGCAAGTTCAGTATTTATCATCTTGTACTATGGACTATAAAGTCTATGGAAATAGCAGGATCACAGTTATTAGAGAATAAAAAAGACCTCTTGAGTCATTAAGTCATCCCTCTTTCAACCAAAACTATGTTATATGTACTAATGCTTTATCATGGGAGACTTCTACATTAGAGCACTGCCCATTTCAGAAAAAAACAGATGAAATCTAAGAATATATTTTTGGCCTCTGCACTTTCCTCCTTAACCCATGCACTATATAGTTGCATAAGGGAATGACGCTGTATATGTTTCAACTTCAGAAATGCCCTTCCTTGCTGTACAGTGTATATTTCACTGGTAAGGTTTAAATCTGCACCTGCTATGACATTAATGTGATTTCACAGAACAGCCCTGGCAACAGTATGTTAAAGACTTTCAGAAGCCAAACGTGGGTTTCAGTGAATCACAGCTCCTTACCTAGACTTTGACTTGGAATCACCCCACATGAAGTCAAGAGCAGACAAGGACAGGGTAGTCCCATTGCTTTCTCTTGCAGGTGTTCCATCCAACTGCTGCAACTTGGGAGTTGTCTTGAATGTGCCACGAATTTCATGCAAGCCTTTACGTCACCTTCTGGCCTGTGAAATCCCAAGCGAAGAGGGAGAGCGGAGGCTGGGTAGCCCCGGATGGCCAGAAGCCTGAGTGACTCACGCAGAGTTCGCTCATTCTTGTGCTCTTGGCCCCAGTGTTAGCGCTCTGAGCAGTAACCACCGTAATCACGTAAGAACTTCTCTGAGGCGATGGTTCCGTAAGAAGATTAAACATGAATCCAACTCGAAGCTCTGCCATGCGTCATGCAGAATCGGGGCCTGATTCAAGACTAAAGACTTTTTCTTCTATTTTCTGTGCCTTTATGATTCATCTGAGTTTATTTCTTTGTTCTGAAATTTGTTAAAAGAAAAAGTGCCTATCAAAAGGGAAACAGGTTTCACAATGTTAGCTTTGAAGCTTGTAATCTCCCACAGAAACCCGACTGAAACTTCCAACATGGTTTGCCCCACAGAGAGCAGGTGAAAACATGATTTGGAACAGCGTGACAATGGCTCACAGCTCCAAATGCATCAATTAAAAAGAAAATCCTTCTGCCCACAAATTCTGCCTGCGTTCAATTAGAATGAAAAAGTAACAGAAAGCAAGATGGATTAAAGAGTGCTTGTTTTTCTTTCTCTCCAGTAGGCTGAATTCAATATGATGCAACTTTGTTGTTTTGTTTGTACAGATCTAGTTGCTTGCTTGGTCAGGCATTTCTGTCCCAGCCTTCTTCAGCTACTAAAGCTGCTAGTGCCGCTTGCATTCTTTTCATATTGTGGATACAATGAATTTGTATTATCTATTGTTTGTTCTAAACTTCTGCCTTTATTTTGCCAAGGCTATCTGTTTTTAAATTAGTAATTTTCACTCCCTCGTGCAATTCTTCTAAATTACTTTTTGGAGTACTGGCTATTAATATTTTAGGTAGCTTTGATGTTTTACTTTATAGTCTTCAATTTTATTTCACATTTCACAGGTTCCTAGTTGCAAATAATCCTACAGGCAATTTTCTCACATTGCAACTATTCCTTGAAAGATATGCTAATGTAGCAAGGCACTTGCAATACTGGGGGTTAAGTTAATCACCCAAAATGAGACGTATTACTGTCAGTGGTATATAAAGACATCCCATAGCGAATTACTAGACAGACTAGCATTAAAGCTCCTTTATAAAATACCAGAACCTGAAGGTGTGCAGAAATAAGCATTCATTTCGGAATCTGTTGAGCTACGGAATCTGTTTTTTGTTATTTCTGGACTTGAAGGTACCA
Source organism: Chroicocephalus ridibundus (assembly GCF_963924245.1). Classification (NCBI taxonomy): domain Eukaryota; kingdom Metazoa; phylum Chordata; class Aves; order Charadriiformes; family Laridae; genus Chroicocephalus; species Chroicocephalus ridibundus. The sequence goes on along the minus strand of NC_086291.1, from coordinate 15,599,418 downwards.
AACAAATACAATGTTTGTTCTTCCTTTAAATAATCTGCAATGTTGTTTGAAAAGCCTTTGTGAATCAAAAAAGAAAAAAAAATAGTAATTACTGCCTTTATGTTAATATATTTCCACAGAAAAAGGACTTGCCTGCTCTCTGTTCAAGCTAAGCGGTATGAAATTCAGGGCACGCAAACAATAAATTCATAGTTTACATTATATAATTTAAAATTAAAATCAGAACAATTCTCATAGTTTTAGACTTATTTGCAAGTAGCCAGAGATATGTGCAATAGACATATACATTTATTTATCCTTTATATAGTATAATTCACAATATGGGTTTAAACAGTTCTTCGAATAGAGACAACATTTTGGGCTCCTACATAGTAAATGTCTGCCAGATACTTCTGCATGTCCCCTAGAATTCCAAATGAAGCAAACTTCAGCTAGGATCCATAGGGATGTGAATGATGAACGTTTTATCCAGTAAAAGCGAACAGCATGCTGGCAATGTACCCCCTGTACCTGGAACTAACCAGATGCTTTCAAACACGGTGTTCCTCTGCTCTAGCTGAGCACAAAGAAACATTCAGCCATGCAGGCTGACGAACATAGTTAGGATCTTCTGCCAGGTCTGATTTTTGTTGGTTGCATCACGTGCCGTGCCACAGCACTGTTCGGTATGGGCAGTAGATTAAGGAGTTTTGGATAGGCTTAATCTATTGTGTCAGAAGGGTACTCTCTCAGCAGACTGACTGCTTAGAGGGAGGCAGAGGTACAGGTCAGGGCTGCATTTTAAAACAGCACTGCAGCAGTACATATAATGATCTAGATTTCTGTTTCTTGTCTGGAAAAAAATTGAAATAAGATTTAGTTACATTGTAGTGATACGCATTTTTATGAGAACAAATATATTGCAAAGCAGAAAAGATAGGGAATGTGCAGGAAAGGTTTACGTGGAACACAGTATTTATTTGCCATGCATATTTGATATGCGTTCATTAAATACGCAATAGAAATGTCAACACAAAGTGCTGTTTAGATCCTCCTATAAAAACAAACTGCATTGGTATTAAAATTGGAATGCACTAATCTTTGGTTAAATACAAGCCTTATTTGCTATCCAGCAAGGAAATGTTTGGTTGAGTGTTGTTAAATAACCATATATTTAACCTAATTTAATTTGCCCTTCATTTATAAAGACTGATAGAGTGATACTGTGTCAGTGTAGCCAGCACTTTCACGTACCATCATCTGCCATTATATGGGGTTTTCTCTCACTCTCACCCATTGACATTCAGTCACTAACAATTATCACCAGCCAGACCATGCCTAATTCAAAAGTATTTTTGCAGCCTCACTGAACCGTGGCCAGTCCTTCTTACAAAGACGAAAAAGCATCCATCTCTTCAAGGAATATTTTTGTATAATATACAGTCATTGGACGTAACCACAACAGATAAATCTATTCACTAGTAAAGTAACATTTGAGATAGATGGCCGCATTTGTGAGTTGGAATTTAGAACTAAACGCCAAACTTTGCTAAGTTAGGGTATTTTGGTTTGGGTTGTTTTGGTTTTTTTTGCTGGTATATTCATGCTGACTTAAAAAAGTTATTCCTTTCAACAGACTAGGATCAGGCTTTTAAAGAGTGTTTATAGTGATGGCTTACATATACTGAAAAGATTTTTCTAAAACAATCACTGGAAAGGTACTTTTAATCAGGATATCCAATTAGGAATATAAAATACAACATAAAGGATTGTCATCCAAACCTTACCTGGACCAGCAGGGAGCTTTAAACTGGGGTTTATGCCCTGCAGCATAATAACCTCTTCCTTATAGCCTTTGCAATTATTTCATTCTCTGTAAAGCAACTGTGAATGTTCCTACTGCCTATGTGTCTAGTATTTTGGGAGGAGTCTTACCGCACTGTACTATTAACTTAATAATATTTTTAGAAGGAGTTCCACAGGTGTACAATTCATCTAAAAACCGTCTTTCTACAAGTCTTTCGGTAGGTTTAGCCAGCAATCATTCAAGTGCCTGCAGTGTAATGCAGAGAAACCTCAGCTAGATTTAAATTCAAACACCGGTAACAATCTAACCAAGGCAGCACTGAGCTCAGCACAGCCAATTTACTTTGCGGAGAAGCTGGGTAAATTAGCTCATGCTGAGCTCTGCGCTGCTGTAGCTGACTGCTGGCAGTACCCGGGCTCACTAGTTTAAAGCTAGTGTGGGTATCTCTCTGGTGTACTGCAGTCATTGCCGATGTGCTCTCGCGGTACAGTGTACGCATACACTTAAATCACTGCTTTTCTGTTTCAATGGGTGGCTTTTTGTTGGGTATGTTCCATGTAAGAATTTCCTAATCTTCTTCCTCTATTGTTATAATTTTTTTAATAGTATTGTTATATTTTATTTATCATATCCCCTTTTCTGTCTCTTTTTCAAAAAACAGAAGCAGCTCAATTTTTAATTGCTTTGCCTTTGGCCTCTTTCCAGTCCTGCCACGTGTTTCGAGTTGGAGTAACCAAAGAAAGAAGTATGTTACCTCCTTCCACGTGCTTCATACTGCTGTCTATATCTGCCACATGTGAATGTCTTCTGTTGAAAATAAATATCAATATGGTGCTCCCAGAGACTTTAGGGAGACATAGTTAACAAACGCCATTATGATTGCTTCATCTCCCCAGTGTGTCTGGGCCCAGTGTCCTGAGAAATGTACATAGTAGGTTTCTTGCAGCCCAGTATCCTGAAGGATGTACATACCACATATGTTCCAGAACTACAAAGGAGTTATAATGTGCATTAGGTAGTCTGGCAAAAATTGAATTGATAAGGGTAATCAGAAATAAATTTTGAAAAAATTAAAAATATCAAGAATAACTGACGTTCAATCGTTTTTATATTCCCTCTCCAAATGTCGGCATGCCTTTTTTTCTCTCCTCTTCCTGTTCCCATTTCCTTGTCCTTTTCCACTCCCATCTACTGTGAGTCTGACTCTTTAAAAATATGCCTTGGTTGATGCAGCATCCTCTCAGCTCATTAAAAGCACAGAAGGGTTATGCATTGCTTGTAATAGAAGAATTCAACATATTCTCATGTACATGAGAAATACAAAGGCAAAGTAACACAGAATTTTTCTCATTCAACAGGTTTGCTACAGTTATTTATTTTTTTCAATAGCTGGTGAAATAGATACTACCGTGAAGGGAAGCAGGCAGGTAGACAGACGTGCAAGTAGGTCTCTGTAGTTTATTGTTTTGGAGGATTGGTCAGAAATTATCATCTTGGGCAAAAAAAAATAAACTTTATGAGAGAAGAAGGCTGCAGAGAAAAAGCTGTACTGTATTTAGGGATTTCATTACATCTTTCATTAAAGATCACAATGAAAAAACAGGATTTTAATAATGAGGTATAATTCAAAATAATTAGACAATTAGAATAAATGCCTCATTAAAATAATGAGATTTTTGTGCTATATAACGATGTTTGGTTTTAGCTCACTCCAAAATATGGAAGTTTTAGTCAATATTTTGAAATCCCAGAACTGTTCTTCTGCCAAGGGTGGTTTTATTATATCCCTGAGCAAGGACTAGCCCGGAGATGGTGAGCCCTGCAAGCTCTCGCTGCTCAGAGGGACACAGTTTGTCCTTCAGAGCTGATCGGCACGGACCATACCCCTTAGCTGTCCTGAATGATTTTTGGAAATAGTGATGTGATTTTTGTCTCTTTAAAAATAGTCTTTTGGGGGAAATAGCTAACAGTAAAATGGGTGTTAGAATGACAGGAACATCCTGCCCTCCAGGCTTTTTCATGAAAGAAAAGTATTTCATTGCTGTTTGAAACCACCAAAGACATATATTTGTTTGCATTCTCGTATCGCAAACACCTAATCAAAATGGTATGAAGAGGCAGGGAAAGCCATTACCAAGCTGAGCCCAAATATGCCAGGTTTCAGCCTGAGAGAAATTTGTAGCCTGAAGTTATAAGCCACTGAAAATAGGTGTTTATAATGGAAGTGCCATCTTAACCTTATCTGTAGTGGCACTATGCTTTGCTGTAATATCTCCTCTCCTAGCATCTGTGAAATCGTAATCTGTCCTATGGCTGGTAACTGAGGAGATGATGAAACCCTGGGATATGCTCTGAACTACCTTAATTTATCTGTACTAGGTTTTTACTGACACATAAAAGGGGACGGTGAGCAGGGGGCGAGGGGCTGATGTCAGGCAGCTGAGTGCCTCAGATGTGCTTGGGAGAAAGGGAAACAGGGCACCAGATGACTGTCTGCATCAGTCACCAGATTATCTTTTTACACCTCAATATTTTTTCTTTCTCTGCAGCAAATGTTTGAAGGTTTCATCTATATTTGTTTTTCAGCCTAGTGGACCTAAAAGCAAGCCAGTGTAGGACATCATAGTCCTGCTAATGAAGATGTTATCTCTGGAAACTTTCTGCATTACTCAGCATTAATGCCATCCAGCTGCCAAACAGGGGTATGTGCTACACTGATTCTTTGTAATTAAAATAGCTCTTCCGTTACTGCCTCTATCATGTAGGCATGATGAGAGAGACCTGTAGTGCTATCTTTTAAAAAAATCAAGGAAATATTTTTGTTGTCTCCTAAATCATTTGTTGCCTTACCTGACTTCTCTGTAAATTGTCCAATTTTATCTTTACTTGCACCAATTACCTTTAATGGTCCAACAAATTAACTTATTTTTGAGACTGTTATGTTTCTACCCGTTGGCTCACAGTAATATTCAAGGATATAGGATTTGAGTCCTTAGATGTTTTCTTACAAAATCAACCATTTTCCTGTTTGAATAAGAATACTTAAATATTGGGGGTACAAGTGATGTGAGCCTTGAAAGAAGTCAGGATTTTAACCTTTGGCAGAGAAAGCTTTGCTTGTAACTGAAGTAGTATCTCATGTCTTTAACTGGGGTGAGGACCAAACAAGGTAGAACTTCAGTCCCGCTTTCAGTCTGCAGGGCTGTTAGACAAAAGTGGTGAAGCTTTGGATTTGATTCTCTGCTGGAGAAAGGAATTGGCAGAAATTTCTGTTATACAAAATCACTAAGTGAACTGGTCCACTTAGCATATCTTTCTGTAATCAGTTTTCATTTATTTCATATGCATAACACAGAACTGCTAGAATGAAGGGTCAGAGGGTGTCTCTTTTGGGCACTATGCAATGCAGGATGTAGCTAGCTCTCTGGCCTCATTCTCTCAGGAATTACCTTTGATAATACTCTGCTTTATGCTTGCATTACCTTCTGATTCTCTTACAACTGTGTGAGTGCTCTTATTCTGGCTCACGCAGATACACACCAATCATCGATGATTTCTCAGTACTTCACATTACTCAGGGTTCTGCTAATTCTGGGAACTATTTGACTATAAGGGACTAGATTTGCCTGAGGGTGTATAGTTTGTTAGTGGCCCTGGGGACACTCAGTGTAGGCAGAGTTGGAGAGGCAATTCATGTGTGCACACACACATGTGTTCAAGATTTGGAACATAAATCTCTCAGCCTATGTGAAAAGAGCAGTCATATTTCCCATACACAGATGACATTTATAATATTATTTTCAAATACACTATTCCCTTTTTTTTTTTCTGAAATAAGAGTATAGAAAGCTATGAAGAGCAATATAAAATAGTAGGTATTTTGGAAAACAAGGGAAATCCTAAACCAGGGAGGAACATAGACATAAAATACTTTCACCTTTAGGCCCAATCTAATTGTCAGGAACATTCAACATTTCGGTTATAATTCATTACTTTCACAAGGATGCGTACAGACTCTTTCCCATATTGTATCTTGTAACAGTGTTTGCTTAAGTATCACATGACTGTTTCAAACTGCTTTGATTCTCTTCTTAGTAGTGAAATATTTTTTTTTTTTCAATTGACATTACAATTTCAGATGTCTTCCTGCAAAAAACGTGATTGCCACGTAAAAAATGTTTAGATAAATAGGTTGCTTATCTGAAATGTCATTTTTTCAAATACTTGTTAGGGCACTTCAGAGTAGTTCTAAGCCAAAATTGCTATAACTCTTCCCCCATCCTATTTTCTACATATCCTGACACTCATGTTCTGTCCATTGTCCAGATGTCCTTCATTACCAAGATAATTCTCTGAACAGCTGCAACAGTGCTGGGAAATGCCACAGAAGATCAAGTTTTGAGACAAGATAATTTTTTGTTTTATTAGTTTACAACAATCTGAACCCTCTTTGGCAAGAAACAAATGAACTCAGAGACTTTTATCAGCTGTTTGGCTGGCATGTATTTGTATGGCTAGTTTTGAAATTATGGTCATGCTTCCTAATAGGTAAGTACGGAACTGCAAGTGAACAGAAACGTACTTCCAGGAAGCACTTTTAAACATACTTGCTGCCTTTAGGCATATTGGACTTTTGAAGTATGATAAATTTTACCAGTACCAGTACCAGCTATAAGATAGAAATGGAGACTTTAATAGTGCTAATTATGTGCAGACAAACTGACAAAATATCCTGCTAAATGAACAAGTAGGTGTCCACCTCCATGACTGAGCAGTTAATTATCTTCATCACAGATGGGGTAATTGCACACATATATTTGTGTAGTACTGTAAGAGCATGTTTCACACGTAATAAGTGGGCCTAAATATCTTCCCTGTTTGCTTTCAGAGATCTTGACACAGACTGCAGCAACATCCAGCAGCACTGGGTAAGTCCTCTTGTAGCCCCTCTTTCTCTTTCATATTGGAGTGTCTTTGCGGAAATTTTTGTTTGAAAGAATGTGGGTGGCTATTGCTTGTCAGTCTGTCTCGTGTATCAGTCTCGAACTATCAGTTAAGAAGATGCCAGAGCTAGAGGGGTCCTCCACAGCAAAAATGTAACCAAGTTCACCTCAGTTGATTTCCATCTGAAACAAAGAAATAAACCCACCAGAGGTTCAAGCAAGACAATCCTAAGAGCCTTCAAAGTAAAACTTTTTGCTCTATCTGGATAGACACAAAAACGCCTGAGATACTCAGTCTTGGTTTCTGATTAAATTCTGCAGCGTTTGGTAAACTATATCTATCCTTTTAAAGTTAGAATATATATGTATACAAAATTATATGTAAATCAAACAGTTTTGCCTTAGTGAAGCTAGGTTAAAAACATTGTCTAGAAGCATAAACCACAGGACCAGAAGCTGAAAAAAGCATTCATTGAAATTCATGCCTCCGGAATTTATACATTTATATTACTAGTGTGTCATGCTCTTTCAAACTGGGGAGATAGAGTCTTTACTTTGCAAAGATGAGCCACTGCCTTCCCCCACACACTTACAGTCCTTAATTTCAAGTAAAAACCATCTGCTTCTCTCCGGTGGTTACTTTTTAATTACCTTGAGTGCCCTAATTCTGCTGTTTAAAAAGTTTGAGGTTTCCAAGTCCAGTTGTATGCTGAAAAATTGCTACTTTGTGAGCTAGAACTGAAGTCAGAGCTCAGGTATTGATCTCAGAAAAAAATTACTGAGGATTGTGGGGATTTTGCTCTGACAAGAAAGAATGACTTTTAAGGCCTCCAAAGATGCAAAATTCTTTCAGTGACATGCATTAGTGATAATCAGTGTGTGTTGCTATGGTTCAGTAGAAGCCAGCACTGAACTTCACAAAAACTCTTTCAACCTTTCCTCTCTAACTGTATAAATGTGAAAGTAACAATAAATCTTGTTGACAATTACTTCCACATCTATTGGCAGTCAGTCAGCTGCAATGTGAACAGCATTGTGCACAATATGTGCAGCACCGCCAACACCCATTAACTATCTCCCTAGTTTCTCCTGTGACTTAGAGAACATGTTATTTTTCCCCAGTGAGCAGCCCTTTCAAATGTTGAATTAGTAATATTAGCACCAAATACTACTAATTTGTCAGCCAGGCTGTGTTTTTCCAAAGTGTTCACAATGGGGTCTGATAACTGCTTTGTAGTGCAGCAGAGCAAAGATGAAAATTCAAAAACTTTTGTAAAACATTTGTATAAGACATAAAGAAGTGATGTAAAATTCTTTTTTTCTTACCATTAGAATAGTCAGTATGTATCCAAAAAAAAAAAAAAAAAGTGGAATTTCAACCCTATTCAGCAACAAACTTAAATGCATGCTAACAAGGAAGCATATACATTAAGTTCCTTAAAGAAACAGAGCTAGAAACATGTTTAACAATATGAAACACTTGTTCAAAGAGGGTATTGTCAGGTCGTCCATATTTTCAGATTTTAGTGGCTAGCTTAAATAATATTTATGAAGAAGAAAAGAAACCTCTCTGCTATAAATAACAAATTTATATTGCACATCATGCATTCATTGCTTGCATACAGTTTTCATTGACATCAGTATGAGATCTCAGCAAATAATTGTCTAGCATATGAAACTGAAAAGCAAAAACGGATCAAGGTTGATAGTCTTATTTTTCTAATCAGTTTTCCTTTGCAATTCCTACAGGCAAATGCACATACACACTTATATGTGAAACCATACACATATAGATAGATAGTCCTGTATCTAATTTTCATAAATACACAGCTATCTACCATCAGTAAAAACATGACATTCAATAGTCAACAGAGATTTGATGTGGACATCTGAAAAATTAATTCAGCTTCTTTCATTTCATGAAATTGTTTATTTTCAATTCATGCTCAGTCAAATACAGCATATGAATGATGTATAAGTAGGGGTTGTTACAGCTAAAGCTATCCATAGTTTTCCCCATTGCAAGATTCACAAGAGGTCAGAATTAAGCTGACTGATTTAGTGCAAGGGAACCACCTTGGTGGCCAGGGAAGATGTATAGGAGGTCTTTGCCGGAATAGTCTAAAAGTTGGAAGGAAGCTTATGAATTATGTGTGATTATCCAAGGAGTTTTGTCCACATCTGCATAGCACTATTTTTTAAAGAGAGAGGATGTAATCTCTAAAACTGAAGACTGGATGGCATTACAGGAATAGTGACCGCAGGGAAGGCATGTTACTGAGTAGCTTTGTTACCTTGCACTCCCTGGAAGGTTCCTCACTTCCAGGACTAGAGAGCTGGCTGCCACACACTGGGAAGGGCCACAGCATGAGAGGCTGGATGCTGTCTTCTGTGACTGCCAGTCATTTCTCAACTGAACTAATGAATCATTTTTCAAGGCGTCAGAGAAGTCCACAGAGTCTCTCTTGTCTGCAACTTGAATGTCCTTCCTAGGTTTTCAGCTGAATCATTTGTGAATTTCGATAGAATCTTAGGATGACTTTCTGTGTTGCTTCTCTGTGCTCTGAAAGTTGTATTGTAGGAAAACTTGCAATGTAGAAAAAAACTGTATTTCATTCCTGGTGTATCGACGTTGAATTAAAAAAAAAACAAAACAAAACCAAAAAACCACCACAAACAAAAACCAAACCAAACCAAAAAAAACCCAACCAAAAATGAAAAAATACACTGGGAGTAGGGCTGTGGGGTAAGTTCTGTTCTAGGAGTTATAGGCCAATCACTGACAAACTGTTGAAGTGCTATATAAACTGGGTATCTAAATCCATTTTAGAAAACTGGCCTGATAAACACCCACAGTTCTCCCAAAAATAGTGACTCAGGCAGTTCCTTACAGGTTAGATAATTTGGAGAGAAGAACTGCCCAGGGATTCTGGAAATAAAAAAGCCCGCAACCCATTACTTTCTAAAATGTGTTCTGAGGTACTTAATATCTAGTTCCCAGTTTTGTCACTAACCTTCCTGGACCCATTGTGTACACTGTGGAACTAACATAATTTTGACTTACTGTTTTTTGCCATGGGTAGCCAATATTTTTAAAACACTATAAGATCCTTCCATGGAAATTTCTACATAACAAAAATGTACTGCCCCTCGCAGAATATATTAGATACTAATTCTTTCTTTTATTTTACTTCAATTTGGATAAAAAGAGTTAATGGAATTATCCAGCACTAGCAGAGCTGAAGTGATGATATTGGTTGTAAAAACTGGCCCTGTGCAAGAATGTTATTTTTTTTTTTTTATTGAAGTAAGTCTTCTGTTTTATGCTCAGCAATTGTCCTGTGTTTTAATTCCCTCATAAGGATAACAAAAAAAAAGAAGGAAAAAAAGGAAAATATAACAGTATATGCTGTAAATGTTATGTTCACATATTTTTTCCCCACAAAGAAAAGGAAACAGCTAGAAATGTTGGTTTGTTTTAAACCTTTCAACAATCGGAGATTATTGAAATACTAAATTACTGGCACACAAGAGAACTAGATGATTGTTGTTCCACATTTGCAACACAAACCAAATGATGGCTTGGAAAAAAACAACAGAAGCAAATATTTTGAGTCTTAATTATCAGGCTGAAAAGGCTGATGAACAAAAGAGAGAAGGGGGAAATGTGTGGAATAGTGAATGGAAGGACAAACACGTTAAAAAAAATTTTTAAAGCCTTTGTCAGACTCAAAAAGAGAAACAGACTTAATTATTATTTTCTCTTCATTCCATTTTGGGAGCTTTATCTGAAACTATAACTTACAAAGAGCAATTATAAACAAATGGCACCCAGCATGAATACTTCTCTGAGGTTTGATCGTCTCATCCTTGGCTCTTACATCAGCACAATGATGTGTTGCCCATTGGAAACCAGCATGACTAGGAGTGTAGAAGAGAAGCCATGCAGTGATTTAAACCTATAGCTTCATTTATCTGCTCCATATGGAATTGCAACCTGGACAACAGTATCAATCCATTAAAATGAAGGGCTTATTCCAATGGAACCTGGCTAGATTAGTTAAAGTATTCTGCAATTCATGTAGAACAGCAGAGAATACGGAAATAATTTCCTAGAATAATCCAGAGAATTACTTTATGCTTCTGATACAGATCGCTGGGGAAATAATTTAAAAGCATTTTTAAATATCTTCCATTTTCTATTATGAGCCTTTGGATTTCCACAGTTTGAGAGAAGTGAGACATTGTGGCTTAGAAAACTAATTACAAAACATAAAAATGCTCAAGTCTAATGGAACAAATCAGACAGAAAAAAGATTTCCATACAGAAAGATCAATGTTGGAATGGAAGCTACAGCTTTTACGTAAGTGTCTTCCTCCCAACATCTTTGTTATACATTCTCTTTGTTCCTGTTAGCTTACTAATTAGCTGTGATTTTTTTTAATGCCCCTTACACTGGGTTAATTTTGTCTAACTCAACAGCAGGGGTTTGTGTAATAATAATTCACATAGCAATGTCAATGATTAAAATCCTTTCATTAACATGGTACCTTAAAGATAATGAATGTGAAGCTTTTAGCTAACCCAATCTCTAGGCTCAGAAAGGCAGTTTTTGCAGAAAATAATAAAAAAAATCCTCGTACAGATTAGCTTTTGCCAGCAGAACAAATGAGATCTTTGTTTGGGTGTATTACAAACACAAAGTCATACAAATCAAAGAGCATTTATTATGAATACAATGATGTAGCATGCTTCTTTTGACAAAAGAATTCTAATAATGCACTTGAAGAATGCAAAACAGGCATTCAGAAGTGCTAATTTTCTGGCATTTTTTGTAGACAGCACTGTCAAGGCACAGATAATCAACTGAGGGGTCAGAGTGCCTTGAGCTGAATGTTGTCAGAGATGTGGCGGAAGGTGCTTTGGGCTGGATACGTCATTTCTCTTCAGCCTCTTCAAGAATTTTAAACAGGTTTATCTGTCAGGATACAAGAAGTGTGGTTCAGTAATTAGGGACACAAGATGAAATACCATTTTGGAAAGTTTTAATAAGTGCAAGAACAACTGTTCTACTGAACTTGCTGTCTTTTCTAAAAAATACCTTTCCACCTACATTCTAATGGTTCTTACATTTATTTTTACTAAGTGCAAAAGATGTGTGCTGGATGAATTCATTGACATACAAATAGTATAACTAATAAAAAAAGATGCCTTAGCAACAGCAGCAGGGTAACAACATTGAGAAGACCGGTAACTCTCATTCAAATCAGTCACAGCATTCTCCCCATAACATACTGTGCTTTCCCTTCTGTAAGTCAAATCTCGGTTTTGAAAACTAATATATAGTGTATCTGTATTTTCTACCATCCCATTGTACTATGTATCTGGATTTTTTTAATGCCAAATAGCATTTGAACAATAGCCAACTAATTTACATGAATAAATTCTGGCTTTAAAACTTTTATTTAAAAGCTAGGAAAAAACTGCTCTTGACGCCATCTTTCCTATTTAAGATTATAGGATTTTTGTACATTTTAAACAATTTTTTATCAGCGCAATGAAAACTTCTAAATCTCAAGTTAAGAGATCATGCTGCAAAGACTCAAGCAAATCTGTGCCCTTATTTATGTAGATGCTGTCATTGAAGTCAGCTGTGTGCTTGCTAAGCCTTTACTGTATTAAGGTTTTTAGCAATTGATCAACATGAACAGAATTCCTCAACAAACGAGCTCAGCTGACATTTTCAGTGGGGTGATAGCCAAATGGGTCTTTCAGATTGTCTCTCTGCTGTGTCATTCACTCAAGTAAGTAATTCAAGAAGGAGGTCAGTGAATGGGTAGTTAGTAGGAACACTTACTGCAGCTGTAGCTTCTCTGTAATTTTCCTGTGGATAATTTCATATATTTTTGTCTTTAGTGGATTGCTGTTCCCATTGCTCTCATAAGCACAAATAATTGCTTCCATTTTTTAAAGGAAAGAAAGCAGAAGATAGCCCCCTAGAAAGCTGAGTCACAAAACTGGCTACTAAAATTAATATAAATATGACTAAGTAAAAGTTTCATCTGATAAAGGCATTAATATGAAAGCTGAAATAAATGCTTTTGTGTAAGAGACTCTCAAGACAAAGCTTCAGGGTTTGATTTGCCCAGCAAGATGAAGAGTCTGCTAAAATTCTTAATCTCATATAAGTAAACCGAAATGGACTATATCTTGTTATTTTTTCTCATAGTTTGGCTTACAGGCAATAACAGCCTGGTGAATTTGCTTCAGATGAGCAGAGTTCTACACACTATGTAACTTGCCTTATAGCTCCCCTCTCAAAAAAAACCCTGCACTGATCCATATGGATTCTTATTTCCCAGAATGCCTCGCAGCCTGAAAAAGTGAGAAGAAAAAACTGATTCTCCAAATGAAACCATGCTGCAAAATGTAGAGTGGCTGCGGTTACTTTGAGCTCCACAGGTGAGGTCTGTTGCTAACTGGACACTTTCAGCCCTCTGCTACTTCCAAGCCTATGACAAAATAGAGCATGATGCTGGGGCTTGCGTAGTGATGTGGTATCATATTGGGACAAGAGAAAAGCTCTAGGAAGGTACAAGACAAATGTATAGGCGCATGGGGACTGAAGGAGGATTGCGGTGCATAGAGCAGCCACAGTTTTAATGCAGTTACACCCAGGTATTTCTGATAAATTGGAAAATATCCCTTTTTGCCCACCTAGAACGTAGACAGCTCAAAGGTGACACAAGACCATCTTTCCCTCTTGCCATACTTTCATGTTCATTCTTGGTACATCTCTGTGTTCCCCACCAGAACATAGTTTATGCCCCATTACACAATCTGATCAACAATTTTGTATGATTCTTTGGATTTTATTGGCAAAACTCCACGAGTTCTTCCTGAAGAAGTAGCATATTAAGTTTATGATTATGTTTATTTATTCTCTTTTAGCAAATGCTTCCTAGACTCTTAATAACATCATTAAATACCACAAAAGGAATTCATTGGCCCTGGTGGAGTGAAATCAGTATTTCTGTTTTGGCAGAGACAATGAAAAGGATAACCCAAGACCCTCAGGAATTCTCCTAGGAGTGTACTTTTTAAGTGCCAATTTGTATCTGTTTAGTATTGAAGTAATATTTTCTGAATGAATATTGAAATAATATTTTCAGGGTTTTTTGGGGTTATGTTTAGTATTTTTGGACCTCTTGAGTACTCATGGAAAAAGTGCTTGACAGACTCCTGGCTCCTTTTCCAGGGAAGTCCTCTCAGCTCTGTATTTCACTAATTTCCTCTTCCTTTTTTTCATTCTGACATAGAGTGTTCCCCTCACCCTTCCAAAGAATAACAAGCTGTTTCTTATCAATAAACCGATTCCTAAAAGAATGGGCTCAAATGGATCAACAGCCTGACCTCCACCTCTCTGTCCTCAATGAGCTGTGCTCAACTGAGACATAGATAGTTACCTATTAGGAGATACCTGCTTCGGTATCTCTTTTATATCATGCTATGCCAATTATGTCTTACTGAATTGAAAAAAGCATATCTTCTAAGAGTTATCATTCTCTTCTCAGCCTGCAGATGTGTGAGAGTATCTTCAGTAAAAACTACTAATAAAAGAACCAGACCTATTGTTCCTGTATATGTTTTGCCATATTCTGATAGACATTTCAACTTCTATGGCAGGTGGAACGGCATACATGACAAAAGAGAGGAAATCAAGTGAAACTGAATATATACAATTGCATGGTGGATGAAGGAGGTATCTTCCCCCATGAAAATATTTTGAAGCAGCTTATTCCTGTATGAATGGGGACCATCCTCCAGTTACTAGAAAGGCATTGGAACAACTTGATTTTTTTTTTTTTGATATCTCACTGGTTGGATTGCAAAAAGAAAAATAGTGAAATAAGTAAATAAAAATAGCTACAGCTTTTTTTTTTTTTTTTTTTTTTTTTTTGCCTGAAATGTCTGGTTGGGGTGTTAGGGCTTCTAAGTGTATCAGACTTTTGTGGCTATGTCTCGTTGTGGAGTTTATAAAAGGCCCTATTGCAACTAGCGTAGCACTGTCAGTGTCCTTATTGTCTGGGTTGGGATTTAGTCTTGGTACATCACTTGCAACCAAGACAACCTTGGCATTGCAGTTTTTCACACTTTTTTAATGAGTTCTATCCTCTTCTCCCCAGCCTACAACCATAGCCTACTAATCTGGAACAAAACTCTTGCACGTAATGAGAAAAGTAAAATCATACCAGAGAAAATTAATGGCCAGTCCTTTCTACTGGCTTTGTAAAGGCAATGACCTCAGCAAAGCTGAGTCAGTGTTCATGTTGCTACTTCTGTCTGGGGCCGTGCGAGATGTCGTACTTCTATAAATTTGGTCCAGGGGCATTATATTTATGCAGCCAAAAGCCAATAGATGTGTAGGTCAGGATTTGGTCTCATAGGTCTAAAGAATAACAGTATATTCTTAGCCTGCGTGTGATATAAGTAGGTGTTCTGCCAACTACAGTTTGTATCTTGTCCTTGTGGTAGACCTTCCCCCCACTGAATCTCATTGACCTCTTTCACCTGTGGTAAGGTGGTTGTGGCTCAGTTTGTGATCTAGTTGTACAATAAGTCCAAACAGAGATTATTGCCCCATTCTGACTGACTTTGGAACAGCTAAAGGCAATGCTGAGAGGGAAAGGAAGAGAGATTTACAATACAGAGACTGGCACAGTTAGAGTCAAAGTTTTCTTGATTCCCTAACCAAAAGGTTGTGAGGCTTTCTGCTTTGTGGAACAGGCTATAATTCCTTAGAGTAACCATTCTGACATGTAACTCTTTCTGAAATGTAACTCTGAAACAACACTTTGCTGTCTCCAGTAGGGACAGTGGTTGCATATAACAGAAAGGTCAGATTCTGAGATGGAAAACCACCGCTCTCCAAGTAAGAAAACTGAAAATGTTTTGGAATGATTGTTTGATTTCTGTGGTTTTACCTTTAAGAGAAAATATCAAATGTATGGAATTTCTCTCAAAAAAAGAATTTCTATTGCAAATGCTGTCACTTCAATGATTACTTGAAAATGACGTTGTCTTACTAGCTTTGACAGGAGTTCAGATTTTGTGTTTGCGACCTGTCTGTACTGCAGGTGTTGTTTAATTGTCCATTGTTCAGAAAATCTTCATGTGGTGAAGGAAGCAAAAGCAGAGATGACTGGCAAAAGTTAATAAACAGTCAATACAGCCTTGTGCTGTGAGCTGTGCTCCTTTCCTTACTACTCCTGAAATAATGAGATACTTAAGGTGTATCTGAGTAATATGGTATAGTTTAAATCATAGAAAGATGCTCCTCTGATCGTCAGGTGGTGATTTTATGTCTTCGTCTTGGACTGGAAACTAAGCAGGAGTCCATAATTAACTGATCATTGCACAATTAGATGGCATTAAACTGAATTTATTTTAATAAGCTGTACTACTTGCCCAAATGAAAGGCTCAGTGCTCTGAAGGACCTCCTGAAAAGAACAGGGAATAAGCTCTGTACAACCAATATCTTTTCTGTTAATATAAGTTACTGATGTAATTATCTATGGTTAAAGAATGAGAGAAATGTAGCTGAGCCAAATATGTCTTTAAAATCATCTAATAATGGTAATTGCTGCATATCCTTATATCATAATAGGAAAAAAGAGAAGGAAAGATGAAAATATGCTATAGGAAAGAAGTTAAATTATACAGAAAAAGAAGCATGCTTGTTAGAATTTCTTAGGTTCAAAATGTGAAATTCACTGTTGACCGTTACAAACACTAGAAATGCACATGCTAATACTTAACGGTCTGGCTAACAGAAAACTGGCAAGCAAGGATCTTAGTCTGCAGCGTCTTGAATTCACTGCCATACCCATTCTCCATCTCCCCTCCCCTGCACCCCAAATTCATGTCTGTCTTGATTTCACGTAGGTAGAAAAATGTTTGGAGTTCATTTATGCTGCTTGTAATTTATCTAGATGGGTCACCACTAAATGACATGGATGATGTGTTTCTGCCTTTTTCAGCATTTCCAGCTCTTTGGGGTCCCATATCATGATGAACCCTAACTTAGCCTAAGTCTCTCCCACAAAACATTGCAGAAAACTAATCCACCATAACTCAGAAACCACTTTAAAAAAGGGAACAAATTCCGAGGCAGTAAGTTACGCTACTTGAACTCAGAATTACATAGATTACTCATACTGACACTCATGAGTACAAAATGGGCACATACATTTGTGCAAGTGAGATGGAATAAGGCACAGGAAAGATATAAATAGAATATGATCTGCTTTTAGCATACATCCTGCTAGTAACTGCTTTATTGGTTCTGCTCCTCTCAGTAATTTTCAACATCAGTAGGTCAAATTCAGTAGCAATGTTTCAATTATATGCTGATAAATGGTCCTATGATAAATCTTAGGGACTCCCCTGGAAGAAAGTTAAAAATTATATCAACTAAGAACTCTCTCTAAATGTATTTAGACACATCTGAATTTGACGTTATCTGTGTTCATGTCAATACAGATCACAGTAGATGATTTTATTGCGGAATACGTTACTCTGAAGCAAAATTATCTCTTATTCACTGGGTGGTATCAGAGTGGTCTTCGCTCTGCTGCGATTAGATGGTGGTGATGGTGTGATGACGGACATCAACACAGCAACAGAAAAAAGGGACACATAAGTCATCCTGAGTGTAATAAATGCTTGAGAATTTGACAATAACAATTTGAGAGTCAACGGGGAAGCTTGGCACGATGAAGTGCGGTGAATCAGGATGATCAAATGATTTTATTAGTTTGGTTTTATTAGTCAGATCTATTTCCATTTTTTTAATATGACCAGGGAAAAAAGAAGTAATTGTAATCAGTTTATCAAATACAACCCTGGCACAGAGTATGCCACTGGTAACTTGATTTTGTTCTAACTGAACACACTATGTTTTGACTAATCTTCAGCATCCAAGATCATTCCTCTTAAAATGTCAGGAAGATGAGTCAGGGTAATAGTTTATTTGTTTTGTTTTGGTGTTTTATTTAAAACAATCTCGAAATACGTTTCAGAGCCGGTTTCGTTGTTTCTGGCAGACATGGGACAGATGAAGCTTAAAAAACTGAAAAACATCTCAATTTATCTTCAGACCACGGACTGAGAGTCTACCATGGGCAGTCACAGTATAAGCTTTGCCAGTGCCCCTGCCCTCTCCCCCTGTCACGTGAACTGCACCTAAAATAATCACGTACTCAGTGGGAGAGAAGGGATTCTGTAACTGTGATAGCTAATGCCCAAGGCTCCTCTAAGCAATGATGAACAATTATTATAAACTATTCCAAATTATAGACAGTGATGGAGACTTTTGTAGACTGGACTGAGACAATTACCAAATGAAGGAAAATATTATTATTTTAGGAAATGTAACATTTTAATACATTGTGAAAAATGATGAGGGAATAATAAATGGAGGGCATAAAAAGAGCTAATAATAAAAAGGAGCTTGGTGAGAAATCCCGCTGTCATATTTGCATTTACCCTGAAACTAATGCCGTGCACATTTTTGAATGCAAATAATTCACAAGAGGAAGCAAAATGAGGATGTTAATAATCATTTTTCCCTTAATGAGAAGCTGTACTTTGATTGAAAGGAGCTTTAAGGTGGCCTAAACTAGGCCTAACAAAGGAGCTTTTTTTTTTTTTTGAGACTTTAAAGGAATGAGTTAGAATAATATTCTGTCACTTAAAATCCCCAGCATTAACATTGTTATCACAAATCTTATTTCAAATTAAAAAAGACGTGTTAGGAAAATTATTCATTCCATATGGGATTTTCTTTTTCACTTTGGCTATTAACTTAAAATGCTTTTTCTTTTGGGAACAGCTCAAGTTTTTAGGTTTCTTTTCTTTTTTTTTTTTTTTTTTTTAAATCTCATTCACAAAATAGATTGTTGTATTGGCTCCTTATCTCAGGACTTCCACACCAAGGCTCTAGGTCGCCTTTCTCATTCTTTTAGCTAGTGAAGGCTTGTTAGTCCCAGATGGCTTAAATGGAAACTGGCCTCCTGAATTGACTGGAGCGTCCATATTCTTACTGCTGCTTAGAAACACTCATGTATTTCATATGAAATACTTTAATGAATTAAAACTAGGTTAATTCAGATTTGAAAACACCATTTTCAAACATTAAGAATATGGAAATTATATTGTATTAGAATGGAGACACCTTGCCAGTGTTGGCCAGCACCTTTTAATCCACTCAAGGCAAATCCTAAGTGGATATAATTCTATTAAATTAAAAACACCTTCTATTAAAAGGAGGTGAACCAGACTGATTTTTCCCTGTGTGGCCTGAATCCTACCACTCTCCTCAACAGAGGAGTATAGTATAATTCTCTGTGAGTCATCATCAACACACCGAAGAGCTAATCAGACATCCTTCACTGTCATACTGTGTACGCTGGAAGACAGCGATCGTGTTTTCTGTGAGGGATTCCAGCAAATGTGTTTGGTTTCTTTTTGTGTATTTGTTTTCGCGAGGTATTTTGAAAACAGCTTGTGGGCTATGTATGCTCTGCACGGCGTGTGGTGTGTGGCTGATCCCCATGTGTCAAGTGAGGCACTTTCTCTTTGCACCTGGTTTACACAGGAAAACGTAAAGTGAATAGGACGAAGTCAACGATTGATAGGAGTAGTCTAAGGACCCCGATCTTCGAAACGAGAAGTGAGCCGTGGCCCGGCCCCTGCAGGCAGTCCCACAGGCTGCCTGCCCCAGGAGCCCTGACCCTTTTCTGGTCACGTGGTACCGTGACCCGGAAGTCCCTCCCCACTACATACATGGGGGCAGCCGTTCTATTCCAGCCGCCATTTTGTGGCAGGGAGCCTTATGCTCAGTTGTAGCACATACACGTTTTCAAGTATAAAATTCCTCACACAGTTCGGTGAGTTAAAACAATTAATTTGAATGTTTAGATGGACCCTAAGAGGGCAAATACAATTTAATTGAAGCATGGCTCACAAGATCAGAATAAGTTGCCACTAATTTTTTTTTTTTGCAGTGACCATTGAGCTGTAGTGTACATTCACAGGGCATAATTTGTATTGCCTGTCATTAAGATGCATGATCTTTCTTATATTGCCCTTAATTACTTTCATTTGATGCTCCTCATTACTCATCAGCTGGTAATGGCACAGCAGGATAGAGGCGTTTTTAAAAGCAAATGGTGACTTAGGGATTGTTGTTAGCATTTTATAGAATTTGTTTCTTTGAGAACTGAGCTGGGTAATTGTCTTGGCCCCTGCAAGACTGAAGCTAAGCAGGTACAAAGGTCAGTAGATAAGATTAATTTTATTCTGTATGTCAACCCTGCACGCTTAAGTAATTTTCTGTTCCACGTTTATAGTTTTTTAAGACATTATGATACCTCCGCTATTGGCTTGGTTAATTCTCCCAAACAATGCATGAAAATAGGTGGATGATAATAACGACGAAAGATTTTAACATATTTTTTAATAAAAGAAATATTTCTTTGATTCTTTCCCCTGAGGTTTTTTCAGGCTTCTCATTAATGTTGCAGCATGATTGTACCTTCAGGTTGATCAACCAAAAATTGTCATCGCCAATGGTGCAATGCTGCCATTTTTCTCATGTTGTGTAGCATTAACTCCACAAGTAATCAAATACAAATGCATTCATTTGGATTACTCAATTAAATTTTAGCCAACATTCAGGGTGGCTGAGTATCAATCTCTCAGGAGCAGCTTCCCAATCGTCTGAGCAAGCACTTATTTAGGATCTGATCCTGTAACAGCTAATCTGTCTTGAACTACATGTGTGAGATTTATACATGAGGTTGTTTGTGTGCATAAACACATGCATAAATCTTTGCTTGATGAAGGTCTTGCACAGTGTAACTTATGTAATGATTTGTCCTCTTTTAGGGTCATGGGTATTTATTTCTCTTAACAAGTATGTGTTATTTTATGGGCTAGTTTCTGATTATGTGTTAGACTTAGAAAAATATTATTTCATGTGGCTATGAAACTGTGCTCAGTAACTCTTCTCAGTTTTATTTTCTTAATGGTGGTATAAGAGTTCTTATATCTGTGGAATGGTTTCCCCAGCATTTGACAACTTTTAGCTCAAGTTTAATAAGTTACAGGTCTAATAGTTTAATTACATTTTCTAATGTGTGTTCACAGTGCTGCTTTTATATACTGTTATTCATGCAAAACTATAAAAACAATCATTGTACACAACGAACGATATTCTTTAAGTACATATATAGATCCATTCGGAAACTATTCTTCCAGAAACGACAATCATATGCAATTCGTGGATTTTATTTTGACAAAAAAATGTATGTAGACACTATTTTCCTTTTCTGAACATTATTAATTGTAGCAGATACACTTTAGTAATTAAAATAATAGGATTTTATACATATATTTATATATTTTCATATGTGTATATGTTGTCTTAATTTAATTGAAATATTGGTGTTATAAAATGTACCACAGCACTCTATATTGGCTAATGTTATTTAAAGCAGAGTTTTTTAAAAGAGGCCAAAATAACCCTTGGATTCCTACTACACAAAAATTGACCCTCAAAAAAATTGCAATACAACTACAAGGTCTTTGGCATATACTGTGTGTGTATGAGTTCAATATTTTGGTATCAGTGATGATTCACAGTCTTGTGGCATTGGTGTTTTACTGTCACACTGATTTTTTGGCTTGTCTGTTTCTATGCATACATGTGTGCATTTATTTTCAAAATTTTTTGTCAGTGATAATTTCAATGAACATAAGCCTAGAAATCTATCATACATGGTGCTTGTGTTTGGATTCCACTTTATGCCCTTTTCCACAACTTCTGACCTTTTATCTAGGCTATTTTTCTCTCTCGCACCCCCTGAGCTTTGTCCCCCTAAGACTTTTGAAGTTTTATACCTTCAGATCTGTAGCAAAGAATAACAGGGGAGACAGAAACAATTCTTGGATAAAATGTCACGGATATAATCTAGTTCCAGATGAGAACACTGATTTGTGTTTACTTACTCTTCGGTTTTCAAGTATATATGACTGTTTACATCTCTTCCTTTACCTTCAGCAAACACTGAATTGATCTATATCACATTTTCTAATTACAAATGTTGTTGCAGGTTCTGCCATCTGATAAGTGATGGAAACTTTATATTCTGAGCCAAAAGGCAATGCACGTAACATCCAGAGGTGTATATGCTCTATTGCTATAAACTAGTATTTACAATTACCCTCTGTTGTTCCTCTGACATTGGCTGAAGAGCAGCTATCCTTTATTCTCTAAGAATACTATATTTATTTATGTAATTGTAGAACATGGCAGTATTTTTCCCTGGAAATCAGGATTTGCAAGCACTGAGGGCAATGGAGAGATTAATGGATCATTCTTTCAACCACGTTGTCTATCTTTATATATATATGTATACACACACAAAAAAAATCTGGTTTCTGTTCAAATAATGTATAGCTGTATTTTAACTAATGTTAGGCCTAAAATTCTTTCAGGCTAAAAATACCAAGAATATATTTTAAAAAAAATAAACGTAATGACACAGTGTTCCTAATGTAGCCTACTGGCTCACAGTAATTGTTTTCATGTCTGTAAAAGCCAACAAAAACTGTCTTGACATCCCTAAGATTAAAGTTTTTGTCAAAGAAGGAAAACTTTTGATGTATTAAAAAGGCTAATATATTTGATTGTGTTACATAAAGTCATAATGTTTCAGCATATACTCTACACTGCATTTTCATTCCTGGATTAGGATTTCCCACCTAGAGAATCTTTTATCAAATTGTATTAGGATTTTTGTTTTCCCCTTGACAGCTCTCATTAGTAGAGAAGTCAGTGGGGTCATTAACAAGGTAACAAGGGACCATATAGCTACAGTTTTACTCAAGAACATGAAATGGAATTACATGCATTAACTGTACTAGGAATGTTTTCCTTCTAGCATTGGAGTTTGGAGGCTGAATTAGATAGGTACTGACGTTGCTTCTAGATCTTGATTTCTCCCTGTGAGACATCATGCTGAATACTTTGCTCTGGATCCCTGTTGGGAGTGGTAGAAATCATACCTTTCATGCTACTTATGGCAGCTGCAAGATAGTGACTCAGGAAGAGTCACTGATATGGTTTGGGGAGCTTCAGTGATTTTCTTATTGTTCTTTGCACAGCAGGAGTCAGGGCAAATGTTTATCAGGAAAAAACCTGAGGGTTAAACAGAACTAAAGAGAAATTCAAGCATGTTTAAGCAGTTTTCTCCCAGGCGTTGTTCCAGTTTTTGATTTGCATACCTCTACCAAAATTAAATGGTGTTTTAAACTTAGCAGGCTTTTGTATCCCGTATTTAATCCTTAACTCCTGACTTGAGAATTATTAATAACATTAAATATTAGTCTTTCAGTGTTAGCTGACGAGTAAATGGAAAAGATGTCTAAGAAGTGTTATTATTACCCTTACTGGAATCATTTCAGATACTTAAAAGGTACAAAAGACATGCTAATATTAGAATCCTGCTAGTGAAGCTACCCAATGAAGAATAAGACTATTCAATATAATACCAATTAAAATGAGATGTAAAAAGGGATCTAATACTAATTGGTTTTATCTCTAAATTACTAAATAGTTATAGTCTAGAGAAACAAGAATCCTATTATTCCTAATTTATTCTGTGACAGAATACTGCAATGGTTTAGAGATAGACAGAGGAATTCAGTTTTAGGATTGGTAAATCCTTGCTGGCAATTTGGATTAGTTAACCAGTTAGTTAATGCAGAAATGCAAGTGACTTGACCTACCAGAATTAAAGGAGTTTAACTTAAATAATGGAGTGAATATCAGTGCTTTTGCTTGTTAGACCTCTCTATAAAGAGTGGTTATTGTAAAAGAAAAAATAATAATATTGGAGGTGTCAAATTAGAAATAAATTCAATTTCTTTGTTCATGAAACTTTATAGTCTTTCCAGACTGCACAACAGACAGTATAGTATGCATGTGGAGAGACTTGTTACTACTTTAAGTTCTGGTATGACTCTTAAAATCCTATTTGTTGATTATAAAAACTGATTAAATGTAATCTCTTGACACATCTTTTGCCAATAGTATCTTACCAATGATGCTGAAACAAAATTGCAGAAACAATGGTTGTTTTTTCATGGCATGAAGCTTTCTTTTTATCTTTAGCAGTTTACTAGAGTAGGAAGAATAAGGTGAAAGTCTATAAATGTGGAATTAGCGTCTCAGTTCAGAGAGAGGTATATTTAGTACTTGTAGATTTCCTTGATCTCTTTTTCTTTCCTTGCACAGTGAAGGAAAGGACCTTTCCAAGTACTCAGGAAATAATTTTGTAACATGGTATATTGGTAACTTCTCATTTTGTGAACATGCATATGTGTATAAGTCATACCTGTAACATGGTATATTGGTAGCTTCTAATTTTGAGAACATGCATACGTGCATATCTGCTAGCGTATGTGAGACAGTGCTGTAGTTCTTCAGACCCAGAATGTTTGGGCTTTATTGATAGATTTTTCTGAGTCTTATTATTTAATTAAATGTATGAGGTAGAGCTTTTGTTCAATCATGAGTTATACATCTGTTTCAAATTAATCTAAACCGCACCTAGTGTCCTTGCCCAAGTCTCTATATGTAAATGAACATCAATCACCAAGTTGTCTCTTAAGTTTTTCTAAAGCTTATTCTTAACTTTCAGAGTTTGTAAAGGAAACTGGAAAAACAGTCCCCTAGTTACCTAAATAATATAAATATTTTTTATTCAAAGAGATTCATGTAGCAGTAAGGAGTTACATTATGGTCATTAGATTCTCTGCTCATGGAAAGAATATCAGACTATTTTTATAATAATACATAGTGTCGGAGAAGATTGGAGACCATTTTCAAGAGGCAGCCAATCCACTAAAATTATGAATTCCCAGTCTGCCAGGACGGCTCCCTGGTGTGAGCCATGAGCTCTCAGTGCTCTAGTGCAGGCGTAAACCACAATGACCACCACATTTTCCTTTAGGTACTTAAAAAATGTGCTGGTCAGTCTGTTCTTACAATGAAATGGCAAATAGCTCCAGGATAAGATAACTGTAGTTTTGCATGGATTTGTGTTTTCTAGTTGTTTGACTCTCATGTTTGCAGAAATACAAGGTTGAGGTGAAGTGTTGTTCACTGATGAGCTTTTATAAGGCTCTCTTCCATCTGGTGTCATTTGTGGCCATGCTGTAACTTTTATAAATGCTCCTTTGCTGCTTGGCCTGGCTGTTTTCATAAAATTTGAGGGCAGTTAATGATCTTTAACAACTCTATCTTTCTGTGAAATTTGGTTAAGAAATTCAAAAACTTTTGGTGGACCCATGCAGAAGCAGACAGCAGTTATGAGCAAATTTATTTGCATAAGAAAGAGATACTTGGGATGAAAAAAGGCTTTACTGACTATTCTTGTCCAAATAACTGGCATTCCATCCTCATTTTCCCCTTTTCCCTTCATGGAGGGAAGGAGGTCTTTGTCTTGGCAGGGGAAGGTTGAGGGGGAAGCCTTCTCTTTAATTATGCACTAATTGCAGTTTATTGCTCTGTATCTTTTGCAGTTACGGGTTTCTCCGGAGCAGAGAAAACATGAAGAAACACAGTTTACAAACATGTATTTTCAGCCTTACCATGGGGGGGCCATACATTCCAGCTGGCAACACATTAGCTTCCGATTTGAAAGCCATGAGCTTTGTTCCGGCTCAGTTCTTAATTAACTGCATGTCCTGAGGTTAGTTGTCTCAAATTTCATTCATATCCTCTAATGCAATGGAAAGACATTTCTGATATCACTAAATTTGGGGCTAGATCCCTTACAGTTCTATTTCTAAAAAAGTAGGGTATTTTTTTAATGAGAATGATATTTATATAAAGTAGGATTATCATTTTTTGATCTTTGTATGAAGAATCTTGTAAGTGCTAAGGGTATATAATAACTAATTAAGAGACTGGAAAGGTGCCATTTCTTTTGTGGATTGGAATTCCAGCTGATCCTGGGTTTAGTACAATAGATATGTTTGATGCCTGTGTACCTGCATGTGTCCTCACTGAAGAAGCCAAGGACTGGCTTGTGGAGGTCCATTGACAGGAATTCAGCAGGAGTCTTGGATATGTCCTTCTGTACCTAGCTGGCCTAAAATCATTCCATTAATCTTTCACACATGTGAGCAATTAATTCACAGCTCTACAAAACCCTCGTAATGTTTTAGAGAAATGTGTATTTGTACCTGATATTTTTAAAAAGAATTCCAAATGAAAACATTTAGAAAATATTATCCCAGAAATGTGCCAAGGCAAAGCAACCTTGCATTTTCTACTGTGTAAGGAGCTGAATGAGAATGTGAATTAGAACTTGCCAGTGTTCTAATTTGCCCAGCTCACATCTGAGATATTTTTCCAATTTAAAGTTAATCTGAAATTACTTTTTTGTACATTTTGAGAGTTTTATAGTGTAGTAATTTTTGATTAAATTACTCAAAATGTAAAATTTCTCCTTTAAAAATTTAATCTTTCGGAATAAATCTTGGAAGTTTTCCAAGAATGTTTTTAACAGCTATAATTGGTTCAAGATCAAATCACTTCTTATTTTGCACCTTGGAGGTTATTATGAACTTCTGCATTTCCATTAAATGATCCTGTATTTTCTTCAGTAAATGCTATTTAACTATTCCAGTAATTAATAAAACCAAAGAATGGTTCCTACTGTGAGTCTTGCGTACATGCTTTTAAGTCCGTGTATCATAGGTGAGGATATGCTTGTAAAGTCTGACATTTAATTAAGTTGTTTTGATCTTTTGTTCTCCTTTTTACACATATTAATTATTATACCTATGAAGTCTAATCCAATTGTTTGATATGTGTTGATGTTTTCATAATATAACAAGGCTTTGTTTCTTGTGTACTAGAGTTATTGTGTAACTGTGATCACAAGATTCCCAGAGCTTTGTAACGTACAAGAAAAATACGCTTATGACCTAAGTTTACAATACTGATTATTTTCCTTGTAGAGCAAATGTCAGTAATTTGAATATGTGGCTTGGTTTCCTTTTTAATGGCTACATTTGGTAATAGGACTAAGTTCGAAGCAAGAAAGGGGTGAGCCCTACATTTTACTGTAGATGATTTTTAACAATGAGCTTGCCCAGTTCATTTCAGCAGGATTCAGCTGAGCTCATATATGAATACGGTCATTTGAAAGAAATGTCCATATTCTTCTATAAATAAATCTGCATCTGAAACCTCTTTCCTACAAAGAAAGTTCATGCACTGAGTGCAATTGTAATTTGACTCTCCTGGTAGGTCTTTTTTTTCCACTTCCCTACACTAGGCCTGATCCCTCCCTGCCAGCTGTTAGTGAATCTGTTTGGAATGAATGACAGCAAACAGTATAAAGATCTTATTCTGACAGATGTCTCTGAAAGGGACTACAGAAAGGAAGTGTCTTATGAAATAGGAAATTTTTATCCAAATTGCTGGAAGGAAAATGCTGTTGCATTGAGCAGTGATTCCACTGAATTTAAAAATGAATTCACACCTCACTGAACTAGACTCTATTCAAAATCACTGAGTGTTTTTCTGAATACTTTGTAAGGTGGAACCTTCTTTTGATTGACTTTTGTTGGCCTTTAACAGCCTATAGTGTGAACTAACTAGGAAGTACAGCAACAGGTCATAATTCATCCTGTGGAAGAGAAATTAATACGAACTGAGGAAATTACTTGAGATTTTTCTTACACTTTGATCCATATTAACTCTTTAATACCTTGCTGCAGGTTCACAATTATGTGAATAATGTATTTTGTCATCTGTATGTGCACAGTTCTGACGTTATTTCCCAAAGCTGAAGGGCAGGACACAGGAAGGTACACAACTGATCTGAAATGCGTATAAACCTCAAGTCCAAAGTTTGAAGCTCTGTCTAGCCTTCAGGGAGTTTGTTCTCTTTCTTTCACAATGTCTTGTTTTATCTTCATCCACGATAGCAGTTAGCTGCTCACGTCACTCCGTATGGAAGTATATCCTTTTACTTTTGCTTTATGTGTGTTACTTAGTGATGCACCAAGAATGAAAGTCATCGTATAAATATGTACTGTTATTATTTTAGATAAAATTGCTGGTTTAATTCTTCCTGGTCCAAATGGATGTGAGGTGTCACTTCAAAGTGAGTAAGAGAATGTATTGGAATTTTTTCAAAAATTTAGTAGGTCTTAGATGCTAGGAGTATTAAATGTTTAGGGTGTTTATTTACATAATCTGGAGAACGAATTATTTTGATGAGTTAAAATTTTGGTTCTTCAGTTCATTTGCTTTGATGTTTAAAAACTTTTAGTCCAAGTGAAGCAGTCGGTTACACTGCTGGAATTCCCTCGTTATTCTAGTAAATTCCCTGGTTATTCTTGCAAACTAGTCTAAGCTCCTTCGAAGTTTTAGAAGGAATATGTTTTCCAGAAAATACTTTTTAAAGTGGTCCTTTTGAACTCTTTGCATACTTCAAGATGTTAAGGATTATAAACTCCATTAGAGTTGTTTTACTTGAAGAGAAACGAACAGCTCACAGTACCCGAAAGATCTCCAGAGCTTCATAGGTATCCTGAAAGATTCTCCGAGATAAGAATTCTCTGAGTGGAAATCTCCATGTTCTTTGACAATATGTTCTGTATATATGTGGTGGTGCTGCCAATTCCCTTATGAGCATGGTGTCCTTCGTGCTTCAGAGAAATGCTGTAGGGTAGAAAGGGGTAATTTTTCCATTATTTAGGTAAAAATTAGTGCTACACAAGGATTATTGTCTTGCTGACTTCATTAGAGCTTTAGAAGGTAGATGATAGTTTGCTCACTATCTTGACTTATCCTTTTTTGTTGGTATTATTATGTAGGCATGCCTTGAATCAGAACTCTTCTGGAAGTTTCTGCCAGTGCCTTTATATCTTTCTCCTTTGTAGGTATATAGGCAGCAAAACCACTCAGAAAGCTCAATGGAAATCCTTTCTGGGAGGCAGTAACGGCAAAAACAGTTCTCCAGACACAGATGTCCATTCCTAATACCTTCATATATGCCTCAAATATAGGACGGATAAGGATATAGAGATTTAGATTAGAAATATATTTGCCTTTGTTTTTTCTATTAATAAGGTTTTGTGTCGGTTGCCCAGCAAACAATTATGACCCTGTGAGTATTGAGCAAGTAAGTAATCATCTAGACAACTGATAATTGTTATTCTTATCTGAAAAAAGAATTGAAAGAATAGCAAAAGACTTGTCACCAAAAATACAATCATGAGGTAATTTTTCAATATTTTCAAGTATGATCTAATCGAAGTCACAAAAGCTAAATTCCAATGCAATAAGCAATGATTAAATTGGCAGTTTTTCACAATGGAGGAACAAACTGTTAAAAACAAAGAATGACCTGAAAATTGATCCTGTGTGCGTGAATCAATCATGTAAATGTTAAAAAACTCGTAACCTTGATTATAAGGAAATGAAGATTAGTTATTCAGCTACATAAAACTACACTGAAATTCATCTTTGGATATGCAAAGCTACAGAGTGATGCTTCATTAATATTTAAAATCACTATGGACAATGTTCAGATCTTGATATCATCTCTTAAAACCGTGTCTCACCTATCTAGAGAGTCCTTATTAACATAGTCCAGTGGATTTTCATGCCACTAAGACTGCTTAATTTTTAGTTCTGTAATTCCACTTACTATGATATACTTACTACCCAATGTAACTACTTACAACATACCCCTCTTCATACAATAGCTATGGGAGAAAAAATTTTAATTGAATAAAATTATTGCAAAATTTAAAGATGAAACATTAATAAATTTGGTAATTTAATCAGTTTTGTGACATTTTTCGACAACAGAAAACAATCTTCTCTTTTGTGTAAAGACACAGTTTTTCTGGAAGTTCTCCAGAAGGTCTCTGCCTCTCATCTACCAGCACAAGGGACCATGGCACACTCTCACAATTGCCTGCATAGCACTTTTTTTCCCATCCGTTTCAGTCAGAAATCTGCTCCAGAGTATGAGCCAACCGTCGTGTTTCTATGAGATCTGCAGCAGCTATATCTGACACCCATCACCGTGCTTCTGTAGCTGAGCTCTGCAGTGCCTCTGACAAATCTGTTTCCCTCAGATTGGCTTTCGCCGCTCTGTTCGGTGTGCCTGCAGACTCTTTTCATTATAAACAGTAGGGTTGTGGGGAGGAAGAGAATAAAGAAGAAACAAGTAGATTGATATGAGTGATTTGAGGAGGGAGAAAAAATCTGCACAGCAGAGCATTTTTAAGCTTATGTTATTGCAAATTTGTGTTCCCTCTTTGTCAAGAGAGAAGCGTCAAGTTTTAATAACAACACACGACAGGCTTAAGGAAGGGAAAGACAGGATTTTCTTGCCTTCACCTCAGCAGGTGTCAGCAGCTATTTGTCCATACTGGCCAGTCAGTACCTGAGCAAAGGTTGGGTTGTAATTGGAACAACGTACGTGTGACAGATAATAAATTAAGCAGACCATGGAATTAACTGGAATTAACTGAAGTTTTGAACACAACTCAAGCTATTAAAGTAAGTGATACCTATCAAGACCATCATCAAAACTTCTTAATACCAAGAAAAAGCTGCATACAGTTTAGGAATGTCTTAGGAAAAAAACTCAACAAACATTTAATATGTTCTTTTTGGACAAAGATATAGAGAAGGTAATTGTGAATTAAATCCAGCTGCACAGAGAAGGTAAATGAGAATCAACTCCAGCTGCGCCTGATTTCCATAAGTATCCGGGATTGCAGTTTAGGCTACAGGCCTGGATATAGCACAATTTACTGGATGCTTCTTATTACCCTTCACACACACACACACAAAGCTTCATTTATGCTGATATCACTTCAACAATATGTTATTGGCATGCTTACATAGTGTGACAGAGCTAAGCTAATCATATGCAAAATATTAAGATAGATGCTGAACAAATGTGTTTGCCTCCCAAAATATAATGACTGTATGATGTTTTAAGTGGGTCTGATTGTGTTGCTATTAAGGTTGCTTTACATTTTCCACTGGACGACTGTGTTCTGTTGTCATATCCATGCCAAACTATAACCCTTTCATTGATTAAGACAAACACAGGCATAGTCCAACCAAGTAACATTAGATCATACATAAGGGTATGTATGTGTACATAGTTCAGCACTGTCATAATCATTCCATCAGTGTCTTTACGTATTTGTAATTTTAACTGTTATTGTCGTCTTAGTATATTGTCATTTATATATCGCCTCCTACTCATTAATGGTATTTATGTATTCAATTAATGCATTTCTTCTAAGTAAAAGGCTATTTTATGACTAAAGCTGCAGGGAGGAAAAAAAACAACCTATGAGTGGAACAAAATGAGACCTTTTGTGAGTAAAGGGCCTTGGAATGCCAGAGGATCCCAAATGCCTATTGTCTGGGGAAGAAAGTGATTTATAATATATGCTGAATGAATTCAGGGTTTGAAAATGAGCAAAGGGATGAAGTTGATTGTTCCAGGACTGCTTTTATTAAGAAATCTGGCATTGTGCTATACATAAGGTCCACATTTAAATGGTCCCTATTTGTCATATAACTGGCATAGTCCCACAATGCCGGAGTGTTTTGATGAAATAGTGGCAGCTGAGGAGTAACAGGCAGATAGCTGTTATCTAGATCAACTGTTCCACCACAGAGTTTACTTACATTTAACCGGAGATGGAAAAGATATTTTTTGCTAGCGGAATTAGGTGAATAAACTAGTATAATGTAAAAATAACACTTTGTGTTATTTTTGTTTCAAATTTATTTCTAATGAAAAAAAAAAACAAACCAGTCACACCAACCATTAAGCCGAAACCATTTGTTGCGTGGGGAGGGCTACATCTAGGTTCTAATGGTTAGGTATAAACCATAACCATCCAAAAGGGATTTTGCTCAGGAACTAAGGTTTAGGTGTCTAATCTCTGAACGTCTAATCTCCTCTACATTACCTGACTAGAACATGGTGGAATTATGACCCAAGAAACATTATCTAAACACCTGAGTGGTAAGTAGAGGCATGTGAAGCTATGTGGTAAGATAATGTTTCAAGAAACTTGCTTTGAATTCCTCCTCTGTCTAGAGCTAGGTGTTAGCTACACCCTTGGTGTAGGGTTTTAAGGTTGAACTCTGGCTACGTGGTATCTGCAGTCCCAAATCTCCCCACGTTATACACCTAGAACCGTTCTGTGAAGACCAGAACAACGTTAGCAGTTTTCTTTTCAAATGTGCCTGTGGAGAAGAAATGTCATGGTTAAGTGTGGGGCTTTCTTTGCTGTGAGATATACTTGTAACGCCTCTCAGGACAAAAAAGGAATTTAACACATTTCCTATTTGTAGTGAGTGCTCTCCCTCCTAGGCTATTACACTGTCCTTTTCTTGCATTCATTCTGAAAGAATATTTAGCTGTATTTTCCTTGAGAGTAAATTCTGTTTGTACATTATGTGGATTTTCCACCCCCCTCCTTCAGATTGCACCCTTCAGGATTTAAGGAATCTTCTGCATAATTTTTGGATTCCTATCAGGCTTAAGGCAAACTAAATGAACTGCTAAAACTGGAATGGTTTTGAACATGCTCTGAAACAGACTCCTAGATCCTAGAGGAATTAGACAAAGTCAAACAAAGAAATGCCTCTGTGGTTAGATAGTAGTGAGGCTGGAGCTTTTTCAGTCACAATTTGAGACTTTTCCTCAACTGCAGTTGAATTCAGGGGAGAAGTGGTGTCTTTTTAAAGAAAAGTATCTCTAACTGATAGTGTTTTTCACAGCAGCACCCAAAAAGTTGAGACATAATTTGCAACTTGGTGGAGAGATGGAACTCTTAACTGTGAAGACATCGGTGTTAGAAACGAGGAATCAAGAACCTGAAACATATATTTATCTAGAAAGGAAATAAAAAACAGCTTGCATTTTTTCTCTTGAAGACTATCTCCCCCTCCTCCCCATCCCTGAAAATAACCAATTTTAGCTGTTTCTGTTCTCCTGTTTATCTCAAATCTATTACAGGGAGAAAGGAAGAATACATCTTCTTTTGTCAAGGAAATTACAGATAAGTTTCAGTCTTGGAGTAATCTTTTAAAATTGTCCATGGCCAAATTCAACAACGCAACCCAGCCCAGCCAAGTACTTCAGTATGTACATCAATTTATTCACTTACTCGAATCCCTCCTACATCAAGAGGATTTAAGCAGTGCTTAAGTGCTTTGCTGCAACAGTGCCTTAAACTGGTAGATGGCGAATTTCAGGCAGAGAAAGGAAGGCCACAGGTTTTGCAGTCTCTGCTGGTAGGTGCCTGAAAAATTGGTTTGATTTTTTCAGATGATCCTGTAATTCCTACTGCCTCCAATTTTCTTTTATTCTTTTGGTACTTTTTTTTTTGTGAGCTATTTTGATCTTTTTTTTTTTTTTTAGGATCCTCAGTTATACACCACTCCCAGCGTCATTGCAAACCTAAAAGAAGAGATCTTCTGGTCTGGCTTGGGCAAGCAATGATACAGCAATTGCAGATGACAGAGATAATTTCAAGGCAAATCAGGCATATCCTAAATCAAAATGGATGGATCTTTCGAGAACACACTTCCAACACTTAACAAGGTAAATAGGAACAATTTCTAATGGGTTATTTTCAAAAGCAGTTAGGTGCTAACCCTAGTGAAAGTAAGTTATGACTTTGCAAATGTCACCTTTTACATTTTCTTTTTGTTTGTTTTAGTTTACATAGATGGTATCTTCTTAATGTGATGGCTGATCTTTAATATGATCAATTGTCATTCCACTTACTTCACTGGCAAAAAGATTGCAAAATGTTAAGATGATTAATGTAACTGTCAGGTGAAAAATTCATAAATTTAGCTGACCTACCTCACATACAAAGAGATAATATATATCAGGGTTTATGTGCTTCACTCAGTTTGCAAAACACAGCCTCTGACTTAAGTAAATGCATGCTAAATTATAAATATGAAGAGAAAAGAGTAAAAAGCGTGCCTTTTTTTTTTTTTACTTTTTGTTTCAAATCAATCTTTAGAAACAGATCCTTTTACCATATGTTTACACAAAACATAGTCCTCACCCTGGTTTGAAATTCTGGACCACGCAAAAGTTATTAATTTAGAAGTTAATAATTAAAAAAGGTTTCCGTGAAAAGAAAATCCATGGATCAAAAGAGAGGGAAAGGTGATATTGCGGTGTCCTGTGAGCAAACCTAAGCTTTGTGCTGTTGCTCTTTTCCCCACTGAATAGAATGAACTTTCAGCACAAAACCTGGATCTGTTGCTCAGGTGAGAAATGGAGCGTGTGTAGCAGGCAGTTCACTGCTGGCCAAACTGGCTGTTAGAAACTGTCCTCAGCACTGTCTTCTGGGAAAAATCACTCTCGTGTGCATTAAGCAAGTGGAGGACTCCTTAGCTGTATCAAGTAAATAACCAGTGCATTTCATGTGGGGTATTTTTTTTCCCCAAAATATTTTTTCAAGTAAGTTAGGAGCATAAACAGAAAAAACCTCTTTTGGTACAGTGTCAGATGGGATACCTGCACTGAGCCTTGCCCTAAACGCTGTGACTCGGGCCTGTACAACGTATCATCTTGAATATTCTTGATCCTCTTTCAGAAGATCTAACGTGTAAATATGATAGATAAGGTCATAATTTTTATTCTGAATGGCATTGTTTTTGTTTCCTGTTTCCCCTTCCCAAAACGCTGGCTTTACTCACCCAGTCATTGCAGCTGATTAGTGAGCAGCAGAACTGAGTAACTCTGATTGTGTGTTTCACAGAATTTTAATTGGTTTAGGTAGCCTGCTACGTGGATGTGTAAAATCTTTAAATAATTTATCCAGGGAACATTTTGGAAAACTTTTTTTTTTTTTTCCTTCTTTGAATGTTATTAATAGTGTGGAACATTTCTAAGCACTTGTTTGAGTGCTGTGCTAGAGCTTTTTGTTTCCAGTATAAACTGATGGAGATCAACACTTTTTTGACACTCCTAGTACCAAGTGCTTATAAAGTGTTTATATCTATAATTGTGTCAAATTATGTTAATTAAGCGCTGAAAGACACTAGTAAGTTGAAGTGCTCAAAAAGTGCATTACTCTGAGTGTCACCCAGGGGCTCTTCACATCAGGCACTTGGGGGACAATTTTTTTCCTTCCAAGCACCTTTAGAGCACTATGTCTTAAAGTGTCTTTCTGGCATTAATTAAATTAAAAAAGCAAGTGCCAGTTAAGTGCACATGATTTATTCTAATCTTTTGAAATGAAAATGCATTTTAGACTAAAATGCCCTTCCCTTTTTACAATTCACCACTTTCCTCATCAGTTGTTCCCCACACCTTTTCTTATTGAGTATTCAACTGCTAAAAACCACCGTGGGAAAGGCTGGGAATTAACTCCATTACAAATGATTAGGCAGAAAATAGAACCATTCAAAGGATCAAATACTCATATTAGGGTATCTAATAGCCTTATGAAGAAAAATCTTATTAGCTTAAGAGAAATGCTGTGTAGACCTGGGCCACTCTGAGTTTGCCTGCCCCTACCCCTCTGGGTTACACATGAAATTTATGCTGTGGGTTTCTAGAGTAGCTGTGGCAGACAAGAGCTACGGTTTTCTTCCAGTGAACTTAAATCATTTGTTGGTCATTAGCCACATGTTAGAATCGGGTACATGAGCTCCCAAAGACTAAGTGGTTTGGCCAAGATGATCTAGTAAAATGGAAACTTATGCCCCACGTGAGATGATTGGTCTTTACTACTGTTGTAAGATGGGCAAGCTTCATATGGCACTATAGATATTTAGTATAAGGACAGAAGAAAAAAAAATACAGTTTCTGAAGGAGAACAGTTTGAAGATAGAGACAGCAGCACAAGGACACCAAAATTTAATACATGTTTCCCTGAGCACAAAAAAAACCCAACTTCATTCTGAAGTCTGATCAAAAATAAACAGCCACTTTTAGGAATGTTAAATATCCTACTTCAAGGGCTATTCTGTTTCATGATAGAATATTCTTCTTTTAGGCGTGAGGATAACAACCCTTACATTACCTAATTCTGACTAGACTTTATTAAAATGATTTTTTTCACTTTTCTGAGAAACTGTATTTAATCCCTGTGTCAATGTGCTGAGAAAGACAGTAAAGATGTATCTGAACTTTAAACATCTTTAATCTTTCTCTTTAGCTTTCATTCTTGTTGCTCAGCCTCAGCAATCAGATTTCAACACTCCATTCCTCAGAAAGACTTACAGATTTAGAAACCATAGTGAGATAAGATTCTCCTTTGACCCAAAGACACATTCTGCACGTCTTTATAAGGTCTTTTAAATAGTTATGTCTATTGAAATTTTCTAAATAGATAGAATTTTAGTTGGTAATGACTAGAAAGCGTCAGACAGGTGGCAAGAGTCCAAAGGAGTGTAGAGGTGAGTCGTGTACTCCAGGTAAAGAGACATCCCAGTCAGTCCTCACTGGAAGCATTATCTGAAAGGTCCTTTTTAGCCTAGAGTTTGTAAACTGAATTGTTCTTAACTTCATTCCCTGGGGAAAGCTATCCATTTCACAAGTGTCACTCTCAATGTAGCAGGAGTGAAGAAGCCAAGAACTGGGTAAACATTGAGCTTGTTTTACCAGTTCAAGGTAAAATACATTGTCAGGACATCTAAAGCCTTTCTCAACAACTGCTTACACTGTGTACGTATTGGAACAGCTTTCACTGCTGTATAAAGAAGGGCTTTATGCTCTACAGATCCAGTTCTTACCCGCAGGTTGATCCAGTTATCAGTGAAGTCAATTCCCGAGGGGCTGATTTAGAGTGAATAAAGTCTCTAGGGTATCAATTAAATGTAGAAAAGAAAATTTGAATTGTGATTAGTTTGAACTGTTTTTGTCTGCTGTTTGGAAGGAAAGGAATCAGTGCTCTGATTGTCTTCTCTAAGGTTACCTATTATAACCGTATCCCTCTTTTCTGTCCTTCTAGCTACTTGATTGCCTATTTATTTGCAATAGTCTTTGGAGGTAATGAACAGATTAAATTTAGATAGAGGGCTCAAATCCACTGTTGGCACAGCTCTGCTGAAATAAGTGGAATTAGCCAGGAGAGTCAAAATATCTTGTGTTCAGCAACCATAAGATATCTGACCTGTTGACGACTTCTAAAATCCCTGCAGTGGATGCTAGTGTGCAGTGTGCAGTTATACAGTATAATTTTAAAGGGTAATACATACAGGTCTGAAGACCAGAAGGTGTTGAAATATAGAATGTATTACATTACCTAGATGAAATAATTGTCAGAATGAGTAAAACTAAGCATTTGGGGGAGGAACCCGTGAGAGAATTATTTTTCTCATGGGCAATGTTTAGTTTAGTTAGGTACCTGTGGGGTTTTTCTTTACCTTGGGTAAAAGAAAGCTGGCCTGGTTTGGATCCAGGTCTTTTTAATATGAGGTACATACCATCCACCAAATGTTGTGAGTAGTTAGACAAATGGTATTGGTTACTGTTACATAAATGATTTTGTAATCAAAGCATCAGCCAACAGATAGCTTCAAGCATTGCTATTGTTGTACACGCTGCTGGGGTTCACTAATTCCAGGGTGCAACAGGTCTTGAAAATCTCAAATCAGCTGGCAGACCTTAGGACATCTGCTGCTTGTCTGTCTAGGAAAAGAAAGACCAATGAGCATACAAAATATTAAGGTCCAGATTTAAAGCCACAGCCATGTAAAGAACAAGATAGAAAGGGACACAGTGAAATTAAAAAAAGAAGGTTACACACACAGGGAAAAAAATCCTGGGAGCGAGAAGAATGAACAGTTAACTGAAAATACAGGCCATGATATCATGGCAGGGCATACCACTTTTTACTGCTAGTCATGAGCCTTCCTGGGGTATGGCTGTACACAGCTGTGGTTTACAGTAAGTGCCGCTACGTTTTTAGGCCTTCAGCTCATGAAAGGAGAAATGGTGAGTCTCTACTTTTTACTTTCCAATGTTCCATTTGCATAAGGGAATGAAAATGTAGTCTTCAATAAAAATGTCTTATTTGATGAATAGCTCATGCTACAGAAATTTTTTAATAAAATGTTCATACATGACATACTTGGCAATTATTTTCCATTGCTCTAAACTTGTATATATCTTCCTTATGCAGTCACTTAGTACATAACTCCAATGATGTGTTTTTCCCTCTACACCTACGGTAAGCTAGTTTTCATAAGGATGAGAAAGTGCCTCCCGAGACAGCACATTGCTGAGAAGAATTAGAAGACCAAAGGTAATAGATCTTTTAATTTAAGATAGAGTCACTTGCCATTTCTGTTCCTTTTAAAAGCAGTCAATTCTAATTATAGAGATTTATCTTGGATTAAGGAAGAAAAATACTAAAGTAAGCACTGCTTCTTCTACTATAACTCTAGGGTTAAGCCTTTTCTAAATGGGAATTATGCTTAGTGAGGACAGTAAAGTGAGTGCCACCAAATTCTGAATTAACTATTCATATGATGGAAATTTTGCTGTTATGAAAATATTTTCCTTTTAACTTTAAATTTAAAAAGTGGAAAAAAATAGACCCCACTGGCAATTACCAATGTTGAGGAAGAAAAAAGAAGTAGTGAGGAAAAGGCTTTCTGAAAAGATGAAAGCATTTTTAATAGTTCTTGTAAGGTAATATTCAATTTCATCCACAGAATATCAGAATTCCAATGGAAAAAAAACACTTGTGATCCGTCTTAACTCAAATATTTTCAGAGTCCAATGCAAATAGTGAAGGTTTCAATAAAAGCTACAGACGTCATGGTTGAAAAAAATTAACATGGAAAGAATCACTTTCAGTGCAGTTTCAAAGACAACTGTTGCATTTCCTCATCTTCCCGTTTTGCCTCACGTCCCTGAAATGTTTTTGATTTTATCATGTCTTCCTTTTTTCTGATAGTGTTTGTTCTCCACATGGAAATTCTTTAGTACTCATCAAGATATCTGGTATCCTTCCGTGAGATACCATTTATCATGGGACTGTTTATCACTTTCCTTATCTGGGCCACAGATGTGCTGGCCTATATTTGGAGACTTCATTCTTTTCTGAGCTATCAAACAATCTATGGAAAGGAATGGGACAACAAAAATCAAGCCACCTCAAACAAACAAGGATTCACAGTCTTTAGAACTTTAAAAATATTCAGCTCTTCTTTTGTCCTTGTCACCCTCTTGTTGTAGGAAATGTGATCTGACTTTATTGAGTATAGTAAAAGATCAGCTTTGTGCCCAACTTTCTGGTATTTCATTGTTACCTACATGGGAAGAGTCGTAGAAATGCTGTGCTACCTTTCTCAAAAATCTTGGTACTGATATTGCACAGCCTACAATATTTAGCCCTCAGTCTGTTTCTGAGGCAGAACTAAGGAATCGGAGTATGTTTTCGGTGTATTTTATTATGGATATTGTTGATCTTACCCTGAAAACTACAAGCCTTTCTTAAAATATATATCATAAAATATGAAGCCAGAGAAGACTTTTAACATTGTCCATTATTTGTAACAAAACCCTATATATACTTCTAATGTAAGTATTTTCTGTAAGCAACTTCAGTGAAGGATTGACACATGGCCAATATAAGAATTTGGAATTAAATATCAAGAACTGAACAATATCTGTTTTGTTTTTTCATGTTCTATTAACTTGTGTTCTCAAAATAATATGCTACTGGATGATTAGAAGTTGTGTTCTTCCAACTGCATTATATGTTTTTACCCATCACCCTATTCTCATATTTCTTAACACAAATGTGCTAGGAGTTACATTATCTTAAGAAAATAGCCACAAGATGAGAAGTCACTAAGGAGGAACTCCTGAAGAGTATCTCCATGTACAAAATGAAGCGATAAATATACGTGAAAGATGAGTGTAAAATTCTAAGAAGTATATCCAAAATTATCACAATGCAATCTAAATCAGCTTTAAAGGAAAATGTGGATAAGTTTAATTGCAGTGGTTATTGATGTAGTTTACTGAGTATAGATGACAGCTGAAAATCTGTTCATATATTGATGAACTGCAAGAATAGACAGAACAAACTAAACAAATAAGCCCTGTGAAAGTGCAAACATCCATTTGAATTTTGTCTATTGGGCTTTTGGTGTGTTGTTTTTCTGAGTAATGAATGGGGAGCATATGCTCTACTCCAACTCGGCCATGCATGGCCCAGAGGATGCACTAAGGACACAAACAAGATTTCAGAGCCTTTGCCTAATTACACAAATGTGTCTTCGGTAGACTGGACTCTACTATTCTGTTAAGCCTCCTCCAAAGCATAAGGACTGAGACTTGGCGGCATGGTGGGAGGTAGTGAGGAGTTTGCAGAAGACTTCTGAATCTAAAGAAGCTGTCCTGACACCTCCCTTTCTGCAGCACGAACAGATTGGATGAGCACCTGGACTTATTTTGCAGCTGCAGCAGGGTCTGCATCTCTGTGGACACCCCAGGAGATGCCTACCCAGCACCACAAAAATCCCTCACAGTACCTACAGAAGTGCAGAAGCCAGGCTGGTTCCATGCAGAGATGACGTTTCATCTAAAGACATCACCCAGCAGGAGAGATGTGAGCAGGCAGTGCAGGTGACAAGAAGTGCAGTAGTGCTTTCTCCTGCAGCCTCGGGGGGAGCCTGTCCAAACATGTTTGGGGTACTACCAAGAATCAATTGTTCTAGACCCTGTTTGGGGGTGTATTTTACTTCCTTTTTAAATGGTTTCACACTCTCTTGCTGTGCTGTCCCAAACTAATGCTGTGTTCCTGTTCCATTTAATGAAACTGTTTTGTTCCGAAACTTTTGGTTGCAAGTGGGAAACTATTGTCCAGTGAGTGATCCCAGGAAACAATTTGTTTCTCCTGGTTTTGGGGTGTGGGGGTGGGGGTATTCAGCTGTTTTTAATGCCATTGTTTAAGAACTCTGAGTTCTGAACCTGGCACTTGCTGATATTGAAAACTCCTGACAGAGCATTCAAAATACTGTATACGCTAGGAAAAAATATCTCCAGTAAATAAAGTGGTAGTAACTCAATATTGTAGTCATTAGTAATCTAATTAGAAATCATTAGAAATCTAAAAGAGTAAGTTTTTCAGCAAACCTGAAGAAGGCTTCCAGAGTTAATGAATGATTCAATCCATAACTGGCCTGAAAGACAAGTATTGAATACACTTGTTTAAGATATGAGTACCACCAGGCTTTGGCCAGGAGGAAATTCTAATCGATATTCTGCATTTAACTTTTAAGTGTCACTGAAAGAAGTCTGCGTGGAGTATGAAGCTTCTGGCAACACTTGTGTGACCCCTCTTACAACTGAATGCTGCTTTTACATATGGCTAAACATTTCTGAATTTTGGGTTTGTCTTTTTTTTTTCAGAATGTTTCCCTCACGGCATAATTAACTGTTTTAAGTTTCAGATTTGAAATTAACACACTTGATCAGAGACAGGTTATTAGTTGTTTCTTACAGAGTATAAATGAGAAACTTCCACAGTTCCAGTGTAAAAATGAAAAGAAAACCTAGGCAGAACCACGGGTTTATCCAGCTATTAAAATGAAACTTCAGTAGTGGTATATTTTCTGCTGAAACTATGACATGCCTCTTTAAAAGAGCTAGCATTTTCTTTGCAAATGGAACAGCCCAAGGATCTGTAGCAAGCGTCCAATATTCTGTTATTCATCTGCAGCAATGCCAAGAGTAAAAGGGGAGGAACTGTTATTTAAAAGTCTGTGGAGACAGTACTTGGTTATTTTCTTTAACTCAGTGATGAATCTGCTTTTAATATATGTGGAGAACAAAGCAGTTCAGACCATTACACTTTCTAAACAGAATGTATGAAGACAGGCAATTCCTCATGCACTTGAATAAGGTGCTTGTAGGCAATACTTGTCTAGCACACCAGCTCTTCAACTTGCAATCCTTGCATTGTAAACGGCTCCAAATACATACCACACTGAAGAACCATTTCATCAGCAAGCTATTCACTTTATTTATTTATTTTTAAATTAAGTTCTTCATGGATTACGCAAGTAGGGAGTTAATCACAATGGAAAATATCTGAGATTAAAGAAGAGACACAAAGGCTCCTCGGGGTACATAGTTGTCCCTTTTACCTATTTAAAACCTTCACCCAGCTGTGCTTGAGTGGTGTGGTGCGCTGGGTTGACCCTCGGTGGTGCGTGATTCCTTCTGCTCTGCATTCTCATGGTTGCAGCAGCCACATTTTGAAAAATGGTCATCGGA
Organism: Chroicocephalus ridibundus; assembly: GCF_963924245.1. Taxonomy (NCBI): domain Eukaryota; kingdom Metazoa; phylum Chordata; class Aves; order Charadriiformes; family Laridae; genus Chroicocephalus; species Chroicocephalus ridibundus. The sequence continues at coordinate 15,557,276 of NC_086291.1, read as the reverse complement.
AAGTAAGTAGTCCTTCTACAGCAAATTCAGCTGCAGTGTTTGATAGCTTGTCTTCAACCTTGGCATGTCACACACCCACGGGAAAGATCTGTGTTGTGTGGCTGGATTCAGTAGTTCAGATGTGACTTTAAATAATATTTATTGTATGATTGGCCTGCAGTGCTAGGCATTTTTTTTTCCTTATTTTCCCAAAAGGGTCAAAGACATGAGGCAATCCCAGTCTGCCCTTCAGGTGGTGTTGCACCCGTCTAGCAAGTGCCTGATTTTGTCTGATTGTGCAGTGGGAATGTGGGAGTCCTGGCTTCAGTTTCTGTCTGTGCTTGACGATTGAATCCACATCCCCTGGTGGCTTGGAGGTATTTAGGGTGGAGATATTCCAAATATTAATTGGATGCAGAAACAGGAAGCCAGAATTCCCTTCTCCCCGGTGAATGCTGAATCAAGCTAGGTTCTGGAATGATATTTGTTCTTACTTTCTGCCCTTGTCTATGACTTCATAGTTAGGATGTAACAGCAAATTATACACATATGATTTGTCAGTTTATTTGAGGAAACAAATAGTTTCACTTGAGTGGAAAAATTTTATGCTGATTTTCACTGAATCGACCAATGCTGTGGTTTTTATTGGGCTTTTAACTATCTACAAACATGTTACCAACTTCTGTCACAGGCCAAGCATACTGCAGTGTTTCTCGTCTCTATGGTTTGACAGTGCGCATTAAGAGAGAGGGGTTCTACCTTGTGATTTTTAACTCGTCCACAAAATGCAGCCTGCAAAATACAGCTATCTTATGTTAGGAATATATTCAAAAGAGATTATGTTAGTAGCTAACATAACAAGTTTTAAAATTGAACAAAAGCCATTTAAGCTGAATATTTCTTTTTGGGTTTTTTTGGGTTTTGGGGTTTTTTTCCTGTAACAAGTAAATTTCTATGTCTAGTCATTAGTTCATAAATAATAACTAAACATAAGCATGTCTCTACCATTTTGTAATGCTCCAGTATTGCCCTTTGCTTTGAATTGCACAGAATCACAGAATGATTCAGGTTGGAAGGGACCTTAAAGATCATCTAGTTCCAACCCTCCTGCCCTGGGTAGGGACACCTCCCACTAGATCAGGCTGCCCAAAGCCCCATCCAGCCTGGCCTGGAACACTTCCAGGGATGGGGCATCCACAGCTTCCCTGGGCAACCTGCTCCAGTGCCTCACCACCCTGACAGTAAAGAATTTCCTCCTGATATCCAATCTAAATCTACCCTCTTTCAGTTTGAGGCCGTTGCCCTGTGTCCTATCATTACACTCCCTGATAAAGAGTCCCTCCATATCTTTCCTGTAGCCCCCTTTCGGTACTGGAAGGGGCTATAAGGTCTCCCCGGAGCCTTCTCTTCTCCAGGCTGAACAACCCCAACTCTCTCAGCCTGTCCTCACAGGAGAGGTGCTCCAGCCCTTTGATCATCTTCGTGGCCCTCTGCTGGACCCATTTCAACAGGTCTGTGTCCTTCTTGTGTTGAGGACTCCAGAGCTGGATGCAGTACTCCAGGTGGGGTCCCACGAGAGCAGCGTAGTGGAGCAGAATCACCTCCCTTGACCTGCTGGCCACACTTCTTTTGATGCAGCCCAGGATGTGGTTGGCTTTCTGGGCTGCAAGTGCGCATTGCCTGCTCATGTTGAGCTTCTCGTCTACCAAGACCCGCAAGTCCTTCTCCTCAGGGCTGCTCGTAATGCATTCTCTGCCCAGCCGGCATTTGTGCTTGGGATTGCCCTGACCATGTGCAGGACCTTGCACTTGGCCCTGTTGAACTTCATGAGGTTCGCACAGGCACACCTCTCAAGGCTTTCCAGGTCCCTCTGGATGGCATCCCTTCCCTCCAGCCTGTCAACTGCTCCACACAGCTTGGCGTTGTCAGCAAACTTGCTGAGGGTGCACTCAATCCCACTGTCCATGTCACTGACAAAGATGTTAAACAGCACTGGTCCCAGTACTGACCCCTGAGGAACGCCACTCGTCACCAGTTTCCATGTGGACATTGAGCCATTGACTGCAACTCTTTGAGTGTGGCCATCTAGCTAGTTCTTTATCCACTGAGTGGTCCATCCATTAAATCCATGCTTTTCCAGGATGTTGTGCGGGACAGTGTCAAACACTTTGCATAAGTCCAGGTAGATGACGTCGGTTGCTCTCCTCTTATCTACCAATGCTGTGGCAACATCATAGAAGGCCACTAAATTTGTCAGGCACGATTTGCCTTTGGTGAAGCTATGTTAGCTGTCACCAATCACCTCCTTATTTTCCATGTGCCTTAGCAGAGTTTCCAGGAGGATCTGCTCCATGATCTTGCCAGGCACAGAGGTGAGGTTGACCGGTCTGTAGTTCCCTGGGTCATCCTTTTTTCCCTTTTTCAAAATGGGGGTTATGTTTCCCCTTTTCCAACCAGCAGGAACTTCACCAGACTGCCACGACTTTTCAAATATAATGGAAAGCGGCTTGGTGATTTCATCTGCCAGCTCCCTCAGGACCTGTGGATGGATTTCATCTGGTCCCATGGACTTATGCACCTTCAGGTTCCTCAGATGGTCGCAAATCTGATCTTCTCCTACAGTGGGTAGTTCTTCATTCTCATAGACCCTGCCTTTGCATCCAGCAACTTGGATGGTGTGGTTAGAGCCCTTGCCGGTGAAGACCGAGGCGAAAAAGTCATTCAGCAGCTCAGCCTTCTCCATATCCTGGGTGAGCAGGTCTCCTGTCTCCTTCCTGAGAGGGCCCACTTCTTCCCTAGTCTTGCCTTTACCCCTGGCATATTTATAGAAGTTTTTCTTGTTATGCTCAATGCCCCTAGCCAGATTTAATTCTATCTGGGCTTTAGCTTGCCTAATCTGGTTCCTGGCCGCTCGGACGGTTTCTCTGTATTCCACCCAGTCAACCCGTCCCTGCTTCCACCCTCTGTAGGCCTCCTTTTTGCTCTTGAGCTTGTTGATCCATGCAGGCCTCCTGGCATACTTTTACCAATATACTCTTCAGTAGTACACAAGCAATATTGATAATTATATATATATTTGCCATTCAGAGCTGGCAAATATACATATGGTGAATAAATTCTTTCACAACTGTAGTGATGTTTATATTTGCAGAAGTAAGGGAAGTGAGTAAGAAAAAAAGTAAGGGGTACATTATGGAATTGAAATTACAAGAAATTTTTGGGCAGTTATGCTGCAATTATTCAAGTTATAATTTGATATTAGTATCTGTGCTGTGTTTTATGTTTATCTTCAACTTCTTAACGTTAATTTTGCCTTGACTAAATGCAGTACGCAGTACAAATAAAATCTCTACTACAACTATCAAAGTAAATAGGTATAATCCACAGACTCAGCATCTCAGGGGTATTATATCGTCTTTGTCTGTTAAACAGAGTTAACATTCACCCTGTGCAAGCTCCCTCACATATAATAAGGACCCATTCTCAGACTTATGTGGCTTTATTGGTAGCATTTTAGTGCCAAAATTCTGTATATTATTTCTGATGCCAGAATAAAATGGATATGCTTCTTATTGCAAATGAGGACAATAGTTTCCAAGCACCCCAGCCTTATCAGTGTGTTGCTCTGTCCACTTCAGGAAAGCTCCCTTCAGTACGTGATCGTCAGAGAAATCACCGGGATTTGCAGATAGATTTGAATAAACCCATTTCTATGAAGACATAAGGAAGAAACGATCAGAAGTTCAAAGGTCAGAGCTCTCTGTTTATTTTTTTAATGATTTCCAATTCTTGCCGAGGTTCCCAGTATCAACATTCTGCTCAGTTATTTCCCCAGCAGTCATCCTATCCGTATTTGATATGGGATAATTAGCAACTGGCCTTGAGAAGTGCAGCCCTTTCTACCATCTGCACAATCAATGTTAGAAAGTGTTCTACTTCCTAGGGATAGCCATGTATTTTCTGAACAGCTCTTGATTTATTAAAAGGGATGTAATGATCATGAAAAGTGTTAAAACTTACAGCCTTCTATTGACAGTGGTTCTGTTTAGCTTCATTAGATGTGATGCTAACATCTGTCCAATGAGATGGAGGCCACCTGCTCATTTCATGTAAGTTCTAATCATCATCAACTGCTAAAGACCCATATACTCAGCACATTAAGCAGTGCCAATGATAAAAATGAAAGTATCTGTAGTTCCTTATCAGCCATCCAATTTCATCTTTTATTGCAATTATTGTATTACAACTTTCTATAATCCTTTGAAAGCAGGCAAAAGTAACAGATCTTTGTCCTTTCAAGATGGCAATTTAAGTCTCACTAAGATGCCAGCCTGAGATGACAGTGCTAGTTTCACTGGTTGGCATGATGACTAGAGAACGCACAAGCTGTGAATGATCAGATTCGTAAATGGTTTGTAAGCACTGGAGAAATAAGAACATTCTACAGCATGGCTTGCCAGTAGTAACAGGTGACATTAACATGAATTTACAATAAATACTTATAAAAATAGACCCCTTTTTCGCTGATCAGTGACGTGTAAAATGATGCCTCATTCCTCCTTTCCCTTAAAAATAACCAATAGAGTCTACACTCCTCTGTACATAGCAACTTACATCATATTTTATTAGCCGGTAGAATAGTACTTTTAAGAACAACAACTATTTCTTTCTTTCATGTCTGGTAAGACCTTTTCCTTTCTCCTAAGGGAGTTTATACTGTGATGAATAAAATGAGAGAGATAAATGGTATTAAAGCCATGTCAACCACAGCTAAACAAGCACCTTTATCAAAAAGACAGACCACTCCTGAAATCTTAAAGGCATATTATTTTTCACAAGGCAGCTCTAGGAAAGTCCTAGAAGGCTCTTCTACTATTAAATTACTATGTCCATTCAGCATGCATGCATACCAAATGGGAATTTATGCTGTGTTAGACAATAATGCACTTATACAATTTTTAGCTTAATAGAAACAATGATCTTAATAAGCATGTTAAATTGGAAGACACTATCTGACGATGTACATTTTATTTCACTACTAACAAAGTGAATTACATGCTAAAGGTTTGCTGTCAAATTGAAACCTAGTCAGTCCATAAAAACGATTTAATAACAGGTTCCTGTAGTGCAGTGTTCCTGCATCTCCCTTTAACTACTGCAGTTTGAAAATCCATTTTTTCTCATCTCATTTGCGAAAATGTTTCTCTCTCTTTTGAGCATTATGAAAAGTGAAAAGGGGTACAAGTGCGTAGGAGAGATGGCAAAACCTGCCACATATGATGTGCCACATAAGCTGGTCGTATTGAAGTCAGCAGGAAAACACCGGTAAGCAGGAATTCTCACAGCCTCATACACAATAAAGACATTGCAAATAGACAATAGCATTGTTACTACTATGTATCTCCCAAGCTGAATAAATTATTTTCAGAGGGAAGTAAATGTTTTTTAAATAGATGGTTAATCTTTGATTATTTTAAAAAAATGTGGTTTATTGTCAGTTCAAATTTGTTGAAACAAGTGGGATCATTTACTATGGAGAAGCCTTTGAAAAAAAATGTTTGCTTTTTAACTTTTTTTATCTGAGAGGATTCTCTATGGCTGTGTTGAGTGATTTTTCCTTGTATTTAATCACTGTATTGTGTGATTCCTGCTCCCTACCTTTCCTACTCTATGCAAAATATAATCGTGGAACCCAGCTCCATAATTTCGATATGCATATAATTTTACGTAGTTGATGAATCCAGCATGCAATGGTAAACAGCAGGGAGGGGCTCAATGGAAACTCATTTGTTAGTTTTCCCACTTGGAGGCTGTTATTTTTATAAATTACCGATATTGGACACTGTAGGAGTGCCCTTTTTCATATACACTGAAGTACTTCACTGGCCCCAGGAGTCACTAAGACTAGTGGATTTTAATAGTTATAGATCTTAAATGGAGGGTTAGAAATTGTTTCTTTTCATTACAATTACAACAAGGAATTAACCCCAAGGGTATCCACTTAATTTCATAATATATAGACTGGAACGCTAATAATGTGGCTCTTCTAAAATGTAATAAAGAAGCAACTGCCCCTTGGCTCCCTGGGGTAGATTTTTGTAAAACGTATTGCAAAAAATGTAACACAAAGAAGATTTTACGTTAACAAGCTTTGTAATGTCACTAGCTCCAGTGCTCAAAGTGCTCCGAAGCTCATAGACCCCAAGTATTGGCACTGATTTTACAGCAGGAATTTAGTACGAACACTTCCTCTCATATTGCTTCACTGGTACAAGGAAAACAGTGATAGAAGGAGTGGTGGGTAATTTACAATTAAGCACATAAAGAAGTGAAATAGCCGAGGGAGGAAGAAGGAGTACAGTAGTACATAGTAATTGCTTCCTTCAAGGTCCACTTGGACCTGTCCTCTAGCCAAGTTCCCTGTGTTATTTTAATCTTCCATGCCCTATTGCAAAACAAGCCTTGGCCTTACAATTGGCAGCAAGTGAACTCCAGTACATTTGCCGTTCCATTTGCACTTGTGAGTAGCAAAGTAGCCTCTGACCTCTCACTCATTATGGATGGTGACTGTAGAACACATTCCTGGCCAAGATCTTAAATATTGGATCAGGCTGTGGTTTTAAATCTAGGTTAAAGACATTTCTATTTGCTGATGACTTTAATGGGGTCTGACCAGATGCAGCATCCTGGGAAAGCTTTGCAGTAGAGACATCAAGAAAAGAAGTACACTAGCTGTGCTGGTTCTATACTGAAAGAAAAAAAAATACAGTTAGAAGAAAAATCCATTTTGTTATGGTTTGATTTTTAATGGTCATGCTTCCAGGCATTTCTAACAGAGGTTCTAAGATTGTTGCTTCTTAGGGAAAAATCATTAGGGAAGAAACCTTTTGCCAATGGTTTTTAATTATCCATTATATGCCTAGAATTCTCTGCACCTACTTATGTTGCAAATATTTTGTATGTAGCAGCAAATTTAAATCATTTACCTGACTATTCATGGGTATGTGCAAATGCTCAGCTGATGTGTTTGTAACCATCCCCTAAAAACAGATTGCCCCAGAGTTACTCAACTGAGAATTTTACCTATAATTTCTGGTTTGTACACATTTATTGGACTGCTACTCCCAAATGCTGGGAATCCAAAATAATGATCTCTGAACTAACTTTTCTAGATAAACTGATAGTTCCCATTTATGTAAAATTTTCTATAAAGATGCAGAAGCACCTGTCTTTAACAAAAGTTACAATTGCTAACTCTCAGAAATATGCCAAGGCAAGAGAGAATAGATGTCTAGAAGGCTGCCAAGAAAAGGAATGGAAATGGAACAAGCAAGATAGCACTTTGTTCACCAAGACAGTGCATGGCAATACATACAAGCAGAGGTGGGAATGCTAATCACCACATATGCCTAGGATTGCCACTGTATGGGTCAGGAAGGAGAAGGCATAGCAGGGACTATTTGAAAGGCTGGGAGATCAGATCAGAAAGATCACAGAATCACAGAATGGTTGAGGTTGGAAGGGCCCCGTGGAGGTCATCTTGTCCAACCCCTGTGCTGAAGCAGGGTTACCTAGTGCCAGTTTCCCAGGATCGTGTTCAGACAGCTTTTGAATATCTCCAAGGAGGGAGACCCCACAGCCTCCCTGGACAACCTGTGCCACTGCTCAGTGACCCTCACAGTAAAAAAGTGCTTCCTGATGTTCAGATGGCACCTCCCATGTTTCAGTTTGTGCTCATTGCCTCTTGTCCCATTGCCAGGCACCACTGAAAAGAGCCTGGCTCAAGTCTTCTGTGCACCCTCCGTTCAGATATTTATACACATTGATGAGATCCCTCCCTTCTCTTCTCCAGGCTGAACAGTCCCAGCTCTCTCAGCCTTTCCTCGTAGGAGAGATGCTCTAGTTCCGTAGTTGTGGCCCTTCTCTCCAGTATGTTCATATCTTGCTTATACTGGGATGCCCAGAACTGGACACAGTGCTCCAGGTTTGGCCTCAGCAGTGCTGAGTAGAAGGATCAGCCCCCTTGACCTGCTGGCAATGCTTTGCCGAATGCAGCCCAGGATACCATTAGCCTCTGCAGCTGGCATTTTCAACTCGCAGGGAAGTACAGAGGGTTGCTTTCTTCTGTTGTGCATTTGTGCAGTTTTGAGCCTTCCCCCACTTTTTTTTTCGGCTTTTCTTTTTTCATTCATGTTTTCCATGGATAGTAACCTCAACATTTTGACTGATAAACTCCATCTTTAAGAAAAAAATAAGCACCAAATAAACTAGGAGAAAATCTAAATTCATAAGTCTTGCCAGCTGGTTTCAGTTAATTTTATTTTATTGGTATTAAATTTGGCATTTCTGGGCTTTTTTTTTCTTTATTGGCATTAAATTAAAATGGGGAAAAAGATCTACATAAGAGAACTTACATTTTAACAACTTTCATCACCTTATCCAGGTTGCAATGCTAATGTTCCTGAATGTATCCTGAAGCCAGTTTACTCAATGAGAACAACAACAAGAGTAAAAATGTCAAGGAAGAACAAGAGAGGCAGAATAGAAGTTCAGCACGTAACCGAGTTAGAAGCCGAAGGCTGAAAGAGTCTCTGAAGAGAAAAGTTTCAGGATTAAAGGAAATGCTTGCAGCCATTTCTCCCACTCGTGAGTAATTACTCATATGCAATTGAGGAATAATTGCAATTGAAATCATATGACTGATGTCAGCACGCAGCATTATGATCATGGATCATAATCTGGATCTTAATCAAGGACAAATTAAAAAATAAAATGCTATGGGTCTCTTCAAGAACTATTATTGTAAATGATAAGTCAGAGTTGTTTCACTAGGTCAAGTTAAAATTGTATGTATGCTAGGAATTAGATTGGAGATCTTAGTGTAAGGCATCCATATCCTTTCTTCATATGATAGCACCCATGCCAAGTTTCTTCCATTTCTTCCATCTATTCTCAAGTGATACAAGAGCAAGTAATTTCAAGGGAAATCTTTGTTATAGCAATATAACAAATGTGATGTACTTCAGAAACAGTATTATCTCCTTCAACCAGATATACAAACATAGATACTATAGGTTAGGTGCCAATTTGTTTCACACAAATGACATGCTGTAAGTCACTCCTGATGTATTGCCATGTATCCAGTCATATTGTACCCAGCCTCTACGACCCTAGAATAGATTCATTTGTAATGTAAGAAATGTGTGGTAAAACATATACTATAAAAAATAGAAGTACCACACTTGAGCGCCGGAAGCGGAAATCTGAAGAACCAACTATGCCTTTTTCACAGCTGTTGTAATTTTTGCCCTTTTTGTACTGCCCCCATCTAGTGATAGCTAAGAGTATGATTTGTTTTCCAGTAAGGGTGATTTCTGTGTATAGGCACCAGATGTTCTGTAGCCTTTATTCTAAAACCTCCATTCTTCTTAAATAAAATAGGGATGCATACCCTTTATTACAGCATGAAAATGTTACTCGTCCATTTGATAGATTTTTGAAAAGGCATTAAAAAAAAAGTCATCATAAGTACTAAGGTCATATTTACGTAAATAATTGTTTTTGAGAAACTGGCTGTAAAGTTTTTTTTTATTTTTTGAAAGAATAATACCAATTGTGCACGGTCTATATTTTAGTGGATCTCTCTGTGCTGTGGAGAGTATGAGACAGCTCTAGACTCCTGCCTGCAGAAAGACCAATATACAGATGATGAAAAACAAAACTGATTTGGACTCTTAAGAAAGGCAAGGAAGGGAAGAATGTTTAGAATACTAGAATCTGTGATGCTTTCCAACAGGTTAAGTCTTGAAAATGCCTCATCATAAATTCCCATAGGGAACCCATGTCAAAGTAATAGGATTTTTGATGGAGTGAGTAGTGGTCTGACTATATGCGAAACTAAAGTTTCTATGCTACTAAGAGACCTCAGCAGAGAAATTACGGTCCCAGGTACTTACCTACCATGGACCAAACAGAAAACTGTTTGCAGCTCATATTGGCTCCAGTCACAGGTATGAACAGTCAATACTTTGGAAAATGCAAACCCACAATGTGCAAGCAAGGGTGCCCATTTCCTAAGTAGTACTTTTGCAGCCGGTACAACTGAGAAAACTCATACAGAAAATAGAAGTTTGTTCTGAAATGGTTATCAGCAGAAAAGAGAGAACGCCTTTTTTCTAGCCGTAAGTGGTCAGCTTCAGTCACATAAACCATAACGTTCCATCCATAAAATGCCATGGTGTTTCCAGTCAACATGGGGGTAATGCTGAATGCATAGCTGGAGATGGGGATGGATGAAGGGAAGAGGATATAAAAGCATGTTTAGGATCATGAAATTACTGGGGAGAAGAGGCTAGGCAAACTGATTGCAATTAGTAATTTAGCACTGCTTCATTTATTTAAATTCTAGATCTTTCAAGACCCTATTGCCCCACCTTTTTTTCTTTTCTTTTTGTTTGCAATATGTGAACAGTTCCAGCTGGAAACATGGTATCTCCATCATCTGTGCGTCTATACAATCACTTTTAGGGGATCAGAAGGGAAATGCTTTTGCATTTTTCCACGTAATAGAGTTGAAAACAGCTAAGACCCATCAAGTTTGATGTTAGAAAACATGAGCATGTTATTTCATAATAACTTGTGGCTGATACTTGCTGTAGGTAAAGGCTAAAAAATAAGCTTCAAGGGAGCACATGAGAACAGTTATTCTGCTAATGGACTTTGTGTTCTCAGGAGAAGAAAAACCTTGGAATCATCTCAGCTGAGGCCTTTGAAAATATCTATTGTTCCTGATCAGAAGTACAGTAGATAAAGGAGGTTTAGAAGTAGATGGAGTCCTAGAATTTCCTCTGGAAATTCTACCCGAGGTTGCTGTTAGTATGAGCTAAAGAGCACTCCAGACTTGCATTGGATTCAGTTAAAAGCCTGGAGTGTGAACATCAGGTAAATGCCTGGTATGTGTCTGAACAAATGTGTATATATGTGTAGCACAGCCTTCCAGTGTTAAGTGAATGAAGTTGTGTGACCTTCTGTGTAAACCATTTATCTACCTACTTGTCCAGATCAAAGCTGAAGCAGAATGCAGAGTCACAGGTAATCAAAGAACTGAGCTCCCTTTTCAGCTCTTTTTAGTTATTAAAGGAAGTTTCTACCTAACTCGTTTTCAGTAATACAATTCATGACACTGTGGCTTAAAATGAATAGTTCATTGGTTAGGACTGAAAAATGTAATGGGACATTTGAACATCACTGGAAATGACTGAATCCTTAGGCAGTACCTCACCAGATGAATCAACTATTCAGAGGTGATGTTTCAACTGCGGTATGCTTATGCCTGAAATCTCAATAAGATGGCATACAGGATAGTAAAGGCCTAACCTTTTAATATCCATTATCTCAAAGAAATGGACGAAATAATATGCTTTTCTAGAAATAGTATTCTAGCTCTTACCCTAAAAATGGATGTACTAGCACAATGCCTGTCTGTCTTTACCTTGTGCAGTAGCAGATTTCACGAAATAAGACAAATATTTGATTTGTTATTAATTGATTTTAATCAATTGAAATTCATTAAATGAATTTCTGGATAGGAGAAAATTCATGGGACCCTTGATTATTTGTCTGAAAACAAGAATGCCACTTTATCAGCTGTTAGAATAGTGAAATGAGTTCTCAAGCTCCTTTCAGAAAACATCGGAAAACATAAACCATCCATTAGAAGCCATCTGAAAAGCAATGGAAAGTAATTGGTGAACTAGCCAGACCTCAGAAGCATATCCAGGAAACACCATTGTCAGAATACCTTTTTTAGCCTCCAAGTAAAATTCTGTCTGAACTGATGACTAACTGATCTGCTGTACAAGTCTGCCTGTATCCTACCACTCTAGTGGGGAAAAGCCGTGTAAGGAAATTCAGCAGTGCCTTTCACCATGTGGTGTTCAGGGAGTCTTGGATAAAAAGCAGCATAGACTCAGTTCCCAAATGTCAAAGTAATTTCTGGCTTTTTTAGTCAGTAGGAAGACCGTGGTAACTGGTTTAAGGGACTGTTGAACTGGATCTGGTCCCTGTGACTAGGAAATAACAGAAGTTGTTTAATTCTCTGCCCTTCTGCATTAAGTGTATCTCCGTTGTAAGCTGTGCTCTAAAACCTTTTCTGAAGATGCCTCATTCCCATCTACTGCAAAGCATTACGTGTGTGAGTCCAGAGTGGCTGCTGCTTATCTGGAAGACGAGCCAAACAGTGAGGTATGTACTTGTACTCAGGGACAGAGGTCTAAAACAGTGGCTGAGGAGCACATTGCAACCTATGGATCTCAAAATGCCCCCTAACCCTACAGATGTTTGCAGATGTAATAGAGGAAAGAGAACCTACAGTGTCTGGCCTGGACAGGCTTTCTTTGCTGAACAGGTGTGAGGACTGGCAGGAAGGAGGATATTAAACTCCTATTCATTTAAGGACAACTTTAAGCAAGTAAATAATTTGTTATCCTTGATGTAGAAGGTTTTATGCAGCATATGGTTTAGTAGCAACTTAAATCAGACTCTGTTCAGGAAGTCTGTATATCAGATGTGATAACTGGTACTCAGCAAGTCTGCTAAAAAGGACTGTGGAAATACTTGAAGTGATCTTTTTGTAATTTTTTTTTTCAAGTTGATTTGATTTATGAATCTGAAAAATTCTTCTGTGTCTCCTGGTTATAAGGAACCAAAAAAATATAGTGCACCCTGTAACTAATCTTTTAGCTGCACCAAGATATTATTTGTGTGGATGGGCATGTGTTGAGAATAGGGGCAGCTTTTGAGAAGTGAGGGAAGCATTTCTTTTTTTTTTTAAATGGAGCATGCTGTCTTCTTTGTCTCTGACTGTTTCAACTGTGTTCTGTTCTTTTATTAAATCATACTCCTTTTTATTAAGAAAATCCAAGTGCGTGCTTCTTGCTTTCACAATACTTGTAGAATACACTAAAGTTCACTGGAGGAAAAAAATCATTCTGCTTTCATCCCAAAAATACACCTTATTGAGAGTTGTAAATAGACTACACGCTCATATTCAAATTTGCAAAGCAAAGTTGTGCCACAGTTCTCAGTAAAAGGCAATGTACTAATGTCTCTGGGGAGATATAACTGTCCAGAAGAACGAAGGTAACACCGAGGTCTAGGATGGAAGTAGGTACAAAATTCATTCTGATTTAAGCAACTTCATTATGACTTGATTTGGGGGGACCCAGTAAGGTTTGTGCAGAGCATTCATTTTTATTATTAAGAGAGAAATGGTCTGATCTGAGCCAAGACATTTTTCATGGTCTTTTACTTGCCTTGAGCAAAGACTGATGAGCAACAGAGACAGCTGTGCTCAGAGCCAGAGTGTGGCTCTCAGCCTTTACTTTGTGGCTGCACAAAAGAACAGCTTACTCCTTGAAATTTCCAGCCAAACTGCTCCTCTACCCTATAACTGCTATAAAGCATACTTTTCTGCACCAAATAAACCCTTTTACTCGAAGAAATTCACCACAGGAAGCGGTAATGCCATGTCTATTTAAACTTGCATATAATTCTTCTCCATATGAGCATTAAGATACTAGTTAAAAGACTTGCAGAACGTCTGGTGTCCATATTGTTTCCTTTGTTGTTGCTCAAGACCCTAGAGAAACCATGAGTAGGTGTAACTAAACTAATGTCAGTAATAATCCTAAGTTTCTGTGGTTACTTGTGAGCAGATAATGAATCAGGACACTTAAAAGCTGCAGAACTGGTGAGAGTAGTATATGTGAAACGAAAAAGTAGCGGCATGATCCTGGTCAGCTGCAGTCTGTTATGTGCTGTACATGCAAACAATCTCACCAATATTCACTGCTGGAGGAAGTATTGTTGATTAATGTTCAAAAATGTTCAAAAGCATAAAAGTGTGTTTAAAATCATAAAGTCAGGCATGAAGTTTCTTGTTTCATTGTTCTGGACTTAGAAGCACTAGCTAAATAGATTTTCTGGTGGAAAAATTAAATGTGTGCAGCATCCAACTGCTTTCAAGGCAGGAGAGCTGTTGAGTTGGGTAGGTGGACTGTAGTTTTACATGAAGGGGTCTGTGGGAGTTGAGCAGTCATGACTGTGCTGTCATGAATTTATAATCGGAGAGTTGTGCTAATGAACCTTTTCTGCTCCCAGTAACTAAACTACCTAATATGCTCTCCTGCCGCACATAATGTAGATGCACTTCAATATTTTTGTATCTGTTTCTGGCTATCTGCCTCTTACTAATTTCCCACTAGAAACCTCTCTTTGAAGTTTAGACATTTAAATACCTTAAATTACCTGACTATCAATGAATCAAAACCAGGTATAACAGAAGAAGTTGCACAGGAGGCATGTTTATGGCAAACAAGCTAGTATTTTCATTGTGTATGAACAGGGGACCAACATCATAACATGTTGACTGTGACACTAAATGTGCTACTCAACCTCTTTGTGTCTGTGTTCAGTAGTCCACAAAATTATTATGATGATACCTATTATACACAACTGTTGAAAGAATTAATTCATTAATGTTTGCAAAGAACTTTGAGATCCTCTAGCAGAAGGTACTACACAATTGCTAAGTGTTAATTTATTATTCTTTATTATCAGATTCAATAGGACATGTAGTATAAATCTTTAAAAAAGCAAACAAAAAGCTAATCAGGAGTCTCTTATTCACACTGTCAAAGCTGGTAATGACCAAATAGTCTTGTTTGTGGAAGTACAAAAAAAATAACCCATGCTACTTGGTATGTTGAAGCAGCAATTAGCACACATTGTAGGGAGAAGAAGTGGAGCTAGACCAGAAATGAGCCTTGATGAGCCTAATTGCCTTTAATTATCCCTAAACATTTTCTTGTTGTCTGTCTTATGAAGGCAGAAGAAACCCTGTAGCTCTAAAAGGAAATAAGGCTTGGTTTTGTTTTCGTCTTTTAAAGAGGGACATAATAGCCACCATGGAAACATGTTCTTAATCAACGACATTAAACTCCTGGCTGCTCTGCTTCTCTTGAAATTGCCTAGCTTCATTATTATCAGGGGGAAGGAGGAGGGGAAGGGATTTAATCACTATTTAGCTTTTCTTAGCAAATTAAAATATTAATTACAATACACATTATTTTATCTTTGCTTAAGCTATTTGTAAGTATTGGTGAATGAGAGCTCACTTTATGTTGGAGTAATTTATTCTCAAACTATTCAGACTTACTTTTTCAATTCCTTTTAAAAAATCATCAGGGCATGTAATGCTGTCTTCAGAGAGCCAAGAAAAACTATCTTTTTTTTTTTTGTCTTGAAGATAACTGTATAATTAAAGGTACGCTTTCTAAAAACTAAAATGTGATTACTTCAGCACAGTCAAATGCTACGGGAAGCTGAGCAAAGGAAGGTGAGACACCTCCAAACTAACGGACGGGTGTTTCTCTTTTGTTCGCGTTTGCATGACGCAATGCAGTAATCAACCCGGTTTTTTTTCAGTTCACAGAATAATGAAAAAGAGAGGAGGAGACTTTTGGTAAAAGCAACTATCATAGGAAATCCATGGCCTCTGCAAATCTACCCCTCTCAAAGCTTAAGTAATATTAGTGATGTTAGTTCAGTTGATGGCATACAGAAATACGGTGGGATTAGAAAAGTGATTTATAAAATGACCAGGATCAGCACTAGTATGCATCTTTTGTGAGCATTGTACATGTTTTCTTGGTGTGTCCGTGACAGTTTTAATTTTTGACTGTGAACATTCTGCTGTTACATTTCATAGGAAGGAAAGTTTGCAGAAAGGAAACAAATTAAACAATGTCTCTGCATCAAATTGTGGCTCAGTAAACTTTTTTTTAATTAAAATGTATGCAGGCATAAATCAGTATAGTTCTATTAACTGTAATGAAGCCATGTTGATTTATACCAACTGCAGATATAATTAATTCGTCTATTGAAGTAGTTTGTGTAGAGTTATATGGAAGGCTGTAGGAAACACATAGCGGTATGTCAAACAGATGTAGTCCTACATGCATTGCTGGCGTTGCTGTAGGTCACTGGACAATAGAGAAAACCAAAAGCATATTATTATTTTTCACCAAACAGCGGTCTGTGACTTCTGCTTTCCTTATGGTTGTCTTGCAAAGTTTGTGGATATTGCTGGAAAAAACAGGGCATGACTGTAAGTAGCTGTGAGAGCATTTAGCCTCTATCAAGAGAGCCCTACTAGTACGTCTGCATTCTGAACATTCAAAGGTGCTTAAGCTTAAGAGATATGTAGGCTGATTTAATAGAGTCAAATTACCAAAAATTAAATCTGTTGATAAGCAAAGGGAAGAGGCCTTGAATGAATATGGCCTTGAAAGTAAATCTTTTTTTTCTTTTCTTTTTTTTTTAAACAGTCAAGTTAGCAATTAAGAAAAAAACATGAAGTGAAATTTGCCAGTGGCAGCTTCCCTTTCAGTTCAGTTCTAGACCCGACCTCTTTTACCATCATGATCTCTTCCTTTCACCTTCAAGAACAAATACTTTAAAAGCTCAGGCTATATGTGCAGAGGAGGTCAACCAACCCAAACAATATTTTTAATTGTAGCCATGGGATATTAATCTCAGAAGACATGCCACGAGGTCAAAGGATTTTCTTTTCTTAATTGCAAAAACCTTCTACAGGCTTACGCCTAGACAGTCTTGCTGACCTACATTATTGATGTGGTCTGACTTACTGGTCCTTATTTATTTTGTATGGCACCTCATTCTCCTGCCCCCCTGCTGTGTTTTCTGAGTCTTTTCTAGTTGTTCTCTTTATTGTTGCTGTTGTTCTTATGCTACCAGTAAAGCTGAGAAAACTGTATTATGAAGCCTGGCTACAGCACCTCTTGTGACAGCTGAAACAGAATAAGACGGTTTCTCATTCCTTCTCTCCTACCTAAGCACAGGCAAAGACAGCATTTGATTAATCTTGCAGGCCTGTATATATTCTACCTCTCACCAAAAATAATTTTCTTTTTTGTGTGTGGATACTTTTGGCCTGCATGGGACAGTAAGAATTTCTTCCCAAGATGCCGAGCATTGCAATGCCATCCTTTGCTTGCAACCTTCCAGTAGATTTGTGACCCAGGAAATGAAGCTGGGTCTGTAGTCCAAGAAGATGTTTATTTGGAGTGTTAGAATATTGCCCACCTTGGACGCTTTGAGGATTTGGCCCATCCTGTAGGACCATTAAACCCTTTCTGAGTTATTTTCTCTTCCCCTGTTCAAATAAGTTTTTCTTATTGCATACAAATAAGAAATTTTCACAAGATTTTTATCCCGCCAAACTGTTCAGTCTAATTTTTGTTTTCCATAGAGCATATCTACTAACAGCAGTATGATATGGGCAGTGCTCTTCCCTGTACTTGGGTTGTCACTTTAAAGGGTTCATTGTGTTACACCTACTCATAGTCTAGATGCTTTTCATCATAGTTGCTTTCCCTGAGCATTCCCTATGTACAGCATTGCACGGAGATTTACGGAAGTGGTTTCAACACATACAATTTCTGCTATTGCCTTTATAATTCCCTCCTCCCCTAGGTTTCCTGGAGTAACTCACGTAAATTCCTAGCTGAACTAAGAAATTAAATCCTTAATAGTAAAATATCTATATTATCTGCTTGAGGATGATGAATTGGTGGTTTTGTGCAGGATTATGTACATCTTGTGCACAGATGTTTGACCTTTCTTTCAGACATGTGTTACTTATGTATTTAGTGAGGAACAGGGTTGGCTTTCCAGCAAGATGTTGGATCAGGCCCTTTGAAGGCATTGTTTATGCTTCTCTGTGGTAGAATCAATGCAAGAGAGCAAATGATTGCTGCTATTTGCCCCTTTACCTGTGTCAGCACAATTCCCTACAAGCTGAGAGGAATCCAGGAATTAGAAGGCTTTTGGGCAGTAGAGGGGAGAGAAGTTAATAGGAACCATATTACTACAGCTGTTAGATGTGTAACATTTTATTTGCTCTGTGATCTTTGCTTGCTGTATACAAGGCAGCAGTTGAAGGGAGGGTTTAGTCCTGAAATCAGGTTTAGCAGCTGGACTGCCACAGAGTTCAGTTTGGATTGGAAGCCAAAAGCAGCTGTTTTTATGAAGGCGAAATCCTGCATCAATCTCTCACTGGTTCTGTTGATTTCACAGCCTCTGTAAAGCTCTTAGCTCCTCTTATTCTCAAAGGTACAACTTGATCTTCGCAAGGATCTTGACTTTGGAGACTTGGAGGGTTGTTGTTATCCCCAGATCAGGGGAGACTTGGTTTCCCATCTCCTGGTAAGCTAAAGAGAGCCTGAGCTAGAATCCAGTAGCCTGTTCTAGAAATGCCGAAATGTGAAGAAAGCAGCAGCTTCTGCTGAGTTCCTGATGATCCTCTTGGTGTAGATTTTTTAAAGTTTCTTTTTTTTAAATTACAATGAAAGCTATATTCAAAATCATTACATTTGATATAAGGGTGCCTAAACGGTGTGCAACTTTCTTTAAGCCTAGGAAACCTGGGAAAAGATGAAGACATCTTCCAAACCTAAGTCGTTATCTTACACTGCCATCAACACTTTACTGCATTCTTCTATGATAGTTATTTTACTAGGTTGCATCTCTGTTGCTTAAAAAATTGCCCTTTCCGCCACTACTGTGAGGGGAAGCACACTGAAGATAAAGCAGCCTCATAGACTGGCCATGTGAGATCAGCCACAGTGGAGTCTGGTGCTGACCTCTAAGTTTGATCAGAGATGATTTAGTTTTGTGCAGCAGCTACTCGCAAGTAAAATCAGGAAATACACCTCTCTCTTGTTCAAGAGAAGACAAGAGTCTCATAGCTTCCTACTGACTTTAACTGAATGCAGTGTAACAACATCTAGGAATACCACAACAGTTCTTTAACTTGGCATGGCTGTGACAACACAGTCTTCAGACTAAACCTCACAAAGTTTGGAGCAGCTAAAGAAAGGCTGTGTTACAATAGTTTAAGGAATACTTCTGCTAGTCATTTAATTTTTCTTTGCTCTTACAACAAATGCATAGTAAAGATGAGAAAGACTGAGAATACCTTTTTTGAGTGGATATGTTTATTAATATTCCTCATTTATCAGTTACTTGCAGTGAGTGGACAAAAAAAACCAAACCAAAACCAACACAACCCCCCAAAAAACAACATATGAGATCTATACCAGTCCACTCTGTGATAACACATCTCTTTGTCTGTTAGCAAGCTCAGAACTATTCTCATATTAAATATTTTGTTTCTTTGGGGGGTATTTTCATGGTGAATTGGTAGTTCTGGCAAACAGCTTTGAAAGCAGTTCTACCCTTTGCTCTTCCATAATCACACAAACATAATTGTGTTGCAGTGTGATGCTGTACAAAGATAACTAAGATAGTGCTGGTTTAAGAAACAATACAGTGTTTGTAAAGTGGTTCTTTGCCAGAATGAATATGTTGTGTTCCTTATCAGAGTTGGTAAGCCCATCTACGTGCCCAGTGGCATGACTATACAACTCCCAGCAATTAGCTATTTAATTCAGAGTTATTCATGGAAATGCAGTGTGTGTGATATACTTATCCTGGGAACATCCTCCTCATGTGGCACAGTTATGTTAATCATCTTAGTTCCTTCAGAATCAGCAGAGAACCTGTGATGGTGCCCCTTAAGAATAAGTATGGAGAATGGAAAATCTTCTAGGATGTAAATGGTTAAATTGAGAGTGTTCAAGGACGCCTGACTCAAAACAAAGCTGTGGTATATGAGAGTGAATGTTTTCCACTAATACAATTTTTCGAAGTTTTAATTTATGTTTTCAGTGCTACCAACCATGGAAACTTCTGTTTCAGGCAGGATCAAATTGGAAACGGTAACGCTCAGCCAAACAGCAGCTCAGTAGTGAAAGTAGAAGCCTTCACTCTGGAGACTATTGAGCTGATATCTTAAAGTGTAAAACCGTATTTCTGAAACTGCTAATAAACCACCACCCATGGTCTCCAAAGGGCAATTTTGTCTTGTATGTTATGCAAGACTTTTGCTTATATTAATTAGAACTGTCCTCATTTCTGATCTTTCCTGTATTTTCTTCCTTCACCTCTTTCATTACTCAGCAGCAAGCTTGTATTTTATGTGCAGAACAAATGTTGGTCCTGTGTAAACAGCCTATATGTGGTTTATGTACTGCTGAATTTCACTTAATCGTATTGAACACAAGGTGACTCGAAAGCTGCCTACGCTTGTATCAGCTATCAGCGTGGGGTGAACATCACCTCTTAGGCAATGCTGTATGGCCTGTTGTGGCTAAGAATTACACTGTACCACTGCTAGGAAATGGATTCTCAGACCATAGCATTTTCTGCCATGGCAGCTGCTGACAAGCTGCTGACCAAAGTGCTTTGGAAACTCGTGGGCTTTGGAGTCGAAAGTTATCATCTGCTGTTGGAGTGGATTTACTTTTTTCTGGCAAAAATAGTAAATCCAAAGGTGATGTGTATATCTCTATACACATCACATATACACACATATATATGTATCTATATCTATACACAGTGGCATAGGTACTTCTGATAAAGTAGCAGAATTCAGTCAAAGATAAAACCAGACATGTTTTGATGTATTTCTTGAAGTGTCATATAAAATACAGACAGCACGGTTACTATCACAGAATGATTGTAGCGTGAATGGACACACGCCTCCAGAAGTGGAGTAGCCCCATTGAAAAATCTTCTTTAAGTCCAGCCTTCTGTCTTGTCATTGGCAATGATTTTTTAGTTCCTACCACCTGTAAAATTGAAGGATCAGCTTTTATCTGGCTGCACAGTTACCTGGAAAAAGAAGGAATCTTCAATTACAGCTGAAAGTAGATTTATTTCTAGCATTTGAGACAGGTTCAAGTAGTCCAGTGGCACTGCAATGTTGAATATAGTCCAACCCATTCTCTTACAGTTGTATTTGACATTGCAGGATTTTATTTCATTTTTAATAACCTTAGTAACAATGCTTTCGAGATAGGTTTTCATCTTCCTCACCTATTTGACACTGTCAGCAATGAATGCCAAGTAATCAATAGTCCTGACCTAGGATTTACTTTGCAGCCCAAAATTGGCTTTAAAATTTGTCAGGTCACATTTTTCACAACTTTTTTTCCCCACAGTGTAATGGATAAAATTGTAGGATAGGAGAGGGAGATAGAGATGAAAACTGAGACTCTTAAGATATCAGCAGAATTGAAGTCCACCTTCTTCCATTTCATTCCTAAATATAGTGAAAGGTGGCAATAGCGCACCTGGCTAATCTTTCCCAAAGGAAACTCCCCCCTTCATAATGAAGAACAAAGTTTGAGACCAACCCAGCACTTCCAGCTTGTTCTCTTAGCAACAGGAGAAGCAGTTGCCATGCCATACTTTGCAGGTGATAGACAGCAGACGTGTAACTCTTGCTATCATCTTTCAAATCCCCTATTTTTGGAGTGGGCGGTTGGAATAGAAAACCATACCCTCAGATGCTTGCTTGCAGTTGAGGAGGACTCAGCGGACAGAAGTAACCTGAATCTGTATGGAAAAGCAGGCAAACTTAGGAAGATGCAGCTTGCAAGAAGAGGAGCAATGTCTGTTTTCCTCCCCAGCTGCTCCTGAACTCCAGACGTACAGACAAGCACATTCATGGAGGATTATTTTTCATCCCCAAACTGTGTGGATAAAAAAGTTTATTACGAGACTGGAACGATCTGGGTCTTTGTTTGGAGCAGGTAAATGATAAAATTTTAAGTCACTCTAAAACACTCATTTTCCATTTCTACTAAGACTTCAGAAAGTCATCGCTCCTTTTTTACCACTTTTTACACCTCCATCACCCTTCTTTAAGTTCCCATTTCTGTGTGTACCAGACCTTTTCCAGATGGCAGTGGCTGAGGATATGGATGTTAAAAGAGATGCTGATGCTTTGAGAATAAAGGCTGGGACTTTAAAAGAGACATGAGATGTGTATTTATATGTTGTATTTAGTTTTGACATTGATCTGTAATATGTTTTTTAACAATGGCACAGCATTTGTTTGGTGTTGTATGGCATTTGTACGGTAACTATTTTATGTCTTTAAGAATACACGTGTGGTTGAAACAAATATGAAGACTCATAATTTACAATATTTCCAATCTAAACCGCCGAATTAAATCCAAACATAAAAAGGATTTTTGTTATTATCTCCCTGCTTGGTAGAATGATAATGTATTTGAATATAGCATAGCAAAGGTTTTAATATCTGAGGTTTCTCTGCTAAACCCCTTCATAAGGTTGTGCGTCTCTAACAGGAAAATGAGAGGCAAGAAGTTCTAAGATGAGGTTAAATGAATGAAAGTCTTGTGGGTTTTCTGAAAATTGTGAGCTTCACAAGCACTGTCACATATTTTACTAATGCCTTCAAATCATCAGAAGTGTGAGTTTTTATCTTTGCTTATATTTTTGCTGTGATTAATGTTAAATATTGTGTGATATTTTAACGATCATGACCTCGACTAATAAATATGGAAACACTGTAAACTTCTGTTTTCTGTTTAAAGGAATTAGACATGTAACAGCAATTGCTCTGTCTTTTAGAGCGGTCCCCTGAAGTCCCATCTGGCATGCTCTCTGGGCAGATGTCTTTGCTCAGTGTCTAAAATGACACTAGATACCATTGTTTAAGCGCAGAATTATTCTCGTTGTTTATTGCTTGGCTGCTTCTCTGTCTTACAGGGGCAGAGAAATCTCAAAGGTAATTAGACAGCCCTGGAGATTTGCCCTCTGAGTGCAGATCTAAGTTGTGGCTTTTTCCCAGCTGTTCCTGAAGCTGAAGCTTGCAAAAGGCCTGCTGGAAAGCAGCTGTTTAGAAATCTTGCTTTAAAAGAAGCGCGCACCAGAGGACTCTTCCCCAGTTTGCTATCGGTGCTTATGCTGGTCCATCCTCTTTGTGCAAAAGGACTTTGCCCACAGCTTTTGATCTAGAACATGTTGCAAGCGACTTCCTTGTCTGAGTCTTTCTTTGAACAAACGGCTCCAGGGAAGAGAAAATGCACAATTAAACAAAATAAGCATCAGTAAAAGCGTCTGTCTCATAATTCTGGAAAAGTATTTAAAACAAAAATCTTGAGAGAGATTTTTTTGGTATATGAGCACTGTGTTCTCCCAAATGTCTCAACTTCTGAGTTACACCAGCAAGTGCACATTAAATTTATCTGTATTCTGGGGATTAATACAGCAGAATAACTGTGAATTTGAACCTCCGCACAAGTTTGAAGAAGTATGTGAGAAGAGAGTCTGGCTCATAGCTCAATGAAGAGACGTAAAAGAAGAATTCAAAATTGGTTTCAGAAGTGAAAAAGCAACTGCAGCTCATCTGTACACATTCTGTTTTGAACAGGTATTCCAGAACTTACACATTTTTCAGCAAAGAAACGCTGGTGTAGAAAAAAAAGAAAAAAATATAATGCATTTAAATCACTTGCTTCAGTTATACTTTATTTATTTTGTATTGAAATAATCATTAAAAAGCTCTACAAGACTGATGTTAAGTAGTTGCCCGACTATCTTCCTAAATCTGAGCCAAGTAATTATAATTTCTAATTAATAGTGCCACAGTATTGTAGCAGGACTGTAATAATGACTCAGGCAGGAATTTGGCCAATAGCTTTATTTTAAAGATATTTAGCTACCTAAAGGCACCTTTTAAAATGTACCTCTTTCATTTTGGCATTCTCCCAAAATCTCAGTCAGAGAGAGGCCTTTTGCAGCCTGTCGGAAGGTTTGGTTTATTTTAGAATAAAGAACAGTTAGACAAGCTTTGTATTATTCTTTATGTATAGAATGACAATTCTGGGGAGACTTTCTTTAAAAGTTTTCCAGGGAAGGACGTGGTTTGTGTTAGCATTGTCAGTAGTGTAGTTCTAACACACTTTACAAATGCATATTTTAATTTTGCGACTTCATTTTACAAGTATTAGCTTCAGAAGGGTATATAGATATTAGTTTCATGCAGCTATTGTGAAACGTGTTCTCAACAACATCAATATAACAAATATTCCTAGGTAGCCCCTTTTCAAAGTCGGACTGGAACTTGGATTCACAAAAGTAAACAGAAGCTTTTGCACTATTGGTGCTAATGGGCTATTTTTATTAGAAATTTGGCAGGATTGGTTTATTTTAAAATATACCAAATTAGCCACAATAAAGATTTCCACCAGATCTTTGTTCTTCGCGCCACAGAAGGAGGATTTATTTTAGATCCCTCCTTCAGTGTCGTTATGTCTTCATGCTGAAATCTCTCACTGGACAAATACTTGTGCTTATGTTAATCTGTCATTAAAATTCTCATCCTCCTTAGTCAACGCACTCTAATTCTTTTTTGGCTGTGGGATTTGGGCTTTTTTTTTTTTTTTTTTCAAACTTTTGTTACTCTTTCTTCTTTTGTAATTTTCGCTTCTCTGTTGTCATCCTCCTTCCTTTTAGTCAATTTTTATTTTCCAGGGGCTTGTGTTATGTTCAGTGTGTTCACTTGCCTTTCCTCATGTAACGTTGCAGCCACAGTGAATAAGCTTAAAGGACAGGTCTCTCAGAGTCCTGTCCTTTCCTCAGCTTAATTTTAAGCTATTCAGGGAAAAGAATGGCGTCTGTTGGGTTTACTTTTTGTTTTCTCCTGAGTGCAGATGACCCATTGTAAGAGAAAGCAATGAGCCGTGCCCTGATTCTGAGCGCTGCAGAAGTCAGGGTATGAAAATGAACAAACTGTTTCTCTGTCCTTCACTATGATTTGTACTATCCCACCCTTTATTGAATTAAATGTGTTAATAAAGGACTTCTGTAGCAGCTAAGAAGGAGTTGTCTGTCATTTATCAATTAATTACCCATGAAAACTGATGTTACATAGTAGTAGTAATCGTACCCATGGTGTTAGGCATATGCTACATAAAAATGCAGTCACCTTGAAATAATTTGGGCAAATCAGCTTGTAACCTACAGAATACTATTAATAATGTAGTCTTAAGTACTGCAGGACTGAAATTTGTCTCTGTGTGGTCTATGGATAGATTATGCAATATTTAATTTTTGATTCAAGTTTGTCTGATCATATCAGCTGAGCTACCTTTATGTCTAAAAATCAGGGATTTCTCTCTTACCAGATCTTACGTGCATGAAGTTTAATATTTCTTTGGCAAGGGCAGGGAGGGGAGGGTTTGTGGCAAACAGGGGGTAGAAAACCGAGTCGTAGGGCAAGTTAAAGATACATTGGTAGAACTTGCATTGACTTCAGTGGGTAATTTCTACAGCAGCAGAATGAAGGCCCTGATATGATACTGTCCTCATTGCTATTCTCTTAAAACCAGGATAATGCAAGGTCATCTTGCATTTGCTTTTTTTGCTAGGGGAGAAAAGGGTCTGTGCAGCCGCATGGTTACAAGTGGTATTATGTGCTTCAAGTCACTCGCCGAGGAGACCAGCTCCAGCGCAGGTAAGTCCGCGCTGGAGAAGGGGATCACGGCAAAAAAGGGTCGGCTAGGGGCTCGTTTTCGAGGCTTTTGAAAGGCAGGAAAAGCGGCCGGGCCGGGCCGGTACCCGGCGCCTTCGGGGTGCGGAGGCAGCTGAGGAGCCGAGGGCGGAGCCACCACCCCCGGCGGCAGGTGTGAACGAGCGGGGGGTGGGACCGCCCTCCCCCCTCATAAAAGAAGCCCTTCGGGAGCTGGGCGAAGGAGCGGCGAGGGGGCGTTGCCCGGGTGTGACCCGCGGGACCGCCCGGGAGCACCAGGACAAGGGTGGGCTTCCTGGGCTGGAGAAGAGGGCGGCCAGACGGGGGGTGACACACCGGTCCAAGCACAGCAGTTCGCGCAGGATAGAGCTGAAAGACCGCCAACCCGGCCAGGTAGTGATGGTAACTACTCGCAAGGAGACTGTGGCGTCCACGAGCTCCACAACCACCAGGTCTGATGCAGCCTCTCAGACGGAGCCCCTGTGGGCACATGCCGCCACACAGACACCAGGCTGTAGGGTGTGCCCGGCTCTCACGCCGGTGTCGGATGGCAGTGATGGGCACACCTGTGGGAGATGTGCCCAGGTAGAGGATCTCCTCTGATTAGTCATGGAGTTCAGGGAGGAGGTAAGTAGGTTGAGGAGCATCAGGGAATGCAAGAGGGAGATACAGATTCTTGGAGTAGAATCCTGCATCCCACGACAGAAACCCAGCAGGCAGACAGAAACCCTGCAACAGAGAACTCCCTATTCTCTCTCGCCTCAACTGAAGGTGGTAACCTGGAGGACAGGGGGCAATGGCAGGAAGTTCCTGCTAGGCGCAACAGGTGCTGCACTCAAGACAGCCCCATGACTACCCCATCTTCCCGGGTGCTATTCTGCAACAGGTACAGTGCTCTGCAGAGGAACCTGGATGATGACATGCATGATAGCTCCACCTTGGAGGTGTCGGCAAGGTCTAGTCAGACCTCCCCCCACATTAAAACCTCTGCAGTAAAGAAGAAAAGATGGGTCACTGTCATAGGTGACTCCCTGCTGAAGGGAGCGGAAGGCCCAATGCACAGGCTGGACCCAGTACATAGGGAGGTCTGCTGCCTCCCTGGGGCCCGGGTCAAGGACGTGAAGAGGATGCTTCCTTCCCTGGTATGGCCCTCAGGCTACTACCTGCTTTTCATCTTTCAGGTAGGCAGCAACAAGGTAAGAAGAAGTCGTCCAAGGGTAATGAAGAAAGATTTCAAGACCCTGGGACGACTGGTCAAAGGATCGGGAGCACAAGTTGTGTTCTCGTCTATCCCCCCAGTTGTGGGGAATGATGAGGGGGTAAATAGGAGGAGCCAGCAGATCAATGCCTGGCTTCAAGCCTGGTGCTGCTGGCAGGACTTTGGGTTCTTTGATCATGGCCTGATCTACAAAATGCTTGGCCTGCTGGTAACAGGTGGGAATACCCTGACTTCCAGGGGAAAAAGGGTTCTAGGACAAGAGTTATCAGGGCTCATTGATAGGGCTTTAAACTAGATTTGAAGGGGGGAGGGGACGGTACTGGGCTTGCTGGTGAGGTGCCAGGGTGTAGTTGCTCAGCGCACGTGGGCCAGTGTGCCACTATTTCTGAAAGCCAGAAGGCACACCACATCTCAAGGGTCAAAACTACACACAGCTCCCTCTCTGAAATGCTTATACACCAATGTACGCAGCATGGGGAATAAGCAGGAAGAGCTGGAGATCTGTGTGCGGTTGCAGGCCACGATCTCATTGCAGTTACTGAGATGTGGTGGGACAACTCGCATGACTGGAATGCTGTCATGGATGGCTGTGTCCTTTTCAGGAAAGACAGACCAGGGAGGCATGGTGGTGGAATTGCACTCTATGTGAGAGAGCATTTGGAATGCATCGAGCTCTCACTAGGGGTAGATAAAGAGAGGGTCGAGAGCTTATGGGTAAGGATTAAGGGGCAGGCAAATATGAGGGACACGGTTGTGGGTGTTTATTACAGGCCACCTGATCAGGATGGGGAAGCTGATGAGGCTTTCTACAGACAGCTGAAGGTAGCCTCGCAATCGCAGGCCTTGGTTCTCATGGGGAACTTCAATCACCCCGATATCTGCTGGGAAGACCACACAGCCAGGCACGCACAGTCCAGGGGGCTCCTCCAGTGCATTGATGATAACTTTGTGACACAGGTGGTACAGGAGCCAACAAAGCGAGGAGCACTCCTCGGCCTGGTACTGACAAACACAGAGGGACTGGTGGAGGACATCAAGGTTGGGGGCACCCTAGGTTGTAGTGATCATGAAATGATAGAGTTCAGGATCATGGGTAATATGCCCAAAACAACAAGAAATAAAATTACAACCTTAGATTTCAGGCAGGCTAACTTTGACCTCTTGAAGAAACTGCTTGGAGAGATCCTGTGGGCTAGGGCTCTGGAAGGCAAAGGGGCTCAAGAAAGCTGGTTGGTATTCAAAGACCATTTCCTCCAAGTTCAGGATCGGTGCATCCCTAAGAGAAAGAAATTGGCCAAGGGATGCAGGAGACCTGCATGATTGAGCAGGGAGCTTCTGAAAAAGCTCAAGTGGAAGAAGGAAGTTTACAATAAATGGAAGAAGGGACTGACCCCTTGGGAGGATTACAAGAATGCTGCCAGAGCATGCAGGGATGAAACAAGGAAAGCCAAGGCCACCTTGGAATTAAACCTGGCTCCTCTCCTCTTACAGTCCCGATTACTGAAAGTATTCTTGAACCCCACTAGGCTAATGTCATTTAGCCTTCCTGCAGTGCTGTAAGACACCAGACCCCTGGCACTTCTTGGCAGTCATTAACTCAATAAATTTTTCTTGTCATGAGGACTTTAACAGACACTGAGATTGTTCATGCTTTGTTGCTGGAGTGTCAGACAATGAACACAAATAATAGCACGTCATTGTTTGTTTTTATATTAGAATTTAGGCATGCTAATGAGGTTGGTAACGTCTATTGTCTTTTCTCTTCCTACAGAGAAGGATGTAGTCACTTCCCAGAAAGCTTACAGTCAACATTTGTAGATGAGGTATAACAAGCGAGTAGGAAATAGGAACACAAAGAGATTGAAGGAGTAACAGCAATAAGATGACCTAAAGCCTGTCTAAATCAAAAGCAATATGTGCTCATTAACTGCAATTGTCTTTGGAGTCTAGAAAGACGATGCAAGAAAAGAAAACTGATGACACTTCATTTTATATACCAACTTATGTAAGCTTTCAGTAGGCTTTGAGCAGAAAGTACAGTGAGTGGCTTGGGAAGGCAGTTGGCTTTTGTTTTGGTTTAGTTAGATTTCTATGGAGTTATTCATTGTGGTATCTGACATGCGTAGGTAAAAGGTTTTCATTATCCCTCCCTACACACACCCCCAGTAAAAAAATCCCTTAATATGAATGTAATAGTATAGGCCACAAGATATTTGTAGTTTAAAATATTCCTCTTTCCAGCTTTAACCTTATGGCTTAATAAATGAAAAATAATATGCACCAAATTGCAAAAATTATGCACAGGCATTCATTTCAGAGTCAGAGCTATTTGGATGCAGCTATAAATGTACCAGTTTTGCCAATAACTAAACAATACATTTATTCTAGCTTTATTGTTGGAACATTTTACACTTCAAGTATATTATATGCTTCTGATCATACGCTGTGCACTGTGTACTCTTTGTAATTATGGCAATCTGACTAGCTGCTAAGGTTGAAAAAATTAACTGCCACTAGAAATCTGGAAAAGTGAATTAATTAATATATTTCATTATGTAAGAGAGCACTGTCAAAGTTTCCATTTTGTGTCGAGTTCAGAGATATGCTAAAATGCTGCCCTTTGAAAAGAACGTATTCTTATTATTTCAGTTACACTGGCAAAGATTCACTTCAGATTTTATTCCAAAGTCATATAGGTGTCTCATGTCGAAATCTGGGCTGTAAATCGTGCTACCTCTGTGCAGTAGAACAGAGGTTAGCAGCCTCTGGAAGCAAATCAGCATAAGGAGAAGTCAGGTCAGGGTATAGCTAAAGATTATGTTGTCTGGAATGTGAAATAAGACACCGACACCCTTTTTTTTGAATAAACTGTAGCAGAAAAGTTCTCAGATAGGATGTATATTACATAAAGCTTCACATTTGGGGCACTAGCTAAAGGAAACATCTCTGTTGTGAGACTCATTCCCAAAGCAGGTGGTCATTTCGTGTCAGGGCCCGGGAGGAGGGGCTCTGGCAGTGCGTACTGGGCACCCAGTGTTGCTGTAATAGTCTTGCTCTTCGTCGAGCTGAGGCATCCACTGTTAAGGCCTTTCTAGCCGATTCAAAGCAGGGACTTCACGCCCCGAGCTGCCAAAAGGGTGACTGCCTTAATTTTCGTGTTGTATCTCCATCTCTGTAAGCAGCTTTCAGCTGGACTGGGGGAAGTGAACAACTGCTTTTGTTTTTTTGCTCTGGATGCTGCTTTAAGAATACAGGTTTTAAGTCCCTACTGACAGTGAACATGGTTTATCTGTTTTTCAGACAGCCAGATGGAAGCACGAGCTCCTCTAAAGACAAATGGTGTGTCAGTGGCCAATTGCAGGAAAGATAAAGGTTTCCAAAAGCTGTGAATATTGCAGTCAACTATCCAGGGCTTATTCAATATCTTTTTATTCCAGCTTCTTTCATGACTTCAGTCTTTCCTAGTCAGAATATAAGTGGTTCAGTTGAATACATTCCCAGAAGTATGATACAATAACTTCTGCCCTATTCCAATATAGAATGGATTACCTATATGTCTTACTTGTCATCCTACTCTTCTGTTTCTATGAAACAAGTCGCCTAGTCAGTATTTCCCATTTCCTATTTTGATCATCATCTTCTTGTCTCTTCTGAGCTACTGTGAGCAGGAACTGAAGACAAAAAATGTAGTATTTTAAAACAGCTGCAATTTCAGTGCTGGACCAACCCTCTGATTAGACAAGTGGAAAAGCTGTGATGTATACCTATAATAAATATCAGAGCAAAGAAGGAAAAACCTACCTATTAGAGGCAAGCAATAGCCAGGAAGTAAAAGAACTTGTGTCAAAAAGCAAAAAAAAAAAAAAATCCAAAATATCCAAGAGCAGAACAGAAGTTCAAGGGTGACAAAGAAAAGGATCACAGCCCTTTTGGTGAGTAAATACTTTTAGACAGACATTGATCTGGAGGGGGAGAAGCAGCATACACTCGCCATTGTGAAATAGCACTTCTTGGGGGTGATGCACACAGGTACGAGGTTACAGTAGTGAAGAGAAACAAAGCATTTTTCCATGGTTGGAAAGCATTTTGAAAAATTTAGGTCTTTTTTGTCTTTATTTTTAACGTCTGTTACCCAAGTCTAAGAATCAGAAAACTGAAATACAAAAAGATCCTCTTAGTGATTCAGAGAAGAAATCATAATCTCACTGAGGTCAGCAAAAGCTTTTGCCATTGATTTAACTAGGGCCGGGGCTTCACTACAGGCTTTGCTGTTATGAACAGTAGTCTGGTGCTGATGGCAGAACAAAACATGGCAACAAGAAATGTGTTGCAAAAACTCCTGTCTTCTGTTCACTTCACTTTTCCTCCTGTTGAAGATGTTACTGTGGCCCAGGGCCGGGCTTGGAGTAGAATCATAGAATCGTAGAATCTTCATGGTTGGAAAGGACCTTTGAGATCATCAAGTCCAACCATACACTGGTCCTGTCATTATTCACTTGGGAGAAGAGGCCAACACTCACCTCTCTCCCACCTCCTTTCAGGTAGTTGTAGAGGGTAATGAGGTCTTCCCTCAGCCTCCTCTTCTCAAAACTAAACGTGCCCAGCTCCCTCAGCCTCTCCTCATGTGACTTGGTCTCCAGACCCCTCACCAGCCTGGTAGCTCTCCTCTGGACATGCCCCAGCGCTTCAATGTCCCTCTTGTATAGAGGGACCCAAAACTGAACACAGCACTCGAGGTGAGGCCTCACCAGTGCTGAGTACAGAGGCACGATCACTTCCTTAGTCCTGCTGGCCACGTATGCTGTTGGCCTTCTTGGCCACCTGGGCACACTGCTGGCTCATATTAAGCTGGCCGTCCACCAGCACCCCCAGGTCCTTTTCTGCTGGGCAGCTTTCCAGGCACTAATCCCCAAGCCTGTAGCGTTGCTTGGGGTTGTTGTGGCCTAAATGCAGGACCTGGCACTTGGCCTTATTAAACCTCATACAGTTGGCCTTGGCCCATCGATCCAGCCTGTCCAGGTCCCTCTGTAGAGCCTTCCTACCCTCAAGCAGATCAACACTCCCACCTAGTTTAGTGTCATCTGCAAACTTACTGAGGGTGCACTCAATCCCCTCATCCAGATCACTGATAAAGATATTAAACAAAACTGGCTTCAAAACTGAGCCCCGAGGGACACCACTGGTGATCGGCCGCCGAGAGGATTTCACCCCATTAATCACAACTCTCTGGGCACGGCCATCCAGACAGTTTTTTACCCAGCGAAGAGTACACTTGTCTATGCCATGATTTGCCAGCTTCTCCAGGAGAATGCTATGGGGCCAGTGTCAAAGGCCTTACCAAAGTCCAGATAGACAATGTCCACAGCCTTCCCCGCATCCAGAAAGTGGGTCACATGGTCACAGAAAGACATCAGGTTGGTTAAGCAGGACCTCCCTTTCCTAAACCCCTGCTGGCTGGCCCTGATCCCTTGGCTGCCCTGCACTTGCCATGAGAGCTCACTCAAGATGATCCTCTCCATGATCTTTCCTGGTACCGAGGTCAGGCTGACAGGCCTGTAGTTCCCCCAATCCTCCTTCTGACCCTTCTTGTAGATGGGCGTCACATTAGCCACCCTCTAATCATCTGGTACCTCCCCTGTTGACCAGGATTGTTGATAAATGATGGAGAGAGGCTTGGTGAGCTCTCCCACCAGCTCCCTGAGTACTCTTGGGTGAATCCCATCCGGCCCCATAGACTTATGTGTGTCTAGGTGCAGAAGCAGATCATTGACTACTTTCTCTTGGATTATGGGTGGGTTGTTCTGCTCTCCATCCTTATCTTCCAGCTCAGGAGGCTGAGCACCCTGGGGATAGCTGATCTGACTATTGAAGACGGAGGCAAAGAAGGCATTAAGTATCTCAGCCTTCTCCTCATCCTTGGTTGTAACTTTCCCCTTCACATCCAGTAAGGGATGGAGATTCTCCCTGACTCTCTTTTTGTTGATGTATTTATTAAACTTTTTTGTTTTCCTTTATGTTAGTGGCCAAGTTGAGCTCCAACTGGGCTTTTACCTTCCTAATTTTCTCTCTGTATAACCTAACAAGATCTCTGTGCTCCTTCTGAGTTGCCTGTCCCTTCTTCCAAAGGAGGTAAACCCTCCTTTTATTCTGAAGTCCCATCAAAAGTTCCCTGTTGATCCAGGCTGGCCATTTTCCCTACCCTTTAATCTTGCGACACCTGGGGACAGCCTGCTCCTGGGCCTTTAAGATTTCCTTCTTGAGGATCGTCCAGCCTTCCTGGACCTCTTTGCCCTCCAGGACTATCTCCCAAGGGACTCTCTCAACCAGTGTTCTGAACAGGCTAAATTCCACCCTCCGGAAGTCTAAGATGGAGGTTTTGCTGACCCCTCCTTACATCACTACAAATTGAAAACTTGACTATTTCATGATCACTGAACCCAAGACAGCCTCCGACCACCACATCTCCCACTAGTCCTTCTCTGTTTGTGAATAGTAGGTCTAGCAAGGCACCTCCCCTGGTAGGCTCACCTACCGGTTGTGTCAGGAAGTATGTGTATGAGTATGTGGTACCTGTTATTTTCTACCAGCTGACCTAGTTGACCTGGATTCCTTTAACTCATAGGGTCATTTGGCTAATGGAAGAAGTTGAATATGCATAAATATAAATAAGTAAGTGAGTTGTCTTGTTTCCTAAGAGGAAATAATGCACTAAATCTTGTCATTCCACACCCCCCCAAACTGTTCAATTATGCCTTACATGTTGAGAGAAAAGTGATTAAGTAGTGAGCATTAAATTTACCAGTGATGCTCCAAGAGGGAGAGTGTGGATGTAGAACAGCACTGGCTCTGTGATAAGGTGATAAAACAGAGGGGATGAGAAATACAGAGAAATGGCAGAAGATAGATGGTACCAGACAGCAAACCTCACTCTGTTCCCATTAACCGGTGCAGGTCTGGAATAATCTCACAGACTTCAATCAAAACACGCTAATTTCATTTTGGCATAAATTGAGTCAAAATTTATTTGGGCAGATTCTGCATGCTCTGCTACTCCGTGTTGTAACAGAACGCCTGCTTGTGTACTGCCTCATAGTGACAATGAAATGATTGTGATAAGCTTTCAGTATTTCAGGAAAAATATTCGCAGAGAGCTGTATCAGAAGGCCGAGCATTTTTCCATAATTCATAGAAGCCAAGCAGATATCTTCACGATCTCTCAAATGGAGGAGTTACAGAATGAAATTTCTTTCCTTATACTGACTTTTTTTCAACTGGATGCTTTCAATAAGTCTTGTTGCCTCTAGCACCCAGGACTCACAACTTTCAGTATACTGAGCAGCTTCACAGCTGTTAAGCCATTGTTTGTTTGGAGCTACTGCTTTCTTTCTTGATGAAAGTATAACCTATTTACTTCATTCTGGGGCACATAGCAGACAGCAGCATGCTGATCCACCATGTCACATGGAGATACTTTAGATCATTCTTTTGTCCTGTTTTGGCGGGTAGCCAAATACTAAATATTTGACATGCAGGAACCCTTCCCCTCACCTGCTTAAGTGTCATCACCATTCATTTAGGAGAAATGCAGCTCTTCTGTAAGCAAGTGTCGCTAGGGGTTTGAAGATACGTGGGTTTTCTAGGCTGAATGCAACTTTGGACTGCCCATGGACTACATAAATCAATGAAAAAAAGGTCCTTTTCATTTCAGCGTTTGCTGATGGATGCCTTCTTAACCCTGTTGCCTGCTGGTGTTGCTGACTCTTACACAAAGTATTGTGGGTAGCATGCAGACCATGTCAAGAGCAGCCTGTCTTGAAGTGAACAGACACCTTGAAAGCTATTCTATTCCTGATATATTTAATCATAAAAATGTGAAACAGATACAGCTCTCAATATCACATAATGAAACGGGACTTAGTTTTTATTGGAAGGAAAAGTTTGTCTAAATAATAAGTTTATCTAAATAACAAGCTTTTAGAACCTCACTAATTGCAACTTGTTGCTGGAACTCCCT
Organism: Chroicocephalus ridibundus; assembly: GCF_963924245.1. Classification (NCBI taxonomy): domain Eukaryota; kingdom Metazoa; phylum Chordata; class Aves; order Charadriiformes; family Laridae; genus Chroicocephalus; species Chroicocephalus ridibundus. The sequence goes on along the minus strand of NC_086291.1, from coordinate 15,522,575 downwards.
TCAAATTACTGAAACTTGTAAATCAGTGTGTAAAGAAGCAAACCAAACAAGGCAAGTGATTTTTGAACATTTTTCCAGATCCTAGTTCTTCTGCTCCAAAGAAATATATTTCATGTTTCCTTTTCCTGACAAATGCAAATCAAATATTAGCTGATTACATTTCAATGTAATCATCATATTCTAGGGAAGGGTTGAGGAGCAGACAGAAAGGAGTTGTTTGTTTTTACCAGGGCAACCAAGAGCTTTTCTGTGTGTATGTTTAATGAATGAATCAGCCTACTTTAGCACACAATTGCTTAGATCGATAATTATTCAAGAAACAATACTGCCTTGGGAAAATCTATAGTAATAAAAAAGAAATCTGGATGGGCTGAATAACCTTTTCAGGCAGATATTTATCTCCAAATGAAGCTATTTTTTGTAAAGTTCCTATTCTTTAGAAAATGCATTATTGGGTGGTTAAAAAATAATCAGATTGTTAGTGTTTAGAGTCTGGAGTTCAGGGTGTCAGTGAAATAAAGCATTAATGGATGGTATTCTCAGATGTATAGCCAGGAAGATAGTTAGGTTTTAAGTATAAAGTCAAAGTGGCAATATGAGCTGAAGCGATGCATCTGTACTCTAGTGACAACTGTTACCATTACCAATACGAACAGATAGCAGGTTCTAATTAAAGTTACAAGCCAGAGGGAATAGGCATTAAGAAATAAAAGAATAATTTGTGAATAAATTGCACTTGATTTACTAGTTCACAAAAAAGGTCTAAAAATTAGTATCTGGAATTACTTTAAATACAGCATCTATCAAACCACAGAACAATAATCAAGCCGACCTAATTAGAACACTTGTAACTATAAGCAGCATGTAGCATGTTCTTATCTTGACGTGGGGAGACCAAGTAGTCCCCTAAGTGCCAGTTAATCTACAACAAACTTTTGCTGAGACCTAGAAGAAACGCCCTGCAGCAGCTACCTGCTTACTTTAGATGTCAGGCCACCCCAAATGTAGCTTTTTGTATTCTCTGCATGTGCATTAAGAGCAACTTCTCTGTACACACCATGAGTTGGATCATGAAAGGTCCTCAGCAAATTACACAGCACTTTGTAGGAGCACTTTTGTCCGTAAATGTAGGTTAGCCTTCTTCATGTGTAGGTGTCACTTTTACTTACACTTTTGCTTACTTACTCTTAGGCCAGCAACCCTTTAAATATGAGACAAACATTGTCTCTGCAGATATATAGCTTTTAAGAGTGGACATAGAGCAGATTCCTTAAGCGATGCTGAGGAGTACGATGCTGTGCTTACTACCAGCACCTCTGGACAGGTAGCACTGCCTTGCTGGTACTGGTCTGTCTTGTTCTCAGGGAAGAGTGTATTCACAGCTTTAGAAAATTGGGCTGGATAATTTATGGGAAGCCTACGGTAAGGCAAATGCCTAACCAACTTTCTTTCACTAGGGGTACTGACTGTTTTCTTCATTTTCAGTGGTTTTGCGAGTGGCAGTTTTGGTCCATTGAAATAAGTTTTTTGGGTTAAATTTGGTTTTGAAAGTGTGCTTTGAAAATTTCAAGACATGCTTGTAATGATAAATTTCTAGAGTACTTTCTGTAAGCATATTGTCATCTGGCAATGCTAGGTCATAAACACGAATTAACAAGTTTGAAAAGTAGAAATGCTTCACTAAACTGAAGTATTTTGTCAAATTATCCAGACGTATGTATACTAGTAAGATTTTTCTCTCTTGCCTTGAAGGGGCAGCAGCTAGTGGTGCTGGAAAGGAGCGAAATGAGAAAAGGCAAAATTAATTCTGTACCTAATTTGATTCCTATTATCCTTTTATTTTCTTCTCCATCTGTCTGTATTCCTTTCCCCACTCCAGCTTTTGAAAAAAAGTCCAGGCTCTGGCTCTTCCAGCAGCCTCTAATGTGCTTGGAAACCTTCACTGTTTCATATAAACTTGCATGTGTTTGTGCTTTGTCATGGAGACAACCGTGTCACCAGCCATTTCAGCTGCAGTTGATGCTCTCCTCAGGAAGGTTTTTAGCAGTAGCTTCACATGGAGCTACTCCTGCCTGAGCGAAACAGAGAGCTGAGTGCCCAGGTCAACATTTGCAGCAGTAGCATGACTGTAACTCGGCACAGATAGCGAAAGAACCAGGCTGCTGTGAGCAGGTCTTCGGTGGCACGCTGAGGGCTAACTACTCTGGCCAGCCCAGTGGTCACTCTCTGAGTTTCTTAGCTAGAAGCTGTGTGCGGGAAATAGAATTGTTTTGGTTGGAAAAGATCTTTCAGATCGAGTCCAACCATTAACCTAGCACTGCCGAGTTACCACTAAGCCATGTCCCTCAGCACTGCATCTACGCGTCCTTTAAATACCTCCAGGTATGGTGACTCCACCACTTCCCTGGGCAGCCTGTTCCGATGCCTGACAACTCTCTCAGGGAAATGGAGGGTCCTGAGCGCACCTCAGTGTTGTGGTGCTCACCTCAGTGTTGTGGTGCTCACCGGAGAGCATCTACACGCTACCCTGCAGGCCACGTGGCATGGCCGGTACTGTGAACATGGCGCTACATGATCTTTCAGCCACTTCACACAGCCCCTCACGTGTGATGTACGTCACGTCAAAACCCGTGGAGTTTTTGGCTCTGCACAGGCAGGATCTGCGATCCTTTTGCAACACAAACAGTAAACCTGGTGTGGTGAGAGCCTTCAGCTGCCATGTGGTGAAAACAAAGAGCTGGGACAAATTTTACAGCCGATTTTCCATAGCAAAGGGACACACACGGGCTCGCGGGGATTTGGCAAGATTCGGGAATGCCGCTCTGGCTGCAATGAGCCAGCTGAAGTGCGGGCAGATCAGAGGGTGGTGCAGAGCTTTGGTGGCGGCATTCACACCGCGAAGTTACACAGACTTACAGCGCTTATCTCTTATCTCCAGACAAATTGTAATTATTGTCAGGACAGTGGCTTCAGCAGGGGAAGGGAAGGGGCCCCTTTGTAAGCTAATTTCTGGGATGTGGCATTCGGAGGCTGCGCTGGCACACAGGACAAGGCCGTGACACTGCTGGTGGTGCCTGGCTTGCCCTGGCTCCCCTCCGCTGCGACGACACGGCTGCACACACGCAGTGGTAGACCTTGGGATGACAAAATGTCTTTAGTGACAAATACGTGTTTTTCTACAAGGCTAGAATTACTTCTGCCCCTGCAGTGAGGCCCGTTTCACCTGTGGATGATGTACCTTGGGTGCCTAAATACCACCTACGTTTCCTTTTGAACAGTTAAGTGCTTTTTGGGCCTGACATCTAGCAGCTCCACATTTAAGCACATAGAGCAGAGGAAACATTGCTGAAAGAGATGTAAATGCTTAGAGCAAGGGAATTGTGCCTCTCTAACATACTAAAATTAAGTCAATTGTACAGCTGCTGAGAGTAGAGGGAATGGCTGATGTAATTTATTTGGATTTTAAAAAAAAAAAAAAAATCCTTGTAAAAATGTCCCTACCAAGAAGTCGTTACAGCAAAGCAGTATTGAGGAAGTGAGAGCTAAAGTAGTTGTGCATTGGACGCTAAGAGGTAGAGCAGGATTAAATGGTCAATTTTTTTGTCATGGCAAAAGGCTAATGGTGTAGCGCCCCAACACGCTGTGTTCACACTGGTGCTAGCTGAAAGGGGATGAACATGCTATCTGAGAGGTGGCACTCTTTGCTGTTAACGGAGAATTATTTCAGTTAATCAGGACTAGGGAAGATTGTGAATGACCTGGGTTAATAAAGTGAATAAATGGGCAGTGTGATGCAGATGAAATGCAATGCTGACAAATACAGGGTTGGGCACACGTTCAGGGGAATAATTGCAAGTATTTGTAGGCTTCGCAGGGTTCTAAATTAACCATAACTATTTAGGTCATTACTCGCTATGATCAGCGTAGTTGAAAAAAATTGTGTTTTGAAGGGATACTATGAAAACAAAAGATGTTGTGAGACTATGGCAGGAAAAAAAAAAAAACCACAAAAAAAACCCAGAACAGAAAATACAATTCCATCCATAAATCACCAATAACAATTCACCCATAATTTGAAAGCATACTGACAAAAAGTAATTCTGGGGACTGGCAACTAAATGATTAGAGAAATGGAGGAGGCTGAAAACAAGGATTTGTTTAGAAAGGAGTCAAGTAATAGGAGACAGAGGGGAGTAGTTAAAACAATGAGTGGTATGAAGAATACAAGCTAAGAAGTTTCTATTTATTGTGCTAAAGCAAAAAAGAAGCAAAGTGGTATATTTAAAGTGAATGAAAATGAATTATTTTCATGAAAACCTCGTTAACCTTTGGGACTCATTCTCTTAAGCAATCATGGAGGCTGAAAGTTCAGCAGCATTAAGCCATTTTCAAAGCAATTCTTATGCTACAAGGGGACTGGGACAGTTATTCCAGATGATAGCTATTCACTGCTGCTTATGCTGAGCTCCTGCTTCTCCGTTAGAAAAGCCTGTACAGATACTAACCTGCTGCTTCCTATTTGTCAATCAGCCCTTTTAATGTGTGTAGCTGGTTTTGTGCCCAGCTTCGCTCTCTCTAAAACTTTGAACTGGTTGGCAGCGCGGTCTCCATTGTGTCTACATTGGGCTCCTACTCCAACACACAGAAGGAGGTGCGCACCCAAGGAAGAAATGGTTAAGAATTATGTAAACTTTGCCGTAGAAGAATATTCTTAACAAAACTACCTATTCTGAATGTTATTTCTGCAACTGTGACTTCCCCTGTCTGGGATCCTGGGCTGATGACTCCAGCAGCTGGTGCATTATACGGAAAGGTCCTTTACAATCTCCTTGCTGCTGAGTTGAGGCGTGTAGGATTTTTCAGTAGCATTATAACCACTCAGGCTGCACCATGGTGTGAGCCGTTTCACATGCCAGGAACTTTGATGGGGAGCGGTTGAGATTAATGATGACATAATACAGTAAGAAGAGATATTAATGCTCTTAGGCATGAATTAATGAAATACCATTGAGAATTTATCCTGCATGAATAAAAGGATTTGGAAGTTGTCGTTCTAAAAACCACATGAAGGATTTTACTGAAAAAATCCCAAACGCTCTGTTGAAATAGACAGGGTCCTAATGACCCTTTACTCCAGATTTTGTTGGAGCTGGATAATTGAGCTGGACCCATTAATTTGAATTCCTACTGATTTACAAGTGTTTATATAAATGAGAGGCACAGATCTCTTGCTTCCAGGGCTGTGGGAGTGCTAATTTTTACCCCCAAACTCTCAATGCAAAGCTGGATTCCAACCTGTGGTGTAGTTGCGGAGTACAGACCCAGCATGCCAGTGGCATCCATAAATTCAGGGTCCTTATCTCATCGTGCAGCCAAACAGCAAGACCCTTGCTTACTGAAATGGTAGCGATGCTCTTCATAAATGTGGAGGATGACTGTCACCATCTATTTAAGAAAAAAATCTAAGGTGTGCTTTACTGCGACCTCCCTGGCATAAGGGTCTTTGCAGGGCTACAGCTGAGGTGGAACTGAAGAATTGCTGCTGAGTCCCATCACTTGTCGTGCTCCATCGCCCCCTAGAATTAGTGAGTTAAAACCCCAGCGACGGTGTTCGTGTGTGTGTGTGTATATGTATATATATATATATATATATAATTGTTTACCTGTAGCTTCTTTTGATTTAAAAAATAATTTTATTCAGGGATAAAACTTTACACTAGCATATGTAGTCATATAATCAAGTCTAGAAGACAAGTTTTGTTAGTTTTGAGGCAAAGTGGGGTAACAACAGTACACAGGGACTGTTTACTTTTTTTTTCTTGTTCTCTTAATGTCTGAGTAGTTCAGAAAAAAAATTTCCTTAAAAATTAGGACATAAAATATGACACATATTTTATCCATAACTTATGTCAATTTGAAACACCTTTTATTGCCTACATAAGTGAATATATGTAAACTTTATTAGTAACTTCATTTCCAATTTAAAAGAAGCAAAGGTGTATTGTAGAATTCACAGATAAAGGTTAATTTTAACTATAAAGGTATTACCAGTGTTGCATTTCTTCATGTTATGGTTCACTTATGTAGATTTGAGATGTAGTTTATATTAAACAATGCATAGCACCATTATACAACAGTTCACTAAATGCACATCCCATTTAATCTTTTGTAGGAATTAATATAACTGGACTGAAGTTACAAGGAAGAATTGAACTGAGCCAGTAGGGTTAACACTGATACTAACAGGAGATTGCTAGCCATAAGAAAATTACAGCTCTTCTGAAAGACGGTGCCTAAAATAGCAGCATATCCTTGGCACCATCATAGGAACTGGTTAACTGATGACCCTGAAGAAACACTTGTTTCCATTAATTCTGCTGTCATTATTTCGCTATTCTCGAACTCTTCCTCTGAATTCTTCTGTCCTTCTGATCCCAAGACAAGATGGCAGGAACGTGAGAGAGAACATAAAGAAATTACAATAAGCTGTCGGCTATATAATTATATTGTAACCTACTACACTGAGAAGTTACACCAACAGAAATTTGGCAAGGTATCGCCTGCTAGCTGCTAGCTAAACACAGGACACTCACTAGCATAACATTAAAAAAAACAGGCTCACTAAAAAGCAACATCTACATTACAAAGAAGCTAACAAAAGAATTCCCTTATGATACTTAGGTTCAGCTGGTTCATCTTAGGTTCATCAGCTACATTTTCTTGTTTTATGAATACTTGTTACATTTGCAATTGAATATATATTTAAGATCACAATGCTACAAACCTTCTTCCAGCATGTAGTTTTGCCACCTTTAGTTAGACACAAAGGAGTACTTGCTTGAACTAGGGTTGAAGATTCTGCTGAAAGTTGGTGATGTTATTAGGTCATGTGTACTGTAATTACTTGAGCACCACAATTTTTAAATCCCTAAGACATGATTTCCTAGGTAGAAGGCAGCAAGTATGCTTTTAAGTTGCCAGACAGACCAAGGGAATCATTTTTGCTCCAAAGAGTCTGCTGTATACCCTGAATCAGAACAAATTCTTATTTCATCGAGACTTCAGATTTTTAAAGCGTCTACTACACTGAAGTAAACATTTTCTGATTAAATTTTAAATGTTCCAGTGACTCTACTGTAAACATAACTTTTAAGTGATAAGGAACATACTGGCAAGAGTTAACAGTAGGGTCGATGGTGAAGATGCCTTTTTCTTCAACAACAATTGCTATGGTGTCACAGTCCTGATTACAGATACATTGAGGTTACCTGAACCCCACGGTTCCATCTCAACCTGGATTTTTTTATTTTTTTTTTACAGAGTTTGAATTGCCTCAATAGCAGGAAGGCTCGCCCAAAATATTCTTCGGAAATCCAAACTTTTTCAAAATGCATCGATTTATTTTCCAAAGGGACTTTATGTATTCCAATGCATCAGAAGGTAACAGAATTGATAAGGCTTTCAAACGAAATTTTCCTGTTCTCATACATATGAACACAGGGGCCACACATGAAACTGCGGCATCTGTGATGACAGGGCATTAATTTTACAGTTATTTGGAAGAACACAAGTTTGGAAGTCGTGACAACTGAAGTCCTTGGCGTTACTTTTGAGAGGCCCTGGTTGAGACGGACAAAAGAGCCTTGGGAATCAAGACATCAGACTTCTAATTTTGCCACTGATTTGTAGGGTAACATCTTGGGCATCAGCTGCCTTGTGCAGTTCTCTAGTCTGATAAAAATGGGGACAGTCACGCTTATTTATCTAACTCAAAACAGTGCCGTGATGGATTAATTATTTGGATAGCACTCGGAGCGCTATCCAATGCTGCTTATTCATGTTTTCCCCACTGCAACAATGTATCTTCATCACTAATAATTAACCGCTAATTACTGTTGCGGAGAATATGATAGTGGTGTTTACCACCTTATTTTTAATTTCAGTAGAGATGCCTACTTAAAAGTTATGTAAATATACAAAATTACAGTACATTTTCCTAATGACCCTGCTATGTCTGAGTTTGATCCTACTCAATTGTGACTAGAGCAACGAATAGCAAAGATGACCTTTTTTTCTGTAGAGCTATATAGAAAGCTTCTATTGTATTCATGAAATGCAAAGAAGCCATTCTAAGCAGGATACAGCTGGGTCGAAGGACTGCTGATGCCAATTATGCTTCGTACATAATAATGCACATTTTACCTATTTGGAAAAAAATTCACATTTATTTACTGTCAAACAGGTGTTAAACTTTACACTGGATATTAGTGATGGGCTCATTATTAACAGGTTTACACAAAGGGATGAAAAAAGCAGAATTTTGTTGAAACAATTTACATTTCATTAGATTTTTATCATAAAATAAATTAATTACTAAATATAGGCAGAAGGAATATGGAAGAGTAATAGTTACGTTTTATTTATTTTTTTTAAAGGACAGGCACCTTTTATTCACGAGAAAGCTTGTGAGAAGTGTCCAGTGTCCCCTTTACCCCTTACCACCCAACCCTGATTAAAGAATGAACAGGGAACTGAGTTACAATCTTTGTTAGCTATACCAAATTTGTGCAAGGCTTGGCATAATTGGCTTCTAAAACAATTTTCTCCCCAAATTATGGTTTTTGGCAATAAAAATTCAAAACGTAAGAATAAAAACTAACTTGTCAAAGCAGAACACTGTTTACAGTGAAAAATAAGTGAAAACGGGTAGAACTTGCATTTTAAACATACTACCGTACTATGAACAGAGTGTAAGAAAAACAGCTTATAACATATGTGCAACCAAGAGCTTTTCACAATATTTTCTTCAAACTCTTTAAAATTATTTTTTAATGACAATTATATTTCAGTTGGACACAAATGTATTTATTTTACCCTAGCAATAGAACAAAATATAATTTCTTTAGCCATTTTTTCATGAGAACGGTTCATTGTACAGTTGAGGAAATATATGAAATAAGGCCTGTGGCTTGATTGCTAGTGGTTAGACAAGTATTCAATCTTTGCCCTAGTGGAAAAGATCTGCAGTGAACTGCAAACTGATGCAGAATATCTCTCCTGCTTTTGCAAGTCTTGTCAGGAATAGTAAGGTACAGTAAATTTGTCCCACAGGATTTTAGAGCCTACGCCTTGTATATAATACAATGTAGGCCTAGAAAAAAAAAATGGTGCAGCCATATTTACAAATTTAGTTCACAAACTGCTGCAGTAAAATGGCTGGAAAGTGTTTATTTCTCTTTTTTTTTTTTCACAATTTTGTTAAATTCAGCAGCAGAAGATATCTTAAAATACCTTGTTGGTATTTCTTTTCTTTGTAACAAATAATTCATTTTAGTATACTCTGTGTATATACAAAGTTTTTGTTTTATAAAAATTCACAGAACTGCGAGGTCCAGTCATCCCCGTTACCGGAGAACCACAGGGTCAACAGAATTGTCTCTTCAAGCAGATATGAGGGAGCCTGCTTGGGGCCAATTAAGTCTTTTTAATACTTGTACGTGGCCTTTAATATTTCTTTGCTACACTATTAAAGGCTTGTCACTAGTTGCATTTGTCCTTCTCTAACATCCCCTTCTGGAATACATCCTTCCTTGTTAATGGGAATTATATAGCCGTCGCTATTACCCCTGCTGATTTGATAGTACATCTGAAGCTGATGGCCAGCTCCTAGGTTTGGCATGCTCTTGTAGTAAATGTCCTCATTTTCGCTCCTCCTGGAGGGAGAGAGATCTTCTTCAACGTCGGGGCTGCTCTCTGGATACGGAGAGTCTCTGAGATTGGGCATGCTCGTGTAAAGAGAGTCTCTGTTGGGGGACTGGAGGTGGTCGTCTGCCTCGGCTGTCAGCTGTGAGACGTAGCTGTCGGTTCCTTCGGTCTTCACTTTCTTCTGGGGCTGGTACAGAAGGGAGTGAGTCCGCTGGGGAATGAGTGGGGCCTCAAGCTCTTTGTGGTGGAGCTCCAGCCCGGGGGTGTCACTGTGCATCAAAGATGAGGCATCTGCCACGATGGCGTCATCTTCGCTACTGCTCCCGCCGATCACAGCTTTGGCTGGTAGCGTGCGCTCCAGGTTGTGGTTCTTGCTGCTGCCCCGCAGGTTGTTGTGCACTAACTCTGAAATGATCATTTTCTCAAACGCAGTATCATTCAGGCTTAGTCCACAGTCTACAACTTGCACACTGTCGTTATAGTCTCCATTGCGCAATGAGTAGCTGTTGTTGAAATTACCATTTAGCGGTAGAGTATCCATGGCACTTGTATCCCTGGCATTGTTCAGTGAATGTCCTGAAATGGAAAAGGATAGCTCTGGTTATTGCCTGATGTGCTTTTTATCACTCAATTGGGTTTTTTTTTAACAAAATTCTTTAATGTAGTTCAGGACAAAGTTGTACTTGGAAGTAAGACTTGAGAAAAGTTAGGTTATTGAACATTCCCAAATGTAAACAGTTACACACCTTATAGGAAAGATGCCTTTTAAAAATCGTAACGTGTATTTCCTGTGGGGAATAGTGGCATTTTAATTTCTTAATTTAGTGTCAATTCTGTGACTTTTCCACAAGGAACTGTTCACTCCATGCCCTTGCATATGTAATGCAAAGCAATTCATTTGGAAACAGCTATGTTTTGAAGTACACCACCATGATTTAGAAAAAGAAAATTAACAGAATTTGTCCTAAACGACACTAAATCAAAAAGGAATTAGATCACAGACATAACTGAAGGTAAATGTACAACATAAACCCACATAACTGGCAAGCAACTACTTTAACAACATTTCTAACATTTTTTCCTTTTTTTTTTTTTTGAGATGAAGTAAAGAAAAGAATGAAAAAAATGGATAAATACAAAGAATTTATGTTAAACAAGGACAGCCATCTTTCACACTACAGGGACCAGGGCCCACAAGCACCATCCAACAACACGATAGACAGCAGGTGGAATGACTCACTTTGGACAACTCACATCATGTCTGTCTGCTCAGGCTATCTGGCCTAAGAGTAGCTGATATATAAAAGAAAGTAAAATGATTTATTGTAACATGATGAAGAATTACTGAGCTTCTCAGCAACTTAGTCAGAGCAAGGGTTCAGCAAATTAGATTACTAAGCAATAACAGCTTTTCTTTTCCCACTTAATGTAATTTTTTTGCACTAATATTCTGTCTGCCAACAATGGCCCCAGGCTTCTAAAGGTCAAAGTTTGCCTGCAGTCTGCATCAGTCACAGTGACAGCGCTGAATGAACCAGAATAGTTAATTAAGAGTTAGGCCCACAGTTACCATGGGCATGGAAGTCAAATGCAGAAATGTTAGGAATTTCTCTAAGTATGGGTCACAGAAATTAAACCAAAGAATAAATATTAGTTGTGGAATGGGAAGAGGAAATCAGCCATGGCTGATATCTCATAGCTGCTGGAGAAATGACAGATTGGGTAAGTCTGCTGGAAACATGAAAAGAAGTTTAAGGGGGGAAAAAATGAAGTCTTATGATGATTAAGGTCTTTATGTTTTTGGTTTTGGCTTTTTTTTTTTGGTAACACGATAAAGAAAAGGTTTTCCTACAGACACAAAGACATGTAAACTATGACAGCACAGTGCTTCCCAAGCAAAGGAAAAAGAAAAAGAAAAAAAAAAAAACTTTGAAAGAAATTAAACAGTCTGAACCATGGAAAGTCAGATGGCTAGAGCATTCCTAGAAAATCACTTTATCTACAGATATGTCTGGAAGTAAAGAAAGAATGGAGTGACTTTACTGAAATGAGACTGACCACTGTGAGGCTGCTGCATTATATGCAAGGCTTGGAGGAGTATAAGAAAAACGTTGTTTTGGAAGAGATTATACATTTTCTTGTTTGGCTGGTTGTTTTTTTTTCATAGTTAAAGCTGCAGCTTATCCTAGAAAATTCAATCTTCTCTGGAAAATATTGTTTTCAATTAAAAAGTAATTGCATTTTCTCATGAAAAGATTTTTGTCTTCAACTTTAAAAAATAGAGTAATAATTTCCAAATAAATTCTGAGTAATTTGCAAATCATTTTCTATTTGCGTTATTGTTAACTCCTCTCCATGTGTACTAATTTAAACAGTGATGAGGGTTGTTTGAAAGGTCTCTTTAAGCTTTGATTAAACAACTTTGTAGTTTTGCAATTTCATATATGTTCCAAGATTTTTCTTGCAATGGATTTAGCTGCACAGAACATATGGCATTTATAAAAGTAGACAACACATGGACCACATGCTGGGATTCATTTCCCTCATGAAAGTGATTTAATTCTATAATTTTAATTCTCTTTTCTTCTGCTAAACAGATACCAAAATATATCTGATAATCCAAAATGAGTTTTCTATGATATACTGCAGAGTTAAGAATGCTAGAATATATTCAAATTGGTTTGATGAGGCAAATTTTGTTGCCCACAATCAGGTAATTCATTTGAAATCTTTCCATAGCCTGTAGCAAGATTACCGTGGGAATGTAAAAATGTAAGTAAATTGTTGAGCATTTCTGCTTGACACTGCTTCGGTTTTAAACAGCAAATTATTTCAGCATTGTGTAACTTCTGTTACCAATAGGGTTTGCTACAGACCTCATGTTGTTTCCCAAAAAGCAGTATGCAAGTACTTTTTGAATGTGGAAACATTTCATTTGCAAATTGTGAACCACTTGCCCGCTGAGTCTACTTCATGACCGCTAGTTATGTTTTAATTGTGCCCATTAAAAATCATGCTGAAAAAATTTACATTTGATAGGCAAAGTTAAGTTTTACTCCCATACTTGTCTCTCTGTAGGTTGCTAGAGGAAAGCATAAGGAAAGTAAGAAAACAAGAGAATGAAAATAGAAACTACAGTTCAGTTAAAAAGGAAACTTGAAATAAAAACTGGAAACAAGGTTTTATGAGCTCTTTATCAAGGATTTATCATTCCAGTTATGCTAAAGTGATCATATGACTCATCAAACAGTAACTGCTAGATATTTACTGATGAATTGCACCGCAGTTAAGAAAAGCAACTAGATAACGTAACAACAAAATGTTCAGTAAGTGATGACACCCTTTATTCCTACAGAACTAAACTGTTCTAACTGTTAATCTCACGATTTTCCTACAGGAAAATGATCTACCATAAAGCTGCACTATACTATAGTTTAGATCTGTTTGACGCTGGATACAATTTTCTACACCGGGGTATCCAAAGGTGTCAAGATGCCTTGCGCTGCTTTAGTATCTAATCTGTTCCGTAAGCAGGTTTTTCTCAGCAAGCTTTAGAGTCAACCTTATATTGCATAGACATGATACCTCTAAGTGATATATATCTTGAAGATGGGCTCTCGGACCATGTGGTGTCAGTCCTGTAATAGTATATTAAGATTTATGCCACCTGTGTTAAAAACATGGATAATTATTGGTAAATACTGTTATGGCAAAGGCATTACTATAATATAGTGCAGTTTTACAAGCTGACATTGGCAATACTGTATTTCTCAAACTGACAGAAATTCAGAATGTACGGCTAGGGTATTGCAACTTGAGTTTCTATCTAGGGAAAAGAAGGCATTTGGAGCGAGCCAAGAAAAGCGGTTTTATTCAGGAAGTATAAGCACACCTGGTGAGTTAAACACAGGAGCTGAAGGGGCATTACATACAACTGTTTCAGCGAGCAATGTGTTATAGGGGTTGTTAGTGCCGTGTGGTCGAAGAAGAGGGTTTGTTAGTAGGTAATTGCCAGTCATTCCTAAAGCAAAAGAAACAGAAAAAAATGTCAGTTCTTTAATTTTAGGCTGACAGTTTCAATAAAGAATATTTTTTATTCATCACGAATCATGTAGGACTTGTCAAATGTAATTCAGCTGAAAATTTCTGAATGTATTTGAGCTATGTATTTGAAATGGGAGTAGGAAAATACAGTTAGATTCCAGTAATTCACAGGTGCTGTCCAAATCCCCAAAGTAAACATCTGGTGAGAGTGACATTTACTAATGTATACAAAATCACTGTTACACAAGAATAGCAATTAAATGTGTAGAGATCAAGGTACTACATAAAGCTATTATAACTTTAGAAATGATCGTATGGAATGCTTCTGTCCAGAATTGAGAGAACTGAATTTCTCAAATTGAAAGGTATTGAAAAATCTCTTATGACAGGATCAGAGCTGTTATTCACTTTATTAAAAACACAGGGATAATGGAAGGGAATTGCTGTTTTCAAACAGACAGTGGATGACAAACCGCAAGAAGCATATCTTAGTATATGTAAAAGTATGCATGCTGAGGGGAAAGCAAAATATTTGCTCTAAGAAATCAGAGCGTTCACATTTTCTCCCGGGACATTCATGCTGCAAATTTATCTGCCAGGTTTTAAAAAAGAATTCCTCGAACGACAATTTTTCTTTAAACAATCAGTTTACAAACAATGTAAGATGGAACAAAATACTACATGAACAGATATTTTTTTTAAACCCATTTTACATATTAATGCAACACCATTTAAACAACTCTGGGAATAATTAGAAAAAAAGCCCAGCATATTTTGAGAAATTATTAAAAAGTCAATCTCTGAATTCTAGCTACTAGAAGAAAACTGAGTTGGAATAGTGACAAAAAAACCCCACACAAAATGCTGTGATTCAAAATTAACTTTAAACATTTCATTAAGGTAAAATTCCACTTTCTTTTCTACTGCATCGCACAGCAATATATCAGGAGCAGTGTATTACAGACCCAGGGACAATGAAAGAGCCAGCTATATTTTTACAGTACGGGTATTTTTATTTGGTGATGAAACGATAGTTCATATTTCAAACGTTAATGCTTTTGTACTACCACAGGTACTTGGTAGCAGAAATGAAAGGAAAATTCTAAGATTCAGAGAAGTATTGCCTGATTATGCTACTCTTATTTGAGAGTTTGCATCAGTGAACAACTAAAAAGACCTTATCATAAGTTTTTTCAGTTGCAATTTACTTATTACTAGAAATACTAACTGAAATATGTTTTGCCTGGAGGCGCTTTTTTTTGTATACTATATTTAATCTTGGTTAGAATTATTACCTGTAATTTATAGTTAAGAGATTTTTTTTTATTCAATCCAAAATTTTTTGCCACATTTAAAAGCTTGGTTTTTTATTTTAAAGGAAAAATGACACTGGCCATTACTTATGAAACTACCCTTATACATATTATCACCGAGATAGTGACAATATTATAACAGAATAAAGATGATAAAAATTTTTCTAATCATGCCAGAACATCTCTGGTGACTTGAGACTGGAGCTCCAGAACAGGGAGAAGCTTCCAAGACCTGTGTTCAACTCTGAATTAACTGACTGTGCAGCATGGTTAGGGCAAACCTCAGGAGTCGGAGACACCAAATTAGGGTGAAATCCCAGACTTTTATCTATAGCATATTTACAAGACTTTAAGAAGATGCTGGAAGGGAATGTACTTCTTTCTTGATCATGAAAAATATACATTTTCTACTTAGGAGAAGTTAATTTTGATTTTGCCAGAGGAACATTCAAGATTCAGATGGGGGAAGCCGTGAGACACACAGGTCTTATCTAGAATCATGCTTTCTGAAATCTTTTCTTTTGCAGAACATCACACTTCTTACTTCCAAAATAAATGTGAGCTACCAAATCTTGAAAAAAAACAAGGGAAGAAAATTTGCTAGTTACGGTTGATGAGGGCTTTACAGCAGCCCTGACAGTGGTGAATTTTCTGTTTGAAACTTTCAGAGTTGATCAGGAACTGGTCACAATGAGACCACGTGTTCTCCTAGGGATGTGGGTGGAAGAGCAGGCTTTGAACTTGGCTTGTGCAGAGCAGCCTTCCCTCCATTGCTAGCTCGCACTGCCTTAAAAAAACATAGCAGGAAGGAGAGAAAGGAAGGGACATTCTGTCTCGGTTAATACCCCTGCCTTCTAACTGGACGTGAGAATGAGGTTACAGATTTCAAAGTCTATTTGAGATGAGAAATTTGGAGTTTTGGCTTCTCTGTGCCTGAAAATCTGGATTCTATCCCATGTGACAGATACGATGCTCTTTGAAATAGAAAAGATAAATGATTTACAGACATCTTTTGCATAGAAATGATATCAATTAGATTTCACTGGGAAAATTTCTGCACCTAAAAATCATAGTCAAATATGCATTAAAATGTTACT
Organism: Chroicocephalus ridibundus; assembly: GCF_963924245.1. Lineage (NCBI taxonomy): Eukaryota > Metazoa > Chordata > Aves > Charadriiformes > Laridae > Chroicocephalus > Chroicocephalus ridibundus. Next base: position 15,506,416 of record NC_086291.1, on the reverse strand, counting down.
GCACTCATATTTCTCTTTCATATTTAACCTATAAAGGTTAGGAAAGATTTAAAATTATGATCTTGCTTTTAAGTTAAATTATCGATGAAACTTATTTAAATACATTGCCACGAATGGAGGAATTAAACTTCTATAGCAGGGGGCCAGTTGAGGGAACATGGTTTTAAAATGTGCTGGTGGATGACTTTAAAACTCTGCTTTTAAAGGATATTTGTTCCAGAATTTTTTTTTCAAAACATTTTTTTCAATTCTTCTGTGTTAAATGATATAAAATCTGTATAAAATTTAAGGCTTCTAAAACGGAAATGTTCCCAGTGACTGACCTTGATTAAGTGTTGAAGTGCTGTTGATGTCACCTGAGATAAAAGACGATTCAGATTGTTTTCTCACAGTGTCATTCCACATCCTCCTTATACGACTCTGTTAACATAAAGCAATGAGACAGAAGTTACAAAAAGATTTTTTCCTACTTATGTGCTATTACGTAGAATATTTGTGTTTATTTTGGCCTGAAGTAAGCCATTCTTCTACCATGGAGTGAAACTCCTTCTTTTGTTATTAAAAATCTAATTTATTAAATTTCATTTAGATGAAACATAGTGGTATAAACCTTCCTATAAAACAGACCCTAATTGCAAGAAAAATAAGGTGTTTGCACTAGACCAAAGTAAAAGGAAATGTTTAAAAAGAATAAATTCTACTATGCAGAAGCATGAATTTGCCATCTAAATGATAATCCTGAGAAGACAATTAGTGCTTCTGATTGGAACACGTCAGTAGGCTTTTTATAAATAAGGTTAATTAAAAGATGCTGTCAAAATCTTTGTTACCTGAGTGCCAGAGGAATAGCGAGCACTAGTTCTTGTTGTTGATGCCTTCACTGAACTGTGGGGACTCTCGGTTGGTAGTCCACCACAGCAGTAGGAATGTCGGAAGCATTTGCCATATTCCTTACGTACCTATGGAAGGGGGGAAAATTACTTCGCACAAGAAATAGTGTCAAATATCTCTGCTAGCAAAAAGACATGAACTTTTGGTTGAAACTACTCACACACTTTTCAAGCAAATAGATAATTCTTGTCTATTGCATTGTTAGCCATTAGCAAAATCAGATATTTTTCCCTACTCAGTGGCAGCATTATCAGCTATCCAGGATTTTTGAACAAATTATTTCCAAGGTATACATGTGTTTCATTTAGATGTGAGTGAATAATCATTATGGAGTTATTTATGGGATTATTTTTATTTTGTCTTCATATTGTAGATGAATACAGTTAAGTTTGCCTGAACTGAATGCTGGCTGAAAATAGTCCTTTTTATATGAGTTTTTGGTGCAGAAACCATAGAAAGCCTATCTTCCCATCTTAGCACACAAGAAGGGCTGAGGTAACTAGCCTTCGGGCTGCTGGGTACTGCCCATTAAGTTATCCCTTCCAAGAAAGTATGCAAAACCTACAATGACTATAAAAGCATTTTTATATAAAGCCACATCTGCTTCGGGATTGTACAAAGCTCACAAAGGCCCCTGCCCCGCTCCAGGCAGAACGCCAGCTATGCTGGTGGAGGCACCGTCAGTGTTTCGAAGTTAAATTTTGAACAATAAAGGCTGGGAAACGAAGCATTTTTCACTTTTAGGACCGAAAAAAAAAAAATCCTCGTTACTGCCTTTGCTGAACCTAGAAATCTGAGCACAACTATGCGTACAAGAATTTTGTCTGACACACCAACAAATCTAATTAATGATTCCAATATTTGGCCTGCATTTATTCACCTTCTGTTTCTAGTGACCTACTAGAAACTTTAGTTTTGTGGTTTATGTGTGTTAACACTTGCCATGAAAGTGATCAGCATTAATTTACAGAGCAGTTAATTCTCTCATATTCGGTGACTACTACACTAACTACTACTTTCAGATAACGGAAGAGCCCATACACATCTCAGCAACATGACAGCATCAATGAAAGGACGCAGTGGATAAAATCTTTAAAGATGTGTAAGTCTAAATTCATCAATCTTCCACCAGATACTTGGGAATCTAAGCGTCACTTCTACATCAACAGGACTCGTGAATTTCTGGAAAAGTGGAATTTCAGCTAATCTGGAAATTCTGCTTAATGGGTATGTAAAAAGGAAAGAGGGGAAAATGCAAGAACGTAATATGTGGATTTACATATACCATGTGCTGTTTTCAGTATTACAAGGATTTTATTCATGGAATACATACTGTGATGTTTCTATAAATTCCAAGGTTGAAAAAAATTTGAATAGCCGGTGCCTTAACTTCAAGCTAGGGAGAGTAACTCATCTTTTTATAAAAGTATTTGGTACGTATTTTAAGTGAATCCCTATCTATATCAGCAAAATGATAAAAAATAGAAAAATGAAAACAGAAATGCATGGACATAGAATTATAATCTTTAACTCTGTAGTCTGAAAAACATAAGTCTATATATATCATCACTAGACGGTATAACACCTAAGAAAATACATTCCTGAACACTAATGGATATTAAATGCTCTGAACCACTACAGAGTAGAGACAATAGCAATCAAAGCTGTATTTTTACCCAAATACCACCCTCCAGGGCTGGTTTTGCCTAATGCCTATATTGCAGTGAATGTACATTATCTGTCAGTACTGCGCATTCCACTGTCATTATTTCTAAATTATAGCTTGTTGGAAACTGATGGAAGCAACAGCACTATCATCCTGTCAGAACTGGAAACATAATAGTTTTCACTTTCACAATTCTATTTCTCTGGTCAATTTAGTGACCAACTAGTAATAACAGACTAAAAAGACTACATTAGCTATGCAGACAGAGGATAGGATGATATCCAGTCAAAGGCATTGAAACTTAAAAATCTTAAATGGCAGCTTTAACATTCTTTCAGGTATAAATCTTATTGCTCTAGGTTATGCTTCTTCACACTTGACTGGTATTTTAATACTGCTTTTTGCTGACTCCACTTAATATAAAAACAATGCACAGCTGTAAAAAGAAATAAAAGAGGAATCTGGTTTTGATTTTCAAGTCCAATACAAGTGGCAGAGAGGGCAACATTATATGAAACCCTAATCTAGAATTTATCTGCATTTTGAGAATGTTTGCATTTTCTTCCCTGTCTTCTTAGGCTCAATCCCCTCTCTTAAGTGTGCTTTTGTTCTCTCAAAATGAGAGGAGCACCGTGTTCATCTGGATAAAATTCTTTCTGTCTACCAGATCTTTTTCTAAAACATGGCTGAACACCATTGTCTACACCAAATTTAGAGATGCTGATACTGTTAGAGCCGGTACAGTTGAGAACATGCAAGAACGGGCTTTTTGTACTTACACAGCAACGCTTTATCCAATGATCTCAAACCATTTTATAAGTATCAGTTAATTATGTCTCTGGTGAGCTAATTATAATGGGAGTTAATAATTGCTAGGTCTCCAGCCTAAAACTGGTAAAAATATTTAGAATCTAAATATTGCAAATTGGGTATTTGCAAATGCAGGATGTATTGCATTTTATGCTAAGTTTTTTTGGGTGGGATTTTTTGACATTATCCCTTCCTTTCAACTCTCGTTTACTTTCATTTGCTACATCTTCTGACACAGGCTATGAGCTTTTTAGTTTTGTCCTTCTCTAAAGCACCTCTAAGGTGTCCTGGGAAGCAACCTCCACCCACAGCCCAGGGAAGAGAAGGGGTGCAGGGAACCCAAAGAGAATCCCACCCAGGTACGCCCTTCACTTCCTCCTCTCCTGTTTGCTCCTCTCTCCCATGCTCCTCTCCTCAGCAGATCTGCTCCTTCTGGACCCCTCTGCTCCCGTCGGGCAAAGGGGAGCGCAACTAATTTAGCACATCCCCCTCGTGAGGGAAGGCTTGTGCCAGGGGATTCAACTTTTTCCAGTTAAGAGCACGGAGCTGTTGGATTGCTGAGGGAGCCAAACACTTGAAAGAAAGTAGTCATGCTGTCATCTTTGGAAAACTCTCCCCATTAGCAGTTGTCTAGCATTAATGACTACTTTTTGCTAAGGTGTGACAAAGTTCATAATAAAATTAATTTTCAGATCTCACTATTTTGTAATGAACGGGCACTCATAGTGCAATCCCTGCCTATCACCCCTAGCTTTATGTGGCAGCTTAATGGCATCTCAGGAGAGGTCCTCTGCCTTGATCTGGCAAAGAGAGAGCTTCCAGGCTGAGAAGATGGGCTGATATTGTAAATGATCCTTTCTTTGCAGTGCTGCAGCAGAGGCACAATTTGTTTCATGTGCACATAAAGGACTTTTGGCAATAAGTCCAGACTAGTACGTACCACATTACCAATGTTAAACAGTATATTTTCTATAGTCATTTTCTTCCCAAAGCCTCAAAACTTTTGAAGACCAGGTTGGAAAAGCTGCATCCATTTTAAAACTGCCCAGGCCACAGAGCAGTTACGACTCCCACAAGCACACAGAGCAAGAATTGCTTTTGAAGCCTAGTCCTCTCCTCAAACTACTTCAAAATACTCCAGTTGTTGACATTGCTAATTTTTTCTCTGTTTTTCAAGAAATATATGTGGTATTTTCAAGGAGTTAGGGAACACACCTCTGTTTTTTCAGTAACTTACTTTCTTTTGAAGGGCACAATGAAAGATGAAAATAAACATTCCTTGGAAAGCATTAAATACTGTGAAGAGATAGGTCATCACGACAGTCCCCTCATTGATAAACAGCAGGCCAAATGACCATGTCAGGCCAAGGAGACACAGGAGAGCAAACGCACCCAGGACCCAGGATCTGTAAAAGAAAATTAATTTTAGTAACATCACTTATAAGAATGCATATCTCCAAATCCAATATTAACATTTCAGTTCCTGCAGTTGACTTTTACTAGGTTCATATTCAAATGTAAAAATTCCTTGGGTTTAACCTTTTATCTATTCAAGAAAGAACAATTCCATTTGGTACTCTTAGTCTCCAGTGAAAACAGCAAGAGTAGATATGACCTTTTTCTTTCTCAAGAACTGCACAGGATGTCAAAACTATTTTGAAATACAGAAGTACAGTGCAAGCCCCAGCTACTCCATTGCTTTATCTGCTTTTACAAAAAGAGATTGATAAATCTGGCTTAGCCACTAATCACACCATAGATTTTAAACAGTGGTGCTGCCATATGACACCAAATAATGTAACACAAATGCACAAAGGTTAAACAGCAGATTAAAAGCCTAGAGCCCAAATCTTTAATGCTCCGATAAACTCAGCTAAACTGAAGCTAGATGATCTAACTTCCGCATGAAGAATCCCTGCTGAAATGTGACAAAAATATGGATATTGCTCTACAGAATAGTCTAAAAAAATTTCCATCATGAATAGGTTAAGGAAAAGGAATTGTAGAGAACGGCACAGAATGAAAGGGAAAGGGAATTTAGTCAGTGAATTCCACATCTAACTAATGATCTTACTTGATAAATGGCTTATTATCTTCATAGCTAGAAAGCATTATAAGCAGAAAAGAGAAACAAAATTATTAGACAGAATTGAAACAGAAATTAATAAGAGCATTTTTAATTGTCTATAAAAATTAGTCAAAATTAGGAAATTCAAAATGCAGAGGCAAGCAATTTAAAATTATAAAGGCATATAATAGTTAAAAATTCTTTAGCAAATCAGGTATCTCAAAACTAGTTAATTAAAATTAAGGGAAATCCACAATATTGACCGAGTTTGTAAAGTTAAAAATCATGCTAGAAATTTGTTAATGTAGGGTTCTATCTTACCCAGGTAAGTCCGTATTATAGTAGCCATCACAAACACGGTAATTACTGGTGTGGATGAGAAGACAGAAAGAGGAAAAGGAAGAAAAGAGAGAGATGCTAAAGATTAGCTCTCTCTCTCATCATGCAACATGCAATGAAGCTGATACTGACCTATCTAGAACATCTAGTTCACAACGTTAGCCTTACTGAAAATCTCCCTTTGCCATTTTCAACATTCAAAGCAAATCTGTAAGACCCTTTCACATCCAACCCTCAGTGTTAGAAAGTTGCACCATCCCTTCAGTGTTGATAACAAAAACCTTCAGTACAACGTAAAGCTATTCAGAATACAGTAAAAGACTATCTAAAGAAGCAAGAGCTGCCAAAGCCTTGTCAATTAGATAACACTTACATTACTCTGCAACAGGGATACTGCAGTACAGCACCATGATAAAGTAAACATTTGTTAAATTAGCATGAAAACAGCAGATAATCTTCAAGTTAACAATAATAATAGAGTCAATTCTCTTGAGAGAACAGGATTACGAGTAGAAACTGCTCAGAATCCCTAAATCAAAAAGTCATTTAACAAAACAAACTTAATATAATCATATCAGCCATGCAAACAGGAACATCATTTTTGAACTGCATTTTAAATGCAAATGAAATTACTACAGTGCTGTGGCATTTCCGTGAAACAGTTTCTTGGCACTAGTTCCAGGCTGAAATTATCTAATTTTGACCGGCGTTTGTGACATTACAGCAACAATGTGACGAAAGCAGGATTGGCTCTGTTTGCTTCTAATTGACATCTGCAGTTGCTGGGAGACAATGGCATGTGCTCCTAATGGAGAGTAGCTTTCAATCAGTTCAGCAATCAGAAAATAATCATAGTTCTCATACTTGAACACAAAGCACTTACTTAATGTTTTCCAACCTGCTAGAGTCTGGTTTCAAAGTGTTTGAGTGCTTCACCATTTTGCACAATGTGATCACCAGGAAGATAAGATTCAGCTGTCAAAACAGATAAGAATGAAATTAAACTACTTGAAATAATAGGTTGAATAATGATGATGTTAGAGACTAAACAAAAACCCCGTAGTTTACTTTCAAGTATGTAGCGAAACTGGGTAACCATATCAGGCAGTCTGTAAAAAGTGATTGCAAATAAGGATGACAGGGGAAACAAATGTGAGAAGTCCTTGTTTCACTTAATTTTCCAAATTCACCTCATCATCATGAACCACCATTCTTAGCTCATGTCCAACACTTGCCATTGTCAGTCTAGTTCTGTCTTCCAGCATGTTGTGCTCGGCCCCTGTTCACCTTTGCCTGTCACCTCTGGCTCTTGCCCCATCTGACTGACTTCTTCCGAGGACTATGGTTACCCCGTTACTGTACTATACTAGTTATCTTTTTGTCACCCCATCCTGCTCCTGGAATGTACTTCGCCTTTGCTGGTTTCTCCCCTTCTTTGTTTTTATTCCCTTTTGTTCTCACAAATCCCACTGGGGTCTTGAAAACAGATTAAATGTAACTGAAGAAAAAGCAAGAGAAAAAGAAAAAGAAACACAAAGACGTAGCAAATTCATCAAACTTCACAGTGCCGTAGACATGTGCTGGTGCTGCACCCTCCCACTGCCCTCCTTCCCTTTGTAGTCTGGATTCTGTTGAAGCGAGACTGCATGCCACTTGAAGGAAAGGACTATGCTGTCTTATTCTTGTTGTGTCATTCATATAGGTAACACCCAGGAAGATACTGAAGGTAATTTTTTATAGTTTTCCTATTGTGAAACAGAATCATAGGTATCAAAGATACTAGGTGCCTGTCTCCTATCTATTTCAAAGCATGTGAAGAGCATAGGTAAGCCAAATACAAGGATGCCTGTAGAATACAGGTTGAAAAGCGGTATACAGTTAACTTGAGTAATTAGTATGTACTGTCCTGTATCACGCAGACAAATCAAATAAAATCATATGTTTAAAACCAGTAAGAGCTATGTCCTTTCAGGGAAAAGACATCCATCTTTATGTACTAGTACAATGGTCCACAAGAAATGACTGAACTGATAGGTAAGAGAAGATGGGAGAATACGCGTGGACATCCTTACAACACGTGTATTAGATAGATTATAAACCCATTCTTACAATCTTCTGTATACATCTGCACTGGTTACTGATGGAGAATGATCAAGCCAGCCTCTCATTTTGGGGATCCTTTGCTTTGAAACAGCATCAAAATCCTCACAATTTTTGTAACACTGGGGATACCAGTTCATACCAGATGTGCTCCTATAGCTGTGCCACAATGATCAGAAATGTCACTCAAATCCTAATATAGAGCAGGTCTTAACAATCTAGAAAAGAGGAGTATTTTAAAGGCTCTGATCAGAGTCTGTTAGCAAAGACATGCATTATAGAAATAATTCCTGCTGCTAAGAGCAATCAAGTTATCACTGCTGCTGCTGTCTCAAAATCAGGATGGACAATATGAACTATAATGCAGTTCTCAACACCAGAACAGTGCTTGGCAGCTTTTGACCTCATCAGGCGCGATTCAAACATCTTTACAGTTGTATCTTGAGATTAATACAAAAAGTGTATCTGATACAAGTAACAAAAATAAGCTTTTATAATTTATTTCTGTGTTTCAAGAACTGACAGAAAATACTTGACCTTTAAGTGGAGGTATGTACATGGTGTAGGTTAAGCATGATTTCCATTGCTGCAAAATGTAACAGAAGTGTCAATATCTCATGACCCTGCTGATTACCTTTTATGATTCTTATAGGTAATAACTAACCAGTTGAGAAACACTTCATTATATCATTGTTATCATTTTATTCCTCTTATCTAGGCTTCCACTGTACTGTGTAAATTCCTTGGGTGAGAAAACAAGTTGCTTCTCTCCCTGGCCTCTACGCCAGACAGAGGATGTGGGCTCTGTGTGTGACCTGACCCTCAGATCCATGCCTTTGCAGGCAGACTTTCTTCTTCTGTACTTGAAAAAGCTTCTTGCACATTTTGGTAGCTGACATAACATGTACTTCTCCAGCCTGCTTAAAAAAATGTAACTTCCAATTTACTTCTTCTGAAAACAAACAGATTAAGAGCTAAGAGACATGCCTCATGCCAATCTGAACATGTAAATCAACTTTGGCTGCAACCTATGCAACCGGGAGTGCACAATCCAGTTCAGAACAGTATTTACAGCACAGCTGGAAGCTAATCCTTGCCTAAGTAGCTACCCTGGAGTATCCTGTATTGTACAAGCAACATCATTCTTGGATCAAAAACTCATAGACATGCCTTAGCCCATAAATGACTGCCTTATGAAATGAGAGTTTTTTATCCTCTGATTCTTTGTACGACTGAAGTGTGGGCTTGGCATACGAAAAACAAGAGCTTGTATTTACATACAGAGGGTCCTTCGGTGACATGCAAGCAGACACGGCCCTACTCCAGAGCCTGAGCCAAGCTCCAGCGTATTACGCAGGTTTTATGTAGATACTCAGCTCTGTCCGTATACATGTCCTTCATGGACTAGGGAATAACTGCATATAGCAGTTTCTTAATAGACACTTCAATTCTAATTTAGTTACAGAATCCCAAAAGCAGCCCACAGAAATAACAATGCTGTATCACAGTAGCTGGAAAAGTCCTTCCAAGAAAAAAAGTGAAAAAAAGAAAAATATTGTACTTTGAAGACAAAGTAACTATGGCAACAGAGCATACGATACTTGCTTCTCCATCACTGTGAAATACTGAATAGTTTTCAGTTTCAGCAGTCAAAAGACCATGGTTTGCCACTTGTTCAAACATGCTGGCATCTCTGTTACACATTGTATCATTATCAAAAGCCTATTTTGCCCGCTTAAAAATACTGTAACCAACAGCTTTCTATAGATTCGCTTTTGGCTCCCTCGCTGCTCTTCCTCTAGAAACTGATTGTTTTGGAGGAACTCGTGAGTTAAAGACTTTTGGGCATCCTGCCATTTTATTGCACAAGACACTAAGCAGTGAGGGAAGGGAACTTGTTGGAGAATAATTCCTTTTAGAAGGAATGTCTGAATTACTTTTCTTGTTGAGGAATACGTGAGGGAAGAAGAAAACACATGTAGTGCTTCTGCATTTATTTGTACCAACTTTGTGTAAGGAAAGCTTTTTCAGCCCCAGCAACCTGGTCCGACCTCAGAGCTGAGCCTGTTTGGGGCAGGAGGTTGGATGACAGATCTCCTGAAGGCCCTTCCAACCTCAACTGTTTCATGACTGTGTGAGGACTGAACTGCTACTCAGCTAAGCAAATGAATCTGTAAATGTTTTCCAAACTTGACAGATGGTCTAAGTAGGACTCCTTTCTTTAAGAAGAATGTTCACCACAAACACGCAGTACTCTGGGGTCACCTAAAGACCCACATGAATGGCAAGATGGGCTTTTGAAAGCAAACTTGTAAAGGAAAAAATGGGCCTCTCACGACGACTTTCTCATCACTTCATATACCATCCAGGGCTAGTGACTGCTGGGCCTCATCCTGACCGCTGGGCTGCATCCACCCCAGGTGAACCAAAATCTGCACCTGAACCGCTCTCCTTCAATTACAATAAAAAATATAAATACATTGTGTAAACACACACACAGCCACAGTGTATACATTTCAGTTGCGAAATTACACCCTTTGTAAAGTCAGCAAAATATCTTTCATGCTGCACTTCTGAAAATCAGACCAGCACCCTTTTGAAGGCTAAAAATAAGAATTTCAAAGTCTGGTCAGGCATCAGATTCGGATTTGAAGAGTGATACCAAGAGTGACAAGACACACAGCTACAGTAGGTGGAGCTATAATGTGAGATCTCTTAAAACATTAGCTCATAAGAATAAGTAAAAAAATGGACTGAGAGTATTTTGTTAATGTTTATACTAGGTTTTTGCTGTAATTTCTAAAATATATTACCCACTATAAAAGAACGGATACTGGATTACATAGAGAACTAGCTTAATCTGTACTCTGATTTTAGAAATGTATGTAATAGTGAAAAAATAATTAGAGCACTTTTAAAATACCACTTCTTACTTATCTCTAAATATGACAAGTATAATTGGATAGAACGGAGCGAAAGACAGACAATTAGATATATATTAAAAAATGAAAAGTAATTACTTTAAAATATAAAGTTTGAAGATTTTTTATGGTAATAATCAAACGCAGCACCCTGGATGATCATGCTTCTTTCACAGCCAACACACAGAAGGCCATTTCTGGTTTGGAAATCAGAAGGTACTGGACATGAAAAATGGTATAAGTAGGAATTTTGTCTTTCTGGCACCTGAAACCTATGTAATTTTGAGAGAGGGAGTGTCTTCAAGTCAAATTAATTTTTTTTAAAGTGTATGCAATAACCTGCACAGAAGACTAATGTATTGGAATTAATTGCAGGTACGATGAATAAGTAGCCAAATAAAGCTAGATAAATTTCTCCCTGTGAGCAATAGATAAATACCATTTATCAACTGTCTGCTTTAGAAAGATATATGTGTATTATTTATATGCATAAGCTTACAACTACAGTTCATTTTCATATGTGGAGCTAGATTATGTGTGCATCTGTATGTATACATCCACTGACCTTGGCGAAGTAATGCCTCAACCTGAGTGAAAAAAAGAAACTATCTTTCCTATGTTAACGATACAGGACATCCTAGGAATTTTTGCTTAGCCTAACACATTGGCTCCATCTGTGAGGAGCAAACTCCAGTGATTTTGGCTGAATTAAAGTCAAACCAACGTCACCCATTCCTTGGATAGGAATGAATATGGATCTACATAGAAGTCAAAATACTCAGGCTATTCTGACCACAGATTACAGGAGTGCACTGTTTGTTTTACAGCCATCAACCTGCTCAATTGAATCACGTCTGCCTGAGCTTAGCAGCTTAAAATTCATTCCACACAGCCTGCAGTGCTGACATGGATATGATAAGACAGAAGAACAGAAACACCACTCTGAAGTAACCTAGCTGAACTGCACATGTTCTGACCCTTTTTGAACTCCCCGGAGCTTTTGTTACCTGGCAAATGCAGCTCTAAAACTGCTCTTGTATCTCCAGATCTTTGCTCTTAGCCATGCAGAAGCCTATTTCTCTCTGGGACTGGCAGCGAGAGAGGTGCTCTCTGAAGAAGGCTTCTAAATGAGTGTGCACGCTGAACTCTTACTGAACTGAATTAATTATTAAAGATGCAGATGGAGCTGTCCAAATGATAAGAACAGCTCCTGACGTATCATGATCCAAGCTTTCATTAAACCATTTCAGGCATACTAATGGTTTCCCACCGCTCATTACTTACATGCTCTTTTCTCATAGATATAATAACCCTGGTGCCCAAAGGCATGACAGGCTATGGAAATAGCGAAGTTGAAAGTTCCTCAGAAGACGTACTAAGGAACTTCACACTTCCCCCCTATGATTCATTTTGTGCAAACCTGTATATACAGACACAAGTGCAAATGCTTATAAACTCAGAGAAAAATTTGTAAATCAAAGTAGTAAGCGATATTGTCAAAAAAGTTTATGTGCATTGACAGTACTATTAAACTAAGAATCATAAAAATGATTTGATGAACGTGTTAAAAAGCCTACCAAGGTGAAATTTGCACATGTTACTAAGTAAACTACTCTACAAATATGGCTCTTCTTCAGTTACACTGCACGTGACATATTATTTTTCAGCCATTACACTTCTCACACTTCTTCCTCCAGTCTCTCTTGCTTTCTCAGTTGGGACGATTAGAGGGCAAAGCAATTGCTAGAGAAGAATTACTCCCAGGAACTGTGCTGTGATTGCTACCTGCTGTTTCATATTTTTGAAGTTGGGAATACTACTCCCAAAGGCCTTTTGCGTCTCAGCCTAAATGATTTGCTGGAGGATAATAATGTCATGGCCAGTAAATAATAGTGAACTATGTCTGTACATGGTCAATATGATTAAATGTCCTTCACCTCTATTCTCACTCTGACCTGGTTATGAGGAAGTGAAAAAGCCGCCAGCAATGCCCAAAGCTTCCCATGTGAAATGTTATTTTAAAGCAAGGGAGAGAAATAGAGGTGACTTAGCAAAATACTCCCAGTAACAATAAAATAAAAAGCCAGACACAAAAAGCAAAATTATCACCACACAATCAGACTTCAGGTAAGTGAACTATTGTGGCACGGAACTTATAACAATTTTCTAGTAATGATTACAGCAACTGCAAGAAACAACTCTGTGTTGAAAAATATTGTCTACCATATTGAAAATACTAAATACATCTTTCAGTTGTAATCGTAGGTTTAATGAAAAAAGAATCCCTATCGTCCTGTGACTTGATTTAATGTAAATGTATTTAGAATAAAATCTGTACGATTATTATGGTTTATACTTAAATCTTATAAACACTGTAATTTTTCTAATTCAACCTGTACACACGCTTGAGTTTTGGCATCTATGTCTATTTCTTTGAAAATATGCCAATAAAGTCAAACAATTTCTATACGGCACAACTATCTTTTTTCTTAAGTGACTGCTCGATTGAAAGTTTTTGATATAAACAGAGAGTAAAACCAACCTAAATATACAGAAGATTATTTCAATATTGAAGATACAAAGAAAGAACAAAGTGGCTACAAAAGACTGGCCAGGTACATTTTTTATAGAAAGTTCCATAATCAAAATATCAGTTTATTTTTACATGGAGAAGTAATGTAAACTACAAGCTACAAAAAGTGTTGAAAGAGTACATCTGGCATATAGATCTATAGAAGTCGGAAACTTCAAAATTATGCCTGATTATGCCTAATGCATGTGCTTTAGGCTCCAAAAATAATAATGACAAAATATAATTCCTGAATTTGGGAAGTCAAGGGAACCGAACTTCTGTTAACATTTCATGTCTCTACTGCTGTATAAAGGCAGGAGAATGGGCAACTATTTAGACTTCCAAAAGCATGAAAGCAAATTAATTCATCCTTCCAAACTATCAGCAGTTATGAGAAAAGCTTTCTATGTACATAGGCCACATCCCCAGCACCAGACTTCTAGAATATTTCCCACGCATAGCCAGGCTTTGAAGATACTGAACTAGCAGAGAAAACCAAGGTGAGCCAAAATGCACATCTTGCATTTACTTTCCTTCCAAATTCCTATCTTGTGCGGTGTTGGTATTATTAGCCTGTAATAACAGGGAGATGGTTTTGCCCTGGGTTGGCAGATGACTATGCGCTTTTTACCTGAAAGTGCTCAGAGAATGGATAATTGATGTATGAACACAATATTAAATCTTAAATAGACAACGGGGCACACAGCTGTGGGTGTACAGATCGGTGTGCATGCACACGACGACTTTACTCAACTGATTGCAAGAACGTGTACGTGCTTTCTACTGCTTACACAATATTCTATTATATATACTGAAACAGATGAACTTGTACGTCTGACATATACTACATGTAGCATAAATAAACACAGTAGTAGTCATGGAAAAATATGCATATGCAAATACACATCCAAATACTCTGTAAGTGCAATGGAATATAAGATTTACTTCATTATCCAATACGTTAGAACACTCTTTTGAGATAATTACGTTGCATAATTACCAGTTAAATTCTGGAATGTGTACAACAATGACTCAATTGAAAGCAATAATAATGGTTCCTTTAAAAAAACCCTGTGTTTAGTACTTCACTGATTTTTCATATGACTACACATGTCAATACGACCTTCAGAGTTCAAGCCATTAGGAAAAAATGGCTATGCCACCACAGCTTTGACAATTAATCATTTGGTCAGCACTCTTTAAAAGATTTCTAAACATTTATATAACCATTGGTCACATTACAAATTGTTTATAAGCATTTTCATGAAATATCTTGTGAATAAGGACGGTATTGACTGATGTTATTCAATCTTTTTAACTTTGCTGTGAGGCAACGTAAAAGGAAAAGAAAAAACCAAGTTCTTACCAGAATAATGAAGGTAACAGGTCCAATGAAACTCCAGATAAAATAGTTATCTACATGGAGCCAGCAACTATCACGGAAAAAAGAGAATGAAAAGTGAACAATTGCATTAGCACCTCAGTTCAATAAATTGAAAGTGCAAAAAAACTTTTTAAGGTAACATTTTGTCAGTAACAATGATAAACATTGCACAGTATCACTTAGTCCATGGTCAATTTTTCCTAACCTGAAACTCTTCTGATGAGTCCTGTTCAATAAAACTATTGAGCTTGAAAACACACCATCAGGAACAGCTAACATATAAGAAGGAACAAAACCAGTCAAAAGATTTGGTCACAGGTGCTATCATGGACTAACGAATCTAACAGCAGTAAGTATTTTTCAAAGGTTTTCCTGTAATTCCATGTTATCTTCAAAATCTGCTTTTAACTTTGTCATATACAAAGTCCTTACTCCTGAGGAATACAAGACATAAAACGTTCAGAAGCCATGTTTTGCTGAAAAACAATATGGTATAAATAAAATGCCCCAACTGGGAGTTGAACAGTAGAGAAAGAATATGTGTGATACCAGACTAAATTACGTGTAAACCTATTAGGGCTGACTTCACTTAGCGATTCGTTTTTCATACAGCCCAGTTCCCTGCTGAATTGCTCTTATTTGTCTTTCATCAGTAGCAAAATCAAGCAGCTTCCTTGTAGTCAACAGTATCTTCCCATTCTGTAACTAATTTCATCAAAGGACAAAGTAAACACTATTGGAAGGCAAATTCATGCCTCTGGCAACTCAAATCCTCAGAAATGTTTTCTGTCTACCTTCTGTCACTTTCTGTATGTATCTGTATTTTTGTAAATAAAAGGCAGTGGCTAATTTTAATCCCGCTCTACCCGCCTGATAAAATATTATCAAAGTGAAACATATGGCTTGGAATATTGTACTGTCATAATTCAGGACGAGAGTTAGCTAGAGGGGCAGTTGGAACAAAGAGATCTAATGAAGCATTAGCTTAAAACTGGGCGGTTAGGCCTGTCAAGATACTTTAAGTTGAGAATTTTTACTTAATATACATTTGAGGCCAAAAAGTTATTTACTTTTTCAATTTGTTTCAGGTCAATCTTTTGTGTTAAAAGAAAGACCATAATTTAGAATCGGTCTCTCTAGAGTACAAATCCTCTGAACCTAGAGAATTACAAAAGACTTGATTGTAATTTGTGCACAGCGTTGCCATTCTCTTACCAATAAAGCTTTCAGATGGTATTTTAGTCTGTCAGGGACCCTCTGACAGCTAATAGGCTTTAAAAAATTATTCACTTGAAAAACACTCAGGTCACTTGCAATTACTTACGCTTTCTCTGTTCCGTAGCTCTTATAGTCAATAGCTGCTGAGACACCAACTACTGTAGCAGGGAAGAGGTAGCCAGCAACATAATAGTACTTCTTCCTAGAATATTCACTTTCAAATACTTCTACTAACATTAGATAAAGCTGCACTCCTTCTAGACACATCCAGGCAAAGGCTGCCAGGAAGAAAAAGTGTAAGAGACCTGCAAATATTGGACATGCAATCTGCAAAGAAAAAGAAAGGTGAAATATAAACCACAAATTCTTCACATCGTTACACCTCTAATTAAACACTGTGTAACAGAACAGCATATACTTTCACCACAGACCTTTCACAAACGCAAGAGCATTTTTCCTACCTGAAAACATACACGGAACATTTCCAAATGCTAAGGTGTTCATAGTAGCTGCAGAAAGTAAATTCATCTCAGCAGTATGAATGAAGATAAGGAAATTGTGCCCTCACCCCCAGTCTTCAATTATAGACTGGACTTTCCAATTTTATAAGCAAGTCTTTAATTTTGAAACTCATATGGTCTTAGGGCTTACAGTTTTGATAATCTGAGGCATGAACAGTTGGTTCTAGATGCATAATGTAATACTGCTTATTTAAAATTATAACACAGCCATCATGCCATTTTCATCTGCTGTAATTTGGAAGTTTCCACTGTTGTAACAGAAATCAACCTGAATTATCTCCCTTTTGGCTGAATTCTGGATTAAACTCTACCGAATTATTAGATTTCAACCCAATGAATCGCTTCTGAATGACAGAACTCAAAAACCTGCATGAATGTGCAGTGTAAAAAATGAGTAAATATATAAATAAGGCTCTGTACTAATATATATACGAAAAAGTAATCAATAGCTGTTGAGACATATGAATACACAGAGAGAAGATATATATGTTCCTAGTACGTCATCATTTAATTTCATCTCCTTTCAAAAGTTTAAGCCACCTGCTTCGTTAATAGCTGATGTTTCTCAACTGAAAATGAAAAACATTACTGTAAGTGGGAAATTAAGGCCACGGTGATATTTTTGATGGATGTAAATACTATTTATGAACATGTCTACTTTGTTTTCACATTGAGCTTTTATTTCAGCCTTGCTGTGTCAGAATGCTGAAAGCTTGGCAGTGTTGTCATGTTTTAATTCAAATCCATTTCAAACAGTCACTTCAGAGAACAAGATCAGTACACACAGAGAAAACTTACCTTGTACTCTGTCTTATCGATGCCTATTAGGAAAATGAACTCAGCAATGAATAGGTTGATACAAAGGTTCTTGTGAATAGTGTTACGATCACTTTGCAGGCCACGGAAAAAACAGAATGTGAAGATGCAGATGGCCAGGCAAACAAGAGAGATGACAATTCCCACCCAGGTGATGACAGTGAGGAGCAATTCGTGCACTCCATCTTTGTACTAGAAATAACCAAGAATGGAGAAAATTAATATGACTCTTTATGAGTATAAACAAAAACCTATTTTCACAGGTAGCATCCAGAAAAGTTACTTGTTCAGTACATGAGATGGGCAAAATGTACTCGGTAATTTCTCAGTCTCAGGTCAGCTTCCAAAAAGAGCCAGATTAGGGTAAGTGCAAGACGAGCAGGTCTGAGAGAAAAATGTGACTACTTTAGCCAGATCGGATAGCTTTTCTTTTGACTCTTATGACTCGCTGTAAACTTGTCAGACAAGACCAAGTAGAGAAACGTAACATTTTGAAAGTGCCACTAGGCTCTGATGCAAACAAAGAGGAGAGATTTCCCTGGGTCCTCCCATAAGAGTACGTGTTCTTTCCTACAGACCTGCGACTCCGCAGCAGAGAAGAAAGCAATAATTTACACACCAATTAGGACAAAATGCAGAACGTGATGTGTGGAATTCCATCTTTAATCTCATGTTTAGCTAAAGAAGGCTCCTTGCTTCAGTTGCGACAGAATCACCTTTGTCATCTTGGTTATCTTTTCAGCGACCTTTCCAAATATAAATCGTTTACGAAAAGTCAAACTTCCTTGCAAATATTGCATGCTCCGGGCCCCCTGACATCCAATAAATGTTTTAATTAGACAACAAAATTTCAAAGCATGAAGAGGCATTAAACAACCAGTACGGAAGCTCCTTGACCTTCCTGCTCTAAGGAGAGCTGGCACTTGTACGTCCAGGGAACAGTTGGCACAGCTGCCCCTACAGATACTCTCCAGCTGTACTGAGGGGAAGTCTGCAAAATGGCTCTAAGGGTGCTCAGTAACTTTAAAAAATGACCTGAAGAAAACTCTTGTCCTTCCTTGTTTTTCTTTCCTGTTATTTTGCTTGTAACTTTATGGGTGAGGAAGAAAAGTGCTACAGAAAGCAAATTGCTTTGGGAAGAGTGGGTAGAAGCTATAAATACTCAAGAAACTTCAGCAATTTTGGATGTTGCTAAAAATCTAAAGCTAAATCTTTAAAAGTTTGTTCCCTGCCGATGGCTAGAAACATCATTACCTACCACAATTTCACGATGAGCCATAAGAATTGCGAAGTTGGTTAGGTGACTGCAAGCACACGTGGTATGGGTTTTATTTGTGTCAACCAGTTTGCACCCTTGAGTTGACCAGTATCCCATCATAGTCCTCTCTGAGTAGTTCCAGAAGGAACAATTTGCATTGAAATAATTGTCAGGCTGCGAGATAAAAGGATAACATAAAATGAGGATTTTGCACACTAAGATGGCAATAACAATTGTTTAATATGTGTAAAGGGTAATTTAGATTAAACTTTGCATGTTTCGGACAATAAAGATTTTCATCAGCAAAATTGTGGACTATGTAATACAAGGAAGACACCTAGTTTAAAAGGGACTTTATAGTCCGAAACACTCTAAAGTGTAGTCTCAATTACTGTAGACCCAATTTTAAACAATTACAATTTGCATCTTACGATTTTATGCACTGATGGTACATTATAGCCATTTTTGCTTTCTGCCAAATTAGGACTGTGAATTTATTCTGAAGATATTTCTCCTGTAATTGAGAATTTGAAAATATGATCTTTTTCCTTTGATTCTCACTTTGGTCAGGCCAAAGTCATGTGAACAGACACCAGGAAACGCCTATCTATTTTGATGAAAAACAATCAAAACAGATTTTAAAAAAGGGGCAAAATGAGAGGAAAATCCAGCCATATTTTCTCTACCATGGTAGTGATTATTTACTTTCCCCATATGAGATGTGAAAACAAAAAGGACCAAACATCAAAACAGAAAGAACCAAACTAACCAACAAATAAATTACCATGAAGAAAGTATACACAAATTGAAAGCATAACAAACCAAGATAAAACACTTTATTCTTTACTGAATAACTGCATCTAAACCATTTGTTTAGGCTTCCAGAACTTGGTTCAAAATTACTGTTAAAAGTTAAAGTGTCATTAAAACTTGCTACATCAGACCATCAAGAATCTTTAAGTGTTATTTTCCACCCTGCTACTAAGGTAAGAGTTAATTTTCAGTTAGAAACAAATTAGTCATTTACATTTTCATGTTGATTACTGAATTAGCTTTCATTAAGAATACACTTAAGTTCTAATAATCACTGAACCAGGCTCATTTAATTTTATGTTCATAGACTTAACTAAGCTTGTGTCTCTGACCTAGTCTAACATATAAAATTCAAATGGAAAAAAGGTTATTTTTCTGCATTGCTTTTCTCTCTTGCTGATTTTATGACCTTCCCATTAATTCATTAGCATAACTCACATCAATGTGTTCCAGCGTAAAATGCACAGGATCAGTCAGGTACACCCGGCTGGACTCCTTGTTGATGGAGGCTGCAATGACGTGGGAGTTGACTGCGATCGTGCTATTTCGCCCAGCAAAGTCGCTGCCCAGCTTTATGGTTGCATTTTCAGTACTGAGAAAACGGCCCAAACTTTTGTAAATGATGAAAACCAGTTTTGCTAATCCTACAAAAGAAAAAAATCCCATCGTCATGCCACAGAGGTCTACACAAAGGGAGCAACCTGTACTCCAATGAACTGACAATGAAGTATCAGCAAACGGAGAGGCATTTTCAGGCTATCGATTTGAAGAAACAGTCCCAGGTACCCACGATCTTTGAGAAAAAGCCATGAAGCAGTTTTGTTATGTTTTGTTTTGATATTTTAACTAGGGGAGGCAATGTAGGTTTTAGAAAAGTTAATGGAGTTTCAGTGCTCCATGCCCAAGACTCACCGTTCCTGCTGTTCTGTTTCACAGTGCTTGCAGAGAGCTGAATCGAGTTGCCTCCTTTACTGCCCTGAGGAAATTTCAAGTCCTGCACTTGGCCCTCAGTAATGAGCACTGCAACATCCAAAACTAAGCAGACCAGAGGGGAAAAAAAAAAAAGAAAAAAGGTAAAAAAGGAGAATGTAGAGAAAGTCTCTTGGTCACATTACAGTATGCCAGACAACAGTATTTCCCCCCATTCTATTTAGTTTTTTCACACTGCTGTCCTCATTTACCACTGTAAGACAAATCTGTACCTGCATGTTTCGAGCACACAGAGTTAGTTTCTTTAACTAAACCTACCGAACACTACTAAAACGACAGCACTTTAGTAGAGGTAACATGACATCAAACCTTGTTTTAATTTCTGCCCCCAAAATATCCACTTAAAAATACATGCTGCAGAGAAATATTAATTTTGAAGCTCCTAATGTCTATGCAGTATCCTCTGCTAACAGATTTAGAACTTTAAGTATCAATTTAGATATAAAGAGTTTTTAAAACAGTGAGCAAATGAACGCCTAAGTATACTTATGCCATGTATTTAGCTAAATCAGTATTTGTAGCTAAAAAAAAATTCTATTTTTTTTTCCTAAATCTAATTCTGTATAAAGGTTTATACGAAACCATTTTATTGCTTCTGCTAAAAAATACTTAAATTGAAAACTTAGATGCCACTCAGCCTTACTTAAGTTTTAATTTAATAACACATTGTATATTGGAAAGCTTCCATGGGATTACCATCGAAGGCTGGATCCCCTTGCGTATGTAAAATCTGCATTATATTAAACTGGTCTAACTACAGGACTAAACTATAGATGGACAAAAGGTATGAAATTAGGGAATGATTTCTGTTCCTCCAAGCCACACATAGATATGTGCGCTGGGACTTCAGGCTTGCATAGCATCAGTAATGTGGTAGTAACTATGACTTGAAGTCAGCTTATCACAAGAAGTGATGTTCAGACGGTCCACTGAGCTCCATGGAACTCATGTTCATCCTGCTCATGTACATCCTGAGAGAGATTTCTGTGATTCTATCCACATTCCTTCAGAAACAACTGGTGCAGTTACTTTGATAATGGACTGTAACACCTTTCCCCATCTTTTCCCAGTATCTTCCTACTCAAACTGAAAACTACAAGGAATTGTCTTCTACAGCTACACGCATGCAGAGATCGGAAGATGGAAAGTCTCATTTCTGCAGTCTCCATCTCGGTACCCCTCAAATTAGCAGACTTTCAGCTTCCTTGTACCTCTCTGAGACTAGATTCATCTCTGTAATACGATGAAGGAATTATTTTATGCATAGCAATGGTTTTTGCTTTAACACATCCCGTGTACCAATATTTGCACATCTCCAAACCCCTTCATTTCTCTGTCACCACTTAAATTTCAAATTATGCTCCAACTATCTTCAGCTATTTTGCAGTCTCTGGAGCATAGCTATTCTGCATTATGGGAGATGTAGTTCACTGAACACACTTTTACCTGAAGGCAGTCATGTTTAATATAAACATTTGGCCCATGTTCTGAGCGCCTAAAATATTTAACTGGCAGAGTACGTTGCAAAAAAGTAATTTAAATTCATTAGGAACAGATTATATATAACAGGAAGGCATTTCTGCAGCTCTACAGAAAGCAGTTACCTCAAAAAAATCCATACTCTGCCATTTAAGCACTCTTCATTCCCATACGTTCTGCTAATGATTTTTCAGTGGTAAATCAACTTTGCAACACCAACTACTTTCCATTTTACACTGTATTAATGACACTAAAGAAGAATACTAATTTTGAAGACCTAAACAAGAAAAGCGTGTCTCCCCCGCCTAGAAGCATTTACCTTTCCATGAAACGTTGCGCAGCTCAGCTTTCCAAGAGTATGTGTCTATCTGGAATATTTTTTCCTGATTTTGTGTAAAGCAATGCATAACACTTTAAATTATACTTGAAAAAATATTCACTTACCAATATTTTCTGTGGGCATTGAGACTCTAGTTGGTTCTAAGAGATTATCAGCCAAGACAAAAGCCCCTTCTTCTAACGTATCGAGTAGCATTGTGGCTGCATGGGCTTGTTCTGAAGAATTCATGTCCTTCCAGGACTCCAGAGCTTCAGGCCTGAGCAGGTTGTCCACTGTATCCACAATTGCCTGCATTCATTAGAAAACTATCATTAGGTCTGATTGCCCTAGGCAGCTGGGGAAAATTTCCAACGTTATCTGGTGACAATTATAATACTTAACTGTCTGAATGATTTACTGTGATTTAATGGCACTAGAAAACTATTTTCAACGTAAAAATATTTTCCATCCTCTCTCTGGATTAGCATTAATAGAAGTGCAGTTAGCCACTAGCATTGTGTGGTCTCCAAGTGGTAAACATGCAGATTTGACTCGTCTCACGTCAGATATAAAGACAGTCTTATTAATGTGCTGAAAAATGTAAAAATAAATGCTAGAAGTTTTGCCTGAAGCTTTCATCTTAGAGCTAATGTCAAAATGTGTAACTTCTATTTAAAAATACTAACGCCAAAACTGGCATTCTGCTGTTTAGCCTAAAACGACAACAATACTCTTCTGGAAACTTAGCCCAACGCATGCAGCCATAGCACTATAAACTACTTGTCTATGACAAACTGCCTTCTTTATTACAGGAGGCATGAAATGAAGCTGACTCAGTGGATATAAATTAGCCCGGGCCACTCTCACTCCCCCTCCTGTCCTGTACCTGTTCATAGATACTTAAAAAGATTACTAACTCCCATTCCTGCACAAAGGTCAGTTAAAAAAGGAAATCAATAGAGCAAACAAGATGTCCACTGACTGTCCCTGTTATCAGTGAAGGCAAAACTGTAAAACTGAATAAAGCTGCCATTTTAAAAAGTCTTTCTTGTAACAACTCTATCATCATGTTTTAAGGTTCATTAAGCTGCATATAAAGTAACAGTAAATAAGGAAGAAGAAGAACTCAGTGACATGATTACATTATTTTTACAAAATAATCCAATCAATCACAGTAATCAGTTAATCAATTGAAGGCAGGCTCTTACATTAATGCATAATGTAACTGTGCATTGAGTATGCTGTGCATTGAGTACGACATGCATTGCTGAAACACCCTGTTTACTCTGTCCCATTTACCTAGTCATAATGTGTCATTAAGCATATATATAATTTGTTTGATCAATTTAAAAGCACTAGGAATGGAAACAGAACACATTGTACAAACAGAAAGATGTCGGTCTGGAATGCCATATTGTGCAAATAAACGAATAGGAAAAGTTGGTCAAGGCTATTGTCAGAGCAAGATTAATTAGCCTAATCCATTTTAATATCCTCTTTCTGTCTGCATTGTGAGCCACCACGACCTTCCTGGCAGGTGGAAGATACTTCGAAGTGGCATTAAAGCCTTTTTTCTTTCTCTAATGGGAGACAGAATAGTCAAAATGCTCGCACTGATATTGCTGCAGCCATTAACTAGAGTGGAACAGAAATTGGTCTGCAGAGGCCAGATTCATTAGTCACCAAGAAATACAGATCGGAGCCTCTAATCTGAGGTACAAATGAATCCTCTGTCACAAAGTGGGAACTTGCTTCATTTGCATAGCGTAAGTCAGCTTTTGATTTGTAATTTCAAGAGGTTTATTAGTCTTATCTAAGCAGAGAAGCCCATTTGAGACCTACAGAAAATGACACCAGTTGGAAATTAAGGTTGTGCTACCATTTCTTGTGTATCTCTATATAGCGCTGGAGGTATGCATTCATTAATATGAAATGCTTTTTATTTATTATGGGAAAATCTAACTCTGCATTTTCCCTGTGGAAAATGATCCAGTAACATTTCTGGGGCATTCTCTCCTCTCAGAGAGAGGTGACCAGGCAGTGGAAAACCACGCAGTCCCTGTGATGCAGTTGTCAGAGCAACCCCGCTACTGCTCTTCTCACGTTCATGCGTACTATTGAAAATGAAGTATGAAAACTCAGTTTACTCAAACCATATCCACTGGATTTCCCCTTACTATTAAAAAATATTTTCTAATAAAAAACTACTACAATTGTTATTTTTTGAGAAGTGAATTACTCTCCAGATCTTTGTCTCTTTTTGTCAAATTTTTGCGTAACTGGACATCTCCCATCCCCTTCCTGGGCTGAAGGATAAAAGACAAAAGCGTCCTGTACAGAGAAATGTCTCTTCGGTAAGAGCCTGAATTATTTTATTATGTTGCAAAGTATTTCAAAGTTCTTTTCAAAAATCGTTCTTACATTTTATCTCAAAGGGTGCAAGTAAAAATCAGTATTTCAAAAGAAACTTTGAAAAAAAGGTGCAATAAATTTTTTCAGAGCCAGACACGATCTGCCCTAGGACTTTTTTCTCTTCTTCATAGGCGCGCGGTGGCATTAGTGGCATTATATTGCAGAGCAGGAGCTGGCAACTACGGACAACCATTCTACAGCAGATGAAAGAAACTGAAAATCGGGTAACAATGTGTTACATGCCTTCCATATAGCCTGGTTAATGGGACACATGGCACACATTTTACTAGTAAGGTTAGAGAAATGTCTGTCTTTACATTTTATCCTGAAGTCACTGAATCTGGCCTTTGTAACAACTCTTAAAACTGTAAGAAAGAGTGATTTTACTAGGTACAACAATACACAAAGAACAAAGCAGGCTATATAATGTACATTTTTCATGCAAGCAAATTAACTCCAAACAGTCTTTGATATAAAATACTACCAATCTGAAGTAATTTCTGTTAAGGTGCCAGCTTTTTCCTCTACCCAAAGTTGTGTTATGAGAGACATGTTTCTTCCAATTCAGATAATAACCATTTCTGCTTTTTTAGTTTTGAACAAGTTGAGGTAAAAGAGGTATAAACTTTGATCTTTAAGGTTTTTTTTCTGAGTGTTATACCTGTGTAAAGCCAACATTTGTACGGCTGATATGGGGCACAATACACATTTATCAAAGACTGAAATACATAGGATCATGCAGCAAGATGATAAAGCGTGGCAGGTTGCTGAAGCAGGGAGAAAGCAGGGTGACAGCACAGGAGAGATACCTTAAGGTAAGCCCTGCATGTCTTCTCACGTTTTTGGAGCTTTTTAGTAAGAAAAAAGAAAATCAGAAGTTAGAGACATTCTGGAAAGCTTCAGAAATAGCAGAAAATTAGTCTGGTGTTTCAAATCCCGAATTTGAACTATAGCCTGGACATGAGTCTAGTTTCTGTCCAGCAATGACTATAAAAAAAAAAAAATCACACAGGAAATGTTTTTCCCCAACCTTTATACAGGTTCCCAGATATCTTTGCCCAAACTGTGGGATTTGTGTGAAAAGGTTAAAGAAGAAAATCCCTGTGTGGGCACTTGATCTGTCTCTGGGAAAACTCTTTTAAGGGCAGCCAGGGATTGTAAATAAAACTGTTGCCAAAATAATACAGGAGTGCATGGAGATCTCTCTCTAAAGGTGGCTGAAAAAATTTCGTTTGTAGCTTGTTGACTAAGCTGATGCAAGGAAGATGCCGAGAAATACAGCATTTCCTCTGAGAAAAAGAGGAATAGTAATAACACTTGTGATTTGTATTTTAACCAGAAAGACATATGTTTTCTCTGAAATGTTTCTCTGAACATCATTTCGGAGAAAACACTTATTTGTGTTTTAGATATGCGTATTAAGCATTTTTATAAATATCAATTATAAGTGATGTTGGCGTCTTTAAAGGCTAAGAAAGTGTTATTTTTCTGCAGGAAGTCAGATTAAAATAAAGCCCTGCACCCATGCAGAATCCCACTGATTTTATTACATGTTCAGGGTTAAAAGGTTCACTGCATAAACACGCTGATTTGTTACAGAATTTCTGAGAGCTAATGCCCATTTCCCTCATACTAGTTATAACACATTCCAGATTTTAATAAGGGACACAGCTATGTATTTCAGGACCAGTCAGCTATTGTGAATTATATCTTATTCCCTAGAGAAGGTAATTGCAACTTTCCGCTGTGTATTTACTGCTGTTTTCTCTTACATGTTTATTCCAGAACTATAAGCACACAGAAGCAAAGCATAGATTAGTATTTCTGAAAGGAAAAAAAAATAAAAAACCCCCAAGGGCAGTGGTTATCCCAGCAGGAGAAGGTGACGGGAGGTGTGTACCTTGTTATAACTCCTTCCAGCAGAGTCTTTTTCACTGGGCCGCAGTTCCTGCAGCTGAGCATCCAAAATGTCCACGAGCTGCTCCATCAGCCTCACTGATGAACTAACGTCGCCAGCGAAGACCGGTCCTTTGGTGTGTTTAGCCAGTTCATTGGCCAGACTAGCAGCATTTTCTCCACTTCTGATCTGAAATGACAATTTATATTATCTCAGCAGGGTCCCTTGTTCTGCTTGTGGCTCCTAATTCCAATTCCCTGTGTACCTTTGTTGTGGTGAAATAACCATTTGCACATACATTGAAATCTGCAACTAATTGAGACCAATAACGTTCTCTTTATCTCAGAAGATTAAAGGTTCTTAGATCCATGACACACAAAAGCAGTTCTTAACAGCCATCAAAACCAGAAATCAGACTGGGACTTCTGGGCTAGATCTTCTCTTCATCCTTACTTTTATTCTACTGCCATTATCAGACAGTAAGAAATCTATTTGTTCATACTAGTGCTTGAGGCATTTGAAAGTCAAGTAGCCTGGTACTGACAACAAATTATCCAGTTTTCATAAACTTAGTAAATCTCAGTAGGGAGGGAAAACACAGAAAGTGGCTCTGCGCTCTAATCATACTGTTATTAATGCACTCAGACAAAAATCTATTTATTACAGTATAATTTTTCCTGAACCAAAAAACCTTGCTGTATACCACAGTTTTTGCTGTGTGATTTATAATATTTGATTTATTAAGCAAATATAGCTTTTGTTTTTTGAACACCAGCAAAGCTACTTTGCTTTGAATAGTGATGAAAACACATAATCATAGATTCAATACAAGAACTTAGAGGGAGAGCGTACCAAAACGCACTTATGAACCTAACTGTTGGCCAATGCTTTGCACGCGAAGTATGCGTAACTCCTTCTACTTTAAATGAACACAGAGTAATAAAGACGTCTTCAATAAACTGAATTATTAATGCTCTGAGTTAAAATCCTTAATCACTAGCGTACACCAGATTAAAAGGTTTCAACCAACCTTCTGAGCCAGCTGATTTACCCAGTGTGAGGTGCAGTTGCTAAGATCAGGGCCTTTGGGGTTCCACGTTCCTGTTAAGACCACGCAGAGATACGAGGCAGTTCCTACAACAGATGTAAAAAACTACAGTGAAATGGAAACCATTTTTCTGCATGCATTCAGGAAATCGGCTACCCTGTGCTCCTAAGCAATGTTAAATTCTGAATGCCGCTAATGGCGGTAGTTGACAATAATTGACAAAAACGTAAGGAAATAATGTAGATTACAAACAGCAATAAAAAAAGTCAGTGAAAAGTACCAGACGTTTTCTGCAAACAAACAAAAAGCCCTTGATTTTTCCTGGAGCTCATCCAGAGGGGAGCTCATAATGAGAAAGGCAGCTGTAAGCATATTTCACAACAGGCCTCAAGCAAAGCCCTAAAATTTGACCTCTCAAAAGCACACGCACAAGGTAATTCTGCAGCTACACTCAAATGCCGTTTGTAGATTAAAACTTGACCATTGCCTATAGATACCGCATTCTCCAAGTAACAAAAAATCCTGTAACAGACAGCTTGAGATTAAAAAAAAATTCACCATGAGAGAGCAGCACATTGCTTTTGAAATGTCTGCTTGAAATCAAGATATTTTTAAAGGCAATACCTCGTGTTCCTTTGGGACAAGGGCGTTCAACCATCATTCCTCTTTGTGTCTGAGGCCAGCTAATCCCCCTGGCCTCAGTCGGTTCACAGAATCTCTCTGGCAAAGGGAAAAAGCTTGTCACAGGAGGAATTTTGGTTGTGGAAACGGGTGGCGGTGGCTTGGGTCCTCTGCTTCCTTCCTTTGTTCCTCCAGCTAATGTTGTGCTTATGGGACCTTTCTGTGATGTAGTGCTAGTGGTTGACACTGTGGTTTTGTACAGCTCTGCTGAAGAAGTTATTGTCACTGCTGTGGTAGGCACTGCACAGAGAAAATTAGAGTAATAATAAAGTAAATGACTTCGGAATTATAAAAAAAAAGTTCTTTAAATGTTATTTATGTCGTTTTAAAGGATTCTCTGGTGTCTCCTTTCCTTTATCTTAATATTAGTCTTTTCTTATTGCTATTCTGGGTGCTCGAGATATAACTTGGACTGATTTTATTATTTTTTTTATGCCCAGCTCATACCAGTATGATGTTTCAGCACATTCTCCAAATAGTATCTTCCCTAATAAAAATTGATAGTTATATTTCTAAAGGCTGAAAGGCAGTACTAGGAGTTATCAGTACATAACAAACACGCTCAAAGCAATTAAAGATTACTTAATCACTTTTGCAGAAGGAATAACTCAATAGACAGAATCATTTGAATCAGCATGCCGTAAACAATGCAGTCCAGCTTTAACAACAAAGGCAGCGGGCCGTAACTAACAAGACCATTTTAAAAAAAAACAGACCCCAAAACTTCACCCACTACACACCTTCCAGGAAAATAATTACGATAACATCTTCCTACCCGGCAGTCATTCTGCTTGAGAGTGCCGCAGCATGCCCCATTAGCTCCCAACAGAAGCAGCCCCGAGCATGTACGTGGTGTTCTCGTGTTGGAACGTTTCGGGCCTTAACATCCTTTTTTGATAAAGCAGGTATGAAGACACAAGTCGGTCAAGCCGGTGGCAGGAACCTAGTTTAATCTTTTATGCAACATTAGGATCGGCTTAGGTCAAATCGCTTCTGCCTGGGACCGGCGGCCGCTGACTCCACTGCCCCGTGTCAGGAAGGCGCCGCCACATCGGGAGCGGCCGAGGCACAGCCCGAGCCACGGCCTGGTTGTGAGGCTTCGGGGGGACAGTACTAGGGAATG
Source organism: Chroicocephalus ridibundus (assembly GCF_963924245.1). Lineage (NCBI taxonomy): Eukaryota > Metazoa > Chordata > Aves > Charadriiformes > Laridae > Chroicocephalus > Chroicocephalus ridibundus. Next base: position 15,477,090 of record NC_086291.1, on the reverse strand, counting down.
CTTAATGTTCTAGGTACCACCTAATGCTACTGCAGACAACAGCCCCGCATTCCTGTTCATCACCTCCAAATGCATGCCCAGCAATGGCTGAAACAACGCAAGTGAGCAATCTAACCCAAACGGTTATCATTAGTTATTTCCCAATCTTCATTAGTGTTCACTGTGCTTTATAGGCACATAAAAGCGCAGATCCTTGTGCTGAGAATAAATAAACTCGTAGCCAGTATTCTTTAAATCCTAACTGATACTGAAATAAATGAAGCTAATTTTAGGATTAACTTCAGTGAATAAAGTGGCTTTTTTCTTTCTTTTTTTTTTTTCTTCTGCTACACCCTTGAACTCTGACTTACTGGACAATGCATCTTCTCTAAATTAAATCATAAACAAAAACCAAAAGAAGAGCTGCCTCACTTCCTTTCAGCATATGTTTTTTTAAGTCAGTGTTTTGAATAAGATTAACTTTCAGTAGTTTGGCAGATAATCAATTATTTCAAAATCCCTTTTCAATTACATTTCAGTTATAATATATGAGGAAACTCAAATACGAATTTATCTTTTTTATTTTCATACAAATTTAGAGCGAGTTTTTGAAGATCACGATCTGCTTTTGAAGACTGAATGCAAAGCTGTGCTTTTCCTCCCCTGCAGTTGTGCTGAACTCCTGGCGCAGCCAGCTACGCTGAAACCCGTCGAAATCCCCGGATCCGTTCTGCAAGTGCTTGCCTGACATCTTGCGAAACTGCTGTAATTTTCCTTTGATTACAATGCATCCAGCCTTCTAGTGCTTTCCCAATTAACATTTGTCAAAAGCATTTGCAATCACTTGCAAAAGTGTCAGGCAGCGCCTGCTGAATCAGGTCCTGGGGAACGGGGAACTGGTGGGGATGGAGAATGATGCAGGGGACAACCAATTATTACTATCCCTCCCCTAACACATTGTGCTAATTAGTACATATTTAATCACTGAAATGTGTATTAGCATTATTGCAATTACTACTCAAAACCTATGATGTTTAGGATAGCTTTGTCTCAGGAGCAAAATATCGCTGTAAGAATTCATAACAACTCTCTGAAGTTCAGTAGCGAGGTAACAATTTTCAGAACATATTTTGTGTTGCACCCTGAGCTAAAATATCCTGCTGCCATTACACAACTTTAGGTAGAATAATTTTCACGTTATCCATTAAAATCAATTTCCAAGCATATCACCTATGATTCAAGAATGACCTGCATAGCTTAGCAGTAGCACATACTTTAGAAATATGTACCTCACATTTTAGGAGAAAGACTTCAAACCACCTCTCTCACAAAACCGCAAAAAATACATATCATTTCTGAGAGATTTTCTCCTGAATTAAATTTAAGAAAAGGAGAGAAGTCAGTATATTTAAGAATGCGCCAGGGAAGTTCAGACAGTGCTGGAAGTCTGGGAAAGAAGGAGGCTGGAAAAATAAGAAACGACCGAACACATCATTTTAAGGAATACATGTAGCTTTTAGAAGGCAGATCATTTTGTTTTTAATGACCTGTTGGGGAACTCAATCTGCAAGACCATTCTCCGGAGCTGCAAGAAGACACACGATAGCTGCCACCACCTGATGTGTCTTGTTCTGAAAGCTGAGGGTGATGGCATCTGCCGGCCGCCAGGCACTGTCTTGCCGAGCGCTTTACCCATATAAGATAATGGCACTGATGATTAATATGCCGCAACTAAGAAGAAGAACAAACTCCACGTCGAGGGTATTAACCTATTATTCCAAGCAGCAGGGGTGAGCCTGTACAAGGCTGAAGATGAGTAACTTTTGTCCAATGCCAAAAAAGCTGCTTTTACAATGCGTGATTCTATTTTGGACTTTTTGACTAGGCTTGACATGCCGAGGAGAAAACCAAACCCTCTTCTGTCGTCTTCCTTTTTTTTAAGAATAGGTGTGTCTCATTATCAGATGAAGACAGTCTTTGTAAAATTAAAAAATAAGAAAAAGAGTAATAGGAAGTAAATCCAAAGATGCTAGTTGAGAGTAATTAATTTACATTTGTTTCATGCAGTTCCCAACAGCTGATCTGAACAGTTATGCATACTATCTGTTTCTAAAAATGAAGACACCACTGGAGTAAAACTTAACACCTGTTTAACAGTGTGATGTCTATAAAAAACATAACACAATTGCCTAGGACAGCAGGGGAAAAGTAACTTTGTTTCCCCAACTGACAGTGAAGAGCAGATTTAGAGAAGGCACTCAAGCTATCTAGTATTCTTTGCCAACAGGTTTCCGTTCTAAGCAGGCATAAAATACGTTTTAAAATAAACAAACCAAGCCAAAACAAAAAAAATCCCTACCCAAAATACAGCTCTGACCTTAGACTTAAAATTGTGTTGGAATGCCCAGATGATGTTCCACTTCTGAAAATACTAATGGCTCCATTTCCATCTCTGGCATCTGGGTAATTTTAGAAATGAGCTGCATGGATTTTTCAGTTAAACATGTGTTTTTACCGGTCAGATATTTCACTATATTTGGACACATGAAAATCTATGTACCTGCCTTCATTTTCAAAAGGTGTCATACACTGAGCTGCTGTGCGAAGCAAGAGAGATCACAAACCTGTGCAAATCCAGATTTCCCTGCCGCCTGCTTATTACCGCTATGTGCCTGTTTTCATGCTTCAGTGAATAGCAGGGAAGTCACTAAGACTTACCTAATTACCTATAGGTTCCAGCTATTATGCTGGCCAGTACTCTATTGACCCTGCCAAATCGTATTTAGTTGGAAGTGAAATGTTTACACAGCCATTTATAAATTTATACCTTGAAAATGATAATAAATACGCCACAAAATTAGCAAAATACCTATGATGAAGAAACGTGCTATCTGGTCCCCATTATGTTGTCTTTACTTGTACAACCGCTCTTTCATCAGTCTGTAGTGTATCAGACTCGATATAATAGTAAAGATCTAATTTACTTAACAATTTCCTGCATGACTTTGTCGTAGATTCTTGGCATTATAAAGATTTAGTTGCACTGGTTTCCTATTATTTCAAGCCCTTGGTGATAGTACTCTCCGAATTTCTGTTCTGTCCGCACTCACAACATCCATATTTTCCTGCAGTGATCCAATAAAACTTAATGATGGGTATCATGGTACAAAAGGGGAGACAACTTCAGTTTGAACAGTTTGCACAGTTAGCGCAAATTGGGATGAGTGTAGATGAAATCTCTCCCTAACGCACTAACACAGAACAAAAGGATTTATCTTCTTTTTGTTACCAAGGAAACCTTACAATGTAATGCTCATACTCACTTTTTAGGGGGAAAATTCCCTTCATTCTTCCTGATCTTTTTAACTTAAAATTCCTTTAAAAATTCCTATTTCAATGAGGATTCATGTGGTCCCTTGGATACCTCCTTCAGAAAGAACGTAACAGGACACATATCCACTAAATTTACCAAGGATATAAGAACTCTGGTTTGTTCCCAGTTTTTCATAGTTGCTTTTTGCAGGGCCTGATGTATTTTATTTTAGTTCTAAATCAGGGTTTTGATTTTTAAATGTAATTTTTACACATCCTTATAAAATGTACTCTTCTGCAATATCCGAGTCCTACTTGTAGCTCTGAAAGCCATTTCTGCATCTATGTACTATAATTCCCATGAGAAGAGAGAACAAAAAAAACCCACATGAAGAATGAGGTTAAGGGGGAAGTTCTAAGGGCAGCAGACACAATTACCCAATTGCCAGGGTAAAACGGTAGCCTGGCTGCGGCATCCGCCGTTTTAGAAATCTGAAGATTAAGAAAATAAGGATATAGGGAACACGTAACATAGTTGCAAGAGGAGAAAATGGCGTAGGTTTGCAGCAAGGGCAAGGGCAACATTAGGTTAATTATAGTGGTATTTCAGAGGTTTCCATAGGTAGATTTAAAAATGAAACAACAGAGAAGAAAGGAAGATTTGGGGTCATGGATGAGTCCAAGATTTTGGCCCCGGGAGCAAATGTAAACTCTCGACCCCAAAAGCGTGACTCAAATGTGATAAATTCATCTTTCATGAAGGAAGAAAGACTGTTGTTTTTGAAGCACTGGGTAGCTGGAAGTTATGGTGTAGATGAGAACTGATAGCCAAGACAGATAGATGAGGGGGGAAAAAAAGAATCAGCGTGTGTCTATATATCATTATTGCTCCCACGGCAACAGAAGGAACACAGATTGCTGAGTTTCCCACAATGGCCCCAAGTTAACCATTCGAACAGAAAAGGCCACGACTTCCAATTTTGAGGCACTGACCTTGCGACACCATTAAATACTTGATATTAAAGTACCATTGCGAAAAGACACTAGAAGTTTCTTGTGTTAGGTGATCTAAAGAATGTTATCCTAACACCTCTGTCTTTGAGTAGACGATTAAGAAATGTGAGTCAACCACAAAAAAAAAACAAAATAAAACAGATCAAAAGAAACACAAAAATGCCCTTCGTCAAACGTGCTGAAAATCTGGTCTAATGTCATATGAGATGAAAAAAATTCAAATGTGTATTATACATATAGATCCTTTAACTGTGTAACAACAGAAGGATCGATCTTCAATTTATACAGACTTTGTGCTGAAACAAAGAGGAACTGAGAATACAATACAAATAAATTATAGAGTTAGAAACTGTACAGAATCTTTTCTTGGTTTTATAGCAGTACATCTCAAGGACAATCACATTAGATATTTTTTCCTTTAATTTAGTAGTCTTTAACTACAGGCAATTGGCTTAGGCAAAAGAGGAAATGAACTGAAACATATTCTAGATCTGCTATGTACAAATCCACACAAAACTAAAATATTTTGTATTGGTTCTATATAAGGAAAAATACCATTTGTGAATATACGCATCATGTATTCAAATAAATCTATAAATAAATTTTTATATGGTTTCTATATTCCAGAAAGGCCATAATGAAATATATTGTCATAATGCATTTAAAACGCGAACTTGTACATCACTCAAAAAATACTCCTCTGTCTTCACGGGTGAATGGGCAAAGAGCTCTGACGAGAGGCAAGCACCCTGCAGTGTGCCCTGGATCCCTTCTTGTCTAGGTCTGTTTGGAATAAACTGTTTCTCCCCATGCAAGGAACTCAGGAACCTAAAGGGGTGCTGGTGGATGCCCCGATCTCTTTCTGATATTAGATGGGATGTGGCCAGTATATGTACTGTAACTTAGGATCTTGGAGACTCTCTCATAATAAAAACATCATGAAATGTCTTACCACCTTTGGTGGTTTACTAAAGCTGAGGAAGGATTCTACAAAGCCTTTTCTTCTCTCCCTGCTCTTCCTTAACACTTTTCCCTCAATGCAATGATTTAAAGATTAGCTTTTGCCACATTCATGGCAGCTGCCTGAACTGTGAAAGCTACTTAGAGCCTGCACCTCCATTTTCTCCTCTGACTATTAAAGCTTTGGAGAATTTAAAATGCATCTTCATCTCAGTTAAACCAAATGAAAAGTGACATGCATGAGAGCATATGAAAATGAAAGCTATAAATTTTTTCTAATTACATAGGTGGGTATGTCTCTGCTAAGAGCAGTCCCAAAGCTCCCCTGAGAAGTGGACCAGCTTGACGTACAGAGAGCAAAGCTTCCCAGGACGGCTGCCCTCGCGGCCAGAGCTCAGTCCCCAAACACCTGGAACCTGCCTCAGCCTGGCCACGTGTTGACAGGGAGGTCTGCAGGACTATCAGTTCTAAACTGATTTGTTCTGCTGCATCTTACGTCCTTTTGTACCTAGGAAAAGCTATACGCATACTGGTGGTGATGCGTGCACACTTAAGTTGTTTGCACTGCTGTGTATGAATCAGCTTCGCTGAAGTGGGATAACTACTTTTCACGTGAAGAAGCCATTATTACTACTTTTTTGAAGTAGAAAAAACGGCTGCTATGCATGCACACCAGTTAGATGAGAGATGTGAAGTATTACCCTCATTGCTAAAGCAGCTTATCAACATTCTGTTCCTTGCTGCATGCATCTCCTGCCACGGAGCATTTCTCTTGGTATTTACTCTCCCCTGCAGATGTTAATATGTGGCTGTGCCTGTTCTTGCCATTTTAGGGATTTCTGAAACCTAAAGATCTCCGTTTTTCTTTCCTCTTTTGGCAGCTAAGCGTCTTGTCTTTTAGGTAGTTGTTCTAATTAGTTGTTCTAACTTCAAGTGAGCTGAACTGCAATTGTAATGAACTTACCGAGAACCCTGCTAAAAAGAGGTCAGATAATCTTGTCTAACCCGGCATTAGAAACTGTGAAAATAGGGCTGCAGAAAAATATTTACGATTGGTATTGCACATTAACCCCATACACCTCCTCTGGGACCCCCCCGCACACACCACTCTCAACTGCTGGCGCCAAGAAGTTAAAAGGTCTGCATGAACGTTGTAATCAATTCAGAAGTCAGGTAACACCGAGCGGACAGGAACAGGGCTCTGGCTCAGCGTGAATGAACTCGAACTTACTTTAACTATAAAAGTGAAACTGACTGATGGTATAAAGTAAATAAGCTATTACCCAACCGATTGCCAAACACAGAAAAGCTAAACACTTGTATAAAAAAAAAAAAAATAAAAGAAGAAAAGTACAAGCCTGCAAATTAAGTAATTCCATCTCTCTTCACAGGTGCTGCAAATTTGCCTTGCACCAGTGTAACGCTGTACTGCTCAGCACAGCGCAGGCAAACTCCTCCTCCTTGCCTTCCTGCAAAGAGCCAAGTCTAAGACCAAAGATAATGTAACGTAGTTACCTGAATGGAAGCACAAAGAGATGAAAAATGAGAAAAACCAAATCCTTACCTTGGGCAGGATCAGGTGGGCCAAACTCCAAAGAATATCGCAGAATGAAGTTGTTATTCCACACATACAGCTGGTTGTCTCTGGGGTTGTAATCCACTGCGGCGATGTACTGGTACTGGTTGGGGAAAGGAATGTCCATGTGCTCGCCTCTGCTTAGCCTGGTGTTGTAGATGTAATCAATGGCGTTCTTGCCCGTCTCGCTCTCATTGTCCTGATACACCGACCGCACTACGTACAGGACACCACATATCATAAAAGCATTGGAGGCCGCCCGTTTGTCATATGTCGTTTCCCAGGTGGCTTCAAAACGCAGGGTGTAGGGGTTCAGCTGGCTAATTACTATCATTCCGTTGTTTTGCTCCGTAGCATAAATTACCCATAAGCCATTTTCATCAACTGCCAAGTCAATATCAGTCTTTCCTCCCCATCGGTATGGAGAGGTGTCATGGTAATTAGCATAATTGATTATGGCCTCTCCGCTCTTAATTCTAGTCCTCAAGTCGAATTTTACTATGTTCCTAGTTCTTTCCTTGTTAAAAAAGACAGCGCCATCATACACTACAAATCCAGTACCATCCACTCGATTTGGGAGTTTATATGTCGTCTGCTGGCGTCCGTTTTGGAAGTCCTCTAAAGAAGCATATTCTATCAAAGTATCGGTGCGATACGGAGTCCATGGCATGAAGTATATTTTATCTGCAGCCTGGAGAGGATCTTTGCACCAAGCACCTGCTTTTTGTTCAGCTTCATATAAATACGGTGAGTCCACAATTGCTTTCAACGTCCCCGGGCAAACAAAAACTAACAGTCACAGAGAAAAGTAAGACAAGAATTATGTCAAATTAAGACTGTCTCATAATAAAAAGAAATAAAAAAAGAAAAAAAAAAGGTAGGTAAATCATAATGACTGTGTCAGGAAGAAAAAAAATCAATTTAATTGGCACTAGATTATACCTTATGTTATAATTAATGCAATTATCACCCTTTATCATCCACTTTTCTTAAAGTTACCATGTTCTTGCTGTACCAGTATGGCAAGTGGATGGGAACTGTTTTCACTAGTACAGACCAAGGCTCAATGGCATACACAGACAGCTGAAAATGTAGAGCTACTCTTGCATTTTCGTCTTAGACTTTTAGTGAGTACGCATTAACGCTCCAGAGCTTTTAACTGGTGTGCAGCAGTGCGCTAGGTCATTTCAGTCCAAAAAAAAATCACATCGACTTGTTTAGAACTTTAAGAAGTGGTGAGGCTGAAAAAGGAGGTGCCTCGATTAAAAATAAAGGAACAAAACAAATCATCAGGTATATAGAGAAAGCAATTAGGAGCAGAGAAAACAAAACACAACCAAAGCAATGAATGAAACAGACCAGGAAACCCTGTAACCATGGCATGCTATGGAGAGGGTTCTGGAAGCCAGGCAAGATGACACTTGATTAACAAGAATTTACCCAAGGGTGAGAGAAAGAGAGGGAAAGAAAGACAAAGAGAAAGGGAGAGAAAAAAGCAAGGGAGTCTTCCCTCCAGCCCAAGTATTTCAGACACTATACCCCGCCACCTACTTTAAGCAGCCAAGTCACTTTATTGCAAACAGTCGACTTCTTTATGAGGTGTACTTATGAGATCCTGCTGATTATCATAATATAAGAGTGTTGTGGGGAGGGGAAGGGAAGAGGTTAACATCCATAAGGCACATAACAAGGAGCTGGGGTTTGGACTGTGTACGTTATTTACCTTTTTGCTCCACTTCTATTTTAAGCATCGGAAGAAAAATAAAAAAGTGCAAGGAAAAAAGAAAGAAGATTAACATAAATTGACTAGTAATCTAAAGATTAAATTAGTAACAGACGCTAAATATAGGGAGAATAAGAACTGCACTATATCGGATAAAGAGAAACAGACAACAGGAAAACCTAGCAGGAGAGAGATTCTACGGTTACACAAGTGAACATGGATCAATCATTTGAGTAGATTAAGGAGGCAATACAGATATGTTGGCATGTAGTTTCACTTAGTGAACCTGAGTAAATAATGAATGACTTTACTAATGCATGCTACACACACTCTTCTTCTTCTCCAAGTATAATGCTATCAAGTTGGTTTTTAAGTGACACATTAATTTATCATATATGTGCGAGTACACATATACATATTATATTAATTAGATAATTACAAATCCAAAATGCAGTATATTAATTATATAGGTTTGTATGTGTGCTTATTAAACCTTCCCCCATCTTTGCCCCAGACATCCCTCTGCTTTTCTTTCTTGTAAAGAAAGCAGCTTGCGTCCTTTAGCTCTCCTTAGGTTTTATTTTATTTGTTTTCCTGAATGTTAATCTTGAGAACTTTTGCCACTTCTTAGTCTATAACTGCAAAATCAGACTAGAAGGAATTAAGCAAAACCATCTAGAAAAAAGAAGCAAAAGCACAGTAAGCAAGAGGAAAAGAGAAGAAAAAATTAACATTTATCTCACTCAGATATTCTCCAGCATCATCGATTAAGCCCGAAACAGCAAGCTAGTATGCAAGGACAGTCATACTAAGCGTTTAAAACAAATATCCACCCCATCACCATACACAGAAAATATAAACTGAACCCGATTAACAAAGTTATACTACTAGAGCAATTTTTCCCCAAGGAAGTTTTAAGGAACATATACAGGAAGACATATAGCTGAAGTCCAGCTAGTAAATAGCTCTCCAATAATTATTTGCAATAAAATCTATTTCACATACTCAGTAGCCTTTGAAGTATGCTCCTTAGTTTCATAAAATGACCTGGAAAATGACAGACGTAACAATCTGTGTAACAGTAGCTGCTGATACCAAGGAAGTGTATCAAAACTATTTGCACAGCTATTACATTTGCAGTATTACGGTATTATCCTGAAGAATGTATTTGTATGTTTCATATGAAGTTTTGGATGTTCAGTTTCATTTAACAAAATTACATATGATTATTTTGAGGGAATGGTATTGGCTGAGCTGATCTAGTGTTTCTTCAGGGAACAATTCCAAAACTTGATGGGGGATTGGGAGGGGGTTAGTATTCTCAAAATGAGCAGTTTTCCTAGCCTTTGTTCATTTCTACATCTTGAGGTAAAATACTTGTTTTTCTGCATTTTGTAATTCTTGAGTTATCCGAGTAAACAGAAGATGTATTCTGAGGTGAATTCCTGTGTTTCACAATCAGCATTAATGACTTCCAGATTATTCTGTTTGTGAACTTTTATGCATGAGTTTATTCCTCACCAAAGAGCAATATTGATATTGTACCTGCTTAGAATTAGTAATAAGATAGGGAGAAAAAGACAGGGATAACTAAAATCATTACTGGCATGTCGGCTCTGCGTGCATTGGTGTACAGCTGTACGTTTTTCAGGGACAGATGGGCTTACTGAAATAAACAAATGCTGCAAAGTCCAATCAATACAGACAGAGAGAGAATAAAGCACTTTAAAACGTTTTCTATTGAATTCCTGAGTCCAAAAAAGGCTTAAAATAAAAATGCACAGATGTACAAAATGGTACTTTTGATGTTCTTCTTTATAAAAGGGCTGACTTCTGTTATTCAGTCAAAGTGTCAACATACATTGTGCACCATAATTGAGAGAAACGTCAAGTATGGTACTCTCAATTTCTTTGTAATTTAATCAATAACACTCTTATTTTAGGACAAAGCAATGCCTATCAAATTTGGCTAGAAATTTAGTTTTGTTGGCGATCCAACTGAGTATCTCAATAGATTTTTTTTTTCCCTAAAGAGGATTAGAAAAACCTCAGCAACAGGTCTACACTTTGAGATGCAAAAAAGGAAGCTTTTCATTAAGTATGTTCTTATGAGGCCGATGAATACAGAACCCAGACATAGCTCAATCAATATGTATGATCAGCAAAGCAGCTATGTATTTCTGGAGGCCAGCGAGACATAGAGGAGTTCATAAACTGCATTTTGTACAAGGGTGACACCAACTCCAGTGTGTAAGAACTTCCAACTTTTATCGCAAAACCTGGACTGAAAGGTGCCACAGTGAAACACAGTAAATTTTGCAGTCTTGCAGTAACTGAAGATGAAGTTCAGAAAAAGAACTGAACTTTGGCTAGAAGTGCTGTGATCAACAAAAACCTCTCTTCCTAGACTCACACAAGCTTATCCAAACTTCCTAACAAGTCTCTTATGCTGGGACAGCCGCTATTTGCAAACTTAATGATTTTAGTCACGCCATAAATTTAGAAATGGAGCACTGGAACAAGTAAGGGGGAAAAAAATCAGACTCAGTAACCGGAGATTATCAGGCGTCAAAAAAAAGAGACTTGGAAAAATACCAGGATAGGCTTTGTGGGACAGGGAAGAAAGATGGTCAATGATCAAAACAGCTACTGAAGCACAATGTGCTTTGAAATCAAACTTCGAAACTCATTTTAGTAACTGGCAACCTTTTTGATGACTGCTGGTAACGACAGGTGATGCCTCTTAGAGTTCTGGAATTGGGTAAAGTGTCGTCATTGTACATGCTGCAGCTGACAAACTCCAAAACTTACAGACTTTGAAAGACAAGAAGTATCCAGAATCCCGAGTTATGACAGACACAGAATTACATCATTCAAAGGGTAGGCCAATGCAATTGACAGTAAACAAAAATAAACATTTTAAAAGTAGAATAACTACACGTTAGAGTACAGGGTAGGCCGCGCTGTGGCATTATACTTCTGAACACTGGAAAAGAAAAGATTCCTGTAGATAGCAGTACCCAATCGGTAGAACATATCCACACTTCTCTTCCTAAAACAGCATAAAAGATTATGTTTGAACATTATTTGCATTATACTTTTTCTCTACGAGCTAGCCTACTGGAACTGGAAACGTAACCTCTTGTCATTTGACTGACCTCATGGTTTGGAATCAGATGCACTGCCCTCTTTCTGAGAATTTGGGAATAAAAATAGCGCTAAAGTAAAAGTGATCTTTGTGGAACAAAACTTTGGTTAGATCGGGGTAAGACATCACTCCTTAAAAGTGGCACAAGAAGAACGGTTACAACAAGCCACAGATACTACACACAGGAGGAATGGTACTAGGGATCACTGTATGCAGTAGGCTTCCAATCCTACAAATGGTACAGAAAAAAAATCAGCAAGCAACCATTTCACAATGACACAGCAGAAATGAAGAAAAAACAGATGATCTGTGTTTGGCCTTTAACAACAGTGAAGGTTCAATGTGGTGAAGCAGTACAGAGTAGCAGTTCGGCTTAAGAAGTCTGAATTTTAAAATTGTGCAGGAAACAGTACGGACAGTTTTGACATAGCTTTGCTTATGCCAGAACTCATTTCCTTCCTTTTTGGATATATACTGTCACCACAGTGATTTTTGCATCTCAGACTTGGCCTGTTTCCTGTACCAACAGAAAATGTGACTTTGGTTAAGAATTACTGCAGATCAAGAAATTCACGCTTAATAGTGACTTAAGGGAATGATCAGTGCACTGCTTAAATTCCATTGCAAACACAGCTATTTCTCTGTTGAGTTATGGGACGAGGGAGAAGTCACTGGAAAGAATGAAATTACAAGAAAGCAAAACCAGTTAAAAGTGTCGAATCTACATAACTTTTATAAACATGCATACATGTCAATGAAAAAAAGCATTAATTATTGCAAGGAAATAAGAAGTATGTCTAAAGCTACTGAATTCTGGCATTAGAAAGAATATTGTCCAAAACTGATGAAGTATCCGTAACTTCAAATTTTTTTATCTCAATATGATTTCAGTATTTACTTTGTTTTCAGGGAAAAATTCTTTTTTGGTAGCTGTCTCTTTACATTAAAAGTGAACATTTCTTTCTCACTCTTTTCCCCATTGCTTTTAAGAAGCAAGTTTGTGTAACTTATTGATGAATTATTCACTCCGAATCTGTGTTCACTTATAATGTGCCCCTGAAGCGCAACGTCCTCTCACCACGTCCCCCAGCTGGGGCATTTGCCTCTGAGTGTCAGTGGTGGGTTCTGCTGTGCACCCAAAGTCACCAACAACAGCAGGTAGGCTTTCAAGTAGATCGTGATTAAAATTGAAGTCAATTCCTGCTTTAGAAGTCTGTGAGCCAAGCCAATTTGTCAGCAACTGGTAGCGGGCAAAAGTACAAATTTCTATCTGGCCTATTGAATAGCTAATTTGAGTTTGTTTTCTGGAAAAACAGTAGCCTTAAAAGCCAAACACTTAAGAACACAGACAGACACTTGGCCAGCATCACACCATGGCTTCCTTCCACACTTCGTGAAGCTAATTGGAGGCCCTAGTCTGCAAGTGCTCTGCATGCATAATGGGTCCGTGGGCCATAAACATATGCTTCTTTTCCATGTGACAGCACTCCCGCTTTAATTGTGAGGGCCAGAGGAAGTGAGCAAGAATAAAAAGATTATACTTACTGTAAGGAACACATTCATACTGAACTTCTAGATATTTGTATGTTCCAGGACAAGGATCAGGAAACACATCTGACCCAGTAACTACTATACACTGTGTTCGGTTGTTGCACCTGTAATGGGAAAAGGAAGCAAGTTAATTAATTTAAAATTACATTCAATTTGCAAGTTCATACTGAAGTACTATATGCAGTGCTAACTCGCTTCACACTTGGGCAGTCCGATCCATAAGACAACAAAGTTAATTAATACTGGATCAGTCAAAGCCCATAAATAAGGCTTCAAGACAGTACTTCAGTTCAGGCTTTATACTTTTAAATTTGGAGATGGATGTTATCTCAAGTGTCACTCGTTCCCACTGGTAGATACAGCTGTTGCAAATATATACTGATTTGATACTAACATTCAATAAAATCAAAGTGCAAAGATGATACAAAATAAAAAAATGTGTAATTTTGAATAATGTACAATAACACAAATGAGGAATTCCTTCCATCTTTAGACCTATGAATTCTGCTGAATGGTTTTACATTTTGTTATGATTCAAGAAAGTTAAGATTTTGATTGGAAGAGTTATTGCAGACAAAGAGCATTAGCATTTCCATTTTAATTATTTTAGGAGCAATTGGTGGACTCTAAGCTTCCTCTGTTGGGTTACAGGAAGAGGTAAAGAACAACTGTCTGAGGAAATAAGAAAAACAGTTAAAAAGAAGAACTGCAAGAAAATGAATTAAAATATATTTTAGAGGAGACTAAATACTGAAACATATATATGATTTGCTTAACAATGAAAGCCAATGCATTTTCATACAAAGAAGAACTTTATTATAATGCCTTTAACCACCAGGGTCTACTGAATTTAACAGTTTAGACATTTAAGAATAATAATAATCAGAGATCGTAGACTATTTTTCCTGACAAAACCTATTTTTTTTTCACATTCATTTTTCCAGGAAAAAAATATATTAGCTTGGAAATTAAAAACAGAAGAACAATCACCTAACCCTGAAGAGATGGTCAAAATGTAATACAGCAAAAATAGTCAGAAGGAAGTGAAAGGAAAAAAAAGAGATCGTCAGGGAGTTTGGTGACTAAAAGAAAAAGAGCTTGGCTGATCTTCTCAGGGGTTAGCCTTGTTTGTCAGCAAACTGAATAACAGAAGTCTGAACTTAAGTAATAGTGTAGCCTTTGACTCCAGCTGTACATCAGCTTCTCTATTGCCCTACTACTTCCCACACTCCCTGAATACCACATCCCAAACTAAAATAGTCTATCTTGTATCAACGGCTTTCCACAGCTGTACATTGCCAACAGGTATAAGAATAATTCACGCTACCTCATAAAAGGTAGAGCAAGCACACTTGAAGAATTCTGATATAAATCACTGTCCTTTTTATATACTAATCAAACTAGCACAGAGCTGGTCAGGACAGGCTGTACCTCTTGAGCAAACTCAGGAACAACAACTCTTCTGACTTTATCAGTTAATTCTTCTTTTATTTTTATTTTTCTTTTTTTTTTTTTAAGCTTATTTCTAGCCTCATAAGGTTCATAATTGCAGAGCTAATTGGAAATAGCCAGGGATTTCTGCATATATGCACAACCACGGATACAGATGGTGAGGAATTCACCTGTCACGCTCTGTGCCACTTGTGGCAGTGACTTTCCAGAGAGTGCAGGCAGGTCCCCCGTACAGCTATCGCACAGCTAAGGCCGCACCACTCCCAACAGCACTATCCTTCAGTGCAACAGCTCCTGCAGTACATTAGGGAGTCCGGAACGAGTATGATGCACCCAATGGCTTTCAGACCCATGCTGAAGTGATGAAACGGGCACCCAGCTTGCACAGAAGATCACTCTACTGAATCTGTAATACTGAAAACGTACAATACAGCCGCTTTTTGGTACTCAGAAGAAGGTCAAAGCGCTGCTCTCGTGTGTGTTGTGTAGGAGGAGGTTGTAGAAGCAGAAGGCGGCAATATGGCCCAAAACCTCAAAGGCATCTCTGTTCTAAACTCCTTACTTTTTTTTTTATGCCCCACACCTCAGGCCAGACTAACAGCCATGAGAAAAACTAGGATGTAAGATTTCGTAATTAATTTCTTCAAATGTCTTTCTGTTTCTTTAGTGAAAACCTTATGCTGAAGCCAAAATAATTCCTACAAAAAGACTTTGTGTAGTGCATCATTCAGTATAATGGTTTCCACAGCTTTGAGCTGTATGAAAATTTCATTTTACACTTGAATGAGCAGCAATTAAGAGAGAAATATTGATTTGTTACAAAATAAAACGGATACATATTGGGAGAAATTGCTTGAGAATGAAACTGATGAAGGTCATATTTAGCTGTGGAAAAAAAAAGTTTTACTAGCAGTATTTGTAAATCTTATGAAAAAGAGGGACTCTTGTCTCCCTATGAAAAGTTGTTTTCTCCTCTTTAATTTTCCCCCAGAGAAAGACTCATAATGTTGCCGTCAGTCAGGAAACTGAGAAGAACGTCATGCTAGCTTGTATTGAAAGGATGGGTAATGATAATTCAGAAGAAAATGCAGTATTTTTTTCTTTGTACATTATGTGCCAGTGTCAAACTTCAAGCATTGAGTGGCATTTACAGGGAGTTGTTGACCTTCTAAAAACCTTTGGTATTTCTTTATGCAAGCCTTCACCTGCTGTGCATATGGTCACCTTTTGCTCACCTTAGGCCAAAAGGAAGGAGACTCCAATTCCAAACCAATGAGCTATGTCACCTGCTGCAGTACACAGCAGCGCTACAAAGCACACCCCCACCACCTCCCCCAGAAGTGCAATTACTTGGGTAACTGAACGAATAGAAGTATTTGTGCTTTAAATCTTAGTTGTACATTCACATCACTGATTCTGCTGCATTGCTGGTTGCGTTTTATAAAACACGAGTAATCTTCATGTAAGTTTCTGATTTTCATGCACTTCTAAGGCTGCAAATTAAGGACACTTGATTAAGATGTTACACGTAAAAAAATGGAAATTTCAGGTAACTATTTGTTACATAGTTAGTGGTCAAATTTCATTTCTAGTGAAACCTTCACAAAAACCCGACAGCAACTGCAGCAGCTGTCAATCCCAATTCACAGGTTACGGAGAAGAGACGAAGAGTAAGTGGACTTAGCAGAGGTAGTTCTGAGACAAGCAATTCAGGGAAAGGAATTTACACTACTGAGATTTGTTCTCCGGATAAATGAAAGTCTTCTGTCTGCTGCGTTGTTCTTTTTCCCCTGTAAAACCACGGATACTAACTTCTCTATTAGCTATTGGCCTACAGATCTGCTGCTGCCTGCAACGACCATTTTACAAACTGATAAAGGTTTCAGCTGAGCTCCTTTAAGACAAGAAACACTGAATTCTGTCTGGTATTTTGGAAAAAAGATCCTCCACTCTCCATAAAACAGAGCTAAACAGCAGATTATCCTACATGATTACAGATTGTCAAAGCTACCGCATCACTGCCATAGCAGAGCTCCACCATTTTGAGAAACCTTTAAACCAGAGACACTATGCCCAGTGACAAGGATATATTATCCTGTTACAGCCTTCAACTCAATCCCGTGACCCATTTTCACTCCTTTTTGTAATGGGCCACTTCATGAGATTCTCCAAAAAAAGACTATAGTGGAAATAAAGTTCATGGCTATTTGCAAAATTGGCATAGACACTATCAAGAAATAAAAAAATCCAGGCTCCAAAAACCTTAACTAGCAAATAACTTGGAAGTCCCTCATTCATTTTAACCAATGTTATTTTTTCTACATAACTTGCTGTTAGTTCGGTCCATCTATTCAAACTCCTTTAAAATTGTTCCAGACAAAGGCATGATACAAACCAGCTCTAATTTCTGCAATTTTAAGAAGTCAAATCACTAATACTTTAGTGTTTCAGTGTCTGTAATCTAGCGTTTAAGTTTTCTGTAGGTTTTAAGTACCATTTAAGTGTGCTGTAATCTAGTTAATGACATACTCCCCTGACATATGTTAAAATAGGCAAATTCTCAGGTTTTTATGTACAATCTTAAAATTCATATGATCTCACACCGAGAAATGTCTTCACGCTTAAGACATTCAAAATATTCACAAAGATTTATGATACGACTTTGTCGTTTACAAGGAAATAAAGCAGATCTGCAAAGAACTCTATACAAACTCAATAACACTTGATTTAGAAAAGGTAATATATGAATTAAATTTGAAACCCTAGTTAGGAAAAGACTAACTGTAGTACTGAAGGAATGATAATTCAGGTTCCTGTGCCAGCAGCAGCAAGAGTTTTGCAAGGGGAGCCGTAGGAAGTATCACTGTTCTCATGAATGCAAGGAGCAATTGTGTACTCTAACACTCATTTCTTCAGTATTTTAGCATGAATGAAGAAAGGTTACATTTTCATAATGCAGATGCATCACTTAGAGTAATCTAAAAATCAAATGGAGTGTTTAATTAACAGTTACAGTACAATGTCTGAACTCCTTTCACCTCAGGAAGAAGACTGTGCAAATGAGGAATGGCCCTTTCACATTTCAGATGAATATAGAAAAAAAGGAAAGCAAAGCAGCTCCAGTAGAGCTGTTTGCAACTATCTTCTGCTCATGATGCAGCCACGTCCCTGCTGCATCCATCCCCTTCTGTGCTCAGTTTTAAGGACAGCTGTACCTTCCATGCTAATTTGTTTGCATTTCAACTCTAATCTTGACTTGTACAATTCCCAACAAATTGCTTTTGCTCTTTTTTTGTTATCTTATGCTCATTATTGCACTTTTCCACATGCAACGTATGGAGATGAGATTCCATATGCAATCTATTGTGTGAGGTGTTTTAATCAATAATCTTGTTCTGCTGATTAAGCAGGGGCTTCTGTTTTGGCAAGATAACATTAGTTTCTCCTGTCATGCTCCAAAAGCTATTGGGAATCTTCAGCAGATCATTAGATATGCTACAATAAAGCTTTGGTACATTCTCTTTTCTTTCTTAAATTACTTCTTCACTGTCCTATCATTCCCCGTCACCGCTGGCACTGCATTATTATTACAGCTCCCCTGAAACTTGCACTAGAGCTATGTCTCCAGGCCATAGGATGCCATTTTCAATTGAAGCTTCTGCTTGAAAATATAAATTAAGAAAATTTCATTATCTCCTGCCAAGGGCCATTATTCACCACTGTTCTAAGGAAGATTAAAAATGCAAAATCTATGGACTTGAACAAATACTCCAGCATTAAAATTAAAAACACAGTGTATCATGACTGGACCAGAAAGTGAAGTACTGGAATCTGAGAAGCAGATTCTGGAAATACGTTAGCATTACAGGGATCAAACGGACTGACTGAGGCAGGAGGTCATCTTTATGAGTAAGTCACATCAGTCACGTAAAGATATACACAGTTCCCTTCGAAGTGGTTTGCAAAGTTAAGGTATGTAGGAAATAGCTTCCACATGACAATTTATCCTTCAAATGCTTTTGTTTTGCATAAGCAACTTTGACAAAGATAGTAACACAAAAGAAACATCAACGTTATTTGGAAAAGGTTAACGTCTAGCCAGAAATGGGCTATCAAAATAATTTTGCGTATTCCCAATCCTGCATTTCTGTGAATTCAGTGTTTCATTAAGTAAGGTAAAACTGGCACACACAGAAAACAGCCACGTGTACTTTAAAAAGAAAGAAAAAAAGATACAGTATAATAAATAAAATTCATTCTAATAAAATTGTCAATGCATTAAAAAAACCCGCCTTGATATGTTTTGAAACTTTCAAGTCAGATCTGACAATATTTCTCTTTCAGCATATTGATTAAATACTTAAAAGCTAGCATGATGACATGTTCCTGCATATTGCCTGCAGCAACCTGCTTAAACACCACTTGAAGCACGTAAACTCTGCGCTGTAGCACCACATACTCCATATGGTCTTCTTGTTCCTTATTCACCCTGGGTGAGCTGCAGTCTGAGTAAAAAGAGATGGGAGTGTGGGATGACTACACTTCACGTATTGACTTTTAACAGCAGCGTATTTTCAATTGAAAAATTCCCGAACCTCTTTACCCAGAGTAAATGGCTGTCTTTACATACATACTCCTAATGGTCTACAACTGCCACGTGAGATGTGCTTCTGCTTTTGTACGCGTATGCACTAGAACTCCACTCCTGTTATTAAACTCAAATTTACATGTGTGTGAAGATGTCAGGTATTACTTAAATATTATGTTTTATTAATTTGGCCTTGGAAAGCATGTACAGAACTTACATATAAAATAGCCGGAGAACAGAGACTTTATTTTGGAGGTGTATAGATACATATGTATGCACATACCCATACCACAGCAGATAAAATTATTTAAAGGAATGTATTTAAATTCTGAGTTTCAAATTCACCTCACAAGAAATACACTATTACATACCGAAACCTAATGAGTTAGCAAACTGGGCCTAACCAAAGCCTGAAAAAAAGACCTGCTAAAAAAAACCAGGCCTTGCAATGAAGCCCTGATTCGAAGCAGCACTGGCTGGCCATCACTGCGACACCCGCCGCGCTCCAGGAACCGCAGCAGCAGCAGCCCAGCCCTACCCACGCAGAAATAGCGAGCGCCCGCATCCCTGCAGAGCCACGCTCCCTTGGAGACAGACACGTAATCCTGCAACTGACTTTTAGGAAATCCAGGATGCCACCCTGGCAATTTTGCGTACTCTTTGCTTACTGTATAAGATTTTCTAAAAATTCTTTTCAAGTTAGAATCCCTAAAACAATTTATTATGGGGAATGAGCATGACAAAACAAAAAGCACAAATTTTACCTAGCTCAAAGGGAAAACAGATTTAGTGTGCTGTAGTGGTAGTTTTCATAATCTAAGAAAAATATGGGAGATACATGGGCATGTACGAAAGCAGAATCTGGCCATAAGAATTGTCTCTAAATATTGGAGATCTTCCTGTAACCGCTAAAGCAGTAAGGCATGCTAGAAATTGGTCTGAAAATTCACAAACCAGCCTTGGGATTTTCTATGTACTTGGCAACGTGACCACTACAACAATAAACCTGGTGGCTTTGGATGAAAAATATTTGGGGGGGAAATGGGAAAACTGTTTCTACTTTCTTTTAAAATGTAATATGGATGGTTTGTTGAATCTTCCTAATTACTGAATAACCATGACATAAGGAAGCTAAATAGTGTATAATTATATTGTAGAATAAGGTGCACCATAGAGTTGTTTCTGTTTGCCCAATAAACATATAATAATATTTAATTGTGTTTTCTTTATACAACGTAATCTTGTGGGAGTTTAAGGGTATGCATTAAGGACGAAAACTCCAAATAGATAACTAAAAAACAACAGAAAATATACAACTCCCACAGGCTCTTTCTGATGATTACCCAGTTTGATTCACTATCAATGAATGTGTACCAGACTTGTATGGCAAACTAATTTAACAGAATATTTTTTTGCTTTCAAACTCTTACAATTTTAATACATGTAGTTATGACCCATTTGCCTTTTAGTATTCAAGTTCTCCAAGTTCAAAGCAGTCACTGTTAAAAAGACGAATGTTCTCACTTACTCACATCTAAGCTATCGAAGATATTTTTTTCTTCTTAGAATTCATTCTTGTTCCAGTACTTTGTTTATTGGTATAAACGCTATTTTATGGGGTTATTATTAACCTGAAACTGAAGCAGCACATAAAACAGGAAGGAGTAAAAAAAAGAAAAAGGAAAAGGAAATGTAGATTCCAGTGGAATACACAACATACCTTCGCTCGGTAATTTGTAAGTGCTTTTATAATCCCATCTTTCTGTCCCCCCTACTTTCTACCATGTACGTGGAAGGCCTACTAGAGCTACCAGAGCCTGTGAGGAACTGACTGTAGAGCAAGGGCAGGAAAACTAGATATCAAAAGATGCAACGAGACGTGCAAAGTAAACAGAAGAGTCTCTTGGTAAGGTTTGCGTAGGTGTAAACCAAACCCAAACCTTCTAACGGTATCAAGCAGAAGAGACCTGCTTTTTACAGAAACTGTTTCTAATGCAACCCCACCTGAGGAAGCAGAAATGGAAATAGAGTCATATTCATAATCTCGTCATATTATTTATCTGCACGCATATTTGCAAGCAAAATGCAGCGTGGGATTACAGGCAGTGTATGTCTTAGTACACCAACTAAGCCAAGCAGATCCGCACTGCTGAAAAGTAATCAGTTCAAAAGATCCAATTAAATGTTTCACCATTTAGACAAAATAAATAGCCTGCAGCTATGCTTATTTACTAATGAAAACTTCAGTAGTGCAGCATCGCAATATCTGAGCAATTTACACAGATTATTCACACTGAGTGAGCTTGAGTGCAGCATCATGCCTTGTGGGTTGAGCAGGTTTCAGGGGAGAAACACAGGGTTGGGTAATAATACCAGAGCTTTAGGAAGGGGCGTTTATTCCTGAGGTACAGTGCTGGAGCAAGGCGTATAGAAAATCCAGCCGAAAACCCTGAAGCACAGTGTCTGCTCCTTAGGCGTAAGGCGGCAACAGGCTTGCAGGAGAAGAGACTCCCAGGTAGAGAGCACAGGATAAGAGTAAAAACCCTTTAAAACTCTTTTTTGCAGCACGGTCGATCTTTTTTATCCATGGCTTGGCATTCAGCATATTCATAATGTAGTTAAAAGTTATGTCACTTAAGACAGCTTCTGAGTCATTATCAAATGAGTAACTTAAAGAATTACAATATTGAAAACGTGTAGCTTTATCCTTCACATTAATTTGCACAGATCTTAAATACATTTCAAAAAATCACACACTTGAATTACTAAAACAAGGTATTGCAAATGACAGGTGTGATTTGTTACTGTAGCTTCTGAAATGTAGAAGCCTTTGTACGCTTTCACTGTTCACACTTCAACTGGACCTCCAGGTCCAGATGGACTCCCTATGGGTCTCCCAAGTTTAACACAGGTCTTCTGTTTGCAGAAATGCATAGGCTACGTAATGTATCTTAGCTCTAACAGGAAAGTAAGACTTACTAATTTACAGAATTGACCACCAAAGCAACATGATTTCATAAGGGTCCTTGGTTTCCCTCTGAAATGGACAGGATGAGGACGATTTCAAATGGGGGGTGTGATGGGGGCAACCCTAACTGAACTTTAACACATGCATTCTCTTTGAATAATTAAAAAATATTATAACCTGTATCAATTAGGAGCAATTATTTATAAAAATGTTCACCTATTGCGGTTTGCACATAGAAAGATGATCAGATTTTTAACAAGGGAAATGGGAAATCACCATGGGATGCCCTACTTAGATTAAATTAGCAAGAAACTTGTTATCAGACCATATAAAAGATACACCATAATAAGACGTGACCTTGCAGAACCTTGGAGCCGATCTGTGATTTTTTCCCCCTGTAACCCTTCCTAATTATCTGCAAAGTTACAGACCCTTTTGTGGCAGGTTATTTTTCTGTGAATAGTGAGGGGTTTTGGGCTTTTAAATATTTAATTAGTCTTCTGATATGAGAATTGTTGCACATGCCAACTGCTTCGATTTTCAAACTGTGTTCATCCTAATTATGTTCAGATTTAGATTGGTCATCCCAAACCTCTCACTCTTGTAATTATTTACTCCTTAAAGATCATTCAGCGGAGAAATATTTTTCACCCTTATGGCTCTTTCTTTCCACAAATGGCTTTTCTGGTCCGTTAATTACCCACTCAGAGGATTAGAGTTTGTAATAATGCAAGAGATCCTGCATGTAAGATGAGTTTTACAGGGTGAAAAAGAATAAATTGTTTTTTGTAAACTTGCCTCGGGGAATATCCCCTTTTTGGGCTATAATTTTCATCAACAAAGGCCATGTGCCCACCGCTGCATATCTACCAATTCCACAGGGCTATGGAGTGACTCATTTCTACGGCTCAATAGAATTCAAAGCAAAACGCTGAGCAAGAGGCCAAAAGACAACTTGGTTATTTTACAAGATTTATAAAAGTGCAATGTGCTAGCAAGATGGTTGTGTCCTTTTTCTCATAATTTTTAATGCGGTTTTCATGGCTTTAAAGTTATATATATTTAACCGATAACTAATAATAAAATTACAATTTCCTATTTCATCTGCTGATTTTTTCCAGAAGTGCTGTCCCTTGGTAGGTCTTTAATCAACTCTGTAACAGTGGTGTCATTTCCTATTAAAATGTGTCTGAGAGTCCTCACTGCAAGTACTTTCTTTTCTTCTGAGACGAATGCCTGCCACAAAAGAACTGTTATTCATTACCTACAGTGATGCCTGGATCTAATTATCATCTGGAAAGCTTGCAGGGCTTCCAGGTATAGGACTTCTCCTGCAAAATCTTTCTGCTCTAACTTGGAAAGCACAATCCCACTTTCTTCTTTGTCATTTGAAGTTAAGGGATTAGATTACTGATTTGAGCTCTGCACTCTCCGATTCCTGGAACTTTCAGTTTTAAGCCCAACAAAGTTTAGGAGGCTGCTTTTGTTTGCTTGTTTTTACACCTACAAAAATCCTGCGTATTCCACAGTTGGTTTTTACACAAGTCAAGCAGACTCACTTCTGTAAAAAACACACCAGAAAATTCACTGGCTTCACTCTGTCAACGCACAGATGATCTTTAATTGTGTCAAAAATATTCATGATCTAATCCTTTTATCAAACTGTCTACCACTGGAGGAGTCTCATGTGCCTGTACAATTAAAAACCCCATGTTAGCCATACATAATACTGTATTACATTTGATGCAAATCCTTTTCTATTGAAATAAGCACTGGGCTGACAGCAGGAAGTGGCTGATAAGAAAGCAACAAGGCATTGCTGATGGCATTCATGATAACTGAGCACTAACTCATATGTGTTCTGTCTACAGCACATTACTCAAAGTGCTCCTGTTTTAAATGCGACTCCAGGAGGTGTTCTTTTGCTGTATCTCTGTCACAAAGGCAGAAAAATTATCTAAGAAAGCTAAATATACAAAGTAAATGGTGTTTTTCATACTCACCAGTGATGCTGGCACTAGAATAATATACTGAAAGCAATATCAGTGCTACTACGCCCTAGATGAGAAACCACCTAGAGCTTCATGAGTGTAATAGTACAGCCGAGTTCAATGCTGTTAACAAATTCAGTAAACAGGGAAAGGTTAAGGGTTCGCAACTGTCACGTTATTGTTACACTTACAACTCAGCCTAAATGAATGCGTTAAAGAGACAGCGGAAAAGGAGCACGAACTCTTGAGTTCCGGTGAAACAACAATTTTACAGTGCTGGAAAAATGTGTGTATTAAATACATTTCAAAATTGCTTCTTCGTCATATAGATATACATCTCAAGAAGCAAGATATCTGAGAAGCAATGAACAGAAAGGTTAAAGATCACAGATTACTACTAAGAAAGAAATATAGATGCCTTTGCACGTACAGTGGCAAAATATCTATCTTGCCAGATGAAACGTTACACAGTTCGGTGTCATTAAGAAGTAGTAAGACTTCTTCCGCTAAGGCGTTTGAAATGTATGATTTTGTCCAGGGCACCTTGCTCAATGAAGCAATTCTGCTACCTAATTTCTTTTAAAAATGTTACAGGACCTGGTTTGTGTGTGTACGTGTTTGTGTGTGTATACACATGTGGGGGGCGGGTGGGGGGGTAGGAGAAACCAAAATTCAAAGGTTCTGACAGTTGCCATATTATAGTGAAAACCTGCAAAAAAAATACGTCTTTCAATAGTAAATTTGTAGTAAAGATCCTGCATTGCAAGCATATTATAAAGCACATTTGACATGGAAAAATTCTACGTGATAAGAACCTTCCCTCCCCATTGATGTGTCTACAGCAGGCTAAAAATATACTGAATACTGAGTATTCGGTCTGTGTAACACTCTTAAGACTGCATTAACTTCATTGCAGTAGCTTGTTTTATAGGCTCAGTTCATCATGACCTATAAAATGTTAGGCTGAAGTGCTTTAAATATCTGCTAACACCATGTGCAAGCCTGGGAGTACAAGGCACTGTGCTGTGAAGCGGCAAAAACAGTACTCTTCTGAGAAAGTAGCACACGCTCTTATGTCACTGATATAAACAGGGTAAGCATGCTAAATAATGTATGAAACAGGCCGACAATCTTTATATAAAACAGGAATTCTAGTTGAATTCTTTGTTTGATCTTCTTTTACCAGTACGCCACTAGTTTTTAAGATTGCTTCTTTAAAAAGATAGATGTGGACTATCATACTAAATTAAAGAACACACACGCAAACTCCTTTCATTCACAGTTATTATATGACAGAAAAAAAAAATAAAGACCACTTTCATTTGTGGCCACAGCATTTTTGATAATTATTGTTCTGCAATATGTAGAAAATAAAATGCAAAGAGGGGAATTATCTATGTCTTTCAGTAATCGTGGCCCATTTATTAAGCAATTAGATTGCAATTTTATTATTAGAGAGGGAAAAAAGGAAATGCTGTAAAATACTGTTATTGCTTGTATCTTTGATCCTTAAACTTTTCCATTTCAGCAACCTCATTAATGTCAAGATGCCATGAATATGGCCACCCCTTTTTAGACTGTATAGCCTGGGCACGGGCAGAATCTACAGGATTCAATAAAGATGTTTTTTCTTGTTGAAGTCAACTAAAAAGCTTAATTGAGCCACAAAGGTCAGAAGGTTCTTTTTTATTATAAGTAGGAGATTATTCTGTGGCAGAAGGAAATTTCCAGAATGAGATCTCCTCATTTCTATACTACTCTGTAGCTACTTTTTAATTTTTAAACCTTTGTTACTCTTCTGTTCCTTTCCTCTGAATTAAACAGCTTCACTGTAATAAAGTTTAAATTCTATTTCCTTTGTGTTACAAATGAAAACTTTTCACTTTCATTGCTACTGCTGATTTTTTAACACTAAAAAGTACTCATAATTTACTTACGTATATTTAATTCATATTAATCTGTCCTAATTTACGATCTATACCCTGCTCTGCCCATCTTCATGTACCTTTTCCATGTCAGTTCTGTTTACTAAGTGATATTCAACGGATTTCCTATAGTGCAATGAACCTTAACAGGCAGCTTTTAATTGCCTCGCATAGGAAACCACATCACTATTAATTCCACAGCAACAGTATAAAATAAAACTATTGCTTCTCAGACTCTAGAGCAATTAGACCTCTCGGCTATTTGGCTAACTCTGCTTCATGATACCCAGTGCAGTTAATTATATTTTTTGATGTTAATAGTCTCTGTCAGTTTCAAGCATAACTCCTCTTTGATGAATATTTAAATTATATTTGAATAAAAAAATAATCTTGGTTACATTTCATATTCAGCAGTCATCACAGCTTAATAAAGGTCTCCTCAGCAAGGGTTGAGATAAATGGCTATATGAACACATGTATAAAGTCCTAAATCAACTTATCAGATAATGTAGCTGTTTTGGCTAAGTATTATAGAGGATATATTGGGGTGGGAGGAATTAATAGGCTTCAATTATTACAGTATTATTCTATACGAACTAGATTTGGCACAGTAATATGGAAGTAAATCAGAATTCTTTAATAATAAAGTTCTGAGTGCAACTGAACCAGAACTTATCTTGGCTAGACAAGAAATTCAAAAACTATATAAAATTCACACAAATTCATCCAAGAGAACAGAAAGTTCAAGTGAAGGTTAAGCAACGTTGTCTCAGCCAAGTTCTCAATAACGTTAGTAAATTACTAAGAGAGGTAACTACATACCCGAAACATACAGTACATGATTAACTGTAGACTAAACAGTACGCACACCTACTAGAGCCCATTTCAGAAATCAGGAAAAAAACCCAAGAAAATCACAGGCTGAAGCATCTATTTTATATGATGCTCAAATAGGCAGGAAACAGTGTATAATACTTAAAAATTTATGTATACATATGTACAGCTATTTCTATTTATTTTCACCCATGAACAGCAAGGAAAGACTGATGAATATGTATACACTATCCTGCCAGGTAAGATATACACTGACTTAAGAATTTGATGGTGTTTTTGCCAATAATAAAGGAAATAAAACAACTTAAATGTGAGATACGAAAACACTAAATAAAATACCAAGCTACACCCTGGTAAAATAATGAATCCAATCTTTTTTGAAGTAAACTGAGTCTAAATTTTACATGTCATTAGTTGGTACCAATGATCCTTTTGTTGTTTCGTTTGTAGCTTGTCCAACGCCGTGACTACAGCAACGCGTGTGTGTGTGCGTTATGTGCTTGCACATGTGTAACATAATTTCTTCTGCAGAAAATAATAATAGGACACGCTGCAAAAAGATGATCAAGTACCACTGACAGCTAGTTCACCTTACCTGACTGCTCAGAACCTCGTAATATAAGGATTTGTATTTAATTTACTAAGGAATGCCACGATGGAAGAACCCCATTAATAAAACGCCCTATTTTTAATGCATAAACTACACCTACTACTTTCATATTAAGAATTAATGATAGTAAAAATGCAAAATGCCAGATAAGGTTCTCAGTCACGGCTATTACTGTTTGTTTCTGTAATAAAGCCAAGGAATACGGTATGCTTCATGAATATTCTAGGCTATGTGATTATGCCTAGTTCATGAAAATAAGCTTCATGTATTTCTGCTTTTATCTTTACATTGAGTCATAACTAAGTTTTGTGAGTAACACATAGAAAACAAAATAAAACAAAACAAAACAAAGATCAATCAGGCCATGGCCCGGTATTGTGAAAAGCTTAGTTTAAAAATAAAGAGCTTCTGCTACCTCAAAATACTCACGGGGGTGACTGTCGTACTAAGACCTACGTCTGTTTCAGATGAATAGAAGCCTTCGTTTTTAAAGGATGCTTAAAAAAAGATATTGGATGTTGATAATCTTGTACAGTAAATGTTTTGTGAAGCAGTTGTCAGCAAGCTGAAACAGAAACCGCTGGCATGCCAAAGCAAAAGGAAGACCTGGTACATGACATCAGCATCGGTACCACTCTGATGTGCATAAATTCTGAGAACGTACCTTATCCGCATCAGCCTGCGCTATTCCAGCGTCAACGCCAGCATTTCTCTGACACAACATCGACCAAGATGCAAGCTCTTAATGACCAGAAAGAAGAAAAAGGCAAGGTATATCTCTTATCCTGAGACACTTTTCACTACATAATACCTTTAGCAAAGGGAGGCAATCTTCGGCTGCAGAAGGAAAAGCAAGGGAAAAAGCAAGGATAGCAGCAGGGGTCAGCAGAGCCCTTGTCTAAGCCTGGCAGACCCCCGAAGTGAAGTGCGCCATTACCACAATCACAGTCATTTGTGAATGGCAGAGGATAAAATCCTGCCCGTGAAAATGGTTTTAAGTCACATTACGAAATGCAAATCTGACGCGTGCTACAGTTTAAACACTGAATCAACCGTGGGCCCCGTCTGAGGAAGCTATTTTTGAGGCACTAAAATGCTTCTTTGCGGAAGCCTTACAAAGGCTGGGATTCAGCCCTGCACTGACCCCACAGCGGGTTCTGCCTCCTACCAGCAAAGCCACCCTGCCCAAGGTTTGCTTTCGGCTGGGCCTTTTCACTCCGGTGAGTGAGAATAATCAGCTGTAGGAGATTTACCCACTATCCATCCAAGCCTGGAGTCCAGTGGAAGATTTTCTTTATTCCCTCACATTATGGAACAGACCAAACCTCTTTTCACTTGGAAGGACGCTAATACAGTATGGCAATGTTTCCTCCGCAGACTTGACAAGCAGGAATAAGACGGAGGGCTTGAGAGATATCTTCTTCAGAGGAGAACCCATTTTGTTTTCTTTCAAAAATCTCTCACTCTCATTTATATATAGGATTTTTCAAAATGACGTATTTGTTGGACACCAGAGTTGGTGGAAAGGAATGAACATCTCCATTCTCCCACTCTCGCGTTGGGAAGGATTAAGAAAAAAAATAAAGTTTCGGAAAAAGGAACGGAAAAGCTGCTTCCCTCAGCTTTCCCTTGATCACTCTGTGGGGCAGGAGGCACTTTGCTTACATTTTGAAGACCCTGCGTTGAAGCACAGCTGTCTTGCAGAGAGATGATGGACGTAACAGGTTAAGGGTATTACCATGGGAGAAAAGTTCATGGTAACAAAAACCCAAGCGTGAACTCTTCACTGGTGTCATGATGGACGTGGTAATTGAAGGTACATGTGTTGCATGCGCTATAGATAGGACAGGATACGTGCAACAGAAAAAACGCTCACTGCTAAAGAGGATTTATTCCTCTTTTAATCCTTTTACTCTTCTGCAGCCATGTTTTAAAAGGGAAAGGTATTTCATAAAATTACAGTTCATCTATTATACCTAGCATATTTTTATATTTATGGTCGCGTATTATAATGAGGTTTGCTTTGTTTGTGCACATTTAAAAAGCAGAATTATACTGATTAAATATGTTTAGTAAAGATGTAAAGATCACATAAATCTACAATTATAGTATAAATTGTTGATGAAAATAGAATTTCAAGGTCATTTCAGTGCAGGATTGATGTAACCTCCCTTCTGTTGCAGCTCAAAAATAAATTGAATATACCAACTGTGAGATTATATTTTTTAATGTGGATGTTTGCTTGGTCTGCAGAGTCTTTAGTTTGAAACATTTTGAATTTTTCCTCTTTTTAATGATCACAACTATGCTCTTAGTATCAGAACACAGATTAGAAGTTTCTATTTAAACGTTCAAGGTATTTTAGCCTTTATGAAGAGGGAAACAATGTTTTTTTTCTCAAGTTAACATTAATTTGGCTGTCAACATTAAATGCTTGAGTTTTGCATCCAAGTAAATGATTCCATAGATTCAAAGTTAATAGGCTGCATTTTCTTCAAATGAAAAACGTTAATTTTCTACACGCCCCACTAATAACTGTAAATTACTCAAAAATAAGGTGTGCAGATTGGAATGGACCTGACTTTTTTTAATATTGGATTTCTTGTGATTTAAAATTATATTATTCAAAATTATTATCTGCCACACTACCCAAGTATTTATTTAAATACACAGGAAAAAATATCTAATTGCACTGTACTGGAATCACAAAGATAGTTACGGTGTCTAATCTTTAAAATAGTCAGGAACTTGTCTTGAACAAAAAGCTTAGGACTAGGAAAAGTAGTTCCTACTAAAAAAAGCCTATTTTTAATTTAGAAGAGAAAGGTCCCAGCATGCAAAAATGCATCTTACTGTTCCACTATAAAATTGCATACACAATATGCCTTTGAGATGTATTTTGAGTATGTATTTACAAGTACTTTTAAATAAATACCTGTTATTATTTTAACCTAATAAAACAGAAATCCAAACACTATATGGTATCTACATAACCCTCCGTGCCTGTCCTAACAAAAACCTATGGTCCATCCAGCCGCAGCTGCAGCCTGCAGAGCGGGGCTTTGAAGTTGACACTGGAGGCAGAAAGTCCCCATAAATGCAGAGGAGGTTCGACTGTGACTCACACAATCCACCTGCAACCCACTTACAAGGAAGTGGACTTAACACTAAGTCATAAGTAAATTTTATCATGTTAATTTTCCAACCTCTGCTGTGCTTACAAAGAGCAGTACCAGTTACCCCTATCAACTTCAAAGTCTCGTGACAGTTTCTGGCTACAGCCACACAAAAACTTTATCAGCAAGCAACTAGAGCAATTTCCTCAGGCTGTTTTGCATCATCGGCTTCCTTGTTCATTTCATTTCTTTTTAAACGAAGAGGAAACAGAGGAGATTTGTCCCTGCTAGAGGACAGCGGGGCACCAAGGAGTTTGACAGTTTGACTATTTTAAGACCTAGCTGCCTGACACGTGGCTCCTCTGCCACTCACTTACACTATTCCTTCACTAAATATTCTAGAAATAAGCTTATTTCTACACTCAACTTTAGCGCATAGTAGGATCTCTCAAACTTGACTGTATGCAAACGCTGGGGTTAATTATCAGAAAAGTGTGAAAGGGGAGAGCGATTTTCTAAAGGTCTAGTCTCTTTCTTCAAAGCTTTAATTTTAATCGTGCCAGTCTGAAGTTTACATGGAATCTAAATACATCTGAAAGACTTTATTCTAGAATAATTGGGACGTAATTTCAATCAGGGACTAAAAATTTAATAACTACTTTACAAAAGTAAAAGCAAAGCAATGAAGTCATTAGTGTTCTAGTATAGCATTAAGTTAAAAATCGTTTGAGAACCGCAGAAAAGGAAGAAAAGGGAGGGAGAAAAGATTAGGTAGCAGCTCATTCTAACAAAGAGGAGCTGATGCATCAGTGGACCCTGGCAAAGTTTGTGTACTAGTATCTCAAATTCTCTGGAAGGGGAGCAGGGCATATGATTACATGGCTTTGTGTTAAACTGGAAACCTCATCTTATTTTTCAATCTTCAGATTTCACAGTATTGATCTCATTAAGCTAGTGTTTTCACGTTGTCACTGCAGTAAATGTAGTTGCTGTGCCAAACCTGCGGAGTAATGTTGCAAATTAATGACGAGTATTTAATAATTGCCGTGGAACTACATTTAACTGCAGGTCTAAACTGAACTGAGTGGTCAAACACAGTGGTAAAACCACTGCTGGCTGAAGTGATAAAAACTAGTCATTAGTCCTTACAAGAAAACACTGTAAGATTTTAAGCAGCAATGTAGAAACTGTTGGTGCTTATTTCCAAAGGTATGGAAGAAAAGTTTTCCCTGTGGTCAAATGTTCCAACAGATTGTTTTTTTCTAGTCAGTTTAAAAAAAAAAAGAGAGAACTAATAAATCTGATAGTCCTTCAGGTGAGATATTTTTATGCAATTGCTGCCATCAAAATACAGCTGATGTGACACTTTTAGGTATCAGATGAAGGACACGCACTAAGTATCAAACAACAGTTTGCCTTAGACAACAAGAACTTATGATCACCAATGCAGTTACAAATAAACGAGATAAAAGAACTTCTAATGTTTCATAAGAAATTTTCAATGTTATTCTATGCTTGCAATATAGCGCAAATTGCGCAATTTTGAGAAAAGATTAAACAAGGCAAAAGAGACAGCTTTTCTACTTACTGACAGGATCTGAGAAAGATAACTACGAAAGCAAACTTCCAAATTACTATAAATGCCAGACAAAAATAGAAAGCGAAGTGTCAAATGATCTTTGCCATTTGTTCAGCCAAAAAAAAAAAAAAGAACAAAAAAGAAAAAATCTCTCTTGAGCATAGATACTCTGAACCAATGTCATACATGTGATCACGACTTCATTTTAATCTGTTGAAAAAAGGGGAAGAGTGGAACACTGGGGAAGTTCAAAAATACTCTCTGCTATCATAAACTTACAGTTGATTAATTGAAAGGGGAGGACTGAAATTTCAGCTTTCCAGTAACAGTCTGATGTCACTTTAAGCAAGATTGTGCCTCTATATTTGTCTCTGACTACCTTAATCTGTATATTTGCAGTGAACATAAGGAGGACTTTGATCAAAACACAACATGCATTTTACACAACAAGGAAGTCTACAGAGAGGCACTACATTTACAAAAGCAATTGAAGGTGGTTTCAAAGGGAGTTGACAGATTAGAGGATGATGACACTGCCGCTGCAGTCTCAATGGAAATCTGGCTTGATCTAATTAACAACAACGAACTAGAACCACGAGAAGATAATTCAAACATGATTTAAAGAAGTTATATTACCTTTTTACTAGCGTAGTGATGGAGCCTTTCCCTTACTGATCACAGAACAACTCACAGGTTGAACACAGAACAAGAATAAAAGGCCTGATATCCTTAATTTACCTCCAGCATTTGAAATTGAAGCCCAAATATTTGACTACAGAAGTAGGGAACATCCATGTATTCACATGAAAATGATAAAAAATTGTTAGAGTCATGCTCACGACCACTTGAGTGAACTGGGAAACCAAAATGGAATATTTTTAAGATGTGACTACACCTTAGTGTTCCAACAGAACACAGTAAATGGAGCACAGCACACAGGACAACTCGATGTCTCTTTTGACACATCTGTGTACATGCATCAGAAAGCTCCCAGGTGATTCCCATCCCCTTTTTGCTCAGATTCCGCACCCTAGGAAAAATGCACTGGGAGGAAAACTTCCCACCAATCCTGAACTTATTCAGGCTCATAGTTTAAGCCAGTAACAATGACGGTGACTGATTTGTGCTGACATTTCCACAACTGTCATTACTAGGTGACTGCTGCCCATATGGGGCCTGTAGCACAGGAATTTCTGTGAATCTTAGTCCTGATGCACCTTTTGTACTAAAAACACTTTTATTGGCTCTTCTGACTCACTGTCTTCTCTGAATGACAATCACTGCCACTAAGACATAATGTAACGTGTTTAAATGCATATATGCTCCTGTACGCGCATGTATAATGACATATAATCATCCTGGCATTTAATCATTATGGTATTGCCACTGGAAGCATTTTACGGGTGGGAACTACGGTAATGATTTACTGCATTCATAGCACATATAACTTGGCCAGGGAAAATGCAGCAGCCATTAGGACACATTTTGAGTGCTATTTGACCACCTAAAAGACAAGGAGACTGGGAATCTCCAAATAAGTGAATTTTTCCATTCTCCTTGCAGTTTTATCTTCCTGCTTTTTAACTCTTGCTCATTGAATTTTAAAAAAAACCTCTCTAATTGCAACTGGCAGGTTCTGTTTCCTTCTAATATTACTACATAGAAATAATACTACCTCAATAGCAAACTGGCAACTACAGCTCAGCACTTCCTACAGTATATACCTCTTCCTATATTGATTCAGGCATTTTTCCTCTTTAGTCCTCAAAATTATATATATATTTTTACCTCTGTGTCATAATTTTGTAGGCGTCTGGAAGGAAGCATTCTGTGTTCTCCATCTGGAAAGGGTCAGCATCACAAATCTTGTCATCTGTCCGTCCATAGTTAGCACTTTCTATCATAATAACATCGCTTCCTGGACACCGGAGGTCAATGGAGTAGCCTTCGCAGGAGAGCTCCCTCCTAACCAAACCAAATGGTAATGCTGCTCGGCTGAAACCTAAAAAAAAAAGGGGGGAAAAAAAAGGGATTGAACCTAAAGGATATATTGCATTGCACTATTCTTTTTCTGTCACACAGGCACAAACTCTCATCAGTGTGCTAAAGGAAGTGCACCTTTAAACAGTTTGACCTGGTACCTTGTCAAGTGAAGCGTCTTTCATTAAACTGTCACATCCCTACACTGCTGCTGCTGTGCTCCCTTAATCCGGCAAAGGAGGAAATTCCTCTTCACTTCTTCTAACCTTTGCCAGAGCAGATAGTGGCACCTGTCTGCACGGCTGCAATGCGTGCTCCTGTTCCCACCTCTTTTCTCTCTGCTTCTCTCTCCCCTCTTTGGGCACAGTCAGACAGGCCACGTTCGAAAGCGGTAAGGAGCAGAGCAGGCAGGATTTGTGAATGCAGAAGTTATTTAAAAACAAACAAACAAAAAACCGAAGCCATAGTAACAACTTCATTAGTCTTTCTTAATTTGTATCTTCCTTTTTTCAGGGAGAGTTTGTTTCTTTTGCCTTTTTTTTTTTTGTCCTCAGCGTGGACACGTCTGTGCCACCAGATCCAACACACATGCCAATACCTTACCTAGTTGAACTTCAGTGCTCCTCACTGCGCCTTTTACACAAATTAAACCACAGACACATAAGATTTTGAACAAATATATAAATGATCGGTACAGCCAACTGCAGATGTGTGCTGTATAAAATCTTCCCGGCCCTCCCAAAAATTATGTATTTCAGATCACTCTAATTTTTAATATGTTTTTCAGCTTGAGAGAATTCCTAAGATAGGTGACTTCTCTAAGAGTAACGAAGCAGTATCAAATGCTTTAGAAGCAAAACAACGGTCCAGATACGCATCCAGATGTTTTGTCCTTTATAGGTATTTCTTTATGAAAAAAATGCATTGCGTCAAAAAACAATTACAGCTTTATACTACACTTCCTTGTGCATAGCTGCTGGTGTATTATTATTAAACAGAATAGTTCTGCTTCTTACAAAAGGTGTGCATTACTGTCCTTTGGAAGACAAGTTGAGTACCATGATAGTGTTAAATACCTAGTTCTTTAAAATAGTAAGTACTTTCTAAATTTTCAGCAGAATCACAGATATTTTCTATTTTTAAAAAAAGTCATCCTAATACAGTGGCATAAGGCCATTAATATTTCAGCGCAGGCTGCTGGAGACAAGTTGTGACAGCAAAGAGAAACACCTAGTAAGTATGGAAAGTTGGAGCTCTACGGTGTTTTGAAGGCAAAGAAAATAAACTTTTCTTAAAAAGGAAGATGTGTTAGAAGAGGCAAGGAAGCAAGGATCTAAAAAGATCAACAACTTGAGATAACCCCTTGATAGTCAATTTTCACACGAACCAGAGGCTGTCACTTTTTCTACTGAATTAATGATCTGTGGATTAAAACTCCTACTGTACGAAGATAATTATCTGTTAGGACTGCAAAAAAGAGCTGTTGATAATGATCACGCCACCATCAGGACGTGGCTCCCTGGCAGCCAGAGCCCACCTTCCCGGACGCCCCTCCTCTTCCTGCCGGCTCCCGCCTTCCCCTTGGCACCAGCACCAGCTTTTGTCCAACTTGTGCAGCAACTAATGCCAGCGGCTGGGCTGGCTCTAACCTCCCTGTACTGCAGGAGAAGGCATGAGGTCTCAGACGACCAGCTCTTTGGCTGGGCGGGAATTCACCCCAGGAATAAGGGGAAGGCCAGAGCGCAGGAACCGGGTCTGCTTTTACTTTCACATTTTGTGGAACCAGTACATGAAACCGGCACCGTTAGTCTGGCAATATGTTTCAGTGTTGGTTAATAAGGAAAGAAGCCATATTGCTGTGGAAAGCACCACAGTTCCATCTCAAACTCACTCCCAGACGTCGGTTTGCCTGCACGCGCCATGCACAATAGCAAACACTATTATTAGAGGCTTGCTGAAGTATCCTGAGCTGAAAGCTGGAAAGAGCTAAAACACGAATCCGTCACATTAACGCCCTACATGTTCCTCCCATGCAGCAAATTAATACAACGAAGACAGAAGCTGCTCACGGCTCAGTGAGGGCGTGAAATGGGCACAGAGAGGGGTACGCACAAAGCCCCCACCACACATGCATACAGCGGCTCCTTTGATTAATTACCATCACGACAGCCGCGGTGGGACCAAATATAATGCTGCTAGTGACTGCCATTCCTACACCCTACCGCTCCTGTCAAATTTAATGCCGTCCACAGAAAGCTCATCCCTCCAGCTGGCGGCAATGGTGCCTGTATTTCCCGCACTCGGCAGGGCTTCCCCCGGCACAGCACGGCCGGGGGAGTCTGGCCACCCCCCCTCTCTCTCCCTGCATCCCACCCGAGCCCCACACGTGCTGTCACACGGATGCACGGCCCCACTTTTGGGTTCTGATCAACAAGGAGGGGAACAGTGACTTCGGCTACCCAAGGGAGACTGTTGCAGGAGGGCAGAGCGGGGAGGGTATGGCCGCGGAGGTGTCAGGAGCTGCGCGCCCAGCAGCGGGGTCAGATGTACGGATCGTCGTGGGGCCAGGGCTGGCAAAGCCACACCGAGCTACCTGCCACAAGCACCGGCCCCTTCCTGCAGATACTGCAGCACAGCCTCCACTTCTGCTAGGAAATACCTTGAATCCAAACACAAGACCTCCACAGTTTGCTACAGAGATCAGCTGCCTGCAAATCTTGTTTCATCATCTATGGCAACTGCTAGAAGTGCTACAAATGTGTTTTATCCTGCAATTTTTCCCCCTGCAGGCATCCATGAGAAGTTCTGTATTAGGACAAACATTAAAAATACTAGAGCAACGTTAGATCACTTCACAGGCAACAGAGGACATACCTGAGATTGTAATGTAGGTGCTACATTGCAGAAGCAGCAAGCAATAAAGCAAAAAAATGCAGCATGTGTGAGGTGGGGAGCCAGCTCTAAGGAATCTCTGTGGCACAGAAAGAATTTTAACTAAATAAAATAAATAAATTTAAAGTCCACTAACAAAGCCGCTGCGATCTTTATTCTGAAGCTTTATTTGTAATCATTTCCGATCAACAAAGAAAAAATAAGCATATCAACAAGCAAAGTGTAATTCAATCCATCTTGCAACCCTGACAATCGAAGAAAGAACTAGTGGGAGGCCCTGTGAGCAAAAAATCAATATTGCAGCTTTGTGCCGTGCAAATGTGAATACTGCCAAATAGCAGTGCTTAGGGTAAAATGAACTGTTTTGCTCCATTTTCTCCTCTCTGAACAAATGATTTTGAAACGACAGCTTTTTTTGGAGCTATAAAATGTCAAGCAATAACTCCCTGCGCTTTAGGCAAGTGATTGGAATAAATACCTCTTGGCAACAGGTGCAATGACTTAGGACTGAAATTCATTTACATTCAGGAGATAATTTCCGATAAACAGATGCACTGCCACAGGATGGAAGTCTGAGCAACCGGCATCTGAATGCTACTGCCTGGTTCTGCATCATTCCAGAGCTTTTAAGACGTAAGTATGTGGCCCTGTCCATAATTACTGTTGTCACCGGTAACTTTGTATCTCCAGTGCAATTCCTCATGAATATTTTCAGTACTGTATTTCCTAACCAACCTGTGTTCAACCTGCTGCCTGCCTGCCTTACTGTACCTTGCATAAACCTATTTTGTTTGGCCGTCCTCCTGCAGTTGAAATCAACATTCCTCAGTCTTGCTGCTAATTGCTCCAAGGCAAACTGTGCTACGGATGACACCGCTCCTGCTGTCTGCCGCCCAAGAGCACAAAGTGCTTCCCGATGGCAAAGACCTTCCCGGTGCCGGGGCTGGGACTTCCAGCAGAACCTAAACATTAACTCCAGTAAGCGTCTATTACCAAATGCAGCATATGCTGTCTCTGATTCATTCGCGTTTGTATATATTAATCAGTGTTGCGTTGCCTTTTTTTTTTTTTTTAAATGGAAGAAGATTAATATCTAATGAGGAAAAGACCGTGGTTTCTGTCCTGCTGACCATTTTGATTACAGAAAAGCTTCCTGGCAAACATATGTTTCCTGCACGTTTTATCTGCTCATAAATTAGTTGAGTGCAGGCTCTTCACTGAAAGAACAAAATAAACTGCTTTTGTGAAATCGCATTTCTAAGAAAAAAAGGTAGAGGGGATTTTCAGTCGTAACATTCATTCTTTAATGCTTTGTTGATCGATCCATGTAGAAAAACACACGGAGAAAAAAACCTAAATGAAACATCACAAACAAAAATCTTTCCTCTTATACTTTAGTCTATGAAATGAAAAAATACAAGACCTATCAAAGAAACGTAACTCAGAATCGTGTTTCAGAAATACATTAAATTCACATTTGGCTAAAAACTGATTTATTTAAGTTTGCAATGCCTTATTTACGGTCTTGGTTCCTTTGTAAGAAATGATTTGTCTTTAGAAAGATAACCTAAATTTGTCAAAGTGCAAAGAAAAGTTAATAATTCACAGCATCCTGCCCACTAGCTTACCATCTTTTTGAGCTGTCAATAATAAGAGAGTGTGCCAAGTTTGGTAGATAAAAGCAAAAAGGCACCACCACATTTGAATGTTCACCTCATCCAGAGGAAAAATAGTGGAATGTAAACAGGCTAACATCAGTACTCCTCGACATCAGAAGCAAGGAACCTTTGATTAAAACTTAAAGCACAGAGAAAGTCAACATGGAAATATAAAATTATTTCAAAGAATGCAGCTACTGGAAGAACTGAGAATCCAAAACAAATCTTTGCAAAAATAAATATATATGTCTCTGCGAGCAAGGAAATATTGCTTCTTGTGTTATTTGGCTCTAACAGAAAGGTCTTTTGAAAAGAGCACATCTTTTCAAACAGAATGTTTACAGTTGTCTCTTTCACAATCTCTTTTATTTTACCAAATCACGCAACATGATGATTCAAGTTCTACACAAGATGAAGTGATGCATCTTGGGCAGCATTTCAATAATATATGTTCAACAAATGCAAAGCCCGACGTAAACTGTGCTGAGAACCCTCTCCCTCTCCCAGGGAAGTGTGTACGTGCACGCACGGAGGGTGCACAGAGACAGCTGAACATACTTCGCCATCTGAAAATCATGCAAATGCTCAACATGGGCTCTGCAAAGCTTCTATAATTCCACAGAAAAGCTTCAGCATCCCGCAGTTCCTAAAGAATCCCACGAACTGTGTCAAGGGAGACTTTTCTCCCGTCTCTCAGCACCGTATATATTTCACACAGACAAGCATGCTATTTTGTTAAACAGCTTTTAAATTATCCAATCCTGGTCAACAGATCACTACCAACTACTACAAAGACAGAGGCAATTTAAATGACAACTGTGCTTTCTAATTCTATCTTTGAAGGAAAAAAAGTCATTCTGGCAAGCATGTCTATTAAAAGATTACATTGGCACAGTAAGAGCTTCTGATACTGCACAGAGGTCTGGAGTTCACAGCACTCGGCTCTTCTTTCAGGGAAAGCCAGCAGCCAGCGCACGGCTCGCCC
The DNA here is from genome assembly GCF_963924245.1 of Chroicocephalus ridibundus. Lineage (NCBI taxonomy): Eukaryota > Metazoa > Chordata > Aves > Charadriiformes > Laridae > Chroicocephalus > Chroicocephalus ridibundus. The sequence continues at coordinate 15,437,249 of NC_086291.1, read as the reverse complement.
GCCCGGCAGCCCGGCAGACAAAACCCCACTGTTCGGTCGGGGTAAAATTAGGCAGGAAGCGATCATTTGAAAAACATTCTCCTACAGCTGTATTCCCTGCCATTTTAAGTATAGACTCATTATTTTCATTTAGGATGCTGGAAGGAGGGGACATCTAGAGAAAAAGGATAATTTAGTGAAGGAAATCTGTTTTCTTGTAAGAGACAGCTTTCTCTTTTTTTTTTTTTTTTTAACTCATTCACACAATGGGATTAACTCAAAACAAGGTACGTGAAAGTATGTTCATTACTTGAATTTTAAAAAAGAGACCCGAAGTCCTTAAGAACAGACCTGACCATTTAAACGTGCATATAAATTACACTGAGACAAGGCATATATTTCATTGAATAAATCAGCTGTGAGGGGTGTTTTTTAACACTGGTTTCTAGACTTCAGTTTTGCAGACTAAAATCTGGAAGCCTGTCTCTTACAAAGCAGAAGCATGTCAATTGCTATTAAAAAAAACTTTTAGAAATATTAAGTACCTAATGATGGGGCTTTATCAGTAACTTTTACATTTTATTAGACTGCGATTTAGTCTTAAAAAATTTTAGAATTTCAAAAATCTTTGTCAAATTTTAGTGTTTTTCAAGATTCAGTGTGAGCAGCAGAATTACAACAGCAAGTAATTTTCTGTAATTATATACTTAATATTCAGTGTACATAAACATGAAGTATGCCTGATTAATGAAATTCAGGACAGAAGCCTGAGTTACACCCTCTGACTCACACCAGGACGGGTCCTGCATTCCAGGTTCGCTGACACTTATTACAATTTTCCTTTTACTTTTTCCAGTCTCCATGCAATTCTCAAAAACATCCCTGTGAGGCTCTCTTCAGCAAAAAAAGAGTCAGGGCTTACCTGCTTTCTGCACCTTGTTGAATGATTCAGCAAAACCTAAAGTGAGCAGCAGCATCTCAGCCTTTTTAAGTCACACCGTCGATCCTTCCCGTGTATGGCTGGCAAGGATCTCATTTACATTCTCCTAAACAGCTCTCACCTCTCATTCGGAAGGGTGAGAATATGTCTCTCCAAGGTAGCAGAATTAAGGTGGTTTTGGTTTTTTATTATTTTTTTTGTTGGGATTTGTGTTTTGTTTTTTGTTAAATAGCAGGAGAGAAGAGAGTGCTACGCTGACAGACCTGCAGACTGAAGTCCTTCAATCATCCGGAACAAGTGCAGCCCAGACAGCAGCCGTGCACGCATCCCCACATAGTCCATCACGGCTCAACCCTATTTTGAAGGAATCACCACTATGGGAAAAGAGATAGTTTGGTCTTCATGCCCATTTAATCCTTCACCTCCCTGCTGGGGCTGCCACAAGAGTGCTAATTAATGCTAAACTGTGAAAATGGGCTTCTGCACTTTGAATCCAGCCACACTGAAACTGGATAGAAACCACTAATTCCTTTAATGAAAGTCACCAAACCAGAGCCTGGTTCCTGGCAGCGTTTTAGCAATGTCTACATATGGCAGATGGAAACCATGTGATCTAAACATGAAAGTCTAAATATCTAGTGTAAAAATATGCGTGTTGTTCAGTTCTCACTTAGAACCAAATTTTATTCTCATATGCATGCACCTTTCCCATCCCCTTCAGTGGGAGCTGTATGCATGAGAGCAAAACTTTGCCCTCTTGATCTAAAATTATCCCAGTTTGAAACAGTATTCATCTGTCAATGATATTTCTTCTCTTTTGCCAGCCAGATGTCTGTTCTCAGGCTGCAAGAATCTCCTTCCTTTTTTCCTTCACATCATACACACTTGATCCTCTGCCAGCTTGCAGAAAGCACTCTACCCTTTTCTTTCTTGCCGTTAAATACATTGCATCTTCAAAATTTCTCAAGGCAAATAAGTCCCATGGTCTCTGTAAATCCCCCTCCTGGAGGTTATCTCCAGTTTACCAACTGTGAACTCTCTGAGCACACCACCTGTCAGGAAGGAGAAGCTTCTGAATCAGAAACAACCTCCAAAACAGGGAGGTAAGACACACAAAGCCTGATGTGTCAGAAATGTTGTGTCAACAGGATTTCCCGTTGAATTATTTCCCCTGCACAGGATGCCGGTAGCAGAATAAAAATAAATATTCTTTTATTTTCTATAAAAATGTATTTTGACAACAATTTATATTTCCAGTTATCTCTATCATTTTTGATTGGAAACCATGCATTGAGGAGGGGCAGGGGAAGAGGAAAGAAGAATGATTTCCATCAGCAGTATTCAGAGTGAACCACTGACAAAAGAAATATGCTTTTGTTACCATCTTTAAGAAACCCAAAGCCTTGTGTCACCTCAGAGATTGACAGAAACCATGCAGAGATGTACCATTTCCTTGGGAATATGTGCATTGGTGGAAGTTAAATCACTCCAGCAGATGACATGTTGGTTACCAATAATAACCCTTGGTGTGCTGTGTACATTGCCTTCTTAAACGGGTTATACTCTAATCTGTTTAAGAAAGCAAAACATTGAATCTCACTAAAACGTAGAAACTGGAGCCTGATAATTCTGTCTCATTTTAAAGAAAATGTTATTCTACAAGTGCCAGAGTTTAAAATATCAAATAAGGGCCTAGTGCTAAAAAATGGTCACAGATTTAATTAAAAATATTGTGCAATTGCTAACACATGGTAATATTTGAAATCACAGTTGTAAAATTACAAAGGGGGCATTTTCGTGTTTGCAAACAGAACTATATATACGTTAGAAATGGAATCATGCAACAATGCAAGAGCTCATATACTCTCATTTCCATAAAATGATGGGGTGGAGTCAATTGTCACAGTATAATTTACAGTGGAAAAGTTATGTGGTTAATTTTAATGACGGCAAGCCACTTAAAGAGTGCTTGTAAGTATGCAAATAGCACAGCAATCCCCCTTCTTGTTCAGTATAGCTTCTGAAACATTTCTGAGGACTCAGGAGTAGAAAGAAGAAACATAATGGCTCAAGATCCCGCAGAAAAAACTGTTAAACCAAAATACACAGTCACAGCTTTTGAAAACAAGGAGAAGAGCAACGTGATGAATGTACTTTAAGGTAAATGTGCCGTCACTTCAAATATTCCCACAAATAGATATGAGACAAGAGTAGCAAGCAATCTCAGAAAATGCCTGTCAGAGTGAAAGGCTTTCTTCCTGACCTTACCTTCTATGAAATATTTGTGGATTTCTAAAAGACCATTATAAAGAGGAGAGGGATATACCAGACATAGTTTTTACAACAAACCTAAGGTTCTGGCACATTCTGGGAATCATGGAATAATCCTACATAGATACTTGAGAGCATCCTCTGATAATAAATTGCATGAAGAAAGAAAAACTATTTATTTGTTTATAAATAAATAGGTAGTTTTTAAAGTCCTAAGGAACATACGCTGTTCTATCATGCTCCCAGGGAGTAAGAATGGCAACACAGGTACCACGTCCAGAGTAAATACAGGAAATATGCACCTCTGCTACTCTGTAAAACTGCTAATTACCTACGAAGGAACTGCATATCCATATGCCTTACTGCAAAACAGACAAGGGAGATAAAGCGACAGGATAGCTAAATTCCACCTGGACCCAAATTCAGGGCTTCTGAATTTGGATTCTGGTTCTTAAGCCTGGAATTTGCTTCCACCCCACCCCCCAGCTGTCACAATATGGATGCAAGAATGCTCTCAGCTTTTAGAGAACCAGCTAATGAGTGCTCAAATGAAATAAATGAAAAATCAGGATCCCTGAAATCTCTCTCTGAGTATGAAGACAGAAAGTAAACAATTTTCCATAATTATGTGATAAGAGTTCCATAATTAATGCTATTTACATTAGAAAGTAACAAAAGGGATGAATACACACTGTAACACAACACAGAAAGGAAAACTTCGCATTTGCTAATTACTTCTATTTAGAAGCACACATCTAATAGCTGAAAGACTGTGCTTCCAAAGCTGTCCATTGATCTAACACTACCAGTAATAAAGGAAAGGACTAGGAACACCGGACCAGTGGAAAAAAATCATCATTAGGGGCCCAAGTGTAAGCTCAATACCCAGCAAGAGAGAAGTACTGCAGCGGTACGACAGATGTGGAAGGTAAAGTAATTTCCTCACTAATTCATGCATTTTACATAGTGCTTCACCATACCAGGTCACAGTTTTCTTTTAAAAAGATCTTTCCCTACGTATCTAAAGCAAGTGTTTCAGGAGGAGGCAGCTGTGGAGTATAAAAGATCCAATTGCTCCACTTTTTTCCACACCACCTAAACCAACACTTTCCTACCGAAAGCGCTGTGTTCTCCTGATACATTATTTAGGTGTACAAACAGGCGGACAGCTTCCGCAAGTCAGAGGGGATGGCTCCTGATCCTACGGCGGGGTCGGGAGGGAGCACGGGGGCTGCCCAGCAGATGTGGGTCCCACAAGGCTGTTGCCTCCTTGCCGTCCCAGAGCATTTGGTGCCAGCCTTGCCCGGATGACTGCCAGCCTCTGCTCGCAACCACCCAGTCCCACCGCTTGTCGATCCGTTCACATTGTTGTTTCTTCTACAGCGGTGAGTTTTATTAATCAAGATAATTTCCAGAGAGAGCTCAGAGCATGATCAAAGCAGCCGTTATGGCAGCGTAATTGAGGAGGGAGTTGTTAATCTTCCGGGGATGCCAAGGAGGGAAGGAGAAGGTTAGGGGTGTCCAAAGGAGGCAGGAATGAGCAGGTGTTAGGGTAACTATTTAAATTAGGCATCCTGACACAATCATTTATAACAGAGGCTTTAAACTCCCTGGAAGGCACTAAAGCTGGATATCCTATCTATTCTGCTTCATAAGGAAGCTGCATTTCTTTTGGTACAAATAACGATTTTCTTAAGTCTGCGCTACCACAAAACAAGCTGTATTTAATGAAACTATTCACTGCAACTTATTCAATCCCACAATAGTACTGCAGTGCCTTTTGCGTCTCTGCCACTGATGAATTTGGAGTCCAGATCCTTAACTGGTTTCAGCAATGTATGGCCCGTGTTATCTTTAAATACACAATAAGGACAATGTTTGAACTCCAAAACCAAAAAGAACCCTATTTCTCATGACAGTTTCCACATACACAAGCCTCTAGAAGATTACAACGGTACTTCAAGAATCAAATGCAAAATACAGAAATAGTATTATCTCCCACTGAAACGCTGTCATCTCTGAACGATGTGTTGAGATCCAACATTATACAACTCTTCATAGTAGTAATTTTGTAATATTTTATCTACTTGAAAATAATAGGGAATTTTAGGTAAGCAGAATCTTAATTACCCCAATTAAGTTCTCATCCTGCATCACTAATGTCATTGGGAGCTTTGTCATTAACCTCAATGAGTGCAGGATAGATTCCTTAGAATTTAACCTGGACACTCAATATTCTTGTTCTAACGAAAAATGCATTAATGAGCTTCATTATTCTACCCCATTTTAAATAAGCATCTTCAGCAGTCAGTTTCCCTCCACAGCCTAATGGGGCACTGCTGCATTACTGAGCTAGGACTTGACACAAGAGTGTTTGGGTCACTCTAAGTCTTTTTATGGACTCAACGAGCTTCGCGTTCAGCCCACCAAGGGAAGAGCAACACCTATTGACTCACTTCAGGAGCTCCCTGCAGTAAAGATGATGAAACGTGCATAAACTTTTAAAATTAGAACTGGGGTGGTACAGCTGAAAGACTACGTGTAGTAAAGTAAACACAAATAAAACTAAAATTCCTCCCTATAATTAAAAAATGACACTATTTTTCTATATAGCCTGCATAGAGGATGCTCAGCCCATTTCAATCACTACCTTTTTTCCAGTCATCTACTGGGACACATTATGGGAAAGCTTGTGATCTTCTGTGACCTTCATTTTATTTTATTAAATGCAGCAGACACCTCATGCTGAATATGAAATAAAAAATATGCAACCCAGGGAAGTTCTTTAACAAAAAATGCCCTTTGGAGGACCCAGTTTCAGTCTTGATATATAATGGGACAGATTTGCCAATGACATTTGAATAAAAATCTCTATTATATATATTATTGTGTTCAAAATTCTATTCTGAATTACTAAATTTAGAACAGGCCCTGCAGACCACAATTCAATAAACGTGGGAAATACTTATTTGAAATACATGTGAAGTTAGAGCAGAGTAAATGTTCTTCCCATCTTGAGCTACATTTTAGGAGAGGATTTCTGTTTCAAATAGCTATCCAACTAGCAGGAGTAAAAAACCTCCCAAGTATCAAAATACACTCTGTTTACACAACAGTGGCTGATGTATTGCTAATAAAGCCTTCAAGGAGAAAATAATGTGAATTGCCCAAACAAGGGAAACTGGCACTAGCAGATACTACTTTATCTTTCCCATAGCTCTAAGGACAATTGAGAAGTATCACTTGTTGCAGTCCTCTGCTTTTGAAAAACTGGGGGGGGAGAAGGTTGGGGAGGGGGGAAGGGGAGGTGGTGAGCACAGATGTCTGTTATCCCTGCTAGTAAGTGCAGATTAACAAGTCACCGCCCAACATAATACCCGCTGAATGTGACTTAACTGCTGTCTGAGCGACCTGCCTAAAATTCCAAAGGCTGAATGCCGGAGCCTCATTTGTAGCTGGTTTAGAGCAACACCAAGGATAGGTGTAGCTGGTCACAACAACAGTGCGGGGGTATTCAAATTTGGAAGGGAGGGGACTTATGGAAATCCCTCTTCCTAATTAAATCAGAGAATGAGAGTTTGAAGTGGTAAATAATAAATCACAAAGAATCCTCAATCTGGTTGTCAAGGAAACCGGTATGCCTCTGCCATAATTGCTATGAGCCCAATCTTGCCCTTTTTGACATCAAGCCTTATCATGCATTCTGGTCAGAGACTGAGAAAGGAGCTTTTCTATTCCTCTCAGGGAGCCCGGTGACTGGTGGTGCTGCCGGAGCAGGCCGCGCCGCCGCCGCCTTCAGCCCCGTCCTCCTCCTCTCCGCAGTCATTAACTCGTGAGCCCCAGAACGCTGCCACCAACTCCTAGATTAGAAATGGGACCAACCGGCTTGATCGTGGCGTTGGAAAGGTCTCAGCAGCTGTGTCCACTAGAAAGGCATTCCTGATCTACCGTTGCTAACGCCTTGAGCCTGGTTATCTCGGCCCCTCACAAGTCCCAGGAATTTCTAGTTCCCCCGTGCTCCTGCTTCCCTGAGCACATCCTCCTGGAAGGAGGAATCAGCCGTTCATTTTACTCGTGGATGTGGAAGATGCTTATGAGAGAGATGAACAGGGAAAGGGAAGTAAGTATGAGACAAAATAAAAGCTTTCAAAAGCACAACAAAGTAGATTAAAAATTGACTCCATGCCAGCCATTCAGATAGCTTACTGCATCATTGTCTTTCTCTTCTGTGATGATAATTACCTTTTATAAACATATCCAAACTTGTTTTTTCCTTCTGTTTTTAGAGTCGTCGCACATCACCACTGGACACACACCAAACTTTGAGCACAAGCAATTCCCGGTACTTCAACGCCAGGAAGGCCAAAAAGAGGAAAAAGCTATATTAGTGTCTCTATCTCATCCTTCAAGAAATCCTGAAGCAGGTTTTAGAGGAAGTATCTTCAAAGTAAGGAAATAGGAGGAACAACGGGCAAGTACATTATGTTCCCAGCTGACTGTAAGCAAAAGAAAACCCAGAGAGACAGAGAAAGACTGTGGGAAGAAGAAAAACCTAAAATCTCCCTTTAGGAACTACGGAGAGAAAAAGACTACCAGAAAGGTTTCTAAAGGAAGAATTGCAACTGACTCTTGTTTGAAACACTGCAAGTAAGTGACTGTCGTCTTGCTATCTTACCAACGGATAAATCTTCTTTAAATTCCTAATCCTATTCAAATCAACAACCACCAAACCCAATTTCTTTAATGTATCTTTATAAATTTAATGTTATCAAAATATGTCAAAAGTAACACGACTGACAAACCCTAGTGATTTTAATCCTTTGCTGTATGTCATTCCAATGACCTTTGTTTCTTTCAGTACTTCAAGAATGCAAAGGATTCAGCTCAGGATCCAAGTTTCAAGGGGACACTCTGGATGCCCACTATATAATTCCTGAAATTTTATCATTACATCATGTTTGGGTAAATGTCATTTACAAATTTATTTTTATCCATTACTCAACGGGGTATAACATGTTAACAGCACTTTCTATTGTCTGTTCAGCTACTACTCAAAGAAAGTGATTTATTTAGTTTTATTAACTATGGCAACTGTCACATTTTTTTTTTTTTGGTTGATAGAAAAAACAAGCATCTCAAGAAAACATATGGTGCAATGCAGTTTTTCTGCTGCGATATTCAACTACGCCAACATAAACTAAGGACACTGATAAAAACCTTTGTTTAAAAGATCTGTAGACACACAATGGATAAAAAGTAATAAATGCTTGTTCCAGAGCATTGTTCCAAACCAAAATTAACCCTACTCCAAACCCAAACCCTACTCCAAATCCTACCCAAATTCCATCCATACTCCTCTTCAAGGAAGCACAATGTAGGTGTTTGGTAGCTAACAGAGCTCAGGCAAATTCATCTTTGACGTTTGTTCCAAAATAGTTCATAGGATCAGAGCATCATCAGATAATTCTGGCTGAAATGGACTCCTGCCTCTTTCTACTAGTTCAAAATATTCTTTAATCCAAATACCTCTTCCAGGTATAAAACCTAAGTTACATATAGGAAGAATTATTCCCACATAATTTAAAAACTGAAGCTTCTGTAGTTGTCATCCCAGTTAAAAAGGTACAATTATGGATTAATTACAGACAATTACGATAATGTATATTAGTATCTGTATCACTGTGTATGCCTCTAAAACTCAATCAATTTAAGACAAAAATAAAGAAAAAGACAAATAAAGGTTTCCATTAGAAAAGATAAAGCAAAAGCAAATGAATGTGCCATTTGGGTATAAACATGTTTATTTGCAAAGTATACATGTAGCATCCATCAGAAGAAAAAAGGCCTTTAGCTGATTTACAGATAATTTACTGTGGCACACTCTTACCACTATTTTATTCTTATTTGAAAAATTAGTCTAGATTCCTGAGCACAATGACAGCAACCAGTTTACTTTTATGTCTTTTGCTAAATTTCAGTGATCTTGAACCTTTAGGGCTAAACATCTCCGTGACAATCTATTTCTGTCATCCAAGAGTTTCACATTCTTCAAGATTCAAAGGACGGTGTCACTGGCTTTCCCAGTGACACAACATGCTGGAGGAGTTCAATATTAGCCAGACCCTGCTCCGTCATAATCCACTGTGAAAAAAATACCTCCATCTCTTCTGTTTGTGGGAAGCCATAACAACCTGGTATTTCTCCTCTGAACAACTTTCCAGGTGGTCAATTTGATTTGTCAATTCTTTAGAATTTTTATGTCCTCTGTTTTAGCAGTCTCTATCCATCATCTTCTGTCTTCACCTTTTTGCTTAGACTCCTGCAATTTTAAACAAAAGCCTTCAAACTTCATATTCTCTACAACACTAACCCCTGGACTTCAGTAAACTTTGCTATTATGCGGGGAGTTTTTGCAAGGCATTACTGGTTCTTTATCTGAAACCAACTTGTTACTCGTATGGTATGAACTGAAATGGAGGCAGTTTGTCCTGCAGCGGTGGAAGCCACGGGCGTCCCACCTCTTTGTGTCTGTGGTAGCCCGCATGGCGCAGCAGCGGGCACGCCGCCTCCCTTGTTGCTGTGAACTTCAACTCGCTGTCCTGAGTTCAGACTGGCCAAAAGCTGTGCCGCAGGGTAGCGCCGAGCTGACCATCGGCTGGTGCCAGATCTGGGTTTATTAGGTTGGGCGGGGTACCACTGAACTGTAAATAAGCAGTTTCCAAACAGTTCCAAGCTCAAACGCAATTTAATATGTCTCTGTATAGTATCATGCAGCAATATCCACGACTCTCTCCTGCAGTAGTTATGAGAAATGGTTATTAATTTTAATTGGCCTAAGCTAGCTTTTAGGGAAATTATATCTTCAGGCTTCATCACCTATCTGAATAGCCTCTTTTTGCAGTTACCAATGCTATTTATCTACTAAGACATACAGGCAATGCGTACGGTATTTCCTCACAGATTACCAACTATATTAAGCAAAGATGACTGGAAGCAAAACAGAAATAAAAAATTAAAGGCAATTTGAAACAAACTGGCTGTGATGCTCATTTATAGGCAATTTATCCATAGGCCTCTTTCTGGGAGAATAGGGTGAGACTGAAAACAAACACCAAAACAGCAAACCACAGCATTCCCCTTTGTGAAAATTACATAAACTTTCTGTTCAGGAACAAGCTCTGGGTGCAGGACAATGTTCCAGTGGCTCTTTTCCTTCACAGCTCTCCTGCAGGACCCTGATGGAATTAGATGTAGTTCATAATCCCCCACTCAAAACAAAAATGAAAATTGTCTTGGTGTCAGATTCAACATAAACACATCCTAGCTGCATGGGACCGATAATTTTAAAGGTTATCACTGCTACTGATTTTTAAAAACAAAACATTTCCCATTGTCATAACAATTTTACAGACTAATAAATCAGAAGCCCTTAGATTTCTACAGTTCAATTTTAAACATCTCCTCTTAGTCTTTGGACGCTAACCCTGCAACAGCCACAGGTGACGGTGTATCAGAAGAAGAAATGAGGGTTATCTCACCCAGGTAGCTAGTGAGAAGCTTTACGAGGGCTTTCCCATCACCTTTCTTCACCCACATAGCAATAAGCCAGCCAGTGGGACAGAGCAGCTAAATTTGTTCAAGTCTTGCTCAGTAGGTTGCTGGAACTAGGACACTGCAGAACATCAAAGTGGAGGCAGTTTTACCACGAAAAACAAATTTGGCACTAATATGAAATACCTGACAGTTTGGAGTCTAAAACTTAATCAGTTCTGAAGGTCTGGGCTTTATGAAAAGTAACCACTGAGACACCAGCAGAATAATCCAATGAACTGGAATCTGTGGCTTCAATTTTTTTTTCTGAAAATATCACATTTTCTCTTAGGCTTGCAAACAGTTTGAACAAGTGGCCTTTGCAAGGGGTAATTTAGTAAACAAAAAAATGTTACCTTGTGAATTAAAACTACTTTAAATAGAATCTATTGTGACCACAATTCATATTAACATGACAAGCTCTTACAGAACGCCTTTTCAAGGAAAGAAATATATTCCTTGTGTGTTCAAGTATAGAGCCATAAACCATATGAGACCCTATTTATTTCAAATTTCCCATGATGCCATTTACTCCAGCTTTTAACCTTTTATGTGACATTGAGCTATTTTACAATCATAAAATAGTAGAAAAAACGACCTGTTAATTTGAAAGGGACACATTACAACATCTCTCCCCGGCACTATAATATTTTAATTTCTTTTTTCAAGGCAAACCAGTTGGAAAGTGACCATCTGCTAGTCTGTTAGTACTACTGAAGCAAAGTAATGCACAAAATGTCCTCCTTTCCCAGCAAGAGTAGAACCATTAACTGAAAGGAATTTAGGATATTGTCATGTGAGTTTAACAGATTGATTCACAACAAAATTTCTTTAATTACTGTTAAATACACTGACTATAAGGTGATGGTACAGAACTGCTGCCCATTGTGTGACATCTAGAGCAGTACAAGAGATCTGAACTTTTCAAATAAATAAATTAGTATTACCAAATTTCCTATGCAAATTGTGTTCTTCTATTTTGAGTGTGAAGCTAAATGCAAGCACACTTTTACAAGTACAGTTCTATTTCTCACTTCAAAATACACAATGTGCTTTGGACACTGGGTAAGTTTTCAATATCACTTAAGGTTCTGAATATTTCAAAACAGTTGATAACGGCAGTGAAAGAGGAAACTCGACAAGCTCTCCATGCTGATAAATATAGAACTTTTTGGATGAGTAGAGCTCAATGGAGCCGTAATCTTGGCTGGCACCTGTACATGATACTATAACACATACAGCTAGAACTGCAAGTTTGTGAGAATAAATTAAATTAAATTCACATTCATGTTAGCACTTTAAAAGATGTTGTCAGTACAACTTTGTATGCATCAAGCCACTGCACTTTTGAAAGTTTTACCCTAAAAGGTTTAGAATTCGAACACGCTGTTCTCTAAAGGTTAGGAGATAAACTGACCGTATCTAAATCGGCCTTTATCCACATTATTCATACCTGTACCTTCTCAACATACCTAACTAAACTGCAAATTAGGCTGAAAATGAAGTAACTGCACTTCAAACTGTTAAATTCTAAAAGAGTTTATCGTATCTTGAATTGTGAAATATAGCAGATGTCAAATGCCATTACCAAAATTTATTCCACAGTTGCCTTAAATATGCAGTATATTTTACTTTAAAAGCATTTTTCTCTCCTTTCTCTTCCCTGTCTCCCTCTCCCTATCAAAAAATAATCAAGCAATTCAGGAATTTACCTCAGTAGTAAAATACTTGCTAAATATAAAAGACTGTTTCTCAGCTGTTTTTTGGCACAAATAGATCTTTTTTACTAGTTATTAATGATGCAGTAGTCATATCCACTTGCCCAATAAATGTCTAAGTCTCACCGCTTTCCTTATTTTTATTTATAAATTTCATAATGGCAGCAAGGCACTTTAAACTGTGTATTTCTCGGGGAATACTGCACTTCAGGGACTGGTAAAGTGACTCTGCCTTCAGCCTTTATCACCCTATGTGAGGTACAATAAACACTGAGAAATGTGCTGCCTATGGCGTGCCTTGTTACAAAGTTCATGTCCAGCAATTCTCCTGCCCTTTCTGTTTGAATTTCCTTTCTTCCCAAGCCTTTCTCAGACGTGTTCTCAGCAAGTCTAACTGATCCGTAATGATTCTGGACAACAGACGGGTGTTGAGCAGTACAGGCTCAAGTCATGCAACAGCCTCATTCACATGGCTCAAAACTCACCTACTACGGACTCCATTAAGTCCCGATTAGGGAGTATCGCTTGCTCACAGGCTGGATTCTGACCCTTTTTGCCTAAAACCTTCCACTATTCCAGAAGAATTTCCTGTGCTCTTTATTGGTGTTGAGTTTTCCCAATGACTACACATTATCAGGCTTCAACTAAGTCGAGCAGACCTCGCTTATGATTTTTCTCGGGACTCAGGGTACACTTTTAATAGAAATTCAAGGAAGCTTGTACGTCATTTATGTAACTTCTTTACGAAAGTCTCAGATAACTCGGTGCTATTTTGCAAGGCGCAGAGTAAAGTTCTAGTCAAGCAGTAAACTAGAAAAGCCATGCAGAAGACAAAGTGATCCTCCAAATGTGACTGGATGCCGTGTAGGAGGAATTCAAAAGTGACATTACCTACAATTGCTTTAGTTCTTGGACTGGCTTAATCAGACAAGAGGGGAAGGCCAGATGACACTAGAAACTTATCTTGCTGTGAAGACATAATTGTTAATTCTCTGTGTGGCTCTAATTCTCATACAAAAAGCTGGGCACACACATAAATATGTATTTATTTGCTGTTATGCTAATTTTGTTAAAAAACATCAATAGTTGATCAGCTGAAAAATGTGTGCAATTTTGAAAGGCTTTTGAAAACATACATGTCTGACTTGACCTTATGACCATTTTCTCCTTCAGGCAAACCAATATTATAACCAGAACAACACGAGAGGATGAACATTGTTGGGGAGTTGCTCACTGTGCCTGTCATACCCCGTTAATGCAACTTTGATTTGCCTTTGTTCTGACAGTAGCAAACAGCTGCTTGTAAATGAGCCACAGTCCCTGGGCTGCCTCCCATTATTCCACACTTTTGTTTGACAAGGTCACTTGCTGTGGGGATTTTGGGGAGAAAGAGTGTGCAGTCTATAGAATTAGAGTTAAACCACAGGCAACCCAGCTTGAATGCTCTTATTATATTTTTTTTTCATAGCACCAGCAAAGCAAGAATAACAAAGAGAAAATCTTTTGCTCTGTGAGCAAGTCAAACTTTTCTTTTTCCCAGTGTTGATTTCATAATCCTAAAACTATCTTATAAAAAGCAAGTCATGTTTCCACAAATCCCCTTTCATTCAAATCTTAACAGAATTTATATGAAAGATGTATTTAATTACAAAACAGGATTAACAAAAACAGATTAATATTGTTTTGTTCATCCGCTGCTACAATTCATCAGGAGACAATACCCAGCTATAGCTAACAGCAACTCTGACAAACGCTGCAAAAACACAAAGAAACAATCTGAAAGATTTATGCCAGTTTCCACAGGAAATTGATTTATTTTTGATAGGAACCGAGACAGACTAGTCTTCCAGAAAGAAAGCGTCTCATAAGCAAATTACTGCAATGATAGCTGCCCATTTAAAGACAAGCAGGCATTTCTCTGACTTGGAAGTTTCATAGTGTTGAATTAAACTGTAAAATCAGTATACGAAGACATTAGGATAGTATCTGGTGCTATCAAATCATCCCCGAACCTTCATTTTCCATTTTGACCTATGATCTTAAAGACAGTGAAAGCTGTCATTTAGGATAGGCTGTTTCTTTATGACAACTGTTGCTTTTGAAGCCACGCGTAAACAAGGAATAAGTGGCAAATATTCAAAGGGATGGCTGACACTATGGGAGGAGACAGCCAGTGGCAGTCTGCAACCACAGATGAATCACTGCTGAGTGCTTTCAAAATTTATAAGTGAAGAAAGAAGAGGTGCTAACTTAAAAATGTCTTCCAGGCATTTCAAGGAGGGTCACTGAAAACAATGAATGGAAATCAGTCCAAAAACCCCCACCAGCAGCCAACTGCGCTATTCCGAGGGGGCAGTCCCAATTGTTCAGGTTTTTATCTCATCAGCCCAAAAAGTGACTGAGCTCTTCCTGCTCTTAATCGTTTGCTTCCTAGTTTTTTGTTAGGCCAGTGGAAGAAATAATGTCTTCATCACAAAGGCCTCTGCATCCGCATTAGAAGAAAAACTTACAGACATTTCTGTAATCTATGATTTAATTTCCGAGTCTTCTAGTGTTCTTAACAGAAAAACATGGACAACCGTTAGAGAAGTTTACACGTCTCCCCTGGACAGACTGAAAACCATGACTGATCTTGGAAGATTACATTTATGACCACAGGATAGGCAGCCTTCTACCCTCTTCCTTCTTTCAGCTAATTCAGCTTAAATTTTGCTCTCCACCACAAATCCTTCAACAGCCACCTACGTGCAATAAAAGAAGTCTTCCCAAGTTTCAGCTGGAGGTAGTCTTCCTTGTCAAATGACGATTACAAAATACATAGTTAGTGACATACCTGAAATATTCTAACTGAATTACACTTGAATTATCCACTGCTAACAAGTAGTCATCAACAACAACAAAGTCTAATGATAATTCATTATGACAACACTCGCTTTCCAATAAAGCACGCTGAAAATATTCTGGTAGTTGACTGCCAGAGAGCAGGACGAGAGGTTGTTAGCCTCATTTGTATTCAAAGGCAGGCAAATCACTAAAACTCATTTACATCCTTCCATCTTTCTTAGTGCATGTCAACAGCAGGTGGTCTATCGATACTACCTTTGAAATAAGTAGGTGGTTTAAATTGCCTTCAAATTTCAGTAAAAACCCTGAATTATAGAATAGACCTCGAGTCTTAACTTTCTTGTTTTCTTTGTGTGGGCTGTAATAGAACATGAATAAGTGTGGCACTTATTTTTTAATGTAGACTAAAATACGAACAAAGTAAGTTTTACACATAAACCTAGGCACCTTAATCTTGAACGTTAGCAAAGACAGTCGCAGGCACCACCGTCTCAGCAAAGCGAGTTACAGAAGTTCATTTGCAAAGGTTTGATTAAAATCCACAATACATTATGAAAGACTTCTATACATAATTTTTTTTTTTTTTAAAAGCACACATTTTTAGGATAAGCAGATGAAGACTAACTCTTGAATCCTTCAATGCATGTGTTTAAGTTTCCCTGCTGCTAGCCCACTGGAAACTACTACTCTGAATAGATTACGTTCACTACACACTTCTAGGGACATATGTCTCTTATTTTTCTTTGTGGCACTGTGACTATTCCTAACAGCCAGTTTAAAAACACAAATCTCTGTTGTCAATCAGGACCAATTCTTGATGAAGTGAGAAGAAACACTGCCTGAGACAGGAATCAAGGACATCTTCATGCCCAGAAGAGTACAGAGCCAGCAGTAAGCAACATCACAAATGTGTTTATACAAAACCAGAATAGATTAAAGTAACTAAAACCAGCATTTGGTTGCTTTTCCTCTGTGATGTTTGCTTTCACATTTTGACAGCTCCCTCAGAATTTCTGTGAAATTCAGTGTCCGTCAAAATTAATACTTTGATGTCTGGCTTCGAACTTCTATAAAGAACGGTGCCTTTTGAAAGCAAATACAGAGGTCAGTAATAACTCCCCAGACTCTGCAGATTATGCTAAATTAGCTCCCACATTTTGGAGAGCAGGTAGAGAAAGCGTAACACACTGTCCCGGCATCCCTGAAAGATGAAGCTGGGGTCAGTCCCCGCAAATCCATTACAACCTGAGGGGGTTGGTTTGCTAGTGGGTCTGGCCTCGGTCGAGCATTAGTAAAAACTGACATGCATGATTCACATTTAAACATTTGAGTAAGATCTGGTTGCCAATAAATACACATATTTGTTTAGACGAAGGGGATTTTTCTATGCGAAAAGAGGTCAGGATGCTGAAGGTGCCCCCTGTGCTACTAAGCATAAGGGAGCATGTACTTCACAACGAGTTAAAGATTGTTTAAAGACCAGGACAGTCATTAAGCTGTATTTACTGTCTAGACAGGAATAGCTCCACCTAACCATTCCCAAAGGTTGTTAGCATTTCTAAAAATTAAGCAGCAGCAGGAAAAGGTTAAGATCAACTTACTAATTAAGTTACACTCACAGAAATCTGGAGAGGGGAAGGGAATGTGAATTTGAATGGCATCCCCCAATCTGAGTACCAGTCCTCAAATACGGGTCCTTCCTCCATGAAGGGAAGCCTTAGGACTGATAGTAGTCTCCATGCAAGGTTGATGCCCAATCATAGGGCTGCACAAAAAAACCATCAGCTTGAGACAGATAAAAGAAACCCCATGGAGTTTATCTAAATTACCGATAGACACAAGCAGTGTTTTCATTTTATTTCCATACTGTAAATCTACGGTCTGCTGGTAAACACATTCTCTGGTCTTTTTAAGCTTTTGGTGTTAAAAGGTGAATTCAAGATAACTGCCAAACAATGAGGCATGTTCCACGCCTAAGTTATGATGTTAATTGTATGATAAAAGCAGAGATTTAGGTCACTTCCACAGTGCTTAGCAAATTCCCAAGTGCACTTGACAGGAAAACAGAACTCCTCCACCGAGCTCCAGCGGCAGAAACCGAGATAAAAGAGATCCCTTCTGGTGACAAGCATTACTCAGAAATTCCTTTGGAAGCGGTGAGACAGGATTGTCCAAGAGATCCCGCAGACTCCCAGGACAGACAGAAACTCTTCTGCTCTATAGGTTCCTGTTGGTGGAAACCTTGAGTAAAGCTCAGAGAGGTCTTTGGTTTCCATTGCCACACAGTGCTTCTACGTATGATATGCAATATCATTTGTGCTTGTTTACATACTGGAGATGAGAACAGTCTGTTGATGCAATAATAATTAAATGCTAAACCAAGAAAGAACTGCATGAGCTAAGAATGGGTGGCATGCAGAGCCACTGCCATCCACACCTCTGGAAACAGAATGGATGAATGTCAATCGGTTTATTTAGAATCACTTAAATTGCTGTTTAAATCAGAGTTCAATTATTTAAACTGTAGGGAAAAAAGCCTACATTTAGAGAATCAATTTATCCTTACTCATATCTGCATTTTTATTATTAAAGGACAACTCAGTGACTGATAATTGAACATATTGATAAACATAGATTTTAAACTCTATTTGCATTTCCCTTTACCAATCTGTAAATATATATCTACCTCAATGACATTTCAATTGAGATTTTTACATTATTCCTCTTTTGCTATACTAGAATGGGTAAATAACCCTTATTTATTTAACGAAGTGAGTATCAAATCTTACTCTTACTTACGTTGGACCTTTTGAGGGGAAAAAGCAGACTGGAATTCAACTAAACGTGCACCTTTTCGAATTTTGTGGATTATTGCCATTTAAATTAAGTTATCCAACTTGTTTACATTTCAAATGGACATATTAAAGAAGCACAGCATTTTCTGGAATGAAAAACTTAATTGTTTGGGTTTGGTGACCAGGTCATGCAAAATTTTAAAACCAGTTGAATCTCATCCTCTTACATCCAAAAATTTAGTTAGAGATGAGAGGAGAGGAGAGGAGAAAAAGGAAAAAAGGAAAAAAAAGAAGAAAAGAAAGATTTTTACACTTTCATTGTTCCTAGATAACTTTTAACAAACTCGTCACAGAAGTGGAATAAACAAAGTGAATGGAAATTAAAAATAAATCCCAAACTATTTCTATGCCTGCAGAGCACAGCACTCATACCTACAGCTAGTTTAGCACCTCCCAAACTTTTGTTCCAGATCAAATCGATGATTTCACCATACCTTTTTCTTAGAGAGGGGAGAAACAAACCGGTAGTGCTTGAATACAGCTTATTAAATGCAAACCGAGAAGTGCCTGCGAGGGAACCACAGTACCTGCAAGCAGCACAGCGGTCGGTGTGCCTGCCCGCCCCTGCCCGGCCCCCCCTGCCCTTCTCCTCCTGCCTTCCTCCCCTCCCAGCCACTGGGGGATTAATAAACCCAGCTCTGACTCCTGACATCACTACTGCTAAGCAGACACTAATGACTTTTTTTTTTTCCCCCTTCTCCTTTCTCCTTCTTCCCTGTGGGCAGAAGTTGATAATAAACTCTCTATATGGCACTGGCACTCTTACTGGGGAGAAATAATAAACTCTGCAATTCCACCTCTTCTCTGCCCATCTCTCTGGGAGGGTAGATTAATGGTGAGGCCTACATTTTCTCTCCACCTCCCTCAGACAAAAGGTTAATAAACCACTCAGCATTTGCTTTTTGTGGAAATGATATGTGTGGATTAATTAGCATTTCCTAGGTAACACATTAATACCATTGTGAGTTCTCAATACCAGGTTGTTCCAGAGACCTATTATAAAATTGTAACCCAAAGGCAGTTGAGGATTCGTTCATCTTAGGACCGAACAAATAATTCTGACTATGACTACAGCTGTAACTTGGCCTAGAACCGAGCACAGACAGACTGCTGCATCGGATCAGGAGTGTGACCAGGAGCAGAGTGACCTACTTAGAAGCTTCTACTCTCCTTTGAGATCACTGACAGTGGGCCTTCATGCCTTAAGACAATTTATACTTGATCAAGGTTGGAGGACACACATCAAACGCATCAGGCTATTCTAGAACAGCATCTTGCAGGGTTTCTTGTACCTTCCCCAAGCAAATTATTGACAAGAGGAGCACAGCAGACCCCTTCATCCCGGATTTTAGGGTGGTCTCAGAGGACATAAATGTTCAACCCCTGTCAAGCACAGAAGACACTTTCCAAGTTTCCAGGTCCCTGTGCGAGTGCGCCTGCACAGGAGTATTTTTATGCAAAAGGTGGGAGATGGGACCAGCAGCAAGAACAGAACCACTCCTGGCAGGTTCTGAAAGATGTTCCTGAAAGATGCTAAATGCAGGAACAAGTGTTGACTTACAGATCTCAGGTGGAAGGAGATGTCTGCACGTAGTCCTGAGTGCTAACTCAGAAAAGTGCCAAAAACCCACATTTCCTACTGGCTAGCAGTGGGCAACCCCAGGTCAGACCACCAGCGACTTCAGATCCCACTTGGGGGTACCACCAAATGTACAAGGAGCACAGTGACCGTAAGAGTGTGGGACCACATATCTAATGTTAAACAAGACCAAGACTGAATGTCTCATCTCCAAAGCTCCCATGCCAATACTGCAAATGTCTAGAGATTACTGCTTCCAAAATTAGCAATTACTTACTGATAAAAACTGATACTGAAAAGAAAAAATGCAAAGATCAGCTCTATACATATATATATGCCCCCCCCCAAAAGAGGTAAAAACTAAAAATACACTGAATACAGTATCTCAAACGATCTGTCCAGTCATTTTTGTATGACTCGATTATATTTCCAGAAAGGTATCACACGCTTTCAGAGCAAGGCATCTGCCAAACTAATGAGAGCCCCAGAGTCAAAACGAAAGCACAAGTACTAAAAAATCAAAAATCCCCAAACCGTAAGTAGACTACTGTCTAAAACTGTAGGTGCTTAGGAAGAAATTATTTCTTAACTGTAACACAAACATTTACAAAAGAGGATTT
This sequence comes from Chroicocephalus ridibundus, assembly GCF_963924245.1. Classification (NCBI taxonomy): domain Eukaryota; kingdom Metazoa; phylum Chordata; class Aves; order Charadriiformes; family Laridae; genus Chroicocephalus; species Chroicocephalus ridibundus. The sequence continues at coordinate 15,416,853 of NC_086291.1, read as the reverse complement.
TTTTCTTGCATCTGGTGTTCATCAGAAACTTCTGCTCAAGTCTCAAAGCAGCAGCCCACAATTTTTGCATCTTCTAGCACAAAAAAACAAAGGAGGTATCACTGGGGACGGGAAGAAGAAAATCTTGAAGAACTGGCTTGGAGTAACTAAATACTTCAAATCTAAATTTTAGTCACTTCAACATGTTTGGAAGCGATGCAGGTTGGCCGAGAGCCATCCTCAACCCAACAAGTGTACCTCACCAGCTGGCACGACACAGACAAGAGCCCCCGACACCTCAGGAGGGAACAGTCGGGAACAGATCGGGTGAATTAATGCGGCACTCCAGGTTGCGTGCCTGGGCAAAACTGTTTGTTCTTCGGCTCCGGTTTCAAAATCAGTCAGTATTTAAACCGCTTGTTCTTCAGCTCAGATTTCAAAATCGGTGTTTATGTTTTATTGTTTTACAGTTCGGCGAGATCAAGGGCAATTAGCTTATAAAATATTATACTGCCTTTCTTCAAGGTTGAGGGAGGGTGAGGAAGCACAACGTAACATTGAGTAGTTACACACTTGGGCGGCTCTGGGCACACTCAGGTTTTATGCCGTAGGATACTCTGGCAGCTGTTGAAGTTACTAGGTAAACCAAGACAAATAAAACTGTGCAGTGAACATCAAAGTAAACCTTTTCTGCATTTGGGAAACCAGGCCAGGCCTGCTGAAATGCCACATTACTGCTGCACAGGGAAGAGCGGGACTGAGGGGACACGGGTATGCAACAGGGGCTGGGGCAATTTACTTACTGCCAATTTTACTGGTTTTTTTTTTTTTTTTAAATAAAATTTTTCGAGAAGTTTTTTTGGATCCACACTGAAGTTTCTAGTCAGAGGCTGAACATACCAAGCCAGCTTCTGGGATTTGGAACGAGGGAGCACAGAGTTTCAGAACCGTCCTCAGGCTGCTGCGGGTGGCCGGGCAGGGCCAGAGGGGCTCCGTGTGCGAAGCCTCCAGCTACTCTGAGGAAAAATGTCTATTACTTTACAGAAATGGCCCAGAATCTATGAATTTCCATTACACAGGGTACAAAATCAATCCAGCAGAGGGTGAAGAGGTGATTTATGTGTAAGTACTTATGGGAGGGAGAAGCTCACTAGTACCCGTCCTCATAAACACAGCAAGGGGAAGGCAGAGGCAAGCGGAACACAAGACAAAGCCACAAGGAGCTATGCACGTTTAAGCCACACACTTTAAAGCCATAAGGAACACTCGCTGTCCTTTGAACACAAAAAGAAGCTCCTTCTGACCAGTTCTGAAACCCAAAGTCCACCACGCTGCGATATATGCACGTGTAGTATTTATCCCTGAAATTCTGTACAGGACAAAACAAGCCAAACAGTCAGCTTTATGCAGAATTTGAGGTGGTTATTTCTTAGGGAGTGAGCATTAGACAGCCTCAGAGCTTTTTTGTTAAATTATCAGCTTAAGGATCTTTCAGTGGAATGGCAGAGCCCACCATTCCCACTAATAAAGTTTAAAAAATGACAAAAGAAAATAACAGAGAATGTCAGAATTGCCCCTCCTTAGTTATTTAACATAAGAAATATATTGGTATAGCTTGCAGCTACAGTTAAGTAATTCAAACACTATTAGTATTTTAAGAGGTACCAATCAGCCATTCAAAAATATTTTTTTATATACCCCAGTGTTATTTGTTTTAAAAAATGCACATATGGGCATTCCAGTTATTCCTAAAATAGGGAAAAATATGAATGCAAAAACTATTGTTATTCTATATTATTTTCCACAATCTTAAGAGAGAGCGCTACGTTTAGAAAGCTTAGTCACAAATTTTATTTTATACTTCATTCTATTTTCTCAGTAGGAACAGATTTCTACAAACAGGATTGCCTCAACTCCTGGCTCCACACCTACGGTGAAAATCCACACGTGTGTGCATGCTGTTGTTTTGTAAGATCTCAGTTTATTTTCTAGCAATTACTACTCACCACTTACAATGACACATTACCAGATTACCAATTCCAATTGCTTATTAAAGCACGAACAGGGTATCTCAAGTCTGCCATAGACATAATCCTGGGGGTGCCTCCTCTGGTCTCTGGACACCACACACATCCCAAAACATCAGTGCTACATTACCCTTTCAGTTGCACGAGGTACCTTCTAGCTAATAGCTCAATTAATCATGAGGATGTACTTGAAAAGGAAGTTGAAATCTTGTTTGGATAATGAAGCAGAGATTATAGGACGCCTAAAAAGAAATTGTGCCATACAGGCACAAATTGAACATGTTCATTATAGTGGTACAATACACTTATTAGAACTTAAAAAAAAAATAAATTAATTGACAAAATCTTAATTATCATTTCACAAATTAACAACTTCAGGTAAAAATGGATGTGAATAGATGAAGGGGTCTGAGGAATCTAATAGGGTGAAATTGTATGCTGTTGAGAATCCACACAAATTAGGTTTTTATTTATAGTTATTGGCTCCACAAAAATACTCAAAAAATGGCATCTTCTTTTACACATAGACTGAATTGAAGAGGCTGAAAATTAAGAGGAAAATGTCTTTCTAACTGAAGATAGAACACATTCTAATATTATTGACCTACTATTGAGTCTAAAAATCCATTTTATAGTCTCTCTTCAGAGTTTCACTGTACATTAAAGCATACTTGAGTCCAGCCATGTGAGGTGCTGGACTCAGGTGACGCTGGAGAGGGGACACGTCCACAAGCTCACCCTGATGTTGCTCTCCCACAAAAGATGTTACATCTGCACAACTTCTTCCATAAAGGTAAGGACTTCACAAATACAGAGTAAAAAATAATCTGACATGATTTTGCAATCTGCATTTACATCCAGCCAAGTGATAATTTGTTGCTTATTCTTACCTTTTTTAAGCTATTTTTTTAACCTATTCATTAGATCCAAAATAGTCAAACCTCATTATCTGGTTTCTCTGAATTTACTTTCAAATATGAAAGCATCTCTATTCCGGTTACTTTTGTTATTGTAGTTCCAGTATTCCAGTTATTCCATTAAACTGGTAATATAATCATTAAAATGGGTGAATATGGAGGGTACAAATTTTTTTTTCCTTCTCTGCAGCTGTTCACTTTGCAACCCTCGTTAGGCAGTGAGCAGTCCTAATCATATAGAAGTCTTGTTTTACTATAATTTTAAACAACACCCACCCCTCATTACTGCCACACAAATAACTGGGTTTACACACCTGAATCAAACTTTCGAAACTGCTATGAGACTCGTGAACATTAAATACATTTTCCGTATGACCAGATGCAAACCTATTGCAACTCTGGCCAAAGACAATGAGCTACTGCGTGATCAAAAGAAAACGGCTCAACCTTTTCTGTGCTCTTATCCAATTCACAAATAAAGAGTATTAGGAGAGATTACGGGAAAGCCTTAAAGTACCCAGCATTATACTATACCTGTTTATGTTTCTGATAGTTCTGAACATATAAACAGAGGTAGGAATTAGTGGAGGCACTAAATGCTTGTCAGTTCCAGGGTTTATATGTATTATTTTCAGACTCTCAGGAAAACAAGAGATATTTGCACAAAGTCATAAAAACAAATCTTAATAACAGAAAGCTAGCACAGAATTCATGGCTAGTGAAGTCACCGCAATTAAACGTGTTCTCATTTAATGAGGATCTGGTCTGAAATCTCTCACCTGCAGGAATAAAACAACTACCATGATGGTTTAATTTTATTATTTTACCTTAATTTAATTTTGTGGGATTTTTGAGGAAACAAAACCTTATGAAATCAGATCTGTTAAACTACCTAACAAAAAGGGCATCTGACTACTTAAATGGGCACTAAATTCTGCGCTCACATATAGTCTCACAGAGGCTGGTAGGCTCTACTTTCATGGATAAGCACATCCTAAAAAGATTACAACATCTTAGGCAAAAGGCTATTGAGTTACAGTATGGATTAAATTACAGAATTTGGTAAGTGTGTAGTATCATATATCAGCACATCCACCAGTTTAGTTCAGGAGATAAATTACTAAAACTATGCAAGACACTGAATAGCCTCTTATGACAGTTTGATGCATTATTGATTCTTTTTCCATTTTTATTTCCAAAACAAATTTCATTTAATTTTCATTATTTAATTCCCATCATTTCAGGCTATTCACAGACTTTTTTGGCCGTTCAATGTCTTTGTTCAGAACACATTTAAGTAACTGAGTGGAAAATTCTGTCATAACCACACTTTTTCCTTTTAACTATTGGCAATTGTTCTCCCAACTCACTGACAGGGTTACAACCAACTTAATTTTTATATATGAAGACTGAAGAAAAAGTTTTTTACAGGCACACAGACACTTATCAGTACTCCAGCATTCCGGGTTACTACTCATCCAAAGCAATAATTATCCCTTGATTCAGCTTACCAGGAAGTCACCTATTTAATTTTTGCCCTTCTGTTTTAACAAAGGTTTCATAATACAATTTTTGCCTTTTCATTTCAGTTGCTTACACAGGATACTTTAATGCTATAATAAAATGCCCTATATTAGATCAGTCAAAAAGCTCATTATTCATACTTTAGGCAAGAAAAGCAAAGAAGGTAACTCCTTTAAGCATTTGGTTCTGTTAAATCTTAATAACAAAAATAATATTTCTAGGATATTTGTACACTACAGGGTAATATGAAGCAAGCCAAACTATAATAATGAAGAATAACCAATTTAAGTATTTACAAAAATATGTCTCTTTATGGGAACTGTTCAAACATAACCCATGAAAGAAACAACTATATTCAGCCTCTGGGAACTTTTGCTAGACACATTGTTTTACATTTATATTAGATCATAAAACATAATTGATATTTTCAGAAAAAACTGTTTAAATTAGATGAGGAAAAGCTGCTTCAGCAGTAACTTCATGCTGGTCAACCAGAATGCAATACTGTCACCTACATACACGTTTCTTATTTGTAAAAAGCAGAGTATTTCACAGAACCAAAACTGAATTACTAGGAACAGGGAAACTAGCACAATTAGCATAGTGAAAGTTATACATAGTGAAAGTACATAGTGAAAGACAGAAAATCTGGCAAAATTGTGGTATTTTTTGCCTGCTAAGAGAGCATATTGCAAAATATATTTTACCAGTCCACGTGGCCTGAGGGGCTACAGATCGTACAATGATCATCAGGCCTAATTGTATAATAACACAGAAGAATTTGGGATCCCCAGATTTCCTTTTACCTGTAATAAACCATTGTTCAGTTCATTCAATAGCGGAATATTCTACTTGGGTCAATGATGGCAGCTCAGGCAAACAAAAGAAGCCTTTATGCTCCATCTAGACGTTGCAAGGTGCTTATTCAATTTCTTCTGCATCAGGGGCACTGTTCCTTACCTAATATGTATACATTTGCTGAGTATTATTCAGCCTTTGTTGCTTCTGACCCTCACTTGGCATTTAATTCCCAGTCCACCAGGGTATTCATGCTTGATGGCACTGATGCACACACTGAATGCTTTATTTATTTAATGGTACAGGGAATGAAGCTATAAACTGTATTAGACAATATCCTGTTTAAAGATGCCAATGGTCGGTGTCACGGCATTACTGACCCACGTCTACAGCGGTGAATATGTCATTGGAATTTAGAGGACAGTATATAATGATTACAGATCAACACTGCAATAAGGGAAGAATAAGGTTTCAATTCAAAATCCCATTTAGCATTTTTCAGGAATATCGTTATAGTACTGAAAATGTTATGCATGTTTTTATGTTCTCTGTTTTTCAAAGATGCACATTAATCTTCACTGTTAGTGGCAAAGAGATTTTCCTCCAAATACTGCAGTCCCTAGCAAAAACTGCTGATACTACAATGAAATGTAAGATATATCCCTGTGTAGCTATGCAGAATTGTTTTAAAGCATGGTGCTCTGTGCCTAAAGCAGTAGAGAGTTGATTGCAAACAATTCACATACAATTTGGTAACTAGTGAAGAAAAACAGCGACCTTTAGTCAATTGAAAAACTTTGCCATTTATAACAATAGAAGTAACCTCACCTACACCGGTACTGTATGGTCTTTCTCCTATTTAAGGTAATGTTTTCAAAACAGCAAAATTCATTAATATTATTCAAATATTCTCTCAAGAGGTCTATTATCTAAAAGCAAACAGACAATATTTGACCACAACATTATGGAAGTGACCAACACAGTTGCGACCTGCTGAAATCTCCCCATTTGAATATACTGACTAAAGGGAAATATCGCACCAATGCTAATAGGCAACAACAGCAAGAGGTATTTTAGAGGAACTTAAATTATTCTGGAAGCCTGGGACCTAAGATCCATAACAGCCTATATCATCCGTTGTTTTTAATTATGTCTTTTAAAAAAGCTCCCCTGCTGTGTTTCTGAAATACTAAATGGCCTCCACAGCTACTTGGCATAACTCATTCTAATTCATGATTACAAGATGGTATTTTCAGACTATTCCCTATTTCCCAGCAACTACTTAAATGGAAAAAAAAAATCATTTTGTCTTAATTCCTATTTAAGCCTTCCATCTGAGGCATAAAATTTGAAACGCAATAAATGCCAAGTCACAGTACATAACATTTACATTATGTTTCTGCAGAATTCCTATGTAAAAGAAATTTTAAAACGCTAAGCATGCTGATTTAAATATTTGTTTGTTTGGAAGAAAATTGGATTGTAAAAGTTTTACTTTTAAGCAGGATAGTGTGAACTGAATAAGATTTGGTTCCAATTTTTATTCTTCTGTCCAGGATACAGAATTTTAAGATTACAACCAAATAGGTTAAAAGTAAAACGTTCCGCTCAATACACTACACATCGCATTTCCAAATTGCACTTCTACCTTCAAATGCTAAAAATTGATACATATATTTATCCTGTAAGCTGTGACTTAAGCTGTTACTTCTAAGAAGGTTATGCCCTTAAGGTTCAAACAAAACACACTGGAAGGCACACTTAGAGGAAGAGATTCGACCACTTTGTGTGACCTGTCCTCTGCCGGATTACTCCCATAAACACCGATAGCCTTTTCCTTTCTTTACTCTCTTCTTACTCCTAAAATGCTACCGATTCTTTTTTAAAGAATATTGCCATTAAGGATCGTATCATTTGCACAGGAGAATTACCATTGTTATCTCCCTGAGAAAAGAAGAGCAAGGTACTGGAAAGGGAAGGGAATAACTGAACACTTGGAGTCATAAGGACTAAGCCTTAAACAAAGACAAAATACAGAGTATTCATGAATTTGCAACTAGTCAAAACGTGCCAAGGACTGTGTTTCCTCTCTGTAAGCTCTTTTGTGCCACATGTAAGCAAAAGTCAAGCTAACCCCAAAAGAAGCAGTATCTGATTTTCTGGACAGTTTCTCTGATAGGATGTAGCTTGGGCTCTGTTTATCTGGAATAACGCTTGACAGCTGCATCCCCCAAGCACATGCTCCGACACAACGTCCCAAGATGGGTGAAGCATGTATAACAAAATGAAACTTAAAGCAAGACAGCCAAGTCTGACTAAATCCCTGTTTCATCGAGTCCTTTCTTGACTGAAAGACGTGGGGACTGTCTCCTGGTAACTTACAGAGAAACCACCAGGTCTAGGGGGGAAATATAGTGTCATTCTTTGCCTTTTTCTTTTTTTTTTTACTAAACATTGATTTTGAACAGCACATTAGAAAGAAGGATGACAGAATCAATAGAATTTAAGATGCTCTTGTAATCTGGGTTTAACATCATAGTAACACCTCTAATCAAAGACGGGGAACCCTTTGTGGCATTCTGACATCTACATCTATCATGTGGATATGGCTTTTATTGAGCTGAATTAACAACTTTAGTCAAATAATTAAAATCTAGCTGCCCAGAATGTCAGAGTAGAAGTAGTTTAACACTTCATCATTCTTGTAAAAGTGTAATTTTAATCTGCGCATTAAGCCAGCTGTTTTGTGGGTTTACAATAGAAGTAATCAAGCAGTAGAACAGAAAAAGAAATTCTAAAACAGCAAAAGAAATAACATTACAGTAGCCTGCCACATGTTGAAATTAGCACCGATTTTACTCCATGGAAATTAAATCCACCTATAAAAACTGATAATACCTCAAAACTATAAGCAAGGGAATACTTACAACATCAAATCCAACCTGGGTTCTATTTTTCTCCTTAAATAAAAAGGGCCATAAAAATCTCTCATTTCCTCCCAAAAGTGGGAGAAAAAAATATCATGGGTTCTATCCTTCAATTTGTCTTCTCATATCCTGTTGCATTGGGAAAATCTGATTGTCCAACTACAAACTGAGTTTAAAAAGACCACGGCTGTCTTTTCAAATGGCATAAATGAGCATCACCACACAAAAAAAGAAAGGGGGGGGAAAAACACTTTGCCTTTCATCTTTGTTGCTCCTCCCTTGTTTTGGCTAGGTGTTTTGTGGTGCGGTTTTTGTTGTTTGGTTGTGGTTTGTTTTTTTTTTTTTACAGTGCGAGTGGATCACCCATGCTGCATAACTGATCAGGGTGCAGACCACATTTCTGTAGGGAGGGGCAAACTGAAGATGGGAACAGGTCCCAGGGGTGGGGGAGAAGGGTAGGATGCTTTTTTAAGTGGTCACGCTGCCTTATTTTAATTGCAAGTGAGTATAATCTCAGATTTCTATTACTCTCAGCAGTTGAAGGATTTGTTAATTTAATTAATAATAACTGAAATACAGACAAGCCAACAAGTATTGATAATTCTTCATAATAGAGATTCCTTTGCATTTCCCTTCTATTATTATTGGTACTGGTGTACGAGACCATTTACCCTAACAGATACGACCTTTTCAAAACGAAGGAGTAAGTGTGAGACAGGGGAGGGAAAGGAGATGAAAGATGATGCCACTGCTGCAGTCGTTTTATGTTAAAGGCTCTGCTTATATGCGTAATTCATACTGCTGAAGTCAGAATAATTTGAGAGCCGAGTTTTCAACAGCCTGTATAAATGGTGTGTTTTGTTTCAGGAAACGTTGTCTTCACCGAAATGCTGGTAATGTGTATATAATTATGCTGAAATAAAAATCACAGTTTTTTAAAAACTTCAATGCCTTAATTTTAAAAATAAACTATATCTAAGTGACGATTTTGTTTTACTACCTTAATGCCATTATTTTGAGTTTTACTGATACATATCTTTGTTTCAGCCATGTTCTTTCCTTATTTAACTGCATTAACAATGTTAATGAGAGAACGACACTTTCCATACACATGAAAAAAAACACTTCATAGTCGTGTCTTCTTTTTTTTTTTTTTTTCCTTTTTTCACTTCTCTTATGGTTTAAAATGCAGAGTAGGTATTTCAAATTATGAGACTTGTACCACAGCAGTAGAGAGCCTACAGCAAAACACTTCCAAAGGGCCAAGCACTGTCCCCAGATGCACAGCACGGCTTCTTATTTATTTCAGTGTGAGTCTTAAACAGGCAAAGAAGACAAAAAATAATAAGCACCTGGGGAAGAGATTAAGTTTAAGTAATAAGAAAAAAATATACCTAATCTTAAATACTTCTACGCGTTGTGGGAAGGTGCTGACACACTTCTCACCCCTGCAAAGTGAGGAGTAATGAGACAACTTAATTCTTTCATATTTCGACAATGCTAGCTATGCCTAGAGACTGCAGTTAAAATTTCTGGCAAGAAATTTTCATTCCTGCGACTCAGATCCAAGTCCCAACAAGCACCTAGGCTGATAGATCTGAGATAACTCACAGATCGAGTTTCTAGGTTAAATTAATACATCCCCCTACTACTCTCTTTAGGCTGAGTAAGGTGAACTGAATTTCATTAAGAAAATCTGGAAAGTGCTGTTTGAATTGGCAAGGAAATAAGGAAGGATGGTGGGTGGCAGAGACTACCAGCTGAACACATCTGCAGCCTCAACTCCAAAGCTTTCTAGAAATCCACAATCCTACTGGATGAAGGGGGAAAACAAAGATACAAGAACTTGCACTAAAGAATGCTCTCTTATCCGGACCGGCCACTAAACCAACCGGACTGGCCACTAAACCAACAGTAACTTGAATGCCTTGATGCTTCTGGGAGATTAAGAATTGCCCCAAAGGGAAACACTGCAAAAGAAAGGGATTAACAAGAAGTGACTTCTAAAAACTTTTTTTTTTTTTTAACTGTAGACAAGCCAGAAACAGAGAACAACAGCTGAAGGGGAAATCAGAAAGAAAATGAAACTCCTGAAGACGATAAGGAATTGAGAGGGTTCAGATCTCTCGTGAGATTATTACGGCTAACAACCCAATTCAGAGAGATGCAGATACATGTTACCATTTCTAACCCTTTAAAGCATCAACAAGTCTGACAACGTAGCAAATAAACATTACAGGCAAATATTTTGCTTGTAGTACTAATTCAGTTGTTTTTACTCTTCCTTTAAAAGTACACTGCGCTCACATGGCTAAATGCTTTTGTTTGGAGTTTTTTTGCACTGATCCCACTCAAGCACATCACTGTGGAGCCACGTGGAGTGGGTGACTACAGGCTTTTGTCCCTCAGACATCTTAAAAATATTCTCAACCTCACAAAAAGTTAAGTAGAAAATCTGTACAATATTTGTTTTTTATTATTTTAGTGTTCCATGGGAGAAACTGTGTGTTACTCATTACAAATGTCTCTCAGGCACAATTATTTGGACTGAGAGGTTGCAGGTTTTCCTGCATACGAAGTTATTTTCTTCCTCCCACCCTGCAGGAGCATCTTGCCCGGCTGCTATTTGCCTCTCACCACACAGGACACCTTGCTGCCTGCAGGGCATCAGCCAAGGGAGGATCTTCCTCCTGACACTTGCCCGACACTCACACCACCACTCGCCAGGCTGGCACTAAAAACTTAGCAGGAAATGCATCCCACTGCTGCCGCTCTGATGTCTTGCACTGTCCCTGTACATGTTGGGTAGATAAACATTTTTAAAAATTGAGAAGTGTAAAAGGGTCGTGTTCTTGATTATAAAACCGGGAAGAGTTAAGAAAGAAATGTAAAATATGAAAGCAAAATTGTAGAGCTTGCTTCCCAAGGAAACCCTTCCTAGCTCTTGCACTGTCTTGGTTCACTTGGCAGGTTTTCGAGCTCCTCCTCTACCCATAGCTAACTCGCTTCAGAGAGTTACTCGCAGCTACATTTCCTCTGTTCCTTTGTTAAGGATGGAGTCCCCCCAGGGCTGCTCACAGCACTTGCTCAGGGCTACCTTCCTCTCCCTTCGATCAAAGTGGAATATCTTAGTCTCCTATCAGGCATCACTGCCTTCCACAATTTCTAGCGCTAGTCATATCAAATACGGCTGTGGAAATTTGTATTTCTCCCTCCTGCTTTCTGGAGTAAAAATTTATTTTAAAAAAATGCAATTAAGTAGGATATCACTCTCCTTGCACTAGAGAATCAGGTTTCATTCAAATAAGATTCAAGATTTACTACAGTGTACAACTCCAGATTATAAATGTTACGTATTTAGAAGTATTTGGCATATACATGGCTTACTTATTACCTACTGCCTCTTTTTAGTGCTTTTTGGAGGTCACATGCAACATATGAATAATACGGCTAGCATCTAGAATGCCTTTTCCAGATTATTGTCCATTACCGTTTTGTGTATCGGTTTGGGAGTCTTGTCACTACAAAACGCAGTTCCCTCCAGCTGAATCTTAGCAAAAACACCCAACACAACAAATCTGTATTTCTGGTACTGTTGTAACATCCAGTGTCTTTCTTCAGATCCGTATTCATTAAGCTCCAGTAACAGAAAACATGCTGTGCTAAGAGGTGAAAGAATACAGTTTGTGCTTCTTAAAATAACAGAAAGATTTTCTTTTTGAATTGTTTTAAATATTTCCTACACACCCCAAAGGAATCTGTCGCCTTCTGAGTGAATCTAGCCTCTTCCGCATGGAACAGGGCAACCTGTATATAAAAAATGCCATGCCTTGGCACCAAGGGGTTGCCATATGAATAATAGAATCATGAGAAGGTACTTGAGAGTAGCGACACTGAACTGCTCAATCATGTGTTTAAATACTTTTTGGTTATTGACATAACAAAGGAGATTATATGTTGACCACAGGAAATATGGGTATGATGAAAACAATGGAAGAGTTTGTTTCTATAGCTCAACCTTTATCTCCCTATATATATGTATACGATCTGCAAAAATGGCGTGTGAAGGTAATCTTAATGTTCTAAAGCTGATCCAAAAGAAACATGCATTCTAGCAAAAAAGCTGGTAAATAAACAAAACCATCCTTGAAATAATCATTATACTGCAGACATACCACACAACAAAGTATAGCACTAAAGACCAACAGTAAATCTAAATTACAAGATACAGAAATTGAATTTGCTTAACGTGATACATTGAAGTTTTATCTGAACATTTTAATCTTTTTAAGAATTAGTGTTTAACACATGATGTTACTCTTAATGTTACTCTTAAATGTTACTCTTAAAATCACTCAATTTTTTTCCAAGAGAAAATATTTCACTACTAATATTTCCCATTTACTTCATTTAAAGGGATATTTTTCCATTACGAGCTTTGGAAATGAGGAAAAAAAAATCAGGTTTTTGTGAGTGTCCAGTTTTCTCTGAATTCAGTTTGTTTCTACATGATCAATCCCAGTTGAGCTCATAAATCTCACAGTAAAACTTATGAAACAGCTACAACAAACATGAGAAAGACAAGAAATGGCTGATCTGACTTTCCGCTCAGGCTATCGCAGGATGAACAGATCAGTTTCCCAGATGTCTATTCATGCCTGGGCTGGAGAAGCCATTATAATGAAAATCAGAGTTAAAAGGTCTGGGGCCTTACCTGGCCTGGAGGGCATCCTCCGAAAAATCCTGTTTTTCCTGGTCTAGGAGTCGCCTAAAGAAGTGACCCTTTGAACAAGGTGAGTGAGTCATTCAGAGGCCTGCAACAAATTCTTAAATTCGAGATGCTATTTGGTCTTCGCTATTTACCCATTTCCCTTGGGTTAATGCACTTCAGCAGCAACAAGAGCTGGAAAATGCCACTGTCATAATGACTGGATTTTAGGCACCTAAAATGCAGATACAATGCCTAATGGCATGCACAAACGTATTTTTCATAACACCTACGAACCTACAGTGTGCACTTACAATGAAGCGGTTGCCTCCATCTCTAAGCACATCAGCACTTTTAAAAATACGGGCTCTTGGGACAGAAAAAAGAACAACCCAAGTTTTGTAGAAACTAGGACATCAACGGGAAATTGAGGAAATGGTTTCCAAGCTAATTTGATTCATCATAAACCTGCACCGGCACAGAAAGGGATAGCCCTGTGTCCTCCTCCACATCCCCATCAACGCCCAGCCCCTCGTGCCACCCCCAGGGCTGGGAAACAATGGGGGCCAGCATCGTGATGGAGCCGAGCCCCGGCTCCTGGGGGAACACACAGTCGGGGCTGGGGCGGAGGAGGAGCTCCCCACATTCAGACCACTGCCGGGACTGAACTCATCGAGAAACCAGGATGCCCGCTTTTTACGTCCCCAAAGCCCATGAAGCAAACTGACCAGTGCCGCTGTTGCATTTCAAGTAAGATCCAGTCTTCACGAATTAGCCAGACAATTCGACCTCCAGAACCAGATAAAGATTTAAATTAGAGTTAATTGATTGAAAAAATTCTTTGAGAAGTTAATTGTTCTCCGAGTTTGCTGAATCGCTGCCTACAAACTCAGAGACAGAAAACAATACAGATTAAGCACATGGAGAAAGTTTAAATTAATTTTAGTGAGCTGGATCCAATTATCATGAATATTTATTTTACTTTAGATTGGCACTAACAGAAACATGCATTGCCAATAGTTTAGATATGCAAAGAGAAGAGAAAGATCTAATCCATTACATCAAAACCCACACAATGATTTTTAAGGGAGTTGATTTGCATAGAGTAACTGCACGCTCAGTATTATTCCAGACTCAATACTTTTAGGACTACAGATTCAGGACAGTTTCCCACCTGTAAGATGCAAAAAGATATCTCTCTCTCTCTCTCTATATATATATATATATACAGAGAGAGAGAGATGTATATGTTTATAACCATCCTTTTGGTACCTGCTGAGTTTTTAGACAAAACTATGTTCGTCTATGAATGTATATTTTATGCAACAGATGCCAGAGGAAATGACTTGACTGTAAGTGAATTAATTTAATTTTAAAATAATGTTTCTTTTAGCATCCTTAGTTTGAGAGGAAAGGACCTGTGAACGCTAATCAGGGTTCCAGTGTTTACTCCCTCTGTATTTTAGGGCAAGTAACTTGACCTTTCCTTCCATGATTTATTCATTTATAAAATGAAGAAACATTAACACAATGGCACTAGAAGTTAACTGTTCATAAAATGTTCTGAGACACTGTGCAGTGGAGAGCTGTACTACACTCTACTGCATGCCTTCCCAAGCTTGCAAGCTACTCTTTTTTTTTAAAAAAAAAATTTCTGTCTTTTTTATTTTTTAATTTTTTTTTCCTAATTAGGAAACTTCCTTCGAACCAGTTTGCTAATGCAAGACCAGGCTTTTGCACGGGGGAGCTAAAACTCAATGGATGCAGGCAGCTGTTTTCTTCTACTATCAAAATTACGTTTTCTTCCCAGAAACTTATGCAGAAGATGGAGAAGCAGGGAAGAGGAGTGTACCAGCTACTGGGTTGGCGGCGGTGGTTCAAGGTGAGAACGCACAGGGAGGTCTCTGAGCTCCAAGTTTCCGTACCGCTCAGCTGCTCTGCTCAGTTGGCTCCGCGGGTCGGGTCCCCGGCACAGCTATAACCTCATCCCGCAGGAAACCGCCGCTGCCGAGCCCCCAACTCCCCTCCAAGGTTAGCACCAGCACACGAGTGGCAGGGGGTGAACACAGCCAAGGCAAGAGTGAAAGGAAACGATGAGTAATTCAGCGTAATCTGTGCATGACTTGAATGTGACCTAAGATTGATTAGTCTTCCTAATCTAAACAAAGGCAGAGAGAAACTCATCCATTTATGGGGAAGCATTTCTTAGTTAAGTGAGAATTCTTATCAAGTGCTATATTTTTTAAGGTTTTTAAAGCACCTAATTCTCCCTGAGTGAAACAGAAGTTAGTCACCTAACACATTCAGAAATACACCCATAATTGTCAGCCTTGCCTCATGTATTAACTAGAGTTATTACCTTGATCAGTTTTACTCCTACTCAAAGTGATAATGAAATGGCAATTTTTTCTAGCTGTTGAAACACAACCTCCTCGTTTTCTTGCAGTAACATTGCAAATCAAATAGGTTACAGGAAAAATTAGAGGGAGGAAGACAGAGATATGCATGGATTTTTTTTTCACAGAACCGTATGAGAATTAACCTTGGAAACAACCTGAGATCCTTTAAAATAGGCTTTGGGGTCGACACTGATGTTTTTTGAAGACACTTAAGACCATTATTTTTTAAACACAAATAATCATACAGTAGCATGAGCTCAACATGAGTGCATCAAGAGATGGCAGGAGTTATTTAAAGCTAGTTAAACAAATCCTGTTGATTTCCTAGATTCTGTAATTATCAATCACGATGTATTAAAATATTTATTAACTCTTCATAACTGGTTTTAAAGAGTGCAAAATTAGTAACGGAATTTTCTTCATCAGGATTCCAAACTCTCGTCTGAGTTTTCCAATTCAAAAGAAAGGTATTATCATCCATCAGGCTTTTTTTTTTTGCTTTGGTTTTTTTTGTGGGTGGTTTTTTTTTCCTAAAGTTTTGTTTGGTTGTGTTTTTTTAATTAATAAGTTGCTATATAACAACTCCTGAGCACTAGTAAATATTAACTTGCAAACTAGAGGCAAGAAACAAAACAAGAGCGAAGGTGCAATTACTAATAAAATTTTCTTGGGCATACATATATAACTGAGATGCTCAAGTGAACATCATGAATTTTGGACTGTATAGAACGCCTGCGAATGAAACCTGTAACTCTTATGTGAAGTGTGGAAAAATGCAAAGAGAAATCGTAAAGAAACAGATGTTGCACTGACTCATAGTAAGGAATGTATCTATTCTACAAACAGCATTAAAGAAACCTAAAAGGGCAACTGGATGACATCAACACTTCTGAAGTCTCTTTGGATTCATTTTAATAAATATCAGGTAAAGGCAGGCATAATTTAGTTGTCTGAATTACTGGATTATGAATTAAAAGGCTCCTTTTACCATTCCGTACTCAAACCACAGTCATATTAAGCATAAGACTGTAATATGAATTCTTAAAGAATGAGAAAATATTATCAGTTCTGCAAGTGATTAAGTCTAGCCCAAAAAGAACATGTAAGGCAAATGCTTCGGAAAGCCTGCCTTTTTGTATAAATGACAGATCAAAGCGGTATTAGTAAAATTATATAATCCTGTTAAACTGGATCCTGGAAAAGGAGTACTGAAAGGCAATTTAGATTCTACCACTTCCTTAAACCACCACATTCTATTTATTTTAACTTGCAGGTCCTTGCAAAACTCTTACTGGCATGTACATACTTTCTGCTGAAATCACAAGACAGGACAATCAGGTTTGTTATCAAGAAAACCCCAACATCACACATGCACACATTTTTCTTGGGCTGAGGGATAGCAGTTGTCTGCTTTTCACAGTGACAAATTTTATAAAGACAGAAAAATTCTCTCAAATTTGTCTTCTCTTCTTCACTGAAGACTTAAAAAAAAAAAAAAAAAAAACCAAAACCAACCATACACAGATGGATGGAGATGTCTTACATGTTCTGCAGACTGTACCATCACCACAGGACCACCTGCAATCCTCACTGTCCAGATAGGTGTTCTCAGAAACACCTGGGTAAGCTGTTTGCCCAAGGACTATGTACTGGAGATAAGAGGTAATTAGCAAATGAAACTATTCCTAGCACTCCTCCTTCAACATTAAGTGCAGAGCTGCAGCAGCAAGCTGGCACCTGGTAGAGGGAAATGCTAGATGCGATCATTTCAATTTACACATTCAGCACTACATCCCATATGCTTGTCAATGTGCAAGTCTCAGTGATAACAGAGATACCCAAAGAAAACGCTCTGTTGAAATGCTGACATGAAGTTTTTATGTATGAAGCAGACCCTCTCCTCTGGACCATCTGTAACTTCTTCCTTTTCTCATGGGGCATGTGTTGGCCATAAAATCTCTTCATTTAAAAAAAAAAAAATTAAAAATTAAGTCTGACTTTAAAGAGAAAATTATAAGCCCTTAAACATCCATAAACCAAGTTTATATACACAAGTATCATTCATATAAACATGCTACTTGCTCAGCAAGAAGAAAAATCTGCTGAGCAGGAAAAGTTTGCTGCAACTAGATACAGCAAAATTTATAACTGTGCTGTAAAATTAAAGAAAAATATCTGTCACTATGACTTGTATCACTATATAAAGTTAACCAAACGGGCAAAACGTGGCTGTTTTTGTCTCCTGACTCCGGTATATTTTTCCATGCCTATGTTCTGCGCACATCTTAAAACTCACAGGTGTTTTTCCAGTGATTTCATAACCAGAAATTCTTTAAGTACAACAAAAGTAGGAAACCTACTTTTGTGTGAGAAGTGACGAATTTGCTGAATTAGGCGACCAAGGCTAAGGAAGACAATGCAGAGAAGCCGAATGATTTCCTCTGCACAGCTGAGGTTTGCGAGGTGCCGCAGATGATCAGAAAAGGATGATGGAGAGGATGGAGGGAGAGAAACAGGATGACAAACTTTACAAGGACACGGTGTTATTCAATATTCTCATTAAATGTCCTGGAAATGGGGTGAGAAGAGAGAGATGGAGAAACCTGCTCCATGATAATGTCTTTAAAAAAATGAAGTCTACAAAAGACCAGGAGATTCATGACTACAGTAATGGACTCCAAAACCTAAAGATATAATATAAGATGTTAAAAAAGTATTTAATTAAGCAATGAGTTGGGATAAATCTACTGGGACTCAATGACAATGGATAATTAAGAAGTGTCCACTGTAAGCAGGCTACTTTGTGCAGTTTAGTGTTTTGGCACCTTCCTCTGAAGTTTCAAATACTGACTACCACTAGAAGAAAAAAAATCTCAGCTAGAAGGACCAAGACACAATGAGGCAATTTACAGTTCCTGTTGAAGTGTACGCTATCTTCAAATCCCTAAAGCACCTTTGAAAGGACTAGCTCATCTGGGAAATGATTCCTTTGGAAAAATGTTGCTTTCCTCTTCAGGGCAAAAATCAGACACAACTCTGACAACTACCCAACCACACCCTTACAAAGCCACAAAGACAGTCTTCATACTTGCACTTTTAAACACTTGCAGACAATTTGGGATACCCTTCATCATCTTCATAACTAAATAAAGGAGATTCAGGCTCTAGATACTCTGACTTCAGATGACAGAGTCCCACAGAGTAGCATTGATCATGGTAAGAGTGAAACTGGTGCTAGATTATAACAAAAAATGACACATTTTAGACCTGTTTTACCCCCTGAAAATAAAACGCGCATTCATCTGGCACAGTGGTTTCTCAAGCTCCAGTAGATGCACAGATTTCAGTGGGTTTTTTCGTCTACTTAAGGGTGGAGCACTCTGACAGCTCTACCGTGACCTGCACCTCTCCCACATGTCCAATGCCCGGGTGACACGGTTCAGGGAGGTGACTGGGGCAAACCTCTTCCTGTAAGACAGACCCCTTCTTCCCGTACCAGTCCACCCCAGGGCCACCACACAGGTGCCAAAGCCACCACAAGGGAGCTGATGGGGTGAGAGAGCGGGACTGAACACTCCCTACCACCACCGGACGAAAATGCTATCGCTTAGTGTTACCTGGCTCACCCCGCTGATGTGCACGTACCCAGAAGCGCAGCCGTGCTCCAACTCCATGACGCCAGCTCACGGGGCAGGCGCAGATGTTCTCCTGCCCAGCTGCGAGGAGGGCACACGCAGCCTTGCCCTTGACTGTCTTCCAAAGGCACGCTGCCTACTGCAAACATCTTCTGATAATTAAATCTTAATACTTCCACTTTGGAAAGCAAACACCTGACACGGAGAAGCTGTGCACATCTCCACATGCTCCAGAGACTTTCCTAAATAACTTGTCAGCAGTACTAATTGAAAGTGTGTAGTGTTAATATGTTAACAGCAGACATATGATCAAAAAAAGAATTTTCCACAGAAAATTGGAATTTGTCAGGGGGAAGGGAAGAGATGCACGTGGATCTATTATTGTGTAAATTTATTATTATGTTAAAAGTATTTACTGGCAATCTAATTTAGAAATTACTGTTACACATTCTAACCATATGCTTCGTAGGTGTTTTTTTTTCCCTCCCTTTAAACACCATCAAAGCCTTACATTGACCTCATTAGAGCTACTTCAAGTTCTGACCTCCTAAACACAGCATACACAGAAAACAACTGTAGTGCTCCTCTTGAAGTCTCTGACTATAAGGTCTAGGTGTATATTCAAACAGCACGGGCAAATGTGACAGCTCTAAAAACAGACTTAGCAGTTTAAGTTGCCGACGTGCTATTGTGTTGTCTGTTCTCCTGAGTCAGCAGAATAAGCATTCTTGTAACCTTCAATACTCTGGTTGAGGAAACCAAAAAAGGGGAGTATGAAAAACCCAGAGAAAAACCAAAATAAGCATTCTATGTCCAGGGACGTTAGTCTGCAATCATTAAAAGGAGACACCTACCTATGCTGCAGATGTAACTTAGGAGTCATGACTTTATAAACACTCGAAGAATAAAAACGAATTTTTAGCTGAGCATCTATCTATACACTGTGAAATATATATATATTAATACCTGGTTTTAAGCTCAAACTATGCAGGTAATTTGTGCAAAAATTAATTCCCGATGAAGGGTATACATTTGTGTGGGTAATACAAATGGAAACTGATTCCAGGGTTTTTTACTTCAATATCTCCTTCACTTCCAGTGCCCCCAGGTTATCTAAGGATGTAGCACAATTGAGAACTATTTTCATGGAACAGCAATTTTAAATAAATGGGATATTAGAGATGAGAGCTGTGGGTCTAAAAATGTTTTCATGTCTAAAACATGAAATACCATGCAGTAAACATGAGATGTTTTGACTGTTTAAATGGTTAACTGGCATTAGTAAATAAATATATAAAAACCCCAATCTTTTCAACAATTAAATTTTCAGATAACAAGCTTCTAGGAAGTCACCTCATGAAGACCAGACTACAAAAATGTGAACCACAAAATGTGAACTGCCTTTTTATTGGTGGATCTATTGTTAATACTCATGAGAATCGCTTGCGGGCGGTTAACTAACACCACATTATCAAGATATAAACACGTTGCATAAAAATTCTCAAAATCTTCAATAATGAGCTCTCCTCATGTTATTTCTTCATCGTGTCATTGGAAACGATTCATTGGGCCTTATCAGACAAGAGTTCCCATTTTCTATCATTCCATTTTAACCTGCCTAATCAGTTGAACAAAAGTACTTTATGTAAAATGATTCCTTTAGTTGCCTTAGTTACAAATCCCTGCAGTATTGTATAATTGAAATCTACTCACGTAAGTTAGGAATAATTAGGACCCCAAATTAAGCCAAACACAAAGTTAATTCAAATAGTCAGCTGCTGTCATTTAAATGGTTACAGAGTTTTATTGTTGCTTAACATCTCTGAATGCTTTTAAATGCACTTTTTTTTTTTTCTCCCCCCACCCCCTTACAAGCCGATCCAAGCCGACCCCTTACTCCAAATGGGAATAGGATCAAGACAATAAATTTTGATCAGGTCACGATCATTCATACCTTGAGCTAAGATTTTCCTCAGCAAAGTTTTTTCCTGTTATTACCACTAGATTTATTTATTTATTTATTTTTAAAATCAGCCAAATAAAAAAAAAAATTAATTAAAAAGAATGGAAACAGATGAGGCTTTGAGGTAAATAAAGTTAGAATCATTGAGTCTGCTACAAATGACATCACCACGACAACAAACTTTTAATAGCAAATATTCAGAAAGTGTCTCTTCATTCTTCAAAAAAACCTTTTGTAAAAAGAAGGCAACGTAGGAATGCCATTAAAATGGATCCCTAAGAAATCCAAGAGCTAGAAAATAATGCATCACAGAGGTAAGGTTACATATTATAACAAGTTGTTGCAAGGACTAAGTTAGGACTCTGCTGATTTAACAGAATGAAATACAAAATAATTTATACAGCAAATTATTTGTTACTACTGTTATATATAACAAAATAATTGTTATATTACAAGATGACAATGTAACTGGTAAAGAAAACACCGGTGGTTAGATGCATTTCTCAACTGTTTTTCTGTCGGCGCTTAGTTTCAATGCAGAACAAAACACTGCATATTATAAATCCTTCAAGACAGTTTACGTATGGATGACTTCCAGACTTTTGTATTGTGAATTTTTAAAAATGTATTTGCGCAGCATGCTTTTTAATATATATGAAGAGACAGATATATCTACATCTACACTAGTATAAAGATATAGAAGATTTAAATTTTTTTTAGTACTGAGCAGGACTTGAATTGAAGGCCTAAACCAAACAGTTTATGCATGATGTGCTATGCTGATATATTTAATTTTTTTCCAGCTGGTACATTAATACATGAAGTGATGTTTTGTGGACTCTATCCATCTTTATGGGTAATAATCCACATCACAAACCACCCGTTTGCCCTCTAGTACTTTCCATGCTTCACTCTTCACGCATGCCAGCTTCATCTGTTGCAAATTAAATGATGCAAAAGCGTAAGCAGCAAACTGTTCGGTTTTGTTTACTAAAAGCACATTTGTCTTAAGCCACTAAAAGGCATGATCAGTTCTAAGCCAGAAAACCACATTTTTCCAATAGACTTTCAATGGTAAATGTTAACAGTGGTGCAGAATAAAGTAACGTTCTATAATTTAAAAAAAAAAAAAATAATGACAAAACATTAAAGGCAATCTGCAAGCCTAAGTTACAGAAAAGAACTGGGGCAGCTCAATGGGGAGAGATAGGAAAAAATAACGTGAAAGACTGTGAAAGGCAGATCAAGTCACACGCACAGCCGAAGAGGATCAGTGGCAAACAGGCAAATCTGACTGAAGCTCGCTAAGAAGATGGTTAAAACAGAAATTATACAAAATAGCGCTGAAGTCTTTAAAAAGCAAACATTTTTCATTGCCAACTAAAAATGCAGCAGATAGGAGAATTTGGTTTCAGCGTCAGCTTCCTCAGATTTCCTAAATGAATTACTGAACTCAAATTTAACAGGAAAATTGCTCAAACAGCACCCTGCAATAATTGTACTTTCTGCTGCAAGAGAACAAAACTACCTAACTCCCGAGAGAGACATCAAAATCCCTGACGGGGAGAACACAAAAGCCAGCTCTCCTTCCATCGTCAAGATCCCTCATAAAACTCGCCGAGCGCTGTATCCAACGACTGAAAGTTATGTGGTCCCCCTGGGTTTCTCACATGTATGTGTTGCTCAGGCAACGGATGAAAAAAAATTCATTTTGCTTCCCAACTAGTCTCCCCTACACACATTTTATACACCAAGAAAACATCAGTGATTATTATACTAGTATAAATTGCGAAAACAAAAAGAATGAAATATTCCCAACCACCTGGACTGGTCCAAGCTCAGGAGGAACAACCAGGGAACCTCCTCTACCACTGCCAACTCACTCGTGTACGTTTACACGAGTTGCTCTAACGTCACCGGAACATGGATGAATCACCTCCCTAATTGAAAGAAGGACCCACCAACCGAGCCAATATTCATACAACTCTCTTTCTCTACACTTCAAAAGAAAGCCGGGAAATAGAAATTACAGAAACACAAAGAGATTTAGCACAATTGGGTTTTGAAAGCCAGTGAGTAGTTCCAGAAACTTTCTGGAAGGGCAGGAATTTGGGACACCTTCAAGCAAAAGGATTTTTTTCAGCTCCTATCTATCAGAAAAAAATGCATATTCAATTTATCGTATGATGTCTTTGGATTTGAGGTGTGGCTTATTTACAGAATCACCCACACAAAATTTATCCTGTGTTAAAAATGTAAAAAATTCAGTAATCCTGAAAAAAAGTGAATGATGATTGGCAAAACATCCAATATTCATGTTTCTCATTCCAAATGTCAATCCAAACAAATCATCAACGGATAAACCAGTACTATCTATAGAAATGTAAAACTGGAGCTGATCCAGCTTTGACAGAATGAAATTTTATCAAATTAGAAGTGATTGGAAATAAAAAACCTGCAGAGTGATTCTACCAACACAGGCACATAAGAAGTACCATATATAACTGAAAGTACAACAAAATTATTCACAAACCCTTACTACATGTGGATGTGTTTTATTTCCTTATCTTCTTTTCTTCTGTTTTTATACTTGGACAGTATATAATACAATGAAGTGCTGATTTAGTGCCGTATTATCCAAGTACAAAGTCATGTAACAAAGAAAAACAATAATAATCAGAGGGAACAAGTATAAATATTCTTCTAACCAACCAATGTTGATGAGTAAATATGATACTAATTAACCACTGTAAAAGGACAGTCAATTTTTAAGCATCTCTTCCATGAACGTTACTGTATAAATATATACAACCGCATAAGAACACGTTGGGAGCTCCTATACTATTAAGTGCATTTATGACGATAATATGGATGGACAACAAGCCAAGAACATCTCCCTGTGAATGGTTTTCTCTCCTTTTCCTCACATAACACAACCTGGAACACGATCACAAACATGGAAGTGGGCACATACATGAAACATACATTAGAGCTGTTTGCATAAGCCCTTTTTCTGTAGTGCTTTCATCCTACATACACGTGCTTACATTAAGACATCCATACAACACGCAATAAGCATAAAATGTATTACTTTTCTGTAATGTTTACTCACAGAGGTAGACCATGAGCATCAATAGATCTGCTTGCGAGCAGAAAACCCATTATGCGTTTGTAGAACTTGGGAAAGAATATTAAATCTAAAATCATTATACTTTATGATAATTTTTATAATCTGATCATAAGGACGCTAAATGTAATAAGAAAGCCAGGGCTGAGGCATTCACTGGTATCAGATGCTTCAGGCACTTATACTTCTATTTTACACTATGACCTAAAAGTACGATATTGAGAAAGACAATGTTGTTAAAGTTATATAAAAAAACCTTCTTACTAAGACGAGCAGTATTCTTCCATTTGACACTAAACAGAAATGAAAATAATTAAATACCTTAAAAAAAATGAAACGTAATAAAAATAGATTATATATATTTCCATGTTTAGTAACAGAGTACTAATGAAGCTTATTCATTTTTTGAAAGACATATATGTCCAAACTCCGCTACCGTGTTCTTGGAAGTGTACCTTATTGTAATAAACTAATCTAGAATATACCCAGCTTTATATTTAATAAAGGAAAAGCCCCTCAAGCAATGGTGTCAGTGCAGGCTAGCTGAAGGTTAAGCCAAGCCCCTCTCGTTGCAGTGGCCAGCTGCATGGCTCGCCTCTCCCACCCACACCCACCGAGGTTACGGCAGCGAAAGATGGCACACTGAAGTAATAGCTGAGAGGGCTCTGAAAACCTAACATCTGCCCTTGGCACAACACACGGCGTTTCTACAGTTTTACACGTTACAGGGTTCTTTTCCTCTTCTGCATACAGAGCGCAAGAAATGCAAAATCAATCGATACAAAATTCATAAAGGAGAACGTTTTTAAGTAACTGACGAAGAAGAAAGCATATCAAAATAGTAATACTGTTATTCATCTCATAGTAATTTTGCATTTATACTTCTTCTCTTTGCTTAAACTATCAGACCCTTATGTTAACATTTCCTAGCAACTTCTCCTATACTGTTAGTTAGTACAGTATTTAAAATGGTTCTTCATGCATTCTTCTACATGGTTCTCCTACATTTTAAAATAGTGGTGGTTTTGTCTAGGTTTCAAAAATGTAATGTTATAGCATAGGATCCTGCAGACCTCACTGCTCAGGGAATATATGAAAGGATATTCACTGCCAGCATGTTAAAGAATTGCTGGCTTTTCCAGGCAGTCTGTCAGTCTCGATTACCTGGAAATGCACTTGAAAAGTTTAACAGACATTCTTTTTTAAGAAGAAGTTTGGTAACACTGTTTAGATCAATTTCCGTTTTAGAAGGTATGTTAGGCCTACGTCTCCCTCAGAAAAGGAAAAAGAGATGTCCCAGGTAAGTATGCACCACAGTATCCCAGTGAAAAATGGCATGCTCTTCCAGGAAAGAAAACAAGACTCTACAGCAGTAGCTTTCTGCAGAAATCCAGTTGCTCCCTTCGCATAGATATTTTCTTCTGCATCATCTCCATTAACCAATTAAGAAAAAAGAATCCTAAAACACATTAGGTATATATGCTAAAAATGAAGGCAGTATTGGAAGGCTTACTAGAGAGACCCTCCAAAGGGCAGGCAGTAACTGGCTGGCCTTAGCGTGCTCGGTGTGCGTATGGATGCTTTGCGACCTCTGTTAAACCAAGTAGTTGCCTACTAACTGTGCGCTTCACAGAGCTCTCGCTGTGATAAATTCCCTGGTTAGAAATTAAATTACTGCTCCTATTTGCTCTTGCGTGACTCCGTAATGGGTTTCCCCCCCTTGTAGAACTTATATCCGCTAATTAACAGAAGCTGATTTCTTCTCAAGTCCAGGGTACAAGATTTATTAAATTCATATCCTGGGCAAAATCCTACTAATACTTCCTAGTAGATGTGTAGGAAAACCAATGTGCTTCCACAGTTTGTTGAGTACCTGGTGTCATATGCCTTAGACACTCTAACTCTGAGTGACCTGACAGGAGCCGAAGATCTGAAGCAATATGCTAAAATATCAAATACCTTTGTAGTGGCCGCAACGCACATTATCTGTATTTAATATGTCTTTTCTTTAGTAAATGCACTAACGTTGGATATACACTTAAAACTGCTTCCAATTTAACACTCAGCTCCTTGGCTGGCATAAGTGGAATTTACAGGAATTTATATTTCTCAGTGTAATGTTAATTAAAATGTACATTCAGAGGCAAAGACAGGCTGGATTTTTTTTTTAAATAACATTAATGCCGTTTAGGAAAACTGAATTAAATAGATAATGAAAGCTTGATGCTTCTTCCTTTGGACAAACCATAGATAATATTTCATAATAAAATAAATTAAAATTATATTAAACCTTGATTAAAATAAAATGTAAGCAAAGAAAATTATTTCGGTGCTTCCCAAGCACTTGTGCCTTTCAAGCAGCAGAACAGAACTAAAAGGCGCCTAAATCTACTCGAAACTGTGGACTTCATAAGCAAGATAAAGCTTAAAATATCAAACCCTGTACAGGCCAAAAAACTTAATCAGACTGTTTAGCTCTGACATCTTTTTTTCATATGCATATTAGTGTATCTGCCTTAACTTGCTTGAAGAGAAACCAATAATATGTATAATAAGCTTTTTACTCTGCTTTGCTATGGAAACAAGACGTGTGATCTCACTCTGACTTTCTGCATTTTCTCAGATAATTTTTAACTTGTTGGATGATTTCACCTAATTAGGAAGGGAAAGAAAAAAAAAAAAAGAAAAAAAAGATAGAGGTGGTGTCAAAAGTGATTCCTTTCCTACAGTTTGTAGGAACCAGGTGAGTAAAGAAGAGGGACTCAACGGCATGGGGCCAACAGGAGCACGAACCCACTCCTTCGGCAAGAGCGGAGAGCCAGGACGGCGTGGGACTGGGCAGGACCCCGGTGCAGCCGCAGCGGAAGCTCCCATCTCCCCGGGGCGATTAGCCGCAGGAGGAGGCCAGGCTTCACGGGGATACCCGCGTAACTTCGATTCTAACTGCTTTCCGAGGTACTTCTTTCAGTACGTCTTTTGTAATAAAATTGTAGTTCTAAAGACATACCTCCAGTAGAACATGCTAGAAAAAGGGACAGAAAAATACCTTCCGAAATGACGTTAATATTCAAGCTCATGACTTCAGCTTTTCCTGCCTCTCATCTTTTTCTTACTTAGGGCTGCAATGCTTTGCTGTTGATGGTAATAACAATGTTTTTTCAAGCCTCTACACAACAATATTGACCTGTTGTTGATCAATGTACCAGCAGTGTATAATAACTCCGTGCGTTTTTCCCTCCAGCTGCCGGCACTCATCCGTTCCAGGTTCATTTGACCTGAAGGAACAGACTGCTTCAAAAAGCAACCGCACCTGGGCTGCGCTAGGCAGGAAAAACAAAGCAATACCAAGACCTTCTTAACTGAAGATATGAGTCCTATTTGGATAGGCGACGCTAAAATAAAATTGCAGCCTTTGTATAACTGTGCCTACTTGCTAATTCCCTGGTGAGTTAAAGTAAAGGCACTGTGAGGGTAATGAAGTCTTCATCTTGATTGGAAAATGTTTCATTATATGAACAAATGAGTCACTTGTCCACACCCAGGATCGTTTTTCCTCTCTCTCTCTGTTTAACTGTACAGAAACGTTAAAATATAACAGCAGGGAATTTTGCCAGGTTTCATCTCCCCCACCAACCGCAACAACCTGCATATACACATAAGATTTCTATAAAAAACCCTAAGTTCCAAGCGAGAGAATGAAAGATTTTCTTATTTCTAGCAAAAGTTAGATGCTCTTATTTTAACCTTTGTTCATGTTCATACTTCCAGGCATGAAGTGCTACTAAAGCACGTTACACTTGGCATCTCTTATTACTGAAGCAGAAGGCAATGTAATCTTGTGAGAAAGTGTAATAATGCGGTATTCATTTTGCTTCTGTGGCTGGAAGCCAACTCTATATTAATATTCATTTCCAGTATACAGAGCCACAATATTTCATTTATTTTAAGAATTTACAATTAATTTGGTATGATTCTGTTATCTGCTCCCAATTTCCTTCCCTGTTTCTTTTAGCTGAAAAAGCAGCTCTTGTATAGACTTTAAAAAAGTAAATTCACAACTGAAGCATCAAAAGATTGCTACTGGCTACTAACAGCAAGAAAAACAGGGACAGAACGAAATGAACTTGAAATATTACAGATGACAATGAAAATTAGCTTTCTGCAAATGGCAAAAATTCAATCTGCAGAAGTTCTCAGTTGACTTTTTCCTTTCCAAACTCAACAGATAAAACACTCATTGCAGCATGCTGCCTAGTACTGTAACCAAACCAGAGAAGAGCTGTTTGTCTGCTTTTCCTTTCTATTTTCAAATGTTTTCAACCACCACACAGCATTAAGCTGCAAGTATGTGAATCTTTGTAAAATGTACTAGATACAGGGATTCAAAACAATTACAACAACAAATAAAATCCTTAGTATTTTAAAGCTTCGGAAAAAACGTAAATAGATGCCTCTACTTCCTACACCCTTGGTTTCAACTAGTGCAACCACTTTTGCAATGCAAGTGCGTTTATAATTAACACAAGTTATTACCTAACCAGCCAGTCGTAAGATTTGCAATTCCATTCTCCTAACATGCATTTACCTTCCTTACCTGTGAAAGAGGCTGAATTTAGTTTACCTTCCAGCTGTTGGCACTTACTTTCCTATAAAAGTGAGGTTCTACCCACGTCCACAGACTCAACAGACACCAAGAGAGCAGTCCATACAGCAGCCACCAAATCAGAAACCCCATCAATGATGATGTGCAGAGTCCCATGGGAAATGCCAGTTTTCTAATATATCCCGGCAATATTTAAGGAAGAGGGGAGCGAGGGGGAAACTGACCGTGAAAGCTACTTAAGTGAAATGAGACTTCCCCATGTTCAGAAACCTTCATGAAGACTCCTAGTACGTACTCCCTGATAGATGTGTGTGTTCACACATACGTATGAACAACCTATTTTAGCAAAGCTTGTCTGTCAGTACAACACAAGATCCGAGTTTTAGCCTAGAATAAATGCGTAGCAAATTACACAGTGAACATGGAAGACTGCATACAATATTGAAGTTTTTAATCTCGGGTTTTGCCATTTTTGGGGACTAGATTCTTTTGGTTTGTATGGATTTGGGAAAGAAGAGAGGGGGAGGCAGAGCAGCTTTCCTGAAGTATATCTGAAAATTTAACCTTAAAATTCAAAGAATTTTGACAGGGTAAGGTATGTATCTGCTTTAAAAGATGGTGAGATCACGCCACAGATGCGCCAAAGAAGCCTTATATATTATATATCGATTACTGAATGATGTAGGAAGGCGTGGAGGTGCTAGTTTATTGCTAAACCAGTATTTTCACCAGCAATCTAGTCAATCAAAATTCTTACCCCCAGAAATTTCATAAACAATGTTTTCCTGATCATTCATGTTTCGCTGTTACTATGAGAACAAAATAACTGGATAAAATAGAGATTATCAAGAAAAACAAATAAAGAATAGAGGATACAAATTTTTTTAAAAGGTTTTTCCTTCCTCCTATGTTTAATTTAAGAGCTATTTTAAACACCATATTTGATAGCAGTGAAGTATTTTTCCCTTTTTTTAAAAAAGTAAAAATATTTTTAAGTAGATGCTATTCCTGTATGCACTTTGAGGTTTATTTCCTGAAATTTAACTTGCACAGTTCTAATCTTAATGAAGTGTTTGGCATTTTATTTTCAGCCAGCCAAATTAGAAAAGTAAAACAGACTTTTCATTTGCACTGTTTAGTTATTTTCTATCACATTTAACATATCTATACGTTGCTTCTAAATGGTTGCGCAATGAGAACAGGAAAAAAGAAGAATAAACAGGAAGACCCCAAAAATAAGGCATCTATCAATCAAGGATATTAATACTGTCCCTTCAGTTGTCTGAACACTGCATTTCAGTTTCAACATAGCACACTGTATCAAAACCAAAAAATATATTTTCTTTCTTCATTAAAAAAGAGAATAATTTGAATCTTATGAATTAAACCTAGAAAATGCTACAGACAAATGCTTTTAGTTTGACATCCCAGAACTTCAAGTCATCTAACAGAAATTAACTGTACAGACCATTCACCTCATCTGCAAACTGAAGTAAAAAATAAACTAAAGCTTACCTTCAGTACACTGCAGGAAGCTGATAATGAGCAGAAACCAAAAACTTCGCATTCTGCAGCCAGAAGACACCATTATTGATCCCTGTAAGAATTTTCTTTGTATTCCTTAATGAATCCAGTTATAAAAGCCCAGCATCATCGAAACCAGTGCTCTGCATTATTCATCTTCATACCTGGAGAAGCAGAGGATTTGGAAGAAAAGGAGAAAAAAAAAAAATCCATCAATAGTTGAACACCAATAATTTGGAATACCAAATTTTACTTGACATGAAGACAGAAATTTTTAATAAAAATTGACAGTACACCTGTACGGTAGCTGGGAATTTGGCAGGTTTGTGGGATGTAATCTCTCAAGGTCAGTGATCATTAAACAGAATGCCAAATAATGATACATGTTAAAGTTGAAAGGACGAATGTTATTGATGTACTTGCACTAAGACACATGAGAAGAAAAAAAAAAAAAAAAAGAGAACGTTTTTTTCTGAATATAAGAAATTGGATTTGCAGATGACTAGGCTAAGCTTTTCCCACTCCCGAAATCTGACAGACAACTTGCAATTCTCCGCCTCAAAGAATAACAATAAAAATTAAATCTAGGGCACTGCCATATTTCTTACTGCTTCAAAACACGGCGTGGCTGAGAACAGCAGAGCAACACCGCTCGGCAGCCAGGCTCTGCCCGTCTCCTCCCTGCCATGGCTCCGGGGTTCCCTTCCTGAGACACACAGGTCGCTCTCCTCGGATGAGAAGCCCTAAAGGCAACTTGGCCGACAAAATACTCTGGTGAGGAAGCTTATTCCTACGACTCTGCAGTTTGCTATATTTCTACCCAATAAACACCTTCAGAAAAAAGGGAATAAACATAATGGATGAGACTCTCCTGCCCTTAGCCTCTGACGAGATTTGTCTCCAACTGAGAAATACGAACCGATCTGCTCCTGTAAACGATGTACCAAAGGAAGAATTCTTAAAGCTATCATTTGCATTTGAAAAATATAATTATGGTGATAGAGTGCAGTTGCTGTGATAGAAGATTTGACAGCAGAGTGCTCCCTTTTACTAATGACTTCATTCTCTCACCAGCCAACTGAGTAACGACATACATCCTCTTCCATATCTCACTGTATGAAGCGAGATCATGCTTCAGCCCCGAATATTACAGTTTGGGAAGCTAGAGAAAAATTAGCATCCATATAAAAACAGATGATTTTTAACTAGAAAGCTGGCTCTATATATTACACATACGTGAAACAACTCTGGACGAATGACTGGACAATGTGGCAATGACACATCCAAAGAGATGAATCTGGTGCCACATCGGTTTGGTCTCTCCAAGACGAACGGAGAGGACTGCATGGATATATTCCTGAGATACCTTGAATTAACATTACTTTAAAAACTTATAACAATGATTATGTAAACACGTAAGCGGAAGGATCCAAGGGCCACTTTTACAAGTATTGGAGCGTGTGGAGGGCTTTAAAAATACATTTATCCTTTTGGCAAGAAGAACTGGAAAGAATGAAGGGCACATGATACCAGACAAAGAAATTCTATGAACTGCAGATCATTTTCAGAAGCAGAAAGTGTAACTCCTTTTATATTACTCAATGTTAATATTAATCAATGACAAGTTTGTTCCCTGAGCACACAGACAGCAACAAGACTGACACTCACTTTTTCCCCAAGGAGAGAAAGATGGGAATTAACAGAAAACATTACGGAACAATTTCTCTGGCTCTCAATGAAGGCAATGTGACTGTGGCAGAACAGGAGGTTATTAAATAGCCAAGTACGCTTCTTTACTTGGCTCCTCTTTAAGAGGAGTGATGCCACTTCAGTGTAGGCTTCCCTCTCACACAACACAAGCATGCTTGTGATTTCTCACACAGGGAAATGAAAAAGAACTGACATCTGAGGCCGACTGATTTTATGTTTATTTATACATAAAAACAAACGCTTTTTCCAATTTCCAGCTACAGACAGGTGCTCTTCAATCACCGGCGCTTTTATCCGCATGTATTTCAACAAAGAGCATGCAATAGCAACCGGAGTGCTTCAGTGCAGGACAGCCAGAGCGTGGCTCTCCCTGGCACAGCCCCACGTGCCTAGAGGTAAGAGATGTGCCCTCAATTTAGATGGTGATACACCAGCTGCTACAGGACAACACAGAAGCAGTTATGAGGAGACAGTCGTATCGTATCTCTACATCTTTCACACTGGGCTGCAAGTGTTTTGCAACTAAAAAAAAAAAAAAAAAAAAAGAAATCTAAAAATCCACAAAGGATGCACTGCATTCAGCAGAAATTACAATTGCAAAGGAGCTCCTGCTGAGTAAAGAAGGAAAAATTGCCACCATGATACATCCAAAAAAAACCCTGGAGATAGTTCAGCTAAAAGCTTGGGAAGAGCTTGGATTAATTTTTTACCTGTAGCACCCAAAGGAAAAATGATAAAACTATTTTATAGACACTACAGACTAATCAGCATAATTTCAGTAAGCAATCAGAATAATCCAAGAGAACAGATGAGGAACAATAATGGCTAAAAGTGAAATTAAGTCGGCCTTCTGATTGCTCCCAGTCTGTCCAGAAGATTTTGACTTCCTGAGACGCAAGTTTTATCGTTATTTCCGTAACGTATCACTGCACACCCAGATTTTAAGACATCTTCCTTCACCTTCAAGGGGATAGGGACATACCTATGCTTTATCATCCTTAAACTCATCGCTTCCTTGTGGGCTTTTTTTAATTGGTAGGAGGGAGGAGGGTAGCGTTAAAAACTAAAACAATGACAGCACTACTTGCGGTACCCAACATCTCTCTAAGAAAAAGCTGCAAAATTTACGGCAGAGACTTTTTGTTTTTAAATACACTAAGAGCTCCTGACCTTGTAAACTGACTTATTTTAACTATTTTAATAAAAACCCACACTTTCTGAAAGGATAATGATGTTTTGTGATACCAAAACCAGCAGAAACTATTCAACTAAGAATAAAAGCAAAATATTTTTAGGACAAATTTAAGTGCTTTGTGCAATATATTGTTCTCTCTGGATTGCTGTAGCCTACAGACATAGAATTTAACTCAGTGTGCTGCTGCAAAAAGAATTCAAAATAAACTAACCAGCCCCTAGTAGATTATGAGTAACACATGTTTTTCTAAAAAAGCAAGAAGAAATTAAGCAGTGTTTGAAAACTGATGCAACAGGGTTTGGTTTTGCTTCTTTCTTTTCTTTTGAGTAAAAATTAACAGCTTCACAGTGAATGATTTTTAACGCAACCTATATATTTGAGAAACTCTACGTGGCTCCAAGTAAAAGAACGGCGGTGCCGTTCTGAACAAACTATTCAACAAACTATTCATCAGTGTAACAAAAGCTAATCCTGAAAAAGGTACCCAGACATGAGCTGGAGCCAGAGAGCACTTTGGCTATAGACGCTGCCAGCAGCCGTGTCCTTCTGACCATCCATCTATCAGCGATACGGAGCCTGCCAGTGGCATCTCACAACAACAACAAATCCCAAACCAAACAAGTAGGACCAGGAAAAGACATATTAAGTTACTTCTTTGTAAACAGAAAAAGGAGACCACGGCGAGTGGCCGTCCTGCGCAAATAACTTATTTCCCCTCAGACCTTAATAAACCTTTTCTCTGGATCACTGACTGCTTGGGCTGCTGGGTGGGGCAGAGAGAAACCCCCCAGAGCAAAAGGTTGCTTGAGTTGCAGAGTGCAATAAAAGCTGCCCAGAAAATTTCAGTTGTAACTTAAACCCCTACCTCTGGGCCACACTGCAGTGTCTCATCGAAAAAACCCACCAAACCTCCACTGGAAACACAGCGGTTCACCTTGTTAAGCTTCTTCGCGTATGTGCTGTTAAAGAAGACTAGATCAGTAACAGAAACGTTAATGTTCAAACCCGTACACTGCAACGGTATTGGGCACCTCTCAATACTGTATTCATAAGCTGTGCTCCATGTCTCAAGTATCTTAGTGCCCCTGCCTTGCTTCCTTGTTCTTCTGTACTTCTGAAACCTCTTACAGACGGAACAGGACCGCTGCAGAACACGTGCCACTGTTGGCCATCCCTCTCCCCGCAACATTGCTCAAGAGCACCCCAGAGATAAGAGAAAGCTGCTCCAAGCATGCTCCTTGAAACACTTTCATCTTTGAAGAGAAAGACCTCTAAAGGACTGCCGCGTCCCGACTCTACTCTGTTTAACCTTCCCAAGGTTTTATTTTCAAAAGCCAAAAAAGGATCTTTTAAGAGCTTCCGGACCACTGACACAGCATGCTTACGAGCTGCCTTTTCCCTCCTGTTCCATCCAGCTTCTCAGGCAATTAAGACAGAGGGGAATGGAGAGATCTTTCCAGCTAAGCAAGGATATTTTTCTTTAGCTAGAAGTCTTTCAGACTGACGTATTTTACAATATAGTGCCTAATTTTCCAAATCGTCTTGGACACACCATGAAGCACTTGCAACCTCAGCCAAGCTTTAATATCTCTATTACAGAAATAAGAATTACGGTAGCTTTACAGGAGATGAGGCACTGAGGTAAGGAACACCAGCCATAGCTGCACTGCTCTTACTGCCAAGGAACTACCAGAACCCAGGCAATCCTTCTTATAAAACCTGTATGACCTACCTTGCCACACATGCAGCACCCTCACCGCCCTTTATAACCCAGTTTATGAAACTCAGTAATTCTGAAATGTATCTGAGACACTCTGCAGGGGAAAGGAGGGGGAAGAGAAGGCAAGGGTAAGGAGATATATATTCATACAATATAATAGACTACTTAGTCTCCTGAGAAATCATGTGTCAACGTGCCTTCCCATCATGAGGCTTTCCCAATTTAAAAAAAATAGAAAAGTTAAACTTCCTATAATCTGTAACATTAGAATTTAATTAGCGCAGTGTGATTAGTAAAACTGTCTAAGCCACCTTAGTAAAATACTAGAATGAGACTAATACTGTTTATGATCCAAGGGCTACGGTTCTATACCTATCTGCAGACACCCAGCTCCAGTTTTCAACATTGAACATATCTTCAGGAGCACTCAATATGAGTTATTCCTAAGTCTTCAATACGGTTATTCAAAAATTGACTTACATTAATAACTTTGCATTAGTGCTACAGTACCAGATCGTAGAAAATCTTCGAAGTTACAAGATCTTGCAACAGAACCTGAAGCAATAGCCTGTGCTGGTTTAGTTAGCGTCCTTCTACTACCTATGACAAACAATCAATGCCTGATCTGTTCCAATTAAACAAGGTGCATATTGCAAGAAGAAAGGAAAGGCTAACTCTGCTCTCTCTACAACTGGTTAACAAAGACTTATTTTCCATTAAAAGCAATTCAATGCTTAAAATGTATTGGAGAGTCTTACCTTCAATTCTGTATTCAACAGTCCCTATTAATCGTCACCTTGAACACCGGATTTCTAACCTAAAACATCTCTTTCCAAGTTGCATGGAAGGAATGCGGTATCAGGGAAGGGAATAATGCAGTAAGAACAAGACTTGACCAAGGTCATTCAATCTTGCAACAAAAAAAATTACTTCAATGCATTCAGCTGCGTTGTGCTCTGAGGTGACATACCCATGCCCGAGAAGCGCCTGAAACAGTGTGCCATGACCATGCATCCCTAACTCAAGAATGACCACAGAAATGCCCACCCCACCCCAGCCGGGGCTCCCAGCTCATCAGTGAAGCAGATAATTCAAAATAGCCCATCTACCTATGCAAGACATGCCACTAAACAGTGCACTGACACCGTTTTAACAGTACAACATCACAATTTAGTCCATCAGTCCGCAGCAGCTCAGTGGTCTACTGCAATCGTTCACAGAGAAAATAAACAGGATTTGAGAGGAAAAAGACGAACATTTTTCTTTCTCATCAGCACCCCAGTTCGGCTCGGCCTCACTCTTGTGTTTTACAGAGGCGTTACACGGTGCTCCGCTCCCGACAAGCCAGCTTTGCCCCTTCTTGTTAACACAGGATAAAGCCTGGACACTCTAGGGAGTTTTCATTCAATAAGGCAGCAAAGTAAACCTTTGCTAGCGCTAATAAGAATGGCTTTTTTTGGCTCCAGGCACTCTCCTTTTGCCAAGTCTGAATTTCTTTTTGCCTTTGCTAAATGCTCTGTAATCAAGGGGGGCGTCACTCAATCCTCATTGCAAATTCCCTGTATTTCACCTGAACGGACATCGTGCCGCTACATCAGACCACCTCCACTCCAACACTGCAGGTAAAACCTTCTTAACGCTTCTGCCCTCGGTGTCACTACAGCTTCCCAGGGTCTGGAAGAGAAATCCCCAGCATCCAAAGAAAGGGGGAGGGAAAGGGATGCTGTAAGTCAATTACAACCATTATCGGCTGTAATATCTTAGTGTCACGCTGAGCATGTTAAATATGCTGATCACTTTGGACACCAGAGGCACAGTCTGAGGCTGTTTGCCATTCTCTTCATTAAACTGCAAAACAAATAGCTCTCATTTTCAAACCTACGTAGGACAGATTTTATGAACATCAAAAATAAACAAGAAAATAATGAATAGCAATAAAGAACACTGAGAACCATATGACAAACTAAAAGAAGCCATCACAACAGCTGAAGAAAATTCAAAGGCTTTTCAAACTTCTCAGAGGAGAGAAATCCTCAAAATAATCTATTTATATTAGAAGATATCGTTCCTTTCCCTCGAATAAAAAATAAATAAAAAAAATCACTAGACTAACATCAACCAAAGACACTGCAGTCTTGTAAGACAGTAAACTGTTTGTTGACAGCCTTGACAAGGCTTTGCAAAGGCCCATATTTCTCAAAGCTGTTATGCCACTTAGCTGATCTCTTTTTTTTCCTGCCATCCAGTGTTTTTCACAGCCGAGAACTTGTTTGAAGTGGAAGCAGACTGGAAAAAAAAAAAAAAAAAAAAAAAAAAAAAAAAAAACCAAACAGAACCGAGTCCCGGGACTGTGGTCAGACGTGCCCGTACCTGCGCGGCGAGGTGGTGCTTCTCTACTGACTGCGGGGCTCCCACCGCCCCCGAGCTGCTCCCTGCCCGCCCAGCACTGGGCTGCAGCCGGGAAACGGGTTCAGATAAGCCCTTCACAGCTGACACGCTGAAGGAAGACCACCTCATCAGACCAGCGCAGAGCCACCAGCAAAACACCCACCAGCTACCACTTTCCAAAATAAAATCAAATTACAGGCAAGAGCAGACAAGAACACATTTTCACCCGTGCTGTAACTGGGTTAACAGGGGCTGTAGAGACCCAAAACTCTGGAACAGCAACCAGACCATGGCCGGGGACGGCTGGGCTGCAGCCTCAGCGTCCTGTGTTCATGCGCAAACCTCGGTTTGGTAGGACCAAGCCCCTGGAAACTGCTGCACCGAAGACTTTTTTTTCCAGGTATGTGCCAAGGAATCTTACCAAACAGATTCATGAAGGTACTGTGATAGCATCCATTTTAAAGCATCCCGTTTTCTATCAGCTGTATTTAAAAATCAGTGTATGTGGTCCGTATTCAATATAAATGATCCTGTTCAAGCTTCAAGAACAAGCTTGTGTGGGCAGCAAAGTCACTTTTGATTATTCTTAAAAATTCTATCAAAACCCTTTGTCGTTACCAGAAAAATACCAAGTCTTTAAAAAGTAACTGAAAAATATTTATAATTTTTTAAAAATCAGAAGCAGGAGGTACATACATATACAAACAATGCACCAGCGGTAATTTGTGGCATATCTTTTGCTTGGAGAGGAATACGGTTCTAATGCTAACATCTGTGAGACCACGGCCTAATCATTGTGCAGTGAAATATGAAACAAAATCAATGGTGGCACGTAAGATGTAATCTCTGCTGTGTTTGGCTCACTGCACTGAATCCTTGACTCATAAATCATTGTTACTAGCCATTCAGTGAATCAATATTCAGATTCCCTCTTGGTCTATACATATGACCGCTAAATGAAATAATAATGACCAAAATCTGTCATATATTAGGTTATCAATATTACCAGAAGGGATTTCTTGGGAGCAATGAGGTAATCTAGGATAAAATATATCAGATGAGCATGCAAAGAAATGTGAAAAACCTGTGACTAAATATAGAGACAGAAGAAGAAAGGTATTTTTAAATACCCCTCCTTCCATCATAGGTATTAAAATTTACCATAGCATCACAATAATGCATTTTATGAAGGACCGTTTCAATGATGCCTGCTTTTAATTATGTTTTATGCTGTACTTGAGCATTTTTCTTCTTCTTCTTTCAAATAAGCCCTTCTCAAGTTATTACTAGTTTTGTTTCTTTTCTCTAAAGCACAATTAATATTACAGTAATCAGAATAGTATTTTCTCACCAGCAGCCTGATAGTCAGGAGCTTCAGGACACCACATTTTAGTTCCACTAAAAACCAACAACAACAAACAAACATCTAAGAGTAATTCCATAAAGCTCTGTTTTCCAAACCATTCACAAACCATCTACGCATTAAAAGGTGGTGGATCACCTCTTGCAGAAAAACCTGCGAAGTGCTGTGTGCTACCATCCCATACTCAGCCATGAGCCACATCAAAAATTGTCATTTTGACAACAGAAGAAGGGAAGAAATGATGAAGACCTCAAATACGTCACCTTTGAAAGAATAACCCACCAGGAATGGTCTTTAACTACTTTCTAAGCACAGAAGAGATTCTCCAGGCAAGTATGACTTACAGATAGAAACTCCAGTGAATTTACGTAGCCCTTTGGAGGACTTCGGCATGTATATTAAGTACCAAAAAAGAAACACACTTTGACAGAAGCCACGACTTTCAGGTTCACCAGTCTTACATACCAGTAGCACTTAGAAGTAGAAGGGTGAAAATTCAAAAACTATGAAATAAAAGTCAACAAACTCCCTGTCTTTCTTCCCTCGTAATTGGCTTTTCTCATACATACATTAATGGTGAAAACAAGAACTCAAGGGTGAGAAGCCCTGTATGACAGTATTGCACAGACAGCACTAACTCTTCCTTGCACCTACGCACAAATATATGACGGAATTACGTAACTTTTGCTTGCACATCGTCAAGAATTGTGAAACACACGCAATAAATATGGCAAATAAATCTTCAGTATCATTCAGAAAGGGCCTGATTCTGCAATTAAACAAAGAATTCACTTCTGTTACTGGATGACGGGCTCTGTAAAGACGCTCAAGTTGCCTAGGCATCTAGCGGTGCAACTGGAGTTAAGAGTCTTTCCTTGTACAATTTAATAAGCAATGAAGACTCAGGTGACTATTCTTAACAGTGCAAGGCAGCTGAATGACAACCGGTCAGTCACTGGAGCTCTACCATTCCTTTAATTGGGTAAACTGTGGGCTTTCTTATTTATTCAAACTACAATGGAGAAATAGAAAACTATTTCAGTTCATTTTTTATTCCTTTTGAAGAAAGGCTAAGTTGGAAAACGATAATGATTACATTTGGAGAAGTTATGAGCAAAAAGCGCTCTAAATCATAATTCAACAGAAAGGCTCTTTCTACTTGCACGTACCACCCTAGCATCCTACATGGTACTCAAAAGAATGAACTCTTTTCATTGGAGTGACTGGAAACAGTGTAATTCCCATACTTTTTAATTTTTTTTAAATCATCCCTGCAGCACAGATGAAATTTAAGATACATTTTTAACACATTTCTTAGCAGCAACATGACCTCTGGTGTGCTGTGGTTTCATCAAGCAGACCAAGAACTCTGTGTCACACATTTACAATTTCTTTTAAATAATAGGTCTTGGTAGCTCAATGTGACAATGACACTGCTACTTTGGAAAATATCGTATTTTTCTTTAATTAGGTTACGATATGATTTTAAATTATAATTTATTTACCCTTTAACAATTACAAATACTTAACGACCTTTATTTTGTATTCTTTTACTAGAAACTAAAGAGATTTTTTTCTAATAAAAACCCTGCTCTTCACATGTTCTGCTGCAGTTCATGAACTGTACGTGCAACTAAAAAGAAAAAAATAAGTCTACATTTGTCTATCAACAATATTTATAAGTGAATAGAGTGGAAAGATTACAAAATTTTAATAAGAACATTATATTATAGTAGCAATAATCTAGGTGTTTTACTGGGAAGTGAAGTGGATTACCGTAAATGAAATTTTAAATGTCCTTTCCATTTTATAGATAACACAAAATGACTCTTTTCATGTCTCCAGCGATAAGGATACATGTGCCACACATTTAAATAGTGCCTTCACCCTATCCAACCCTGCTCATGAATTAATAATTCAGTGACATTAATACAAGAAGATAAATGATAAAGAGGTTACAGCACAAGGGCCAACGGTACACATATACTTCTTTTAGAACAGCTAATACCTCTCTGCCAATTACAGTTAGAACTTTTTTAACAGTTTTCAATGGCATTTTTACAATCTAAATAGCAGCTTATGCACACACAATTTCACACAACTCAAGCTTAATAAATCTCCTGCTGCTACCAAACAATCATTCTAGGGGATTAAAGTGCAACATCTGCTAACATTAATAAGCATTTTACATAGCAATATGTATAAAAGCAGTTGCTATCAGTCTTCTGAAAAAGCTTCTAGACTGGTATGGCATAAATTATACCTTTATCGTTCAACTGGTAACTTTAGCTTACGGCAACAATAAGGCAGCTATATTGCTATATAGCAGCAAAAAGCAACAAAATTATATACTGACTGCGATTATCATTTGCAGTGGAACAATTTTCAAAATACTTGAAAAATAAACAAAAAACGTGTGCGTGCAAAAGATTTCAGGTAAGAACCTAGTAAAGTCCCACAATTTCAGTACTTACAAGAAACCAAAGCTACCAATCTCTTTCCAAGAGACAATTTCTCTCCTAATACCAGCTACAGCTCTTTAATCCATCTTGGGCTTTTTTATTTTTTATTTGTATGCCTACCAAAGCAGAACGCACCGTGAAAGAATGCGTGCCTTTCCACGGCATAAAATAAATATCAAGGGTTTTATTTAATTAGGAATTCCAGCATACATTTTGAGGTAGAACCTGGCAAATGAGCGTGCTTTGGAGTCGAGAGACGTGTAACATCAGGCTGGAGCCAAGAACACAGTTGGCAAACACGGCACAAACTTCCAGGCGCAGCCCTGCCAAGGCGACTCAAGCCCAGCAGTTCAGCGGCGGACAGCCCAGTGCCAGAGCCTGCCAATCACCCCTGCTCTGCAGTGAATACACCCAACAAAGTCACGTTCTCGCCCCTGTTACCATTTTATTCTAAAGCCATTTTCGATATATATTTAAAAACACGGAGAGGTCAAGTTTTGTTAGGCTCTTACTTCACAAACCCTACAATTTTAGTATTTTTGAGAAACTGAAAAAAAAAATAAAAATCAATAGTCAACTTTGCAATCATAGCTATTACAACAGTTATAAAACCTTTGTACAGCGCTCCAAGATAATTTTGTTGTGTGGACACACGTGGGCCAGGATCTGCAAGCTCATTTCTCTCTTTTATTCAAAAATAAATTTGTATCAAAAATATCCAGAGAGATGACAGAACAGCAAACTGGATCAAATAACTATGTAGAAAATATTTAATCTAATCTTTTTTTTTAATTAGCAATTAATTTTTCCATTATGAATTGCTTAAACATGATTGTTTTAACATTATTTTTAAAGTCAAAACATTGCTCTAAAAATTACTATTATCATATTCTCCTGACATTGCCTACATTCTTATTTGACACGTTATAAGCGAGATGAAGAAAATCAAAGCAATAAAATAATAAAAGATTCCAGCAATGCCAGGGCTTGACAACTAACACTCAGGACCTTTTGATGCTATCAGGCTTTAAAGTGCCCGGAACTAAGGCTGAAGCCAGGCTTAGCCGAGAAAAAACAGTCATTTAAGGACAGAAGGAAAAGCCTGAAACAAAAGGTAAGTACGTTCAGCACCTACTTTTTCCTCAGACTGATGGTTTCTTCAGGCTGAAGTCTGCACCTGCAATTCCCATACATATTTCAAAGATCAGAATCACCGTCGCCGGAGGAAGCACATGGGGATTAAGAACCCAGATGCCTCGGTGCCACAAACAGTCTTTCTTAAATACAGCTTCGAATTTTAGGTTACCATTTTCAAATAACATTTTTTTTGAGGTTATCGTGCGCTGCCTGTAAAAACACAGCTTGATATTAAAGTGAGAAAAGTCTTACTTTTTTTTTTCTTTCAGGGTAGAAAAGCATGGTACTGGCACACGACTTTGTTTTCAGGCTATTCCTCCACCCGCACTCCAGTTCTCACATCAGACACATCCCCTGCCATGTGCCGGCCTTACATGTTCTTGAAGATTTACTGCTGCTGTAGGAGTCTCATGGCTATTTCAAATCCAGGTCACAACTTTCCACAGTCACTCAGATTAACATTTGCAATTTAATCTATTTTAACACAAGAACCCAACAGCGCTGAGACGAAAACGAGGTGACTTTTTTTTTTTTGCTCAGAGATGACTGAGTATTAAATATGAAATTTAACAGGTTTTAATCATAACGGTTTGTAAACAGCGTAATATATATGTCTGCCCTAATTTGGTAAGACGGAATTCTCACATAATGCTCATCAAACTGAGCACAAAAAACCTGTTCTGGCATTTCACTAAATTAAAATCTTCAGTCCCCACAGCAAGAATGCACAAATTTAGATTTTATTAATACCTTAAATCAAACTCACTTTTATGAAAGGCAATTTTCAAGTCATGTTCTCTTGTGATAGTGAAGAACAGAACGGGGTCTTGAGCATATTTTTACAGACACTTTGATGATAGTCTCACCTTTTGGTCTGATTGCTATTTTTAACAAAAATACCATTTTCTTTGAAATCCAGCAAACTCCCGTTTTCATGAATATAGTTTTAAGCCTTCGGTGACAGAGCAGCTGACAGCTCAACAGACAGAAGGCAAATTTAAGAGAAGTTGTCCCTGTTTAGAAAATGCATGCCGTTTTACCAGCTTCTCATTCAGCAATCTGAAAAACTCCAAATTTAATCTAGATCACTGCATTTCCCAGCTTGCCCAAAGACGTTTTATTGTGCAAAACCTTCACACTCACAAAACCATGCAAGTGATACACACGCTCAATAAGCTACCTTGATTTAACTACTGCTCTATGTACTTTAATGTTTTAAATTTTCAACATTAAGTAACACTACCAAGCCTTCTGCATTGCAGGCACTGCTGCAATAGATTACAAATCAGATGCACAATGAAATCAGCAGCAGCAGGTAGACTCCCCCGTACTGACGGTTACTCACCAGAAATCAGGGAGAGTCACACTGTGGGGCCAGAAAAAAAAAAAAGGGGGGGGGGGGGGAGAGGGGAAAAAAGGCCAAAAAAAAAAAAAAATCAGGGGGAGAGGGCGGATCTGGAAGATGGCACCCCCCCAGCTAGTTTCAAGTGCAGTGGAAGTGGGAAAGCCCTTGGGTAGGGCATAGAAGGGGAGCAAGCAGATGGAAAAGGGGAGGCCTAAGGAGGGCTGCAGCAGGGGGACAGGCTCGCCCTGCCCTGCCACCGCTGCCTGCGGCCGGGAGCCTCTGCAAAGTAGAGAGGCATTTGAAGTCGCAGAGGAAAATGAAGGAATGCAAGTCAACAGGGCACAGAAACATACAGAACAGCGCAGAAAAGGGAAGGACTTCTAGTATGAAATGCCTGTGT
The DNA here is from genome assembly GCF_963924245.1 of Chroicocephalus ridibundus. Classification (NCBI taxonomy): domain Eukaryota; kingdom Metazoa; phylum Chordata; class Aves; order Charadriiformes; family Laridae; genus Chroicocephalus; species Chroicocephalus ridibundus. Next base: position 15,373,002 of record NC_086291.1, on the reverse strand, counting down.
GCAATCTGATTTCCTTCAAGCGGAATGCCAGCATTTCGGATCGGTTGCCACACCCTCGTAACCCAACGTACAAGACTTAACTTCTGTCCAGGACACAAACGCAAGCTAGACTAACTGTGACTATTTGCTTTTTAATCCATGTGAAAAGCCCACCAATCCACAGGAGAAGCCATGAATCTGTCTGAAGAATGAGTCAAAGCAGTAATAAACGTGGGGACAGAGAACGCTGGCAGTGAACGTTACGAGAGGAGCCAGCACACACGTGCAACGAGATGCACGTCGGCCTGTGTACCTGCATACAATCGTTTGGAAACATTTGCTGTTCTGCAAGTAATCATATTCTACAAGTGACCGATGATTTCACAGTGCCAGAATAATAATAATTTTAAAAAGCTGACCACAATTTCAACACGTCTATTGCACATTCTGGGCAACTTTTTTTTGTTTAAAAGTCATGTCCAGAAGAGGTTGTGACAGTAATAAATGTACAGTTTATTTATGGGTCACTATTGGGCTGAACTAAGATTTTATTTCTGGAAGAAGAGAAAAAGAAAGACGGGAGCATGAATAACACAGACAAAAATGGAAAGGAAAAAAAACCCCAAACCCAACCTAAAGGCCCATCTCCTCAGATACGTGAGAAGCGACAGACAGAGGCATGACAGAACACTTCACCTGACACTGCCTGGTTATCAACACACTCTCTAGAAGTTACTCAGTTTTATTTTAATATGTCTTCAGTCAAAAGGCGATTTGACGGTTTTGACCTAGAAATAGCAGTTTTATAGATCTTCTAAAAATAAAAGTATCTAACCCAAGATTAACATGGCGTACAATACAAGAGGAGCTCGCAGTAAGCACAGCATAAGATTTCAGCAGCCAGACATTTCACCCCAATGACTTCTGGTCACCAAAATAAAAAGCAAATTCACTGTTATAGTATTATTTTAAGACATTGAAGGAAATAACACTTTTTAGCTTTTCCACAGAGTTGTTATTCACTAACTAGAACATGTACACTTGCAGTCCAGCTGGCTGAGAGGGGAACGACGGAAACCAGGGTCTTCTTGGCTGGCAGCGACCTTCATCCGCGACTCTGGACAAGCATTTCTTCTCCTCATCTGCCTCACAATTTTATCACCTGATAAACTGGACACTTGGTATTTTTGAATAAAAAAGTTCCATATTAATAAATACCCAGACATACATGCATTCAAGCAGAATTCAAGCATTCAAGAGCAGACATTCATTCACTATTGTTCAACGTTTTTTATTACTTCAGTCACTTTCAAAAATACTCATAAAAAACACGGTCCCTAGGAATAGCTTAACACAGGTAAGAATAAAAATATATTCAGCTAAATACTTTCAAATATTTAAATATACTACTAAATGTTGCATTCCTCTCTAGGAAGTCATTTATCTTGCAATGACCACTAACAGCTCTAACTTCCAAACAGCAGATACAGATTGTTTCAATATTCCAAAACCAGCAATTTCTTAAAGCCTAGACTTACGCAGAAGTCCATTTCCCACTTTTCATTTTGAGCCCCGTTCAACAAGCCATAATTATGAAATATTTTCATGTTGTTATTCTCTTACAGGTACTGGGATACAACTCATTAGACTGGGGTTGAACAGGCTGTGGTGTGGGAGGAGAAGTACTGCTGCCCTTCTACTAAGGACCAGGACATCAATAATTCACACTGATTGGGAAACGCTATTCAACAAGACGATTAATTTTTAAGAATGTGGTGGGGATAGTAACAAACATCGCAGAACAATTTTAAATTCTACAAGAATCATCAACAAAGCTAACAAACATGAAGCCTTTGAACTAAATAAACCTACATTTCTTTTTGTTCCAGGTTAAAAAACTCCAGGAAGCACAACTCTGGAATACAGCCAGCGAAGTGACGAGCAACACCAGCGACCCAACCTGCGGCGTGGGGGGATTCTGCTGCTCCAAGTGTGGACTAGAGCACTTTGTGCCATACACTGTGCTGCGACGCTTCATAAGGCTTGGCAACGCAACTCAGAAGGGGGTTTTTTTTGATCTTAAAGCTATTCTATTGTAGGTTCCCCCTCCAGAAGGAAGCATCCAGTGAAACGGATGTCAGCGAGCACACCTGAGACCACAAAGATTTTTAAAAAAAAAAAAAAAAAAAAAAAAAAAAAAAAAAAAAAAAGAGAGAGAGAGAGAAAAAAAAAAAAGAACCACCTACCAAGCCAAAATTAAAAATGCAAAACACAATTACCCTCTAAGGTGGCTCCATTTCCTACATGTTCATAAAACTGCAGAGACTCCAGACGCGCCATTACCCATTATCTGAGACGCTCCCGCAAGCTTCCCGGGGTTCCTGCCGCCCTGGCCGCAGAGGGTGGTGGGAGCCTCCTGCCTCCCAGGCCCCGGCCCTTTCCGGGAAGAGGGATAAGCAAAGCTGAGTTTCCCATGGAGCACAGGATGAACCTTGCTGCTCATAAGTGCTCTTACGGTTTCCATAGCGAATGTCATTTACATGAAGGCATTATAAAGGTTCCCACATAAAAATGCATCTCTAGCATAATGACATTCTTTCAAGTTACTTTTCTTCCCACTTGCTATAGTTCTTAGGTGAAAGGAGAATATTGACAAAAACAGGACATGAGGGGGACATAAGATAACCACAGACTGAAAAACCATGAAACCACCAAGCCATTTACAACTCTTTTTTTAAAAAATTTTAACTCTTCATTGCTACTGGGCAGCCTGAGATGAACTACACAGGGTAAAACACTCTTTAATTTATAGCCTAAGGGTTCTTCCACATTTAAAAGGAAGAAGCATGTAAAGAAATACAGTATCTTTCTCAGCCCGCCTGTTCTTTGAAATGTCTTCATTAAAATGGAGATTTTGACTTTTTGACTGTGAATAACAGAAAAAGGACAAACCTGGTTTCCGAGGATCTTCATCAGCAGACAGCGCACACAACACTCCCCCCTCTCACCTCACAACCATCGCACTTCTGTATCTCTGGCAATTTTTGAGGGGGAAGGGCAGATGGGACTACCTCCAGTTCATGACGATTAGCTAAATTAGTCCTAATTACACCTTTGTTTCATTATGAAGCAACTGAAAGAATCCAGCCACGAATTTGGATGTGCAGGATGTGAGGACTCCTACTTTCCCAGACCTGGTGGCAGCCATGACACAGACCGCCACTGCCCACGGGGTGACGACAGGCACCATCAGAGCCTGTCACCAGAGAGCTCCAAACCACAAGCTTACAGAAAAAAAGGTGCCCCCTATTTTTTTAATTTTTTTTTTTTTTCCTGCATGGAAACATCTTGCGCACATCAGCATTCACAGTTTTTCCACTATCACTGCAGGACAAACACAACTTGTTCAATGGTCAGATGGACCTGAGTGAATTTTAGAGCTCAATACCAGGAGCTACCTCTTTATACCATTTGTGAGCCATAATAAAATTCCACCGAGCTTATTTGCCCAGTTGGTTAAGCAGCAGCTAGTATTTCCTATACCTACAAGATCTGAGCAGTTGTTCTTTTAGGCAACTTAAATAATGGCCGTGATTAAGTGATTGAGGAGATACTGATCGTGTCCCAACTGTGCAGAAGTCGCGAAGACGGTTGTGCAAAGTGCTTAACCATAGCACGGCGACAGCAACACTTCTTCCCACCGCCCCATGTATTTTTCATACATTCTCACTGATTAGTTTTAATGAACTGTTAATGCTGCAGCTTTATTTGGTGTATCGGTTCTTATGTATCTATTTAAAATATAAACAGAAATAATTTACTGCCTAAAATTTTCATTTATTTGACTTTTCTCCGTTTAACATATACGACTCTGCTAACTTTTTTTTAATATACAAAACTACACTGAATAAAAAGGATTGTTTTAAATCATTGTTTCATATATTGAATGATCTTCTGTGAAAAACACACAAGAACTAAGAAATTTATTGTTTACAGAATCTTCGCAATCAATCACATGCAAAGATCAAAGCTGGACAAAAAATTAACCTAAATACAATTAAAATAAAACAAACTTTTAAACTGGCCATTAATTACATAGGTAAGAGAAAGATGCTGATTTCACTCTAAGTCAGTGAAATATTATACTGACATATAGAAATATTATCTTAAAAAAAAAAATAATCTAAGGAACTGTAAATTCATAAGCAGGCTGGAAACAGCACTTTCTGATCGTGCCACTGCCCAAACGCTGCTCTAAGTGTCCCTATAATCAGAAATAATATCATTAGAAGTGAAGACGTAGTACAGATAAGTGAACTCTGTACAGGTGACAGCAGTATAAGGAAGAATTCCATTCACAGGTATATACTTCACAGGTTATACTGGTTTTATGGGCTCTATTCGGCAGATTTTTCAGTCGTGAGCCAAGAATTGCTGATTACTTGCATCCCGTTTGCCAAATACAAAAGCTTTATTAGTCATAACACCACTGCTGTTCCAAACAGACAAAGAGATATAAATAATAATAAAGACAGAAGGAAAAAAAAAAAAAAGACAGACTTATCCCTTCTTCAGGGTTAGTTGTCTGTGGGCAGTTAAGTATGACTTACTGTGGCTTCATTTTTAATGCACACTAGAAGTAAAATGACTACGGTCTGGATTTGTGCCTTGATTTATTGCCTGGCAAAGAGAAGAATACTAATTTTAAGAAGCCATTCGTTATGGGATTTGTACAAAAAGAAAAATGGTTAAACTTTATCATACAGTTATAGATAAATATTTCAAAAACGTTTCAGGAGAGCGCACAAGGCTAGCAATTTGATAAGAATATTTCTGCACCTATTTTCCTCATTCAAACACGGGAATTGTCTTCTAAAATATTAGAAAACTTTTTAAATGATAGATACGTGTAAAACAAATCCCCTTAACTCATTTTCAGTACTTTTAAAGTAAATTATTTATAATTGCAATATTTAAAGCGTTGCAAAAATGCTTTACCTCTTACTGCTTCTTTGTGTGTTATTCGCCCTTTTATTCTAAGTACTGGCTCCTTCTTAGTTAGGGTGTAGAAGCCAAGCACTGCCCTCAACAATGCAGTCACAGTTCATGCTCTTAAATCGGCTGGAGCTCCACATTCATCAGGGGGTAACATTCGTCCTTTTGTGTTTTCTTTTTACTTACAGACAAAAGAGACAATCGTTTTCCACAGTTCAAAACGAATGAAATGTGAAGCCAGTCTAAGAACCTACAGGAGTTCTTCTAAAATAGAAAATGTTATTCTTTGGGTCATAATTCTTGTTCTGAACCCAAGACTAAAGACAAAGCTCCAGAATTTTGCTCTAGGTGTGTAAATAAATATGTACGAGTTATTGATGACAGATGAGGTCATACATTGCTACCACGATTACAAAAATAATGAAGTGTTGAATATTCATTGTTTAATGCAGTTTTGAAGCACCAGTTATTTTCCAGTAATCTAACAGAAAACATGTAAATCTGTATGCACCGTTCCCTTCTACCAGGCACATTTTCAGAAGTGGAATATTTCACGTCAAAAGAAACTGGTGCATCTTTCCTCTGGCTTCTGATAATCAATAACAATCTAAAACAGATGGGGACAGGATCTTTCTACATAAAGTCTTCTACATAGAATTAATCCAAAACATCCAGGAAATGTCACGTCTTAAAAATTTAACTAATACAATCCATGCGCGTGTACAATACATGGAACATGTCTTGGAAAGTTCTTGTGCAGTAAGAATTGCCGTCTATACATTTTCTTAATTTTGAATGACCTAATTATCATTTTGTTACAGTAAATCAGGGAAAGAAAGGTACTTTGTTTGTTTAAACACTCATTATTCCAGAATTTATGGAATTATACCTCAAGGTATCACCTTACAATGTGTGGCTATTTCATCACACTTTACCATTCAGACTGTTGTTCTACTCGATGCAGTTATTTATAAATGACTATATAACCTAATGTATTGTGTTCAATCAGTCCCCATAAGTGTTTTTTATTGATAAAACATAATTAGTTTTATTAAATGTGACTGGTACATTGCTTCTGCCAAGTAAGTGAGTATTAATGTCTCACTTTTTTGTTTTTTAAAAAAACAGATGGAAAATTTTAAGAATTAAGGAACAGCTTGAATGTCACTTACATGAAAACTGTACAAGTATGACATTATTGTCACTTTTGTTGCTTGTAGTAATTTTAAAAAGTATCCAAGTTGCTTATCACCATAAAAACCTGGTGCTAATGAAACAGAAAACATGTGTTGCGCTACGCCTAAAACAAAGTAACATGATTTTATTCAAGTAGGCTCTCCCAATGTAGCAAGTAAATCACCATTGTTCTACCTTCAAAAGACAGGGGTGTTAAAAAAAAAAAAATGTATCTTAATCCCAGCTGTATTATCCTCACAATAGAATTAAAGTTACATACACGCCTTGATTTTCAAATTGTACGGCAGCCTCCACTGAATGGAATTTCTGAAACATCCTTACCTCACCAGGAGAGAAAGACACGCTGTGTAAAGAAAGATTATTGCCTCCCCATAATTCCTCAACAAGATTAAATTAAGAAACATCTCTTTCTTCATCATGACTAATACACCAGTATTTTCCCATGAAAAAAGGATGATGCAACTTTTCAACTCCTAGCACCTATCAAAATCTCTAGAAAGACATCATTTATATATTTTCTGTAAATCTTACCATTATAATCCTATTGGAGTGTAATTGCTGTGGCTAATATTCTTACCCTGTTATGAAAATGCTCAACATAAACGTGGCACTGAGTTGTTAAGATAATACATGATCATGCTGTGAGAGGGTAATACCTATACAATAGCCCTTGCCAATACCATAAATCTCTTTATTAGACAACAACCTATTACAGGAGATCTACTTAACTGTTTCCCTACTTAGAGGGCCATTTGGTGTTACAATAACAAGCTGACTTTTCACATTAGCAAGGATTAGCCAGTATAAATAATAAATCGACACCGAGTTGCTGCTCTTTTAGATACGGTAAATCTTTCCTGGTGTTTAAAAAGAAAATCCAAACTAAAACCCTAAGACCACGTGAGGCTGAACATATGTTAAGTTTAAAGATCTGTTAGTTTAAACTAACGAAAAAACCCAACCAACTCAAACCAATTTATGTGGCAGATTTATCACAGGAGAGCCTGTTATGGAGAGCTGTTTCTGTTTTATGGAATGAGCATGCATACTGCTTTATTTCCTAACAGCATCATAGCAAATCATCTTTAAATTCACTGAAATATACTGAAGTAAAATGATTGCCACCATTTTTCCAGAGATAAATAGTGCAGAATTCATCTAAGTACCATTTATTATGCTTCTTGCTCAGCAAGCAAAACCGTATTATAAATGAATTATTTTCTTCTCTGAAGTCTTAACTTTTTGAAGGGTCATACACTTCTCACCACCCAGATAACTATAATACAAATTATAAAACTTGCAATACACCAGATAATTTCTTTTATTGTGCTAGATTAAGGAAAATCACTACTTAAAATAAGTATTTCTCATACCTCAAGCTAGTTTTTAAATCGCAATTTACAAATAAACTTAGGTTATGATATCCCTTGTTCTTTTTTGTCAGTATTTTTCTAAAGCTTAAGACAGCGATGCTCACCACTGTTTGCCTGCTTTAGTCCGACTGTAGGAATCCATCAGTTATACTCGGATGAAACCCATTCACCTTTTTATATTTTATAATAGAGAAAAAGCAAAATTATGAGTTAACCTTGCATCTGCAATCACCTTGCTTATGATTCATAACACTGCTTGCGTAAATAGAAAAGACTTACCTATTGCTTTTTGGCTAGCACACTACACTGCACGAGATGTACCGAAGCCCTGAAAGTACTGCGCTGTCTCTCTCACGCTGACATGACATTTTTAGAATCAGAGGAGACAGTTTATGCAACAAAAATCTGCTTCCCGTCATACAGAGTACCAAAACTGTCCTCTTGCACCTCGACATGCAAGAATTTTTTTTCCTTGGTTCTTTTTTAAACTTTCAGTAAAAAGGCACAAGTAGTTCTAAAGTCAGCTTCTGCTTACTGACGTTTTGAAATTTTTGCCCACTGTTATTTACCGTTACTGATGGGCAGCCTTTTTAAAAGCTATCTTGCAGAGCCTTTCTGCTCTGCATAACAGAGAAGGCACTGTGAAATGAAATTGTACTTACTGGAAACGATTCAGCCCTGAATGCCTTGATTACTCTGATTATCTCATATACAAGCTCCCTCTGCAGGTAATAAGAAGAATGAGCAAAAGTATGTGAAAAATGTGGGTAACAGCCGGCATAGGAACCCAAATAATCAGTCATCGTTTTAAAGAAACTCCCCCAGAAATCCTTCTCCGATGTTATCTGACGTAAGGAGTTAACAAAGAAAACATTCTTTTTTTTTTTCCCCCCAGCTCTGTGTCTCTTCTTGTCCCCCCGGAAAAGTTAAACATTCAGCTTAGGTCTTTCCTAAATCAAAACACACAAGAATTCTTTTTCAATGTCACCTAAATGCTTTCAGGTCATACAAAAAAAAAGAAGAGAAGAAAAAATAAAAAAGAAAGGAAAAAAAATTGCTCTGCTTCCCCAGAACCAACCAGAAATGAAAGACCACCCCAAAGAAGAAAACAAATTAATCCTATCTCATGCATCTCCCTAACCCAAAACCAAGCAAACAGCAGCATCCCTCATTCTATTTACTGCTGGGAGATAAAACCCAATGCCACTTTTGGATACAATTACACATGCACTCCACCAAAGTTTAAAAAGCAATTAACTGAATGGTAAGTTATCTCAAAAATTAAAAAAGTCTCCATCAATTTATATCAAATTATGAAGTAACAATGTAGTTTTCATCCAATTGGAGGTAAACTGCTTTTCTTCCAAAAGACGTTACCCTTACCTTAAAATGTCTTGAGTTTGTTCGCCGTAATAGCATGAGCTTTCTTGATAAAATCCCTTCAACGCAAATGGGAAAAAGCTTCAATGAATGAAGCTATAAATATTAAGCAGATCAAAATTAAGCCTTTGTCCTATCTAACCTTTAGCACACACTCAAAAAACTGGGAAGCCATCATGCAACATTAATTTCTCTTCTAACATGGAAAGAATAAGAGTATGCCTGTGGTTTTGTTTCTCCAAATCCCACTTTCTTTACTTCTGCAAGTAGTGCCATTAGACTAATGAAGAATACTCATAAAATAAATGCATATGCACAGGGCATAAAGTCACATATGCCCTGCGCGACTTTAATTTTCACTGGAAAAATAAACTCCGAAATATAACCTTTCAAGGTTTCAATGTCAGCTTTAAAAAAAAAAAATAAAAAAATAGTGGAAATAGACTCAGGATATTCTACTATGGCTAAAGCCATTGCGTGGGACAAATGTAGGACAAATTTGGGGTGTTCACTGAAGATGATGAGACTGCTGCACACAGAGCTCTTCTCTGCTGCTGGAATATCTTCTTTAATAGTTGGATCCACAACTGCTTATTATCAGACACTATTATACACCTCCTCAAATGAAGGAAAGAACGAGGAAGTAAAGAAAGCAGAGGGAAAAAAAAATAAAAAACAACTAACATTTTGGAGAGATGATGCTCCATTCAAGCAGCGGGTAAGATTATTGCCTGAAGGGCAAAAGGATTTCTTCTCACTTTCAAATTATGTCAGCCCGCAACTCCCCTCCCTCCCTAACACAGCTCCCCGCCTCGGCCCATGTTCCTGGCACAGAGCTCAGCCTGGGATACACCTCGGCTGCCGAGGCACCTTCTCTCCCTTAAGCACTTTGCACTGATCTGCACGAGAATCAGCCTCACCGACTGACAGCCCGCGTTTAAGAAATACCTATTAGATGAAGGAAATAGAAACTGCAGGAGACACTGCCCTGCAATATTTAAATGACAAATCTACCAACAAAATAATTACGAATTGGTCTTCTGGAGAACACTCACTCTGTTCAAACCGAAGATGCAATCATTATTCATTCTGGGAAAGCAAAGTTTTCCACATCGGTCACTTTGCGTAGAAAAAAAAAATCTAAATCAATCTTAGAAGAATGAATAAAAGGATGCCTGCATCAGATTAAAAGAATTCTGCCTACCACCAACATCGGCATCGGGGATTTGTCAGAGAAATGCAGAGTCAACAGCAGAACTTGTTCTCGGGAATCTTTTCTTAAAATGTCACTTTATTTAGAAGCGACGCTGCCTACTGCGAGGGAATTGTTTCTGAACACTGTTCACACCGGCTGTAGACTGCTACGCCAGAAAATATGACAAATATGACACTGTAAGAAAATACACGGAAAGGTGATCTAAAGTTTCCTTCTGGCATGTGATCCCTCTCCATCACTGCAGCGCTCATTTCAGAGTAAGGCTCTCGATTTACACCAGATCCCATCAACAGCAAAGCAAGTAAGATAGTTAGGAACAAGGTCGGTCATCCCCTCCACAGCTGCCAGAAACAATTTTTAACAGTAATCAGCATTAGATTATTCTGTCATCTAGATTCGGAGCAATAATCGGTTTGAGGTGTCGACTGATAGGAAAATACCCACAGAGGGCACAAAGGAAAGCAGCAGCCTACCCTAAACGAGAGACGTGGGATTTTATCACGTCCAGAGGCAACCAAATAAACAGAAGTAGCCTAATTTTTAAAGTGCAACTCTCCAGTGATAAATTGTTTTGCCGCTACTTTACTGGTATTATGTATTTTGCCAACAGTTGCAGCTACAAATCTGATTGTACATTAAGGAGACGCCCCTCTCTGGCAGCGGCGCGCGCTGATTGCGGAGCTGCTCCCTGCACCGTCCCCACCACAGAAAGCAGCAAAGCAGCCCAAGAAATATGAAAATTCCCTTCTTTAGCCATCGTCTTTACCGTAAAAGGTATGAACGCTCCCAACACCTAATCTATGCATCAAGGCATCCCTAATTTAAGAATTAACATATTAAACACACTTTTATTTGTACGGTATCAGAATTCAGGATCTTAAATAGCAGTCTCCATTCCTGTTATTACATTCCAGGTTATGTAGCTCATTGTGGCCAAGTAACACATCATTAAAATATAAACATACTATAAAAACACCCTCATATTCATTGATCAGCGTCAAGTCAATCTGCATTACCTTTTAAAAACTGTTCCACTTTTTGCCTATTATCACCACTTGGGCAAATGGAAGTCTCTTTCTTGGGTGGTAAACGCATTGTGCAACACTGCGAAAGCGAAACGACAGTAATTTCTGAGGTATTTAGCACACCGAGGGACAAAACAGGCAGACCTAGACTCTACCATATTTGTATGAGGAAACGCCATAAGATAAATCTCCTATGACAAAAAAACTGCATCACGTTAAAAGGAAAATATTCTTAATACTGCATCTGCGTAAGAAACCTAAGTAGCTTCCTTAGTAGCTCTAACTAGATTTTCTCTGAACATAGCTACTTTCACTACTGAAATACAGACACTGATACTTAAATCTTGTTGTCTAAATGTTAGTGTTTATAATGTGCTCCTAAGAGATTAAGATTAGAAAAAAAAATAACCACACAACCAAGACAGGCCCTATTTTTCTCTGCCCATGATCACTTGTCAAGCCATGATTAATGCTGTGCTCTGTAGAGGGAGACATTACATCCAGGCTACAACAGACCTAAATTTTACCCTAAGGCAGAAGTCTGATTTAAACATCTCTATTCAAAGTGACATTTGTCCTCTCTTTTCAACCAGTTTCCTCTGAAATTCCAGTAAACTGACTTTGTGACCTACAAATGGTCCATTGATTCTAACTTGTCGTGTTGCCTGTCCTTGTAGCAAAGTTAGTTTTGGTGACTGAATGAAGCAAGATGTTATGCATTCAAGAAAAATACAGGAGCAGAGTCCATTAGGTGCTCTATTAAATGCTCGGCTGGATAACAGCGACTAGGATTCACGGCTATGAGGACTCCAGCTTACACAGAAGAGCTAGAGATAAATACTGAGGTCAACATTAAAAATCAGAAAATATTTTTATATTCAGAAGTAACAATGGCCTTCATATTCTGAGGTGATGAGCGAAGATTTTTTTTTTTTTGTATTACAGACAAGAACACGGGCATCGTCAGGGCCACCCTGAAAAGTAATTACATTTTATCTCTTGCCTTTCACTCTGAAACGTCTGCTAAGGTATTTACATTTGTCTGTTACAAGAACAACATGCTAGACAGGAGAAAAAACTAGTTGTGATCACTTATCTCAAGTAAATACTATTTCTCCAGTGAATGGTATTATTCCATCTATTTTATAAAGTTATTGTTAGATCCTCCGATCTATCTGTAACTGCTATTGTAGGAATAAAAATAAGACATGCTTATACCTTATGAAGAAATAGCCAAATAGCAGACCTGGACACGTAGAACAGTCAATATCCTTCTTACTGAACATGAAAAATGGCAACGTTTGATAACATTAAGCAATTTAGGCAGTGCTCACAAGTTCCTACCAGCCAAGGTAATCGTATTTCTGGTGCTTTGCGGGGTAAATTGATTTTTCCCCCCCTCCCTCATCTTAGCTGCTCTGATAATTGAACAAATTTATACAAGTGTGAATGGGATTTTACTTAGCAGACAACACACAAAACATTCCCCCAAATGAAGTACCTTAGTCATAAAAACGAATTTTTGTGGTAATTAAGCAAACTGTATTTAAGCTTGCTTTGTGCCAGGATAACAATCAATAGCATTTTGTTGGAGACTGCACTCTACCTGCAGGTGTTAAGCACTGTGCCTACTTCAGTCAGCCTGCAATGGTTTTGATTATTTCTAAATAATTTGGGTAAACGGCAGGCTACGATAAGTTGAATCATTACGGTGCCTTAGGAAAATCAAAAAGAAAGAAATCATGACTTATGCAGATTACATATTCTTCTAAACCCCATAAAATACTTCATCTAATGTGACGATCCATAACCTGGAGATGCTACCATTCCGAATTTGAAGTTTTCCGGTTTTTTTCCTAAGGAATCAATTTCTGGTTAAGTATCAGTTTGTGTCTAGAGAATGCTGTAAGCCCTTACCAGTCGTTAAACGAGTGTATTTCTATAACTAAATCACTTATAGTAAGCAACACAATCTTCACAGCCTACGCTGCAGAAACACATCTCATATATTACAGGTTGAAAAAAGCATGAACTCCAAGAAAATTTTCTATTGAAAAGGGCTTTAAGCCTGTCATCTTTCACCTTTTAAATGAAGAATGTTAAAAAGAATTGTATTTGTTAAATAAAGACTGGAAGTATTTTCTAAACCAGGTATATATTCATGCTAAATCGCAAGCTACCAATATTCCAACAGAGCCACCTACTATTTTTATTTTAAGAACTGTTGGAAACAAAATGCAGCTATCTTTGAAAACTATTTAAATATTAAACACGATTGTTAAGAGTATTGAGAATGGCCTTAAAATAGCTTTTTGTTTTTCCAGTTTTCCTGACATCCAATTACAACCGTGATGGTTTAAATCTTTTACTTGTTTCAAACTGAGGGTTTTTTAAAAAAATAACAGCCAGCTTTTAAGTTTAAAAGCTGCACATAAATACTTAAAAAGGTCAATTTCTTGCAATTTCAAATCGCTTTTGTACATCACAAACATCAATCCTAAAAAATGCTTCGAAAGAGTCTGTTTAACATGACATCTCCAAGTAACGCGTCTGACTATAAATTTCACCAGCCTGTGCTCTGAAGTATATTGCTTTACAAGTGACTGCTTCTCTACCTATGCAGGAATATGACTTCAATTATACACCAGACGTAGTTTAAGTTCTCCTGCACTTCACCACGTAAAATCATTAATTGTTACTTCCAGTTCTTGTATTATCAGTCATCCACAGGCATTCCTCAGTGGAAACGCAGAGGAGACACCCAGCATTTTTTGATATATAATATCTCCAAGTGGTTATTGGTAGGTTTTTATTCATTATTATTAAGCATGGCACTACCCTCAGCAAGAGCCGTAATAGAAGATGTGTACGTCAACGTCTTTGGTGGACATGGGATGAGCAAGGGCTTGGAAATACATAAACTTTTTAGACCAAATTTCAGGAAAAACTTATTATGTTTCTCCCTTCTCTAAACATTAAACAATTATTTATACTGGATGGATATTATTATTTGTATGAATTTATGACATACTGTATAGAAACGTATTGTAAATATAATAATATAAATATTTTGCCCAACTAGACTCCCCTTTCCAACATCCTTAATTGAAAATTACGAATCCTTCTAAAAAGCTGTCGTTCAAGACTGGAGCATTTTTTCTTCATCATAACTATTTCAATTTTAAAAATTGAAAAAACATCACGTCTACATATTGCATTTTCAGAAATAAAAATAATCATGTTATTACATATTATTAACCATAAAGACTATAAACTCCTACGACTATACTACTTCGCTTATTTAAATTTTAATAAGGTGCTTGACTAGAGACTAGAGGTCATGAGGAACCCCCTTTCCTGACTTTACACATTAAAAGCGGTAAGAGATAAATAAAAGACTGAGAAAGGTTCTGAAGTGATCAAGTAAGAACTAACTAAGCAAACTTTGTTTTTTTTAAAAGCTCTCCTCTTGCTCATTTTAAGAAGGGAAACACCCAGAAGCCTGGTGTTAATGTCTCTGCTGATTGTGAAAATTGCAGCAATAAAAACTCCAACTGCTTGTCTTAAATTAAGACTTGCGAGACTACATGTGAGATCTGTATCTTTACATTAGTTTTTATAACATTTGGAAGTTTGGTTGCCTGCTTTGATGTTGGTCTATTAATGAGCAGGGGAGCCAAACGCCAGAAAAAAAAAATGTTTGCTGGAAATTCTCAAGTCAAAACCTGAAGTAATTGGTTTGTTCTACCCCACATGATTCAATATCCTGATTCCCCCAACTACGAGTTCCCTGAGCTATCTGAACGTCTACGCTTTTTTGCTGTTGCCAACACATAGTAACCCACAGTGATTGAAAATGGCAGCTGAAGTGCTGCTGCAGCACATTAATTTTTCTCTAAGTGGTCCAATTTTGTCATCTGAATGTTGAAAATCTTTCCACGACATTTTTTTTTTTTTTTTTTTTACCTTCAGAGATTTGTTGAATTTGGGGTTGCCATCATATAAACCGAAGTGCAACATTTTCAAGACAATTTTTAGATTATCCCTAATAGCTGAAAGGATAATGCGCTTTCTTTATAGCACTCTGCATTCAAAGCTGACTAGTTAACAGCAACTTAAGTGTGATAATGGCAATTACATCAATATGTTCCTTTTATACCACCAAAAGGTACTACTTCAGACAGCTGAAGACATTAGGTAAATAAACTGCTGAAAATTACCTGAAAGTAATGGCACGCAATTTTAGGACCACTAAACACATCTATTTACAAAACGCCCAAATGGTCATGTCCATTTAAGAACAACAGAAATCTATATAAATTATTTAATTAACTGCAGGGGTTTTCACCAAGACATACCATATATACTCAGTTTCTTCATTAAATGAAAGGAAATTGAGGCACGAGTGAAGACATTCTACTCTAAAAGCACATCACTTTCATGGCTTAAAAAGAGACAACCCCCCCCGCCACCAAACCACCAAATGGAGAACCAGAAGGAAAAAAAAACCCACAAATCAAAACAACCAAAAAAAAAACAAACAAAAAAAAATCCACAACAGACCAAATGCTACATACACCAAGCACTTAAACCAACTTTTTAAAAACACAAAATGTATGTTTTAATATCTGTACCATCCGAGTCAAGGGTGTGGAAGGAAGGAAAAGGCAAGGAAGGCATAGGAAGTTCTTTTTTGCCAGAGATATAAACCAGAATACAGACCCCAAGAAACATCTGGTCCTTGGAAAAGGTCCCAACTTATTGACAGACAACTGGCTTTTGCTGGGCTTTTGGGTCGCTAGATTATGAATATTGATTTGCAAAGAAAATAACAGGGTAGGCCGGGACACATCCCCTTTCAGACTCAAGGAAACAGTAACAAAAGAATCAAAAACTGCAAATACGTAGTCATGTAAAACAACTTACAATGTGATGAATGTTCTACACAGCCACCAAAACAGCACTCCTGCCTCACTTGGCTTCAAATGATGTATTATAGGGTAATACTAACCACAAATTAGGTTATCTTAGTAAACACAGTATCACTGATTAAGTGAGATTACAAGAATTACTCATTTTCACTTTTTCTAGACTCAAAAGGAAATGGAAGCATATGGCCGGTGATGATCAAAACTTCTTTTAAAACTCTCCATAAAAATATCTATTATCCCAGCCTACCCACCCATTGAGGAGGGAAGCATATTTGTTTCAAAGGTCTGGAATCGAGAGGTCTTTTATTACCAGATTTCATTTGTTTTCTGAAGTAATTAGTAGGTCTTCCCCATTCAGTCCCCGCACGCAGCAACGTGTAGGCCATACCCAGAGCATGAGTGCGGCAGAAAGGGCTTTCTAAATCCCTCTAACAGAGAGGAGACATCAGAAACCACGCAACAGTGCCAGTCATAAAAGGTCACTTTTTTTTTTCGCGGCCCCCCCGTCCCCCCCCGCCCGAACAAACCATTAATCAATAGAGCGTAATTGTCCAGGCGCTCGCAAGGGCTCTGCAGCGAAGGGACCTTGTTTTTCACTCGCCTAATTGCAAAACAGCAAAAGTTCAGAAACATAACCCAAATCCACCTCCCCATTTTACCCCTTTACAATTCCCACTGCCCTTTGGGCCTCTGCTTGGAAGCAAATGGAAGACAAGCTGAAGTTTTCTCAATTGAGCCGGAGCTCAGAAACCTTTGATATGCTAATACCCCCCTTCAAACGGTAAGAATTCACACTTGCATTAATTCAAACAATTTGTGCAAGAATGATGCGAAATGGCACCTCTTTTCGTGGCAAGCAACAAAAGGAGGGAGCCGGGGCGCCCGAGGAAAGCAAACAGCAGAACGTTTGTTCCGCAGGACTCCTTCCGTGGCGCGCAGGGGCATTTCTAGGCAAAGGAAAAACACACCTGAGCACCAGCAGCTCCGCTCCCTCTTTACTTTCTGACAAACCGCGTTCAAACCCCAGCAGGGCCAGCGCAGACTAACAACAAGATGTTATTTTTAGAGCCAGACACAGCAACGGTGCCTCATGACACACTCTGTTTTCTGTCTCCAGATGGCCCCAGATTTCTACATGTGAAAATAAATAGAAATTAAAAAAAAAAAAAATAAAGTTGTTCTCACTCCACCGCCGACAAAGGGTAATTTATTCCTCTTCCCAAAGCCCACCCACCCCCCCCCCCCGCCCCGCACGGGCTGGCGGACGGACGCTCGGTGGAGTTACCAAAATAAACCCGCAACAGGTAATTATTTACCGAAGGGATGCAACTTTCCCCGCTGCGCGCCGAGCCCCCGCGGAGGGGCCCCGCTCGGCGGGCGGACGCCCCCCGGCCCCGCAGCCCCCGCGGCGGGGCGGCCACCCGGCGGCGGGCGGGGGCTGCGGGGACCCGCCGCGGCTGCCGCAGGCCCCTCCGCAGGGCTGAAGGGGGGGGCGGGGAAGGGGGGGCGGCCCGGCTCCGCGCCCGCGGAGAGAGAGCGGCCGTGCGGGTCGGCGGCGCCGCTGCCGCCGCGCTGCTCGTACCCGAGGGCCGCGGCCTCACCGAGGGGCACGTCGCTCCTCCGGTGGCGGCCCCGGGAGGGGTGGGAGGCCGGGGGGCTCGGGCACCGTCAAGCGAGGCAGACCCTGAAGTAAGCGCTTCCCCCGCCGGCGGCTCGGTGGGGCCGGGCAGAAGAGGGGTCGGGAGAAAGGGGCGGCGAGGCTGCAGCGCGGGGCTCCGCTTACCTCTGCCTGGGAGCCGAAGGCGGGCCGGGATGTGTCGCCCCGGCGGGACCCGCGGTGCGGGTGACCCCGCCGAGCGCAGAGGCTGCGGGAGAGCGCGGCGGAGTTAGTCCCGGGGCTCCGGCGGCGGAGCGGGCAGCGGGCGGGCTCTGCGGCTCGGCGGGCTGGGGCAGCGCAGAGCAGAGCGGCAGACGGCGGCTTCTCCTCCAAGCAGCCAGCCGGCAGGCTTTTCTGGGGCTAAGTCAACATTTTCCTGCAGTTTCCGACACTCCGCTCCGCAGGAGACGTACGATACAGCCAGGCTCCCGCACGCACGCACAAAAAAAAAATAATTAATTTTTTAAGGAAAAAAAAACGAAATGGAGGGGACGACGGGCGCAGCGTGTCTGCCCAGCCTTTGGAGTCCTTTCTGTGCAGCGACGAGGAGACGGGAAGCCGAGGCGATGCCAGCAGCAGGAGTAGCGGGGAACAACTCGAAAATGTTACAATGGACAAACCCCCCCCCCCCCCTTCTCCTGCTCCTCTGTGTCTCTGTCGCTCGCACCGACCGGATTTACATCTCCCGGGATGACATTCTGGCCTCTGGCGGGGTGCGGGTCCGGCCCCTCCTCGGATTTTCTCCTCTTCCTCCCGGTGCTGCTGCCCCGCCAGCGACTAGAGACCGGGCGCCGAGCTAGTAAGGCGCGCAGCAATGGGAAAAACGCAATACATACACACCAAAAAAAAAAAAAAAATCCCAATGAATTGTATCGCAGCCTCCTTTTTGCTCATGCACCTCTCCGTGTGTGACTGGGGATTGCGAAGTCCTGACACAGACTCTCCGCCGGCTCTGAACTGGAGTCACCTCCAGCCTCCTCCCCCTCCAATCTCCACCCCCTCTCCCTCCGCTCCCCACCCCTGGGCTCAGCTAATCATATAAACATATTATCACGTAGAGCAGCACCGGCGAAGGACAAAAATCTCTCCCTTCCTGCCTTTTTTTATTCCCCCCCCCGCCTTTCTTCCAGCTTTCGGGGGGTGAAGGCTACTAGCAAGCTCCCGGCCGCTCGGCACCAAAGGCCGAGCCGATCGGCTGCGCGCCAGCGCTGCCCGCTCCCTCCCCGGCACCGCCGCAGCTGCCAAGGGGCGCGCACCGCCGCGGAACCGCCCGCCCGCCGCCGCGGAGCCGCCGGCCGCCCCTGCCCGGCGCCTCGGGTCCCGTCGCTCCCCGGGCCCGGGGCCTGGGGCCTGCCGCCGCCCCCTCTCCCTTCCCCGGCGGCTGCTGGCGCGCTGCAGGCCGGCAGGCGTCTCCGCGGCACTTTCTCCTTGGCCGTATCCTCCAGCGCGACCGCGCAGCGAGACCGCGCACACAAAGTTGCGAGGGGGCCCCTGCTCAGGTGCTGCGCGGAGCGGGGCTGCCCGGGCCGGGCCGACTCATCGCTCCGCTGTGTCCCCCGACCCCCCACACACCCCCCCGTCCGCACCCGAAAATAATTCGCCGGGCCGGGCGAGCAGCGAGCGAGAGCAGGCGGGGGGAAGGGGGATCTCGGCTCCCCGGTGCTTCGGCGGCTCTTCTGGCCCGGTCCCGTCCTCCCCTCGCAGCGGAACGGAACGGCCCGGCCCCAGCGCGGTGCCCTGCGCCCGCACCGGCCCTCAGGGACGGCGCCCCGCAGCGCGGCGATGCGTTGGGGAAGACATGTCAGGACAGGGTAAAGAGCGCTTGGAAACGATTTAAAGGATACTAAGTTGACTCATTCCCGTGCTCCGATACAAAACGCAGCCTAGTAGCGCTGTTGCTTTCGTTCCAAAAATCTGCTCTTAGAAACCCGGGTTTGGGGTTGTTGGTAGGTTGGTGGTTTTTTTCCCTCTGTATCGATGCATAATACTGAGGATCCGCTCTGACCTTTCAGGACGTGCCACACGAACAATTTCCAGCTCTCAAGGTCAGGGAGAAGCAGCTGGGCATTAGCAAGGGCTCGTCCCTGCGAGGAGCGCGGCGTGGGCAGGCCCGGGGGGGCAGCCGGGGGCCGTGGGGAGCAGCAGAGCTACAGCCGCACGGCAGAGCACGGCAGACCTGTCCTGGTAAACCCCCCTCTCCGCCTTGTTTGGGGTTTTATTTTTAGCCATTCCCTTCCCTTTTCTAGATGCAGCACCGAAATGAAATTCTCTCAACAGCATCTGCCCGCAGACTCGCACGCACGAGGCAGGACCACTCGGGGCTTGATCAACTCTTCTAGGTCCAAAGCACATGGACAATTCAGCTTAGAACTCCCACACCCCACCAGGGAATCAGGATCATTACCTTTGTTAATGGTAATGATTTATTTTTTAACTTAGTTATTTTGACTCCTCTGCATGCCTGTGCCATTAGTGTTCCTGTTCAGAAAATTGTAACGTGTATTAAGAGAAACATGACATGTTTAAAAGGAAACTGGATCTTTAAGACCTTGCAACACGAGGTGGTAAGAATGATAGAGCTGGTTCAGGGCTCTTCAAAACCACATTAAACTTTCAACAGTGCTAGCTATAATCCCAGGGATTATTTGAAAATGACTGAAATATGGGCATGCCGTAGCCACGCTGACCTTCCTCAACTCACAGTACCTGCGAAGGGGACTGGAAAGTGGAAGGCACTGGGAAGTCCTAGGCTTTTAGGACCAAAGGAGGGGTTTGGCCATAGCGAGCAGTGCATCTCACCGAGGCCAGTTTCTGCTGGGTTAAATCTGCAAACTGCCCCAAAACCAGACTCAGCATGGGAGGACAGGAGATCGTGTGTCTGTGTGATAGTTTTGTACCTACTATATATAGTTAAAAGTTGAAAGTATGGGCTACTGTGAGAGCAAAATGTAGCAAGAGGAGCAAGTTCTCTATTTTTTCCCGTTTAAGTCCTTTGTGTATCCTTAGTATAGCCAACTGCCCTTTTTTGCTGAAAATATCCTTATAAATGCCTGTATAAACCTGAAATAATCCCTTATCCATTTCTAATGGAATTAAATCATACAGGCATTTTAATGTATTTTATTAGAAACTGATTTTCATTGAAAGGGTTGGATGCATCTGTTATGGAAACATGCTTAAAAAGAGGGTCATAGAAATATAAAGGTACACGTATTGATTGGCTGTTATTTTACCAGAGTTTTAAAACATATCATTAACAAATCTTACTTTTATTTTTTTTGTCAAATAAATATAATTGCAGATAAGCAGCGATAGCCCTGAGCTAACAGACTTTTGCAGGACTTAGCCAGAAAACAGTCGAGAATACAAGAATTATGTGGGGTTATAGTTTTCCTTTGAGAGGATGTGAGAGAGAGGAATTCTTCTATTTGGAGCAAAAAGTCTGTTGGTCTCTGTAATTTATTTTTTTTTTTACCCACAAAAAGATTGAAAAGAACTAAAGAACTGGGCCTTGGGTTAATATTTGCTGAAGTTGAAGTGAATTCACTTATGTGGATTCAACGACAGGACTGAAGTTTATTTTCCCTCTTTTTATCAAAAACTTCTGGAATCACATTTCTTTCTACATGCAGAAATGGAGTTTTACAACTCTAAGCTTTATGACTTTAAGTTGTAAACCTGAATTTTAAACAATTGGTAAAAATGCAGACAGAGACCTTTTCGCATTTGTTTCGAAAGCATGTGCTTCCATTAATTCTCATTAAATCTGGATTAAGATACAAGAATACCTGGCAGAGGTGTATATTGTTTTGGCAAGTAAAATATTATTATTCAAGTGATTAATTTTACTTCACATGAATCAGCATCTGTTTCTTTACAAGAGGAAAACTGTACACACGTATACCTACGGCACACTGGAATCTGAACCTTTAGTTCTTACTCGGCCACAATTACTGCCAGATTTGAATATTAATATATAAGAAGGCATTACAGAAGATCAAGTTGCTTTTCGCCATTAAAACTGCCTACTATTTGCTTCTTGTTGTACTCCTATGCATATCCTATACATACGGACTCCACAAGTACAGACGAGTCGATTTTCCTTATAATCTTGCTTTGCTGCAACAGTGCAAAATATCTAGCTTGAAAACGGTACAAGCAGTGTTATAAGCTTAGCAAAATCATTTGATAATGTTTTATTTGCCCCTTTTACTAATCTTAAATTTTGTAATGTTTGATGTTAAGCTGTGTACTCTGTGTGTATTGCTCTCGAATTGCGTCGGTGAACCTGCTGGATCATGTCCTTGAAAAAATAAAAGCAAATTCATAGTAATTTTTGAAATAATCACAAGAACTGGGTATCAATTAGCATTTCCAGGGACTACGTGTAGGACAGTTACAACTGGAAAAGATTTAACTGTCAGCTGTGTACTTGAAGGAGATGCATCTGAGAAAGACAATTTAACTTGTGGCAAAAATTAGCCAAATTATGATGTCTGTAATATGATCTTGTAGACTCCACTAGAGGGGTTTTTGCCACGGAATTGCAGCTTACACCTGCCTATTCTTAAAAAGGTTCATTTAAAATGTCTTAATATCTTGATAAATAATATTTTGTATTGCCCTAAGTGTCAGTTCCCCCATGAGAAACGGTTTACACAGATTTTATGCAACGTATTTTTTTATTACTGGTGTTTTATGACTGAACTTTAAATACTAGCAACTGACATTTCCTCCTATCTGTATGTACTCCTGTGAATAATGTACCAATGAACTTATAATTAGATGTAATGTTGGCAAAGACTGACAGAAGAGGTTGTATATATGTAGTGCAATAGCAGCAGGTAGAATTGGTGTACTATGAAGATGTGGTTTAATTGGTATAATGTAAAAACATGGGGTTTTTTCCATGGTCCATGGAAAAGTAACAAACCGTTACTTGATTTTACCATTTCAACACAAAGCTAAAAAGGCAAAATTTTGCTTGTTTTATTGAGGAAAATCCCCAATTAATTTTGCAGACAAATTTATATAAATAAAGTGTGAATGATACAACACATAAGAGGAAATATCTGATGTATTGTCTTAAAAGTTTGGAAATATATCTTGACAATTACCGGTCTTTTAAACTAAGTAATTGATTTTAGTGTCACTTGGGAAAAAATGAAACCCATCAATAAAATAAGAGAATTCTGCAGCTGTTCCTAACAAATAAATGTAATATGAATTTGCATTTTACATAGTTTACTTCAGTAATCAATTTTAATGACTCATAATCTATATCATTATTTAAGAAATGACAAAATCATTGACTTACTCATAACACTTGCTAATTGTTTTTAAAAATAAATTCTACACATGACTAAGGAAACACCCATTTCCATTTGCTTTATGTT
The DNA here is from genome assembly GCF_963924245.1 of Chroicocephalus ridibundus. NCBI lineage: Eukaryota > Metazoa > Chordata > Aves > Charadriiformes > Laridae > Chroicocephalus > Chroicocephalus ridibundus. The sequence goes on along the minus strand of NC_086291.1, from coordinate 15,349,853 downwards.
AAATCAACATCTAACCACTCATGGTGATTTCATTCAAAGAAAACAGAAGGAACACATTAGCTGTGTGGTTAAAGAGATTGATGGGCTTCAAACATTTTAACCATGGATGGGTTTTTTTCCAACTGTAGAAACTCATGTTTTTAATTTAAATAGCTTCAAGAAAATGAAGATCATTTTATTCAACAAAGCTGTTGTTTCTTGTTTCTTAGACAGAAATTAATTTAATTTTGTTTAATTAAGTAATATTAGAAACAACCTTGTTCAGAGAAAATGCAGCTATGAAACAAAAGCATGTCCGTGCCATATTAACTAGGTATTCTGAAACCAAATTTTTGTATCACATTAATAAATTATAAGAGATCAATATGATTTTTTACCAGTGAATTTAGATGCAGTTTTTTATGTTCATGCTAAGACATTGCAGTTGCCTCTCCGCTCTCTGAAAAGTAAATCTGGAGGAGCGACGGAGCTCAGTGTTATGGAAGAGGTACATTCCTTACTTTGGATTTGGGGTATTTATGTTGGTGGAGAAAAGTTTACAGTTTAATGCTGCAGGCATCTATAAAGGCCAAAGAGTTTTCAGGATTGAGCTGTTAGGAGTCACGTAGCAGAATACGTTTAAAAAGAGATGAGTACAATTCCCTGTTTTCATACGAAAAGCTCAGCACAGAAGCTGAAACGATCATACCAGGAAAGGAACTGCAGTGCTGAGCTTTCGGGGAAAGAGATATGTCATGAGATCCCAATTCTCCAAATAGTTTTGCACATTTCTAGGTTCCCTTTTCTCCAACTGCTATATCTGCATAGGCATTACTTCTGCATTTGGGCAGCAAATAATGTGTTTTAAGGAAAGAAGCAAGGCCCAAGAGAATAATACGAAATTAAGTAGATTTTTCTATTTAAAATAAATGTAATTTTGCCTGGCAGGTAGGGAGCTCCTTCTCCTCCTCTGCCTTACACATCTATATTATACAATTTGCTATGACTTTGCTAAACCTCTGCATCTCTTTCACTCGGTAATTCGCAGCCAGAGAAGTACCCCACATCTCCGACTGGCATGTGTGGAGGTCACAGCCTGTTCTCACCACCTCTCCTTACCTCTTGTTACCCTCCTTGATGTAAGAGAATGGGAAGATTTGAAAGTGAATGGGAGAAGGACTGGGTGTCTATGCTAAACCCCTATACCTCTTATGGTTTGCTTTATCAAACTCCAATTGCAGATTTAGAACTTACATTCATTACAGAGTGCTTTTAACTACAGTATTACCTAAGTCGCTGGGTGCTCCTCTGTTGCTTGTGTGTCACAAAATGAAAGGTGATGCAAAAAAAGAGGAATAAAGAATGGAGAATTCAAAGGCAAACCATTGTATTTGCAAATATGAGTGCCGGAAGGCTTTTCTCTTCTTACTTAAGCACCTAATATAGTCCTCCTTGACACTATTAAAATACACGTCCTTGATGGCACAGGCCAAGATTTGATGAGATATTAATCTTCATCTGCACAGCTCTACAAACCCATAAAGATTTAGATGCCTACGTTGGGGGTAAGGTTAAATTGACTTTCTTGAGAAGTTATGGGATAAAATACATCAAATTCTTGGACCCCCGACGAGGACTCTGGCCTCCCCATTCAAATTGACTGCCCAAATCATCAAGCTACAGGGTCATGTTCCCTCTAGCGCTCTCTCTTTCTAGCCCAGTGAATCCCGAATCATTTTCTGCCTGGTGCATGACTTTAACAGGAGAAGTGGAGAATATCTCCATCTCCAATCAGGCTGTGGGTTAGAGAACTCTTCAGCTGGGGAGAGAGATGCATTCGAATCCCTTCAGGCAGAGAAGTGATCCTGTTTCACAGACTTCGCACAAGTCTCCAACTGCCGGTTGTAGACTAAAGCTACACCTTTGAAAGAAAGTGATTAGCACTGGGTTTAGTGACAGGCTAACTGTGCTGGTGGGTGTCAGGTGCTCTTGGAGTATGGTGGTCACCCTTGACCACACAGCTTTGTTTTACAGACAGCCTTAGCAATGGTGTAGGCGCCGAGCTCCTTAGTCTGGTTTATCTTGACTGAAGCAATATCGGGCATGATAAGCATTAGAGCTGTAGGAAAATTTAATATAAAAAATGGAAGTGCCTATTAAACAGAGGCATCTTCCCCAGGTAGGCAGCATCGAAGCAGTGGGGTTTTTAAACTTAAGGGCTTAAATTCCTTCCACGTTTCTCTTTACGAGTCTAGTTGTTGGAATTCTACATGATGCCTACACGAAAATCTGGTCCATAGTCACAATAATCAAGTTCAGAGATATGGTAATAGGTTATGAAGAGGAAAGCACAGGGTGTTCACGATCAATCATGAACAGAAAAGACCCTCCCACTGGGACTTCCTCACCTCATGATTGCAATTTTCAAATTCCCTTATCGAAAGGCAGGGCATGAGAGCCATATTTGCTTCCAAACTTGCATATTTCAGTTCACACTTACTCTTTTCCCAGTGTGCCACCAGGTGTTATTCTGTAAGAACAAGTAGGGGGGATTGTTGTTTTCTTTTTTAATTTAGAATTTTCAATTGGTGGCTTTAATCAAGACAATGTATAAGTCGTGCTTTACGTACAGTTCATCTGGTTCTGCTTCTCAGTTTCCCATGCCACTCTGGAAGCGCTCATAACCTCAGTTGATTGGTTATACTTGCTTTGATTTTGTTTTGCGGTTTAAACCAAGGACTCGGTCCCTTATATTTTTTTATAAGAATATATTTTTTCCTCTTGGTACTGATTGCCATTGAAATGCTGACAGTTATGTGATTGGCTCCCTCTGGAGCAGATACCAGAGATGCATCATGGATCACTGGTCAGAGAGCCTAGAAAGAGCAGCAAATTCAGTCTCTCCCCCCTCCCCATCAACTTTGTACATCAGCGCTGCTTTGCAATCCATCTCGGCTGGCACGGGCAGAGCATGGAGAGGGAGACCCAGATTTGTTTCCAGGCTTACATCTTCAAGTTCGCATTTTGTCATGCTTGTGTTACATCGCCAGGTGTAACTCTGGCAGCTGTAAGAGCAGTCATTTTCCTTCACCGAAACTGCCTATAAAAGCCTCTGTTTCAGTAATGATTTGTTATACATTACAAACACCTGCAGCACATGGGAATTAATATCACTAAAGTATAGGGATCAAAGATATTCCACCTTTTTTTCTTTAATTAAATGATAATTTACTTCTGACAGACCTCGATGTTTTTGACAAATAGTATTTGAATCTGATTGAAGGTATGGTTACGCCTTTCTAAAAACACTGCAGTCGAAGAATGATGTTACTACCATGCTCCTGTTGTGAGGAACATCGATTGACTGCTTAGTACTACTGCTAATTATAAATATTAAAATATATTCAATAATTAATTAAGAAGCTATTCCCCACCTCACTATGAGCACTGGCTGCTGTTTGTTGAATAATCAGCACCAAAATAGGATCTTTTCATGTTACATCTGGCAAATCATAGTACGACATTTAATATATCGTTAAGACAACACACTTAAGCTTTTATTGCATGCTTGGAAAGCAAAGCGAGAACTGCGTGTGCATTTACAGAGGAATGGAAGAATTTCCTGCACATGAACCCACTGAATCTTACTGAAGAACAAACCACAAATTTGCATGGTACCATTTAGGTGCCCAGTCTTGCCTTTCCGTTTTCTCTTCCTGTCACCTCTCTCTATGGCTGCATTGGTTTAATTTGCTTTCTTTAGAATTTTTGTTGATAGTAAAATTAATGTGCAAATTCCCTATCAGTTGTATACATTAATATAATTCCCTCTCAAATACAGCTCATTGAAATTAGCACTGGTAAAAGGTGAGATACATATTCATACAGTTATTTACATAAATCCCATTCAGCTTTATGCACCCTAAGCTTTAAGCTTTAATGCAAACTATCTACTACCGCAGGTAATTTTAGCACAAGCAAAACAGCACATAAGTGACATCTGACTTCCCAGAGATTAGATGTCTTTTAATAAACAGATTATTTGAAGAGAAAAAATTCTCTAAGAAATTATGCTTTTGACATTGTAATTTGAATGTATAAAGATTTAAGTTAATATTCTGCACATTTTAACTTTGCCACTTAGTGCAACCCAGTTTTGAGTTTCCAAGGAGTTTACTTGTCAAAATTTATCACCTCGCAATCCATTATCATAGTAAACCTTACAAATTAGATCTTTTATTACAGTGCTAAAGTTGGCAGACCAGCTCTATTCTGCCTTGCAACTGAATTCAATGACATTTTCAAAAAGGATAGTACATATATGGTAACATATTTGTTTCCTTTGGGGAAACCAACCAAAATTTGAAAACAGTGATGTATTTCTCCAACGAATCACACACAATTGTTTCTTTGCAAAATATATAAATTGTGACAAAAACATCTTTAAAATCAGTTGCAATATGCATATTGATCTGCAGATTATTTACTTGGATTATAGCACGCTAACTGTGAGAAAAGTCATTAGGTCATTATCTATATAGGTTTAGGGAATTACGGCGTCATCTATTCCTTGTTGTGAAAGACATTTGCTACTAAAAATATAAATTGAAATCTACTACGTGCAGGTGCAGATTCTACTTAGCAAGGCAGCTCTGTTTGTATAAGTGATGTTTTCCCTAGTAAACAGAGGAGCCGCAAGGTCATGAAACAGACAATGGCACATATCTCTCAGAAAATTCTGCTTTACTGTATAGACTTGCATTTTTTATATTTCACTTAGCATAATGCGGCAACACATTGTGACTTATAGCAGTCTCTATTCTTCACAATTTTCCAGTTAATGAAAGTAATGTTTAAATACTCTGAAGTTAGATTATTAACTTCTACAAAATAGAAACAGATGTGTGTCTTAGTATGCCATTAAATTTATGATTTACATAGTATTCTTGAATACAGCTGAGCAGAGGCCAATGATTCTAATTTGCTCTAGATTTACAATAACCTGATCTGGTTTTTGTAAGTACTGAAACACTTTAAACAAAATTAGAAAGCCGTTGTGCTTTGTGTGATTAAAGATGCAATTCCCTTTGGGGTAATGAGAAGAGTTAGAACATGTTTCTTTCTTTATGGATGTTTCTATTATAAACACGAGTACCATATATTATGTATTTTTGTTACTATTTCCTTGTTTTTAATTATAAAATAAACTGATTGAGTTGTACTGGAGTTACACTGAAACAATGCCAAAATCTAGCTAAAGAATGCATACAGAGGTTCATAAAAATCCTTAAAATTCTTCCGAGGGTCTTAAGGTCTTGTTAGAAAAATACTAGCTCCTTATAGTTTGCAGAGACCAAAACATCTCTCTGATGTAAAACTACACAATTTAAAGATTTATTTTAAAAGCTAACACATTTCTCATCTTATTAAACTATGTTAATGCACAAAATTTTTATAGGACAAAGGTTCAGTGGATTCATAGCAATTTACATCTGGAGATACAGATTTTTTGTATCTAATGGAATGAGTGTTGCAGTTTAAAACATGATGTATCTATGGATGACATCCATTTGTGTTGTTGCTTCACTAAATACTGATTTTTTTTTTAAAAAAGAGGCAAAATGAGATTAGATATATCAGATACATCTAAGTGGCATGCGAGAGGAATACCTTGTGTATGAATATTTATGCCTGATTCAAAGATTTTGAAAATCAGAAGTTAGGCCTATAAAGATGTATGGATTCAACGTTCGCTAGAAATGAGGTATTTCCAAATTCTAATCTATGACTCTAAAAAGGATTTCTTTTGTGGCCAAAATGTACATCAGTTAGCACTGTAATTCACTTTTCACACGGAAAGGTGACATGGCAATAAAGTGTATTCATCGGGACTTTTTATAGTAATTTTTAAGGCTACCTCAACTGTTCTTTGCGTGTTTCCCCCCCCAAAATCAAATAGATTTTATGAACGTAGAAGTTCTGAACCAGGCCTTTAATTTACACAGTACCCAGAATATAATATTATTTAATATATTATGTTATTCATTTACTATTTTACATAATGCATTAAAGATAATATATGCTCAATATTATATATTCATACTTAATCATACTACAATATATGTATTTATATTTATCTTTACCTCTGATGAAATGTTTAATATTATTAATCCCTTCATTTTAATTATATATAATTAACTATCATTAAAACAGGAGCATTACCTTTTAATAAAAATTTAATCATACATTTACTCAAGCAGAGGATCAAAATGCTACACACAGATGAGATGTCTTAAAAGTGATTGAATGCATTCAGTTTATTTGGTCACTCACTCTTCCAGTGCACTTAGAGATTGCCATTTGTGCTTCACTCAAGAGAGCTCCAAGGGTAAGCTCCCGCACTCCTACCACGTTCTGTGATTTGGGATTACAGTGTTAGACGGTCGTATAGACTAAGCCACAAGCATAGCTCTCAGCCTGTATGTTGCTCCAAAGTCAGCTTGCAGTTTTACCAGTGCAGCCCCTGATAGCTCTAGCATATGGTCCGTTACAAGTATTTTTGCCTTTGGCCATGGATTGGCATAATGCAGCACTGGTAGAATTTTTGGCCCAGGCAGACCGATGGGCACTTATTTCATTTTAAGAAAGGATGAGGATAACTATGGATTTTTGCAACAGCAACTGGAATGAAAAAAATGTTAGGAGAAAAATTTTCCATCCTACACTGAGGCTGAAGTGCATATAACTGGAATAGTTCTGTGGTTTCATCTGAACTTTCTGGGAAATATTTCTATAAAACACATAATAGGCATTAGGCTGACAACAAGAGGTTGGCAAACATAGTAACTAATTCAAGTTTAAGTTATGTTTAGGGAAGAATTAATGTTCAAGAATTGTTTGTTTCCTTCTTGAAAAAATGAATATGGATATGGAATACATTATTGGTAGGAATGAATGGCATCAGGGCACCAGAACCTCATACTTACCTTTTCACCTGTGACTTAACATTAGCTGAGGCCCCACTTCTGCAAACGCACAGGTTTAGGTGAGCAAACTTTTGCTGAATCAAGATCTTAACCCCAGTCCTACAAACACTTATGCCTGTTAAATGTCATCAACAATATTAAATTAGAAATCACAGATACAGGGAAACGTGACATCTTACGTCTCGTGTTAAAACTGATGGTGAGTTTTGGAGAAGGAGTTTCTAATTGTTCTAGTAAATTCATACTAACTCACTGAGTCCCAGAGCATGGCATTGTGTTTGCAGCAAACTGTCGTTCAAGGAGCCCTGTGTGATTAACTTGGAGAGGGGAGGTAAAAACTGCAGATGAGAATTCCATATGTCTGAGGCAAAGCACCTGAAAGGAAAGTTCACATTTTAATGGCAGAGCATGGGATGGCCATTATAGGAATATATTGTATTGGTAAAAAGGAAAAACACCTGGTCAACAAAGGTTTTGTAATATTTTTTCATATTAGTTATTTTAAAGTCATATTAAACTGTCGGAAGACTTTGGTTGATTATGAGCACTCTGTTTCTGAAAGATGCTTGGTGAGTCTGGATGCACTTAGCCTAATTTATTTTACAATCGACTCTGAGTTGCCCAGACCTACTTCTATTGAAGTCAACTTTTTTTTTTTCCAAAGAGAATTAAATCAAGTTTAATTTTTCTTCAAAAAGAGACTTAGTTAGTTTTCTTAATTGTCAATTTTCTTCAAACAATTACTGCATGACAACATGTTTTAATAAATGAAAAACCAATACATTTTGTGATTCCTTATATTAAAGCCCACTCTAAAAACATTTGTCTGGTGCAATTACTTAGCAACTCAGAATAACTAGGAAGTTCGAAACGGTATTTATATTGGTTTTGAACCTTCCTAATGTGATTTAAAATTACCTTATCCCAAAATACATTTAAATCTCAAAGGGGACTGGATTTTAAATGTTTCCGTGGCTGGAAGGCTTCATACATTAGAAAAATATTAACTAAAAATACAATGGACCCTTTTCTACTCTATTTGTATTTCCCGGAGCTATTTCATATTTATATTGACATGGGTAAGACAATTCAACAAACTTCAGAGTGATAACAAGGCCATTTTGCAATGGCTCTTTTGTTGAGCAATGAAGCTGTGCAGAGAAGGGCAGATTTTGACTATACAGTCCCTGCCGTTCTGATCACTCTGTATCGCATAAGACTCAGGTCAGAAAGTTTGTGTGTCTAAAATCCATAGACTGCCTGTTTTCAGAAAATACCAAAATAGAGATTCTAGTGAAAATCTGTAGGAGAACTTTCCACCTTCTGATAAGACATTTTTTACTTATGCAGAACTGGTCTTTGTTGAAGAGCTTCTGTCTTCATTATTTAATTTCTTTGTGGAGCTTACAGTCAACATGATCCTGTTGAGTTCTTTATTTAATATGTTTCAGAGCACAGGACACCTGCCGACTTCTTTAATAACAAGTTGTCCTCAGTTGGCTTATATGTGAAAACTGTGCAGCAGAGGCAAGTAAAGAATAACCTTAGACATTAAGACTGATTCCATTAAAAAATAAAATAAAACTATGTCCAGGCTCCACACCCGAAGTCCCTAAAATAAATTTGCAAGGGCTTTTCACAGCATGGAATCCAGGCGGATTTTTTTTTTAATTGAATTCTGTTCTGTGGAAGTGCAGCTCAGTGGAATTCAATTTCCATGGAGGCTCCCAGGAAAGAAACACATGCTAAGTATTTTTATTGCTAATGTTTTGGATTTAGTTTCTTAAGTATTATTTAGATTTGACTGTGGACAGAGTTGCTAGTGTTTACCGTAACACAGTGCTCTGCGCCTTTCTTTAGAGAAGGGAGTCTTTAAAAAAGGATTGGCTAAAGCACAGAAATTTAACCACGAATAAATTCCTAGGCTTTGTATTGTATTAATAAGGCTCAAACTCTACTTCTTTGTACAAACCCTATGAATTCGATGGAAAATCTCCATATTCCCAATTCAACCTTTATTTTTCGTCCCACTTTAATATATTTCCCTATCTTGTTGGAAGCCTCTTTCACACCTCGTTCAGAAATACTGTTACAGATGATTCAGGGAAGCCCTACTGTCTCAGCCCCCCAGTTCACAAGTAAGGAAAGAAACTCTATTAAGATCAATGAGTCCTTCTTCTGCTCTGAGTGGATGGTAACTAAAACAGAGAAATCAGATTTTGACCAATTAGTTTGTCTTCATTTGCTTTATTCTGCACTCATTCACATCACTTCTCCCATAATTCTTTCACTTCTGCTGAAACACATTATTTTACTACAACCCACAAAACTCAGGTGATGAATAAAAAGGACCTCACAAATGAAAACCACCCTCAGCCACTGCTAGCTCACACTCAGATTATTTTCCATAGTCAATACAATCTTAAAAAAATGCTTTTTGCCTTACAACTATAAAGAAAACTCTTAACTGACAAGGCAAACGTAAAACAGGTAACTGTTTTATTTTATTTTTTTAAAGTTAGCCCTTGACTTCAGGCAAAGAAATACTCTGAAGCAGAGGTTCAGCCTTGTTAATTGTTTCCTATCACAATCAATAAATTAAGCAGCCTTTATCCACCCTTGGTGTTATGTGAAGGATGCTCACCCGGTGAAGGAACACGTGCTCCCACCTCAGATTGTGTCACAAAGTTTGGACCTAATCCAAAGTATGCCCAAATCTGTATTAGAAAACAGACTGTGCACTGTTCATATTTACATCTATTTCCCTTTTCTCTAAGAAGAAATGACTCAATTTACTATATTGTATACTATATATAGTCTGCAATGTATTATCATTATACCCATCTCTCTATATTCTGTATTACATATTACACATTATCTGTAGCCTATTTATGTCGAAGAATCTGTAAGTGTTAACAGAATTATTATTTTTTGTTTATCATTTACAGATAAGCTTGTTGATACATGTGTAAAGTTTATTAATATTTTTGTTACGTTTGCCAGGAAATTAGGATATGGTAGAGATATAAGTAATTTTAAAATCTGTCTTGCAACACTTTGTGCACACAACCTCTTTTCAAATTCTGCTTATAATTATCATTTTGTAAGTCTTTAAATCACATTTCAGTTTTCTGTAGACACAGTTCCTACTAAATAACATATACCGTTCCTAGTTTTGTAAGTATGTTTTTGCTGTTACTTGAAAGAACTGAGACAAACCAACAGCTACTTGGCAGGATGATCGCGACCAGGACAGCCTATGCCTGTGATTAGCAAGGATTCAAATCCGGACTGGTACTGGACGACACACAGAGCAAATGGCAAACCCAACCCAAAGAGCTTCCGTAGCACTACCTCCTTCTGAAGTTGCACAAGATTTACTTTTCAGTCTCGGTGTTGCTCAAATGTCATGGGAATGGGGCAGGGGGTGAAGAACCAGCACCGAACCCAGCAGAAATCTCCCAAGCTGAAGCCTAGCAGATGACCACCACAGTTTCAGCGCGTGGTGCAAGAACAGGTCTACAGGGCCACTGCACCTTATATCTGCCTGCAACTACAATCCATCGAAGAGATGCTGGATGGATTTAGGTCTGGGAAATAACACAGGCATAAATATTTGTGAATACATACTGGCTAGGGATTCGGTTGGGATTCAGGTCTGATTTCACACCAACTAGGAGCAGAAGCTGCGCAGGCAATGTGGAGCTGCCCCGGCTGCGGGCAGGGCAGGCAGTCGGGGCTCGCCCTTCTCTGCGGCTGCCTGCAGCCAGCTCCATCCGGGCAGCCTTCAGGGGGAAGATTACACTCTCCAAAGATTTTTTTTGTCATAGTTCACCTTCCTTTTATTTTATTGTAATTCTGTATGGCGCAGCTAAGCTGTTCAGAAACAGATAAAACGATACACATTTTTTCACTTCAGCTTGTGTCTCTTCTCCCTGTGCGCCATACAATTATATTGTAGCACATGAGGAAAAATGTTTATGTTCTGTCTGATTCAGTCTAAATAAAATGTTAAAAGGTGACAATCTCTTTAAACATTGCTGATCATTACTTACAAAACTATATTTTTAAATTGTGAAAACAAATGCTCTGACCTTGTGAGCTACGGAAATATTTAAAAAACAAATCTGCTACGCTTTTTTGGCTAATAGTTGTGATTTGCATAGTTGAACCTTGAATGCAGTCATAAATAGCTACAGAATCCCGCTTGGCATAATGCCCAGCAATGTTAGGGTGCCAGACAAAAAATCGGGTCAACCACTTACCAAGTAAGTCATTCTGTCTCAACAAGGTGATGTCTAACAAAGAAGCTACAAGGCTGAAGACAGATAACATATTCAGCTGCTGTTCAGAAAGACAAGAACTTTTCATTTATCAGGATAATCTACTGCTCGTAATCAGTACACCGAGTGAACACCCTCTTGTAAAAAGGAGAAAAGCCCATCAATTGTTTTTGCTAATTAAGATGAATATTATTCCCGTGAAATGAACCAAAAAGTTCTGTGCAACCAGAATCCCAAAAGAGATCTATGATCTAAAAGAATAATTGCACAGATTTTTAATTGAGAGGAAAGTGAGAACTATTTTTTTTTGTATTCTTCAGCTTTTTAGCTGCGATGGTCTTCCATGTATGTTAGTGGGTCTTTTATGTCCTGGGTTTATCTAAAACATTATTTTCCATATATTAAAAACAGTCATTGAATTAAAAATTCATGACAAAATGGCTATATATTTAATGAAATGCTACTACTAAATATTACGTATTTAGGAACAATTTGAGGTAACAGATCATTTACTAACATATATAGAAAAAAAATCCATTTTTAGATTAAAATCTAGATGTTGTGACTGTTCATAGTAATGTGCATTTAATCTTTATTCATTAAGCACAGCTAGAGTTAGAAATGAGAAGGAAAGTGTATTTTTTAAAGTGATAATAATTATATTCAACAATTTATTTTCTTCTGTGATCTTTATCTTGGTTTTAGGATTAAAAAAAGCCTTGCACTATTGAAAGGGAGTAGTATGAGGAAGCTCAGTTTCCCATTCCTTAAACAAAAAACACCCAACTTGAAAATATATTTATATTTGAATTAATATTTACATAAAGGAAATCCATAATCATCAGTGTAACCCTTTATTCCTGAGCACGTCAGGGAAAAGTCATTGAGGTGTACATGGTTATACATACAAAAATTAATTCTCCCCAAAATAATCTATTACTGTCTTTGTTGTAGTAACCCTTAAGGTCCAAGCCTTTGTCCTATCTTCTTTGCTTATAGTGTAAATCACACAGTTGGCCTCAAAATAAAAATAATTATGATTTCGCTTAACATGCAAATCTAGAGTTATGAATTACCTCAAATCAGGATACTGGCTGAATATATTTGTTTTCATGAAAAATGAAATGTTGTGTTTCTCTTCTGCCCTTCCCCCAAGCCTTCTTCACAAGATCAGCCTCAGGCCAAAATGGTTTTAAGTAGACTAAAGCTGCTGGTAAACACTTACCTTTGACAATGTTATTGCCTAATGAACATAGCAGAAAAGGGTGTATGCAGTGCAAGTGTCTGTCTGTGGCTGCAACCTACACAGCCCCTTGTGCCAAGTACCTACTGCGAATAGGCAAATATACACAAAGGAGACAGGCCCTTTGATGGTTTAATCCCAAACATACTTAACTGTCACACAGTTAATCTTTTTGATTAAAAATGACTCTTGAGTTCTTCTTGAACATTTTTACATTTGTGGATGAAGGAGGTTAAATGTAGTTCTCATGCCTGTTTGGACTATTCTTTTTTCTTCCTTTTTTTTAACTTTTTTCCCCCCCGCTTAGTTCAACATGACTTTTCCCTCTCTTTAATCATAGATACGCCCTTAAAGGATCCTCAACCCTGGTACTTCTGAAATACCCCCTGTTAGCAGGCAGGCAAAAATACATTACAGACTTTGCCAAAGCAGCCCTCATTGTTATTATCAGAGGACTAGAGCTACAGGTCAAGACCAAGTGTTTCAAAACAGCTTCACCTGCAGGTTTTACTTTCCTAGAAAAAAGTTTCAAAGAACCACTAACCTTCCATGTTCATCAGAAATCAAGTCATCATTCTTAAAGTTCATCATAAAACTTGTGTTTTGCTATTGGTTTTCTTGAACACTGGCAACTTTGATACTGTTGCTATCAAAGACAACAAAAAATCAGTCCCACGTATTTTAAATCTATCATTGTTTTAAGCTCTCATGCATTAAAGTTTGTGAATAATGTCCTTTTTTAAAGGGTCTTGATTTCCTTTTGGGATTAGATGGAAGATCTTTCAAGTGTAACACTAAGAAGCAGTCACATTTCAAGTCAGGATTTGTGCTCCGATGGGACATTTTTCAAGTAATATTTCTTTCCACTTTAACAGTAGTTTCACTTCATGATGGTTTTATGTTGATTTCAGGCTACATTTTTATGTAGTGGGAAAGAATTTTTTGTAAAGTGAATGCCCAAGACCTGTTGGAAAACATTTCTGCTTAGCAACGTACTCATAGGATTCAGGATAGTTTGCTCAGAAGTGTTATTTTAGGATGACCTTTACACATACAGTATGATGAATTTTTCTTTTTATTTGATTGTAAAGATGTTATGATCAAGGGGCAGAATAAATATTGCCTTTTTCAGCCATAAAAAAAGGAACGAAAAATGAAACCATCTTTTTTAAACAACATGATAGCATGCAGAAGTGATGTCTACCTTCGGAAACTACATATTTTTAAATTCACAGATACAGCAAAGCCCTAGTGAAACATAAATACAGATCAATTTTATACAATTCAAATAGTAACGCATGATACGCAACTCACCCTTTCTCAGCCTAAAGAAGAGAGATATTTATGTCTTTCACTGATAAAACAATGTATTTATGTTTATGGGAATTTATACATTATAATAAATTGTTAAGAAAAATAAAAAGTTGGGCATTCCACGGTCAGCAGCATTTCTAACAAGGATGTTAAATCCTAACTTATTTTCCTTTGAACTATTAGCATAATGGTCTGCAAATCTTTTCTAGGTAGCTTACAGGATTTGAATATTCAAATATTTTCAGTTGTATAAGCCATATAATTATGAAGTTGTACAGTACAGTTATTTCTCAAGCAATTTGGCAATCTTTTCTTACAAGTATTTACCTTATGTTCTTTGTTATCAGAAACAGAAATAGCTTTCTGCTTACCATTCCGGAAAAGATAGAATTCATCATTCTGCCATAAAGACCCTAGAAAGCAAAGAAAATGTTATTAGTTATTATATTCTTATCTGCAGGGATTCTAGCTGCCAAACAATGCATCAGCATCAAAACAAAAAATGAAAATATGTGTTCAAATCATAGATCAATAGTTTAATGCAGTTCTGAATATATATTACATGTACTTAGCAGGTACCGTATTAGAAAAAAAGCACAGGCTATTGTGCGTATCTGTATTTAGAACTGCATGCCAGCTGGAATTTATCCGCACAGTGTTCATAAAATAGAGACATAGGATATGGGCATCCGACTTGTGATGGTGCTTTTGAAAATAAAACCATGGGCTCACTGTCGCTCTGCTACGGAGTGGGAGAAAACAGGGCAAAACATGCACACAAAGGGTTAAGATGAGAAGAGACCATTATCAGTAAAATGTTAACAATTTTCTTCTTAACTCATAAAGAAATTTGTATTATGATTTTTTATAAAAAAATCTTTTCACGGTTATTAAAATATTTAATCGGCCTTTACATTTATAACTCATGGGTTATGAGTTTGCAGCGGTTAGGCTGGGGTCCTCAGAAAGTACCGAGTACACCACACACTTCATCAGTATGCTTTCACTGTCATGTGGAAATGAAAGCATGGATACTAGTTAACTCTCTTTTCTACCTTCTTTTCTATTATCCCTTTCAGTCTGTTTTATACCTGACATTGTAGCTATTCTGTTTTCTTCAGAAAGAAATGAATCACTGCTACCAGTTCCTTTAACTAAAGGCTGAACAGAGAGTGATCATTTTCACTCAATATCTACACAGAGAGGATTTTAACTTTTCTGTAACATCTTGTGCTATATGTCCCAACCGTGTAGTTTGAGAATAAAAAATTTTCAGGACAATAGGCTAAATTCTGCCATCGTTTCTCGTACAGAATACAACTTTACTCCTGCTGAAGCGGCCAGGGTAAGGTACAGAATCTGCCTATCTGCCTCATACATAGTTTTCAGAGGTGAAACAGTTTTATGCCAAAGAAGGGAGAACACTTAAAACCCACTTGTTATTCTTAACTATCTTCATTCTTTGAGAAAATTAAATCCTAAAGTAATCATGCAAGGGAAAGAATTAAGGAATTCAATTAAAAATTATGTTTAGAAAATGTTACTATAACCAAGAGATACAGTCACATACCACTTAGTAAAAAATGTTGATGTCTAGGTAGGGCTATTACCTTTAAAGAGGAAAACTAAAAACTAAAATAAATGATAGATTGATTCCAGGTTCTCACCATGACCGCATATACCGCTGGATGAAATACAGGCATTTACAGGTAAGGGAGTGTCCAGATAGAGAAGAATTCCCCAGTACGGTACAGTAGTTATTTCCGTTCAAGGAGTTTACCTTGGGCAAAAAGGGAGTTTCCAGGGTGTTCAGTGCCGCAGAAATTCAGACTTAATCTAGGTTGCAGCACAGCGCAAGATATAGGGAGCCTGGATAAAGCTAATGTAAATTAGAACAGTCCCTGAGGGCTGCTCTAATTTACGCGGAGATTCATTGGCCTGTATCCAGCCTTGAATCTGAGCATCTACAGAGATGGCTTAAAGCCACTTTTGCTCCATTCTTTGTGGGCTACATCTTCTGTATGGTGTTTCATGTGAGATGTAGCACAGAATAGCTCTTTTCCTTCATTTATGAAATGCAGGAAAATAGGGTCCCGCTCAGCCAAAGAAACAGTGTTTCACGTAAGTTTAAAATGAACATCCACCTCAGTTGAGCCAAGTTCCCACAAAGCATTGGCTTGCGTGTCCTTCCCAGAGATCCTTGCTCCTCAGCCCTCACAGGCTGCAGACTGTGCTCTTTGGGTGAGGTAATCATTAATCCACTGCCTGTCTGGGACTCTTACATAAAAAAATCCATTCATTTCAGCAAAGCAGTAGTTGCCTTTCCTCCCCAGAGCTTTTGAGTCCCCCTGCCACAAAGCCATATTTTTTTTTTCCAAAGCTATTTGTAAACCAATAAAATATCACCATTTCATAAATGAATAAAAGTTCCCGTTGACTTCAAAAGGAATTATATTCACAAAAGGGTAGATTTTGCCTTTAGTTCTTAACTGCTTAGATATTAAGATTCTACAACTTGAGTTACAATGTTGGAAGATACGAGCTGGAAATTGTGGCCCTGTCCCCTACCTATCAGGCATGGCTGCAAGTCTCCAGTCTGATACACAAGTTGTTCAATACTTTCACAGGAGTTTCCCTCTGAAGTCATTGCAGCAACGTTTGTGCTTAAAGTGTATGTTTTCATGTTCTGCTAAATCACGGCTTAAATCCTTACATGGATTCAGATGAGTAGAGCAGCTGAAAGGAAAGTAAGTTCAGTGTCACAGCTAACGTATGAGTTCTTTTTGGAGACAAATAATTTTTAATAACAGGTTATTTGCTGGTATATAGAATACGGAACTATTATTTTAGAAAAAGTGAGTCAAGGCTTCTCCTAGGTTTTGCTTTCACTGGCTGAAATAAACAGTACGAGTGGATGTGAGTATGACCACGCAGTTCTCAAATTTTGTTCAAGAAATGCTAACAAGTTTTTGATTTCCTTTTTTAAAATCAGATTTGTCTATTAATGTTGCAACTACTTTCAGGGTCTCTGGCATTGGCATTACAAATACCAACCCTCCCCGCAACTTAATCAGTTCTGTAGTTCCTGTTTGCTCACTACAGTTTCTGAATCAATAAACAAAATCACCTATTTTTAATCGCTGGCTCCTGAAGAGGGCAGCACGTTCTAGATATTATTGAACGGCAAGCTTTGAGATGACAGCCCGGGCTTTACTGTACCGCACACAGAGGAAGGGGAAATAAAAACATTCTGGATATTTTGTGTAGACAGTTCCCATGATACAATAAGTCAGCAAAAGTTCTAGGCTGTTACAGACCAAGGTCAAAACTGCATTTGATTATTAAAGAGAACATTCAAATTAGCTACCTGAAGCAATGTATTTAGAAAGAGAGCAACAAAATACCAGCAAGGAGTACTTCCACGAGGAATATGTTTTATCTTTAACACTGTAGATAACTTTTCCTATTGGCAGTGCATTGACTATCGAAACTACTAAAGGGGTTAGATTTAATTATCTCACTTCTTTGCACATTTCATCTCAATTGCTATGGCAACATTCAGTTGCCTCAGCAGCAATGTACACTTTAATCAGATATTTCCTCACTCATTTCTCTGTGCACCACAGCAATGTAGTCAAATTTACAGCCAAACCCTGATGCATCTGATAACACCTCTTTGGAATTAATGGCTAGGTTTCCCCTGCCCCTCACCCATAGCCACAAATATTTCTAGAGAGTTTTGCACCCTGATGACAAAGGCTTTAGACAGCGGAAAGCGCGTATACGTTCAATCTTTCCTACTTCACTGATTTTATGTTGTTTTCTGCCACCACTCCCTTTTTACATGGCTTCTACTTACTCGGGAACTCTTCCCATCAAGCTATGGGCAGGTCTTCTGGTCCCTGCAGCAACTCTTTCAGGGCTGAGAACAGGAAACACAATAATTGGGCAGACAATATGGTTCCTCCCATATTCCACCCTGCCCTGAAAAGCTTTTTGTTTGATTACTCAGCCTTGATTAAATGCTTCGTCAGAGTACATCATAGTTCTTTAAACTTCTTGGCCCAGAAATCAGGAACATAGGCTAAAATAAAAGTAATTAGGAGTGATGAGCAGATACTGGGGACTCCATATTGAAATGCAGACAGTAGGAAGAGTCAAGAAGCTAAAAGTACATTGGGGTCACTAAATTCAGGTTATGGGAAGTCTTGATATTTCTGACATAGAATATCGTCTGGTTTGAAAACATGTCACCACCAAGGTAAAGTGGGAACAGAGATAAGTTCCTAATGGTGCCTAGCTTCTATGGTGAAAAACACATTAGAAATGCATTAGATAGATTGAATTAGATTGGATTATAGTCAGACATATAGGAAAGAATGATAGACATAAGGCACTAAAACATAATTCTGCATATTCTGAAGATTCTCTTTAAATAGTCAATTAGTTGATTTCGCTTTTTTGCATTAAAGAAAATATTCTACACTGCTTTTTGCTTCTACATTCGTTTTTCGTAGCTGTTCATCTGCTCACATGTAATAAGCTATCACAGCTCATTTTCAAATAAGGTCTCGGATTACTGCTGTCTTAAAGAATTCTGGAAACGCTGGGTAAGTACAGAGTTGACTTGGGCCACTGTTGTCGCAGAGAGGTATAATGGAGACAGAGCCAGAGCCAGCCTACATCTCGTCAGTGATAACAAAGTCTGATCAGTCCCCCCAGCCGTGCAATATAAAGTCACTCTCTACGCTTGATCGCCATGGGACCCACAGCAGCCTTTCTAGAGGCTTCATAACTCAAGATACTAAAAAAACCCATAAAAACATTGACTTATTAGGATAATACAGGAAAAGATGTGCTCCGTATGCTCTTCATACATAACAAGGGATCTGGTCACATGTAACATGAAAGTCCATGTTACATGGGATGTCTGTTGAGGATCCAGGGAGACTTTTCCAGCTGCGTTGCTGAAGCCTAACATTTGTGGGCCCCTGTCACATGGCAGCACTGTCTCCTAATCCACCAGTGAAGTTGCTGTATTTTCAGGGTTTGAAGGAGAAGGTACAAGTTACAGAATCTACACTGCTTTTTCACATCAGTACTTCTGAAGATGTACACATATACCCTTTGAAATCAATGGGTCTAATCTTATAAGTGAAAACTATTTATGTTTGCAGGGCTGGTCCCAGTAGTTAAAAATAGGTATTTTCCTGCAGCTTTGTATATATAATATAAGCTTCATATACAACTATACACTATAAGTTTTAATAATGTGTCCAAACAACATTTGTGCCATAGAGGATGCAAAGATCATTTAAAGTGCAGAGTTTGCAATTCTGTACTAAAATTAAAATTAAAAAAAGCCCCAAAGTTTATACCTAAAAAATCCAATATCCCTGCATAGCTAAAGATTACAAAATGTTTGTAGTAGAACTTGTTCCACTTAAAGCATTCATTTAAAAGTTGATTCATGTAACATGGGAAGACCTATGCTGATTTCCACCAGCTGAGAATCTGGTGCATAGTCTTTATAATAATAATTTTATAGTGCTGAAATTATCTATGCCATTTACAACTGGAAATCTATGCCAAACAATATATTCCTTGTTTGAATAGTTTATAATCTGGAGACTTTTGTAAAAGATATTGCAAAAAACCCCACAGAATAGTGCCTTTTCATTAGGGGATGCTTTTTGGACCTTGTGGGATTTTACTGCAGTACAGAAGAGAGGAAATTTGACTTTATTCTTTATGGGCTCAAAGACCATATGAAGAAAGATGCATGGAAGAGAAATGATCAGAAAATATGGAAATGGACAGAGTTATTATATGTTCCTCTGTGCACATTCCTGTTTGATTTGTTAATTTTATGAATTTATGAAATATAACTGAGTTAAAGGCTTATATATGTGGGATTATTCATGTACATTTCCAGTATAAGTATTCCAGTTCTGGAATGTATTTGCCTGTCCTTTTGATTCTTGTCTAGGAGTGTATGAAAGACCTACCCAACAAATATTAGAAATAAATTACCTATACAAAAAAAAAGCAGACACGTTAGAGATAAAGTATTTTAAACTTTATAAAGCACTTCACCTGTTTGTGTTTATTTGTAATAATCAAAAGTTAAACATTTTCAAACCAGTTTTTTGGTGAGGGTGTGCTTTCTGCAGTGTACAATAGAGGATAATACAATGTAATCTCTAAACTAAGGCATGGCACTCGGTTCTGGAGGGGACACACAGTTCTTACTAGGTTTCCTATCAGCAGTTTACAAATTTTTGCCACGGGTCACTTTTAATTTTCAGTAATAGTCACCTTCCCCCCCTTTCATTCCTTCTCCAAGTAGGTTTTTCCTTAGTCTCTGTTTTAACCTAACCCCACCCCTTCCCTCATTTTGAGTATAATAAACTACATTTTTTATAAGCTCCAAAAACTCGTTTCAACGATCCGGCAGGGTTCCCTTTCCCTCCCGCACCAGCAGAGTTCCCAGCATCCTCCCAGTGCCCAGCACCACCCTGCTCTCTGCAGGCACCTTCTCCAAGAGCGACTGCACTCCAGGTATCCCGCGCAGAGCCTCTTCCTAATCCACCAAAATAGACATTTTCTTGGGAGAACTGCCCATTTCCCCTGATCTTGGCTCTTTGCAGCCTGAGTGCCTTGCCTCAAGAAGTGGACATGGAGTCTGGCGCTGGTAGCTGCTGCAGCTCCACTTTTCATATGGTTGCCAAAAGAGGGTGAAAAATGTGTGACAGAGAGACAGGGTAGCGTGACAGAAAAATTCAAAAGCTCAGTAAAATTCTCCAGAGTTTCATTTTTTTGATTCCCACTTCCAGGTGCTCAACACATTCTGCTTCTCCCTCTCCCCAGGGTGAAGACTCACTACTTGGTGTATGGCTTGGAGCAATTTCTGCTTAGTTCTCTAGTCACTTAGTTTCAACTCTACTCAAGTTTAAAGAACCTTTCTATAAAGCCTAACAAATACAGAGTCCAGGGTCCTTGTTTATGCAAGTGTTTATGCAATATTATTATTATTTTGTTACAGCTTAACCAAGCTGGAGAGTGGAACTACTACAGAGGAGGAACTGCTCAGTTTTGATGTATGTTATACACATACACACACACACACACATATGTATATACAGAATTTATATATGCTCTTTTTGTAGCACTAATACTCCCTAAAGGTATTATTATGTTGTTAGACAAATTAAAATTAAACAAGAGGTAAAAGTGCACTTGAACTGAAAACTGTTAAAAAATGCCTACAGGCAAGACAAAAGTGAACAGCAGGAATTTATCCAGCTGTGTGTGTCTAGGAGTTCCTCTGGGCCAACCGACTGTGCTCCCATTTCTGCTGCAGGAAATGCAATTTAAAAAAAATCATGTAGGTGTTGTGACTTTCAAGCAAAATGACATGCACATTTTTTTATCTGCCTTTAAGATAAAAATGGAGGGAATTTCTGTCAAACTCATTAAGGACTGAATGGAGAGGGATGGTGGGAATACACAACAGAAGAGCCCGGAAACAGCAAGAGCAAGACAGAGATCTACCCAGGTCAGAAATGTAATGGCAAGTAGTTTTGCTGACAAGCGCATCTAATAACATCTGGAATCGGTGGTGTATGTGAGATCAACTTTGAAAACTTTTCTCAAAAAATCTGTCCTGATACAGTATTTCTAAAACTAAATACAAGAGAGTCCTTTTTTTTGTACTAGGGGATTAAATGAAACCCCATAAAGGATACCTGAGATGTGCAGAACTGACATGGCCAAAGGTTGGCATATTGGCATCAAAGATGCAATCATAAAAAAAATAGTAGTAGTAGTATATGTTAAGTATATACTAAAATTGGATTTGCAACTCACATTTTATGCAGGTGCAAATGGATGCGCTCATTAGAGGCGAAGGTGAACAAACTGAATAGATCGTTTATCTTTGTGGGTAAAATTGTTAGGTTTACTACTTCCCTTCATTCAAACCTCAAAACAATGTATGTCAGAGTGAAATAATTTGCTGCGTAAATTATTAGGTGTTTTGCACTGAGAAAGAAAAATGAGACTGCTCGATACCCTAGTCACATAATGAAATAAGGAACTGTACTCTAACCATTTAATTCAGTTATTTTCATGACAGTGTTATCCAACAGTTATCACCATGACAATGCATCTTTGTTGGCTTGGCAGTGCTCAAAAATCAAAGAACATTTGGACCTGGAGATGAGGATATGAAGATACGGTAGGAAGGAAGATTAAAAATGTAATTCTGTCTCATTTTTACAGTACTGTAATCCCAACAGTACCACTGGAAGTAATCCCAATTTGCACCAGGACAAAAGAAAGCGTCTCTTCCTCTGATTCCATGTATTTGGAAACTATATCTTACTAACGGCTATATTTATAGTCCAACTGCTATGTAATGAAAGGAAATATGTGAACATGAAAACAAAAGAAATATTAATGCATGCATCAGAATAATAAAACAAATAGGGATGTGGCGCTCTCCTGGTGAAAACGGAAATTAATCTTCTCTTCTGCTTTGAGCACTTTGGCTCTAAGCTCAAGTCTTATAATCTAATTGATGCATCATGAATACTAAATGCAAGTAGCTGAGATTCATATAATTTTTTGTTATGTGAAACTAAACAATTTGTATATGTGAGACTATTTTTCCTTCAGAATAGAGCTCTGTGAAACAAATCTAACCTTAAATTAAACAATAACTTCAAAGACATTTGCCTTTATAGGGCACTTCCGTGCTCAAAAGCGCCGATGTAAAATGTACTGGTTTTGTTCAACAGATCTGCTCTTTGGACTAAATCCAGATTCCAAGTTATTGGGAGAGACTTTTACTTCTGGATCAGGCCCCTTGTGTATATTCACATTCATGTATGATTACTTTAGTGGAAAAAGTGTTTTTATTCCCACTTCTGATGGAGTGAACTGAATTCTCTTTTGGCGTTACTTACTGTATCAACAATGAGATTTATGCAGTCTCAGTGCATTTAAATTCTGTGCTATACTAAAACTGAACTATCCCAATGAAGGGTGGCAGAAAAACTGCTAAGGTTTAACTGGAAGCATCTTTAGTAACAACAGGATGCACGAGATAGAAGGAGCCCAGCTTGGCCTCCTGCAGCCCATTTGAGTTTTCCAAGTTTTGTAGTTGAAAGCTGTAAAAGATATTTTTATTAGTGAACTGAGAAAATTAGATAAATCCTCTGAGACTTAAAGTATGTGGAAACCTGTTCTGCCATTCTAACGAAGTCATTTTTCATGATGCAACTGCACTAAAATAGTTCCTTTTGTGAAACAATTCAATTGTTAAATTATTTTTGCGTATGAGCAGAACACATTTAATAAAACTCACTTGTACCCTTTTTACACATTCCCGTAATAAACACTCTGCTTGCACTATATCCTTGTTGCTTTCTTTGGCAAAATTTGGCATATACTGTGAGTTGATATTTTGTTTATTACATGCAATATTTTAAAGAACATTTGTGGAAAGGATATAAAAAATAAGGTTCACGTGCATGTGCACGTCCATATTAAAGCTGAGACTGCCAAATAAGAGTGGAGGACCTAGACCCCTAATCCTGATTGAAATTCCATGGAAGGCAGGCTCCCGTGGCAATCCCAGACTATGTACAGAACAGAATTTCTCAGCATTTATTCAGGTATGCACCTTAAAGCAAAACTTCGGTGTGATCAAGTACCGCACACATAGTAATGAGCTTTGCAATTTCCTGAATAGCTTTTATGAGGAGGGCTCATAAAGAGAGAAAGAGAGAAAGAGATCTCCTCCCTTTGCTGTTTATGTCCTGCTTTATGTTTTCCACTCCCTCCTTCTTAGAGCCTCCACAGCAACCTGATGGACTTAGCAGGAACTGGGGTCATCGTGGTGATCAATGACTCGGGCTGTTGAGCATTCAGCCATTGATCACACCGAATAGATTCATATATCTTAGGCATGCCATCACAAGCAGCTGCTTCTACTTAGCTTGCCAGCTTTCTGTCACCTCGAGGATTCAAAGAAGTTCAGAGGCAGTGTGAGAAGGTTATATAATTCTGTCAAGAGATCATGTCTTTGATTTTTTTCATCTCTCAGACCTACATGTCTACCCTTTGGGGGTCTATCACAGACTGAGAACTTCCAATATATTACATACCATAACACAGCAGTATAAAGAGTGCTATATAAAATATATAAATGTCCTTCCTTTGAACAGAATAGCAGGAGCCTTCACTCCTTTCTTTTATGAAAGAACATTACCTAATGCTGAGGAGAAACCACAGCTGTATTCATGTGTGCACGCACATGCTTTGCTTGTAATTTGAAACACATTCCCATAAACTGTCAGATATTATCATGTCTAGTGGTCCTTCTCTCATTTTTAAATATTCTGTGCCCAATTTGTAAGAGTAGAAAGTAGCTTTAATTGCTTGGATAAAATATTCACAGTTTAACAACTTTACTGGGAAAATAAAATCTATTTCACCGAGTCATTAAAAGGACACTGGGAACTTGAATGCCACTTTCTCATCTAAAAACTTGTCCTGCAGTGTAGCTGAGAAAGATTAAAGACCTTTTTTTGCTCTATTTTTTTTCCTGTTTACTTAGCGCAGGTAGTTTGTGCTCTGGCTCACATACACTGAAGTACAAAGCTGCCACAATTCTGGATGTTACCACTTCCCAGCTTTATGCCCTGCCCCTCCGCTGGAAGATCGTAATCCCATCGACAGTCCAGAAGATTAGGGCAAAGGCTCTTTCACTGGCAGTTTAAATTAACAGACGATGTGAACATAGGTGGCTCAAGTACAGGCACATGCTTCTCTCTCTTGTCCCTGTAGGTTGACAGTAATTTCCAGCAGAATTGTAAGATGGACAGCTGCGAGCATGAATATCCGAAATCATGGCAGCTACATCTGGCAGAGCTTGTCTGTCAAAGACCCATGACTGAAAGGTTGGTTGGCAGCGCGGTCTCCGCAGGCAGGGCTCTGCTGGAGAGAGGCACTGGAAAGCTCAGGCCTGAAAAACCTCTCCAAACAACAGGCAGCAAAGAATGAAAATAACCGCAGCGCACACGACAAAGCGATGTTGTAGCAAAGTCCAATTTTAAAGTTTTAAAATAATGCTAAAATGATTCACAGGACTCAGGCTGGCTGGATGCACTGGGCTGAGCTCCTGTTAGAGGAAAGGATGTGAGGGGGGGAATATGAAAGTGTTCATGATTAATAATGGTGGCTACGATAGTAATATTCTCTGGTCTTCTAAATGATGCTTCCAAACATTCACAGAGAAAAAAAAATATAGACATTTTCTAGCAATTAGAAAAAACCCTCCAACTTTCAAAAGATTTTTTTTTTAAATTGGTCATCTTGAAAAAATTCAAATTGACAGTGTCCCTTTTAATGATACACTTCAAAGCTTTATGAAATCTTCCTGTCAAATGAGGCTACTACTTTAACACATATTCAAAGAGGTGTATGCAGCTTGAAAATGGATTAAACAGCCAGGAAAAGAGGTCATATTCTGCTATACGAATGCAGTTCTGGGGCTTTAATGAATCTGGAGAATTTAACAATAAACATGGTACATAAATTAAGTTGATTTACTATGCAATCTGCTACTTAAAAAATAATGAAATAAAGACTTAGGCTTCCTATTCCACCACCTTGCCATTTTTATACTTTATCATAATAAAAAATGAAAAAAAACTGATGTCAGTCAGTATTGCAGGATTCCATATTAGCTTTTCACATAAACCAGGTGCAAGCTATTAAAAATTTGCTTCCTCTATTTTTTAAAAACTCTTTGTCTGTCTTGTTTATAGCCATTCAGTTAAAAAGGAAAGAAATGTCCAAAGCTAATCTATGCGGCTTGGGATTTTTGGTGTCTGTCTTGGCTATCTGGATGCAGCAGCTCTGTTCCCGAGTACCTGGTATCTTGTAAGGCACATCCGAGTTCACATTAGAAGATAAAAAAATTTAATAGAATGTTATGGGAGTAGTGTTTTTAAACAGAGTAATTTTAATTGAAATTAAAACAAATGCAAGCACATCTCTCCATGTTAGGCTTGGTATAACCCATTTCAAAACAAAATCCATCACTTGGACTAAAACTAAGGTGACATTGTCACTTTAAATCACAACTCTGTATTTCAGCAATTGGCATCTCATGAAGTGGTTGTGCCACTTGCAAAATGTTCAAGGACAATATTAAACAACATCTACAACCTTCCTAATGTTATTTAAAAGAAAAATCAGGTTTTTCATCTCCCTAATTTCTTTGCCTCTTCAATTACTGTTATTAACATTCTTTTTCACACATCCTCCTTCCTCCTTTTCTTTCAATTTTAATTATTTTTTTTTCTTTCTAAATTAATCCTTTGTTTGAACTGTTACTTTTGAGAGAGAAGAAAAGTTGTACAATGAACAGCTGAACATTTGCCAGTTTGCTTTGGGTCCTTTCATGCTCCTTCTCTGAGGCCAGATCCGACAAGGTGCTGAGCACCAGGCAACTAAAAGTTGAGGGTGCTGAGAATATCTAGGAAGAGCCTAGCATATTGCAGGATCATGCTTTGCATAGCAAGTTCTCCAAGTGATGACTATTTATGTTTCACTGAATAGACTTAGCATAAATTTTAACATCTCTGATATGATCGGGGTGTTTTATGGGCAAAGAGGAGATATTTTCCGTGACCGTATCACTCAGCACTTTGAGAATGAAGCACATAGCAATGCCACCCAAAAAGTCTGGCAAAGAACCAGATGTCATAGTTACAAACGCGCACACGAATTGGAATACATTAGAGGCAATTACAAGGTATGTAAGCTCTCCAGTGCTGAGAAAGCATCCAGATCATTGTATGTCCTGTATTAATCAAATAATAACTCAAAACAAACCTACACACAATCACCAAGAAATCACGGAATCGAAGCGTGAATGACCCCCAAAGTACTATACACTTTGTACTGTTCACCTGGGTTGAGTTTTTTTAGGTAGGTGCAGCATTAAGGAATATTGTAAATATATGTACTAACTAAAATAGAAATTTCAATCTTTTTAAAGAATCTTTTGAATTAAAACCAGTAACGTCAACCTAAATTTCTTATATTTTTTCCAGCTGTTATACAGATAGCACACATATTTACTATTTCTCCACTTCTCTCAGATATGGATTTATGATTTCTTTCACAGAAGCAGTAAGTAGCCACAGAGCCTGCAGCTGGACCTGAGTAGCGCCCGTATCAAATCTGAATTTTGCCGGGCACTGTGACGGGGAGACCCACCGCCGCCCTTGCTGCCGGCTGCCTTACGCAGGCAAGGCTGCAGCAGCTCTGCGGAGACCTCTCCCTCACCGACACGGTGGCGGTGTGACACGAGAAACCCCTGCAGGGCAGAAACTCACACAGCTCACAGTTATCTTGAGTTAACTTTAGCAAAGGCATAGTGAAATCTTTGTGGTTAAAAGCTGTATAAATTTTCCCAGGCTTTTCCTTGATAGGAGAAAATTATGTTCATGGCTATGTGTTCACAGTTACATCTATCCCAATGGTCACTTAACCCGCAGATATATTGTTACTTTTTCACTTCAAATGTAGACACTCAAATTATACCTAATATACCTATACGTGTCAATGTAATACAGTGATTTATGTTTACACATAATGTAGTTATACAATACAATTATAAGAAGTTACACAATAACTTCTTATAATACAGAATCTTTCATTATGAAGGATCCCCAATCCTATAAAAATGAAACTCTCACCCTCTTTTTGAAACCTGAATCAAACAGCCCCTCCTGATCACAGAAGTATCAATACAGACGAAGACATATTGCAGAAACAGTGTGCATGTGGGCATGATGAAAAGCTGAAAAATTTTTATATGAGATGTGGTTTGAGATGTGGTTTGTCTGATACATAAAATGCTCTGCCAATTATTTGCTAACTCCATGGGAAAATCTCAAG
Organism: Chroicocephalus ridibundus; assembly: GCF_963924245.1. Classification (NCBI taxonomy): domain Eukaryota; kingdom Metazoa; phylum Chordata; class Aves; order Charadriiformes; family Laridae; genus Chroicocephalus; species Chroicocephalus ridibundus. Next base: position 15,322,068 of record NC_086291.1, on the reverse strand, counting down.
CAAGCAAAGAACCTTTACAAACCTAACTTAAACAGAGCCCATTTGCTGCATCCACCAGGTAGACAGCAAGGCCCGCAGACTAGGAACAGTGCTGTAAACCTCACCCTGAATACCAGTAATCAACTGGGATGTTTCCAGGAAGCTCTTGGTAAACACTGTGATGATGACAGACTCCCAGTAGTTTGCCATGCAATAATTTGTTTAGAAAATGCTAGCAGTACGTTTCCATTGAAGAATAAGTATAACCCTTATCTGATTACAGAATGACTTTCCATCAGTAATATCCTTTCATGATTCTATACCAAATAACATTCATTAACCGTATATGTGGTAAAAATCTATTAAAATGTAGCTATGTTGCCTTTCAAGGCAGAGAAATGGCAAGCATTTGTTCTGAACCTACACGAGTTAAAGAGCTAAGAAAAGACTAGAAAGAAAAACGGAAAAAAAGATTGTGAAAAGTTCTTGCTTCTAAAAAAAATTCTTGCTCCTTTTGAACTACTTTACTCAGCTTATATCAGAAAATATCAATGAAAATACTTATCCCTTCAAAATTGATTCTATTTTTCCTAATCATACTCTTTTTATTTCTGTTTTGTTATTTTCTATCTGGCTTTCCAAACACAAACATAAATGCATAAAATTTCTTTGAGTTTAATAGCTTCTTTCGTCACATCTTTTACTTCCATCTTTGTTTCTTTGGACACCATTTCTACTGCAGGTGCTTTGCATACTTTGAGCTTTCAACAGCTTAGACCTGAGGATTATATTTCCCCTTTATCATTTACACACACACACACAAAAGAAAATTATACTTCTAAGTATAAAACTTCTTCATGTCTTACTGTGTCCACAAACTTCTCTTTACATACTTACATTGGTCTGCCCTGCTCAGTCTCTCAGACTTTCCTGTCATTGACATCTTTACTGCCCTGTACTCTGCCTTCTTTCTTTCTGCTTCATGTTCATCAACTGCCTCAACAGATTTTAAAAAAAAAAAAAGTGAACTGCTTTGATTAAAAAGGTACAACCCAGGTTAAAGAATGTTTTATTTGGTTTAGCGTCTTAACTTGTCCTTAATCAATTTAAGCAAAATTGAAAACAGTCGCTTGGAGATCAATGCAAGAACATCAAAAAAGGGATTTGAAAATATTTTTGTACAACAATATAAACTCATATTTTTAATGAAAATATTTAATTTCTGAGTAGACATATCCTTAATAATAAATAATATCTGTCTTCCCCCGTATATTCTGCACGTAGACCACAAAGAACAATTAACTGAAGAAATCAGTTAACTGAACTTTCACAGAAATTGCAGCACAGAAAGGTAAAATGGTGCTCAGCCAGCAAGTCAGGTACAAAACCTGAAACTGGACCACCCTGCTGCTCTGTCTCCCTGCCAACACTCTCTCTTTCTTGGTTCTGTTTTCTTCAGGTAAACTGTTGAGGATACTGAGTTAGGAGATAAGAGGAGACCTAGACTGTATTCTAAAATGAATGTAAAAGTGGCATATTGAATGTCTTCTCAAGTACATAGGCAAACTGGTTGAATATGGGAGCTCAATAGGAAACTCAGCTGAGGAATATCGGAGCTGATTGGAACAGCCCCGTTAATTATATCTGATTTCTACAATTTCATGCTTATCTGAACATCATAGAACCAGATAATCTAGAAACTTTGCAGATAAAGCTAAATTAAGATGCTTGGCTGGGCTCTTAGAACAGAAGTTTACTCAGTAAAGTGCTGTTACAAACCATATCTGCTTAAAGTCATGAAATCACTGGCAAGACTGAGATCATACTGTGTGAATATTAGATTAGGGCAAATTCACTGATAATTTCAATGCTTTAATGATTTTCTGAAGTTTGGTGGAATTTTTAATAAGTTTGCTCTATTCTTCTGCGTTGTTTCTTATTGTATTGTGTATTTCAGTTGTTATCCATAGCATGCACGCTGTGGTTTTATGATCTGCCCTGCTTCCTCTGCATCCCCTTTCATTCCCCAAAACTGAACTAACACATGCTCTAGCAGCAAGAAAAGCTTCTGGTGAATTTTTTGATCCTTTCTATCTTTTAATAGCAATTCAGCATCAGGATGTATCTATACATCAGCAAAAATTTTCTTTTATCTCATGAATTTCAGACATTAGATGGTCACCTCTCCTGGATAGACACCAGATTAGTTTATTCTGTAGACAGTTCACAGTGGAGTTCTCTTTTTGAATAACTTCCTAATAAGTAAATGAATGTACTGGTTTCCGCTGATTGAAAGTGCCTCCATCAAGGTACAAAGGCAGACTAAGAAGCCTTTTCGTATTTCATCTGATCTCAGGACATTGAATTGAATCTTTATATAATACTGAATAGACTTCAAGATTCTGTAATTAACATTCAGGGTACTGCTAGTACATGATCTTACCACTCTCTATATTATGGAAGTGATTACTATTTTTTTCTTGTGGCTCTGCTTTTGCTAGCTGTTCCACAGGTTTATCAAAAACTGTGTGTTTCTGCCCTCTGTGCTCTAAAATTGCTATATCAATGGAATTATTTTCCTTTAGACATCAGACTGAAAACACTTTTAAATAGCAAACTAAAACGCTGTTTTTAAAATTGGCTCACAATTAGCCTATTTGTTATTTTCATTTATTGTCTTAATGCTTTTCTAAGGAACTCCAGGATTCTTAAGAAGTTGCTAAGTTTGCATGGGGATGTCTTTTTTAATAATTGTAGTTATCATTATGTGTCATTAAAATGAAAATATCTGAAGTGCTTCAAAATAACATTTATAAGAATTTGAGAGTAAATGACACTAATGATGAGAGCACCTCAAAGGGTATAATTTAATAATACACAAAATAAGGAAAGCACAACACAAATTCCCATATCATCTCAAGTTCTAAAAACCTGTATTGGAGCCAAGATACCTGGTGTTTTATCTAAACCTCCAGGAACTCAAATTCCAAATGCTAAAATGTTAAAGATGGAGGAGCTAGCTACTGAAATCCTTCCTTAGGGGCTCAAACCAGAGTTTTAGGGCACTGAGTCAGCATTTTTGATAGGGATCTCACATTAAATTGACCTTTCCTGGTGAAAAGATGCATTACCTGTAACCAGCTGCTAACCCTGCCTTGACCTGCCCCAAGTCCCAGGGCTATGGAGGTGTGATATACTCTTTTCTTTCTCGGCTGCAGCCGTTTTCCCAGCCAGTGTAATTCAGATGCATAATGTCGGCAGTGAGGGAGGCCACGTGATTAAGTGGGGAGAAGGAAAGAGTAAGAGCACCCTGACTTTAATCCTGATTGGGCCACAGGAGGAACGCGTGACTTTGAGGAACGGCTTGGCTTCCTTAGTGCATCATGGAGCTTACTGGGCTAGATAAGAAGCCCCGCTCTGAAAACCATGGCCATACCATCCAAGGTAAGCGCTGCATGTAAATAAACGAACAGGAAACAAGTGTCTTCTTTTGTAAAACGTTTCTAAAGAACATTGTTAATGAGACGGTCAGGGCTGAGGCAATGCGGCTAATTGCACTCTGCAGATATAAAAGCAGTGACACATCCCGTCTTTCCTGAGCATAGGTCTATCATGCAGCTAATGCGCTCAGACTCCTGCAGGAGAAGGTAAAACCTGATGATTGTTTACTGTAGCCAGAGAGGAAAGGTTGCCTATCCACCAGTGGTTGAGCCCCAGCAGCACTGGCCTTTCGAACAGAAAGAGGCTGAGAAGACATTTATAAACCAGGCAGCATTCTGTTCCTTGAGGGAAGCGCACCCTTAAGCTGAAACACGCGCAGGATGCTGCTGAACACCCTGCTTCCTAAGAGCCTCTTCTCGGGGGTAAAGCGGTGGAGAGTAAACAAAAAGGTATATAAATGTAACACATTTCTATAAAATGCGATAAAACATATTTTGATACTGATAAAAGTATGATCAAAGGTTCAAATAAACTTGCTGCATCAATTATATAGTACTTGTGTACCGAGGAATACATTTAAATAATGATTTGCTTCAGAAAATACTTTGAAGACAGCAGAGAAATATATGGTTCTGTTCATTTTTGATCTTCACAAAGCGTAGTTATTTTTGGAAAGACAATTGTTAAAAATATTAATGTTATTGGATGGAGCAGCACAGTTTACAGTAATTGCTACTGGAGTCTGCCTGGTGATTCGCTGTCAATATTTTCACATGAGACTCCCAGCAGAAAAATGTGCTCTTTAGCCTGTACTAAACCAAAAAAATACAGAGAATTCGGGTGAGGAACTGGAAAGTAACATTGTTTCATTTACAGTGAAAACCGCTGCAGTTACACAGCTCGCACACTGGCTGTGTGTCCCCATATTCTCTGAAAATAGAGTTCGCTTTGGACTGAAGTCCTTCAGCAATAAAAAAAATGCTCTCTTACCAGCTGTACGAAGAGGGGAAGTGACATCACTCTGAAAATAAATATAGAAAAGGGTTTTCTGGAAATATTTATACTTTGTTCATGGATAAAGTGCTGAATGTACAGCCAAGGAGAGCCCGCTGCTCAGCTTGCACCACTTGAAAAGGGGAAGGTTTTTAAACTTGAAAAGATTCTCACTCTGGGGACTTTTTTTATTCTTTTAAAATAACTGACTCTTGACACAACCTTGTCTGTTTTAAAGGCCAAACATTTTCCTTACTCCCAAGTGCTTTGTGAGCCTTAGGGATATATTGTCCCTGGCAAAACCGAGATAGCAATATCCTGGGAACGGGTGATTTCCATCAGGGACAAGGAAATCGCTCCAAACCACATTTCATTCTGGTTACGGCATTTTAATGAGATTTGCAAGCCCTTCTGAGACAGTCGCAAGAAACGCTCAGTACCAAACCCTCAACCAGAGTCCTGAAAGTTATTCTAATGTCTCAGCTGAGGATGGACCTAGGACTCCAGCTTTGCTGTGATATTTCTTACATTATAATTAGCATTGACTAATTAAGGGGTGACTAAGTATTGACCTCCCAATTAATTCTGAAAGAAGCCGGATGACTGGAAATACCTACCAACATTTGAGAAGGAGCTTCTACTTAATTGTTTCCTGGAAAACAGCTTTCAAAAATCTTTTTCGATAACTTCCAAACCCCTTCATGGTACGGATTTCAACTTAATCAAGACAGCTACTCTTATTCTAATGAACACACAACATCCTATGAGAATACAAGCAAGTATTTATGTGGGAAATAATAAAATAGTAGCTAGTAATATAACTCTTAATGTACAATAAGAGTGTATATATGTGAATGCACATGAAGGCACCATCATCTGTCTCTCTATGATCACGCCTCAGTCGCTAATAGCTTGTTTGCAGACAGTGTTGCATGGATCCAGGTATCGCATTGCCTCAACTCACAGTGAAAAAGCAGCTCATTGAGAACAGGTTCTGTGATACCACAAGGATAAAATAATAAAGGGTCTAAAATGACTTTTAAAAGAAATAAATGGTTAAGAAGCAAATCTTTAGGGGAAAAGGTGATTTTAATTTCATCAGAAATGAACTGCAATTCAGATTGTGCTGTTTTCTCAGTTTACACATTTTGCATTAATGTAGCACAAATTATGTTGCATAAAACAATGAAAATACATGAATTCTACTCATGGAAATTACTCACCCATCAACCAGTGTCAGGTACATTCAGAAGCACATGCATTAAGTTCTGCACTGTGAGTTCAAATAGTTTGTACATGAATAACGCTAGTTGCAAAAATGGAAAAAGGAAGAGATAAGGAAACTTTGGGATCCTTCTGCACTGACTTTTCTTTGACCCAGGAAAGAACAATGAATGTTTGCTTTCCCTTGGAAGGGGTGCCGACAAGGCTACACAAACAAAGAAGCAGAAGCTCAGCTGGTGCAAATTAGGACACTTGCATTGACTTAATGGAACTGCATCCTTTCCACTACCTAAAGATGTGGACACAAATATTAAAGGTTCCCCTGTTATATTTTTGCAGAACAAGGATCAATGATGAATCCTTCCACAAATCTTTGAGCTTTTCCCAGGTGATGATTTTGAAGATCTGAGCCTGATTTTCTGTAGAGCTTTTTTGAATGCCCCAAAATATTTGATTCCTCTCATAACAGTTCTTCTCTGCATTCGGCTTCCGCATGATTTTGTTGATTCTGTAGTACTTCAGCAAAAAAGCCTGGCAGGCCTTTCAGTTCCTTCTCAGTTCACTAGCACTGTGCACTCATCAGTGATGTTCAAGGGGGGCTGGCCATGCACAACTATATGCTTCATTCATTCCTTCTCCCCAAAACTAACTACAATGTCAGAAAATGAGCAAAGGCCAAGCCTGTATTTACGTCAATAAAAAGGCTCTACTCTATTTCCTTTCATATGGAGAAAAAAATTCCATCCACATAAAAGCATATTAAAAATTAAGGCGGATCATAAAAAGAACAACATTCACCAAATTTTACTGACATCTGAAGATATATCTTCTATGCAGGTCTGAAATGAAGTGATACCACATTTGCCTCGAAACAGAACTTTTTTTAAAACAGTAAAAGAAAGCTTGTAATAGCTTGTCATTCTCATCAGTGCTATTAGCATCGAGTAAACTCTGCCCTTGTAAATCCATTGAGGTCAGAGGTTTCTGTGGATCTCTTTCTAAATGAGTGTAGAGTTTGGCATAGTGGCTGAACGGGCAGACTCAAAGGATCCTGGTATACAGTTCTTGGACACTGCTATTGTCTTCTCTGTTAGAAAGTCCAAGAGTTTTCTAACGCTATTATTTGGCAAATGCATTTTGGAAGAGAGCCAAAGGACTGCTCTCCTACTGGCTCTTGGGAAGACTGGTACTCCAGCAGAAATCAATAGAGCCCAGTAAAAACAAAGGAAACCAAATGAACATTTCTGTTTGTGACTGTACAACTTCTAAGCTTACATGTGTGCTGCCATAGTAGCTTGTTTCCACTGTTTAATGATACTTAAATTGAACACACTGTTAGAGGGATTATAACAAAGAAGAGCATATGAAAAGCAATGTAAAAGAGAATAGAAAAAATTAATGTGAAGACTGCAACAAGAAGGAAACAAAGAAGCAGAACTGGGAGAGTAAACTGACCAGGAATGTGAGGAGAGTTTCATGACTAGACATGGGCCCTGGGAATGGATCTTTCAGAATGAAAAAGGAGACTGAACTGTTAGGAAACTTCATTTTCAGGAGAATAAAAGAGCGTAGGTTCCTTAACGTTAATTTGAAAAAAGCAGTTTTCCTGAGGCAAGGGCAGCTGGATGCTTTTTGTTAATAAAGCAAGAGCTGATCCAGGTAGAATTCCCTAGCAGTATGTGTATCTTTATCTCCATCCCTTTTGCAAGGGTCACATGAAATCACTACTAAATTATTTGTTGCCGTTCTGATTCTGATGTTTTGCTGAAGTTCAGAAAATGGCTCCCAGCCTAAACTGTGAACTGCTTTAAATCACTTCTATCCAGGTGATGATGAATGCTCTCTAGATTTTATCTATAAAGTGGAAAAAATAAACAAGAATACATTACTCAACCCCTAAGATTTTTTAGAAGCTGAAATTCATCTAAAGGAACACTTGAGTCCTGTCTACCACCCACTGAAGTGATTAGGAATTTCAGCTAAATAAAGAATGAAGGTGAGACTGAAATGCGCATGTAATCAACCTTCACAAAAAATCTAATACAAAGTTAAAACTCTTTTGAGATAAGTGCAAACATGAGATCACTGAAATAACACTGAAAGAAATGAAGGAGACTTTTTAAAATTCCCAACTTGTGCTTTCCTCAAAGCATAATTCAGAACTGATTAAAAGTATTAAATCCTCTTTATGCAAAGGGTTAATAACAAAATTCAAATAGTGGTGTGGTGTCCCATGGATACTCAATAATGAAAATTCAAATGCTCATTTCTTTAAGCCTTTTGTGTCCCTTTTCTAGATAATTGGGTTTTTGCCTAATTTTTGAGGCTATTTAATAACACCTCCTGCTAGACATCTCATGTAAACTCAGCAAGACGAGGCATCCTGAGTAATAGAAAAGACTTCTGCTCATTTTAAAGCTCAAATTCATACTTTTCTTAACAAAGGAGATCCCCACTGTTAGAGTTTGGCAACCGCCGGGCCATCTACATTGGGGAAGATTGGATTAGGAGGGGCAGCTGACTGTGCAGTAAAGTCTCCACTCTCCAGCAGGATTTTTATGTAAATTCCATTACAATTCATGCTTTTTGGAGATAATGAAATGGATACAAAACACTCCCAAGGTTTCCAAGTCAGCAAAATAATGAACAGGGGCATTCAGAAAGCTGATTTAATACATTTTTAACATTTGGACCCTTGTATGAATAGGATTGGCATTTGTGCAGTGTATCACATGGAACTTGCTTTTAATACCACTGTCTAAAACCCATAGCTTTTCAGGTTATTAGTGATGTGTGAACAGCAGCTATCAAGAGTTTTTCTCAGTTTAAGCTCTAATAAGCTGTATCATTTTCCATGTGTTTGCCTGGAGGCAACTTTTACCAAAGAATCAGCCAAATAATTTTGTAAAAAATAATATTTTCAACTCAACAGCTTTAAACAACTGCCTATGAATATGTCACAGCACTTGCTATCAATGAGCTTTCAAATAAGAAGAGTCTGGGGTCAAGAGGGGCCATTACCATGATCATCTTCTCTGTTCTTCTGCACCAGGTATAGAATTTAACTTGTGAGTATTTGCTCTGATCATAGTGTGTTTGAACTGGAACTCGGATGAATGCTTTGATATTTCTTCAAATTTGTACATTTACTGATTAAAAAATGACAATGTGTATATATTTGTAAAAGTGTACACAGATAAAGACCTAACATGCCTAAGCACACAGTAAGCATTTTTAGATAGACCAGAAATACTCTCACAACGTCGAGTTCCGCCTTTCTTCCAATTCAGCTCATAAGAAAACCTCTGGATGCAAAAGATGCAGTGAGAATACCTCCACTACATTGAAGTACCCACGCCATCAGGTTCATCCCTCAGCTTAAGATGTAAAAAGACAAAAGACATCATGGGAGGGCAAACACAGAACATAATGCACATGTACCACTGAAGAATTGTGCCAGGCCTTTGGGTACTTCTGGGGTTTGTGTGTTAATTTTAGTATTAACCTATCATTAGTGATAGTCAGGTTCACAGTGCTCAACAGGAATATCTATTTAATAGCAACATTCAAAGCAAAACTGTACTGGTATTACTGATAGTGCTCTGTGTTTCTATACACAACTTCCCTATTGATATAAATTCAACTCTTAGGGTAAAGGGGAAAATATCCACTTCTAGGAGCTGAAAGAAGGAAATTATTAACAATTATCTAAACTACACATGCAGAAAAGTTAGCAAAATTCATAAATTATAAAATACCAGGGCCATTTACGTCTAAAATAGTAAGCTTTCCATGACCTTTTGGTTTAAGTAAATTTTCTTTCAAACAAAAGAAATCTCAAGGAATATTCACAATAAAGTTCTCTTCAACACATATAATCAAAATAGAAATGAAGTAGTGTTCCAAAAATCTTTCAAAAAAGGAATCAACCAAGATCTGAACCACAACAGGGTTTGTATGATGTGAGCATCTAGCTATTAAGATTCATTATGATGATCAATGAGGTTAAAAGGCGAGTTTATGAATTAAAGTTTCCGAGTTCTGTTGTTTAATGAAAAACATTGAGAAGTTGCAGAAACTAAAATCTGAGAAACAGCTATTCTTATTGTTTAGACCACAAGATCACACTGGTCATATTGTATCATTTAAGAGTAAATGTAATAGGCTTTTCTGAAACAAACAAAAGGAGTAACAAGTTATAAACAAACGTGATTTGTGGGGTTTTTTTTGTGGTTCCAAGTTGCTCATTTGGTTATAATCACATACCTTGCTTTTCCTAGGGAAACATTTTGCCAAGTAACATCTTGCCACTAACTTCAGGAATAAAAAACAATGTGAGAAGCAACACAGAGAGAAAACACATTAGGATCCAGCTCTCTCTCCATTATACTAAGCAGTAATTACTCTGGAAAGTGCTATTAAGCTAACTACTCAGTGGACCAAATTCGGCTACCAATATTCGCACAGACTAACATACTAGCCATCCGTTAGTCCTCCTGGGCCACGCTCTGAACATCATTACACAGTGAGCAGTTACTAATATGAATAGTCACACTGATTTCAATGCAATTATTGAGAAGAAAGAAACAACTCAAGAATGGGTAAAGTCAGTATCAAAATCAATCTCAGCAGGAATAAGGACGGCAGAATCAAGTCTTCTGGGAGCAGCCAGTTCACTTAATGCTATAGTCAAACACAGTGAAGAGCATTCATGTCTCATAGACTAAAAACTGGGATGGAAAAAAGCTTCTAATTAGGAATGATAGAAGAGGAGTGGAAAACCTTATTTCTTCTTGCTAGAAGAAATAAGAATATACCTAAGATACAGCAGAATCAAAAGAAAAATAAAAAAGTCACTTTTTTCTGTGTTTAGGAAATGATCAGAGTTGAGTTGTTCTTTGTCACGGAGATATAATACTGTCTTCAGGTGGTCATTGTTTCCACATCACCTCTGAACCACACAAAATCCTTGTCAACATGCTCCTCAAATATTCTCTTGTTTTCTTTCACTGAGTGATTAATAACACTTCACAGCAAGAATGTGCCACATCCATTAAACATTAATACTGAGTTATAGTTTTCTAAATCATAGCTATCCACTTTGTAGTATTGTGCCTGACTTGTGTTTCAGAAAAAGAAAAATATATTTTTCTGTACTGTCAATTATTTATTCAGCACTGGGCTCTACTGAAATCTCCTGAAAACAATGGGAAAATATCTTTTTGTTTGTTTTTAAAAATACCTGAGTTTGCTTGAAATACACAGTGAGGCACAGTATAAATACGATAAACCATTTGATGAGACCTGAACTGAGAGCACAGCACAATACATCCTTATAGCTAGGACAGCTCATGAGGGCCGCCTGAAGAATTCCTGAAGCAGGAAAAACCCTGTAACAGCCTTACATGGGGGGATGTGAGAAATCCTGAGAAACTGTTTTTTTTCTTTAAACTGGAGAAGAACAGACCTAGTGGTTTTGACACAGAAGAGAGATGTTTCCACTGGACAATTGCTTTCCAGCTGGCCCATCACATTCATTGTTACTGCTGCCTCTGATGCCTTCTGTGAACACAATTTACTAAATCACTTGAGCACATATTTAAAATTATGTACAAGAATAATCCCAGTAAAGTGAATGGAACTATTTATGTGTTTAAAATTAGACACATGCTTAAATGTAAGGCAGGATGAAGCACATAATCCTCTCAACACGATATTTTCAAGTTGTACTTGAAGCTTGGCGAGGGAAAACACGTACAGTCACAGGGCAATTCACACCTTAGCAATCTTGTCTCTGTGACACTCATTTCAAGCTATTAGACCCTGGGTCCATGGGGAAGATGACTTTTCAGCATGCTGGAGGTGTAGACCTCCTTGAGCACTTTTTGCTGGCTATGCGGCAGAATCTGCTGTGCTCAGAAAAACGTACATCTTAGGGGAAGGATTTGGAACTAATGCTTTCTAGAACATTCTTAAACTCATGAAATCAAGTCATCAAAATTCTTTTTTAGAGCATCAGTATTTCTCCTCACCGTAATCTAAGTAAAACCTTCCAGCTACCACCTAGTTATACTGGGCTCCCCTCTTAGCCACCCAGTACCCTAAGCATGGGAGAAAGCCCTGGTGCCTAACAGAGAAGTCTGGAATTCATTTGGGGACCCTGGGAAGCCCCAAATCATAACTGTGTCTAGCATATACTGTTTATAGTCAATTTTGTAATCTATGGTAGTTATTACATTTCAAATATAAAGAAGAAGTCTGCACTAAATAATGTGAAAGAGAAGACAAAGAAACCCCATCTCAACATGTGCAGTAGACAATAAAAGCATTCCTGTACATGCACATGAGGAAATTAACAGCATTCCCCACATATTCATTCAAAGCAGTGAACATGCTGTGCTGGATGCACATATGCATTAGAGAAACAAAATTGCTTTAAATAATCAAAATACACAAAGGAACATTTTTCTGTGTGGCTGGAAATAACCCTGACAAATGTTAATGTTTTGCAAATGAAAAACATTCTTTAAGAAACAACAGAAAATAACAAGCAAATTTTCAGACGCATACAAAGTAAGCTCCTATATTAATCTCTGTTATACTACCTAGCTGTATACGAAAATCACTGTGTGATAAGCAAGTACATTCAAACTTTTTTTCCTGAATTATGAATGTATTTTAACAAGACCCAGAGAAGGTCAACAGCATGATTAAAGATATGAAGAAGCTTCCATATGGTGAGATACTAAAGAAGAGTGGACTATCTGAGTTTAGAAAGGAGAAAGGTAGCAACAGATGTTGCTGATGTATAAATTAATGAATTACAAGGAAAGACCTCTGGATTTTTCCCTGTGTGTATCAACAGACAAAAGGGTTCTGTCCAAATTTAGGAACAACGTTTTTAGCATTCCTGCTCTTTCGTTACTCAGCGTATAATTAATCAGTGAAACTCACCGCTGCAGTAATATACTGAGATAAGTTGATTGCAAACAGGATTAGTCACACATGGCTAAGGCCAACATACTGATTAAAAACTGGACAGGACTATACACAACTTCCATTTCTCAGGCTACCAGTTTTGATGCCTCAGAACATAAGGCTGGCAACTGAAAAGTGCAGAAAAAAGCATTGAACTGGTAATTTTTGGATAGGGGAGAAAAAGCTACACGTGGTCTTCTGTCATTGTCTCTGGAAGGTCCTAAACATCACACAACAGGGATAATTTTGCTACGACAATCTCTACATTACATTTGCCTGCAAGCCGTTTTTTCTAATTGAGAGTAGTGACAATATATAATAAGTAAATAAAAAATGAAATTGAAAAGCAAGATTGAGTTGTAGCTAGTGTCTACAATAAATGAAGCTCAAATCCTGCTGTTATGTTTCTGACAACTTTAATGATAATAGATCATCTTGGTTTAGTTGCGCACTGAGAGTGGGCTACAAGGTATGTCACCCACGAGAATGACTAATATGTTATGCTTATCACTTAAGCAGCAGAACTATCTGAATTCTGCTTGCTAACTATGGGGCAGTGCAAATTACCCTGACAGCACTGTGTGTTCTTTCCATACCTTGCTTACAAGCCAGGATTGCTTAGTCCCAACATATTAATAAGTAAGTGCAAGTATTTCAACAATCAGCATTTTAGAATTTGCATGCAAACTCTCATGCTGTGTAATTATACACAGTGCTGGCACTCAAATTAATTAAAGCTGATTTCTCTGTGACTGCAAACTGGTCATATCCCCAGACTTGCTCTAGTATGAAGTCATCACCCTATATTCAACATGACACTTTATGTCCCTAGCATTCTTAGCAATGCTAATATGCAACAACTGTAAATTAGGCAATATTTTAGAGAGCAGCTGACAACCGCTGGTTAGTCGTTGAGTTCCCCCCCCCGACACTTTCCACATAAAAGTAAGAAACCAGTTATTTCCATTGTGCTTGCTTTGTAATTATCTCAACTAACAATGTAAACAAATTACATACATTGTTTCAACAGATACTCGCCCATGTTTGATTAGGGGTTACAGAAAATTTATAAAACACAAAACCCAACAACAACATCACCAGTGTTTGTTTGATGCTAACATACAATTAGTCTCAGACAATTTCAATGTTAATTTAAAAACTCCTTCTCTTTCTCTCTTTCCCTGAAATGGCTTTTTATTTTTAAAAGGCGTGCTCTTGCCGATCAAGAATAGGGAACTGGGGAGGCAGAGCAGAAGAGCTGACGGTTAGAGCTGATTAAGATTTCAGGAATCCTCATCAAATAGAGTGGAACTGTATCAGAGACAGTTCTTCGCAGCACAGATCCATAAATGCTGACTTCTGGGGCAGTGCCGAGTTCCAGCCTCTTTCACAATAAAGTCATCTGCTCTGGTTTTACAATTCAGCTGAAAGAAGTCCTTTCTTAATACAATTTTTCAGCAGAGATCTCCTCTGAGAAATTAAAATATTATAGTGATCTTTTATCTCACAAATACGTCTGCAATAGGACCATTCCCCTGTAACAATATGAAACAGAAAATAATATAATCAAGCCCATTGGTATTTTGCATAGGCAAAATTTCATACAGGACGCTTCTTCAACTACAGAACTGAAGTACAGCTACTGAGTTTATGACTTTATTTCCTTGGAGCCACAGACGGCTCGTGCTGCAGAGCCCCACCCTGAGAGCTTCTCCTATTTGTACCAGTAGATTTACCATAGCAAGGGACACCAACAGTTTAAAAATATGGTCTAACTCTCTCACTACACTAGAAAGCACACTCCCAAGTAGCATCAGATCTTTTCTCTCCACATAATCTGTCCCTCGGAAAAGGCAGAGTCAATTGTTTCAAAATATGACAAAAGAGAAATGCACAAGTTGATATCCTGATAAAGCAGATGATGTTGTCCAAAAAAGAACAACGAAAAAAGGATATTCCCTCCATTAGTGCTACAGTGATCACTTAGTTCTTTGCAGCATCGCTGATTACTTTTGTCCTTGTCAACAATTTAAAGGAATGATACACTCTTTTAAAATCACTTTTAACGTGAGGCACTGGGAGAAAGTCTATGACACACCACCATTATTTTTGTAAAGCACAAGGACTAACTTGCCCAGACAGTCCTTGTTTGCCAAATACAGGTAACTGTGGCAGTAATGACAAAAGGCTTAGTTCAACACCATGCCGGTGCATCACTTGAAAGGAGTTACCCTGATTTACGCTGGCAAACATTGGTTCACAAGGAGGACTTCTGTATACTAACAACATTAATCAGCATAGTAACTTATCTTCTCTCAGTTGACGCAGGAAGTGCTGAAACACCGTAAGGAGAGCAAAACCCACTTTCTTTAGCTTGAACTGAAACATCATTGTGGCTGTTACGCTCATCCCTTCAGTGTCGGGCACATTCAGCTTCTGCTGGATTCGAGGTCCATTTCCAGCACTTATGAACAAGTATAAATCAGAACAAGGTGTGTCGGCTCAAAATGCTTGTGTCAGATAAAAACGTGGAAATGCTAGAAAGACTTATTTTGGTTTAACAGAAACTGAAAACAGCAGAAATATAGGGGGATAAATATAGACTTGGCAAATATTTGCAGAATCAATTGAGCCTAAGCAATAAGAATATTTAGAATACCTTTGATAATGTTTTAAAACTTAGTAAAGGCCATATATTCTGTGAGAAATTCAAGAAAGAGTGAAACTAGGCAAAGGAAAAAAGTATTCCCAGGTCATATCTTTCTAAATGTTGGCTTCTTTTCCAACACTGCAGTATATTCACGTCCTTCTGTTCTCTAATCGGACATGCTAGGCCCAAGGACTTGTCTCTATTGCCAATCTGAATATCATCCTTATGAACATTGTTGCAGTTCAGATAGTAATAGAAACAAATGTTATTTTGTGGAGTTTCTTGTTCATTATAGCATGGCAATAACATTCTTTGAGACATGTCTACAGTGCTAATCTATACGGGCTTAAGTACCAACATTGCTAGTACTCCAATTGAGAGAGTTTTACACATGTAGCTGGAGTTTGCTCCCAGAAAAGGCATAAATCAATATCAAAAAATGATAGACTAAAGGGAATTATTGTGCAACCTTCCTTCTTCAACACTGGGGATATCATTCTTAGTGGTCTTGAAAGCTCAGTTTTATGGTACTAGCTATAAATGCTATAATCTCCATTAAATATTTCAGAAGATGACATTCAGCATCAGTGATAAATTGGTCCTACAGTTGGGGCAGCACAGTTTCAGTGGCACTGTAAGAACAGGATTTTGACCGCAAAAGCCTTCCTGGGGTATTATTGCTTTCTCAAAAAAGTCAGTGAACTCGCATCCTTAGGATCACTTCAGGGTGGATCCTCAGATTAGCACACACCTCATTCTTAGCCAGGTGCCATTGCATGAGTTGGAATAGAAGGAACAAGACTAGAGTTCGGTCACTGATGTCCAGGCCTCTTTGCTGACCTATTACACAGGCTCTATTCATACAGAAGAAGGAGATGACAGATGCAACTCAACAAAACATGACTTCAGTATGAGGAGCTCTTCTACTGGGACGTCTGGAAGACCTCTTGTAACTGCTAAGATAAGGTGAGATATAAGATAAGATGGGCTCTGTTCACCATCTCTGAGCTTCACAGGGATGTCACTACCAATTGATTTCATACTAGAATTAGTTGGAGAGAAGTCAACAGCCTGTGCCATTATGCTCCAGAGTGTGCTGCATTTCTGAGGGGCTGAGCCATTTGGAAAAAAAGATAAGCACTATGGGACCATGGATAAAAAGTATTACGTTGTTATCACTGTTACGAAGAAATAAATAATTGATCACTGAATTGATTAAGTAAACTATTGCCCTTCTCAGGAATTATTTAGATATGCCACGTCTGTTTAAAGTAAAAGAAAAGAAAAGAACTCTGAATATAGACCTTTAATGAGCCCATCTAATTGTTAATGCAGGAGCAGCTTACGCTTCTTGAGAAATTACGGAAAACATGTTTAGTTGATAAACATGTTTAGAGACAAATTTTCGTCTCTTCTTGTTCATTAAAAGAGATGTTTGGAAGGCAACGTCTATATAGTCAAGGGTAATAAGTGCATGAACTCCCCAAAAGGATGCTTGGAAATAACAACACATGAAACAATAGTTCTTTGTTGGATCCGTCTCCTGTCCACTGAGTTCATTTTAAAAGAACCAGTAGAAATCAAGAGTCAGAGCGCTGCAGATTTTCTAATCCAGTAGCCATGATTTCCTTACAGTTGATATATGACCTAGAGCACAACTGTTTTTTCTGTGGTAGTCCTGAAAAACCTTACAATGGACTAACTTTGCAGTGAATAACTTTAAATAAGTGAGATGCATGAAGTTAACCCGAGGCATAAAAATCACAGCTGATGCTATCTGAAAAGAACAACCAAGAACAACCAGATACAGCATGTGTGCAACAAACAACTCCGGAGTCTACCACATAAGAGAAAGCAGAACACAGGCCTGAAAAGGACCCTTGGGCTTTCAAGGCAATAATTTGAAAACCTCAATATGTCTTGTACATTAATCCAAAATGTGGAAGCCTAGAAAAGAAGTTTGTGTAGCAAAATAGCCTTTCTCACCAAATCATGTACCTTTCATCCCATGGACACTATGGGATTATTCTACCATGCCATGTACAAACTGAGAAGTTTCATAATGACTGATGAAATTACTGATCATTCAATTAATAAGGATTTTTGGTGAGCTTAAAGCATAAACTGACCAAAAACAAATGAATGAGATTTATTATACTGAGTTTATTTTACCAATTTGACTAAGAGCAGCAAGTTGCTGCTTAGCTTTTATCTCCTGGTTCATTTCCGTGTTTTGCAGCTCAAGAATCTCAAAGCTCTACATAAAGTTAACTTCAGACTTCTAATAAGAGACTGCTGAAGCTGACAGAGAAATTGTTGAGACTGGTTCTGCAGCTCACTCTTTGTGACTGAGCAGATGTATTTCTAAATTTTCCTTCCCATCATTTACCAGCTCCTTCTCCACTATATTTAGGATTGAATGCTCATTTTCTGAACATCTTCCATCCTGTTGGGTTTGTTCCACATTTAAGAATCAGTAGGTCAAATGTGCTCCACACTATTTTGTTAGACTTGTTAAAATCAAACCGAAACTGTATGATTAACAATATGAATCATCTGTGTTGGGTTTTTTTTTTAAACAGGAAAGTAAACAAGTACTTGTCTAAAGCTCCACCTGCTTTGCTGCTGTTATGGTGCTGTGCATATCAGAGAAAACAATTCCCCCTTCTCAAGGCTGAACTAAAATTAGGCTCCACCTGCAAGATGTTAGTGAAATCTTACACAGCTGCATTCCAGAGACAAGTTCCACAGATTGCTTTTGGAAAGCACTGTGCATTTCTGGCAAAATCAAAATCAAACTTGTTAGCTTTTTTTGCCTAACTTTTCAAAAATGTATTATTAATGATAAATGTAATTATTATCACACTAATCATGCTGATAAGTAATCTCAAAAATAGATCCATTTAAAATGTAATTTTACACCCACATCCCACTGTATTTAACCACTTCTTTGCAAATGCAGGCAGTAATCATAATAATACTTAGCACTTAGACAGCACTTTATTCATTTATAGACACTTCTGTGGCACTCATCACCAGAGTAACTTTATTTTCTTTATTATGTCTTCAAAGTGCTGCACTGACATTAACAAATTAATCCTCATGGCACTTCAGTGAGAAAGGAATAAGTCTGAACATGTACTATTTACTAAGCAAAACTCTACTCTTATCCACCCTCAATAGCCTCTTACTCGCTAACAGAGTGAGTAGGAACATTAGAACATAGATCACAAGGACTACAAAGCTATTAAAAAATATTCCAATTCCAACTTTGAAGTGACAAACAATATTGCTATTGACTTCAGTAGTAGAAGAGCCTAAATATATATTCCTACCTTTTTTCACAATACTTATTTCTGACAAGTGAATGCTAAATATTCCAATGTATGGAATTGTTGGAAGTGTCTGCACAACTGCGAACACAACAAACAAATCAGTATTTCATTTAGCAAATGGGAGTGAGCTATATGGACTTTCTTTTTTTTCAGAGGTGACGGCCTTTTAAGAACTTCATTTTAAAATAGAGCTTGTGCATACTGAAGACTGAAGTGAAATTTGTGTCAGTTTTCATTCGCTGTATTTACAGAAAGACAATTCCTTATATGAGACTTTTAGTAACAATTTAAATGTAAAGTGGATTAACTAGATATAAGTCAGCTAATATAGGAAACAAAAGATGAAAACAGATACAGTCTTATTATGTATTCAATAGCTCCTCTGCAGATAAAATCTAATAAATGAGAAAATATATTCTCAAAATAAGGCCCTGGGATGTACAGTGTCATTAACCAGTCGTAAGACAATATAATCGATACCTGTAACTGAGGACAGACCCACAATGGATAATTAATGTCACATTTTCTTTTGCATGCTAAGATATTATAACATAAAAATAATTGAATCAAAATAGGCTACCAACCACAGTGTGTGAGTAAACATTTTGTTTACCGTGCTTCCCAATTGTTACTGTCAAAAAAGAAATATAAAAGGAGGTTTAGCTTTCAGCTCCTAGATAGTGAACTCCTCTCTCTTTCCACACTACAGGCCATTAAAGACTTGACGGCCCCCTGAGACCAAGTAATTCTAGTGCACAATATAACAAAAGAGTCGGTACACTGGCGGTGTGGGAGTGGACTGGGGCACTTAGATAAGTTTCATTCATTGCAGTAGCCCAAGGGAACAGTGCATCAAGCCAGCTGCACTGGCTCAGTTCATCCTGTAACTTTACACTATTTTCCCTCTAAGTCACTACTAATCCCTCGGGTTTACATGTTTTTTTGGGCGGCATCAGAGAAAAGCAGTGTGAAATTGCCTGAAAGCCTCTTTATAAATAAGACTTATGATATAGACCAGTTCTGTTGTTGAAAGACTGAAAGAAATGCCCTTGAGGATCGCAAGAACCATTTTACAAGTCTCCCACTGTGACTTTTTTTGTCTCTGTCTAATGACTGATAACTTTAAAGAAAAAACCCAACAAACAAACAACCGTTCCCAGCTTCCTCTTTTAACTTAAAATATATCTGGTTTAAACTGTAAATATGCCCGGTTTTCTTCTGTTCACCTAACACCAATATATCCAATACAAAATATCCTTCACTTAAGTATTTTGGATATCTTGTTACTAACAAATGGTCTCTTTTTAAAGATTTGCCTTCCTCCCTGGGAAGTTTTCATGCCCTGGGACAAATTCCCACTGGATGTGTGGGTGTGGCTGCACTGAAGACAAGAGGAGGTGAGTTCACTAATACCAGGTCTGGGTTAGCCCGGACACTTCACATGCGTGCATATGTAAGGCACATGCCACTAGTCTTGTGTCTCTGCCTGATATTCGGTCCATCAAACTGAGACACAGTGATGATCACTCATCCAAGGAAAGGTTTCAAACTGACCCTGCGTATCATTTAAACCCAACCGCAGTTCTGAGTCTGAGAAGCCATTTCATATGAGGAAATGTCTGGGATGGCAAAATGTGGTAGTTTGGGGATAAATGTTGTTTTAATCATGCAAGCAACTAGCACAAGGTGCTGGCAAAGACGGATTCTGCACAATTCAGAATTTAGATGATTAGCAAATTGGATCTCATTAATAAGAAACAAATATAATCTGTGGTAAGAATTTTTTTTTTTTTAAATGTTAAAGCCTGGAAATTTCCAGATTCTCACCAAGAGTCAGAGTGTTTCAAATCACACTGAACGCATCATCTCCTGACCTCATGCCTGACTCTTTATCTAAAATAAGCCTCCAAAATTAAGTCTCAGAGATGCAATCTTATATAGTACCATCTCATTGACCCTTCTTGCAGCCGTAGTGCCTGGCTGCTGACAATGATAGTTCTCAAATGAGTACCATATGGGATACATCCATAAGGCCCACCAAAGATGCCAAGTACTAGTTGTCTTACCTTTGTGGGATTGTGTTTGGAAATTTTGCTTTCTCAATCTTCACTTTTTGGGAAAGTTTGTATAGTGCAGTACCACAGCCTTCAGTACTCTAATAGTAATATCTGGAATCAGTCATTAGATGATGTAATGTTCTCTGCTTACAGAATAATTAATAATACAATCCCTACTTCTGAACTCAGTTTCCATTTCTTTAGTATTTGTTTTATTTTAGGGATGTAAAAAAGATGTTGCAGAGATAATTATATCTAATGTCAGACTACTTCAAGTATAAAGCTTTTTTCTTCTTGTTAACATTGGTTATGCCATTTGAACCACACTAAAACAACTGTAAATTGGCTTACCGGCTTTCCACTAAGGGAAGTTTAAAACATTCATCTTTGAATGAAAACTTTTTTCTTCAGTTCTAGTTAAAGATCATGACAAATATATTTGCCTTTTAACTATAGCAAATGAATTATTAAGTTTCATGACACTTCCATTTTTTTAGTGGAAAACAATACGTATTCATGACTATACCTATATCTGTACCTATCTATTTGGTACCAGCGTAAATTAAGTGATGCTTAGGACAGATTTATCCTTTAGACAGAAATATGGATGGAACAGGCACAAAACTACGTCTATGTTGATGGTTCATCGATCAATTTGCTATTGATTCTTTCATTAACAGCATCAACTCACTTATATTGAAACCTACAAAGCTCCTTAGCAGACAAGTTGAAAAGCCATTGCTTTTTGATGATAACTTTCTTGTTAAAGCCAGTGACAAAGATCCTATCTAATGGGGTCAGTTCAAGGGCCTGAAAAGCAGAAAGGGAGGCAGAACTGATAAGTGAAAAACTAAGAGTTTCGTCCTAAATAAATTACCTAAGAGTACTTGCTTTGGAATTACTCTGTATTCTCTGAAAAATTTCAATCTATATGGCACAGTATGAAACGGAAAAGAGCTAATTAGTGTGAGGGGATATAACTGCAAGGCAGAATGACAAAAGTCAGTATGTTTCTAAATTTTCTGCAGAATAGATCCTCTCAGCATAACAACTGGGACGTATATTTATGTAATGGATAAGCATATCTCCAAAAGCTGTGTTTTTTTCTGTATGTCAGGAAGTGCTTAAAAAGCACTCATCATTGGTAGTAAATGTTTGGACAATTCAGGCAATAGAACATTTTTCCATGGCTGTCTGTTTACCAGTATCTTTCATCCTTGCTACACAAAAAAATACCTGTTAACTTATGTAAGCTGTACTTTAGGAAAGGTGTTCTGCTTGGACTCAAATACTTCTGAGTTTTCCCGAAGAAGTCTGTGAAACTGTAAGATAATTTCAAAAATCGTATCTAGTTTTATGGGGCTTAGCAGGTAAAAAATGTGATGGTACTTTAGCGAGTTTTACTTCTACTTCTGGTAGACTCAATCATTACAAAGCAACCATTACTGTTTACTTTCATTATTCCTTTTGTGCATAGGATTTTTTGAAAGATGTGCTATTTCATGCCGTATACCTGTCCTGAAAACAGTGGAGGAAGAGAACAATGGCATGGCCTCGAGTGCTTTGTTTATCGCAGCATTTTTCTGAGCAGCAGTATGTTTCTATATGGCAGAAGTTGCTTTTGACATGCAGATCAAGCAAGATGGTCAATACAGAGTCTTCCCTTTCCGGGCATTCCAGTCATTCCACAGTGGGACGCCTCTCCTTTCAGTGTCTCTAGCCCTTGGTTTCCTTTTGTAACTGGGTGTCTTACCACTGCCCCTTTGGCACAAATTCCTTATCAGAGGTATTTTCTGAATTTGATCTATCAAGCAGAGTTTCTTCCTTTCCTTTCCCTTCCGAAAGATTCCGTGGCCAAGTCTTCACTCTGACTTTCCCTTCCTGAGAAATAGTTGTTCTCAGATGCTCTACTACTCTGCAATTTGGTGCAAGTTTCTTTTTAGCTGAGAGTGAATGAGGATAGTAAATCTGGATTGTACTGCCTCGACAATATGCCATGGCCTTTTCTCAGGGAAGAATAGGGAGGGAAACCTTGGGCCTATTCATTAGTCTGACTGATATTTTTTTCTTAGTTGACAGCTAGCACTGAGAGTACTTCAAAGGTATTAGATAAAGAAGAAGGAACAGAGGGCCAGCACATCCATAAAATCCATTTATTTAATAAACCATAAAAAGCTTCAGAGCACGAGTGAGATGTCTACAAGTGCACAGAGCCAGCTTTCTCTCCAACCTTTCACTACCACTGTTGGGTATCAGCAAGAACTGGAAAACATAAGCTGTTTGAAAATGGCCACACTTTGACCTGAATAAACAACAGCACTTATTTATAGCAATCTGTATAGCAAGACAAGAAGGCCCAGGTTTAATACAAAACAGCTAGATTTTCTTGAGCCAGCAACGAGCAGACTTCCAGGGAGTCCAACACAAGTTTGACATCAGTATCTAACATGTATGTAACATCCTCAATAGCAACAGTCATAAGCAGGCTTGGCACAGAGCTCTCTCAATGTAGCTGTGCTAGATCAAAACTAGATTAACTTGGCTTTAGTCTCTTATTTCTTGAGATAGTCACCTCTGGCATTTACATCAGCATTCACATTCCCTTCAGTCCCTTGGTAATTACAAATTCCTTGAGGCTAAATGGATATTGGAAGCATATGTAAACTCACTTGAGTATCTCGGTCAATAAGCCTTTGATGAATTGATGGGAACCAAATTGGTGCCAAATCCAAACTTTCTAACTTTCTAGAGAACCTTCAGGTGCTGAATTTGTGGCCTGAAAATATTTAGTTTAGATAAGTTATCTCAATCTATATATGAGTTTTCTTGGTATCTTGTCCAGTGTGCTACTGTGGCAAATGATATTACAGGTCACTTTAGGGTCAATAAGAATAGCTATAGTTTTCTTTTGAAGCTCGCCTTGAACTTTTACTACTGAGTACATAGTAAATCCAAGACTTGGTCATACACGCTTCATGCAATCAGAAAGCCTGACTGTCACTTCCCAGCTGTTACCAACTGTTCTGCCACAGGTGTAGGTCAATACGGTCATTCGCTCCCCAGAAGCATAGCCATGGCTTCAATACCGAACTGATGTTGGCCAATAACTGGCAAGAAGGGATTGTTCGGTGCTGCTGTCCTAGTTATCATTTATTTCATTATCTTTTATGTATTTTCTCTTGAGACTAACTGGGTGCTTTCATCTTGGCTGAGGTGTGCCAGTTGGTTATGTTTCATACTGCAACTTTTTAAATTTGTTTTAATTTGACTGCTTTAAAATTCTTTGCTTGCATTGGCAATATACTCCAGGTGTATGCTGACACTTTTCTGAGAGGTTTTTCTTGCAATATATCAGCTGGGTTTGAACTCGTCACTCTTAGACAAAGAGGTAAAGATCATACGTGAAATTACGATGCACAACCTACACCTCACACACGACTCAGGAGTTCTGTTTGGCTTTTTAGAGGAGAACAAATCTGTGGCTTTAGTTTAGCGAGGTTCTGTGCACTCTCCAGAGTGCTGGTAGCAGCTGTTAACTGCCAAATGCTATTTCCAGGGTTGTACTTCCATTAATCACTGTGCAGGTGCATGGACGAAAAATGGCTTTCTGGCATGATAAGGTGTTCAAGAAGCTGAAGTTAGACAAAAGAGCTACATTGATGTTAAATCTATTCAAGATGAAGGGTCAAAAAACCCAGTGCTTTCCTCATGAAAAGAACAAAATTATTTGTGACAATTATTTCAAGTTTTAGGATTTTCATAAACGATTCTAATTTTTATAAAGGAGACCATAGAAAGAAAAATACTGTACTTTTAAAGTAAAACATTCTTAGGTGTTCATAGTGCTCCCTATGGTTGTTGTCTCAGATTTATATTTAGCAGGTGTTATTTTCTCAGACATGTCTAAAGACTGGATATTATTTTTCTCGGAGTAACTATGAAAAACTGAACAGTTGCTGTCAACATTGGGAAAACCAGCCAAAAATCTAATTGTATGGATCACATAACATGGATGGGTTATAAAAGGTAACAGCGATCTTCCATAAAGGTTTGTATAGTCAACTCATCCAGGTTACTCTGAAGTAAACATCCCATTAATTGTCCACACAGTTGTGTGTCTGTAAAAAAGTACATAATTTAATATACAATTTTTACATGTTAGCTACTGCCTGTGTGTAGGTAGGACCCAAACAATCTTGATCAGACTGCTTTTGACATAGGCTAACAGTTATCATAAAGCTTCCATAAAGTCCCTGCTGGTATTTAATATTTGATATGATAGAGAGAAATAAATGTTCATGTCCTATAAGTTGAGTGTGTAACACTGAAAATTGTATTGGATGGAACACACGAAATTGGAAAAGAGCTGGAAAGAGCTGAGACGTGACTTCAGACAAAATCTTCTCCTGAGTAAATAATAAGCACAAAGAGACTTCTTGTGCCTGTTCCCTATTTTTGCATTAGGCAGTGGAGCTGGCCCTGACTGCTCATGTAATGTCTTGTAAAGAGGCTTCTCTGATCAAAACCTTCTCTGGAGGAACCGTGCTTTCCTTTGGCACATGCCACCAGTAAATTTCGTGTTGCTGCTGGGCATTTTGAATCTGACACTATAAAGCGTATCTATCTGAAGGACAAGACTCTAGTCCCAAATGAATATTCTCTAATTTATATCCAATGTTTTCACTCAGTACTGTTTTTTTATATTTCAATTGCATTGTCTTCAATTTTCAATACCTAATTTGCTTGCTGTAAAAAAAAAAAGATGCTCATTAAATAGTTTTGTTAAGTGTCAGTTTCCTGCAGCAGTTCATGCCTAACATCAGTAGTTAGATGTGTGGCACCAGCATTGTTCAGCCTGTGTAAAGCATATTCAGAGCTGAAAGTGATTTGGAGAGGGAAATTTCAAAGGTGACAGCTGTTCATATCTCATCAAAAACCCCACTGCTCTTCTGTTCCATGAAATTTTTACTCCTACCTTGACTCTAATATATACTCTGGAAATCTGCTGTGTCTCAAAATATCACTGAAGCACCTCATGAGAGCCCTTAAAAAAATATTCTGCTACATCACGGATGCTATATTAATATGTAGAAGAGAAAGACACAGAAGACAGTTGTCAGATACTATAAACTCTAAGTGAGCTGAATTATTTCTTCTAAGGTGAGTTATGATAAGCATGAAATCTAATTCTTTTTTTTCCTTCAATTTTTTTAAAACATTAATTATTAAGTGGATTTCATTTTTCAGTCTTATTACCATGATGTTAAGAAACTTCATAAACAAGAAAATAATCTGGATTCCACTAATTGTCCACGAGCACGGAAACTCCTTTCAAATCTACCTGCAAGTGCTACACGTGATTGCTGTGAAGTGGGAAGTCTCATCCTTAATCCAGCCTACAACATTATTTGCATTGGGTCAGACTAATGGAAACAATTTCTCTATCTTCCATTTTAATTTTCTTTTTTTTTTTTCCTTACTGCTCTGACAGCATACAAAATGGTATCTATTTTCTGCAGAGTCACATTCCAACTCTGCTGGCTTAAAAAAGTAGCTTTCACTGAGGGTCGATCTAGGGTCTCCTACCTTTGAGCCTGAGTTCTATCTCAGAATGAAAATGAAAGTAATGCATTTCCATATAGCTTATGTGCCATGCTGATGCTAGAAAATTATAATTTAAAAATAGGATTGAGAAGGACCTTTACAACTCATGTAGTCCAACCCTCTGCCCAAGGTGGGATCTGCTATGCTTTCTGTAATCGTCAACAGACGTTTGTCCAATCTGTTTTTAAAGAATTTGCGTAAAGGAGATTCCACAGGTGATACAATGCAGCACTTCCATAGGTCTCGCTTAGACAATTTTTCCCAATACCTAATCTGACGCTTCCTTCGTGAAATGCATTACACGCACCTGAAAGAGGTAAAGACTTTATTTTTCATATTTGATGCTCTTTGTCATGTCTTCCCGTCGGTCTTTTGTATCAGAGCACGACTATCTTATAATAAATGTTTAGAACTAATTTTCAAAGGCTGAAAAGCTACTTCTCAAACAAAACAGAACAAAACTAATCGAGCTTTGAATGCCGTTATGCTATCACACCATTTCTTCTCACAGTAAAATGCTTAGCAGATACAGTACTTAACTATAATAGTGCATAATTTTTTACACCTGTAATTGACATCTTGGGACAGTGTTTGGGCAACAAATTTACAAGCACATAATATAGAGACTAAACCAGGAGTACCATTATGATAACCCTTAACAGTTCTAGTCTGCTTTTATAATAAAATAATGGAAAAATTCTATGTGGGAATATCCTGAAGGAAAAAAGAAAGATTAAGAACAACTTTTTTCAAGCAAAACTATGAGCAGACAAGCGCAGCACTGAGGGAGTTATTGCCCTTCTCTTGATGCATGAGTCAAAGTGAAGTTTTTGGCTGAAATTGAGAAGCAGAGGAACTTAAGTTACAAAGGTGACAAACAGTGATTTTCCTGAGTTGAAGGAGACAAGACAGACTTCCATTAAAAAAAAAAAAAAAGCCTAAAGAAGTCCCTGATCGCTGGAAACTGGCAAACAAGATTCAGAAACTTATTTTCTATTCTCTTCAAGAACTCCAAAGCACATTTAAGGCAGTCTACATTTTCTGAATAAATACACCTGATTGATAGAAAAAAAAACAAAGAGAGAGTAAGACCTATGGAAAACCCAGACAGGTAAAACCCAGTAGCTCTCAAACACTTAACAAGCACTGATTCTCTGTTGATTTAAATCCTTATAGCTCCTTTAATGTCAATATATATTCGCTGTGGATTGTCTTGAGGATCAAATCCTGATACTGCTGAAACCAATGGCAGACTCAGATCTGAGGGGAAATATTATTTCCTTATTCATAACTGAAGCATATTTCTCATTTATTTCAAAATTCCTGATCAAGATAACCAGCCATACGTTCAGGTAAAGTATTAACAATGAGCACAAAAATGGACCCTGCAAGATATTAGCAAATACACAATAATTTGGAATGAACTTTCTAATCATCCATGAGCCAAATGAAGATGGAATTAAAAAAAAAAAAAAAACAAACAAAAAACAAACCATAAAGGTGAACCAACCACTTGCATGTCATTTTCATTTATATTTTCATTAAAAATAATTACCTCTGCAAGCTTTGGAGTTAGAGCTTTTCTATATTAATGTGTGTTCCTAAAAGCAAAATCTAGAATAAAAGGTTTTACATCTAAAATACTAATTGGAGAGTTTTAATATCAGAAATATCTCATAAATTAGACTCATCAGGAAGGTGATCAAAACCAAATTTAGTTAGACATTCGTTTTATTTATTTTAAACTAGACATTTCCTTGACATTCACTTACTGTGTTTCACTTGCACAGCTTGATGGGATGAATTTACTAAAAAAAACCCCAACCTTCTCACCTATTTTACCCATTTATTCTTACTCGGGTTTTATGCAGACATTACTACCACGAAGGACTAAGTAGCATCCAATAACAACTAACAAGAAATAAGGAAGCTACAGGGTAAAAAGTGCTCTGCACAGTGTACTGTTTGCTGCTTAAAAGAGAACTGTTGATGGACAAGAGACAGTCCCTGGAAAGTTGTTTGGCCAATAGCAGCTGTTAGGCAGTAGTATAAAACAGCCTTTATATAAAATGTGCATTTTATGGTTCCTAGTACAGAAGATCAAAAATTAAATATATGCAGAAACATAATTAAAGGATTAATGGCCAAAGCTTCTACATAAAGGGAGAGATTTCCAGGAAAAAAAGTGTGTTATAAGCATTTTTTAATGACTAGGCTTTAAAAACAAACTTGAAAATAGAAAAACAACAGTTCTCTTGTGCTGGAAAGGTCATATTAAACAATTCCACACTGGCTTTATCCGCCTTAAGAACTAGGAACAGGTTTTTCCTCTTTAACTTGCCAAAATGTGATTCTCAGCCTTGTGGGTAGAACCATGAATCAGAGCTCCTTGGTTTCAACAGGTAATCAAAGGAAAAGGTTCACTTATTTAAAGTAGTTCACAAATACAATGCACCTGAGCAACACATTTTCTGAGTTCAACTGCCGTACTTTCGCTTGTATTCTATATGCAACCTCAAGTGGCTATTTTAACACTCTAGTATAAGGAATTAGGATCTTCCATAAAGAAAAGAAATGTTTTTTATTTGTTTCTTTCTTTCTTTCTTTCTTTGTTGTTTGTCTCCCAAGAAGTACTACCTTGGCTTGAAGAAAATCCTTTCTCTCTCATCCTGGACAGGTATGCAACTGAAATCCCCAATCTCTTGCATTAGTTCCTTTTCAATAAGCCATTAGAAAAATAGATGTTGGCAAGGAAAAACAGTTAACTACACCTTTTGTGAGCAGTCTGAGTGGGTTAGCTGGAGTATAATGTAGACAACCTCTGGGATTCAGAATGGCCAAGCCGTCAGGGAGCTTCCAAACATTCTCTTTGGTAACAGATAGTAAGCACTTCAGCTCAAACTGTGTTGTCATATGTTTTATTCATAGGCCATCATAAGGGCCGCCAAACAGATTATCATGTTTACATCAGGCCTCCTCAGAGAGATAAATTCTTTAATAGTTGAACTGGCAGGGTCAGTCAGTACAGAGATGCCTGCCGGGCAACCAAATAATAAATAAGAAAAAAGGAAAGAAAGAAAGAAGAAATGAAATCAAACATCGAACAGCTTAATGATGTCCTTCAGCAGTCACCAATCAATATATTTTATCTCTTGCTGAAAAGGTTATATTAAGGTTTCATCATTTTAGCGGCATCATCCTTTTTCTGTGAAGTGAGTAATTGCAGAGGTGCACAGAAAAAGCAGAGCCTAGAAAAGTGTAACTTCATTGGAGCTGACAAACCTTTACAAATACTTATTTGTGATGTTGCATCTCTTTAGTGATTTGGGTTCCTTGTGTAATCAAAGTGCCACATGGAGTTTTCCTATTGTTTGTTGCTGAAAGTAAATGTGTTTTAGCAGGCACAAAGGCACAGAGCATTGCTATTTGTGCTGGAGACTCTAATTTTAGGGCTGGATATAAGACAAAACAGGTTCAGGGGCCACTACTTATCTACATGTGCGTACATATACAGTCACTCCACTGTTGGTATTTTTGTATGAAGGAGGTAATATATGTAAAACCAGCAAATGTGGGATTATTCTCACCAATATTAATGTATGTGGCATTTAAAGGGTGTAAAGATTAGCTTGATATTTGCCAAGAATGCTCTCAGTTTCCATTTTTATAGAAAATGTTGTTGATAGCACCACTTAGATTTGAAATTGTACTCAACTGTTCCTTTTTTTCAAACCCTCCAGGTTCTTATGAAAATTTGTTTTTTTAAAACAGAGTAGATCCAAAATACCAACTGACTCTTGCTCATTCCAGCTGAAACATGTCTATAGCCTTCTCTCATTCTGCCTAGGGAAATTGGCTCTTCTCTGTCCACTCTTCCTCATCCCAGTTTTTTTAATCCCTCACCCCACAAATTTAAGGGCAGCTCTTGAAACCAACCTGCTGCCTTGACCACATAATCTCTGGTGTTTTCCGCTTCCTTCCCTATCTTATTTCATCAAATTCAACTTTCTACAACATTTTAAATACAGTGGCTTTTTTTTTATTCCTCTCGTGTTATTTCATCTCCTTTTCCAATGGCTGCACCTACCCTTCCTTTTTTGGGCTTCTCATATTTTCATTTGTTTATTATAATTTTTCTCCTTCTAAGTTTGACATTGTCAACCTCCTCGACCAGACAACTGCCGTGTATTTATCTTTCTGATGCTGCAAGCATTTTAAGACACTCAACAGATCAGATAGGAGCGTAGTAGAATCTTAGAGTAAAGACAGGATGAAAAGGTGTTCCATGAGTTAAGGTGTTTAACTACTATTCATAAGTATTCAGTTCCTTTCTATCCTGTGACACATAGTGTATGTATAATCTTTATTCAGACACTTTGCCTTTTCGTACCTTTCTCTCCTCTCCTAAAACGTGAAGAGCAGTACTTCCATCATACACTCTTTTAAGAAAAATCCATTGCAATGGGAAGTGGACAATAACTACAATAATGTAAGTACCTCAAAACTTGTACCGAGCCTTGGGGTGTTTAGCTGATTTGTGCACTGCACCTAATTTATTCCTTTGGAACAGGAATTACCTCTAAATTTTAGTAAAGCAATGTCAGAAACTAAACAAGAAAAAAATAAACAAAGAAAAAATGGAAGTTCATAGAAATAAAGGAAAATCAAAACTATGGACTACCAGAATTATTGCCCTTAGAAAAGAGATGTTTGTCGCATGCCTTTGGTCATGGACAAGGAGGGAGGGAGACACTGGCTTGAAGATCTATGAATATCAGGAATTTGAAGCAATAGCATGCCAATAGCTACAGCAAATGTTTGTAAATTGAAACACTGTTTTACTTTGGAGAGATCTGCTTATTAATTCACAAACAGCAGACGTACTTCATTGGGCATACAGCTTCTGTTTCCCCATTATGTACAGATTCATGGCTCAGTACCTAACATGTTGGCAGATGAAAACATTTTGAAAAAAATATTTTTTATACATTCTGTTGTGTTAAATTCAGTTACATGGCATCCGATTAAGCTGCTGGAAGCTCGAGTGATGAATTGCAAGAAAACATGATGAGACATAACAAGCTGCAACAAAGTTGGCCAGGGTATAAGAAACGTGCATGAGGCAGTGAGTTAAAAAGATACAAAGGTACGAATCCAAACAATCAACAACATCTAACTGGCACACCACATAGTGTGAGGGGCAACACAAGAAAAATTTGCTGTTTCTTTTGTCCTTAGTTGTTCCATGGTGGGCTTATAACTTCGAATAAGTAATAGCTCATGAAGGCAACAAGTAATTGAGTGAGGAGCTGGCAACTGGTAAGACATACAGCAGCTTTGATTCCTTTGCTACATGTCGGGAGGAAGGTTGCTTTATGGGGACCATGAGGCTACCACTGTGACACCAAATTGAACAGGGCTTCTTGCCCTGAATCTTTCTCATAGTTATATTGAAAAGATTGGTGAAATGGTGCTGTTGTGCATTATCACAAAATACGTATCTATCCAAAAAAGTCAGCAAAATTTGGATTGTATTTCCCCTCTCAGTCCGTGTTTCAGGCATTACAGTATATTTAGAGTATGAACAGTACCTTGGACTTTTTTAGAGTGCAGTATGTTTAGCCTGACAGAGTATATGGAGCAAACACCTGCCTATTTGTAGAGAAAGTGGATTTAGGAATGATGGAGTGGGCTCTCACAGTGTGCTTTATTTAGTTTATTTATTTCTATTCACCAATGAGGCAAAAGGCTGACAAACTTCAGCCTTTTCTGGTCTCAAAAGACAGGCGTCGAATATTTCATTGGCAAGAGAAGGCATAACTGCTATATATTTTTGTAATTCAAAGAAACTTAATCTTCAGCATTTTGTATATCACTTCAGACACTGAAAAATTTCATACAGCTTTTGGACCTGTTTTTCAAGCCAGTAAGTAAACTCCCATTACTATTCAGGGAAGCATTGTAAAAGGAAATGGAAGAACAGGGGAACCTTATTATATTGTATCATCAGAACTATTTGAAGAAATACAGATGGAGTATTATAAAAACGTGGAACAAAATGTGGGAATGGGAAAAGAACATCGTACTGTTTGCATTTTTCTTTTTGCTACAGACATTTTCAATTCTATTTTATAAATGCAGGACATCTGCTTTATTGCACTAGAGGGGAAAAAAAAGTTATCTTATACTCCACACAGCTAAGTTTTTTTCTGTAGTTTTAACGAAAACAGGGCACAGCACACGCTCTAATTTAAATTATGCACTCTCAGTATTTTCCCTCTTTGCTACCAAATCATACCTTAAAAATACAAGCCAAGGTGGAAGGGAGGTGGAAGAAGTGAGAAATGAGAACAGACTACAGCAAGAGAAAAAATGTTGGAAGCCAGGATTTTCTCCATTTCTGTACACTTATACTGGTAGAATTAAAATGTAACTTGTTTTGCACTGTTCATTCACTGAAAGGCCTTGGGCTCCTGTTAGAAGAGTACTCTCTGTGTGTATACACGATGTGGTAGATTATGAGCAAAACCAACATAAGGGATGAGTATTGCAATAGTAACACAAGAATGCTAACCTTTGGGATAACATGGTATTTCAGTGAGGCACCGACTGGAGAGGGGGAGAGAGGGAAGGGAAAGGCACCAACTAAACTTACAAATCCAAAGGGTTAATTCAACAGCTTCAAGAACTACTTCAGCTTTCCCTTTTACTTTCAAGATTTTGGATGTCCTGGATCAACTGACCAGAAAAGCATTGGTAAAAAGTACTGAAAGGGAATCTATACCATTTGAAAAAAAACACCTCTGGATATCTCTGATACTATTCTGACATTAGTTACGTTTGGGGGCAGCTGCAATGCAACATCACTGGATGTCAAAACCCTGCACAGATGGTAACTAACCAGGGAAGGAAAAAGTCTGTTCTCCTTGGATTCTTTGTACATTTTTCTTCCATACCTTGGTTAATCCACATCTAATTTGCTGTTGTAGATTAATTGATAAACACAGCATAACTGAGGTGGTCCCTTGTGTCTAGCACAGAAGACAGAGCGACCACATTTTGGTGCAGCTGTGTATAGAATCCCTTTAAAAGACACCTTGGGGACTGGTCTTCAGGTGTGTTGAGCATCATCACCATGAAATTGTGGGTATTCTACATTTCAGACATGCAGAGAAAAGAAAAGGAAAATCCTAGCAAGAGGATTCCAACAGGGCTGTATTTTCTGGAAGCACCATCTAATATGTAAGAATACCATTATTTATTCAGACCAGAAGTCACTATAGTCCAGTCCTCAGTAGCAGTTGCTTACAAAAGACTAACAACAGGATAGGCGCCTAGTGATGCTTCTCTATTGTAATATCCCACCTCTCAGTCACCTGCAGTCAGATATATTCTCAGTCAGTTCTTGATGGATTTCATGAGTTTATCTAATTGCTTTTCAAATCCATGCAAATTCTATTATCTACAGCCCCCTCAGAAATACTTCGGTACGATTATGTATTATTGCATTGTTTGATTTTAACTTGCTATCTAACAATATAATCTGATGCCCATTTTTCTTGTATTATGAGAGACAGTGAATAATTGTTCCCTAATCACCTTCTCCATGCTACTCTGATTTTATGGAGTTTTATCATATCCCTCATCAGTCATCTGTCCCAGTCTGAAAAGCATCTAGTTATTCCTTGTACAGAAACTGTTCCACATCTCTGATCATCCCACCTGCCTTTCTCTGTAACTTTTCAGCTTCTGATATCACTTTTAAAAAAAAACAACATGGGAAGGGAGGAAGGTCTAGCAGTTTTTCAGTTTGGCATAGCACCATGGACTTATACATGACGTAAAGATTGTTCTTTTTCCCCTCTTAATGGTTTTTGCTCACTACTGAGCACTGAGCTGTGGTTGTGGTTTTGGTTCTTTTTTTTTTTTTTTCAGGGAACTAACTTTTATAACTCCAAGATCTCTTTCCTCAGCTCAGCCATTCTTCAAGTTAGGATTGTTTCCCTTATGTGCCCTTGACTTGGGACACAGGAACAAGACCTTCGATATTCAAGATGTGTATGGATCTTGCATGATTTGTGGGATTTGTGGTTTCCCATTTACTGCTTAGAAAGAATGGAGGAAAGCAAAACAAGTAGAAAAAGAAATCTCTCTGAAACTTAAGGAGCTTTTGTGGGTTTCCTATGACTTTAATACTATATTTAATATCAAAGAAATTAAGTAGCTGTCGGTCCCAACATAGGAAAATCAATTCTTTTCTGACATTTAATTTGTGCTTTTGAGATGCAACATAACAGTAGTAGAATATAAAGGTTCTGACTTTCCTATTGGTTAATTTCAAAGCTTTGATTAAGCCTTTCATTTGAAATAGTTTCAAGTTTTTATTTGACATTTTTACCAAGGTTGCCAAATCTCTGACTGTTTTAAATGAGAAAAGAGGGTAAGATGTCATTTCCTATCTGTAGATCCCAGGTTTCTGAACAACATTTCCTTGGAATCTACATCTACATTTCACTAGAAATTCATGATGTAATGAATTTGAAGAGACAGCAAAGTCATAATACAAGTATTAGGCTGGCTGTATTCACCATCTCATCCAGTATCATAATCAGACTGCTTGCAAGACAACGAATTTTTTTGGACTTCTCTATGAAAACGTCTGAATAGTCTTACGCTGGGGAACAAAGAAACACAGAGAGGCCATGCCCTGTGACTGAAAGCACAATTAAGCCCTCTCCAGTGAAAGTGGATCAGATAGCTAAGTGTTTCAGGCTTCATACCTTTATCAAACTGTGCACTCTATATTATTTTCTTTGTCTATTACTGTTTTTTCTGTATTTGTCTTTAGAAATACCACTACATGATGTAAATTTCCCCACAGCCACATGTTAGTGGCTGTAACTCAGCAATGAAGTAATGTTCTCTGGGTTGGAGCTGAAACAAGATCTAATCTTATTCCCACTGATAGCAGTAGAAATACTTACAATAGAAAATGGACTGTTAAAATTAGTGTTCCTTTAAGTATCAATTGCATTTTTTCATAACTAAACTTATTTAGTCATGAATAAAGCCAGATACTGCAAATATTTATAACTAAATGGTGTGCTGGCAGCAGTCTGTCAAACTGGAATGAGTAGGACCACTGCCATGAGTAAGTGCTGCATGAGGAAATGAGTGTTGGACCAAGCAAGGCTTCGTTACTGCCACAGGGATCTAGAAAACAAGGAACCGATCTGGAAGGAAGGCTGCACTTTCTCTACTTACCTCTGACATTCTTTGCTCTGGGATGCTTAGCTACTCATTTTGCTTCTCTTGACTCCTGACATGCTAACGTCCTGGTACAGTGCAGGGACACCACATTACTGCCCCGATCTCGTTTAGGGTCTGTGGGTATGAATGGAATACAAATGTTGCTTCAAGAGGCAAGGTACATATTCATTTTGATACGTAATAATAGATGACTGCTGTGACTAACATTTTAAATATATGAAAGAGTTAGGATTATGAATATATGGTTTAATGAAAATGTGTTTGGTAAATTCTCTCAGACAAAGACGCTTTTGTTCTGTCCATACAGCATTGAGCACAACAGGGCCCTACTCCTTCTTTAACTTCTCCAGTGTAATACAAGTAATAAATAACAATATATGCTCATGGGAGGATTTAGGAGTTAGGACATCTTGTTTATTACCTTACAGTATACATAATTCAAGCTTTATTTTTGTTACTTTCTTTTTTTTTTTACGTAGACTACTTTTCCATTTTCTTCAATCAGAAGTCAATAAACCACACTTTTGTCCTATGTCTAACTTGTCAAGGTCTCTAAGAGAAAACATGTTTTAAAGGAGTAGGAGTTAATGGTCACTCCTGCACCATAAATTGCATTGGCAGACACACTAGTAGCTTGTAGAAGTAAGGATGGCTTTCTCCTTGAAAGCTCTAATGAGACTGGGGAATAATATACAATCTGTGATTCAGGTACACTGCACTGCAAATTCGGGAGCTTTTAAACAAGTTGTAATGCTTAATAATACTGGAAATACATTCCATCTGCTTCTTTTCTGAACTCAGCGAGATAAATACTTGTTATATTTGCGGAACTTAACTGCCTTTGATTTCTATTGCTTTCAAAATACTTAACGATTATTTTATACATGTGAAAGTAAATGCCCTCAAGGACTGTCTCGAATTTAACCACAATGGATAAAAAGGAAAGACACCAAATTCTGGAAACTTCTTGACAGTTTTTGAACACCAGACCTTTAACTCAGTTACTACAAATCTTTTGTAATTCATGTCATTATTATTAAGCACCATAAGTCTCCCAAGACAATTACAGTCAATAGGGGTATATTAGTTTAATTTTATGTGATGTGTTTTCAGACTATGTAGGCAACTGCTGCTAGAAGAAGGAAACTTGCAAAGAAGGAAAGACTGAAATTTTAATACTTGATTGAAGCACTTTGGGAATGTCTTTTTGAAGAAGTAAGACAATTTAAAACTGGACTTTTTCTAACAAATGAAATAAGTCTCACTTCTAAAGACTAAAACTTCTCAGATTTGTAGTTTTATTCCTGCTACCACATTCTTTAAAGCCTGCACAGAACTGATGGCTTGGTAGAAATCACAGCCCTGGAAATAACTCAATATGTATACTAACCCCAGAAGAAACAAGGTTGATTCAGTCTATAACCCACAACCTGCCCACTGTCAGTGCAGCCAATTTATTCTTTTACTCTGTGAGCAAAATTTTGCATACAATGATTTTGTTTTGAAAATGTGTCAATATGCAAATAACTAAGAAAAAGAGCCTTCCTAATCTTTAGAGAAGCTCAGACACCACTGGACTTTATATCAATTTTAGTAGTTAATGACTGGAAGTAGTTAAGGACGGTATATGTCCTTAGTGTCAGCCGCATAACCTTTGTCTATTTCCAGGATGCAACTGTACATTCAATTACTCAGAGTTTGTTACATATTAAAGACTACTGTTTTTTATTTCATCTACATACTTTAAAGTACTTTCCAGTAATTAACTTCTAAGAATTTCAACCAAACCAAAATTCATCCTTGCAGGAAATAATTAAAATTGAAGTCTTAAAAGTTGAAACATATCAAATAAATATATTACATAAATATTATAGATTAATTATTTTTTAAAAGAAATTTTAATTTTGAATCTCATAATATAAACTTCTGTGATTTTCATTTGAAAGTGAAGTTTAGCTCAAGAACTACAAATTTTCTTCAGAAAAACTAAATTAAAACACTGTGCATTTGTAGTTGATATTCTAAAATAAATTACATGAAAATTATATTTCCGATCTCTGAAACAAAATTCTGAACAAAACCTTTTTCTTCAAACCAATGCTTCCTTTTATGTTGAAATACAGAGCTTCAAAAATTTGGCAAGTTTCTCCTATCCATACAAATGTTCAATGAGCTCTAGTGCGTTTTGTCCCTTAGACTTGTACAATCTCATTAAGACAGGAGTTGATTAACAGTTTAACACCTTTATGATAGGTACACATATAATTTTATACTATTTACCAGCATTGTTTAGGCCAAACTGACAGAAAACTAAAGCATTATTGCAATAGGAAATCTTGCTGCCATTTATGGTTTTCATCTTGCAATCAGAGACTGTCTATTTGGCCTAGTCACCGATATCATGAGCTACTGCTAATTAATGCCTGCACTGGAAGCTGTTTTACCAAGTTAAGTCCTGCTTTCAAATACTGCTGTTTACTATCCTCTCATGCTGAATATGATTATATAAAATCTGCTATCTGTTACTTGCCACTATTAGAAGATTTTCTAGCTAAATTTCACACTCATAACCAAAGAAGCCCCTGATTATATTGATGTTCAATTGCTGAGAGCCACATATTCTGTGGAATAAATCCTGACCCTTCAGAGACACCGCTGACAAACTTAGAGAGCTGGATGGAAACTTGGCTTATTATTCCCTGACCATGTTCTGAAGAATCAGGTTTATTATCCTTCTTGAAACCAAGGCCTAGAGCAGAGCATTTAGTCCAGTTACCTTGACTGTGTCAGCTTTTGCAGAACATTTACATCTGGAAAAGAAGAGGCTGATCACGTTTAACTGAGATAGAATTGTTACTGATTATCATTCATAAAAGAAGCAAACACCAACACTGTACCCTCCATCAAGGACATATGTTCTTTAGAGCCCAATATACAGTGAGCAGAATTAAAAACTGTCTGGATTTGTATGTATTTGCTTCAGGACACTGAATGCAAACATGGCTTTTATCAGCTCCACCAAGGTAGGAAATGCATTAGCATTTACTGAATTCAAGCTGTCCTCCTGCCATGTCTTGGGCTAAGGGCTCCATGACAAAATCTATGGCAGACTGAAGAGGAAGCAGAGCTGGAGCACCTGTACTCCCCCCGCCACCCTCTCACACTTCAGCTCTGATTGACTTTGTGAAGTTAATTCCAGTCATTGAATTACTGAATGGGCCTTTGTGAGCCATCACATCACCGGTGATCTGGTGCAGCATTTTTTTTTTTATGATAGAGGTGGGCACGGATAGACTTTGCTGTAGTCGTAATGAGAGGCTCCTACACAACTTAGTGGTTCTTTCTCAGGGTACTACTAGAGGATAATTCGCAGAGCTCTTAAATTTATACAACTTTTCTAGAAAGTCTCCAGTTGACATAATAAATTCATTCTCTCCTCTCTAGTGAGATAATCTATTAGCAGAGCTCATTAGCATCTTCTAAAACAAAGCCTCTCCTAAAATCCTGTTGACATCCCTGAAATTTATTGCAAGTCATATCATACTATTTTAGAAAACAGCACTGGAAAGGAACTCTGGAGGTTAATCCGATCCAGTATAACTCAACAGCCTGTGGACCACTGGTGACTGCTGCTTGTGCCAGCTCGCAGGCGTCGTCAGGAGCTGCCTCCCAGTTGTTATCAAATGCCTCCCAGCAGGCAGAGGCAAAACCTGGCTCCTGACTGCTGTCAATACCCGCAGGAGGGCATAATCGGGAGCTGGCTTCCTACCGCAGCCAGTACCTGCAGGCAGAAACAGTTGGGAACCTGTATTTGTAATTATTGCTATGAAATTAAGATATATATATATATTTTTAAAATCATAGAGTACAGTTTAATCTAAATGTTAAGAATTTTATTTATTACCCCTCTTCCCCAGCTGTTGAATAAGAGTTGGAAACAAGGTAGTCCACAGACTTTTTTGAACAGGGTTGGATGATCCTTTGACTACAAAAGATTGAGAAAAACAGAACTAGTTCATCTCTCTGCCAAAGGCAGGATAAATGAAATCTATGTCATTCCTGCTTCTAAATTTGAAGGTGATTTATTCTTTATATAAAAAAAAAAAACACAGCCATAATTTTGTTTCCAATAAAAGAGCTAACCATTCTTATTACATTTTCTGCAATGTTTGATGGCATTTTATAAAACGTTTTTAAAGACATCTCTGAAAAAAAAAAACCTTCAAAAAGCAGAAGTGGACAAATTTCAAAATAGAAATGACTCCAAACTTTATGGGAAAACTTAGGTATAAGAGAAAATAAAAAGCTACTTTATTGGTAAGGAAGAAAAGATATGTTCTAAACACATGTTCTGAACTTTGAACCACAATCTTTCCCTGGGGTTTGAGATGATGATCTGCAGTTTAAAGATAAAAGCCCTCCTATGAAAAAACTGATGAAATACCATATTCTTACACAACCAAACTGAGAACTTTCAAAACGATACTTGTGCCTGATTTGGTTTATCCTATGTGACACAAATGTCACTGGCCTTTCACATCCACCGTGGAAAACAGCAAACATCACCTCTCCCGTGCAGTGCTGTGAGTCAGCCCAGAGTGTGCTCTGGCTCTTTTTTGGCCTGTTGCCCTTCCTTCTTCAGCACAGAAAGTAACGTTTCCTTAAGGCTCTATGTAGTATAACGGAGTTAATTGCTGCCTTTTTCTACCTTGTAGTTGAGCTTTGCTTGAGAAGGAGACTGGGGGAAAAGTCTGAAAGAAAATGTTTTTATATTAGATCCTGCTGCCTTTCATGGGAAAGGAAACACAGGTGCTGCTGCACTCTTGTGTGTTTTGATTGTGTCATCCTCTCCCATTCCTTTGGATATCTTTTGCCTTACAATATGCTTTCCTAATGTGTACCAGGCCTATGACAGTGGCCATAGTATCAGAATACCAGCTTTAGTGTGGTCTTGGAATATTATTAAGTTATTATTATTGTTATTGTTGTTATTATTATTTTTTTAAAAAATTGAGCACACTAGGGAAAGTTTATATTTCACTCTTTCTATTTCTACGGGTGCTTGGCTTTGGTTAGAGAACAATGTTTTAAAACCCACGTGTTAATAAAATAAAAGAATAAATGTCTACGCAGAAGTGTCACTTTCTAAAAAAAGACAATAAATTGAAGTACATTATTCCACATGTGGAATCCTGACTTTATCATTGAAATGTCAGTTAACATTAAAACAACTACTGAAATATAGCATCATGCTACCAAATGCTGTCCCTGCCTATTGTCACAATAAGAACGGTATATCAGTGAAATTAAAATTAATATTTAGTCATTCTGAAGCAAGATGGGATGATTGTGAGTTATCGGCTCAGAAGTTAGCTTCGCAGATTTTGTAAAGAAATTGTTTTCACCATGAACTATAACTACATCAAACAACCACAGAATGTTTTATTCACGTCATACTTCTGTCTGGAGATGATCATTTGCGAGGTGAACAGAGATACAGGATTTTGGGGGGATAGAAGTACAAAAAGGAACATTTTGACTTTGTATTCCAACCACACACCAGTGTGAAAAAAATCCCACCGACACACCACATAAACCTCTGGCACAAAAATATAGTTACTTTCCTGCCATTAATACTGCAGCAGATTGAGCCTCAAAATAATGAAAAAAAGAAGGGTGGAGGCGGAGGTGTTGAAGACACATGATTTTACATGGGCAAAAAGGCTTTGGCAATCCTGTTACAATAATTCTTGTTTAGCCAAAGACTTGTCCAAGTCTGAACCAAACTGGGGTGGACTGAGGGCAGTAATAAAGAATGGCTGAGGATTTGGACAGGACTACTGAATACTAATAAGGTGAACGCTTTCGGTTGCTAAAAATTTACTGGTGACATTTTTATTTTTCAGTTTTGCCATTTCAATCCTAAAATACCAATATAAATCTGCAAATAATTAAACACACCCACTCCACAGATATTTCCCATAATCCAGAGAAATAAATCTAGATATATGATACAGCACACATTGCAGCTGTGTTCCCCAACTTACATAACATTTTAAAAGAAAAGCAGAGTAAAAGTGACATGACAGCTCTTTGAGGTCATGCCCCAGTATGTTGATCCTACTATATTTAAAGGGTAAGGTTGGGTCACTAACTAAATAAGAGCAGCGCTGAAGATATTTTTTTTTGTTCATTTCAGTCTTGATGACCCTGGCAGAGGTCTCACTTATTAAAGTGTGTTTGTGTATGGAGGCAGCTCCAGAGAGAATGTCTTAGATTATGCTCTTAGAATTGTGTCTGAAATTGGAAAAACACTGCTAAAAGAAACATCATGATGGCACTGAAGCTTCATTCTAGCCTGGTGCAGAGTTAATGCAGTCACTAACTAAAATACACAGCTCTGCCCTGACAAGAGGTAAAATGCTAGCTTTTTTGTTTTGTGTAACGGGAACGATATTGTTCTACGCAGTATTTTTGAATGTGTTCCTGTCCATAAAAAGAAAGAATGTGGAGGTTGAAAAGATAGAAAATAATCCATATTATGGCGGTATATTCCACCCAACACAAAACAGATGTTTATTGCAGCATATTAAGATATGCCAGAGGATATTTGAAGGTATCATGCTAACTTTTAACATTCATATGTATACAGGGAATTAGAGGTACCCAGTGAAATACTATGGGCATTGGTGTTAATTCCATTTGTAATCTTTTTCCCCTTTTTCCATTGTAACCTTTTTGCATTTTTCCCTTTCTTACTTATAAATAAATTAAAAAAGGGGGAGGAGGGGTATCCAACTTAATTGCACATTATTTACCTACGAAGAAACAGTATAGGGAGACCTAGAGAATTTACAAGAGCTGGGGAGAAAATCTGAAAAACAAGACAAAACAACATTCAGTAATGAAAACTAAAAAGTCAAATACTTAAGGGAAATAATCTGAAACACAAATATACTATGGAAGGAAGATAGTGTTTGGAAAGCACTAAAGAAAAAAAAAAGACTTAGGGCTAGTAGTGAACAGCAAATTAAATAAGGGCTTGCAATGTGATACAGCACTGGGAAAACAAACAAATGTGATTTTGGCCAGCGTATACGAAAGGATCACATTCAAAGTGAAGCTAGAATTGCATCAGAGGAGACAAAGCATTTGAGAATATGCTGTAGAAAATAATAGATTAACAGAGGTGTATACAAGGTGATTTACTGGGTTAAAATTCAAAGCTCTGTGAACAGGTGCAGCTTCATAAAATTTAATAAAAATTTGCCTCCTTTTTCTAGAATTGAATTTGATTAATTTTTTTCAGTAACTCTGTGACTTCTTAATTCCCATAAATTTAGTATACTGCTTGGAATTCATCCTGAAGTTTTAAAGAAGACCACATTGGAGAGCAGCAGGTCAATGAATTGTTTTCCAGTTCTTCTATTCTCAGTTCCTCTCCCAATTTACGAGCTAGGTTTACTTAAGCACCCATGGGAAACTGGCCCAACTGTCAGCTAGCTCAAAGACTGCAGGCAACTCCCAAACTTGCGTAGCCTTACAGTAAACATGGAGAGCTCATCAGTCTCAGCTGAGGCTGCAGCCTACTGCAGGCAGACGGAGCAGGCAGATCCTGCCCGCCCTTCTGGCTGCTGAAAGTTAGAAATGCGCAACTAGAATTCCAGCTAAAACCATTTGCTTGATCTTTAGCTCTTTTGTTCTGAAAAGTTACAGTCATATGACATTATTTATATGGACTTTCTGAAAGCTTCTTATGCCGTTTTCACATGACAAGCCCCCGCTTAGGCTTGTAGCTGCAAGGATTCAGGAAAGAAGCACCGGAATGGTTTCAGCATTCTTTCAGTGCAGAAAACAGAGCTGGTCACGTTGGGTGACACAACTCTTGGAGAAAGACTGAGACACGGGCTGTCAACTTCACTGTCTTTGGCCTGTCAGACAGCATGCATAACACATGTTACTGGTCCTCATCCTTTGCTAACCTCTGCCTTTTCTGATAAGCTACAGCTGTGCATAAACAGTGCAAAATATCAGCACTAGTGTGCTTGGAAATTCTGCCCGTGAATCACTGAGTTTGTGCTTTGCACTGGCTTTACACCAGTGAAATTACTTCACAAGATGTCGGGCAGTAGAGAAACAGGCCAAATGTTTGCAGTCTGGGAGTATTAAATCTACACCCTGCTGCAGACTAATGTTTGCTACAGGACCCTCATGTCCAGCTAGGCATTCATAGGGATGACCAAGAGAGCAGTGGTCTCACCAGTTTGGAGGGGAATGAGCAGTTGATTGCTAACAGCAGAGGGATGACAAGAAAAAAATGTCTGCTATCTACTATAATTAAAAGTAAAACCCAAGGACGTATCTGCTCTGTTAGAAGAGACAGGGTAAGCATGTGCAAGGCCAATGCTCAGTGCCCTTAAGTAAACAAACAAACAAATGCACACAAACACAGAACAGATGTTTGATTCATAGGAGCTTTAAACCGGTGGGGTCACTTCTTGGATGTCTGCCACTTTCCATGTGGCAGTATATAAATCACACACGGAGTCTGTAATCTATATAAAAATCTATATAGCCTAGACGGAGGAATGGGCTACAAATTTGTGGCCCAGGGAAAATTGCTGATGGCATGGAGTGTAGTAGCACACTGAAGAAAGAACTAATTTCAAGTTCAAATAAAAGTTTTTAATTTGCAATACAACTTGGCTGCTGTCTGTACCATATGTGTCTTTCAAAGTAATAAACAAACATAGTGTATACACAGGTGACTGCAATGGAATTACAGTGGGATTATTTTGAGAGAAATTGTATAATAGGGGGATCTTTTCATCAAATATCAGTTAAATGTGGAGAAGCAATTAAATAGAAGAAGAAAAACCACCAGGAGAATTCACTATACAGGTGAAAGAGTCGAATGAGTGTTTTTCAGTGCTCTGAGCCAAGGTAGAAATGTC
Organism: Chroicocephalus ridibundus; assembly: GCF_963924245.1. Lineage (NCBI taxonomy): Eukaryota > Metazoa > Chordata > Aves > Charadriiformes > Laridae > Chroicocephalus > Chroicocephalus ridibundus. The sequence goes on along the minus strand of NC_086291.1, from coordinate 15,277,583 downwards.
TTTGCTTTTACTTATAAAGCCCTTTCCCAACAACCTGTTTTAGCACTTGGGAAGGCACAAAGAAGGAACAGAAAGACAGAGAGGATGATGACAAGCTATAAATCTTAATGCTTAAATTAAGTGGTAGGGCTAGAAATACAGTACAGTGCGTCACTTGTTACAGTGTGACAAATGGTGCTCCATTTGCTAAAGTCATTTACAACTGGCCATTAATAAAGGGTCTGGGACAGGGGATGCCACCTGCTAAAGTTCTAAAAGGAAAGTGATTAAAAGTAGCTGGAAGTCTGAGTATACACTTCAGAGTATGGGCCAGGAAAGGATTTAATTCTTGTTCTTAAACATAAACATTTTACTGATAATGTGCACCGCTCCCCCTAGAATTATAAAATCTAACCATAACAGACAATGCTCCAGATGTGTCGCAAGGAGAAATTACTGGGAAAACCTTAACACAAAATAGTTACTAAGAAGCTTTATCCTTGTATTATAAGACAGAGGTTTGTGGAACATCCTCTGAAAAACTTATCAAGACCATGGTAGCAAACCCATTCAAAAAAACCCAAACAGATAACATCTCGGTGCAAATCTAGCTACCCTTCTTAGTGCGTGAGCTTAGGTGTGCAGGCTGTTTACCTGATTTTTCTCTTGATACTATTTCCCTCCATGATTGGAAATAGGAATTGAAGGAGGCTGTTTTCATCCTAATGCTTAAGTATGTCACCAATTTATTTCCTCTTTCCCTTTCTTGTCTCCCTTCAACAACATATACCTGGGCATTTTTGGTGTATGCTGGTAGTTCCTGCTATTCCAAAATATTTTTTTATGTTCTTTAATAAAAAGTATCTGCAATTGTGTAGGCCCCCCAAGATTTGGTATCTAATTCCCTTTCAGAGCTGCACTACCCTCTGAAAAGGATCTAGGCAGAGGAAAAAGCATGAGCCTGTCTCCTCACGTGCCAGAGACTCACGGCACCATTTGACTCATGCTGGTAGAGACCTCGTGGTCTGTGGTCCTAGATAATTTCACCTGTTGCTTGCCTGTAACACTACTTCTGAATTTGTTCTGTAATTAAAATTCATCAGCCTGATAATATTGAGTACTCGAGTGCCTGTAAATGTTACGGATGCCCATCTCTTACCAGACTGTTAAAAACAGGTTTGAGTGTAAGCTTCAAACTTTTGAGCCCAAACAGACGTACAAGCTACAAAATACAGGAAAACCGTTCACCAGCTACACTGGAAGCTTTTGTTTGGTAAACTTAAAGGAATGACACTTTTATCCAAATGAGAAGCAATACTTACTAATATAGACAACCCATACAAATGATGAGCTACATTATAAATAAATAACCTGAACTTATAAAACCAGGGTTATCAGTACGTTATTAAAAACACCACATGTATTTCTAACTATAAAAGAGATGCAAAAAAGGGAACAAGAACTATCATGAACTGTTTTGTTTAATTAATGTCTTTTCTTTTAAATTAATGTGTGTAGTTTACAAATCACCGTGCTACACTTTGCACTGTTCCAGGGAAACTGATCTTACTTCTTTCCTGATCACCTCGAGAGGTGGTGCATTAGTATTCATATTGCTCTGACGTGGATCACTTTTGCACTTGCCTCTGTCTTCCACATTCTTTCTGGTAACCTTTCAAGTATTATGATAATTTTAAGCAAACAACTTAAAACAAGCAGTAAAATCAACATGGCCAGACTGTGCCTTATTTTGTTTTTTTTTTACTTTTATGGACATTTGAATGTTGTTTGGTCAGGATGGCATTTGATTTGAATTTATCAGTCTTGGAGGAAGAACAGCAGAAGCTAATGTTTTATCCAAATGGAGACAAAATAGGCATGTAATTACAAGTTGTTTCAATGCATTTATTTTCAACAGGTAATTTGATACTACTACTTTTCAAGAATTAAGTTGTCACAGACAAATAATCACAACTTTTCAAGTTTGCTTCTCAAAAATACTTAAAAATCTTCCTATGCTTTTTATTTTGATCTCAAATACATATATATAATAATAAACTTGAACTTTTAAAATGTTATATAGATAAACTTTTGTAATGGAAATGAAGTTGGAGATAATAGAGCAGTTAAAGTAAATGGATGTTAAGGGTAATATTTATCAATGTCTACATAAATGAAAAGGAACCTTGGGGATATTCTGGTTTGCCAAATTTGCATTTTTTTTGCCAAAGTACCAGACAACATATTGTCTGCACAGTGGAGTTAGCTTCTTAGCCTTGTTCAAGTTTAATGTAGTGAATCCTAGAAATGTGTGGGGTAACTTTGCCACTACTCAGCAGAAGAATGTTATGTCGTAACTAATGTGAGATTTGTGTGTGCCATGGATAGATAACTGAAGGAGGTTTAAAGCATGGTATGTTCTCTACAGTCTGAATTTAGGAATAAGGCATGCTAAAGAGTGAAAAATGGAGACAAGAAAAAGACTATGAAAATTTTGTTGCAGTTGATAAAAAGCAGGAGAGACTCACCCTACGTAGAAAAAGGAACTTGCAAATACGAGATTAAAAGTCAGATCTTACTATAATCAAGAAAATAGTCCCGTGAAAGGGACTTCATTATTAGTTTTGCTCAGAAATATTACTGCTAGAACCTGTTCTTTTAAATATCAAGAATGATGTCTAGACTGTCACTATTGTATAATACGAGCAGATTTTATTGATGACATTATGGCATCTGTGTAAGTTAAACTACAAGAAGCCCTACATAATGGAAGGAGGAAGATTTGAAAGAGTTTCAAACACAGTTTCCAAGCTTATTTTTTCTTGAATAAGGCAACTTTCTACAAAATAATATTTTTTAACAGTTCTGCTCTCAAAATGGCAGCATTCTTTGGGCTGTCTTGTTTCAGCTAACAATGAGCTGCTAACCTGACCTACCATGAAAAGTATGGCAAATAAAACACAGTCTTATTTTTCTATCAATACACAAAGAGAAATTGTAACCGTTATTGAGATGGTCATGTTTCACAGATGATCAAACAGATGCCAATTTAATTAATACTTTAGCAGTGGGATGAAATAATATTAGAATTTGACATGCTATACACAGAAAAATAATGATGTTTTTTGTAAATGTCACATCTGTAAGTTCTGATAAGGCCAGTTGATGGCAGACTGAAGTGTGACTGAAGGCAAGCTGAACTGCACAAAGTTTCTCAATTAGATCTGATCAGCTTAATTGATTGGAATTTGATGATGAACTTAAAAGATTTTTTTTATTGAAAGGCCATGGAACTACAATCCTACCTAGAACTTGTTCCCCAATGCATTCTTTATCTAAGAGTGCCTGATGATTTACAATCTACCTTCATTTCAGGGACTACTGTTGATGAAGAGGCTCACTATTGTGGGCTGATAAAAGATCATGCTACTTTTGAAGCATGAAACTAAGAACCTAAAAAGACAATGAAAGAAAGAGTACATTGGGCTAGAACACAGGTACATTCATCACTTAAATCACGTAACTAGAAAGATATTATGAAACAATACTGGCTTGGATCAATACTATTTATGCATACATTAATAAATAAGTGGCAAGGAAAGAAAAGTACAACGTTTCAGTTGTATAAGCAATAATCTATTAGATAATATAGGCCAATCAAAAGGAGACTGTTTCTTCAGAAAAGTTATTCCTTAGGAAAAATTAAGTACTAGTGGTGATATTTAGATCTAATAGGTTAGATATCTAGGGAAACCATGAAAATTTAGAAAGAAAGTAAAATAAATGGGTTAGAGAGTTAAAAGAAATTTAACAGAACATGTAAACTCCCTGAATACTGAACAGACAGATAACTATTTTTATATGATCTTTCCTGCTCCCTACTTGCAGTTATGTCTGTCTTACACTCTCTGTTTTCTGTAGTGCGGGAGTTTTAATTTTAATGCTATAAATCTTGGGTTATGACTTTGAAGTCTAGCTGTTAATATTTATTGGTAAACTGAATGTCCATCTAAAAAGGGGCTATATTTGAATGGTTTATATCCCTTCCTTTGGTTTTCAATTAGAATCACAGAGGGCACATTAATGATTTGAAAAGATCGTATTACTTTTATTTACTGGTATCGTCCCATCTACTGATACCTATCTTGGCCTAGCTTCATTGCTGTAATCATTCCAGATTAAGACAGTTTATTGCACGCACATATATTTGTCATTGAATATACAAAAATATTTTGTAAAGAAGACAACAGAAAGCATTATTGCTTAAAAGTTTAAGTCAGACTTACAACAAATATGAATTGGTGCAGCTCCATTGGCTTTAGCGGTGTTATCTGATTTTTGGTAGCTAAGAAGCTGCCACAATATTTCCTTTTCATTCTTGACATTTTACTTGTTTATTTTTATTGAATGTTGCAGCAGAAGATTGCTTTGGCTGTAAACACAAACAGCAATACCTGTGAAATAGCGTTCGTATACTCTGGCAGTGTATAGATTAGATAGGCTTAGTAGATGCAAACCCACGTCCGTATTTTTTAAGCATGAAGAAAGGAAGAAAGAATGAATACATGAAATACTGAACAGCAGGACTGCAGTGATTCATAACTTGCTCTCTGCGCTGCTGTGACTTGTCACCGGTTGTTCACAACTTCAGCACAGTCTCTTGGGATTCACAAGAGTTTATGCATTAGCACAGCATTATTTCTGATCCCGTTGAAAAGTTCCCAGAAACGTACGTGATTCAAGTCTTTGATTCTTTCCACACAGTAAAAAAAAAAAGCAGCCACAACCAACTGAACTGCATACAAACTCCTTCAATCAAATGAGTATAGGTGCAATCCCTACTTTACTTCAGACAGGGACAGCCAGTCTGTGGGAGTGAGTGTGGAGTGCAGACCCACGGCAGAAACCGCTCAGTGTCTGGATCACCAAACAGAAAATATGGGGGGTTGTCTTGCAAATACACACACGCTTTGCATGCTCGAACGTGCTATCTGGTAACAGCTAGGGACAAAACTCCCTAAGTCTTAAGGGTAAGTTACAGGAATCCTTCTTCTGGGAAGATGACACAGAATGATGCTTTTCATGCCTAAGCTTTAAGGCTGTTTCACTGGCACAGCATACAGAAACTAAGAGCTGGTACAGTGAAGAAGAAATGTGTGTGCATGAGCTGGGAACGAAAGAGTAGGTCAAATATTACAAGTACTTTAAAAAAACCAGAGCTTTATATCAACTCATCCTACCAGTTCTGACAACCGGTGGCTAATGTCCCAGATTGCCTTGTTAGCTGGCAGGGTAGGGTGGACCCACTTTTGAGGTCCTGTTGATTAGGGAGAGTTTAAAGACTTGCCTTTTCTGAGGAAGGGATACATTAAAAGAAGGAAGGAAAGAAAAAGGCTTTCCTCTTATCATCCTTCCGTCATCACCCACAGAAAGGAATTTGACCTTTTGATTGAGTTGTTTTCTTGCTTTGTTTAGTAGTGAATTGTCATTTGCAACGGGCCTCTGCCATCCATGAAGTCCTAAGCTCTCTCCTATAGAGATTTATGCTATGGAAGGAATGCACATCAGTAATAAAGATCAACAGGATTATAGTTACTTAATTGGACTCTGGCTAATAAAATTAACCAATAGATTTAAGAGAGTTGTTTTGTTTTCTTTTGTTCAGTATTGCCAACAGTATTTTCCCTCTGACTAGATGCCAGGAAGAAGAATTCCTAGTTTCCTAAGCTTTTAGTGAAGTTTGCTTCTTTTTACATTGTGCTTCTAAATTTAGGGAGTGTAAACTCTTAATGACCGTTCAAATATAAATTAAGCAGACAAAGTGGTAGCTGCGTTTTACAATACAAAGTAATTTAGGATTGCCGTATGCTATCACAGCTTGATTAGAGTAACAATAGCAAAACTCACAGAATGTTTCCTGTTTGTTTTTCAAGTTTTACCCCTCAAGGTTTTAGCAGAGGAATTCCATATAAGACAGTAAGCCATCGTTCTTTGCCTTCCGTAATGTTTGCTTTTGCCCAACCCATTTCACATTTGTATATCACAGTAATATACTTGCAGTCATTTGAACAGAAATTATACAATGTATTTTGATTTCTGAGCAATAATTGGAAGTAACAACAGAATCTTAAGTAGTAACCCAGCTGTCTCCTAAGTATTATTAAGCCTAAAGAGTTACTGGGAATGCACAAAACTACAAAGGAATTGTAAAGAAATGATTTCATCTGTATATGATTTTAATCAAGCTTGGCTTGCTGTTAAAAGGCTTGTTTAATGAAGACTGCATTTCCCTTATGAGAGTCCTGACCATGTAGTTCAGTATCAGCCAACCAAGGCTTATTGCCGTAACAATAGCTAGAGGGTTTACCACAAAAAAAAAAAAAACCCAAACCAAAAAACCCCTTTTCATTTCAGTCTGTTTCTGATCACTTATTTAGAAAATGACAGACAAATAACAGACAAAAAATTCAAAGTAACTGATAATTAGTGAAAAGTCTGCTTGAACAAATATAAACTTATAGAAGTTAAATAATATTTTATTCATATAATTTTCAATCCAGTTAATTAATTAAAAGAATCAGTTCACCTGGGATTTTCTTCTTATGCTACATCATTATTTCTGCTACTGTAATGTTAGTGATTTTAAAAAGTGAAGTCAAACTCTTTGCAGCTAAACTCTTACAAATGTAATATGTGGATGCTGGATTTAATATTTCTAATGCAAATACAGAGAACTGCTTTGCAGAACTATGAAAACATAAAAAGATGATTTTGAGTAATGCTAACTCAAAACTGAAACAAATGTCTTTACCTTCTAATTTAAGGACATGCTCCTGCAAACGTTCACGTTATTTGTAGAAAAACACATAAGGAACGATATGCTAACGATCCCAACTCCTGATTTTAATGGCATTAATAAAATGAAGTAAACTTCTACATCTGTCTCAGTGTTTGCAGTCAGGATTGGTGCTTTAATGCCAGATTTTGAAAACTCCAATTCACACAGATTGTTCCTTTGAAGTTAATGAGATATTTGTATGAGTAGAGGCTACTCAAGTGAGTCGTGTTTTCTGGTTGGAGCCTTAGTCCTTTCTCTTGCCAAGTGTACTTAAGTTTATAAGACCATCCATTTCAACACATTTTGTTTAGTTAAACTGAAGTACTTCATTTTTAAGGAAAAAGTTATATTGCCAAAAAGTATAAACAGGACTAACTTTGACTAATATAAATATTTGAAAACCAGAACTTTTTGTTATATCTTATAGAAACAATCCTAATGCAGATGACAGAGGGAAAAGTGCTTTTATGGAATAGACGGTTCAACTGAAGTATAGCACAGAGGAAATTTTAAAAATAAATATGAGGAAATTTGTCTTCTAACAGCCAGCATATTTGGACCAAGTTCAGAATATTTTTGCCTAACAATTAAATGGAAATTCTTTACATTTCCAGTTCCGCAGCACATTATTTAAACCTTAAGCCTCTCTAATTAAGAGGAATCATTAAATTTATTCCTATTGCCTGCTTTAAAGTTTATTTGCTAATAAGCAACTGGACAAGGGATGTGTGAAATGAATAGTTGAAGAAAAACTCTGACAGCAAAAGAGAGGTCTGGAGGGTGAAGTTGGTTTATTAGGCACCGTTTGTCATGAATGGGTCTACTGCACGTACAAAAGCAAATCCCACTACCTTAGAAGATTAATTCTGAAGGAGGCACTCTTGGGTCAAAGTATACATAAGCGTGTGCCTAATCTCAGAGAAATCAGGCTATTTTCTCACAGCAATTAAGCAGAGGTCTAGGGTTTCACCCACAGTGTATTTAAACACAGGATACAATTAAACCCCAAAGTATTAATATCTGTGCTGTGCAAAATTGCCCAGGAAATAGATTTTGCCCTCTTTCAAATGGAAAGCAAGGCAAATTAAGGAGGACGACTTTATTTGAGTAAAAATTATCCCGAAACAAATGTAAGTCATTCATTTTTAACTGTTAATTCCTTATGTACACTACTTTTTCTCTTTTTTTTTTTTTTCCCCCTGCTCACATAATTTACGCTGGAATGTACAATGTTCAGTGGATATGGGTGATCAACAGCATTTCATTAAAATAGTTTTGTTTTCATGGCTAGTATAATTTCTACAGGATAACAGTTCAACAAAAGCATTTTGAGCAAATTATGAACAAAATGCTGCTCTGTACTGGCAATCTTTAAGATCAAGGAAAAGAGTGACCGTAACATCTTATTCAGCAAAAAGCAGTTACAAAAGATCTCTTTCCTCCTTGATGTCTACGGATTATTGAGCAGTGTGAGTGGAAAGAACACTGTTGTTTAAAGAAATTTAATGCCAATTTGAAACGTTTCTAAAGAAACGGGAAAAACTCTTTTAAACACACAACATAATCTTCACTGCATGTGAACTCCTTTGCACACATGTAGTAAGAATTAAATAATTCTTTTAAACAAAATCTTCTTTTCCAGCTCCCTAAAAATTCTCTCCGATTTTATGGTCTTTCACATTATCATATAAAATATAATTCACATTTGTATAGCTATCATACCTACATAATCTATTTCACTCCCAAATCACTTTATACAAAGAAAAAATCAATCTTTCCCCCTTCACTTTAGATGACTGGCATGTTCTATCAGAAAAAACTGCTTATACACAAAGTAACACATTCTGCACTGTGATAAATCTTATCTCCTGTATTTTTAAACTTAGAATTGTTCAAACTTTCCTACCATAGCAATGTATATAACAATATAAACAAATTAATTCTAGATCTCAAAGCTTCTATGTATTAAGTCTTATGAATTCTGTGGAAAATCTTAGTATTTTGAGCTTTCAAATCGATGATGTGTTGCACAGGGTGTTAATAGTCTAAATAGTGAAGTAACACGCTGTAATTTTTTAAAAGAAACAAAAAATTACTTCTCACTGATCACGTTGGTCAGCAAGACACTATTTTAACCTTTAAAAATGCAGCATATCCCAAAACAAGTTACTTCTTAAATAAATGCTCTGCTTGAGCACAAGTGCCCTTTTAAATGATTATATCTCAGCACTTGCAACAAAAAGAATTTCACCTATCACCTTTACACTGTTGATGTGCTGCATTGGGTGAATCCATAACCTTTTCACAATATCTAACACGCTGCAGAACACAAAATTACTCGCTAACTTTAATTAAATCCCTTCAGAAAAGTCCTGCTGACCTCTTTAAGAAAGAAATCTTACTAAACAAAAAAATAAAACCAAGCAAATTCCAAATCTCTCTATATTTGATAACTCTGAATCTGCAACCATTTCAGAAAATTATCTTTCAGAGCACTAAATAAGTTTCCCGCTCTAAATTTTTCATAATAAGGTTTTTAGATAAATTTCGGTAAACATTAACAAAATTTTCTTGTTGAAAACCCATAATCTTTTATTTTCCCAGCGGTCTCTAAGGGGATGGAAACTTGCTGAAGTCTTTGGAACAGGCCTTAAAATATCAATCTGGGTTAAGTCCTCCAGATTGTAAACTTCCCAGAAAAGATTTCGGGACAAAACTTAGAAACAAAATACTTCATTCCCTTTCCCTTCTAAAGCACCAGATTTGCATGTTTTGTTTTGTTTTTTCCTGAGAAAACACATTCTAGATGAAAACAATAGACATAAAAGGACCCTGACCACTGAAACAAATAGCAAAACTGCCAACGAGCCAAATTCACTATTGTATAAATGATTGTAGCTGGCATACACTTGTGACCTCTTTGCTTAGTACAAAATCACAACAATGATTTTAAACTTTAAATTACGTTAGGAGCAAAATCAAACATAATATATACTACCTTCAAAGTCCGTGATTAATTTAAAGGGACACAACAGTTTGCAAATTCTGTTTCACTCAGTTCACGTTAAAGGATCAGACCTCTAACGACAGTTAATGCTTCCTGATTATAAAAAGAAATTTAGTAAGCCTCTGCCTACACACATGTATGCAGTAATAACGGTTAAGCCTCTGCATGCACACATTAACATGGGCACATACTTCAAACCAGCAAGAGACTGATTTTATATGCAGGCTGAATCTATAAAGACTACAAAACTTTGTAGTCATCTTCTGTAAGACACAGGTGCTGCAGTTCACTTTTGATACTGAAATGATCATAATAATTTTTTACTGTGTTCTCTACAACATGAATTAAAGAGGAAACAGAAAGCTTGGTGTGTTTTATCCTTAGATAAAGAAAATAAAATCTTTGTGAAGACAGTGGGTCCTAAATGACCAAGGTGACAAATTTTAAATAACAGCATTTGTTGCTATCTTTACGGTATTTCTTTTAAATTCTGTTTCAGACGCGGCTAGAAAGAAGCTTATTTATTTGCAGATAAATTTATTTTTGTCAGGGAAGTATGCCTTATAATTAAAAAAAGCCCTCAATAATGAAAAGAAATTCACAAGGATTTTTTTTTTAAATGTTCTGAGTTAAGATGTTGATCTCACAATAGACACAACCTCCTGATGTAGAATCAAAATTAGTGTCCAATGACACGCTGAAGCACTGGATATGGAACTTGCCGTGGCTTTCTCAAGACAAAGGAGATGAGTTATCTGATTGGTGTGTAATTACAAAGTTAAACAAACAGCAATAAAGCTAAACTAATTCACTGTCAAGTCTACACGTCATCCTGGCTGGTTCATTATGTGCATTTGTGACAAACAATACGGAAGAGACAACTGTACTGAATCAAATAACTTGCAACAGTTTACACTCCTATAAAACTATTTACATTTTGTCAAATGAATATTTATAACAAGTGGCTTTCCCTTCACAAACACTGTAGCTCAAGCAGCTCCCATTCATTATCGTATTTAGGAAGTACAAACACTAATTCTGTGAGTCAGCGACACAGACTGTTGTAACTTGCCATAAAACAAGGCCTGCAATACTAATATCAAATCTAGGAGAAACGTGCTGTTGCTTCCAGTTTTTCAAACGTCCTAGCATTTTTATGTCTCCAAGTCACAGGAATTCAGTTTCAATATTATATCTGCCCTTCAGCATAGCATGCCCCAATGAAACAGCCGGTGAAGTTTATTTTGCACTTTATCAATACAGCGTAAACCAGCATGTGCTTACCTCCATGGGGTTACTGAACCCAACTTGTCTGTGTGCACAGACAGCACTTTGGCCACAGATGTGACTGGTTAACTGTACAAGCAAGGAGGATAAATCCACACAACAATACTTCATTCACCAAGGAAATCTGCTGTGGATTACAGCTTCTCTATGGTTACGTCTGTTCTTAATTTACTGCTTTTATTCAGTTTTCAACCATAAATGAGCCCCTTATGAGGCATTCAGTATGCAGAATTGACAACTCTTTTTATCTACTCGAAAAATATTTTTGGATAATAATTTATGGTTACGAAATATTTTAAGCAGTTTGAATAGTTACATTATATTCTTTCAGTACTTAATGATGCAGTATCCCCTGTAAAAACGGAGACCTGGGCAATCTATTGATTTCACATATTTATAACAAAACACAGCAGCTTTGGCCATACAGAAACACAAATTTTAAAACTGCATATATCATGGGAATGGCACTGTGTTTTTTTTAAAAGCTCTTAAACAGCATCTCATGAGGAAATCCTTGGCCAGAACTGTGACTAAGGGCCCTGTGGATGGGAATATAAAGAAGGTATTTTGGCAGGCATGATATTTTGTTTATGGCTTTCTTTTTTTTTCAGTTTGCGATAGATGTAGATTTTAAACACTATTCAACAGAGAAAATGTGAAGCTGTCTGTAATGCTGGGGAGCGTTACTGCATTATTTATGTTTTATGTATGAAACTGAAATGTGAGCATGGGTATTTTAATCTTGTTTCACCATCAAAGATAGTCTCTCAATTTGTATGCCGAATTAATGCGCTATCTACTTTGTAACAGCCATCTAAAGGGACTGATTAGCATTGGGCACTAAGTGATGCTTAGGAAAGAAGGTTGTGAGTAAGCAGAGCTGCCTAGGAAACTAGCAACGTGCTGCAAAGCTACTGGTATATTTTGTCGCATGCCAATATCATCCTTCCTATCAGTTCCGACATACATCCTCAGAGGGACATCATCCATCGAAACTATAATTGACAATAGGAAGGCAGCCATGTGAATGATATGGAATATTTTTATTAATTGAGACAATAGTGATGAGGCTTTAAAAAGCCTTCCAAGATGACAAAGTCCCCTTTGCATTATTTTAGATTAATTTAAAGTGTTGGCACACAAAGCTTTACAACTTTATTCTTGGCAGAATATGAGTACTTTCAGACTCATTGATACTCAGGGATTCTTCACTATTACAGAGTAAACTCCCCGTAGATAAACAAAAGAAAACATTTGAATGAGGTACTTGCAGTGTTTTCCTCATTAGCAGCTACAGTGTCTTGAGCAGGGAACGAGTGTTTTGGGAAAAGCATTCTTGGCATTAACAAGAAAGGACATTGCTTTTACAGGCAAGAACACTTTATGGCTTTCTGAAACATCCTATCACAATACCATATGTAATCCAAATAAAAAAATACAACTGAAAGCAAAATTAAGTGTTAGGGTACTTTAAAAATAAGTACACTTGTATATAAATACAGCAGAGAAATACTGAAGTGATTTTAGTTTGGTTGCTTTAAATACTGCCCCTGATGTTTTATGGATTCCAGTTCTTCCTTTGTTTGCTATTTAATTGCAACTGGTTTTGATTTCTTTATAAAAATAAAAAATGCTTTGTTTAAGACTGAATATCCTCATTTTCATTTAGTGGATGCAGTTAGAATGCTAGGTGTAGGCAGACATTTTCCGCATGCATTTAAGATTGCCCCGGAGTGGCTGGATAAAACACCCTGGCAGATACTCAGCTCTACAATCACAGGGACTGTGCCAGTGAGTCTTTAGAGCCTTCTGAGCATAAAACTTCCTTGAGTTAGAGGTTAGCTTTTAATTGTGTGCGCATGCGTACACAGCATTCATTCGTGCGCCGGGACTATAGCTATGCTATAGCAGTCTGCATGCCCTCTTAATCTGTATTTATGAATGAAAGTTTTAAATTTAGCTAAAGTCAGTGGATAGCCGCAGGGCTACTATCAGTTATGTTTGGTACCACGATCCAAACTTAGCACTTCCATCTCACTTATTATGTACAGATTTAATGGATGGCAAAATCTCTAAAAACTTCGTGAGTCTGAGAACTCAGCAGACAGATACACATGTCTGAAAAAAAAGGAATGTCAAAGCAGTAAAATTTGCTGCTGTTCTGAAGTGACGAATTGACTCGAGAAGAGCCACCTGGATTTGGATTCTTGAACAGTGGTTTTCCTTTGTGCTCTCCCTAGAACCTGAATTACTACTACTAAATACAAGATAGGGCAGAATTTGCCCCTAAAAATAAAATCCTCAGGTACTCGCATGTATGCACTAACTCTGTGAGGTGGCTAGCTCAGCCACAATATGGAATGCTGGTAGGACATAAAATGCTTCTGTAGCATTTGGACGTTTTATGGATTTATGCCCACATAACCAAAACTGTGGAGTGGAGCGACACAGACACCCCAAAGCATCTGACAGCTCCTAAATGGCCACTTCATTCAAGAATATGGATGTGGCAACAACTTCATCAATGTTTCTCCCTCCCTCATTTTACTCTTGCACCTAGTTGTCTCAAATCTGGGCAGCAAAGCGGTACTGAACATCCTGTTGCTTCAAGCCACGTGGCTGGGGTTTTTCTTAACAGTTTGGTTTCACAAACACCAAGCTAAATCACCTACCGGTGTTTTCCAGCATAAATACAACGAATCACAATAATATAATGCTACAGGTCTGAATTAAACTGACAAGGACACTGCAACCTAAGATCTCCACTCCACTGTGAATTCAACTTCTACTCGTATGTATTGCCGCTACGAATGGATCTGTACCAGGATATCTAACCCAGGTGGCTTATCAAGTGTAATCTATCTGACCCATCTGGCACCTGAGCCAGCCTCTGCTCTTACATAATTTATATTTCAGGGTAATGTACTAATTTCAATCCTACCCCTCATCATAGGGCATGTATGACCAAGTGCTAGTCAGAGGATCATTTAACATTGAATTCTCCCAACACATCACAATTACGGAACCACCTGTGCTAAACAGCTTCTCCTTCCTCAGCTACTGCAAAAATCTTCAGCACCTCAGAAGTCAACAAAATATACCAATTCTTCTTTGACGTGAAGAAATGCAATGTTAGCATACGGTGGTGGAAAAATTCTTGCCCTTGTAATCTGTTTTCTCTTTACCTCTTTTCTCATATGTATATTTGCACAGTGGGGCAGATCCTGCATATTTTGTACATGTGATCTGCTCTACAAGTCAACAACATGTAAAGATTAACAGTTTTCTTAATTAGAGTTTGCAAGCCTAACTTTCGAAAATCAAAAATCATAGAAACATTCAGGTTGGAAAGGACCTGGCAAGGTCGCTTAGTCTAAATTACAGCTTAGAGATGTCTCAACACTGAATTTAGACCAAGCAACTAAGAATTCAGCCTTAAGCAGGAATTTATACTTGAATATCTCTTCTCTTGGAGAATCCCACAACCTCTCTGGGCAACCTGCTCCGAAGACTAATTATTTTCATAGCATAAGAAAAAAAATATTCTTGCATCTAGTCAAAACCTTCCCTATACCAGTTTATGACTGTTAACCCTCATGATCCTGTTGTACATCTCCATAAAGAGCTTGGCTACACCCTTTCTGTAATCTCATTGTAGATATTGGAGGGCTGCTGTTAGGTCCCCTGAGAGCCCTCCCTTCTCCAAGGTGAACAAGCCACAGCCCCTCAGCCTCTGCTCACAGGCCAACTGCTCTAGCCTCTGACCATCTTGTAGGCTCTCCGCTAAATTTGATCCAGTTTGTCAATGTCTCTCTTGTACTGGGGGGCCCCAAACTAGTCTAGCAAATGCTAATTAAAGGGAAATAATCACTTCCCTTGATCTACTGGCTATGCTCCTGGTTATACAACCTATTTATGCTGTTAGTCCTCATTACTGCCAGGACACACTTATGACTCTGGTGTAGCCTATTGTCCAAAAAAATCCCTAGCTCTTCCAGAGCTGCTGTGTAGCAGTCCCCAACCTATACTGATGCAGGAGCATAATTTCTTCTCACGTTCAGGGCTTTACACTTGTTGTTGATGAAATTAATCAGGTCCCATTGTCCCAGCTCCTAGTCTCTCCAGGTTCCTAGACCTGCAAAATTGATGAGTGGTTCCTCCTCCAGGTCACTGGTAAAGATATGAAACAGTGCCAGTACAGATCACAGAGGAACTACACTTTCCAAGCATAGTAGTACCCATGGGCCATTACCTTTTGGGCCGGATGATCCAACCAGTTTTTCACCCTAGTAGTTCACTTCAGTTCATTGAAACTGTGATGTCTCAACTTGGATACAAAGGAAGTTGTTTTGAAATCCTTGCTAAGATCATTGTAGATGACACTTACTATGCCCCTTGCCACCTACAGATCTACTCATTTCATCATAGAGGGTAATCGGGTTGGTAAAGCATGATTTACCTTTGTAAATTCCTGTTGGTTATTCCCAGTCATGTTCTTCTTCACATGCCCAAAAATTGCTTCCAAGATCACTCAATTATTTTCCCAAGGACTGAAATAAGGATGACCAGCCCATAGTTCCTTGGGTAGTCTTTCTTGACATGACTGAAGATAGATATGACTTTTGTATCCCTCCAGTCACTGGAGACCTTCCTTGATCTCCATGACCTCTCGAAGATGATGGAGAAAGGCCAGTTCACTGGCCACAATGAGGCTAGTTCATCAACAAGTTGTCTCAGCACCCCTGGATGCCTCCCATCTCATCCTGTGGACTGGTATGGGATGAGATTTCTCAAGGGAATTCTGACTTGATCCTCTCCCGCTGTTGGTAGTTTCTGTCCTCTTTTAATCCTGTGTGTCTAGTCAGAGGCATGTGAGACTTGGTTAGTGAAGAGCGGGGCAATAAGTTACAGCCTTATCTCCATCTGCTGTTACTATTTAGCAGCAAGTCCACATTATCCCTGCTTACTGTTAATACAGCTGTAGAAGCTCTTGTTGATTTTGATATCGCTTGACAGGTCCAACTCTAGCTTCGCTTGCCAGTTTCAATTCTAGCTAACATTTGGATTTCCTAACACCTTCCCTGCTTGCCTAGGCAAGGCTTCTATATTCCTCATTAGTATCCTTTCCTTCCTTTTCTACATGTGCACCTTCTGTATATGTTCTTTTTGCACTCGAGTTCAGCCATGAGTTTCAGTCACCCTTGTTTAACCAAGATGGTCTCCTGATCAGTAGCACTTTCCTGAATATTGGGATGAGTGCTGTTGCACTTTGAGGAGGCTGTCCTTAGAGATCCGCCACTTTCCTGAGCTCTTTGTCTTTCAACACTGGCTCCCATGGGATCCCACCTACTAGTTCCCCCAAAAAGTCTTCCTTTAACCAGCTTGCCACATGCTCCTTATAAAAGCTTCTAGAAGAGTGATTTGAACTGCCTCTTCATGTAAATGGCACTCCCCCACTGCCTTCTTCCATGCCTGCCTTTCCTAAAAAGCCTGGACCATGCACCCTAGCTTGCACTCCAGTCCTACAAGCCGTTCCACTGCATCAGTCTTCCTAAAGATGTTTCTGCAACTGCATGTCGAGCTCCAGCTCATCCTGTTTATTTCCCAGGCTGTGTGCTTTTGTGCACAGGCAGTTGAGGTTGGCCCTCCGGGGGAGATTTAGCCATTCTGGTGGTTCGCTTCCTCCTGTCAACCCACCCTATATACTAACCACCCTAACCTCTGTTCCCTCACTTAACTACAAGGTCGTTTCCCCATACACTAGTCCACATAGCTTAAAGCCTTCCTCATCAGATTGGCAAGCTTGCTGTAATTGGTTTTGCTCGCACTGGTTATATGCAACAAGATGCAGTTGCCTTCTACTTCTTTCTTGAAGTGTATACAGCAGCATAGCAAAGATCAGTTATGAATGCTGGATGTTCTGATAACACAGAGTTTTCTTCTACACTGATGCAAAGCTCTTCTAAAACCACCTTTGACAACAAAACCCCTTTACTTTTCTACGAAACCTTACAACTAGCAAAGATGACACGGCTAGAGGGAAGGATGACTTTGCACCTATGCAGGCTTCAGGCTGATGCAATGATTCTTTGGTGCCACAGAGCAGCCCAAGAACAGGTCTGACATGCTTCATAATTAGAATACTTCAGGATCAAAAAGTATAAAGAAGACTTAAAATCTCCAAGCTGTGCCAACTCCTTCTGCAATTGAAGATCTGGTCCTATAAGCTAAGTATCCAGATGTCAGTGCCAAGAGTTCACAAATACAGACTTAAAAGTGTAAGCAGCTAAAACTTCCCTGAAATGAAACATTCACATACTGAAATTAAGTATGCTTATTAGCAATAGATTCAGCACAAATGAGAAGGCAATGGGAGCAAGCTAAATGTATGCCAGTTTGCCTCTACCAGGGCATCAGAAAAATGGACTGGTGGAGCTGGTGAGCAGCTGAAGCTTCAGTTTCAGAAAATGGCTCTGGTTATAGAGCAGAATTCCTGCTGGTTTGGCTGGCTCCTTTATATTACAGAAACAACAGCTTAATCCTAATTGGCACACATATCTTTTTTCCACTGATAAATAAAAGGAGCACCGGAATGCTGTATGCAATTCATTTTAGCTTGTGTCTGGATATATTGCTGGCATGCAGTGTGTGGGGCTGTGCCAGATGGCAGGGTTGGCATCTGCAAAGTTGCTCAGTGGGCACCTCACTACTAGTTTTCAGGAAGAAATGCTCCATTTCTTTCTAAGATTGAATACTAGGAGAGAAATGGCAGCTAAAGCCTATTCAGCTGTGTTTTTACCAGTACGATCCGTAACATGCCACTCCTTGGCAACGACCTGCTATAATTTCAGCACCTAAATATATTAAGACCACCCAATCCCTTAGGAATGCCTAGGATATTTTTGAAAATGGGAATTCAGATGACTAAGGGCATTTACCAATAGGCTGCAGCAGAAAATTGCCAGATACCTTCTCCAACTATCTGCTTTGCCCCTCTGCTAAGTACGGGGAATGGAATGCATACATGCTTCTCAGCTGCTTAAGTGCTAAGTCTCAGAGTTTAGATTAAAGGCGCCTTGGTCAGCAGTTTAAAGTAAAGCCCTCAGACTCTTTACTGACATGACTGAGATGTGGGTGTGTGTCCCAACCTGCCCGCTCTCCAGTGAGAGCAGCAATCTCCAGCAGTGGGGAAACAGTGGAAGATAACATCTCACACAGCAGTTGTACTGCAAAGGAAATGTGTGCCAAAGACTTCAGTGCCAAAGGCTTAGGTGCTTAAAGATGTATATAACATGAGAATTTACAGAACCATCCACTTGAATTAAGGCATTTGTCCTTCACTGAAATCCACATGTATCTATGAAAAATCTCGATGATAGCTTCTCTAAATCTTTATTTACTTAATTACCTTTAAAAAACTAGTCACGCTTCAGGTATGACAATGACTAAGGCTCAGACAAACTCACTTAGACCCTTTGAAAATGTTTTCCCCAATGGCAATGTGGGAAAATATTCCTGTTTATGGATGTAACTCTATTACAGGATGAGAAGTAGAAAACAAGGGGAAAAAATTATATTCAAATAATTATTTTTGACCTTTCAAAGAAAAAGAAGTGTAAAGTTGGGGTCTTAGTCAGAACTGAGATTCAATGTATGGATTAGGGGCAAGAAGCAGAGAATTTTGTGCAAATCTATTTCAAATTAAATTGCTAGTTGATTCTTTCCTTAAAAGTCCAAAAGCACTATGAGGTGCAGTGCGTATAATTAACGAAAAGTAATTTGTAGATATCTAATCACACTTCTTTTTTTTAAAAACATGCAAAACTAATCTCACAAAACTAAATGCAAAATAACAATTGAAAAATGTGTCCTTTAGCCTTTAGATGAATTTAAATAAAAATGTGTATTAGATCTGCACATTAATAAAGCCTGTTAAGCTCAGTAGAATACTTTATATTCATCTGTGCTTCATCAAGCAGGTTCACGACCTCTACAGAACTGCAGCAGCTCCCTCTGTTCTGAAAACCACATGGGGGAAGATGGTAAATATTATTTTGTGATTAGAAAATGTTACTGGAATTGTCACAGAGAAATATTTAATGTGGAGAGTGTGGTTCAGGAATTAAAACATACACAGCAGGAGAAAAAGCAGCATGGGGCAAATTTTACTCCTAGTGACAGGCAAGTAAAATTTAAGGAACGTCTATGACATTGGAAATATTACGCCATAGTTACATAGTTATTACTCAGCTCATGAAGATATTTAAGCACCTGCCTAACTTAAACCATGCAAGGATTCTCATTGTTCTAGATGAGACAATGTGAACATTTTCAATTAAGCAGATGATAAAATATCTTGCTGAATTGGTATTGGAGAAAAAAAGTAGTTGAGTGATTTTTTTTTGCTGTCAAATAAGCATACATCTAAATAACCAAATATGTTAAATATATGCATCAGTGATATTTGATGAGAAGCACAGGAATGACTATGTGCAGAACATTATTCTAATGTAATACCTAAAATATGTGATGCAATACTTACTAAAGCTCAATGCATCAACTATGTTTGCAGTTCCTTTTCCTGATTTCCCTGCAGTGTGCATGAATATGTGTACATATCCATGTGCACTTTACTAGTAATCAATCTGCCTTGCTCTTTTCACAGATTACATACCTACCTCTCTTTCTAGATGTGAGAGCCAAGTGGGTTGGTTAAAATATAAAAACAGAAGCACAGTATTGTGTATCATTAAAAAACCCAAACATGACAAAGGAAGATAAGAATGTCAAAACAGCTCCTTAGCAAAATCAACTTCCTTAAGGCTGATTCTAAAGCTCTTCTCCTTCCATTCAAATTACACCCATGTAGAAGACTCAGAAGACTCCTAGCTCTACTGCAGTCATTGCAAATGTTGCTTCTGACTTTCATTGATTTCAGCAGGGCCAAGTCTTAACCATTATTTTTCAAAGTTTTCAGTTTAAGTGTTTCAGTTCAGCTCAGTTATCTCAGTAGTCTGTTGATATAATCATTCATTCCTCAGTATATTTTTTCCCATTGGTGAAATATTCTTGATTAGCTTATTGTCACCACATATTTGTGCTACATGTTCCATCATTCTCAAATGGAGACAAAGGTAGTAACGATGCCTGTGTCAGCACACACCCACAATTGCTTATGCTCAAATCCTTCTTATCTAGAAAATTCAAATCACTGTAAAGATTCCCTGCAGCTAAATATTGCCTTCACATAATTGCCAGGAAAGGGCTTCCTAAATTATAGGACAGAATAAATTATAGGAGAATCATGTTCCCCGCAATCCAAGGGGGGAATTAACACAGTGTGTAAAGACTCCCAAAAATTACCAATCTGAATTTAAATTCCACATTTAAATGGAGCTAAGATAACTTCAATTAAAAGATTCTCTGCTCTTGAGAATGTCTGTTCTGGAGAGGATTAATATGGGCTTTCTAGACTTTTAATAGGTATTTAAAGCAAGTATTCTATTTATTAATAACTAAAAAATGCAATGACCACTATAGCTTTCATTCAGAGCAAAACTTAAACAGGAAAACAATATCTCAACAGACTGTTTGAGTTATCTGTCCCTTCTTTAATCTGAGAGATTACTCAACAAAACCAATGTTCGTTCAACAACATTCATGAAATCTGTTGTGGATTACCAATATCATCAGTTAAACCTGTTTCAAATTTATTGCTTTCATTCAGGTTAAATAATAAAAGAGTCCATTTGTACCACCACATGTATATACATGAATTCAGCTTTCATCATTCTCTACAAGTTTAATCCAGTGATTTATGTTTTTTAACACAGTTTTGGGCAAATCTGTTGAAGAAATTTAGCCAGACTGATAGAAGAGTTAGACTGGATTACTGTGATGTGTGCCATGTTTAAAACCAGCCTGTTCTGTTTGGAGAAAAGGAAAAGTCAAGCATTTTAACATTGTAACCCTGCTTGAAGTTCTAATCATTTTAATGGCTTTAGCAAAGGAGAGCAGAGTAAGGTTGGGAGAGTTCAAAGACAATGATCTTTATTATTAGAAATATGTTAGAACAGCAAAGAAGCAAAGCTGCTTTTTTCTGCTTTTTCTTTAGTCACAGCAGGAAATAACACTGCTTAGATTAGAGTTTTCTGACGTTTAAACAGTCATGGCAGTGGCTACATGTTAATTTTTTCTTAAATCATCTCCCTTTTGAAACTCTCTCTATCTACCAATATTGAAAAAAAAACACACACGCAGAAAATTAAATGTAAAATGTTTCTCTTATGTTTCATATCACAGCTAAGTTTTTTCATTTAAATTGAACTGAATTGAATTGAATGGGTGCACAGCATAGCTGAGGGTTTTGCTAATGAGATACAAAGCTTTTTGCCTTTAGGTCACTAGTTCAAATCCAGGCAAGGCTAGAAACAGCTGAAAGCTTTTAACCACCTGATGGCTTTGTGATATTTTAACATGAAGTAAGTTTGTCAATCAAAATCCAAATTCAGGAAATAAGCATTCCCCCCATAAAAACAACCATCACACAATTAGAATTATTTGCGGTCTTCTGAAAGGTCAAAAAATAATTACTCTGCACCTTTAGCAGTGATTTTTTTAGATGAAATGACTGATGTTGAAGTATGTAAAGAGTGAAATATGGAGAAGTTTACATTGCTGATACATTTGCGAACATAGCTTTCATAGGTAAAAGAGGCTTAAATGACTTTCCTTCCTTGAACCTCCTGCCTCCTCTCCCACTAGTATCGGCTGGTGTAGCAGGTGCTCCTATAGCAGTTGTCACAGATATGGAGGTACAACCCACCTCAGTCATCTGGGGAGGGGGGAGAAAAACGTTGTATGTCTGCCAGATGAAGACAGAAACTATTTTAATCTCCATGTTAATCAGTTCTTAAAAAAATAAAACTTCTGAAAATTTTGAAGGAATGCCAATAACCTGCAACATCCTCCTACAAATTACGTAGTAGTCTTTTTTGCATGTAAACAGTTCCTCATTTCCAGGAGCAATTGATCACGCTTGAACAAAAATGTTTTTAGTGAGTGATAGATATGGACCTCCACGTCATCCTACAATCAAAAGACAAAACTGCATACCAAACCCAATAAAACTGATAATTTAAAAATTTCACCTAACAAGAATTTTTATTATCTCATCAGCTCCTTATAGTTTAATGTTAGGAAGCTGGAAGAAGCTGAAACAATAAGAGAACAGTGTGTTGTAGGAGCCAAGTCCAAACTCAAGGACCAAATTTAAATGTAATCCACATCCTCGCACTGGAACAAAACCAGACTAGTTTTAATGGTATTGATTTTAAGTGGAAGGAGACTGAAAAATTTTGGTACTTAGGCAGTCAAATCACCTTCCCCCTCCCGGCCCCCCCCCCCCCCCCTCCCCAGTACGGGTTCAAGTGTTTTCCTTAAAAACCTAAGTTTAAACATTTCGAATAAAATGTAAATAATTCCACTGGCTGTCAGTGTTAGTTGGACTTGGGTAGTTTTGGACACTGAGGGAGGATTTGAAAATCAATCATTTAACCTTCCTTTCTCTTCCCTCTTCTTCACTGTGTGTGAACTCAGACAAGACATCCTCTTTTCAGTGGCACCAGTTACCTTGTAAAAAGCAGTACTTTTACAAATCCTAACAATAAGATATTTATGTTTAAAAGTTCAGAGACACACTTAGTGATGCCATTTCTAGTAAAGAGAGAGAAGAACTATCTAACTTTAGTTCTTATCAGACTGGAGCAAATTAGAGTAATTAACATTTTGAATAATCCTATTATCTTTAGAACTGTACTGGTACTCATTAAGAATCAAAAAACTATTTCTGCTTCAATATTCTCTACTTCTTATACACTAAGTAAAAATAATTTCATGGGGACAGTCACAGTTTGCATTAATGGACATGTAAGAAACGGTGTAAGTGGCCCATTGTGTGTAAGTGGAAAAAGGTGCAGAAACCCTTTACAAGGTTTTAAAACAACGCTGAATTGGTATGAGGTGGCGATTTAGTTCTGAGGTATCAAGTCCTGCAAAATTATGTAAGAAGACTCACAGTGACTTTCCAGAAAATACCTGACTACAAAACATCCCCCCTGAAAGAATGTAAGATTGGACCCTCAGACTTCAAAAATCTTTGCTTTAGTTTTCCAGCAAGAATGTTCAAAGAGCCAATTATGACATTTATTTTAGGTTTTATTTTGAGTTTAGATTTTAGTTGCTTTTGTCCTTTACGACACATTGCTATCAGTCTGACTTTTTTTTTAGTAAGATGGATTAGTTTGTTTAGCTTTCAATAAGCATGCGGCCGTAACAACATCTTAGTTTTACTGGAAGTCAGTGGAAATTGAAGTCTGAAGAAAAAGACTGGGATGTGCCTTAGCACTTGTACTTTAATTCCCAGGATGTTTATATTGCACAGCTAGCTCAAATGATTGGCATTTACATCTGAAGTCACAGGTTACCTCAGCCTAAATTTAAGAAGTCTCAAAGCAAAGTCTTTCTATGTTATACATTCTTGCTATTTCCACATATCTCAAGGGCATACCAAAGTATTGTTTACGATGAAATGTTCTAAAATTCTTTCCCATTAAGAAAATTCATTTCTACTGTCTGTCTTGTCCAGAGGTTTGCTGAACAGAGGCAGGCTATCAGCACTCAAAAGATTGTGACTTGTTAAGTACCATCCTCAGTAAAATACAGCTTGGTCTTCAAACTTAGACCCTCCAAGTTTTACAATCAGTGATGCAAATTGCTATGAATAGGGGACTAAACACTTTGCACAACAGGAAAGGGGTGGAACGCAGTCGTGTTGGGGCTAAAACTATAAAGGTGATTGTAGAGATGACCTAATTAGCGAGAAATTGTGGAGAGTCTATACAACAAAGATGAGTTCTGAAAACCACTCAGTTGTACCAATAAACTGGCAGAACAAATCAGTTCAAATAAGCTGCAGAGGCAAGGCACAGCTGGAACAACCAATTGATTCATTGGGTCATGATGCACTCATTAGATCAACCTCGTCCCAGCTTTCCTCAGCTCTGCTTACTGAAGCTTGGAGACCTCCCTAGAACCGTGCCCCAATTCACTAAGGCCTTTTCCAGTCATTCCTTTTTTCCTTCTGCTCAGTGGAGGAAAAGCATTTGCTTTATTAAAGGCTCTCTGTACCACTAAGGGGGATAAATGTGTCTCCTAGACCCTAAAAGCAAGATTGAACTTTTCAGTGTAGTCATGAATAAGGCATAACATGTAATAGTGGTGTATTTTCCAAGACCGGAATTTTAAAAAGAAAAGATCACCGGATTCTGAAAGATTTGCTGCAGTTCAGGAGGGATCAGTTCAGAGACAGTCCATAGTCTGTGTTACAGCGGATGTTACAGTGGTCCCTTCTAGTTCTACAATTGACATAGTAATGAAAATTTTTCATTGATAAGAAATAAATCGTTCTTCACTTTCCCTCCCTTTGCTCCACAAAAGCTACGTTTTTGCAGTTGCAAAAGCCAGTTTTTTCCC
Organism: Chroicocephalus ridibundus; assembly: GCF_963924245.1. Taxonomy (NCBI): domain Eukaryota; kingdom Metazoa; phylum Chordata; class Aves; order Charadriiformes; family Laridae; genus Chroicocephalus; species Chroicocephalus ridibundus. Next base: position 15,252,939 of record NC_086291.1, on the reverse strand, counting down.
CTCATGTGGCTTGCTAGCTGTCCTAATCAGCTATAGAAGAACAGGGCCTATCTGGGGGAGGGAGAAGAGTGCTAGTACAAAGGCCAGGCTCGTCCTTCCTTCTTTCTACCCAGTTACACATAAAGAAGAAATGGATGTGAGTAAACAGCCTGGCTTAGTGTACAGCCTTCAGTTTGGACAGCTGGAACAAGGAAGTGAGTGAGCAGCAGTAGCTTTTGTTCCCTCACTTGGCTGAACAAGCAGGAGTACAAAGGACACAGAATAGGTGTAAAGGGATATGACAAGAATTTGGACATCATTTCCATTTTCCTAAGAACTGCAAAGATGGGAGCGAATGAAATTTGGAAATATGTTGATGCATTGTGCTCTCTTGCCTCCAACACTTTGGAAGCTTTACTGACAAGCTGCAAAGTCTTCACTGGAATCCAGCATGCTGTGATGAGGAGACCTTGCTTTCCAAATGTTAACGCTAAAGTTCTTGAAAGAAAGACTGACAACAGACTGACAGAAAAAAAAATGAAGAGACTGCTTCTTGTCAGTCCTCTGGGATTTCTGAATAGTAATTTGGCATCCTTTGCCATTTGAGTAAACTGAGAAGAAATGTAGGTTTGAAAATTGAGAAAGGGCTTGAAGCAAACTTGTCTGCAAATCTTTGACAAATCTTTCATTATAGAAATTTGGAAATGTGGCTACTAATGTTAGCTAAGATGTCTTACTGACAAGCAGAACCATTTATTATCCATATTCTGTATGCAGCACTTACTGAATAAGGTGCGTGCTAGTGGTAAGAGTATTTGATAGCATTGGGAACAGCTGTGAACGTCAATCTGCTCCAGGAAGGACAGAGGAGTTTCTATTTCTAATAGTTAACTGCTCAATTGGTAGCACCTGTCTTGGGCTTCTCACTTATACTGACCCTTCAGTGGCCCACTTAATGAAAAGGGAAGGGATTCAACAGGAGTCTTCCAGGAGTTAATGAAACTACCTACACTGATGCAACCACAATTTGGGTGGCAAGCAGTAGTATAAAAAGGATAATTATATATTATCTTCAGTCTGGATGACAGGATGTTTACTAGGCTTTCTGAATTTCAGTCAATGAGTGTACACGCTTTTAACATATACGCGCTTGCTCATGCACAGTTGCTTATTGTGGCAAGTATATGGACCACAAAGCTGCTGGCTGATGCAGCTCTACTTGTACCAGGCCTTTGGGGAGAACCTCCACTTTTATGGAGAGCAAAAGCTCTTGCATTGCAGCTCCTCAAGGCCCAGCGGTTCCACCAGAGGAGAGCAGTTAAGGTTATGGACTGTTGTATAAAAGACACACCAGCTATGTGGGTAAGGAATTAGCACATACACTAACTACACAGCTCTGGTCCATTACTGGGTTTGGCTGAAGTTTGCCAGCAGATGTTAGGTTTTAAATATTTGACAGCACAGCCAGGGACACCTGTCTTTGACGTCTCGCCCTTCATTTACCCATTTAATGCAAAACTTGACCTTGTGTCCTGAATATGCCAGGAGAGATGGGCATAACCCTTTGCTTAATACAACCCTTCTCTGTAACCTGATGTTTTAATACAACCAACGCTATTTAAAACAACACAAACGTATCTCTTTATTGTCTGAGGAGAAAAATGAGCCTCTGTATAGCGCACATTTATATTCTGCAATAAAATTGGCACCTGGTACAGCAAAAAGGATATCAATGTTCACGTTACACAGCTTTACAGACTTCATGTGAATAATGGAAAAAGTATTAAATGAAAGAAGCACTGAAATTACCACTGCCGATAATTTTTTCAACAGTGCAGAACAATTTCTTGAGAAAACAAGGGGCGCTATTCATTACACTATCACATGAGCTCTGCTTTCATTTTTTTCCCCTGGAATTAGTTTTGAAAAATTCAAGGATCCCAGCTGTTTAATAATGATGTTGTTGTATTCATGCAAATCCCTCAGACCTTATGTCAACATTTAATTTTACAATAAATATAAAAATAAGACTAGTCGCATCTGTAGTCCCCTGGGTTGTAACTGGCAAATCATCTAAAACATCCCTCTCCCTTTTCCCTCCTGAACATCCTTGCTGCTTTAGAGGTAACGATAGTCAAAAGGAAAATGTTAACATTCGTGTAGTGTATTGAGAGAAGTTTATAGATATTGACAGTAGTGCTCACGAAATAGATTATATCAAAACACCAAATACATTACCTTTACCCCAGTGGTAAGCTTTTGTAAATTGAAGTCAAATATGTAATCGTTGAACTCTGCAAGAATGATAAGGCAGCATAGAAAGGACTTCAAGCACTACAGATTTAGAGAAGGAACTGTTCCCATTAACCATTTACTCTTAACGAATTTTAGAGAAAAAAATTACTTACTTACTGAACAACACTTCAAAAAGGATTTATAAATTCTGAGCTGTTTGCTTAAAGAATGCAGTATCTATAACTCCCTCTAAAAGTTTTGCCAGTGCATTGAACACAAAATAAAAAGCAAAGAGAATTTGGTTTATCATAAAAACAGGTGCTTAAATCCTAAAAGACAAGTATCTTGCAGAAGAAAACAAAGCTGCAGGGACAGAAATAGAATTGAGAAGAAATTATTCTGAAAACCTTTACAATAAAATATAGTGGTATATTAAATATATCGAATTTTAGAAACACAGCAGAGCATTTAATAGAAGTCTATACAAAAATTATTCTTCATGCAGTCCAACAGGAATTTCCCATAAGAATATATTTGCTCAAAATAGGCTACATGTTCCTCAAATGTCAACACAACAGATTGTTAGGCAGACAGTTAAAAAATCACTCCTAATTCTGAGCTTTGCAGAGTAAAGCAACACTGGTAGGACTGCCTACTTCAGTAGATGCAGAAAGGTAAAACAAGACATGCTGGAGTCAATCAGCATCCCCTATGTGGTAGCGTTAAAGAAAAACCACTTTGAAACACTAGGATTGCTGGTAGCCACCAACAGCCTAGATGAAACTCTGGTTTCACCACATCTATGAGAACCTTACTATTAATGTTCAAACGGGTCAGGACTGTACTTCATACGTAAAAAGATGACCTTCACAGTAGGTTTGAAAGGCTGTGTCTTTTAGACAGCTAGGGACCAAATGGGTGAGTAGGCTATGGGAGGGACAGCAGGGATGTTTCTTTTGGCTTGGCCCAATGTAGATTCAGCATGTGTCACAAAGCATCTTAGACTCAAAAGGCTGATGCAAAGACACGTCTGCTGTTTCAACCTAAAGCCTGTAGCAATAGTTATGCACCATTTATACAGGTGCTTTGGAGGAAGAATCTGTCCCACAAACTTCCACGTATCTCAAGCTAGCAAAGCCTTTTCTTGCTCTCTCAGCTCAAAACATCAGCACTTACCTTACAGAACATCTTTCTGTTTCTTTAAAACAACCAGTGATTTTTGCTCTTCACATTGAGAGATCCCTGTAATGACTCTAATCCGTGTACATCTCCTCTCTGGCTTCCTATTGCTTCCCCAGACGCTCCACATTCACTCTGCAGACGCTGCCCTGTGCTGTGCTCCTTTTGTCTCTTTGCGACTTCATACTCTCTTCCAGGCTGCTGCCTCCGCCTCAAGCAGTCAACCCCTTTCCACGTTTCCCTAGTGCATCCAATGACCTCATTCCCCCTCCTTCAGCTCCTCATTTTCTTCCTTCAGTTTTCTTTGTCTTCCCTTTCCACCTCTTATCGTTGCTTAAGAACACCCCACTGCCAATCTTTTCTCCTTAACAGGCCAGTATTACAAAAGCAATAAGGCTAACAAAAATCAAACAAAAAACATTTCCTAGAGAACCTTTCTTTTGTTTTCACACTTTTTTTTTCACAGAGGTATACATACACTTATAGCGGCTTTGCTTCAGATGTGATTTGTGTTGATTATTAGATGAGATGCCAAGGATAGAGGCCTTGGATTGCCTTTTATCTGTGAAATGCCAGGCATGTAAGTACGTGTTATACACGAAATAGTACTAAGACAATAATGAAGACAGCAGTTGTATCTTTGTCATATCCTCTGACTTGGAAATGCTGTGAAAGGTTTTGAATGGGATTGTGTGTGAAAGGGTAAGTTTATCTTTCCAATTCCGTGTAGCTGGTGTCCCTGAGGAAGCGCTTGATAGTAATGAAAAGCTGAATAGTTTCTCTAAAACCTTAGGGATCTTCTATCAGCCATGCCACGTGCACCCCTGTTTCGTAAGTCATCCTCTTCTTGTGTATTATTCTCTGCTCTGTTTTACTTTCAGCTTCCATCGTATTAATTACATTTAGTTCAAGTATTCTTGTCTGTGATGAGAAACCTATATAACAGGTGTATATATGTGTCTATACAGATTATATAAAGAGAGTGTGTGTGTGAGAGAGATCAGAGATATGTCTGGTTTTCAGCTGTGAGAACACTTCAAATGAAGTGTAAACGCTCTAGGCTTTGGTGGGACATTAATGACTTCCAAACAGCATCTTTAGCCCTACGCTATTGGAACATCAATTCCAGCACAGTTACTTTGGCACCTGACTAAATCCTCATATAAACTTGGGCCTAGAATGATAAACCTGATCTTGTGGATACCTCTAAGTTACTATCAAAACATGAGCAAACAATCCAGTAAGCCAATCTACTCTGGAAAAAGTATATAAGAGGAACCCAATACCCGTTAAAAAAACAACTGAAATGAACATGTTTGAGGGAAGCCTGGTAAACTTGAGTGCAATATTCCAGCCTACTTGTGTGTATTTTTGTTCTTAGTACTTAAGACTGAGAAGAGGAGAAATGGACAAGGCAATCAAAGCAGGAGCACATTTTTTTAAATGCACGCTTCATAGCTGATCTGAGACACGCAGAATTTGTTCTAGCTTTAAACAAGAGCTCATTTTGCAGGTCATTTACAGCTGTGCAAGAGGTCACAGTACCATAATTTGGCCTGGATCGTGAATGCACTGGATCACAACACAAAGATGCAGTGATACCAGCCCTTCCCTATTTTCTCCTTCATACACACAATATTTCGTGTCCATAGCCAGCAATCCCCGCAAGCCTGGCAAGGCTTGGAGATTCGTACACCTGTCCCAATTCCCAGCAATGCTCCCCAGAGCAGGTGCACAAAGTCTATGGTTTAGAAAGTCTCTTCACACCTGCGCCTCTTAACTAATGACCCTTTTTGTTTTCTCCTTTTTTGATCTCCTGAGTGTGAGCTATGATGCTGAGACAGCAGACAGGCAGGTGTAGCAACCCCAAGGAGAGGATAGAGAGGGCATGTGCCTGTGTGTGTGCCTGCCAACAAACCATTGATTTTGTCCTTTATCTTTTTGCAGGTGACTTCTCCTGGGACTAACAAAAATACTTGCATTTTTTGAAGCTTGTGATTTCACTGGAGCCTCGCACGCGTCCATGTTTCTTTGAAGCAGGAAGAACCAAAAGCCCTTTTAACCAATTCAGTTAATACTGATCCTTCTACTTGAGAAAATACTTAGTTAATCCTGATTCTAAGTATTTTCTCAAGTACTCGCACACGATGGGTACAGTGTGATGTCCACGGGTGTCAGCATGAGTACTCTCAGCTGAGCAGACCGTTATTTGGCCCATGGTCAGGAGCACTGTGGAAGGGCAGAGGAAGGCTACCCAAAGGGATCTGATAACTCTCAAATCCAGGAACTGGTCAAGCAAGCAAGCGTGTGAGGCAGACAGTATATACAGTCTATTTCATTTATTGCATACAAATAATCTCCTTTTGGATTTAGCTTTTATTACGCTTATAACCCTTCTATAAGCTAATCCTGATTTGTGGGTATGCTTTCAGTATTCAAGACTAATCTTGAGGACTAGAAATAAACAGTTCTCCTGCGTGAATTTCACTGTCGATACATCGCTTCCAGACAGAATAATGAAAAAATCCTCTTCCTTCAGTAAGGGAACTGAAGTATTTCACACAAAATACTGATGCATACCACATGATCTATAGTGTGTAACAAATACTTTTGTTTGCAAAAATACCTATATTTTCATTAAGGAAACCCATATTACAAGCAGGTACAGTGACAAAAAGCTGTTTATATCTAATAGCAATAAAAACTCCTGCTAATGTGATTTGGCTGGATACAGGTTCTGAATTCAAATGGATGTTTGTGTTCACAAATTCATTGTTGTGTGATTAATGTATAAGATCCTATGGGCAGAATAAGTCATATTTGAAATAATCTGAATGGATTCAGTTTAAAGTCATTTGCCAATAACTTGTAATCGGCATATGATCTTTAACGATGATATTGCTGAACTTTGCCCATAAACCAATAAGCAGTTTAAGAGCTACTTATATTTTATAAATTAAACATTATCTGGATAAATACATGTCAGTACAGAAGCATTTGTGTCTCGTATCTTTTCCTCGGTTTAAATGGGTTCATCCAATATCAGCTAGGTAGTGAACTTTGAAGCAGAGTCCACTGTAATAATAGTAAAGTTTAATGATGCATAGCTTTGTGAGACTGACAAATTCCCAGCCAAAGTATTGATTCCCTGAGAATTTATGAAGCACAGGCTCTATTCTATGTCATTATGGTCCATTTTTGGCTGAAAGAATCATGTAAAATAGATTTTTAAATGAGTGGTAATAGCCAGACATAAAGAAGGTATTGATGTGTGTCATGAAGGGTGAAATAGCATGCCAGGTAAAGGCATATAACAAATTGCAAACAACAGTGCTGAAACTCCTACAAATGTAAATTTGTTTTTAGTTTTAATCAAACCTTTGTTTCAGTAAGTACAAATTTTGCCATAGAACTGAAAAAAACCACCCTTTTAAAAAATGTAATTATTTACAGTTCGATTTCATGCTTCACTTTGGAATGTGTCTATAAAATGCATATCACTTACAGACATGTTAATCAATATGAATTGTGTACTACATTACAACAAAACTACATCTGAGATTATTAGGGAAAAAATCAAATGCACATAGTTCTGCTTACTTGAGCAATATGTGAAAATTAATAGCTTGAACCTCTGCAGAACTGGCTGTTAAAGGACAGGACACTTTTTTTCTTTCTTTCTTTCTTTTAGAAGAGTTTTAATAATACTATCTGAGGCATTTTCTGATAAGGTAAAACCAAATTATGGCACAGACAAAACTTGAAATAGGAATAAAATCTGAAAGAGCAGAGAAACTGACAAAAAAGATGGGGAAAGAGAAGTGTTGATTGGGTTACTGGGGCTTTACAAGAAAGTAACACTGCATTTTAATTGCATTCCAGCAACCTCTTTTTGATCTAGAAAGAGGTCACCTAGGTCTAACAATGCAAGGGACCTTCATAGTCCAGACGTAAATATATCTCCCACACACCCAGAAGCGCTCTGCGAATTAGCTAAATCCTTCTCAGAGCAGCTGCTTTTCAACAATTCAGGAGTTTATCAGCCTAATAAAAAAAAAGTAGCTGGCAGGAAAAAAGGCTGACAGTCTCAATAGGCTCTTCTGTGGCCTAGTGAGGCTGAAGAACTCTTCAAGGTCTTAGTCAACACTGAACAGAGGGCTCTGAACTGGCACACTCATCTACACCACAAACAAGCTGCAAAACCTGGAGAGAGGTCGTTCTTTACATAAATGGTTTTCCCAGGCAGAATGCAAGTGGATTCAAAGGAAGTAGGTTGAATCCAGGTGCAAGGTTAGAACAAAAGTACTTTCAGGCTCAGAGAAGCAGGGGGGAAAAAGTTCCCACCTGTAATATAATCTAATAGTAGCACTACCTACTTCACTTCCAGTTCAAATCCTTCTCTATGTTTGTATTCCATGCGTTCATTATGATTTACAAAAGAGTCCTCATCTCTCAAATGCAGTGGTTTTGTCTGAAGTCTAAATTTTCAGCTTATTTTTTCCCAATAATTTCAAGAAACAGTCTGGGCATATTGTAAACATGTATTATAGTGATTTCACTGTCTTACTTTTTTGTTATGTTTGTTATTCATTTTAAAATTAACTTTCCACAGGCCCTTTCACCTTAATTCATATCTCCCTGCCTATTACCAGTATAAGATAGATTTTTTAAAGTTGCTGTACAATAACTTTCATGTGTTAATGCACAAACACATAGTATATGTGAGCACATAATTATTGTACCTGAAACAAATCAACTTTACTAAAACAGAACTGTCCTTTTATCAACAACATTAACTGCTGAAAAGGGAAAATAAGTCTATTTAATGGCATATTAGATTCAGTAAATAAGCTATTCTACAATTACTAACTCACTTGATGTCAGGCGTCCAAAGAACCACCTTTGATCACTTACAAGGCCCCACAAAATCATATGAACTATGATAAATACCTATAATTAACAGCATGAAGTTATTTCTGACCTACAGCAAAGGGATGACATCATATACAGCAGAATTTTCAGGCTGTTTTCTTACTGGTCCATGTGGTTCATTTGGGCTTTAAGTTTTCTGGACTGATTTTCTAAACTTCATGCATGCATCTACACGTACAAAAAGAAATTTGTAGCACTGTCTTAATTTTCATGTATAATTAGTGCAATTTGCACATGCAATTCAGCTACCTTTGCAATGTTACTGTCCAGTTTTACATCTAAGTGGTCCCACAAAAAAATACTGAACACGCAAATTAAATGCATAGTTCTGAACTATTTGTATATTCCCAGATCTTTGCTGTCAGGATAGATCTAGAGTGCATTTTGTGTTATAACTAGCAAAATAAAAATCTAGTCAACGTTCCTCATATGCCCCAGTTTCACTAAGAAAGTGCTCTGGGACCTTATCCTTCCCAGGTTAAGCTAACTTGGATTTAACAATTTAGTGCACAAAAGCAGACAGTTAATACACATCAATAGTCTGTGGATGTAAAACTCCACACGTCACTTATTTCTGTGAGTGAACTCTCAGTTATTTTCATGCAAACCCAACTTCACTGGAGTTATCACAAATTCATATTTCTGTAAGTAATATAATTTAAAATCACATTTTAATGCATTAAAAATTACTTTCCTGAACAGGAAAGAAACATTAGTGATAGACTGAAAAGTACCTATGGCTAGAATGAGTAAATTTCAAATTTGAAGAAAAAACACAGCCTTTCTGAAAATCAACTGAAGGCCCCGCACAAAGAAGGTACATTGGAAAATTCCCTTGATTGCATGTATAAGTAGAGCAGTAACTTCAGCAACTTAAATAATCAGAAAAAGGGTTTAGTTTTAGGGTATCAGTAAAAAGAAACAGCTATTTAAAGATGCCAGTGTTGAAAACAAAAATCTTTACATATTCTTTGTCTCTGTAAAGCTGTCACTTTAAACATGGACTTCATCGTTAATGTAAGAAACATATTCTTTCCCCCCAAGTTTCCATTGCTCTGTATTTTATATGTGGACTTAAATGAACAGAACAGAGCTCTGAGTCACTGCACCAGAATGGCAATCTTTCAGTTTGTGCTTAGCCAGACTTTTTTGGCTGGACTGATGTAATGCAACCTCGTTCACCATGGTCTTGTCACTCAGTAGCACTGAGCGAGCAGAATGGTGTCTGAACACACTTGCTCATTGTTGTTACAGCTGGTGTTGCAAATGCAAGGCCTGAATAAAGGTTGCTTGGCAGGGAACTCCTTACTATAAAACAAATTTTGTTGAGTATGTTGGGTCACTGATTTCATACACGTTGTATTAGGTTTAGGAGAGAACAAAAATGACCTTCACTGAACAGAGCTGCTTTTAGCTGCCGCTACAAATCTAAGCCACCAAGCAAAGGCATAATTCCTATAACTGCCAAACAGAGGAATACTGTGCATCTCACAGGCACATACAGCCCTTTTTGAAGAAAGGTTTCTTTCCATCACGTTCAGAATTGCACAATATGAGCTTCAGCAGAACAATACCATGTAGTATTGTGTTTGATATATGTTTATTTCACATTTCTTGAACCTACTTTTGTGGAAATAGTGTAAAATAATGTTTCCCACAGGATACACTGTTACTGTCATGAATGGATATAAGCAAACTGCTCTCCAAAGGAAGAGCAGGTTACAGCTTACCTAACACGATTCATCACAGAGGTTAAAGGGAATGATTTCTTTCTGCATGACTATCTTTACCCTGTTATTTGTCATATATACTGCTGTCACCAAACTGGAATGCGAGATCTAGATGCTGCTATAATGGGATCTTCTTTGATTATATCACTCTAAAAACTACAGCTTAAGAAATAAACAGGAAGTACAACATAACACAGCTGATATTCTATTACATTTTAACAATGTTTAAATTATGTACAACCGTATCAAAGGACCAGTAACCTCTGTTAGGTGCTCTGAAAATGAAGATCTGTGTAGAATTTTCAGAATAAAGGATGGATAAGTCCCATATGAGACATCTAGCCAATTTTTTTTGCTATGGAGTCATAAAGTTATGGACTATAAACTCTGTCAAAAAAAAAAAAAGAAAGAAAAAAGCCGTCAAGTAACTGTAAAAGCAAAAGAGCAAATATAAAAAATAGTATCTTATAATAACAGAATCACAGAATCATGGGGTTGGAAGGGACCTCTGGAGATCATCTAGTCCAAACCCTCCTGCCAGAGCAGGGTCACCTAGAGCAGGTTACACAGGAACGTGTCCAGGTGGGTTTTGAATGTCTCCAGAGTTGGAGACTCCACCACCTCTCTGGGCAGCCTGTTCCAGTGCTCTGCCACCCACACAGTAAAGAAGTTCCTCCTCATGTTTAGGTGGAACTTCCTATGCTCAAGTCTGTGCCCATTACCTCTTGTCCTGTCCCCAGGCACCACTGAAAAGAGCCTGGCCCCATCCTCCTGACACCCACCCTTTAAGTATTTATAAGCGTTGATAAGGTCCTCCCTCAGCCGTCTTTTTTCCAGACTGAAGAGACCCAAATCCTTCAGCCTTTCTTCATAAGAGAGATGTTCCAGTCCCCTAATCATCTTGGTAGCCCTTTGCTGTACCCTCTCAAGCAGCTCCCTGTCCAAATAATAATAATCTTGGTGCAAACTTAGTCCCCCTACCAATTTGTGAAAAAAATTAACAAAATTAATTTGAAATTAATTTTTGCATATTTTCTGAAGTGTGTTGTACTAGGGCTCAGTAGTTAGGCTGAGATATCATTCATAACTTACAAATATTCAAAGGCAGATTAATTTTTATATTTTGTTGTAAATTCTCAGTATTTCTAATGTATAGAAATGTAATAGTAATAAACAATAAACTACTCAGATAAAATATTTCAGTATGTATGTATTATGTTCCAGAAAGGTACACACTTAAAGCACATATATGTGCACATATATGCATAGGTTACATAGGTACACAATAGTCTGAAATCTAGAATACTCACAAACTTCCAAGAAACCTCACAATAAAAAAATAAACTCTGATCACAACCACTTCTTTAACGTTATTTTTGTGAAATGGAGCATTCTATGTTCTCTGAAAAGTGGAACGCTTACACATGCAAGGTTCTCAATTCTGTTTCTTCACCTTCAGTTTATTACAATCGCTAATTTCTATTTTACTTATGAAGATATATTCCACATATATCATACTGTACAGAGACTATCAACTACATTCCTCCACCAATATCTGTATCTATATGTCAATACAATGGCTTTGTAATGAATGTGTTCTAGGATGTGTGTGTGTTATGGGGGGCAATTATCTTGTCAAGCATAAGACATACTGAAGAGAGAAAGAGTGCAAATTGCACTCGATAGCCTTAAAAGCAGTACTCTGCTTGTAACGTGTTACACATACCCCTGGAAATAGTCCAAAATGAACTCCTCCCTGAGGTCTGCGTTTTTTGCATGATAAGGAATAATCAGTCTCATGTTATATAAATGCAGGTGACAGCCTATGCGCTACAATAATGCAGATATAAACCAAAGTGATGATACAACCCCCTCTATTAGATGTAGATTAATGCCACTAAACATTATTTTCCAAAGGTCACGGTCTCCAGCACACTTCTGTGTTTGGCAAAGCTACATTATTGATAAAAAAGCTCCCACTCAAATATTAGAGAAGACATACTACACTGCTTGACTTGTAAATTTTTTTCTCAAAGATAATGTTATGTCAGTCTGTCTGCAAATCTAAGGCATTATTTCTGTTAAAACCCACTCAACTATCTTTAGACCGTCACCAAAATATAAATAAATCTTAACAGTGCACACACTGATAAAGTTTATTAATGACTAGAACAAGCTTTTCAAATATAACACTAAGTATATCCACTCTTTGGAAAGGATGAGTTACATAAATCACCCACCACTGCAAACAGAAGATTTTTTGTGTAGGGCTCCACCCACCATCGTCCCCTCTGTCAGATCCTTTGGCCCTGGTCAAGACTGTGACCATCCTTCCCCATAACAGTGATCTTTTGGACAAAAGACCAAAATTGTGTGTGTGCAATCTTACTGGTTACCACAATCGGCATGAAAATCCCAGTGATGTCACCATCGTCATGTATTTTTGTAATATCATAGCAAAAGATGTTAAAAGAGAGTTAAAAGGAGTCTAGTGAAATACATTTGTGGATGTTAGTCAGATGTTTTCTGAAGCGTGAGCAGTAGTATGGTGAAGGGCATGAAAATTCCCATTTGCAGAAATAACCAGTAGGAAACAAAGGAGCTGGCATCATGATTACTTGGAGGCCCGAGTCTGTATCTCCACACAGCAGTAATAAATGTCTAAATGAAGCCATTTAATCTATTAGGACCATGTTCTGCCACTGTACAATGCATAGAACTGTTAAAGGTTCAGGGAATATTTTATGAAGAACATCACTGTGAGAACATCACTTCTTAGCTGAGGTTTTAGCTGGCAAACGTGTTTAACAAACTCATTGGAGACGTACTGAATATGTATTTTTAAGTCTCCTACTGATTTTGGAGGTAAAATATTAAAATGTTTCTCTCACATTACAGCAGAATATTTGCTTACTGTTCAAGATAAACTAAGAATTTCAGTAATGATAATTCATGTTTTTTCTAAAAAAGTCATAGATACACGGATGCTGTACCCTCTTGAAAAAGCACACATATTAAACAGACAGGAAAAGCCAATTAAACTTCCAGAGTGCCATTTTTGCCAACATAAATCCCCAAGTCTCCAAGGCCTGATTCTCCTTCAGTATCTCTTTTGTACAAATTCCCAATCCCTTTATATAAAGTAATAAATGAACAGCATAACTCTAGTTTGTGATGCATAGCTCTGCTCACCATCAAGTATTATATTACCTCATCTTTTGGACTATTTCTGATCTGGGCCATTTTGGATAGCAGGATATTGGCAACTTGTCTTCTACTAAAATACACAGCAAAAACAACAGTGTATTCCCAATGGCTGAATGCCTTCAGCCTTGTCAGATGCTGTAAGAATTCACGGTGCAAGAGAGACTGAAGTCATGTCAATCTCAGTTATTCACTTCTAATCAGGCAGCTATATCTCAGTTCCCAGACTATGGTTGCCCGAGAAGCCAGCACAGTGCTCCTGCTGTTCCTGTTCCTTCATGAGCAAAGCAGAACCGGTCCCTTATCTCCACCTAGGACACTGGATATAACCAGGATCTGTACATGTCAGAGAGGAGGGCTTTAATTCTTATGTGCTGCGAACTACTGCTGTCATTTACCAGTTTAAATGCCATATTTTTGATACCTTCCTGTTCCTCATTCCTTGGAATTATAAACTTTTCTGAGGTGGTTAAGAGGCTTCTTTTTAATTCTGTGCCTTGTACATGACTACAGTTGAGAATTATGATCTTACATTGACTAGATAAGAGTGCTGCTGCCTCAGTTCAAGCCCAAGGCACGTAGTCTGATAATCCACAAACTGTAAGCAACAGGGAACTCTCAGAATTTAATTCCAGAGGTCAGTGCATACAGGCAAAATGGGCTTCGGAATCTCATCAAGGAAATATTCATGGTTACTGTTGGTTATCAGCGCTACTGCAAGTTTAATTGTTGTCAAGGCGTTCAGAATTTCTATGTGGGTGACTTTTAATTGCTGTTGCATCAGAATGAATAAACAGTTATTGGGCAAAGAACTATGATCCCATACAGACAGATATTTCTGAATTCTGCTTGAAGCATTCTGCACTGCACACCTGTATCTATGGAAGAATTAGAATTGGTTTATATTAAACACTATCAATAACCTCTTTTTGTAATCCACAGGCAATAAACAGAGTATTTGAAATGACTGAAGCTTCATCGCTTGTCCTCCACCAATACGTCTACAAGTCTGAGGTACTGTCTTCAGCAAATAACTCTGATGGGAGTGGCTGATCAAGTTCATTGTTTTAATAAATTAATTTGAACTTCAATCTGATGTTTTGCATGTGTGACATGTTCTTACGTTGACATTAAAAAAAAAAAAATTAGGTTCTGGGAGCCTGCCCATCTGCTGACTCCAATTTACTTTTTAACATTTATTTTAAAATTGTTTAAGGTATTCTCTTAACCATGTGAACTAGAATAATATGAACTAGAAATCCAAAGAATGTCAAATGCATTATACTTATAGCTTCCAATTTTTGTCAATATCATGGTGGAATGTGAAAGATTGATATAGCAACATTTTGTAAAAAGCAGAAGTGAAAGCAAAGGGTTAAGAAATACAGCTGTGAAAAAGCAAAATGAATTCCTATGAAGCTTTCTCACCCATTGCTCTTTTTTCTCTAGTTGCTCTGGCCAGATTTCTGATGAGAGAAGTCACCTTGAAGGAAATGTGAAACTTAGACTTCCTAAGGCGTATTTTCACAACCAAACTCTCTCTCCAATTGTGATGGTCTCTCAACACCTCTCTGTATACGGATATAAAGCTGGGGGAAACCGCATTTAGTCTCAAATTTAAATGAATTTATTAAAGGAATTTTAAAAGTAAAACCTGAATTTGAAAATTCAGAATGTTAGAACCTGATTTTAGCCGCCTTCTGTAAAGGTTTTAATTCAAGGATGGATGTGAAGATCCAGAAAAGAAGTTTTAAATAATTGATGGGTGTGGGATAGGACGATATTATCCAAGAGGAAGGCTTCACAGTCTGCTTTGGGAATGAGTCAGTCCAACCGAAGCCAAACAGACTACACAATCTCCACCTTAGTGACTAAGACTTCTTTGTAAATTCTGCTAGTGTTAAGTTTTCCATTGTAATTACATCTCCTCTTCAAATAAACAATATGATGCTCATCTAAAATAAATTAACCTGTTATTTCATCTAATGCATTTGAAAATGGAGTACTCGCTCTCCTTGAGGAAGCAATTGTTGCTTTACTTGAGTAGACTGTGTTTCTTCAGTGATGGCAGAGAGGAAACATTCTGCCTGCAACATCCTGGCATAGTAAAAGAAATGCAAACCTAAAGGACAACTCCCTTTTTTTTGCACCTAGGAACAATAAAACGTACTGCTGGCTGCAATGCTATTACTCCATTCCTCACAGCAGCACTGCTTAATGCCTCCTGACAATTACAAAAACAAGTCAGTCAGGATCATCCTGAACTGGATTGTGCTAACATACAGCTGAGGGTAAATCTGGCCTCGATGAGTCTCTCTTTACTCAACAGTTCACATTGTTTTTATTCAGCTTGTCCCATTTCTTGCCTAACCTCACCTGGGATTATTCCGACTCCTGTAGGCTGAGATGGAGAGAGCCACCAACATGAAAATTAGGTATTTTGGTGGGATTTTTGAATTCACTCAAATACATCCTTTCACTAAGACTATTGCCCTGGAGTCTTCCAAACTTTTCTGTATTTCCAGCATCCCTACTGCCAACATCCATTTCCAGGGCCATTAAATTAGTCATTAAAATTTGCTTTTAGCTACATGTTACTAAACAAACGCACACTGAGAACAATAAAAGACCTTTGCTTAAAAGGGCACAGGACATCAGAGGACTACAATTCTGCACATGATTTCTTTAACATTGTAGCTTTGGCCAGGAATTGAAAGTCATTTGGCTATAGTTTGAAGCCACTGGTCAGACAACACTGGCAAAACCTTTGAATTCTGTACAAATTGGATACAACTCTCATTTCCTATTCCTGTGATTGATACACCCTGTGCAAGGAAAACACAGCTAAAACATGAAATCTTTCATGGGAAGCAGTAGCTCAACTTCACATAACTTTCCTGCTGCGTATTTTTCTGGTTTTGTTGGTGGCTGTCGTTGTATGCGTGTGCGCGCACATGCACTTAATCTCTAATATTTCAGAAATTCTCTGCAATCCTCCTGGTGTGCTTCAGTGAGCATCTGGTTAAGCCATTGTAAGGTTCACCTGTGTTGTACTAACCTTGATGTGCTACACAGTCTTAGGAAGTGGAAGGCAAAACACGAACCGTCAAAACCATCAAAGGAATAGCTATTTCTATTTTATATAATTTGGAAGACAACAGAGGTAATTAAAAAAAAAAAACAACCCTACAAAATCACTTGAAACAGGCAGGAACTTTTCCTCCTCTCACAAGCCCAGAAAAGAAAAATCACCTTTGAAAGTCCTCTTTAGCAGCCTTTCATGGTTACCAGAAATTATAAATCACAGACTGCCTAGCAAACATATATAGACTTCTTTTCATAATGTCTGATTCAACGCTCTGTCATCTGGCAAATCTCCCACTGACTTCAATGCACCTTTACCTAAGCAAGGCCTGAGTAAAGACTGCAGAATACAGTGCATAAGCTTTAAAAATACACTGTGTACCTTTGAGGAGGATAATCTTTCACTCCTTATACACTCAGTGCCAAGTTGGACCTGGCACTGACAGGATTTTTGCTATTAGCAGACAATAGGGACTAGGTTAAAAATAGTGTAGCCATGAGAAAGCAATGATTCTGATTAAGTAAATTCCATTGAACTCTTTCTAGTAAGCATTATTCAGGTCATGAATGCTAATTTGTCCTGCAGGGGGCTGTGGGTAATTACCCAGAAAAACTATCAGCTTTATTGAGTTGCTACAAAATAGTATTACTGAATGGAATGCACTGTAAAGGGAGACAACCTTGATATGTGCCCATAGAACTAAACAGTCTTTTTCTGAAGGTATCATAAGCTGGACCAAAATCATAGTAACTTTACTTTGGCTTAGAATAGATTTTAGGCTACTTTTATGTTGCTATTAAATAAAATTAACATGCAAAATTATGCAGCACAGAAGTGCCACTATGACACCTAGAGCAAATTTAGCGTTCTGCATATTTAAAGTTGTGTAGAATCAGAACCATCTTAAAAAATGAAGCAAATGTGGCACATTGGCTGCATTCCAGCAGTCACATAGAACTGCTGACATTACTAAAATCTAGATAATTTAGTCCCATATGGGAATCCATACCACAATTATATTGTCCCTGTTCTGACACAGTCCTGATTTTGCACTTCTTTAAGCCTAGCTTTTTATAATTTTAATTCCCTCCACCAATAAAGCAATTTGCATTCACACAGCTTTCTTTGCTAAGTGAGAGTGAAAAAGAAATCTGTTACATGACCTTGGTCTTTTTTGCAGTTGATTACAAGGAAACAAACTCTTCAGCTAAACCGTTCTCTCATCTGTTTTTAATTGATGTAGAACGTTGCACTACAAACCATAGGAGAGAACTAAACAAGTAGCACACCATAGCAGGTGACAATTCACTTTCATTTAAAGCATGCACACGTGAGGCAAATCCTCCCGTACGGAAAGAGATGCAGTACACACACTGGAAGTTTTCCCAGGTACACACACACAATATTTGCTGCTCACCTTACTTATTAGAACTCAAGGAACTACAAAGTGTCCCCACTGAATCTTGCAGCTTTGTAAGCATTAGTCTGACTTGTTGGACTCGGTTGTACACACAGTGTAGAACCAATCTGTGCATGTTCTCCCGCCACCTGTCTAGGATTTTGGGGCATGTAGTCAGAATTCATGCTATGATCCTTCCTGCAGATGTCCAAAGATCCATTAGATTACTGCTAGAGTGACATAGTACTGCCAGGAGTGTCAGAATGAGCAGATATATCTAAAGGAATAGCAAGAATCAAGAGAGAGGGAGGATAAAAGAAGATATTTCATACAGCTCTAAATGCTGACTCTGTGCTGGAGTCAATTAAAATAATCTTACTTTTGATTTAACGCTTAAAATACATTGCCAGTCAACAAGGGCTACACCAGAGCGCTATCATGCTAGTCGCTGCACAGACAGCTGGGGTCCTCAGCCAAAGGCTGTGCAAGCAGAGGCTGATACTTCCACACAGGTTCTCTTCTGTGAGAACTGGGATCAACTACACTACCACTCGATAAATCTATGGTAATTAATACTCATTGATGATACGGCTCTTATCCTAAACATCTAATAGAAAAAATTAATTCCAGATAAATAGTTCTTTAAAAGCAGTCCAGATAGTAGTGACATGAATCAGGTTTTATTTGTTACTTATTTTGGCATTCTTAGGTACTGTGACAGAACAAAAACAGCACATGAAGGGTATGATGAAATTAAAAATTAATTTAATTTTAAAGAACAGAAAAATTATCCTCATGATTCTTCTTAATTTCTGGCAGTGCTGGTCAAGGAGCTTGTTAACATGTAAGACTGTGACAGATATAAGAGATATTTTTTAAAAGTTTCAATAAAAATTAAGAAACAAGCAGCAAAGCTTGCTTATTATTTTAATAAATGAACTGATAGTCCATTATTTGTATTTCACTTTCTCTTGTTTTCTTTCAGTTTTCACTCTCCGACTACTTTTTTGTTTCTTTCACACAGGCTCCAGATAAATACATTTCCCTTTACTCAACAGACGATTAACATTCCCACAGAACCAGCCCTGTTGAGATTGGCTACCATAATTTGTTTGAAGGATTGATTTCACGTTCAGAACATTGAAACAACAATGTTTGTCAGTAAAATAAAATATTGAACATAACTTTGAGTTGGACATGATATTAATTAATAATGTTTCTCAGTGCCTTACTTTCCATGAGAGGTATGGGGTTTGGGTGAAAGATCAAAATGTAACTCTATACATTTTGCTGGAAAAGGCTCATTTTTGTTCTAAGTACTTGAACGTAGGTGGTTAAGTTTGCCATTCTATATTTTCACATTTGATTTTAAAATAAACTTTACTATTACTTATTTTGAGAATATTGTATTTTCCTGCTTTATTTTGGCAAAGAATAAACAATAGTTTCATTCTCACAGTGAACTGTTTTAAAAGTGTCCCGAATAAACTCAACAGCTATGAATAAAGACAACTAATAAATTGTGAAGCTAAAGCGTTCTAATGTACTAAAAAGGTAATTCATGGAAGCATTTTTTCATTCTTTTTGCACTTCGACAATAATAGGATTGAACAACAAAACTCCACCCTGAGTTGTTGTGATTATTGGTAATTCTCACTTTTCAGTGTCACTAAAACACATACGCAACCAGAGTATTTCAGCTGCCAGTTTTTCTGCTATCATTGTATTTTTTTTTAAATCAATATGATCAAAAAGGCACGTCCACCTCAGATTTATATTCTTCAAGGTATCAGATTGCATCTTCTTGTGGTTCTTGTTTAAGAGAAAATGAATACTGTATGTATTAATGAGAAATCTCAGCTACGAAGAGTGTGAACAAAGGTGTTTTCAACATTAGTTAGCCCCTCTCTTTCTAGAAAGTTTCCCAATAAGCTTTTTACTTACTTGCAGTACATATGAATTTCCCTCTGTTTTCAGCTGACAGATAGGTGCTCCTAAATGCAATTATCACTGTGTATTTTGTCTTCACATTAACATTAATTTCCCAGACAAAGATAACACTGCCAAAGTACATAAAATTGTTGTTGCTATTAGGTCATTAGTCCCTACCTTGTGCTCAGTCTAAAAAAGGCAGGAAGCATTAATCTGAGTGTATTCCATGGGATTGTTGTTCATTTTAAGGAAAAGGTTAAAAGAAACCTTTTATTTCAATAGGGGCATTAACATAAAGAAAATATACACACACTTACAGCAACCCCAACAAACTCTAAAATTCTGTTTCTTTCTTCAGGCTGTGAAAGACTGAGAGCCATTTCTCATCATTCCTGAACGTGCTCTGTTGTAGAAAGAGCCTAACAAGGATTAAAAAGGCCGTCCTATGCATGCACTTTGCTAAATCCCTGCATGCCATTCTAGGGTGACTGTACTGTCTGAACAAGTTCTCCCTGTTTGCATGTAAGAAATAGCTGGCTCAAACAATTCATCTGATCAGTGAGGCTCAGCCAGAGAGTGTGCCAGTCCAACTATATGCAGCCTAATACTCTTTCCATGAATGACGGTTAAAAAGGGCTTTCTTGCTTGAATGACCCTCCATAGGATGTGGAAATAGGCTCAGCTGGGGAAAGGAGGCACGGAAGGAGGAAAACCAGCACTAAGCATTACCGCTTAGGTCCTGCTGGCTACCTGCCTTTTACTACAGTGCAAGAAGACAGATTTACAGTAAATTCATATAAAACTGTCTGTCAAAAAGCTATTCATTCTGTATCTGTTACAATGCAGTTATCTAAATGGGGCAGGAGGTCAATGTAATTGCACGATGGCAATAGGATAGGAAAAGAAATGCACTGGGGGGGGGGGGGGGAATCCTTTCTTCCTCTTATGAACTCCCCCCTCCTCCCCGTGCATTTTTCATTTCAGCAATTTTCTGTGAAACAGAGACAACATACATGGAGCAGAGCAAGGGGCTGGATGATGCTAGAGGATGAAGCATTAGCACCGGGCAGAAGGAAAGGTGCCATTCTGCTATGTGTTAGAATTATTCAGTGCAGTGTGTTCACCAGTCCTTGTTTCAAAAATTTACATACAGTCATCTACTTCTCATGTGTTTAATCCTCTTGAAAGATTAAGATACGGAAGTGTCATAAGTGGTCTGCTAAGTATCATAACCAAAATACAGCTTGGACAATAATTATTCCACTAAGGCAGAGCGGAGAGAGAGAGGTCTTTTACCATAAGACTTACTTTTTGCATAAACTGTAGATGGATAAGAACTTCACACTACAGATACAATAAGCACACTGTACATATATACTGGTCCAACTGGATTAAATACATAACAAATACAGATTAACTCCACTGAGCTCAATCATTATTATCAGTATATTCAAGAGACTCTAGTTATTCACATCAAGATTTGAAACTAATTGTAAACTAATTTGGTTTTATATTTCACATGAATATCTCACCTTCTAAAGGTTGTATCAGTAACAGACATAGTAGTAGGAAAAAAATGAGGCAACCCTGTTTACTATAAACGAGGTGAAATGAAGACTATCTCAGTAAGAGTTTCCCTGTATTGCTCTGCCAGTGAACTCATTGCTTGGCTGGAGAGATACTCATCTGTGAAAGTAGAAGTTTAACAAGTCTTCCAAACCAACCAGCCTCTAACCCATCTTCCTTTGAAAAGACAGAGTAAGCCTGAAGATTATGAAGCTTACACAGAGAAAGCAGATTTCTGATTATTTCAGGCCAGGTACAAAGCAGGCAGCTGTAATGTGAATTCCCCATTACTGTACCACTGAATGTATTTCTGCTTTCCCACTGGAATCTCTTCGCAGTGACAAATGACTCACTCTTCATGCTTACTCAATTCTGACCTCACCTGAACACATCAATTGCAGAAAATACTGCAAAGCTTTCCTAGTTTTGTGATGTGGTCAAATTTCAGACAGCTCAACTGTCTTCACTTAAAAGAAGAGGTGATGACGTTCAGAGACCTGAAAGGCAAGTGACAGATGCTTTATCCAGCAAGACACCCTGCCCTTGGAGTAAGTGTATTGTGATTTGCCCATTCTATGAATTACGCTACATCCTCTGTGCCTGTTTTAATAATCTGACAATTGTGCAAAGTGATCCGGATATTACTTCACGATGTTTTAGTGAGGGGTTTTTCTTCAGTTTATAGAGAGTTTTTTCAGTCTGTCTAGTGCTGAAATTTCTATTCCAAGTTTCATGTAGAAGTAAGAGATACACATGTGCATAATATTACTTATTCTTAACCTGTCAGCATCAATGAGGCATACTGTACCTGGCCTTTCCACAAACCCAGAGAATGCTAATTCACTAGAAAAAGTTCACTAAAGAAATTTCCACAGTTTTTTTATTTCTCTTCCTTTCTATAGTCAGGCTCCCACCTCCAGACATGCATGAGACATACATTTGTGAAAGAAATATGTGGCAGCTCAAGGCTTGAAAGAGCCATGGAAAAATTCAAATCAATCTCTGGATGCGTTAGCTGCCAAGGAGGTCTATGTTGTTGTGAGATGGTACCTTAGGACTCCCACAATCCTCAGGTTCTGGGAGATGGGCTTCCTGTGGACTACTTGTTGGAAAATCCTATTGCCACTGTTATTAGATGTCCCGTTAGAATTAAGGAGTCCTTGTTTTATAGTGATTAAAGAATAGAAATCTTAATTTCTCCATGTGTGTGATCTGCCAACAATCACACAAGCCCACACTATCTGCTCTGGTCACTGTAGGAACCTCAGGAGGTTGCTGGGTCCAGATGGCTCAGTTTATCACAGTACACTACTGAGTCTCTTAAAGGAGCTACATACCATCTGGGCAGATTTAAAGCCAAAAGGAAATATGCTGGATCCTATGGAAACAGGTCTCTTGCACACCACCCTAGTAGTCTTTCTCTGTCATCTACCTGTTCCTCTGACTGAGGTATGGGTAACACACCTAATGGGGAGGTGCAATTACCACATCATAGTGAAATGAAGATACTAATAACACATGACCCACCTAATACAATTCCTCTTCTGATTTCACTGTTTCTCTTCTATTAATCACTTTTGATAACTGATTAAGAGAGAACACAGCAAAAGAAGAGACATGAGACTGGTCTCTTTCCCTGCCAGGAAGTACAGAACATTTGCAACTTTGTGGAAGTGTAAGTAGGTGATGTTTTTTTGTGCATATGTATACATATACATCTATTTACAAATTTAAATGACAGTGACAATACTAAATTAACATCATCAATTACTGTTTCACTTTTGCAGCATGTTTGCTACCACCTCAAAAGCGCTGTAGCTTGGACGGCTGCATTTTTCTCCAGCATAGCCAGAAAGCCTACTGAGTCAATCTCATCTGTGCTAGAATCATGAGCAAGCAGACCTTAAATACACACGCAATCGGCTTCAAAATTTTGTGAATCACTTTATATATTTTTAAACCCTACCTTCTCATAATCTAAGTAGCTAAGAAGTATGTGATCAATCATTCTAACAAATAATTTTATTCAACATTGTATAAAATGCACAGCACAGGCTCATGTGATCGTGCATGTGAATCACAGCATTTATACTGCCTAAGGCACATGAAGACCAAGGAGCAGCCTAGACCCAGCTGATTAAGCTGTAGTGCAAAACAACGCCTCAGTAGTCATAGGTATGACAGCCAACAGTGGTTTATTGGACCAAGGAGTATAACATTGTAATTTACTTCTTTAATACGTGTCATGTTCTCTCTTATTGTTTCCCCTTATAGAGTGAAATATGTAGGTAAGAGATCGCTGCATAGTTTCATGTGTTATGTCCCTCCAAAATTAGAGAGTAACAAACTGTCTTTATTAGCCAGTACATTTGGTATAGTGCCATAAATCACCTGAAGTGCAGGTTAGCATCTAGAGGTTTAAAAAGTCAAGAAAAACGAAAAGACTTCATGTATCTGCCTAAAGCGATTTTAGAGCTACAGTACCGCTAGACAAAATACTACGCTTCCTAGCCCTGCCTATTTTATTGTATGTTTCTAGCCATTATTTTTTTGCTTATTGATAGGAAACCCATGATTTATAGAGTCTGGCTCAAGGCAGATATTTAAAAGATCTTATTTTTTTTCTTCCCAAAACATAGTAATATGGGCCGAAACTATTTTTTTGTGCTTGCCTTTCTTTCAAAACTGGAATTTATAGCCTTCTTCCAGAAGAACAAAGTATTGGTCACAGACAATTTGTAAGAAATAGCTTGCTTGTTTATGAAGCAAACACATGTAAAACTGATGAAATTATTAATGTCACAGTGTTAACTTTCTTCTCATAAATATAGTTTAACAGTGCTGACATCGCAATTACAGTCAAACGTTCCGGCTCTTTGCTTATTTGCTCAATCTGTCAGTCCACCATGGGGGGAGACAAATTGTGGTGAACATTTGACAATGCACAAAAGAGATATAAGACTATTCTGATTAAATCTTGGTGAAAGATTAAATGACTGTGAATACTTGCCAGATTTTTCAGACATGACATTTTTAACCAATGCTACTAAAATATTGTGCTCACCACAGGTTTAAAAACATTTAGGGTAAAAATAGTGTATGTAGCTCACAGACCAGTCAGTTGTTATGTTTCAGAACTGACAGATTAATAGCTGCATTCATACTGTATGTCTCAGTAATGTGAATTATGTATTTTACTGGATCAAAACCTATAGTATAGCTCATCCATACTCAGATGGCAAACTTCAAATGAATGAATCCTCTGACAAAACTTTCTTATTGACATCAGAGCAAGAACATCACAGATTTGACTCTATGTTACCGAGAAGAAAAAAAAAAGGTAATAAACTACTTTCAAATTCAATCATCCACGTAAAAGGACTATAACCCAGGCAAATTTTGAATACGCTAACTCCATACATTTCAGAATCAGACAATTTTTAAGAAACAGAGCTGTGATCTCCATGACTTTAAAATGCATGCATGGTAAGATTTCTACTGACTTCACCTGTGTAGGACTGGGTCCTTACTACAGATTTTGGCACATAATCATAGAAACAGGTAATGTGGAACATGTGAGTTAAAACTACTTTTTTACATTCCTATGGGTGATTAAAGGTCTTGACTGTCCTCCATACAAAAACATACAATAAAAGGAAGGGCCAGACTGCTTAATATGGTTTTTACTGGGAATCCATTTAACTTTGGCATTGAAGTTGGTAGATTCTAAAATGTATTTTGTTCTAATACATATTGTATTCATATATCGGACTATAAAAAAATATTATTCTACTTTTAGTCCCAATATCAGAAAAAAACCATATAAAATTTAATGTTTCTTAATCAAGGAACTGTAAGTGAGGATGCCAAACGTAGAGGCAATAATGCACCAAACTCCCCATTTCTAGAATTATATTCTGCATTTATAATGCAAAACACATACTGAAACCTGTTCATCTACACTGTTTTTATATCAGCTGAGGATTTGGTCTTAAATGTCTATTCTAATAAGACTTTTTTCTTTCAAACTGATATTTTTATGAAAGAATAAGACCCAAATAGACATTTTGCACCTTTCATTTACAATTGATGAGACACGTATTGAAACTGAAACACATAAATGACACATTTCAGAAGTCTCAAATAGACATATGTTTACCTTCTGAGCGAATGAGAGTATTGTATTTGCTTTCTGTTTCATTAGATCTGAAGGCTGAAAAGAAGTCTCATATGCTCACAATGAAAACATATTTTGATTTATGATTTGCCAGATTTCAGTGATGACTTCTTTCAAAAGAGAGAGGAATTCTCTGTATGGGTCTCATAAAATATTTAGATAGCGTAGAACAAAACCAGAGAACTAAAAAAAATGCAATTCTCACAGCTTACAGAAAAAAATGAAATTGAAAAATTCTTAAAGAGCTATTTCTTCAGTATTCTGCTTTTACATGCACTAAAGGCAACCTAAAACTAATAGGAAAAGGTGAGCTGGGGAAAACCTAGAAATTAGGACCTTTCTGTTGACATTATCCTGGTTAGATAATTTGAAATTGTAACAACTGTCTGCCCCAACAAACTGTTATTACTTACATTTCCCTGTGCATTCGTTTCAAATTTGCAATATGTAGAATTTTTTAGTTTAATTTTTATATGTAAAAATCTACATGATTATATACTTTTCAGATGTGATAAATGAATGATTAAGTAGTGATTTTTAAGTTCACCTTCCAGCAAATACTTAAAATACACATAAATTCAGTAGAGCGAGCAATTTCAATCAAAGTCAACGTGTCTGGCAGAGCAGTGTGTAAAATGCTAACCTTACAAAAGATCCGGTAAATTTACTGCCCAATCCTGACCTTAATATCTTCAGTGGTAAAACCCCAGCCGATAGCGGTAAGAACAGAATCAGGCCCCTACAGCTTAGGTTTCTAAGGTTTTCTCCCCCTTCCTTCCCCCTCCTTCTACAACAGCTTGAATTCCTGTATTCTGATTAAGATAGATGGACTATTTGCATCCTATCCATATTCATAATCCTCCTTTTCAGTGTCAACCCAAAATACCGCATTTGTTGCCCAGGCAGACACATGCAATGTCTTCAGAAGGTTTTGCATAGATGGATAAGGACACATCCCTTTTCAAATTTTGCAGAATAGGTAGCCACTAGGTGAATTCATGCTGTTAAAGTGCTAAGAGACCAGAACAAAAACCATGTCTTTTGTGCGTGACAGAAACTGTAATTAATGATTTCTCCCCTTTTTGCTAAAGAGAAAAGGGAGATGTGCTGTTGACAGGCATTTTATTAATGGTTTCTGCCATCTTAGTATACATAAAAGGCATTATTGGTTGCAGTGCTAGTTTAAAAGATTTTTTTTTTTTTTTTGAGGAAACGCTGAAGATGTTTCATGGATGAAAAATGAAGGCAGTCTGTCCACTGCCACTGAAAGTTTGGGTTTCAATAATAAAATTGAAACTATTGTGACAGTTCCTATTGTATCCTTTAACCATCTGCCTCCTGCTGGCACAATCAATGATGGCATCTGCAGGGACATGGTCACTCTTACCTAGTTTCTCTCTTAGTTCAGCAACAAAACCTGTCAATACCATGTCTCATGGCTGTTTTTCTAAGGAGATTTATCAGCCATCTAGGTGTTGGTACTTACTTTAGTGACTGTTGGTCTGTTGTATTGGGAACCAGTAGGAGATAAATATTCAGCCTGGCACACAAGAAATTAGACATGCGTTTTCCCGTTGCAACAATGGCAGCTGACTGCCTAATCCAGAGGCCAGAGCAGTGATGATTTACTCTTAGACCTTGCCTATCCTATGGGATTAAAGTGAATGCGAATAACAAAATATCACATTACTTTCTGAACTATATTAAGTAGGAGAATGTGACAATCCTGCATGCAGTTCGTGAATTTGTGCTTATTTTCCTTGGAAAAAAAAAAAAATTTTAAATATCCCAAGCGAAAAAGCTGAAAATAAGAGGCCAAATCCTAATTCCATATAAATGAAAGGCAGCAGCTTGACTGTTCAGATAGCGCTATGCTCATTTACACTGGCTAATGGGCTTCCCATTGCTTATGGACAGACAAGAAAACAGCCATTTGTCTAGGTTAGTACTCCTTCTGCAACACTTTGAGAAAATGTTTTGCTTTGCCACTGATTTGTGAACAACTTAATAACTTCTGTGAAACAACAAGGAAGCAGACATTTACCACATGCGTTCACAATAATGCAATCAGAAAACATGTCGGGGAAGGGATTTACATCAGTTTGCACACTCCTCTCCAGACAGAAACAACCAAGTAGCAAAAGGTTCTCCCTATATTTTAAGATATCAGCAAACCTTCAATAATTTTAAGCACAGAACGTTTTTGTGACTAGTCAGCTCAGCGTTACAAGTGACAAGAGCGTTAAAGATAGCTGTTTTAGTTAGTTAATAAAATATCCATCCCTTCTCTAAGCAAACGTGTGGTTCTTTTAGTTCAGTTTTTCAAACTTCATTTCTAAAAGTCCTGGAAAATCTATGTTTTGGGAGGCAGCTGGAAATGCAATGTTTGCACACTGATCTATACTAGCAGCCATTCATTTTCTCTGGGAATTTTTATGTAAGCTCCCTTATTGGGAATATGCTAATGACATCCGCCATGATTACTGATTTTCTTTGAATCGTTATTCCTCTGTGGGCAAAGCAATCAGAAAGGGAGAACAGGAGATTTACTTCTTGCTTGTGTGCCTTCTTCAACCATCTGCTCTATCCTGATTCATTTGAATAAGATCTGCAGTTTTAGATTCTTTACTCTGGCATTCTGAAGCATTTTAAAGCTTAAAAGGAGTTAATAGTTATCTATCAGTGTCACAAACGTGGTACTGCGATGCATTCTAAGAGCAAGTTTGCCTTCCAATGGTTTACAGGGCCAGATTAATTTTATTAAAGTAAAAAATTACAATGTTCTTTAACAGCTTCATTATTTCAGACAAGTCTTTTGTGAGCACATTTATTATTTGGAGCATGGAGTATAAAAGCTGAAAGAAAGGGAACTAATTTATAAAGCAAGAACGTTTTAAAAATGGAAATTGTTAATCTACTCCCCCCCATACATGGAAAAAATAGAGGGCAAAACTGTGATCAATTTAATGAAAATACAACCTTGTAAAATACACTGCAGTTACTGAATTCTTGAACCTGTTCTTTTACCTGGGTGGATTTCTGAAGTACATTTACACAAGGTCATTTTTATTTTAACAAAGGTGCTATTTAGCTGTATCAAAATTCAATTAAATTGTTCTCTGAAATGAAGTACTGGCCTCATATAACAAGTTTCCCATGCACAGTGATAATGATGTGCATGCTTTATTTTTTTTTAATAGGATGCCAGTTTTCTGCTGTTTTATACGTACACGCCTGGTTTAAAACAGCACTGCTAATTGCCAAAAGACCATTTTGCACAACAGTAACGGAATATAAGCAAGAAGACGACATCCTAGCCAGACAGAACTAAGCACAGACGAATGCAGGCAGCATTTAGAGAACTGTATTGAATACTTAAGCGTAGTCTTTTCACAAGCAAGTAACCTTTGAAATATTAAGGAAAATTAGTGTTTGGAAATCAAAAACTTCTTTACTATACTTATTTCAGAAATGCTGTTAATGAACACAAAAAGAGAGCCTCTCTGATCAGTCCTGTAAATTAGTTCATAATGCCTATAGAGACCCTTCTAAAAAAGTAGAGACAATCTTCAGATTAGTACACAATATATAACCATCTCCAAAGCACAAGATGACCGATTTTGTTACTGTTAAAACCAGAAACTTAAACTAATGCAAAATTATTATTAAAGCGGAACAGTTTGTCAGTTCCTTTGGTGTGGCCACAGATGTTAAAACCTCTGCCTACCATTTCTACTAATATTTTTTTAAAATCATCTTTTCTGGCAGCCCCTGTTGATTAGCGTTCTGATTGCTCCTTATCTTTTTTAAAATAGAATGACAATACAAAAGACTGAAATGGCAGTGACCTCCCTGCTAGAATTAGTTATCGGGTGCTACTTTCTATCAACTAACTTCAGCTCCTTTCAGAGCTCTCAGAAAGAGAGCTGCAACTTTTGTAAAGAAAGAGTAGTTATTTGAGAAAGGGTTTGCCTGTTCTCATTC
Source organism: Chroicocephalus ridibundus (assembly GCF_963924245.1). Lineage (NCBI taxonomy): Eukaryota > Metazoa > Chordata > Aves > Charadriiformes > Laridae > Chroicocephalus > Chroicocephalus ridibundus. The sequence goes on along the minus strand of NC_086291.1, from coordinate 15,223,537 downwards.
AAACAAAGGGAACTTACAAACACACTTTGTGTTTGCTTTTAATTAGAGGTGCAACTAAACTAAACCATAAATTACAGGGCTCACTGCATTTGTGACTTGGTTATCCTGGAGATTAGAAACGGCGACCACAGTTTCTTTTGGTTTAAAGATGCATCAATCTTTGAAATTCCCTATTCCCTGGAAATCCAGATTTAATTTTTATGGTGTTTTTTTATAATCAACGTCAATGTGTTTCCCTGAATTTCAAGGATTGGTCTTGACCTTATTTTTACTTTGATGTATTGTACAAAGCAAGCAGTTCTGAGAAATGTGAATAAAAATAGAAAAGCAGAATTCTATCTTAATAATTCATAAGACAAAATTCTTAACACCAAATTAAAGATAGGCAGGTAGCCAATGAAATACAGAGGAGAAGAAATCATAGAAACAGCAGTGCTATTTTTCATAACAACATAGACACCTCACGATTTTGCTGGTCAAGGATACTACACATAAAACACATATAGTGCAATATTAAAGCCTTTTAATTGAGAAACATTTTCTCTTGTCTTGCATTTGTATTTCTCTTTCTTCCTAATGAAAGCATACTTTATTGCTGAAACTTTGTGCAATACAGCTTGCTTATTTTATGGTTAAAGCCACTTACCACATGAAGCTCTGGCTCTTTAAGTACACAGCCTCACAGCGTAGTAGGAATATTTTAATCTCTTCCTCAATGTGTCTCTGTAGTCTTAACCATTTTTAGCCTCTTTATTTCTACTAAAAAACCCCAACAACCTGATTACCTATCCAAGCAAGAAGTTTCTGAAGAACAGAGCATCAAATGCTAGGCCCTCTTGAAATGTGGGGGAGGTAGTATGTTTATTCTTGACAGAGAATTGCAGAATATCTCCAACTGAAAGGTACAGTAATAACACCAGTTAATACGTCCAGCCCACTCCCATATTAACAGCCAGGAAATCCAGGAAGGTCTGTGAATCACATTTAACCTTGTTAAAAATACCACATCTTGACTTCTGCAATGACAACTGTACAGAGTTCAGCTTTGGGGTACCTGAGTGGAAATATTAGGTCTCTATAGGTTGCCTTACAACAAAGTCAGTGTACGTCAAACTTTTGTCCCTTGTTAAAATATTCAAGTCATATATGAATACATCATTTGTTGTAGGCACTTACATAGTCCTAATTACATTAATGTTTGAGAGCATCAAGATTTTTACAATTATTAACTCAAGCATATGAAATGCCAGTGATGATGAGACTTCAGATTTTTTTTTAATGCAATTTTGCTGCATATCTATTATATAATTTACCTAAACAAATGAAACAAAAAAAAAAAAAGGCAAAAAATTGTGACTCTAGACCTGAACTGCTAGTGAATTGTGCTGATCCTGAGAATTTCTTTCAAGCAATCGACACGTACTAGCAATTTCTTGTTACTAGAATTTTTCTCTCTCGAATTCAAGGTAGGCACATGAAAGGGATTTTCCGTTAATGAAGAATGCAAAACAACAAGGAAAAAAAGACCACCAAAAGAAGCATCAGAAAACAATCAGATAAACTATCTTAGAATCCCCAAATGAGATCTAGATATATTTTCCCTTGGAATCTCTCCACAAATATATATTTGGATAATGTAGAATAATGTCCCTGTGCCCAGTTTAAAATAGCATGTACTACAGCTTACATTTTCCCATGTATTCTTTAACATTCAGAGAACTATTTTTCTAAGTGTCAAAAAAAAAAAAAAGATAACACCATCATGAGTAAACATTGTAATAATTAAGTTTCATTTAAGTTTTCTTATATCAGGCTAAGCCACTGTCACAGCTGCATTTATATTTCTTTTCAGAATGCACTGTATTTCTCATCTGTGATACAAAATGGAAAAAGGATTTCCTTTCATTTGCATATGATGTTATTTGGAACTGTTAATCTATCATGTAGACACAGTCAAACGCACCTTGTAATTAACACAAACCAAATTCATTGCACTTAGGTAGGATGCTAGTTGATGTACACACAAGACAATTGTTCATACAGCCTGCTCGGGAAGTTGAAAGCCTCTCATTTAATGCATACAACAAACCTAATGTGATTTGTAAAGAGGCAGTTTTTTTTCAAATAATCTGAAGAATGGAAGGGGGGAAAAAAAGACAGGAATAAAATTCTTGTTTTACAATGCTTTAAAATAAATGTCTCCCAGACAACATAACACATACATTTTTTTATATTAAAAAAAGTGGTGAACTGGTGACAAAAATAAGACTTAATGCAGAATCTTTTGAATGGTTTCATAATTTGGGTCCAGTTCCAGAGAAGATGAAAATTTTCTCAGATTATATTCTTGGGAACTGCAGGACCCACAACCCGGTCATTTTTCTGACAACGGGCATATTTTCTGCATGATATATATATATACACTATGCTTTTAAATTCCTGACAACTCTCAGCACTGAGATTTTCTGGTTTATGGAGCTATAGGGATGTTTCCATAGAATTAATTTACGTAATATGCAGTTAAGGGCAAAGATTTTCTCCTCATGACATTCAAAGAAACAGTTTCAGTAATTCAGTTAAGTTGAATCGATGGAAGTTATACCTTTGTGTATGTTACGGGCAGTCATTGACTGAGAAAGGAAACTGACTTTGGGAGTAGTAGACAGATGTCAGGATAGCTGACAGCTTGAAGACACAGAGAACACCAGATTCAATGTGTACATTTGTGGCAAACACTTCAGTCCAGCAAAAAAAAGGCCACATAGCACAAACTTGATTAGACTTCTGTAAGAAAGCACAATCCGGTATGGAGTGAAGGTAATGAAAATTGGCTCTTTGTGCCTCTGCCATCAAAATTTAGCAAACATCTTGCAATCTCTACAATATATTCTTGCAAATCTCTATGCTGACTATACAAAAAAAATCTCACATCATAAATACTGCGGTTAGCTACAGCAAAACCTATTTAAATAGCTTAGGCAGTTGATGCATTCGAAATACCAGCCGTGCTATCTATGCTCAAAATACCTTTAAATCTAAACAATAAGGGACAAAGGAGCAGAAACCAAAATGCTGCAGGAAAAGATGACTGAATTAATCGTTAGCTATCACTCCTATAGATTAATACACTGATCAATAAGCTTTTGTTAACTACTAAGGAAATGGTTTGTATTTTCTCGAGTCATACACCAGTGTAAAAACAAGGACGAGGAGGAGCCTCAACCAAGCTTTGTATGTGAGTTAATTAAGCTTTTGGAGTAATTGTCCTCTCATAAACCTCAATAGATTTCTCTCAGTTTCTCTCTCAGATACTGAATTCCCTAAGGATTTTAATTTCCTTCTTCAGTTCCTAATTACTGTACTCCACTCAGGTTCCGGTTATCTTGTTTTCCCTCTCTGAGTGCTGTTTTACTCCTTTCAGCTCCTTACTCCTCCTCCTTAGGATCTAGTTTCCCCATTCAAGCTGTTTTACCACGTTATTCTGGGGAGTCATTTAGTATCTCTCTCTTTTTTTTTTTTTTTTTTTTTTTTTAGGTACTGATGAAAATCCTTCACTATTACTAGCAGACCAGATTTGGGGGTAAAAATAGAACACTGTTCTCAGCACTCTGCATTAGCCAGTCTTTCCCCCCCCACCCCAACATCAATTCAGCCGTATTTCTGTGCTAGCTAGCTTATGCTTTGGGGTTATTTCACTAAGAAACAAGCCCATCTGCTTACAACATTTTAAAAACAACATTACTTTAGGTGGAAATGCACAGACCTAAGATCTGCAGACTGCATGAGCATATAAAACTACAGTCTAATTTATCTTTCTCCAGAATGACTTGAATGCTTCCCCCAAAACAAAGACCAGAATCAACAACAAACAAAAGCAACAAAAAGAAAGCAAAAACAAACTCTCCAGCCAGCCTGCAATTTCTTTTCAAGAATGGTACACTTTATATCATCTTGTCTCAAAACACACTGGCTAAGAAAGTTTAATTTTATGCAAGTATGTAGTCTTGCTCAAAAACATCCCAGCAAACGCTGTTTATGGAATAAAAGAACACTATACCTTTTATGGTACAAAAATCAAAGGTGGCTCTTCCTGCTACTGGTTTTACTCAGCAGTAAAGAGAAAACCTTGCAAGTGTTGTTTACACAGTACTAAATCCTTGTAAAGTCATACTGAAACAAGTCTGCTATCTGACCTAGCCCTTAGGGCTACTTAAACACCTGTGGATTTATAGAGTTCAGATGTCTACAAGGTCTGTGCTGAAGTTCATTTCCAAACCTGTGCCCCATGTGAAGTGCTTTGTTGGCACAGTTAAGCCATTACTACTTGTTTCTGGTTTGTAAGGCAATCACATTAAGAAACAGAAAGAGTTCAGAATTAAGAATACTTATCTTTATACACAGACTGTAAATGCGCATAATGGCTAAATACTCAACATATACGTTTTTAATTGGAGAAGCTTAGCTTCACTAAGAGCAAAACAATGCAGGGAAAGAGAGGAGTTATTCTCAACTGTATACATGTAACTAACTCCCCAGCAGAACATATAAACGTAAAACACATAACAGAACATCGAGTTTAAGTAGAGCACGCTTTACACTAAGACAGTAAGCATTATCAGAGAAAACACAAACAACTTATCTCTCAGAAAATAAATTCTCCTGCACCCCAGATCACAGTGAAAATAGCATAATAAAATCCATGAGCAGAAGAATACGATAGAACGTGTTCTAAACTTTTTAAAAATTTAATTAGTTGGAAGGCTTACTAGTTAAATCCGTGTCCCACAGAAATCCATATTCCTGACTTGAACAGGACCAAGATCACATTGTCCAGTGGGTTTAAATATAGTACACACTAAGTACTATGAATCTCCAAAAATCAAAGGTGTTTGCTTTCAATTTAATTCTTGCAAAATCATCATGCGTTAAAGTTTAGAATTAAGGCTGTATTATTATTCTGTGGCTCAATTATACCCATTTTCTTCCAATTCTTTACTACTGTGTGTATGCTCAACAAGCTAGAAGAGAAAAATAATGGCAATTATATGCTTTCAGTGCATTTCTTATAACTCTGTCCACCACAACTGGTAAATTTCAGGTTTTCTGTGAGGCCTCTGAAGGTTTCAGAAATACACGGCCTCACTTAGATGAGGCAGAATGGCAGCAACCGTTTAGAAGCCTGCACTGCCCCAGAACCTATGGGAGCATTTGGCCCAGCTCAGCTGCAGTGTACATTGACGACTCATGGTTTTATTGAGATTCCACGATACTCACTATTTTTCAGAGCCTCAATTTCTTAAAATATCAGCTTAGGAAAAGCTCGAAAATATGATCCTTGTATATCCTAAAAGTTCATAAAACTGAAAGCAAATAATAATAAAAAAAGGAATACAGCTTCCCCCCCCCCCCCCCCCCCCCAGTTCTTTAATTTCATGATTTTTAAGCCAATCTCATAATGTGCCACCTTAATTTGCTAATGCTGGGACTGGTAAGATTGCTTCCTGGAGCTCTGAGCAAATGCACGCTGAGAAAGAGCTTCAGGAAAGCATGCAGTTCGTGATCTTTTTTTTTTTTTTTTTTTAACTACTAAGCTAGCTTCACTACACGAAAGAAAGCAAAAGCAGCAATTGTCTTACTGTCATCCCACATCTCTGCGATGGCTTTAGGGAGGTTTGTGCTGCCAATACAGAGCAACGAACAGCGGCTGCACATAGCTAAACCAAAGCTGGTTCTCACACAGGGGGGACAAGGGACTTATCTCCGTGCCCATTCCTTGTTTAGTGCTGTACTAACCTAGAGCACAACTGCGTATCTTCACGTATTTCATCTGAGCCACTACTGCAGCTGATTAGAGTTCATGTTTGTACACTGGTGAATTAAGAGTTACATAAACGCTCAATGCTCTTAAAATCAGTCTCACAAAACCCTCCGAACTCGTGGAATGCAAATTCCAAATTGGATCCCTCTTTAAAGAGCAGAATAATAAAAACAGCCATTACAAATTTACCCCTTCTTTCCCTTTTACGTTCTGCTCAGTATGGCTTTCAGTAGGTAGGTGTCTATAATAAACCACTGCCATGCCTGGCCTCTTGTGGATCTATCCTGTTTACGCATTGCTAAATCTTTTTTATTGCTTCTGACAATATGTTGTTTCATACCTTTATATCTGTACTTATATTGGTTTTATTGTTGGGTTATCATTGTGGTGCTGAATTACACTGAAAAACGCATATCTGTTTGTCTGATAGGGTTTGGCTCACACCAACATTTTGATGATCATAGTCTTTTTTTTACCACTTATTTTATATGCAGATACACGGTTACTGTGTACCAAACATACCAGAATGTAATAATTTCCATCAGTGCTATTACAAGGTAAGGAAAAACCGACACTTTCTGGCAAAAGCAAGAGATGACACAGCCAACGCAAATTATTTATCTCAATTTTTCTCCATGCTGAGTCCTTGAGGTCTAAGGATGAATTAAGTGCCTAGCAACTAACAGACAGTCCACACTACTATCCCTTTCTTGTCTGTCTTTACGTGGAGAACTGGGCCCTCACCAGGAAATATCTCTTATCCCCACTTAATAAGAAGATCCTCATTTATCACCAATTGTCAATCCATGCAGACCTCTCCATCCAATCCTATGTATTAGCCATTCTCAGAAAGACTTACTGCTGTGTGCTACATAGGGAGAGTCAAAATATGCGAAAACTCCAAGCAACTCTTATTCACGCAACTATTTATGCAGCCAAAGGTTATAAAATACCTTTGTTCTGACAGCTGCTGGGAGATGTAAAAGTAGCACCAATTCAGGGAACAAGATGAATCTAACTAATCTTCTGTTTGGAAATTTGGGAGAAACTCAGAATTGCAATCTACAGCTTTTTACTAATAGCAGAAAACCAAGGCAATATGGAGGCAAGGAGACGCAGATCAGTCAAGTCCCGCATACTGAACATAAGATTCATGCGCTTGACTGCCTGAAACTCCCTGTACATACACCTTCATCACATGCATTTACTAATGAGTGCAGAGCCTTCCCCTGTGCTCTGCACCTTCATGTACCAAATCAGCATGTGGGGTCATGCACCAGAATGCAGAAGCCAGGGGCTCAAAGACAAAAAAATCCTCATCCTGTGTCACAGGTGTCTGTGAGTGCCCATACCCAACCTCTCAAAGGCTAGAGCAGCAGGGTTAATTTGAGAGCCCTGGGGGTAGCTCAGTCTCAGGCCAGGGATAGTCAGGGTAGTCAGTGACAAGACAGAGGAAACTGCTGAAGTGGGATTTGGGGTATTAAGGTGGGAAGGCAACAGTGAAAGCTCCAGAAAGGGCTTTTAAAGTATGTGGAATAGAGACAGTCCATTTACTTCATATCTACTTGGCAGGTAGCACAAGGAATCTCCCTGTGGCACTACAGCAAAATGGTTTTACGTTGCTGGATATGATAGTGGTGTGAGGCCATAGCAGTAGCTGCTGAAGAGCAGAGAGGAAAAAGGAAGGGTAATGAGTCTGAATTAAGATGAATAGAGCAGTGGACAATTAGCTAGTTTGTCAAAGGAACAAACAATCATTAAAGGAAGCCTTTCACAATGTAAAACCATTTGTATAAGGGATGCAGTAAAGGGGACATCAATATTGCAGGACTGCAATTGAGCTTGATCTTATTCCTAATAAGGCTGATTCTCAAAACCTCAGCAAAATAATCGGTTATTTCCCACCTTCAGTGGGAATGCAGCACTAGATCTTTGATTAAACTTCATTCCTAGTATTTGGTTTGCTGGGAAAAAAATGGTCTTCCGAATCATTAGAGTACTCTGATGGGACAATTTGTTTCTTCTGTTTGAAATATTTCCTACTGCAATAAACTGCTGAATGTAAAAGCTAAAATACAGATTTTTCAGAGAGCTAGAGAGTTATTTTTAGGTTTTCAAATATTAAGACAAAATGGCATCATTTTGTATCTAAGTCTGAATTTTAATGAGCAGCTCTATTGATAATCACTGAACATCTATATTTATAGAAAAATGGAATATCATAAATACAGGATTGTGCCATTATCTACATATGTTGCATTTCTCCATACATACAGAAATCAGAGTTTAATTTCTATAGCAATGGAAATATGGCAATTTACACCAGAACTATTAGTCAGAATGTAAAATTAGATCTAAGGCAGTATGTTGGCTCAGTTTTTAAAAGTTGGATCTAGCTAAATTTTTCTCCTGTATGCGTTCTTTTCTGCCCCACTGGAAGAAGAGAGGCACAATTTTATGCTCACTCTGTAAAGTCATTATAGAATGTTTTTACACATCTAATGCCATTTATTGTGGTGGAGTATTACTTGTGACCTAGGTCTTAAACAGCATTAAAATGCACAGCAGCAAATCAGGAAAGTCCAGTAAAAATTTGATAGAAATTTTGTTAATATGAGTTTTACTTCTAACGGTTATGTTGGTATCTGTTAAGGATTAGTAAAAATATTGAAAGGAAAAAAGACTAGCAACCATGATTTTTGATTCCTACTCTATAACGAAACGAAACATTATTTTTAATTATGAGTTTGATAAGTATCCAAGTTTCCCTAACTAAATATACAATAGCTGCTCTCTCGAGATGGAATCTCTCTAATTTGGTTGATTCTATAACTAAGTTGTGAATACAGGTACATATTCAAAAGAAGAAAGCTTTACACAGTAATGTAGGAATTTTGAAAATAGAAAAGTTGATGTGCAAATTCTTAATCCATTTGCTTAACACTGTACTCATTTTGGCACACACTTTAAAAAGCAGAAAATGTATCAATTAAGCCGTATGCCTTCAGATCTTAACGGTGTGAATATAAACAAATAAGCACATAGAAATAGAGTATAATGGACACAGCTAAAAATGTTGGAAGCTGGGTTTCTAGACATGTTTCTATAAGCATAAGTACTTTGAGATTGTTACACAAAATATAAATGCATACCATTGTCCTTATTCAGAGTGGAATGTAAAATCAAGAAAAATGAAATGTCTTTTTTCCTCCGAAACATGTTAGTGTTAATAAAAGAATTAAAAAAAAAAACAACTTGTAAAAACCGGACTCCTTCTCCAAACATATGCACAAAGTTCATAGTTTTGCTATTTATCTAAATTGAAGCTTAAAGTGTTTTTGTTTTCTTTTAAACTTCAAACTTTAGTGACTGTGGGAAAAAATTTATACACTGCCCAGCATATTCTTTTAGGTGCATATTTTCTAGCATTGTTATTAATAATAATAATATAAAAAAGTGTAGCAGATCAAACCAGAAGGAGCCTTGAATATATTTGCTGGGAATTGCCTCAGGCTAAACACCAGGGACATGAAACAAACTGTTCTTATCACCTTTTTCCAAACACAGCGATTTAAATTTACAATGAAAGTGCCAGCACCAGCTGCACTTTAAGAAAGCACCACATGTCTTGATGAGCTCCAAGAAAATGGAAAAAAGCCCAGTTCAAGTTGGAGGTGTCATCTTCCTCTAGCCAGCTGGGTGACACAAAGCTGAAAGCGATGAAGTGCTAATTAGAGGTTGATGAACAGAATCTCAGAGTGGAAACTTGTCGAAATAGCCTCTACTGAATCATAGCCTTATAAGTCTGCCCTTATCTCCCCATACAGAGACAGAGCACTGTCAAAGCCAGAAAAAGGCAGTCTGAATCCAAATATCTATATGGTTAGGTTACATGTTTTATCTCATACCATATGTCCACATTATCTTTGAGTTATTTAAGAATTACCTTATTTTTTTAATGCAGATATATCTTTTCCATAGTTAGTTCTCTTAGAATGTCTAGACGCTATTGCAGAAGGAGCAATCAGATATATATATTTTTTTTTTTTAAAAAAGATGCCTTTTATAACTAATTCCCATAAGGAAAAAAATCTTCCAATGCTAAGTGAGAGTAAGCAAATAGTGATTTCTTAATGAGACATATGAATAAGACTACACAAATGAAAAATGAGTAAATGCACTGAGATTAAAAAAAAAGATCATGCTTAGGAATCAGTCTAAGTTTAGAATTGCTCTTCTCTAAAAAGAAAGGCGGTGGGGGGAGGCTTTAGCTGGCAGGTGAGTTTGGTGCTTTTTTGTTCTTTTAAAATAATGTTGATGTTGAAGTGCTGGCTTTTTTTTGGTGAGTTGTTCTAATTGGACCGAAAGCAGAAATGTTTAGCAGTGCTGACAGGCAAGTACAGGCAGGGCGGTTTCACTTCTAGAAACAGCAGGAGCTACTGCTCACACAGCAACAGCAGGTGCTCCAAGCTGGGCTGGCAGGACACTGGGAGGTAACTACAGCATTTTCACAAATATGTGTCTCTCGCTCTTCCCTCCTCCACCCCACATTTCCCCCTTTCTTCCACCTTATCTATTCATCCTAACTATTGCTATCCTTACTGAGCAAATGTTAGCGTCACTACATCCCTCCGGGTCCTGAATCAGCAAAGCCCTTACGCGCATGTTACTGGCTTCAGTGGGAGACAAATATGTGCTGAATATTAAGAGCAAATTCAAAGGTTCTGTTTATTCTGGGTGACAAAATCCAATTAATAAGAATAAAAATCTGAAGGTAGAGAGGAGACTTGAAACCATTCCCACACTAATGCAGATACATGACACTGCAGCAACAACTATTCTACGTACTATGCTAGAGCCACATATATTTGGGTCATTATTTTGGCATCAGAATATCTTATCTGGCACTTTTAGAAGCTTTTTCAAATTCCACTGCATTGACACCCAGGAACTAACTGACTTTATGACAAATACTTGTTTCTTATTAATATCAGGCATTTTGTAAACTGTATGTAGTAAAATTATCATCTTCTGAGCATCATGTAGTTTGTGGGATAAAATATCACCAGGACTACATTTCATCAATAACTGAGTAATTCTGGAACATCTTTCAGCCCATATGCTAACAAGTCCAGCAAAAACAAGCTACATAGAGCTGAAGCATTCACAAAAGCCCTTCCCCTTGTGCTCTACATTTTTTTCTCGGGAGATGTTACACATTTCCGTGCAATTTATGCGAGCTAACATAACGTATTTTTTAACATAACCTGAGTGTATTAAGATCTAAAATATCAAAGTTACAGACCTCTGTTGACATAAACAAAAAAGAAAAAGAAAACTTCAGAAGTTAGTCACAACTTTAAAAAAATGAAGCCCTTGCCCTGAAAAGCACAGAATTTACAAATAAAAATCCATGATCATTCTATGTAAACAGTGTGGGTTTTACAAAATCATACTTTAAATATTTAATACTTTATAAAATAGGAATTACACTTTCACATCTGTAATTTCAGTCAGTGTTTTGTTGTGTTAGCCTATTGCTTCAAAATCCTAGTTCAAATTAATTGTTGTCTCAAAAAAAAAAAAAGAATCCATGCTCTTTTGAAAATGTCAACTCCCATTAAACCAGCTCTCCAAAATAATGATGTTCATCTGATTTTTCCCTCTTTGATTAGGCTTGTATAATTCTGTATTATCTTGGTAGCTTTGATGCCAAACAAGATTAAATTGTCATGTACAGTATATTAAATTTATAATCTGAATAAAAAAATCACTTATAAGGCACTCAGAATCAGTATCTAGGGACACAGCTACTACATTTACATAATTTACACCACTGACATGCCATTATTTCCTAATTATTTATGGCCAATTATCAATTGCTGGTCAATGCTTGGAATCAGTCACTATAATTATTTCCCTACGGCCTCTTGTTTAGATGTAACAGAGACAGTTTTACCAAGCCTCAGCACGGCACCAACATATGCATTTCCTCTGCAAAGTGATACTATTTTTTGCTGTCTTACACGTGGTTTTTCTTCAGCATGAGAAAAAAAAAATATTTCAGCTACAAACTCTACAAGTTTTAAAGCAGCATTTTGTTGCTTCTGACATGCATTCAAAATTCCTGTACAAAACGCTCAGAGAGGATTCCCCAGAAAGAGGAAAAAAAAAAAAAAGGAGGAAAAAAACCCTACCAAAACTGATGTAGTAGGAGAATTCTGTTCAACAATAACGTGATCTTATTGTCTATCCTCCTCTTTTCCATTTATTTTCAGCACATTTTCATCTTTTCCTTTTGTATTTTATAAAAATGGATGAAATAATAGCTGATTTCTGCCCTCATATCTAGATTTCACTTCCACTCAAATCAGCCCTAAAGCATGCAAACAAAAATCTGCATTTGAATTCCTAATGATTCCTCCTATTGTCTCATTGCTGCTACAACCTGTCAATCACTACTGAAAAGTGCTAATCACTCCCAGAAATCCCAGTCTCACAGACAAAAGTACCAGTCACCACAAAAATAATACCAATTGGTCATGGATGGAAGGCAAATCTCACTAGGGATCTAACTGCACAATGGAGTTTATTAAGTCCATTTTGCTATAGTCTAGCTCTGCTAGCAGCATCCAACGGTTCCAGACTTTAATTTCAAAGTCAGCTAAAATCCACCAAAGTAACTTATATTCATTAGCTAGGCTTTAACTGAACTGCTGTGAAATCTCTTGGCTGCAAGGGCCTTTAGTAGAAGTGGCAGCTTTCATTTTCAATTTAAGGAAAATAGATCTAGTCAGATGTCAGGTACTTCGTTCTTAATCAGTTTGCTTTTTACATACACTTAGTTCTTTACAAAGTTGTCTCTTTAACTAATTGTATACATCTTTGACTAATAACACACATGAAAGAAGATCTTGCAGTCAATACTCCGTACCTGACCAGTTCCCCTCTGTTACAGCATTCAACTTTATTAGAAAGAAGTAGCAAGGATGAGTACATACCATGCATCATAAAGCACTGTTGCCTCAGGTCACAGAAACTGTATTTTATATTACAAAGGGGAAGATAGCTAATTCAGTAGTCTTGACATCTAAACTACTGTATCCTAAAAAACACCTTTTTTTAAGCCTCAGTGCAGATTGCACTGTTTGCATTTAAAACTATAAACACAGACTGTGTTTTCCTGTTACATCAACTAAATACTTAAGTATGTTTGATCTTAATAAACTATAATTAAGCAATATACAGTAATTACCTTTTAGAAATCCCTATAGTGATTATTACCTCTGGAGTTGACTAGAGGAGGCTAAGAATGTGCAATAATTGATTTCTATTGGTTACCTGCATTCTACTTCCTATTTCTTAGAGAAGCAAGATCTTTTGAATTGGATGAAACTTCTCCTTAGATAAGCAAGGTTCATCTGCCTTAAAGTAGACACTACTGCAATCGGGAGCTTCTAGCAAAGTTGCTTTTGGGGCTATGATTACTGATTATTGCAATGGAAGGACCACCCCAGAAAAAAGTATGATACTTACATTAAAAATTTTGCAAAGAGGCATAATTTGCATATGGCTTAGTGCAACGTGCGTCTCCCTGCTTGGTGTGGTTGGATTTCCGGAGGGTTACGGCCTGCGATTCTGAATGCTTCTTGCTTGAACAAGGAACCCACAGCTTCCAGCCTTAGTAGCCTTTGAGTGCTCCTGTAGTGCACTTGGTGCCCATAGTGCTGGAGAAGTGCTTGTTTTATATCTTTACTTTTTTACTCAATATTCAACACCTGAAAAGCCTTTTTTTTTTTCTTTGTTCCCCCTTTTAAACAGTTTTTGCATTTTAGGTGACTTTCTTACAGTTAAAACAAATAGCAAGCTTCAGCACAGTGACTGCAAAGCAGCATATAGCTCCAAAACACAGGTCCATCAATATACTTCTTGCATGACTACAATGCCCATTCTTTTGGATTTCTGATTTTAATACAAGTAATAATGCAGCTCAAACGACTGCACACATGGTGAATCAGGAGGGGAAGCAAGCTTGCACTCTGTGATACAAGCCACTCTAGGCACATTAATTCAGAAGTACATTAATCCACAGTGCCACCTAGCCACCTGTGTATATTTAGTTTAAATGTGACAAAAAGAAAAGCCTTCTAAACTGTAAAAACTGTTAACCTTCTCCCCTTCCCTTCCCGTTGCTGGATGTAGATGGAGTAGAATAATAATAATAAAAAAAAAATAGCCCGACGTGTTTATAGCAACTGTTACTGACCTAAAGGAAACCTGCAAAGCATTGCTACAACTCTGTCTTACGCTGGTATTACTCCAAACAACACAAACTGGGATATTAGGTGCACTGAATTAAAATGAAGCTTTCTATAAACACCTGCTTTGTCATAGAAAACTTGTTTCCCTGAAACACGGAACCTTTTTCCTTCTCTTCTCTTTTTCCTTCTTTTCAGCTCTAGCCCCTTAGAACTAAATTAGATTTTACATTATGTTTATGTTGCAAGAACTTTTTAAAGCTTCAGCAAGTATCTAATTTATTTTAGGCCTTATTGTTGCAAAAATAATAAAGTCAGGCTAGCAGATATTAAAAGACATCCCCCAAATATACATCTAATAGATATTCTCAACCAGTAATATTCCCACAGCAATTTTAACGCATACCCTGAGTACACCAAACCTCTTCGACAGAATGCTCAAAGCACCATGTAGTTGCCAGCTCAAGGTGTGACAGAAAGGAGTTGCTTTAAAACTTCTTTCTCCTTTGACAGAAACTGCACAGTATTCACTGAGTACCTTCTACAATTTGCACAGGAAAGACAACAAAGTATGAGAACTGAAACGTCCCCAACAGCTACCCAAAGCAAAGCCTGAGGGTGGGGTCTGTTCCACCCAGCGAGAGGCAGAAAGCGCCGAACTTTCTGCTTCCTGGCCATATTTGTACCTCTTCCAGGCAGGACAGAGTTTTGTTGAACATTAACTTACATATCACAATTTAGCGTGTGACACAGTGGGTTGAGGGTACACTTGGAAGCCCTCCCAACCACACAGGGGTTTGGCAGACAGGCATTCCCCTTTGCAGGCTCCAGGTGAGCTCCGTGGTGTTTGGAGGCTGAATAAGGCAAGTTGACCTGAGAACTGAGCAAGGTGCCCCAAAAGCCTGGAGAGACCTTTCTGTCCCCCTCATGTAGCAGTCTCCATCCAGCCTCTTTGTATGTTAGCACTGATAAGATGTATGAACATGATTTCAGGGCAAAAGGTTTATTTAAAAATAATTCCAGTTAACGACATTTATTTAAAATCCTGCTAAGACCTAGCAGGTAACATTTGCAAAAAATCTGCACTTTCAAAGAGTATCTTTAAGGAAGCTGAATAAAGGAAATCACCTAGGTCCCCATTCCTGTAAAATCTGCCATCAGTCTCTAACCAATGCAAAAAAATTCCTGCTGTAGGCTCTCTGCCTGACCGGCTTCCCATGCCTTCTGGCCCATGCCTCAGCTCTGTTTCCCTATTACCCTTACTCATAGCTTCATCATTTCCCAGGTTTTTGCAACTGCTGTTGTCCCAGCTTTACCATTAGAAGGAAATGGTACCTTCTCTCTGTACTCACCACCTACCTCTTGCCCTCGCTTTAATTCTTTCCAGCTTCCAGGCCTCCACATTTTGCCTCAGGTCTCCCACACCCACAACAATGCTGAGACCTCTGACTTCGCCCATCAGGCTAAAGAAGAGCCAATAGGGCAGTCTACTCCAAAAATGCCTCAGAAGGTAATTCTAAACATTACCCTGTATGCATCTAGTTAAACCTCTGTGCAGAGATGGCACAGAGAAAAAGCCTTAGGTGGAAGAAAAAAAGAAAAACCAGAAAAGAAACCTTTAAGATATAAGTTTTCCCACTTCTATACAGAGAATTTTTCATCCTTATTCAATTTCCTATGAGTAGAACCAGTGATCCTTCCCTGCTTTTAAAGAAAGCAAGCAGATTAAAAAAAAAAGGGGGGGGGGGGCACAAAAAGAACACGCTTAATATAGGGGGAGAAAAAAAAAGCCCCAAAGAGCAAAAGACAGAGAGATAGGTTGTTTCTGGCACAGGATAAAATAAACAGTTCTTACTTCACAGTTCTTGTGAGTAAAATGGCCAGTTTCCAGTCTCCTCCTTGATACCGGACCTAGGCTGGTGCAGAGGACTTGCAGACACTATTTCTTCCATGTCTTTTTTGTTTGTTTGTTTTTATTCTTTGACGATTCCTTCGTTAACCTCTTCCTTTCTTAACACAAGGTACATATGTAAATATATGCTCATGCTCCTTTCTTTCCTTACTTCCTGACCCTTCACTGGCATCTTTTTCCTGTTAAACACTTGCTCCTTACAACAATATAAACCTGAACTAATAGCCCCAAATATACTAAATACATTGACAAGAAAATAATAATAATAAAAAAAAGAGGTTTAACTGGTAAAAATTAAAGCACACACAGTAAGAGGACTTAAAAAAAAAATCATTATTTGAAAATTAAATTTTAGAGGCAAACCTTCAGCCCCACCAACTTCACGACAAATTCCACTGTCTACCACCGGCTTGATCAATACAGGGTATGGACTATTTCAAAAGATCCTGCCTGGTTTTGGTGGAAATTAAAAAGTTAAAATTATGGGTTTCCTTTGCATCCTAGTTTCACCCTTCCCAATGGAGTTCCTGTCCTTTCTACGTAACTTCAATACTGATATTTCATATCAAAGTAAATCTAGCGGGCAAGATGATGACTGACACCTGATCCAAGACAATGGGGTAAGGACCCAGTGCCTCGTAGCCTTGTGCTTTGACAGGCTTTTTCTCCTGGTGACTGCTAGCCATTGTTTGATAACTACAGACTTCCCTTCCCACAGACCTTTCTGAACTCCGCTGTCTTTGAACAACACACGAAATGCGAAGGAAAGTATTTACCAGCCAGTAATTACAAGCCACCCCTCATGTAAAGGTAAACGGTAATGAGGAATGTGCAAAGAATAGCCAGCACTGTCAAAAGAAAAAAAAAAAAGCAAGCTTGTAAAACGTAAAGCCATACAAAATGCCTTATAGACTTATCCTGCAGTAACTGTATCAATTAACCATGCTAAAAGCCCTAACTCAGATGGGCACTGCACACAGCATGTCTGCCAGTGTTTTATTATCAAGTCCATTATGATGAGTTCTTGTCCTAGACAAAAGGAGAACAGAAAAAGAATTCAGGCTGACAAATTAGACTTGAAATCAGTTTCATTTACATAACGACTGGAAGTTCATTAATAACAGAGTTTTAATTATTCATGCTCTTGTTTCACTAGATACAGCAGTTTTCCCCCTGCTGTGCTGGATGTCTGGATTAGCTAAAATGAACCATAGCAAACTGATAGACTGCCCAGATTTCTTAAGTTCTTTGCTGCTTTCAAACTACCAAGGAGAGCACTTGGGGGTGGAGAAGTAGGAGAGGGCAGGGGGAGGGGAAGAAACCCTTTCCTTTAGCTAATGTTATAACATAATAATGAAGGAGATATTTGAATTCTGCTTTGGGTGTAAACTTCGATTTGATGAGAACTCAGCCTCAAAATCCAAGGTATAAGAAAAAGTTTGAGAAACAATCTGAAATTTTGTATCAATTTGCCAACTTCTAGTTCCTTACTTAGATCACGTTAGGTCAGTACACTGGATATCTGTGTTGAGCAGAGAGCATTTCTAGAGAATAACCACATTTCAGTGTCTCAAAGAATTATTTAGCATCTACAGTAAAATCATGGTGATTCCATAAATTTAGTTTTCTCCCATTTCTTCCAGGGCGTTTTGCTTTGTATGTGTTAGGAGTTAGCTTAATTTTTAATTATAAAGTGGAATAAAGAAGGTCAGAAGCTAATATATCTTCTACGGGAAAAATTATATTACTAGGATCTTTGTAAAAAAATTGATCAAAATGCAACAATGAATGGACAGCTTTATCTTATAAGGATAAGTTTTTCCCATCACAGCATCTAACAAGTAACTCCCATTGACTTCAACATATCCTGCAGTGAAAGAATAGGACCCGTGGATTTTACATGACTATTTGCTATTCAGTGAAACCTGAGGGCCCTACACTCCCCGCTGCAGGATGCATGTAATACCCATTGAAATCAATGGGAATTACTCTTATGTCCTGCAGCACAACCAGGCCTCACAGCTACATGTCGTGAACTATGAACACTGGCAGGTGGACAAAGTGAGGGATATATTTGAAGAATGATGCTTACTAAAAAGCTGTAAGTTATACTTCAAAATCCTTCTTTTTTCTCATAGCAGGTAACTAAGGCATGAGACCATGTTACTTTTCTTCCAAACCCTGAAGTTTTCTGAAAACAAAACAACGAATGGAATACAAACATTTTGTGTAGAAGTGAAAGCAAACAAGTGATCTCTTAAGCTTTTACTGTTCAGTGTTTGCTTTTTGCTGGAACATCAGTAGTTTTTTTGCTTGCTTTTTCTCCATCCTTGAAAAATTAATAATACAGCTAGAAAAAAAAAAAAGATGAAAAAAAGTCTTAAGAGGACAGAAAGGCAGAGATTCAATAGACAACTGGATCATGTTTGTTCTGACACTTTTTTAGGAGCCCTTTGTACTATGTTACTGGGGGGGGAGCAGGGCGGGGAGAAGAGGAGAGTTTTTCCCTTTGTTTATATTTGAATTCAGGTAAGGTAACAACTGTTCAGACATCTATTTTTTGTAAATATATTGCATCTTCCAGTTCTGTTTATTGGTAGACCGTGTGTGCAACTTGCATATCATGTCCATAATAAATGTCACTGAATGTGCACATTTTTTTTTTAATGGAAGCCAATTCTAAATTTCTAAATTAAGAGAAAGGAAAAATACCAGGCTGGAAATCATTACATTTAGACTACATTCCAGCTGTATCACTGTTGCTCATCAAATAGCCTACCTGTTTACCCTGGGCCAAACCATAAAAACCTCAGCCATGCTGATGGCTGAGGAATATATTTGTATATAATTATTCATAGAAATTGTTCTACATGGCTGGAAAAAAATTCTGGGAGTCACTGTTCACCACTGTGAATACGCAGTGCATAGACCGACCTTGTATTTTCCGGCCCTCTCCCTGGGTATAAGGCAACAGCATTTCCCTGACTGATCGGTTTACTCCACGAATACATTCCTCAGTCAGGTTATAGTGATGAACACAGTAAAAATCTGAAATGAAAAGAGCCGCTAGATTCCTGTTTGAGAAGATTTGTTTGATGTGGACAATTTCCTGTCAGTCTGAGAGTGACAACAGAAACATAATAAAGGCGTGAGGGGTGTATGGATGCATTAACCGTGTAATGTGTTTTCGATTGGACTTTGCGAGAATAATGTGAGTTTCTTACAGCCAGCTCCAAATTTAAGTTGCTCATAAAGAAGCCAGTACTAAGCTGACAGACTTGATAGGGTCTAGTGCAAAAAGAGATCTGGTTACCGCGGAGGCTTTGCGTGGACAGAGATCTCCCCAGAAATTTGTCAAAAAGTGACCAAGGTTATTCCAGCCTAGTCTATGAATACATTTCATTCTTATTCTCACCATGTTCCCTGGCACATGATGTCTCTCACATTCCTACAGGAGATCCCATGTTTCTAACTGTTCTAATCTTTTAGGAAGCATACCAGGCAGTTCCTATTGCACAGATGGCATGCAGTGCCTGACTGAACTAGCAGACTTGGTGCTGTCTCAATGCCTTTTACTGGCAAGAACTGATTGAGTAGCCCTGATTGATACTCTTAGTACTAGCTGGACAATCTGCCTTGCTATGTTTAATCCACAGACCATGTGGCTGTTGGGAGACACTTTTTTTAACAGCTTTTTAACAATTTACAAGGGCAGCTTTTTTGAGAAATTATCTTTCCTGCTTTTAACATGTTGCTGTCTCTACACATCCTTCGTCTATCACCGGATTTTCTAAAAAAACCCATTCCTTGTATGTCAGTGTGGTTTATTTTCAGTTGTGTTTAAGTCTCAGAATATAACTCAGCAGTGCAAAATCCTGAAGAATAACTTAGTGAAAAAGTGTCACAAATGCAGTCACAAAAAAATATGGACACAAATATCACCTCCTTGTCATTGACAGATCACTGTCATCGACAGTTGTTGAAAAACCTAACAAGAGATAGAAGCTTTAAACAACACATTACAGCAAAATTAAACAGACTGAAGGACTCCCAGATTGCTGTTCTGGACCACGTTTTCAAATATTCTAAATTCAAACCTAGCCAAGACTTGACTGTCTGAGCCTTAAGTTTACAAATAGAGCCCCTAATTTTTACATAAGAAATGAAAGATTAAAATTGTCTCTCTTGGATCACTTTTTTTGGAAAAGAGTAACCTACAGCACACGTTTTTGAACTTGTCAGACCTAATAGTTTTCTTTAAATCAAGTCAGAAACTCAATCCCATTTGGCCCACTGCACAGTATGCAATGCCGTGAACATGCGTTTTCCACACAGCTAATAGAATTACGTACTGCCTCTTCTTTAAGGAAGATACTTAGGTGGAGAGGAAGAAACAAAAGTAAGTTGTTTTTCCGATCTAATCTTTGTTATCTCCATTTTCCATATTTACAGTCCTCATGGTCTTACCTGCTCTCACCAGGTAATTTCCAGTTATTCACTAGTTTCCCTTTAGCCTCAATAAGGAAGTCTTCAAGTAAGGTTAGCGCAGAAGATTAAGACTGCATTAAGATTAAGTCTGAAATGTTCTGCTACCAATTAGCCCTCTAGTATTTCTGTAAGCCTTGAATTTTTGATGCGATCAATGACACCAAGTGGAGCCATCTTCTGTGAAGTGGTTATTAAAGATATAAAAATCAATACAAAGATGATACTTGGAAATCTATATCAAAAGATAATGAATCACCATGAGAGCCAGCTAAGAAGGAATGTCAGCAAACCAAACAGAAGGTTTGTGCATAACAAATTATTTGATGCCAGTAGAGTTTAAGCTAAATTTTGCATGAGACAGAAGTCTTCAGGCAACACTTACGATACATTTGCATGGCAAGGTTTTAATGAGATGAAGACACAAGACCAACCATGCACAGGGCTTTTTGTGCATTAAAGAGAGACAGAAGGAGTGAGAGATGATTGAGACATATGGGATTAAGACAATAATGCTATAATTTGACTTTAATGACAAAACAGCATCAAAAACTTTCTCTGTCAGTAATCCTCATTCAATTTCTTTTAAATGAAACATTATTTGCCTGCACCTTAAGTGCTGATTGTTATTGGAGTTGTGTATTGGAGCTTCACAGGATACTCCAAATTTAATTTGAACTAGGGATTGATTTAGTTGGCTTCAAAGCCAGGTTTTCCTTTCCAAAATTGAACTAGTGCATGACTTTGCAAGTTCATTTGGGTTTACTGCTTGACACAATTGTATGAGACTTTACAGCATTTATGGTACGTTTTGCCCTGCTGATCTCTTGTTCACTCACATGTACAGACACACATACAGACAGAACTATTAAAACAAACACTCTTGCGGCGCCCCCCCCCCCCCCCTTTTCCCTGGGAGATAACATTCCTCACTAAAAGCTACTGATTTAAAAGACTCACACAGTTCAAATCCATATTGTATGAAAAACATCATCACTTTGAACTGCTAATATATCAATTAGAAGGCTCTTAGAGCATTTTACTATCATTAGTTACGCTGTAACTTTTCTGAAAGATGAGAAGAGCATGTTCTCATTTTGCAGATCACTCATTTTACTAAGGGATGTAAAAAACCAAACAAACTAACATTCAGATACAACAAGGTCTCTGGCAATTTGACTTTTCTTCAGTTGTGGGACATTTACCAGCTAATTGCCTATCTTGTCTATTTAAACTATGAGATCTTTGGGACACAGCTAGATTCCTATGATTGAGTCTCAACCAGGGTCTCCGAGCACTAATGGAATTCAAATGAATAATATTAATGAAAATCAGATAATAGTATCCCATAGGAAGTCTAGAAGATCCAGAATGACTGCAAGTCCTATAATGCCTCTTATTCTGCTGTAGTGACAAAGCCAGTCTTACCCCAACATTCATATAGCTTTATTCTACCTTTTTTTTTTGAACATCATTTTTTTTCTGTACAAACTGAATATATTCCTTCTGAGACTCCATATTCCCTTTCAAAGGCCATTTGCTCTTATTCAGTAGGATTAGAGCACTTCGAACACACCTGTTGTGGTACAACAACAAATGCTTCTGTTTCCTCGTTTTTCCTAGGCACACATAGCTTTCACATTTGCAGCTGGTAAATAGAAACACTCACAGATAATCATGCTCACAATCACAGCTTATTGTGCTTTTAACAGGACACTAAATGCTAGCCCGTTATTCTTTGTTAATCAGTAATTGTCTGTTGGTTGCCAGCCACTAGATTTTTTTTTTTTTTTAATTTTTTAGTGTGCGATTTCTCACCTATGCCAAGCCTCCTCTCCAAATCAAGAGACTAAAAGGCAACAGCAGTTCAGCTCCTCAACATGGTACGTGCATACCTACAAAGGCTGAATCATTTGAGGGTTGGCCCTTTGTCCTGTAAGCAAGTATAATACCAAAACATTACAGCAACCCTACTATTATCTGCTAGAGATTGGCTGGCAAGTTAGTGAATCAGCCATCTAGTTGCAGCGCAAAGCTACTTCAAAACTAAATAGAGAAATAAAGAAGAGCCGTGACATACTTTGTGTAGTTTTCACCAGTCATTGCAGTTTTGACTTAATTTGTTTCCCTCCCTCTTTGCATCTTGAATCTTTGAAGGCAAATGAACCATTCGGTGTCATAAAACAAGGAGAACTAGAACAGCCTTCAGTAAAAACAAAAACTAACGGAAAAAGCAGATCTTTTGCAGGCAACATTTCACATGGCTCAAAACGTCTTTGCCGCGGTTTAAATTCTGCAGCCTTGCGATTGTTCTGACACCTCTTTATTGTTCCTTTTAAGTGCAAATGCCTAGGTAGCATCACTATAAATGAAACAGTAGTCTTCACAGATTGCATTCAACGGCTGTTAGAGCTTCCTCTCCTTCATCTGCACAATTTGCATCTATTATAGGCTCAGGAATATAGCTTTTGCCGCTTCTCAGTGGCCTCAGAAGGACACAAGATCCCCCCCTAAAGAACTGCAGTGAGGCTGATCTTTAAAGCCCTTCCTAGAGGCAGCCCTGCTACGCTGCTTACTGAAGGATGGGAGGAGGGGAAGAAGCTGGTACTGTGAGTACTCTGAAGGACACCACTATGATGTGCAATGCAAGTTTTCTAAATGATCCCATCTTGTGATATCCACCACAAAATTTAGGGTGTTTAATTTGAATTGCTAATAATGACGCAGAGCCCTAGTCTGAGGCTGCAGCACAGGCCTTCAGGGCCTCCGGAGCATGGCTCTGAGGGGCTTCGCACAGTGATTTGTGCAGCCCTCTACCTCTGGGGTGCAAGAAAGAGATGGGTGAATACATTTCACACCTGTGAAATTCACATTTCTTTCACAGCACCTCAGGGAATAAGAATGTATGGATAACAGCCTGTATCATCTCTCTTAATTCCCTATTATCAGTTATGTGCTGAGAATATTTCAACAAGGGGTTTCTTCAAAAATTAACCACTATGGCCTGAGCAAAACCTCTGGCCGGTAGCAGAGAAGTATTTTCATGCAGAGCAAGATAAGATGCAGGAGATGCTCTGTGTTTGCTTCCTGATTGCTCAAACCAAAAGAGGAGACAACCACTCTTAACAAATCAAATATACCAAGTGCAGAAGCTGCCTATTATTTTATTTCCAAGAAAATAATATTTTCATTATTCAACTGCTCTCCTTGGATAGATAAAGTTTTGTAGATGAGATTGAGAACCTTTGTCCCATTTATAGAAATCTTTGCAATAATTGACAAGTATAGTCCAGAATGGCACATTCCAAGAATGAAAATATTAAACCTGTGTGTTGTTTAGGGAAGAAACTTTATGTTTAGTACTTAGAGTAGGCCTAATTTAGGAAGGGAAATCTTTAGGTATGGTACCAATTATACCCAGGCTAGCGGTAGTTGCATATTGAATGTGTTTTTATTATCCTGTACAATTATTATCACACAAGTCCAACATTTCAACACAGAGCCACACTACAGCGTGTGATGCCATTGATGTTCAGGTAGTACACACAATCATTGTCCTTTCCGTCACAAGACTCTGCTATTGCAATACTCACTTAAGGTGAAAGCAAAACCACTACTGTTATTATTATTATTTTTCTTTGTTGTGTCTCTCAGGAACTAGAAGATAAACCAAAGCCAGAAGACAGGAAATCATTGTACTAGGCCACCCTGCTGATCAGCTAAAACAATAAGTTATCATATGCTTTATCTCCGTGACAATGCAATGGGATTACATTATTTTATCTTGTTTTACTAGCAAGGCATAATTGTATACAGCCTCTCCATGAAACACACAAAGTACTGAGACTGGGAATCTGAAAAAGGGAGCTAGGTGTATGGAAAGACTTTCTCTTCTACTCTGATCGACAGAATGAAAATCTGAAGAATCACTGACACAACATCTTTCGTATTCTCAATTCTTTTTCTAAATAGAGAACATATTTCACTTACAGAAGTGAACTATTATAAACGCAGTTGGAGCCTGCATTATCTGCCCTTTGGATCCCAGTCATCTGCTTAACATCTTTCTTTGTCATACTTTTTTCTTTTATAAGAGAAGAATTAGGTAAAATCTCTTCAATGACCATAAGAATGTGTAAGCAAATACACCATTTCCATCTAGCTTTCATGCAATATAAAGTAAAATTCTCTTTAAACACATAATAGACACATTTTCCTGAAGACAGATACTTGTCTCAAATGATGTTTTGTTCCACAGTTTAAAAATATGAGATTTCACCACATAACCTACAACAAAATCTTGGAAAGGACTAACCTCACTGATTACTTACCTTTTATTTTAAAGTGACACTTGTCTATTACTGCCTTAAACCTTGCAGCATGACTTCAGCATCCCACTATAGATATGCCATCAAATGTGTAGCTATTATTCTCCTATAAATTTGAACCAGAGACACAGAAGTGCAAATCACAATGCCTCAACCTTTTAAACTAGGCAGTGCTACACAGAATATAGATTTTCAACCACTCTAAACATTCTAGCAATTCATTTTCAGCCACACCATTTACCTACCTAGCACAAAATTAATTTATATAACATACTTTGATTCTCCAAATAAACTTATATAAAGACAGGTTTTCTTCTACTAGGAGAACACAAAAATCTTTAAAGATGAAGTTACAGCATGATGTTACTAGTATTCAAAGGAAGGCAATTACTACTGTAGCTTACATGAAGCCATTAAACTTCATAAAGCCTGCAAGCCCTACACGTACCGCCAAACTCACTTGCTGCCCAGTTGTCCCTGACAATGACTTAGAGATTGTCCATTATTCCTAGAAAAGGGGAGCTGGGTACACATATCACAGAAGATGTAAAACAAGCACAGTATATGTTTATGTATATAGATGAATTTCATGTTAATTTTCCTCTGCATTTCCCACTAAAACTGTATTTGAAACAAGGTAATTAAATTAGACCACTGGTAGAATTCCAGGAGAGATTAGCTGAATCAGACAAAAAAATCCCAATAGCTTCATTGATATTCGGTTGCACCCTTCCAGACAGAGAGGTGAATACAGAATAAACAGATGCAAGCAGGAAGATAACCAGTTGGCAAAACCTGGACACAAGAGCACAGTAGCCAGCTAAGTACAATCATCCAAGGAGGAGGGGGAGCACAGAAAATGGTTCATTAGGAGCCCCTGCAAGGCTTTTCAGCCTCACATGGCACCCTTTTCAGCCCCTTGACACCAAACACCAAATGCTACTGGCCTCTCTCTCAAAAGCAGCATTTTTTTTTTTTTTAATTGTCACCGTGGCTGCACAAGCAGTGCCAGGAGTCACCCCTCTCACTTGCCTCATGCTTCCCACCACCTGGTGCTGGCAAAGATCCCTTTGGCTGTCAAGGCAGTGGGACTTTATTTTTCCTTGTGGCTCTTTTGTAAAGGGTACAATGTGGATCGTTGTCTCCTTATGTATAATTAAGTGCTTAAGTGGCAGCGTGTCATGCTGCTATGTTGGGATCTCAGCCTGGGTCCTGAGCTAGCTTGCAGGCTCAGAGGGTTGACAGGCAGCATTGCATTGAATAACAGTGGTGAAAACTGCCAAAGATAGAGTTAATTCATCTAGGGGATAAATGCACATGCAAAATTTAGAGGGGCCTTACCTTCACCTTAACTTGATCATAAATGCTTTAAGGAATGGATAAAACAGAACAATGATGAAGAAGAAGCCAAATTAAGTCTGTCACAGTAGGACCTCCAATCCCTTATGGGTCTCTTACCCAAGATTAGGTCTCATTGCGCCCAGCTTCAGGTGAAGTGATGTCCCTAGAGTGCTGTTACCTGCAGGAAGCACAAAACAAAAACCAAACAAGCGCAAAATATTAGTGGGTTTAAAGTACAAATATTACAAGCATTAAAAAAGCAAAACATGATAAATTCAATCACATTCCTGGCCAGAAATGAATCTATATTTTTCTAACAAAGGGAAGGATGTGGGGGACTTGAGGAGTGCCAGAATGGTGTTGCAGACAGAAGAAGGAAGGAAAAGATGGCCAAATGAATCCAGGAGCTCAGTTTGGTGGCTGAGAGCAGGTGAAAAACTGCTGAATCCCATGTAGCAGTGGAACAGGGTTAATAAAAAAATAAAATAAAAAAAAAAAGGCAGCACAAAACCAAACCAAACCCAAACCAATCAATTCTTAATCTTCAACAATTAGTTATTTGAAGAGAGCATTGTTGCCACCTGCCTGTATTGATCATGAAAATTAAGGTCATTCAGAGGAAGGCTGCCACCACCATTAAAACTGAATTTATTTCTCATCCAGAGGGAAAGCAGTTGCCTTTGGAGACTGAATAAAGACAGGTCTGAATTCTTCCCCTACAGTCTATTCTTCCCCAAGCATGGATCCAGCAAGAAAGACAAAAGGGTTATTTTGATTTGCACGCCGCTGCTTCCTTTCATGCTTTTTTTCTTGAAGTGGCATGTGCTCCTTTAAAAGGAGCAGGCACTCAGTTTGCTGTGGGACACCATTGTTTTTTAGCTGTGGTTGAAATAAACCTCCTGAAATATATTTGGTTTCTCTTAAATTTCAAAGTGGTGGCCAATAGTCCACTGCAAATGGGTTCAAAGTGATCTCATCCAGTGCAGATTTAAAACTCCCTCATCACTTGCTGTGAAACAAAACACAATGAAAGCTCTCTCATCATCATCTATGAAATTCTGGTCAAGCCTTACTTTCAGCTACCCTCGTTCAAATCTGGAGATGCTCTTTTGAGATCAGCACAGAGAATGTTATATTTCCAGCTAATGCAAGCAAGCAAATTTCCACTGGATTCAGTGAAGTTACTTCAGGATTTGGCTTGGCAGCTAAGCTCATTGTTCCACAGGCTTAACTGAGAGCACAGTATCCCCCCATCCCTACATAATCTTTCGATCCACCTCCCTCTCTTACTTTCTCCTCTACTTGCTCCTGGTGTTTGATAACAGCCCCAGACTTATTCTTTGCCAAATGAAGCCAACAAGTGCTTCATTACTAATTTTTTTTTATTTTTTTTTTTTAAACATGTTTATCTTATCTGTGGTTCTGTCTTAAATAATAAGAATTAATAAATGATAAAGTGATTTGCATGTGTCTGGGAGCCAAGAAATGTTTTCCATTCTTTCATACATTTCTGATCTGATAAAAAAAATATTTTATTAGAAGAAATGATTATGTAAGGGTTATGGGGGAGGGGTGCGTGAAACTGGAGTTATTAATAACTGAGTACTCAAAGAATTCTCCAGCCTAATTGGCTACAAGAATTTGATTCTAAGCTGAGACAGAAGATCTTTAACATTATTGAAGGAGAGAAAAAGAGAATAATAGCTTTGCAGCAAAAAACAAACATATGAATAAAAGCTTATTTTGGAATTGATACCCAGAGTAGTAATCGAGAAACTAAATCAAGTTCATGGCTAAGACACAGGAGCTCTATTCTTGTATCAGTTTTGATTGCTGTGCAGCCTCAAGTAAGAAACTTCTTTAATATCTGTATCTAATGGATCAAATTGAGATATTGATACCATCATCTTTTGACATCCTCGATGCTAAGTAAGATTATTACAGCACGCCTGGGTCTGTGGCATGGTTTTTGGAAGAAAAAGCTGCTAGTTTCAAGTAGAGAAGTAGCATATGTTCAGTTTAAAATTCAAATGTATTTATAACTGAAGGCTAATGGCAATGTCATTTATTCACGTAACAATTCTGCAATAGGCCATATGAGGCAATCCATTTTTTAAATACATTTATTGGTATTGTACGGAGAAAGATGAGTTAAAAAATAGCTGAGATTCATCAGACATTGCAGTGTACCATAAGGTGGTGAATGCTGCCCTCTGGCTCAGGTTGGCAATGGTCACTTATTTAGAAATGGTCTCTTTTCAAAGTGTGGGGAGACAGGAAAGGTTGGGGTTCAACAGCTTTCCTTAATATTTTGGTTTAATTAAAAGTCTAAATGCTTAAAACAGTATCATGTTAGAAAGAAATTTCCTTAAGGATTAAAAGTTGCAGTTATTTTAAAATTATATTTTTCAAATATCTGCAACACAGAAGAGGAGCTATTTTCTTTTATGTATCTTTATCTTGAACTGGTTGTATAAAAGAATCACGTCAGTATTAAACTTACAGGCCCACAGAGGACAGTTACTTTTACACGGATTTTTTTTTTTTTAATGATTCGAGAATACATATAACTTATTTCAGTGTAGTATTTTACAGTTTTAGGCAAGATTTCATAACAAAGGGAAGGCACAATATTCTTTATCCATTCATACAGTGGAGGAAAGTGTAGTCCATTTCACTAAAAGACAGTGAGATTCAGATGTGTATGTCTGCAGCTTAAACATAACAGCTTTAGAATTTGCTAAAGATTATGCTTATGTTATTCTGTTGATACACCATTGCTTTTTTAAAAAACATACGTGAACAGGTCTTTAAGAAATAGAACACAATAATTGTATTGTGTTCATTCATCTAGAAACTGAAGACCATCTTTCCCTTTAAAAGTTGCACTTTTCCTTGTACTGCCTGCACCCTTTGCGTTAGTTAGAAGGGGAAATCTCCCTCACTTTGAAAAGGGAGGGAGAGACAATTTCTGTTACAGAAGGTAAATGTTAGGGCACTGCTCCACTGCCACCCTCCCCATATCAAGTATGCCCCACACAAAGCCCAGAGCCTACCTGCCTTGCTGATCACTTGCCTGACACGTTGATCCCCAGCAAAGAAGCATTAGACCTGGTGTCCTTCTGAGTGCAAGACTCATTTTTATTTTCCTGCCTCCTCCTGCCTAAAAATTCAGTGCTGATGGGGGTGTCGCAGAGGAAGTGCAGAACAGAAGAGATGGCTACAGGCCACATGTTCAATCCAGATATACAGCAAGTAGGATTCTGGCCCCCTCCCCCAGTCTTTTATAACCTCACCTTATATTCACACCAATGCGGTACAACCATTCTGATATGGTAACATTTTATACCCATCTTGTACTCATGTGAAGGACTATGCAGGGTTTAGGACAATAGGAAATCCAGCCCCGTGACTAAATCCTAAAGCTCATCTTTTTAGAATAGAAGCTGGAAGAGAGACTGGATGCCTGTCTCTTAAGATGATGAAGTGCAGTGTTCTGAATACAAGGCAGTATTCCTCCCAGTATGGTTTCATTTTGGGTAAGAGAGCACCGCTCTTTTCCATAGCTGAAGAGAAAATTTTGTTTGTCTTAAGGGAGAAAGTTCAGAGCAGCTTTGGGAACAACCATCTCAGAATCAAATTGCAAATAGAAAGGAGAAATTGATAGGGCTTTTTTGTTCACTGATTGTACACGCTGACATAACAGTAATTAAAAAAAACAACTTTAGTATATTAAATGAAAAAGGAAACCCAAAGCAAGTGTTCAAAGGAAGGATTTTTAGAAGCTATGAAGGCAATATGTGGATTCAAAAGACCCAGTGGAATCAGGTAAGGAGAGCAAAATACCCGGGGAAGCCTCATAATGTGTTCTCAGCTGCACTTAACATTGAAATTCACACTCACAGAATGAGTCCTAAGAATTCTTTCCTATAAAAATGAGAAAAGTCAAGGCAATTTGCAAATCTTCTAGTTTAAGTTTTTATTTCTGAGAAAGGCAAGTGTTACACTAATTCCATATCCCTGTAAATAAAGAGATATAGAAAAGCTTTTAGCATGCAAGATACCTCATTTCTGTATATATATGGCAGGGGATAGTTGGAATCAAGTGGAAATTACTGCAAGTGAATCTCAGTTCTTCAGCCATAGAAATGGCTGTTTGGGAAACTTAGTTTCCATGTCTTTAGCCACTAACATGGCTTCTGAGAAGCCACGTTTTGAGAGGAGCCACGTAATTAGAACTGATGGGAAGACAGAAGATCCTTTTTGCATCAACACTGTGGTTTTGAAACTTCTTGTTGCCCTGCTTTGAGATCATAAAAAGCATTTCAAAGATTTGCAAAAAACAAAATAGTATTAAAGTGATTGTTTTGAGACCCAATGTAGTCTGCTGGGTATGCTCTATTCGGACCAAAGTTTTCACATGGAATTTGGCAGAATATAAAGGTGAACCTAGGTCATAAGTTTCCCAGGCCAGGGCCATAGCCCACAGAATATAAAAGTCTCTATACTTTGATAGAGGTGTTTTGGGATTTTATGAGATGGCATGTTTTGGCCTACTTTGCATGCGACAGAGAAATCCCCAGTTCAAGTTTTTCCCCAGTGATGTAGCCAAAAATTCGAGTGCATGGTGTTGGCATGGCAGGACAACAGGTATTTTTGAGGTGCTGTGATCTTGGAAGGATCACTATGCGCACATGGCATGATTGGGCCAAACTGAGTAAAGGCGTCCTAGGGAAATGCAAGGGGCTTCGGGGGCTATATACAGAGACATCTCTCCCCTTTCTTCTTCATCTTACCAGTAGAAGACGTCTTTCTCAAAACCCTCAAAACGTGCAGTTCTTTCCTCCACTTCTTCCCCTTTCATAGATGTTTTCCTCCTGAAAAGCACAGGCCTCCTCCCCTCCCCAGCCCCATCTTCTTGTTTCTCCTCTGCAACAGCATCTGTTCACTCATTTGCATCTCCCAATTTCTGAGAAAAGACATCAACAGGAAAGAGAGGAGAGAGAAAGGCTAGGGCCTTGACAGAGAGCTTGAGACAACAAAAGGTTAAGAGAGTTAAACATCCTAATTCCAATCTGGAGCTGAATGGTGAAAGTGCTGCTGGGCCTATTGTGCTTAAACCTGAAGTCAGCCCTACGTAATTTTCTTCTCTGATGGTACACACAAAATTCAGTCTTTGGGGGACTCCATTTCTGTATAAAGACATTCCTGTACTTCATCCTGTAGGGACAGAGTCACTGAGCATGACAATGGAAAAGAAAGAAGATACAGAAGACCCTCTGCAAAGCATGTGTTTCTCATCCTGTCCTTTCCAGCCTTGGTGTTTCCCTGGACTTTTTTCTTTGTGGAAGTCCCAGCTGGAAAAGTAAGCAACGGGATTATTGTTTTGATACAGCAATTTCCAGAAGCAAAATTATAAAAGAATAAGGAAATATTTTTACATTTCCCCCACCTTCATACGCCAGCTAGAGATTCTCTGATCTCTTAAGTCATCCAATATAATTTTTAAAGAGTATATTGCTAGAAAATCCTTATTTGTAGTAGGTTTACTTCATTAAGTAAGATAAAGGAATAACTAACTCTCAAGGAAGAATGATGAAAAGTCTGTTTGTCATGCGAGTTGGTAGCTTTTCTCACTCGTGTTACATATTTTACCGCTAACTTTACAACTTCAGAGCCATGACTGCACAAAAATCATGTAACTGCAATTTGCCAAAGGATCTGAGTGGAAGGACCTCAGCTTCTTCCAACCAATTAACCAGAAAACTTTCCAATATATTTTTCCATTTACTTGAATAAGATGCTATGTTGCACAGCATACAATCTAAACCTCTAGCTTCCCTGATGAAAGTGGGAGGACTTGTGCCGGTCACAGTTGGCATAGAAGGTAAAAAGTGAAAAAGGTATGCTAAATAAAATACCTGCTTGGTTCTTGGTGATTTTGGAAACCACAGTTATCTCTCATCACCTGTGTATCTTTTCATGAAGGCACTAGCAGCTCCTTTGCTCAGAGTGACAAAACCTACATGACTTAACTTACAACATCTCACATTTAATTTACATCAGAGCAGAACAAGCAACCACTGGAAAACTATCCATCAAATGTAAGATATTTCATTGACAGAAAGCAGAACGTATTTCAGTAAGAATGCTCATGAGCTGCATAGGGGTAATTGTTCCACCTCCAACTTTAAAAATTAACTGTTCTTCAACGTGTTCTAAGTAACTTCCTATTTTTTCTGAATGATTTTGCAATAAGAATTTGAACATATTCCCAAATTAATAAAAATTTAAATAGTATCAGTCTGAAAAATAAAGAATAACACCTCTGCTAATGAGTATCACTAAAACATACAATTACTATGAACTTTCACATGCAAGTCTGCTTCCAACCTCATGAAATCCAAAAACCTGACATAAAAGCAGAGCTCTAAAACAGCTGGGTAGCTTGAATCTGATATGAACTTTATCTTTCAGAAAGATATGCTGCACATCTTATAGCTCAAGACATAGCTTTAATTTTCAAACCATGGAGAAGAGAGGACACATAGGGAGAATTCCTCATTACTGTGTCAAGGGAAACTGAGAACATTTGCTTAGACTCCCAATAGGAGTAGGAAGACATGTTGAAAGTACTGAAAGTTGGAAGTTAATAATAGATATTGTAGTCCTTTTATGAGTTTTTATTTTCAAAACATGCATACCCAAAGTAAAAAGAGTTCAAGCCTTTAAGTGAGGTTCAAGGGTATACTTTGAAATGGGAATAATATGTTAGTAGATGACATTTACACCACCTAAATTAGAAGAAAGAAATGAAAATGAGTTTATATCTGAAGTGAAGAAAAAAATTAGGGTAATCATGTAAATCTGAAGTTATTTATGCATCAATGTCTGGAAAAACGAATGCAGTAAAAGACAGCTTGCTAACGAAGACTGAACAATTGGGCTTTAAAGGAAACACTGAGATCTGTAGGAGAAAGAGGAAAGAATGGAGAGACATTCCCCTGTTTGCTGTGCCATTATATCTGCAGTGGCCCAGGAACACTTGGCTGAAAATCAAGAACAAGCTCCTTTCAATAAGATGCTAAAGATTGACTGACAGCTAACTGGGCTGAGAAAAAAAAAAAAAGAAAGAGGAGAATAATAGTAAGTATAATAACATACATTAAGTATAGTTTTCACACTTGTAATATCCATCTTAACCATTACTGTTGGATCAGTATCTAATTAATACTTCTGGACCAGGCCTTGTATGCTGGTAATAATACTTTTCATATCATTTTCATTCGAATTCTTCTTAATGTTTTTGTTGTCTGTGTTCTCTGCCTTAATCCAAATTAACTTTGCTTTTATGTAACGCCCCTGGCAGAGTTCTTGAGACTCATGGCACAGAGTCACATTACACTAATCCATGGCAAATGTGGAAAACTGCTGAAAGGACAGTGGCTCCTTTTGCAGGCAAGGGGTACATTGGATTGGGTTAATTTTCTGTCAAGTCATCTGCCAAGAACATATGATCTCTAAACCTGATATCAGGGAAACAGGGATGGGACTTTTGGTGTCAGCCAGCAGTTACACTGAATTAGGTATAATGTGAAACCGCACCGTGAGAAGGGAAAAGTCACTTCTGGGCATCTTAGAGAGCCGTGAAATGCCCTCCCAGCTTAAGAGAGAGGAATGAGGCTACAGGCCTGTCAGAAGAAAAGAATTTAAAGTGAGGTTGTGTCTGAGGGGAGGGCAAACTCAGTCAGTGTAGACGCAGAGTTTGATCCACAGCTCTCTGAAGTCAAATGTTTTAGTTTACGTCAATGGCCTTTGATTAGGCCCAGAGAGAGCTGTAAGATCCAAGGGCTGCCAGGCTTGGTTACAGTCATCAATACTATAAATCCCTGAGAGAGTTTCCTTACTAAACTCTAGGCCTTTTTGCTGCAGGACGCTAACTAAGGGCATGATCCTGAGCAAACTTAGTCCCATCAGCTCCAAAGGCCGTAAATTCTTTTGGCCATATAGCAGCACACACACAGATCCCCTGGTTTGCTGTAGCTGCTTAATACAAGCACTATAAAAGGGCGAGAGAGTAAGAGAGAGTTCCTGGCAAAACAAAGCTATTCCCATAGCCAGAACTGGGGCTTCCTCTGAGAGCAGGGTGAGTTAGGAAGGCCCCAGCCTGCTGTATGCTGGTCCCAGGGGCTCACCCAGAGGTGCAGCCGGGGGCAGCTGGGGCTTGGCCAGGCTCCTTCCCCTGCGCAAAGGGGACGCTGCACCCTGAGGCCGCCTGAGGGGAAGCCTTCAGGTAGTCAGATGAGTCATTCTGCAGCACAGAGCACAGCAAGCGGACCACTAACTTTAGAGTCTAAACCGCTTTGTTTCATTTTTTTGTAGCATCTTGTGAGAAAACATCTGATTTCTTTAGTTACTAAGCCTTTCTGAACAGGGACAAGCTCAGAAGGAAATCCGTTCTCCTGGAAAACAGAAGCTATAACCCTCCCTGCTCTAAGGGCTGATCATAATGTTGTATACTTGGGAAATCCTTATCTGCAGATTAACCTCAAAGCCCCATTTATATTACTTGGTTGTTTGGTTTCTTTTTTTTTTTTTTTTTTAAATAAATTTCATGAAGAAATACTTGCAGGATGAAGAGAAAATAAATCAACACTACCAGAAAACCAGCAACTTGATTGTTTCTCCCTGCTTCTCCAAAAAACCCATAAAAGTTCAATTGTCCTCTCAGGACTCCTTGGAAGTCTTAACAAAAGTCTCTAAAAAGAAACTAAATGAAAGACTAGGGAGTTAGTAGCAGAGCAGATCTATCATAGACAAATCAGACAAAACCCTCTTTCCTTCTGACCGTATCTGGGCTTAATTCTGATCTCCTTACTCACGCTGAGTAATAATTCACACCATAACTAGCCCCACTGGAGTTGCTAAAATCACTCGGACTAAGCCATAAGCCTATTTGACAAATATCAGTTTGATACACTAAGGCTAAAAATCCTAAGAGCTAATTCAAATATTATTTTTGTAATTACGTGGCCTCAAAAAAGAGTTCTGTTCTTTGTTGTTGTTGAGGTGGTTTGTTATCTTCCAAACAAAGACAGGAAGTTTGCGATTTTCTTTGTTTGTTTGTTTTGTTTTTCATCTTAATATAGAATCCAGCTAGAAAATTAATGTTTTGTCTACCCTAGAAAATGCAATGAATATACAAAGATATATGAAGAACTGGCACCTTTTTAACTGAGATATTAAAACAGTTAAACCTGAGG
This sequence comes from Chroicocephalus ridibundus, assembly GCF_963924245.1. Lineage (NCBI taxonomy): Eukaryota > Metazoa > Chordata > Aves > Charadriiformes > Laridae > Chroicocephalus > Chroicocephalus ridibundus. The sequence goes on along the minus strand of NC_086291.1, from coordinate 15,188,132 downwards.
CCAAGTCTACAGTACAAACTTCTGTCTGAGAAGTACATTACTCAGCAATGTTATAGGACACAATCTCAGCCATTAACCCAGGCTGGGCACCTTATTTGGGCTACCCAGTGATTAGCCTGACGCAAAGCCCTCACTTTAGTGCACCTTCGTGTTGCTTCATTCACCCATATGTACGTGACAGTAACACTGTTAACAGGGAGACTTGCTGTGCTGCTGCAGAACTGCATACTGTAGATTTTTTTGTACCTTTGTAAGCTGATCTCTTCTACATGTCTTTCTCAGTGAGTCGTAGGAGGGTTTATCCTTGTTTCTAATCACATGAAAGGGAGCCATTGGAAAGTATCAAAAGGCTATCAACAATCAAGTAAATTTTCCTGTATTTCAGTCTAGCAAGGCTGGACACCAGCACAAGTGGAAGCACTCCAAGGGCTAATCAGGATTCCTTAGGAAGGCCTGGTCTTGCTTAAAATACCGAATTCCTGCTTAAAATACCGAGTGAGTTCAGCATGGAGACACCAAGCCTGAGGAGGTCCCTGAGGTGCCAGCAGCAAAGCTGTTCAATGAATGCCATTGCACAACTCGCCCCAGTGGTCCTGCCAAACTCCTCCTCCAGCAGGAAGCCTGGCAACAAGGCACTCAACCAGTTGAACAAAAACTACAAGCTTTGCACCATGTGAGTGATTTGCCAACAGCCAGTAGCCTGCAGGCTGGATACTGTTACCTAGTTATTAATGAACGCTGCTGATTAACCTTTTGAAAGTACTTTGTCCACCACACCTACTGGTGGGAACCTGCAGTGGTAATGCTCTGGGACGGCTGCTGACGTAGAAGCGACATTGGGGATAGTGAACAGACGCTCCAAGAAGTGACAGTGCCTTTAAGAGTAGGATACAAACCAGGATAGTTCTTCCAGAGACCTTCAGGAAGGGGGGGGGGGGGGGGAGGGTAAGCATTTTTTAAGCTTTTAAAAACTTAGGAGTGTACAGACTTCACTGTTACCCACACTGTATCTCAGACTGCTGTGCTTTATTGAAAACAAATTACAATATTGTTCAGAAGCCTTGCAATTACGCCCCTGCAGTAAATTGGCAGAGACTGTGACACCCCCAACTATTCTCATCCACGTTTGAAGTCCAAAACTCCTCAAAGTAATGCGCTGCTGAAACCTAGAAGATGGCAACTAAAGCACTCAAAAATGATGTGCCAGGCTTTTAAGAATGATGAGACTACTTTAAAACTATGGCAGAAAAAAATTTTGCATTTGTATTTCTTTTATTTTTTTTGTCTTTCTTGGTCATACCACCTAAGCATTTTTAAGCTTACTTTTCTTTAAAAAATATCAAAGAAACAAGAAGTCAAGACTCAGTGAAAGGGTCATAAAATAACATGAATCTAGGGGCAAGAACATAAAGAAATACAAAATCCTGAAATACTACAAAGTTTGCACTAAGATATTGAGAGCTGATGACTACAGTGAAAGTGCAGGGAATACAAAATATGAAGGAATTGCCTGAATCTTAATCATGTATAGAAAAGGAGGAAAACCAAACAAAATCCAAAAGAAGAGTACACAAAGGACAAATATGGAAGAGAAAAAAATTGCACAAAAAGCATATTATGAAGGGGGGGGGAAACGAAATTCAATTAAAAAAAAAATAACAGCCTCACTCTTTTACCATGAAAAGACTGCTTATGCATACCTTTACTGGAGGATCTGCAAAACACTATTTTAAAAATTCTTCTGTTTTCTCAATTTAATGAAACTGTTACTTTTTAAGCTAAAACCACAGTAAAACAAAATAGACATTTCTTACTTAAATCCTCTTTTAGGTTGAGATTTCACACAATTGAGCCAGTTTGACAGCTTGCCGCTGTTGACTGGGGAAGCAGCCTCACTCCCCTGCTTTGTTCCCAGCCATGTGGTCTTACTTCTTCCCCTGTGCTGAAACCGGCACTTGTCTGACACCCCAGTAAAAAAATATTACACTCTCTAAATTAAAAAAAGAATATTTTTTTTTCTTCTGCAGATATTTTGTTTGTTTTTAAAAAACACTGAGAAGAAGTAAGGCTGCTTAATAGTCCTATGAAATGTCACCCTTAAAACATTGCTGGAACTATGGAGCAGACAGACATTCGTGTTTTGTGTCTGTTCTGCTCATTCTACTATTTCCCATTTCGTTTAATTAAATGCAAATGTTAAATGCAGTGCCATTCTCCTCATAAATTAATAAAAATGATGCAAAAGGGTAGGTTATAGCCCCCTGTGCAAACTGCTAACCCAAGCAAGATATGAGAACTAAAGCTGAGTTTCCCTCTGACTTCCACACTATAGACTGATGCTGTACTGAGCACAGATTAAGGCATCGGCTAGACTGAAGACCAAGAACAGAAAAAAAATTACAAATCATTTGCCGTATCCTACCTTAATTTACACTCTTGCAACTTGGTTAACGCTGCTTCAGCTTCCCCTCACAGTACAATTTGGGTTTGCATATAAAGTTTAGTTAGACTTTTCCTGTTTTCATGACATTGCTAACATTACTTAAATAAAGGATCTGGTTTTGTTATCTTCTGTTTCTGGGAGGGACAGATTTTTCCTTGAATGTTCTTATAATGGGATGGAAAAATCTGAGCTTGTGCTATAATTCACAGACCACAAAAAGATGTCCATTACTTTGCATTACAACATTATTGTTAGACACCCACGCACACACAAAAAAAGGCTTTGCTGAAAACAAAACTTAGTTTCCGATATTTAATCCTGATTCTTACTCATAGGAGTAGTCTCATTATTCTCCATGGTACAAACAGGACATGGCAGGATTCAGGCAATTAAAAACAGACATTATTCAAAAGTTAACATGGTGCGTGCACATACACACACAGCCAGAGCTTCCAGTGTTTTCTGGCTCCTGGTATTACATGTAGGAACCTAGTGGGCCCAAAAAGCTAGGTGCACATGCCAGGATTTGATGGGTATCCAGGCTCCCCAGTGCAAATCTGGGCATCACCAGGCACCAGAGAAGCCTCTGCTAAAATGGAGCAAGATCCTCAGCTGCCTCTCAGGGAATTTGTCTGTATTTCATCAAATCCAGCATATTTCTGAGAAATATCTGAGGATATTTGATGAAGTGGATATTTGATTTCCCTGATCATTTCCCTTATTGTTCCTTTTTAAGAGACAGCTGAAATTATTTAGATTGCTTGTTAAAAGAAACAAACACAGGAAATGAAACCGGGTGAAAATAATTTCTTAATTTTGAGGGTGCAGTAAGGTGGAGCAATCCTTACCAAAGATAACTGAAAATGTAAACACACTGATTTCAATCAAGAGCACTTTTCATAAGAATATTTCATGCACTAGTTGCTGCTGATGGCTCCCTGTTCCTTTTAGAGGTGTGTTACCCATTCTGGAATATACACAAGAGTTCAAGTGTTGCATAATTACACAAAACAGGGCCTATACAAGAATATCCTGTTTTGCTTCCTGCACACTCACTAGGGTGGCTCAGCTGAATCCTTGACAACATCTAGCTCCATGAAGAAAACATCAAGACTCCTTGCTGATAGCAGTTTTTTACCTAGAGCTTCTCAGCAGTTGGGCTGTTTAGCCCCAAAGTGTAAGCAGACAATCACCCTATTGTTTACTTTCTAGTCAGAAGGAGCATTACTGCTTTTCTTCACTGTCCACAGCCTCTGTAATCCTAGCAGTCATGTTCACTCAGCAGTAAGTCTAAATATGTGCTTCCCAAAGGAGTTTCAAATCCATGACATAGATTAGCATCACTGCAGTTTGATGCTATCTCTGACAGATTCCACAGTAATTAACATTTTAAACCATGGTCAATACTTAAATTATTTGATGAGGACTCAACTCTGTCCCCCAAATCGTGAGAAATTAACAAATTTAAGGGCTATTTATTATTATTATTATCAAGTGAATAGGCTGCGGAGGACAATGTATCTTTCAAAAACCCTGTCAGCATTGCTTCATCTCATTACATATCACTATATCTTAAAAAAAGGAGCGATTCAATTGTGCGATGGTGAATCATGCAACTTCACAAACATTCAAGGAACACACATGCCACTACAAATTAACCATTAGCACTGCATGGTATTCATCCTTTCTGTCACACACTGTGGGAAGCACGCCTTATTAGCATGGAAGCACGGAGCAATAGTATCTCGGTGTACTTAACATTCGCTTACCTTGGAAAAAAAGAGCGCACACAATTGCAGTCTTAAACAAAAAACCCAATCCCCAAAATGCTGCAGCTCTATTCCTTTCCACATTTAATCCTAGGATTTAAAAATTACAAAATTGAATCGTAAAGCCTTTTCTTTCCCCTCTTCCAGTTCACTGTTTTTTACAATGAAATGTAGTTTTTGCATTTTTAATCAGCCTTAATCATAAACAAGGCAGGCATCACAATTGCGGCTGTTTCAGGGTTCCCCCTCACACACTTCTTTTTTGGTTTTGAATTTCAATAGTACCCTCGACTGGGGGTCTTCCTGGATCCCAGATGTCGAATTATATGGTCTGTCCTATTCTTCTTATAGTGGCAATCCAGTTCCCTGTTAAGTTTCACAGGAATCTGAATAGCTATTCTGAAATCACCCATTTCTGCCTGAATTCTATTACAACTGAACTTAATTTTGCCATCTTGATTATTAAGAAATAGTTGTCCTTGACTTAACAGTTTCTTAGAAATATCTGCTTTCTTTCTTTCTTTTCTGTCTCCTAGTAATATGAAGCACCTTGTGCAAATCCTTAAAAAAATATAAAAATCTACATTTAGCATCAGTGTTCCTGTTTGAGGTCCTGTGCGGTCTATAAAACCTCGAGAAAGGGGCCCACTTCCCATACCTATCCTACTTACATGCTGTTTTATTTAAGAATCAAGAGTACATTTTACAACCACTTTGCCATGTTAAAAAAAGGAGAAACATAAAAGTGACTTTCAGGGGGAGGGCAGACTTATGTTTTGTTTCACTAGCTTCTTTCAGAGTAAACTTGTAAAATAAAAAGATATAAATGCCAAACAATTTTGTAAAAGCTAATGTAGCAGTAAACCAGAGCCTCCCACTGACCTAGAAGCAGAACTGATATTTTAAACCTGTACTGCTTTAATGTATGTTTTATACATGTCTGAAATTTCATTTTTTCCTAATTGTAACCCAACACTATGGAATCACACACATCTCAGAAATTACTCCTTCCCACTCCCAATTCAAATAGTAACAGAGGCTTGCTGGCAGATAAGATTAACATTGTGTAAGGCGTTTGAACTAGCAGAGCAGTTCAGATATGTCACACAATGCATCACGAAGGCAAGTCATGGCCTTTGGCACCCCTGCTCATACTATTATTAATTATGCATTTCCTCATCTTATTAGTGTTTGAATGGATGTAAAAAACAAACAATGCTGCCCCAAAGGATATTACAGCCATACTACAGCCTGACATCTTTCTGGGATTGATAACAGAGGAACCAGTCCTACAAGTGACCTTTGGCTTGTACGTCCTCAAGACAATTTTGGTTTTGGATAGATTACATGGACAACTGTTATCTGGCTTTAGGAGGGATGATTTCTTCAGAGATATTGAGGACCCTGTTGAGCTACATGGCAGCAGTCATAACCTCCCTTGCTCTTACAAAAGAAAAAGAGTAAAAATCTGTTGAGACACAACCATATCAGCAAACCACTGACTTACTGAATAATCTCAGACTACCTGCAGACTCAGGCATATCTCTTTGCATTCATTATGCTATGATTGTCATTTCATAATCTGCTTTTAAATCATGAAGATCTAAACCCCCTATGTTATAATAGCTGAATTACTATCATCTTAGATAAATTAGGAGCTAAAGTTTATCTAAAGTTACCTAAATTCATCTGTAAATTTACAGACTTGTAAAGTTATCTGAACTTGTACCAAAATGTCAGCTCTTAACTTTGGATATGTTCATAAGTGACATACCTTTAAGTAATTCTATTTCCCAAGCAGTATGCTTTATTAGCATTATCAAAAGGATGAACTAAACTCCCATTGTTCATGTGTACCAGTTTACAGCAACATCTGCTGGATAACCTAGAGCTGTAATAACAGAGACCCTGACATTCTGAAGTGACAGAACAGTATGAGACATGGCTATGGGAAGGCAAGGGTTAGATAAGAGGATAAGAGAAGGCTTTCACATCAAAGACTTTGCTTTGCAATGACACCTACCCTTCGCTACTGCCTGTGCCATTGATTTCATGACTTGTGTCCGGGTTGCCAGTTCATCTAGAAGGCTCCCCAGCTTATGAGAGGTTGTATCAGAAACAATAAAGTCAGATGGCAGTTTTGTATGCCTTGGGGGAGAAAGCAGATCCATACGCTAGGGAAAATCATAGAAAAACTAGAATGATTTTACTCTATTCCACAGTCATTTAATATTTTAGCTGGCATTAAGTTAAAGTGCACCTTATAGTGTTAGTACCTCAATTTTGATGGCCAGAAGTTCCCCCCTCTTTAAGAGACAGAACATTTACAACCCCCACATTCACATTAGTAAGTCAATAACTAGAATATGTGCTTTGATAGTCTTGTTGACACACAATAGTTGAGGCAGTTTTATTATTTTTTTTTTTATTATGGCAGGAGTATCTTTAGGGCAAAGTCTCTGGGAGAAACACTATTAAATACTTAGCCTGGACAAAACCTTCTTGCAGAGGAATTTTCAATTGCTTTTCAGCTGCAGTGTAGTTTATTGTTTGCTTCAAATCAGGCCAGAGTCTAAGCTACATACCATGGTGACTGTTAAAAAATCATTATGATGCAATTAAAAACAATGTTAAAGGTGGAATTCCCCCTCCTCCCCTCTCTCTGTATAACTGGTGTACGCTTCCTCTGTGCCTTTCATGATTATCTGCACCAGCTCCGGTCAGGAGATACAGCTGTCATGAAACACTCAACAGATGGCAGTGGCTGGGTGATGCTTCATCCATTTTTGGATGCTCTACTGACATTTGAGCTCATGCCTTCTATAAATGCTGTCATGCCCCTGACTCCTTTTAGCCAACACAAGCTTACAACGTGCAGTGACAATATTCATCTTTCCAAAGGAATAGAGATAAATTGAACTGCCCTTATGAAAAGCAATATAAAATACTTAAATTTAGTGTCCTTTAAAACTTTTAACCATTATAGATAGATATGGCTAGAAAATAGATAGACTGATAAATTGGTAGATGGATCTCCTTTCTTACTGCTGTTTCATCCTTAAGCTATTTTATTCTTATAAGGCTCTTCAGAGATTGATTTAGCTTACAAAGAACAGCAATTTCTCTCCAGTTTTAGGAAACTGCTAGGAACTAGAGTGCTTTGAAAAGAAATTGATTAGCACAACTTCTTTAAAAAGAAAGGAAAACAGCTAAAAGATACACAGTATCTTTGAGCTTTTCAGGTAGTAAAGGCTGCTTAGTGTTTTATCTTCAATAAAGTTTTTTAAAGCTTACTGCTATTGCATTTTTTGTATAGTTAGAGTCAAATTAGAAGCGGCAGCTTGTGCAATGGAAGACAAAACTGCCTTTGTGCTTGCTTGAGTTTTTGTTTGTTTTCAAACAGCTTTATAATAATTGTTTATTATGGAGGGACTGTGACAATTCCTATATGTGTCCCATATAGGGGACAAAAATTCTTGCTTCCCAAGGTTCAAGCCCAGTCACTGAGGTTCCTGATACAAAAACAAATGAGAGATAAGAGATGGAGAGAGAAGAGGTGGATAAATTCATGTACTTAATCATAGGGATTAAGAAAGACTTCTTGGGAATGGCGGGTACTGGTATTCTGTCCTGACCTAGGAGTGGTGGCTACATTTTTCTCATACTGTTTCCAGCACAACTCATTCTAAATACAGGATGCTCAGAGACTATCACTATAAACATAGCTGATGTGTTTAATTGCACAAATGCTTGATGATGCCCTTCACTATGAGGCCTATTTTTTTAATGTTGTTAAGAACGATGTGATTTACAACTTAATTTATACCCTAATAGTGATGAAAGAAAATGTAAGGGCTACATCGCTTTGTCAACAATCCTTGCTGAACAACCAGGAGATATTTAACGAAGTATTTAGGTAAGCAAAACACACCTTCTAATGTGATGAAAGGGAAACCCAAATTAGGAAGTATGATCTAATTCTTCACGCCTAAACTTAGATTTAGCACTGGAAATAATAGCAGAATCATGCCATGACAGTGTGAGGGTACAGTCAGAAGCGGGATTTACTTTTTACAGCTAAGCAGTAGATTATGTCCTGTATGAAGATATGCAAGTTATTAAGATCTCTTAAATAATCTTAATAGAAATTAACTTCCACAAACACAATTAATTACTCACTAACACTAGCCATGTTTAGCTACTACACAATACTGCTGACTGATGTACCTGCTTACAGATTTTGAATTAATTAAAGGACCTCCAGATTGCTGTCTTTTCACTCTGTCAGGTTTAAGGGCAATGACTGGAGATAAGCTAGTTTCAATCACTTTTCATACTGTATTCCTTTGTTATCCTTCAACTGTTAAGGCACTAAGGGAAAGGAGCACTCAGACTGTACCTAAGCCTATAATTAATCAATAGGATCACAGCCACTTATTTTCAACATAAAAAACCTACATGGTTTGCCTGTACGACAGCTTCATTTATTGAACATTTAATTCCCAAATTGTACCTCTAGAGACAGCAAGCTACCAAGAGAATCTGATGCCGACATCTTAAGTTAGCAGTGCCTATTGTTTCATTTATTCTTGGGGCTGCACAGTCAGACAACAGCCTTGCTAGATCGGGACAGTCAGATGTGGCCAACTAATCTGTGCTAATCAGTTAATAAGCCTTTGAACCTCAGAGAGCAATGGGAACATACATGGTTCAGACCAGGCACAATCACATATGTAACTGTATGTCTGAGCATTAGAAATGAAAGAGGTGATAACGCTGTATACCAGAGGGTTAATTTTCTTTCTTGCTGCTTAGAAGTCCTCTGGATCCTATTTTCACTATGCACCATGCCAAGAGTGCAGACAGCGATTCCCATGAATTTCTGCCTTTAAGACAGCACTCTTCTGTGATGCCTCAGCAAGTATCAAAGAATATGAAATATATGTGTTTATCATAAGGGTTCACATCCCCTTAAATACCCTCACTTATTTAAATAGTATTTACCTCATGTTCCAGAAAAGTTTTCTTTTTAGGTATAACCATTTGCTGTTTTGTGCCATTGCATTCATTATGTAATGTATGAAGAGAGTGAACTTTAAAAAGTACATTTCTTTGCAGTACCGGCTTTTGCATTTAAAGGCTCTTTTGTATGAGCTTCAGAGCCCTGTATCTTACATCAGGAAAGGAGAAGGATATGGAAGAAACTATAGAAGGATTTTGAACTCCTCTTCTGTAACATGTAAACTTAACGCTATGGAGAAGTCTGCAGTGCATCTGTGTATCTGTAAGTCTGGATAGCATTACTATTTCACGCAGCATCTCTCATCCCAGATGTTTATCCCACACTGTTTCATGAAGCTGTATTAATGAGTGAAACATTACTAGTGGTTATAGTTGCATTCTGAGCAAAAACCCCAAGAACCACCTGTTATACACTTCCTACAAATAACATCATAACACTGAAAGTTTTCATACAAATTCTAGTTGTAAATTACCTCATAAGACAATATTTTTCCTTGCAAAAAAGTGTAAGAGTAATCTTTTTCTTTCATACCTACATGGCTTTGCCTTATTTCAGAATCATTAACTTAGGGAGTGGGCATTTCATGTTTTTCCTGGCTTTTGGTATGGATGAGGTTATAGAAGTTTGAACTGAGAGCTGTATGGTAATGGTTACTTTTGTTATATCATTCTTGAGCATACAACAATGCAAACTGATAAAGGACTGACGGCATAAACACTGGGAAAAGCAGTAACAAACACCCTGCAAATACACAAAACAGCAAAGCTGAGCAAAAAAATTCATGCTGCAAAGATTCACAAGCCATAGATGATCTGTTTGAGCATTGTGAGACTACACACAATAGGGAGCTTTCCAGTACTAATCTGTTCTGACATTTTATAGAAACTAATTCTTGCAGACAAATAAAGGTCTAGTTTGGAACAATTTTATTCAGGCCATCAGCATCCTTCCTGATTTGATCTGATTTTCAAATAGCATATGTTTTTCTGTTTGTGGTCTTCACATCCTGCATAAAAGCAAGATAAAACTTGCAAATGCAGCATTCACAAGAAAACTAAGGTATCATGCAGATACAATTTAAATAGATTTTAAGGCAGGACAATCACATAACAGGGAGAAAGTTGAACAAGAACAGAATTACCAATTTCTATATATTTGAGATATATATATATGTGTCTATTCACACACATGCACACACATTGGGAATTTTAACAAAACATTGTTTTATCAGTTCTTCAGCTGAGTATACGCTGATCATCAGTCACTGGCTGAAACCCTAAAAAAGAAAAATGCTATTTGAGTGAGTTTTTTGTGTGGCCCTTCTGTCACTGCATTATTTTAAAGAGCAACTCTTTGCATGTGAGGACACAGATGCTGGTGATTTAGGCAGGCCAGCACACCACAGTACTTTTACTCAGCTTATATTTAATGATTTACCATTTAATGCAGTTCATCTTTCATAACCCTGGGTTCAAACAGAAGCAGCTGCTATTAGGGATGCAACGGTATTGAACTTTCAACCAAAGGCATAGGAGATCTTCTTTTATAGCTCTAGCTACTGGACCCATCTGGCTCTTCACTTAAGTACTGCAAATGAGGAGAGAAACACTTTGCTTCCCATCAGCGAGGTCCTGAACAGAATGCATAATTATTCAGAATAAAGGCTTTCCAGTCAAAACTAGCTGCATTAACAACATGTTCCCAAACTTTGGTGGATGAAAACAATTTAATCCATCTTATTATCTAAAGAACACTCTGATGAAATCAGAAGCATATAAAAAGAGGAATCATACTCACTTGAAATAATTTTTAATACCAACATCCCCAAGTCTGATCATGAGGAAACTGGGTCAGCATTTCGAAAACAGTTTCTTCTGGAAATGAAAGCTTAATTTTTGATTTACCTCCATTTTGAAGCAAGAAGGGGGAGAGAGGAAAGGGAGAGTTTGTAGGCTTCTGGGCGCAGTAGAAGCTGATGTATGGTCTCTTTCTAGGAGCAGACTTACATTACTGAGGCAGGACAGTTGCTGTTCCACAATACCCCAGCTCCTAGTGCTTTAACTAAAGTAGTATTCCCCTCCTCCAGCAACTTAAATGAAATGCAAGCCTTTTGAGGTGCTTTCAATTTTTCTTTCCATCACTCTGAAGGAAAAAGCCTGGAAGTGCTAGAAACATTATCAAACAGGTTGCTTTAAAAAGACCTTTTAAATAAATAAAAAAATCCTTTCCTAATGCAATAATCTTCTATTTTCATTTTTATTCTTGTGGAGATCTGACAGAAAGTAGATTATGGCAGAACTACATTTACCTCCAATTCCTACCAACATCTGTAAATTAGGATTTGCAAGAAAAGAAGTGGATTATGGATTTTCATTACAATTACAGGGCTACGGAACAACAACTGTTGCCTCATTATGATTATAGCTAATCCTTTCATTGCCCACAGTGGGCCAAAGAAATTTTCATATCTTAACTGTAAAAGCAGGTGTCTTTTGTTATCAGTAGCTTTTAAAGCAGAGGTATCCAAGCACAATGCAATTTTAAAATGCAGGAATCTATGTCAGGACTTACATGCAATTTCACTTCTTTTTGGTTTCTCTCCACATCTAAGAATAGGAACTCACTTTATAATTATTACAGTATTCAGTCTCAACACGGACTACAATTTTCGTGATGCTATTTTCACTACTGAAAACTCCTCAGAGCACACGACAGCAAGCATTGCTAGAATTTATGTCTAAATGCCATAATCAGTTGTGGATGGGTTCTCCATTGCTTGTTCTACCTCACACTAGTATTGTTCTAGCACACTGGGAGAAGTGGAGCCAATTCACCTCCCTTCTCCATTATTTGCCAGTTTTCAGTCCTTCATTTTTTCACAAGATTACTAAATCTAAATTGCATCAGTTGACTCAAAGATATAAAAATTTATAAGAGGAAACTTGGAAAGAGTTTGGCTAAATCTAAAGTTTATGCTGAATTAGCAGAATATATTTTTGTAGTCTAGAGAGATTCTCAGAGATGCTGCTTTACTTTCAAGTGTTGATTTCCCTTAAAAGCTAAACAGGATAACCACATACAACTCCTTGCCAAGCTTTATCTATTTTATATTTCCAGAATAATGTTATGTTAAACTTGGCCACTTTCCTTGTATTTTGTAAGCCTCTCCCTGTCCGGTTTTTCCCTTAAACTTCATCTTTCATACACACATACAAATGAACAATTGGGGGTCAGAAGTTTATGCTATGTTTGTAGGAATCCCTGGGATGCTTGGCTGATTGTTTTCGTTCAAAGAGATAATATCTAATAAATATTCCACTTATCGCCACTTAGGAAGTGGCACTGAGCAGGAAAAGGCCCGGAAAGAGGTTCTATCCAGCATCCTCCATGGTTTTTCCTCTGGTGGCTTCCAAAACTCAGTACTCTAATTAAGAAATGATGCTTCTTTGAATGCTTTTTTTGGTATGAATAACACCACAACTGGATAGTTGTGGTGGAAGAGGCACTTATACTTGCCAGTGTTTGTAAACAGAGACTGCAGAAGAATGCAGACCCTCTTCTCTTTCCTGCTGTTTCTTGGCATCCTAAAGGTTGTACACAGCCAATTCTTCTGTGCAAGATGGGCTAAAGAACAGTTTAACTTCTGTTTTAGTTATCCTTGACCAAAATTTCAAAACCTGCTCAGGTGATCCCTAGCTCTTGGATCACATCAAGTCTCAAGGCATTTGCAGGTTAGGCAGATACCAGAAGTTTGGGGCTTTTTTTTTTTTTTTTCTTCTTACACATGTCAGCCAGCGCTGAGAGTCATCCACACAGGGAACTGAGATTTTTCAGATTTCTAGTCGAGGCAATCCATGAAGTTCCTTCCAAAGGAATTGAAGCACCCTGATACCCTAAGAATTTCTAAATTCTCCTTAAGGAGGAGGACTCCAAGTCCCGAATCCCCAAATCCTTCTGATGTAACAAAATGCCTCCTCAGTACGCACCCAACACTTCTGTCCAAGGGTTCTGTGAACTCTGGTTGCTTTGGTGGCTACAGGAAATTTTGGTATTTTCCAGGTTTTGCTAGCCATAATTAACTATATTTAAGTCATGTTTTCAAAAGATTTTCAAATTAGGTACTTCTCAGCTTCATAGCTAGACAGGCCTAATAATTTATCTCTAAGATGTTAGTTGAAAGGGGAATAACAACATTTACCCTGATTGTAACAGTCATAAGGCTGAGGTCCAGTTATGACCTCCTCAGCAGAAAGATCAAAGTTTGTACGTCTGGCATCAACTTGAAGAAGAGAACTTAGTACCTCATATAAAGGGAGTGAAAAAGCTGAAAACTATTGGATAAGAGCAGGAAAAATATGCTACAGGGATAGAAACAGCTTTGCTTTTAAGGGCCTAGCCATTTAATTCCAGAAGATGAATCAACGTTGCAAATGCTATCTGGAAAATAGTAGCTAGGACCTGGATTACCTGTTGCAAACTAAGACATAAGTACACCCCTATCACATGATGAGCATGTGTCAGATGTGAGAGAGCATCTAAGCACTAAGTCACCTGATTTGACAGACATACCAACTGCTATCCTGTGACCAGGATTACGTATGCCATTTATCAGAATCTCCTCCTATGCACATTTTATTCACATAAGTGTGCATTCATTTTTGCAATAGCATCAGATCCTACAGAAGATGGTGGAAAGGAAAGAGAACATGTCACGGGTACATAGGTTATCAGCCTGGCTGAATAACTAATCCAGCCCACAATTTTCCCCCTTCCTTTCCTGTGAAACTTCAGACAAAGAAGCAGGCTGGGAGGATCTAGTCTACAGTTCATAGACCTCACCTATCTATGACAGAGCAACTTATCTCTTAGCATGCTCAAATTCTTCTTCAGATGCCTTCTCATTTGCTAATGTATTTGCTGTGTTGATTAAATAGTTTTGTAGCTGTAAGAGACACTGTCACACTCCACAACCCTGCTACACTGACACCCATGTGTCGGCAGGCAAAAGTAAGTCATTCCTTACTGCATACTCAAGTCTAGTTCACTTTTCACTAGCATCAGAGCATTTCTTGAACCTTTCAACGCTCCTGCGCTGCGTTATATTTTTGCCAGATGTATCCGCTTTAACATTGTCCAAGTCTAATGTTTCTGCCTCTGTTTTCTGCCTCCAACTTCTTAGGTCCTATTCCTAAGAACTACTCCTCTGTCCTTAGAAACATTCAAGACATTTCCCCACCGAATATATATTAATACATTCAAAGACTATGCTATTATTCTTTCCTCAAGAAAGCAAAATTAAATTACTACCCCACCATACATCCTTGTAAAACATTTCTAGAGACTTCACCAAGACAAACTCTTAACCCTTCAGCCATAATTCAAAAAACAGTTTTCATTAATGCATTATGTTTTAGTAAGACTATTAAGTGATATAGTTTTGATTTTTGTAAAGCACTTAGCCTCAGACAATTTCCCAACACACTAATGCAAGCACATTAGTAAATATATATAGCATGGTTTTATAAAGTATTATGTCTTGTTAGGTTTTTTTATCTTTAACTTCTAATAACATTACAATCATGATCTTGTCCGCTGCTTCACTACTTGTTCCCTTGATTTTCTACAATTAGATATTAAATGCAAGTTGTCATAACTACTAGAATTACTTGAAAAGTAGCATACTTCTCCATTTTCTAGGAGAAAAAATGAGTCCTAAAGAAGTCAGCTCAAAGCCTTCATATAATTACTGCCCAAAGAGCATATTTTCTTAAAATTTCTTTGTGCTAGGGTTCCTTCCAAACTAAGTTATCCTATGTGCTAAGTTTCTGCAAGGTTTTTATCAAAAGAGAATGTTATTGATATTATAGCTTTACTTGAGAAAAGTAAAACCAGATAAAGTTGTGTTTGACATCTTAACATTTGGATTTACCTTCCTCCCTCCCAATAAATTTACTCTCCCATGTATTAACTACTGTAAGTTTCTGGTACCTCTCAAGGAAGAAATTACTCTACAGAAAGATTTCTTGGAAGCAAAAGGGGAAGTAGTGGTATTAAGGTTTTTTTGGCAATGACATCTCTTAAGATTGGCTATTTGGATCTTCGCTCTAAAATAAAATCTGGCCTATGATAAAAATAATATGACATCTCAGTTCTGTTGTTATCCTTTCCAAATATTAGAATCAACCCGTGACCTCAGCAAGAAATCTATGGACATTGGAAGAGAAGGCTATCGTAAGTAAAACTGACTGTGGGAAAAGAAAGAAGTTTGTCCTTAATTACACTTATGCAAAGTGTTTACAGGCTGAACAGAAGTCATACTTGTCTGTTTCTTATCAGATTGTTTCTAAGGAAGAAGCTAGAAATATTTGTTTGGCAACCACTTATTTTGTAATGAGGTCAGCATGTTCATTTCATTTGTTTTTCTCCAAGTAATACTTAGTCCCACACCTTCAACTAAAGGACAAAGACTATCATTGCATGGTATTAGCAAGAAGCTTATGAAAATACAGAACAGAGGTTGCTTAACAACATAATACAATGGACAAAGGCATTTGACAACGTTAGAAGCTAAAAGGTTTTTAGATAACATTAAGCATTTGATTACACACAAGAAATATTCTGTAAATATAAGTAAATTACTTAGCATAGCTGTATTTAGAATAATTTCTATTGAATCTGCCATTTCTCATATGCTACCTACAGTAGATAATAACTAGTATCATTTTACTACACTGAAGACCATAGTATTTTGGGAAAACTTTGGTTTGTGAGTCTGCCTTTGTTTCATATTTACAAATTCCTGTTACCGAGAACTGAGGGTGGTGTCCTTCCTCAGTGCTGGATGGACAATAACTTGCTCACCGTGTGTATTCTGACTGAGGAATGTCATTTGTGCAGAGGAAATTGAATCCAACAGTTTTCATCTCTAGCTGGCAAAGTGTTACCTTGGAGATACTACAATGTGATAAATGCATTATTGGTCAGTAGTGGTTGGATAAAAGCAATATTGTCAGGCAGGCTTTCAGATTTAATATGAATGGGAGAATGGGGAAACCAAAACCAAGTCAAAAGACTTTTTCCTTTTCTTGAACATCAGGTTTCAACCTCAATATGATGATAATACAAACTACTTTCTATTTGTGATGGAGTAACAGTGATAGCTCTTCCTTTATTTAGCGTCCTTTCATCTTTTTAGATCAAGTGCTTTACAGGCTTTAGATGAAGATTACTCCCTCACATCCACCTACCACTGACATGCAGTCAGCCTCTGGGATGCCAGTGAAGAGTGCCAGCAGTGCCACATAGCAGGTTCCAGAAGGGGAAGTAAAAAAGAATTAATCCAGCTGAAACTACAGGGGAACAGCAGAAAGGACAACATAATGACCCAGAATGGAACTTGGCCAAGATACCAGGCTTAACAATCATGCAAGGAGCTGAGCAACTGTTACAGTTCGGTTTTGTGTCTCATCAGCCACGGTAAACGCAGCCAAAACACCACTGCTGAGCCTGGTGCTGATGAACTGATTTACTACTCCTCTTGCTTCTGTAAGTGGCAAGAAGTGTCATCTATTAATTTGCCAACAGCTCCGACTGCAACACCCAAGTCTCTATTGTTCTCCTTTCCAAGCCACGCACAACCCAGTTTACTTAATAGAGTATGACAAAGTCACAAGGCAGTATGGCTAAAGAGACAGGCATTCAAGAGGATAATGATCTGTCAGCAGGGCTGTGGCAAAAGGAATTTACATGAAGATTAATCAATGTTTACAGCTCTTCCCATTTATGAGAACAAAGCGCTGTTCCTACCTGCCACCAATTCTATGATTTTCAAGAAAGAAAAAAAGAAAAATAAAGAAAAGGAGCATGCTTTTTAGCTGAGGGATGTGAATATTGTTCTGTATGCTCTGTAAGCCCCAATTTTAGTAGGTATAAATCCATAGTTATTCTTTGGTGTGGAACCAATGTTTAGTAGACACTGGTTGCATCATTTACACACTGCTTGAAGGTACTTGCATATTATGGTAAAGTTACTTGAGTAAAAAAAACAAACCCAAAACCTCAGAAAAACACACACTATCAATTTGCCTCCATGAGCTACCACAGCTGTTATGATTCGTGGTGATTTGAGAATTAAATAATCTTTTCTTTCAGAGTTTCAGCAATTCAAGAAAGGAAGCGAGTATGTCTTTTTAAGATACAGCACACAACTAGAGGTGGTATGACAGAACACACAGTAAAATCTGTATAGAGTAGGACTTGAGGAACTTCTTAATAACATGAAAACTGGAACATGAGTTTAAAAAAAATCAACTTATTGATTTCTACATCATATTTACAAGAGTTAGTGTTGTGAAATATGAATTATAGCTTCCTATGTCAGTATAAGCCCTCAGCCCCAATGGGATCCATCCTAATGAGAACAAGTGGGTCAAGACTGGTAGCTTCATTCAGTCATTTCCCAATAAGGATGATAGGTTTATACTCTGTTTCTGCCTAATGGAAGTAGCCCTCACTTATACCTGTCTCAGTCTTTCCTGGCCACAGCACCCAGGTAGGTGGCAGTGCAGACATTAAAGCTCTTTTCTTGCTGCCATCATCCTTCCCTCCTCCTACCATAAGGGAGGCTCTGCCTCAGGGGCCCTGCACCACATACCAACCTTAGGGTGGAGCAAATTCAGAATAACTCAATTACAGATGATAAAGTTACTCTAGATCTGCCCAACTTTCATTAAGACGGAATCTCTCTTAGGACAAGCCAGCATGAAATGGGACCAATTTGGCATAAGCTTAATAGGCAGATTTATAAGTCGGCAATTTCTGTTTTCTTCTCTGCCTCATGGGTTTTGCAGTGCCTGGTTAGGAAGGTGGTTTCCCGTGCCTCTGGGGAATGCCGCTCGCCTGCAAGCCTCACCCGGCTGCTTCTCAAAGGAGCAGCCCCTTTACCCGCCCTTCCCTGTGATAAACTCCTCCATGAACATGGAGTCAGGGCAAAACAATGGCAAGTGACAG
Organism: Chroicocephalus ridibundus; assembly: GCF_963924245.1. Taxonomy (NCBI): domain Eukaryota; kingdom Metazoa; phylum Chordata; class Aves; order Charadriiformes; family Laridae; genus Chroicocephalus; species Chroicocephalus ridibundus. Next base: position 15,169,888 of record NC_086291.1, on the reverse strand, counting down.
TGACTGAACTGTATAAACATGTTGACAACTGATTAAGCAAAAATAAAACAAGACTCAAATAGCTCTTCTGCATAATTCCCGATTTGCATAACCAAAAGGGTGGCAAGACTCCAGCCACCGTTCTTTTCCTGCAGCAGCCAGAATAATTCAGTTCGGAGCGCTCTTTTGCCAACGGGAATTTCAAAACTCTGCGGGGCACAAGAGAACCTCGGCAGCCGCTCAGGCTCACAGCTGGCCACCAAGACAGCAAAGCCTCTCACCATGGTCACAGAGGGGCAGCAGGGTTTTGTTGAAGCTGCTCCTCAGCAGACTCACAGGAGCACAAGCAGGCTAAAGGCCACAACAACAGGCAGTGGAGACACCACATATTACAGACCTGAACAGGAGACAAACTGCAGTGCACCAACCGCGGTCAGCACTTCATCTATGAAATTACCTCAGCTAAAGGAAGAAGGCATCCCAAGGTGTAATAAAGCAAAAACGGATGTCTCTTGCTAGACAAAACTCAGTGAACCACTAACCTTGAGCAGAGAGGTTATTGAGATTATCTAATACTATACTGTGGTCTCTAAAGCATCTCTAAATTTGAGGCAATAATTGCCAGCTCTGTTCTGACAAAACCAAACAAACCTGGCGAGTATTTAATCATTTTACTGCCACTATGTACTGGTCTGGGATGTGCTTCTCTGCAGTCTTTAGCATCTCCCACACTCTTCAGTGAAATTTTACCCACAAGTGCTCAGCTGTCTGCAGGGAGCTTTGCTTTAGTAAGCGTTTGGCTCTTACAAAACTGACAACATTTTGGGGGTCTTGCTGTTTCTTTTTTTTGTTGTTGTGGGGTTTTTTTTGTTTGTGTGTTTTTGTTTTGTTGTGTTTGGTTTTTTTTATTTTTTTTTACAATTTCAATATTATCTGATATGGAAATTAATGTTCCTTTAAATTAACAATAATAAAACCAATGCCAGCAAGGCAAATATTGTGGTATTACCACAGCTGGTACAAAATCCTGTGAAGCTGGGAGTGTTGCAGGCTGCTTACAAAGTCATCAGGTTGCATCTATGCAGAGGTTTTAAGTCTGATGCTTACTTGAAAGCAGAATTTTAACTCTGTTTACATATAGGTCCAAAATAAGCTCAGCTGAAAATATGACCATTTTTTCAGGAGGTGCAAACGCATGCACTCTTTGGCCAAGCCTTTTTTTAAAGGTGCTTGAAACTGTTTAGGAAAAATAAGTTTAATAGAAAAATATTGTTAGACTGGTGATCCCATTTCCTATAATGTAGGTTGGAAAACATTCCTGCTAATACAGTAGAACATTTCAGCTCCACAAAATAAGTTTAGAACAGGCCAGTTCCTGCTATTTCTACCAGAAGAGTTTTGCAAAGTCACAACAACGTAACTGTCTTGACTGTATCCTGTTCTCATTAATTCCTGTTCTCCTGGACAATAAATGAAAGATTTTAAAATACTTTTGCTCAGAGAGGACCTTGCTTTTGTGCAGATTCTCAAGACCTCTTATGTGAAGAAGAGGGAGCTAGGTTGAGTTTTCTTCTTCAGACAGAGGTAATCTGTAGTAGTATTCCTCCTCTTTTAGTTTTCTGAGAGCTCATACGAAACAGTCTTGAAAAGAGATTGCCCCCTCCCCAAGTCTACTGCACTGAAGCCAGATACTGTAACAAAGTCAAAAATAGTCTTGGACGATTTACTTCCAATCTGTACAGGCTGCTTTGCTTTCAGGTTTCTGTATTTTTGGGATTTCTACTAAAATTTAGGATCAGGCCAGTTGTATTCAAAGTGTTGAGGTTTATTGATCCTTCTTTTTCTATAGTGGCTTATGTTCTCCTTTCCCTGTATACACCTTGTATACTCCTCTCGCCCTTGCACCCCAGTCTCCAGCACTTATCTGTTGTCACAAGTGTCTGCCTATCCCCACTCCTTGTGCATCGAGTTCCACAAAATCAACTCTGGATTTATATAGCTGAACATTTCCCCCTCCTCCTTTCCCCCAAAGCTCTTAGCACAGTTTGTGCATCTTCCCTAACTGGCTGGTTGTCTGTACTGTCAGCATTATCCCCTCAAAGCACTCATACTTTCCATATTTCCCTTGGCTACTAATTTCTGAGGAAGGATTCCCTGGTGGGCTATCACTTTTTATGTTTGTTACCCCACCTCAGCTGTCTTACGTGGAGAGCCTGGACTTCCTTGGAAACTAGAAACACAGACATGCCTACAGTTCTTGTGCATCTGCAGACACCACACCTTCCTCAAGGTCAGCATGGGTCCCAACACATGCAAGGAGGGGTACTAACAGCATAAAAGACAGCATGCCCATGGCCCATTGCGTGTCTCCCCCAAGCCACACCATTCACTAGGTTGGTGTCTCATCCCTTACTGCTGCTACCACAAATGCTGCTACCATTTGTCAAAATAAATGACCTTTGGCATTGCAAACTCTGCCGTCTGTCCTTCCCTCCCTCCCCAAATCCAAGCCAACAACTCTCAAAAGGGAAGGGAGTGGGAAGCAAAGAAGAGATGGAGGGAGAAAGGCAATGGCTGATGGAGTTCCTTGGGATTCCTACACCCTCATCTTGAAAGCTTCCATGTCCCTAGAGGATTCTTTTGCCCTGCTTCTATTGTTTGCTGTCAATTCTTACTCCAGCTGAGAAAAAGAATGTCAAACCCTCTGAAGTAATTCAAATAAACCTATGAGATAACGATAGTGGTGACTCACGGTTGGGGTAATGAAGATGCTTCCATGACAGCCATGAAATATATCCAAGATTTCCTCTTAAAAGTTAGCATAGATGACCAGTATTTCCAATGGGAGACAAAGACATGCTGATGATCAAAAAGAATTGAGGAAAATTATTTAAAGTCAAGTATCAAGATAGAACTCCACCAAGTATTTTCAGCAGTGGTCTGTCAGTTTCTGAAGGACGGCCACTAACAATAAAAGCAGAGCCTGAGATAAGAGGTAAGGCAAACCCCAGTTATAATGACATTGGGTGTTATGTGTGTGCCTTTGCACATCAATGTGTGTATGTACATGTGTGTGCATTCACATACAAAACCCAATGCAACAAAGTCCTGCATTTAGCACACCTATCTAGTGATGATTTTTTTTCCAGGTTTCTTAGGTAAATACACATTATCAGTGCCTGTGCTGACACTTAGGTTTTTTAAATTTAATTAGCATAAAAACTTTGTAGCCGTTTTTTTATCTCTATTATCCAAATGTGGGAAAGAAGCTGACAGCAGATCTCTAACAGCCAAATAAGTATCACCAATACAATTTAGAAGATTTCTATGTTCTTTAAAAAGCAGAACTATTAGAGGAAGATTATTTAGACTTCTTTTAAGAAAAAAAACAAACCAACCTCTAAAGCCATGAAAATGGCTGTTTATTGTTGAGCAAGGTGAATACCTAATTTGGACTGGAAACTGGAAATAGCAAATCTACTATTTCTTTATTTCTGAAAAAATTATCAAAGATAAGGAAGTGAAATAATTGGAAATTCTTGATTTGCTAAGAAATATTGCTTCTGTCATATAAACACCAACTTTTTTTTCTGTTTACACATCCACAAACACTTATTCCATTCTTGGATCTTTCTTTGGCTGAAGAAGATATAAGATCCATAATATAATTTGTTGTGGCTTGACATATCACATAGATGAATACTTTGATCTGCATTAGCTAACCCTGGAACACATTATTGAAAGTTACTGCTGACTTTGATATTCTGCCTTTATATCTTCACCAAAGCTAGTGCTGGCTTGAAGCTATTCATAGAATGCCCTTGGATAATGTGATAGATTGTACATGAATTCAGCCTATAATCATTTTGGAGGCAGTAATGACAAAAGAAGACTGTCCAGATCCTGGACTAGTAATGGCTTTTTTTTTTTTTATTAAAGAAAACTGGTATCCAGTGTTCATTTTCTTGCTGCTAAAATAGCCATGGAATAAATCACACAAAGCTGCAGTCTGGTTGTATCTACAGGAGTATGCATTTACCGACCAGAGAGAAAAATCCGAATCCCATTACTTAAACTTTCAATAAAGTAGTAAAATCCAAATACAATTTCGTCGATAACTTAAGCAATACTATATCATTATTAATAAAATGTCTTCGTATTTAGTCTAACCAGAAACTGAAGATACAGATCCTGACATGTTATTCCTTACAGCTGTTAATACCAATATAAAGGCTTTGGGCCATCTTTGAGCTGCATCTTTTAGGAGAGGCAGCCCGGTGAGAAAGAAGGGAAAGAGACTTTCAGAGACATGTCTCACAAAAAGCTGGTCGTATTTTCTAGTGCAGAGCTAAATTAGCTCACTTAAATTTACAGCAACTCTTGAGGATCTTAAAAGGAAGCTTCCCACACCTCTGTGGCGAACACATCATTACACACACCCATCATACCATTAGTCCCAGACTAAGATAAGGGACAGTACATCTTTTGTCACACTCCAACACTGCTTTACTCTGGGAATACCAGACAGGGTTTTGTCCACAGACGAGCTCTTTTATAAAGACAGGAAGAAATAAAATAGCCACATCACCAAAGAGACTATCTCCTTGTAAGGAGGAGTCCACACATAAGGCACAATTTGAACTGAGTGCAGATATCAGAATATTAATCATATGCAAAATTAAATTTAGCCAAATAACATCGTAAAAAACAAAACTGTGAATCCTTTCATCTATAGGGCAAACAAGATAAATCTCAAAAATGACATTTGGCGAGCCCATACCCTCCCAATCCATCCAGAGCAAATACATTCACAGCAGACAGTGCAAGGGACAGAAAATACATGGCCTTTTTCTTCCAGATGTCTCAGAGAAGAAAATAATGAGGCACAGGAAGACAGATTTATGTTGTTTCATGAAAACAGTGTTCTCTTTCTGCCTCTCTTAAATTTGCTTTACTTCTAAGAACAAGAAAAAAAGTGACTGAGGAGTTGACAAAAGGCTGTTCACCAGATACACAGCATTAATCAACGAACTGGGCATAGGAATGGATTTCAAGGAACCTAGTTATACTCTGGCCATTTGTGCTAGTTATTTCATCTCTCTGTGCCTCAGTTTCCTCGACTGTAAAGTAGGATTAAGCCTTAGAAAGCCATTTCATGTCCAAGGAATATAAAGTGCTATTATATTAATGTTGTAAGTAGAGAAAAGTCAGCAAGTTTTGATCTTTTAATACAGGTCTTCAGAAAAAAGAAAAAAAGGACAATTGTCTGTTTATTTGAAAACGGCTACTTCGTACGTTTAACATCCTAATAAAAATACAGAAGCGAAGCCCGGTTTTGATACACGTGTGGTATTACAATCCCTTGTTACTGATAGTACTTTTTAATGTTAAGAGCCTGTTGGCTAACTTATGTTTCCTCTGGGTGCGTTCCCATATTCTTCTCCTCTTTGGGAGGCAGGCTCTTGTTGCTGCTCAGATATGTATCCCACATCTTGTAATCATTAATGTACTCAGGGGAAAAGGAGGGGGCAAGAGGACGCTGTTTCAAAGTATGTTTCTGCCCAATTCATTTTGGCTTAATTTGGAGACCAAAGCAGAGCTCTATCGAAGCACGTCCTTCCTCGGTCATTTATCATGCTCGCCCTCCCCCCATCGTCACTACTGAGCTGAGATACTAAACAGTAATAATGCAGCTTTGGATAGATTAGAAAGTAATTTCTCTGTTCATTCTTATCCTAATTTTGTTTAGATTTGGAAATTTTCTTAATTCTTACAAGTGTCTGTGGATTGACAGCATGCAGGTTAGCAGCAGAATTATTAAATTGCTGCTTTGCATAGCAGCTAAGTGTACAGAAAGAGAAAATATACCACTATTGTCTTTATATAGCAGGCAAGAATCTAACTCAAAGCTTCCCAGTATGGGGTAGGAGTAATACAAGGAAAAAAGAACTGCCATCTCTAGGATGATGGGATAGAATCAGTGCCAGCCAGTCCAGCTCTGATAAGAGTAATGGACAAAGTAGCTGTTCTCCAACACCCCTCGAACTGCTTTTTCAGTGACAAGTCTGGTTTTCAAGGGTTCTGGAACAGACAAAATAGCAGTAAAGCCTTGGCTAATTTTGCTGCTTCTGGCAATCTTCTGCCCTAAGCAACCACCTACTTTGTCTTCATGGCTCTGGCCCTAGTAGTAACTACAATGGGAAGGGTTGGGAATGTGGCTGGTTAAGATTTTCAAGGCTGGTGCTCAAATGCATGACAGGAAAGCTTCAGAGAAGTACAGGGCTACCAGAGCTCGGGCACTAAACCAGACAGACCTTTTGGTGTCTCATACTTCAGAGTTATGTGGGCAGCTCCTGTGCCAATTGTATTAATCTCTCAATTTGTCGTGTCATCGGTGTTGTCTCCCCCCAGCACACCCCCCGCCCCGGGCCTTGCCCTTTTTACTCTTGGTGACATGTATATGCTTGTGAATAGCTGCATCCCTCTCATTAGGCAAAAAGACTGTTTAGCAATGAGATTGAAAATATGAGGAAGTGATACTTTCAAGAAGACCAGCTCCCCCCTCCCTCCAAAACCAATGCACTGCAAAGGTCTACTGTAGAAGTTCTTGTACTGGGCCTCTGTGCTCTTGTTTGCCAATAAATAGGCTTGTTTTTCTTTCCCTTGTATGATGTGTTTACCCCAGTAACATGAAATATAATCAATAAATAAACCAGAGGGAAAAATTACAGTCCTTTAAATTAAACCAGAAAGATTTTACTGATTGCTTGTGCACTGCATCATAGGAAACAGGCAACTACCTTCAGAGCAAGTCTATTCTGAATATGTAGTTATTAAAACTGATTTTATTTGCCTGTGCATTTTACTACCTGAGTGAATTTTAGAATGACTGACAATCAATTCTTACATCTTACCCCAGCAGGTCTTTAAAAAGTGTAACTGCATGCTTCTCATAAAATGTCTTGAATATTTCCCCATAAGGAAGACCTAATGTTTCTGATAAAAATCATAGCAATTATAAAGACTATGGGTTTACATTTCTCCAAATATGATCTGAACTCCTGATAATTTGAGGAATCTCCCTCTCTATTTTTGTGTTCACAGCTTGTGCCAAATCATGACTGTGTACAGAAACTTGCTTGTGTTGGACTGTGCTCATTCCAAACTCAGAGTGAAAGCAATAGCCTTGTGGAACTACTACCCATTTTAGCTACTCCCAAAACAAAACACTAGCTGGCACTGTCTGGTACTACAACACAGCAGACAGCTGCCCAACCCCCCTTTTCCTTTTTCTTCCTGCTGTTATGCTACACCTATCTGTATATCATCAAGTCTTTTTGGACTTGTAATAAGATTTGTGCCAGACTATGTTTCTTGGCTTTAATGGTTAGCTTCCTTTCCAGAATATACATGCTGCTTTACACATACTTTTATTACTGACATCATGAGAATACATCTCTACTATGTTTAAATTTGGGTGTTAACCTGATTTTGCTTCTTCCATGTGTGGGTGATATGAGACTCTAAGAAAGCAAATTAAGAAGCTGTTACCTGCTTGAACCATTTCCCCCTGCCCCTTCACAGGGAAAGTGATAATCATCTGAAACAGCAGGCAGCCTTCAGCCAGGATAGTTTTCCAGAAATCTGAGTTTCCATATATTTGAATCACATTGCTAATGCAATCATATTGACTTTGCATTTTATTACATGAGTAAAATACCACCAGGCACAAAAACAGTGCCCCCCCCCCGAACTTTGCTTGAGTCTCAACTGGACATGCTAATAAGCAAATTTTTAGAAGTAACCATTAACAGTTATAGGTTCTTTCTGAGATCTGTCTCATCAGGACTGAATAAGATATATTTCTAAATGGCAGACATGCAAGACACAGGGTGGTCCCTATTAATCAGAGCACATTTAAAACTATTACTGTTGCTCCCTATGAACTTCTTGCACTATGTAAGTTTCTGAAAAAATGGTAGGAAATAAGCAGTATCTTGTATAAATCCACATTCTACTGAGCGAATCCAGATGAGGACTCAGGCATTCAAACACAAGATCCTGGTGTTCTCAATGAGCCATACGGGAAGGTTTGTTTAGTTTATTTCCATTCAACGCTCTCTCCACACAGTTTCTGAGGATCCCACTACATTTGCCTAGACTGGTAAGATGGAATTGGATTTAGTTCCCAGAATTGGCCTTTTATATATCACACACTGCAAGCGCAAGAGTCCAACCTGTATATTCCCCAGACCATATGATTTATGGGATGAAGGCTGGATCAGCCAGTGCAAGACCAAACTCCCACTTTCCTGCAAGAGAAGACTACCATTCCATACAGTCAGAATTTACTAAAACGAGGAGGTATTTTTCTTACTGTCCTTTGAAGAGCTACTCCAGGACCATTAAGAATACAGGCAATCAGCTGTTTATAGGTAAACAAAGCTATTTCTAAGGCCATGATTTGACAACCTGAAATGCTCAGCAGCAAAAATGGTTTAAATTTTCTGTCATCCTTTTATTAACCTTTCCCTTCCCCAGCTCTCTATTGTAAGAAAGTGCTGTCAAAAAATCTAGATCAGTTCCCAGGTTCAATTCCCTCATGCTGATACTGGTACAGCTGAGAGGGGAAACCGCATAAACAGACAGAAAATAGCTAAAAACGGTTTACACTGGTATTGACTCCAAAGATTTCACATTAAAGTACAGCCTAAATTTAACTTCTTATCCTGGCTTTAATCTGAACCAGCCACCCTTCTTGTGTCTGCAAAATTACTCAGGAAATGTCGAAGATTAAATTTACTCCCACAGAATTGTCGAACTCTCTAGTTCTGTCTGGGACAGAAGACCTGTAACAGTAGCCCTTTTGACAATGCCTTCACATTTCTTTCTTCAGTAAATTGTGGCAGTGAGAGCCAGCAGGAGCATATGAAAACAAGAAAGGCCGTTTAAAAGGAATGAAAATCCTTCCCATATACCTGAAATTAATAAGTACTGGGTTAAGACTTGGAATAATTCTGCTCTCCCCTGCATTAATACTCAGGATTTTCCTTTTACATGCACCACCTTGCCTGGTGAATACCTGATTCCTCAAACTCAGCCAAAAATTTCAGTAATTCTTCAACTTGTTTCCATAAATTTGTGGGAAGGAAAAGAATTTCATAGCAAAGTACACTATGAAATATTAATACCAAATATTAGTATTATTATGAAAATAGGTTGTTGTCTGAAGATTGATATTATGTTCCATTATACATAATATAGGCTATTTATGATGGCATAGCTAAGGACTGTGGAGTAATGCATATGAATAGAGGATTAGAAACCAGCAGGATCCCAAATACAAAATGGGTTATGGTAGGACTGAATGCATGTGTTTCACAGGCTATTGGCTGTAGTATAATTCAAGATTAAACTGAGCCAGTACTAACTGTGCTATGGCACAGTCTTTACCAAGAAAAAACTAGTTAGAACCCAGTTTTGGATTTAAACAAATTGCACCCATTTGAGATCTTGTCACAGAACCAGAAAACATGTCAGAGAGCAGCGTATAATCTTGGAGGTGTTACAGTCAGTCAATATTGATCTCAAGAGATGAGATAGCTCATCATACATTTTAATGGAAAACATGGGAGTCACAGTTCAAAGAACCATGTTTGAAAGAATAATATTAGATAATTCGTCCTAGCTATAATTAGTGTACTGAATCTCAGTTAAATCAGCTTCCTCACCAGGTAGGCAACACTTCTCTTTTGCCTTGCTGCCCCCTGCCCCCCTCAGTAAAAGAAAACACCAAACCACAATGCAGAGTTCCTCTATATCTAAATTCCCAAATCCTACAGCTTTAGAAGATCTTCATTGTTTCATCCCTCTTTGTATTACAAACTCAAAGGCAGAACTAATAAAAAGAAATCAAACAAGATGATGCTATCTGTTCCCCACCGGACTTCGAAGTACTTCAGCTCAACCACAGACCCACATCACATTACTGGGCAAGGCTTCTCAAATAACAGACTCCTTCGGGGAAGACAGAGTAACTCTTCTGTTGCAAATTTACCTCCTGCTTATTTAATGCAGATTGCTAAACCCAAATATGCCACTTTTTGGAATGTGGTATTAGTTCTGAAATGCCACTCTAATACAAGTAATTCTTGCCTCCTTGAGGGTTTATCTGCCAGGCTAGATACTTTGTTAGCATTAAGGTGGTCTTCTGGCATTTGCGAGTGGAAGATGGTGAAAATAGATGAGACCTGGTTGCAGAAGAACCCTAGGGGAGCAAAGTATTATTGGATGGCATGTGAAAACTCAATTAAATTTATGCCAAATCATTTTCAGCATAGGAAAAGAAAATTCATAGCCAAATGTGTGAACTCCAGTTCTCTAGAACTATCAAACTTCTGTCTTAGCTATGTTTCTTTTCTGTGTACTATGAATCCTCGATTCCCCTACCCCAAAGAGAAACCAGATAGTACAAATCCAGAGATAATGACTGAAATCAGCATACAAATAACGTGCTAATAAATTGGTTCAGGGCTACTGTCATGGCTTAGATTTTAACACTGTCAATTAAGCAACTAGAATAGAATAGAGCAACTGAAAAAGAATAGCAATCATATTGAAGTCTGCCAAATGAGGACTGTTTACTTTATACCTATATTGGGAGATACTGCCCTTATTGTGTACTGAAATATTCAATAATGTGTTGGTTTATCTTTCCGTTGACTTTGTGGTAAGACCTGAAATTTTTTCCATGAAACCAAAATCATTTTGCTATAATAATTTGACTACATAGTACTGTCCTGAGAGTCAAACTCTGGCTATTTAGAAATGAAACGGTATTAAAATATTGCATGTATTTTTCCCGTATCTATGGACAGAACCTTAAAGCCAGCAGTTATTTACAAAGGCAAAATAACAGCACATTAATTAGCTCTGGAAGCTATCTATTTTCATACTAATAACTGTACTGAATATGATATTATGTTGTATTAGGAAATTTGTGACAGAAATATACTTTCTACTGAGTTAGAAAGAGGCTATAAAGTGATTTTATTTGTAAAAATCTCGTAGCTAGGAAGAAAGCAAAATATTCTGTTACTCATGTGTCATGAATGCCTTTTAAAAGGCCTGGAAAAATATCCCTCAACCGAATTTTTGAAAAAAGCTGGTTTTGCTTTTTTTAATATACCTTAATTTGTACATTCAGTTCAACTGTGTAAATATTAGTTTCCAATAATTAAAGGCAGTATGGAAAGTTATTTCCAAAAGTTATAGCTGTTTATATTACAAGCACAGATCTAGGTTTCTAAAGAACATCTGAATTAAAATCTTGCCTTAATTGCTCTTCTAAAAGAGAAATTAACTACAGTGTTTAATTCCAAATTTTGTGCAACCAAGAGAATAGCTACTTGATATTAAGTTTGTCTATCTGACAAAGCACACCTAACCCCTTCTACGAGACTATCAAGAGCTAACCAAACCCCTGTCTCTCAGTCTTTTTTAGCCCAGTTTTTTGGGTAACTGGCACACATGGAACTCCAAGGAAATTAGATCATGTGCATCTATGGCACCTCTGGAAAATCTTTGAGAAAGTTGGTGTTAATCTTTTATGGTTTCTCTTTATGAAGACAATAAATGGCAAAAATTGCACTTCTACTGCAAGCACTGAAGCACCTACAAATCATGATTAGAAGCATCATTTTACTGTAATCATATAACAACTGACAAGAAAGCCTCATTAATATTTTGATGTTGTTGTTGCCATTTCTCATTCTTGGTGAAACAGGCGGCAAAGAAGAGCCTGTTCTAAAATAAGCTAGATTCTTCTGAAGCTTAAGGTACTGGATGCATAACTCAACGCTTGTTACCAATGCAGAGCTCTTCCTGCAGGGCAGTTTTCCCCAAGCCTTGCACTGATCCCTGGTTAATGCCACCCCACAAAAGGACTTGGGTTGGCACCACCTGTGGGTGCTCCTCACAGCTGCACTGAATTGCAAGGGCATTGGGGCATGGCTTGGAGATGCATGGAAAGCCTGAAGGGCTGAGAACTCACACATTGTTTCAGTCATTGGGAGGTATGAATAAAAAGCAACAAATCAAAGCACTCCACTGAAACCCAGAACTGTTTCCCGGCTGAAGAACATTTTTATGGAAAATTTCTGGTTTAGTTTAATAAAATGCTGGTTTTAGCTATTTAAACTGAACAGCCTCTGAAGGCCTTAATCTTATCTACAATAATTTAAGACTATTTAGACACTGAAAAACCTTTGTATATCATAAGGAGCCAAACTGATTAATTCTGTGAAGGAGACAGAGTACCAGATAAAAACTTTATTGTAAAATAAGTTCTAGAAGATGTTTTCATGTAATAGTGCCTTTAGTAGGTGGAGCCATGTGAGAAATTGGATAACTTTAAATTCCAGTCCCTGTTAGCACCTCCTTTTCAGGTTTATGTGTGGATTGTGTTGGGTTCTCCCCCACATTTTTTTTATTGTTTCCCTCCTTACTGACAGAGTTAGTTCTGTAGACTGAATAATAGAATGTGGCAATTGTTGATTTGGTTTGAAAGGAGAGTGACTTCACTTTTAAAAACATACAAAGAAAACAGTTTTAAGATAGAGCACAGGGAGCAAAATCGTAGTTAATAAAAACACAATACTATTTTAAGACCTTCATTCAAAGGCTTCTGTAAAATAGCTAGTGTCATTTAAAAAAAAAAAGAAATCTTTTGAAAGATTTTTGTGGCACAACATCGCTGAAGCGATCAATTTTAAACTGCTTTACTTGTAAACTACAGATCAGCTTTCTCCAAGAAAGTGTTATTTTTTAGAAGAAAACAAAATCCTAAGTTATCTAACAAGACGTGAACAAGGAGGTCACTATCAAAAGTTAGAGAAACAGTCCATTTTTGTAGGAAATTGATAGCAGTAACTTCAGTCTACTTAGTGTGCAACAGCATTTTAATGAACAGTTATACTATGAAGGTCCGTGTCATATATAATATGGGTAAAAAGCATTACTCAGAGAAGACTGAGGTTTTTTTCCTTAAAGATGATTTTTTAAAAACAGAATGGCAATGGAAAAGACCGACTTAATGGCTTAAGCTCTAACAAAACAGCATGTCCCCCTGCCCCGTAACTTCTGGTAACGTGCCAAATGACAACTTCTATCACACCATTTGCAGTTCAAAAAAAGACAGACATCAATTAAAGTCATATATTCTAGAGGTCAGCTAAATATATGGAAATATTATTAAGTTAAAGACTTTTGTGTTGTTTCTGGCAAGTATTGTATAAGTGGTATCTAAACCACTTTGTTTCAGCACAGAATAAAGGAAGCTATGCATTTCTTTTCTTGGCAGGTGAAAAGTATGGTTAATATTGAGAGTAACTTCTCAGTAACAACTGGGGTGCAGAAGATGTTGTGTAACCAATGACACCCTCATTCTGGGGAAACCATCAAGCATGGCACTAGCTCTGCAAGTCTGCACAAGCTTCTTCCAGTCACCACTATTGTAACAGCAAAGGTCACAGTAATAACAGGGATAGGAAAAGCTTAAAATACATAATTCCAATATTAAGCCTGGTTCAGTCCTTCCTGCATGATTATATACTCTGCACATGAATTATACACATTTTAGTAATGCTTTATTTAATGTATTTTTTCTTCCATGCACTTTCTCTGACAGTTCCCACCTCCCTACAGTCTCCACCCATTATTGGAAATAAAAATCAATTTAGTCTTCCTATGCCTTCTCTTGAAGAAAAACAAACATTCACACATGCACCCTTCCTTCCCTGACCTGCTTCCCCCCTGCTTCATACCTAAACACAAAAAAACCCTAGGCATATGGCTTTTCAGATGAACTGACACTTTAAAATAACCTCATCCATGGAGGAGAACTGCTTTGAAGGCTAGAACAATAGTCCCGCTATAGTGATGGATATATTCTCCCAGACAGAAGATACATTTGAACGCTTTGTAGAAAAAATTGTCTAATCCCAAATGGATACAAGATTCAGGTAACAGAACAATTTGCTAGTCTCAAGAACCTCTGCGTTTGACATGGGAAGTGGCACATTTTGCTCCCCCCCCATCTGTGACCTTTATATAAAGGTGCAATGTAAATGCTATAAAGAGATTTAGTTTAATGCATTAATGCCTCCTTTTGAAGTCTGACATAACCTTTTTATTTACTTTTTAAAATAAAAAACCCCAATGGCAATCAATCTATCAGTAAGTAAATTATGATCTGGAAGTAGATAGTGAAATAAATACTGTTGTTGCTTTGAAACATCTGGCATCTTAACTGAGATGCCTTTTGCTTTGTGAATCCTCAGTTTAGCATCTCATTCTGCAGAGAATGAATGCTAGCTGCAAACTTTTAAATAATTATTCCACATCGTGGCTTCTTACATTCCCAGAAGTAGGTAGTGCAATTATTCTCAGTCTCAAAATACACAGCTATGGCAAAGGGCTAAATTAAATTTACTCTTTGTTTCTCCTTGTGTTCTTTATGAATGTACAACATTTATATTTTGAAGTGATTCTACGTTAATTCTTCTGGAGAGGGGAAAAAAAAAAAAAGAGAAAAAAGAAAAAAAAAAGAAAAAAGGTGTGCGGGGCTCATATGCTAGTTCCTATTGTAGGTGAGAACCAAATCTCTACCACTACAGCTCTCCCTGTGCAGCAGTGTTGACAGTACCAGCTGTTATTCCAATAACTACTGCTGCAATAAAGCTATTTCTTCAAATTAGAGGATGCTTACACTGCAGAATGATCCGTTTCTCCTGTACTCTAGCATCAGGAATCCCCCACAGTAAGCACAGATCTGGCCTGGCAATGGTATGTCAATGGTATTGCTGAACATTGAAATGACTCCTTCAAAGCTCTAGGTTTACAGCATCAAAATATTAAAGAAATCTATATTATTAAATACTGTTTTTATTAAATTATTTTATTCCTGTTCAAAATAATACTGACACAAAATAATCACATCACAACTATAATAAAAATTCCTGTACCTTCCCTCCTCAGTTGCCTTGGAGCAAATCACAATATAGACAATTAGAGACACCTTAAATAGATGGCACAGTTCAGCAGAGAATTGTGAATAAGGAAATCTACTCTAGCCAAAGTAGAAAAGTAACTCCAATTCAGCAGGATGCTGCAAAATGTGCATAACTTAAGGTATATGATTTCTACCTAGCTTCAAATGATGAAATCAGCAAGACTTTCAAACATGTACATGTTTAAGTAATTTCAGAGCTTCAGGGTTCACATTTAATGCTCCAAGTACATTCATCACTCTCAGATCAGTCTTTTTTCACTGTCCCATGTATACAGCTCCAAGAGCAGAAGGGAGACTGTGCTACATGGCACATCATTGCCAGGCCTTTCCCATGCACTCACAGGTGAGACACATACTTTGGCCAACCAGAGGTTCCCCAACTGATTGCTGCTAAGAGAGCTCCAAGGTAGGCAGGTACCTGTATTCTGCAAACTTTACTCTTTGCCCGTTGAAAACCAGCAGTGAGACTTGTTACAGACTCTCCCTCAGGTTTTCTCCAATACTGAAGTCCTTCATCTCATCCCAAACTGAAGTATTTCTAACTGGAAGGGACCACGAGGTTGAGCAGCTGAGACAGTTTGAACACAAGGGTGTCGTGGGAGCAACTAACAGCCCATGCTACTTCTGTTTTCCTACGTTTAAAGTCTAAACTAACTGCAGTATTTCTGTGGGCTGGTCCAAATCTGGGCCCAAATTTGCCACAGTAATTACTAGCTGATCATTGTTACCTTCTGCTGTAATCATCATGCTTGCAATACATTCGGAATTTCTCAGTACCCTTATAAACATGCACTGTGTGTTTTTACAAGATATAGTACTAGGCTTACAGACTGAGTGTCTTTTTATTGACATTTTTCTGTTATTTATTCATTTTTCCTTGATGATGCAAGGCATAATTCTATCATTTGGTATTTTATGGACAATATATAGAGTTCATTTTTTCTTTACACAGAACTATTAACCGAAACATACTAGTGGTAGGAAAATCTTAGTCCTAAACACTATCGAATTTAGTGTTCTTGAAGGCTGACTCATTGCCAAAGAAATGTGTATTTCAAGCTTAAATGCCAAAAAAGGACAGCATTGAGGCCACAGACCCTTTATGACAATAATGTCCTGACACCACATCAGCTCAAGCAGCACTGAATGTTAAACATAATTATATGAGTATGCATGTAAATACAATGATATTACAATATCTGAAGAGAAACAACATAATCAAAAAATCAGTTTAAAAATACAATTTAAAACAACACTAAAATCTACTGCTACAGACTTGGAAAGAAAAACGCAACACACTATTACACTAAACAAGAACAAGCACAGCTATACAGACTAGGAGACTACACACACACCAGGGATGGATTTTACTTTGGAGCCAGGACGTGGAGGGCAAAAAGCTGTCTTTAACCGCAGCTCAGGACTGCAACTAGTCATTTTATTAGCATGCTAGTATCAGCAGAGACACAAAGCTTTCAGGAGGTAAAGTCATCTACCTTTAATCCCACCAAATATATATTAAAGTAACCATCAAATTATGTGATATTTGCACTGAAGAGATAATTACATTAGTATCCAATGACAGTATGTAATAAGAGGGAAAATTTGCTACCACTTACTGCACCCAAGCAGAGACTCTTTGGGGCCTTTAAATATATGTTCATCTAACAAATATTGAGCTATGGGAAATCAGAAAAAGTGTAGTCTGTCCTTCCATTTCACTCTGAGGTTTACAACTGAGGTTTCCTAAAGGAATTCTGTGTCAAAGTCCCATTCTGGCCGTGTACCATACCTGTGGATAAGCAGGGAGCTAGTGAGATGGAGAGACAAGCAAGAAGTCATTAGAAGAATGTTTTATCACTGGTCCTTATATAGAAAGCATTACTCACATTTAGTCCCTCATAGCTCACAAACTTCACATCCTCAGCAGAGGAAATAACTACTTTGGCATTCCAGCTGTCAGACAATCCAAAGGAGGAAGCCAGTATTTTTTCTAGCACTCCCAAGGCAATACAGATGTGAACATCCCTCCTTGAGTCACTCTTGAAGCATCTGTACATTGTTTTGTAAAACAAGGGCCTGCCCTGAATAAAAATATCCTAGAAGTGTTGAATACGAGCTATCCTACATGCTTTATACACATCAATATACTCAGCCATATAAACTCCATGAAAGAATTTTTATCCCCACTGAAATCAGCATAAAACAGGTGCTTAGGCAGAATCCAGGTGCACTGTAAACTTTTGGCCAAGTACACTTGCCAAAGTCACATATCATGACTACATGTGAGTCAGGAAGAGAACTCAATGCAGTTCCCCTTTTTGGTCAAAGCAGAAAAAAAATTGCTGAAGCAGACTTCAAGGGCACTATCAGTCTACCCAAGACCATCATCCCATCTTGGCTTATTTCCCTGGGAACAGCGCTTGTTGCCTTTATTTTTTTTTCTTTTTTTTTTTTTTTCTATTGTGGTTCAGACTTGATTGGCCTCAATTCTCTGTGAGTCTAGTGTTTGAAATTGTTTGGATGCTCTGAAAGGCATGCAGCCCTCCAGCCAGAAATACTAAGCACACAGACATAGAAGATAACTGTGTCACATACTGGGCCATAACACATGTCAAACACTTGGATTCTATCTGCATAGTTCAGTTTCCCTTCTTTCTCCAGTGTAAAATTCACCCTTTAAGCAGGTCCAAGCAGTTAAAGAGTTATTGTGGATTATTTGTTCCATTTTTATTGTTTCTCCATAGAAACACAACCTGCACTCACTCATCTTCAGAATATCTAGGACCACAGGAGAGTCAGTCAGGTCGGGGTTTTTTACACCACTACAGGCCTGCATATCGCAACCTATTTCAACAGATAAAAATTCTTTCATTGTTTTTCATATTGGTTGCATTCACAGGTAACTTCTCCATGTAAACTATATGAAGCTAGTGATATGCTCCTGGGTTTTTTTTTGCCTTTTTTTTTTTTAAATAGGTCACTAAATAGCAAAATAAGTCCACAAAAAAGCTTCAATATTTCCAAAGCTACTCAAAAGCAAGCTCAATCATACAAATTCCCTGGCAAACACTATTCTTACTATTTCTGTAGAGTGTTAATACATACTATAAAAAGAATACTATGTTCAGCTGGAATCAGTGATGCAAGAATTCCACTTATTTCAGAGAGGTTTGCACAATCAAATGACATATTGCAGTACCACATGAATAGATACTGCATAACAGCAGTGTCTTTAATGATGCTGTTGGACTTTCTTCCTCTAGTAACAAAAGACTTGAGCACCTCTAAGGGCAATTGTAACTCATCATCATTTTGATCTTGAGCGAACGTGCATCTGAAATTCCAGGTAATTCCCTTTTTCTGCCACTTCAGAAATCAAAACAAGTCTATGGTTTACAACAATCTTTTGGGGAAAAATATTGCAAATTATGCTGCTGAAAGAGCATGCTTGCTTTCAGCTTTGTGTAATTTGCTATATGTGAGAGCTAAAAGGTATGAAAACTGGATTTTATTGATAAGAAAGTAGATGGCCTACTTTACTACTGCATGGAAACAAATACCCTAAAAACAGCGGTAGCTTAAGTTCAGCAGCTGTTTTTCATCTAGAGATTTATGTCTTCACTTTTTTTTTTTTTGAAGTTATCAATAGCACATTACCATTTTAAACACTGAGGGACAAACTTTACAAATCCTTTCTTAGGCCTATCTGCCTACTCTTTCTCTGTTTTTTTTTTTTTTTTGTTGTTGTTGTTTGTTTGTTTTTTAAATATTATTTTCTTTGGGTATTTTCCTCCCGTTTTTAGGCTAAAATGAGCCCCAACCCTGAACAACTCCTACAGCAGTGCGACCCATCGTGCCTGGTGGGAACGCAGGCCTCAGGCAGCCCCTCTGGAAACAGGGAAAACTGAGAGACAGGAGGAAAATGAGGAACACAACTGATGTTCAGGAAGGGAACAATGGAGGAAGGGAAACCAAAACTAATGAAACTAAGGCCCTAAATTTCAGTTTCAGTCAGGAAAAGAATCTGGACAAGCAAGTGCTGTCCTTTTTGCAAATCCTTAGTTCTGTCACAGGGCAAGAATTAACCAGAAAAAGCTTATTGCAAAGCTGCTTTCTGCACCTCCTCCAATACTTCTCAGGATAGGGTTTTACACGAGGAAAACACCAATGTTTCTCCTTAAACCAAGCAGATCTCCAAACAGTTAAATCCACCTCCCGCCTGCTCTCCCAAGGCAGGCTGCTTTCCCTGTGAGAGCACGGCAGCCATTTTGTGGCCTCAGGAGTAACTCCAGCTCACGCTTCCTCATGTGCTTTCCCCAGCCTAGAACTGGGACATTACACCCAAAAGGGGAAAAAAAAAAAAAAAAAAGAGAAAACTGCACAGACTCACTTATTGCCATGGAAACAGCCAAGCACCAGGCCCAAGCATAGGGGAGACCATGACCAGCCGCATCCTCCTGACACACATCCACCACCCCAGACACTGGGGAGAGCGTGTGGGCAGGGGCAGAAATAAGCTCTGCTCCTGCCACAGCTGCTCCTCGTTACTCCTAGTTGCTCCTAATTACTGCCCCCTCTCTTCTGTGGAGGTAAGGCTTGAGAAGGAAGAGTGATTTTTTAGTGGGCTCTTTAGTGTGGAACGCTTTCTGTGGCTGCTCTTGGCAGGCACTGTTTATAAAATATGCTTTGCCTAAAGTCATAATCTTACCTTAAAGCCTTTTGCTCTCCCTGACAAATTTATACTAAACTGGATTGTGGTTAATACACCTCAGGTTCTCTGTGTTGCTTTGCCTTCTTGTCTCTAGGGTCGGTTTATCCTTCATATTTGCCTTTTCTAATGCAGCTACATAGTGGAAGACATCAACATTTCTTCTACAGTAATCTCCCAAATCTCCTTCCTTCGTCAGTATGCTGCACGTTTTTGTTATTTAATAGGGTTGGTTTTTTTGTTCTGTTTTGGTTCACTGCTCTTAGACTTCATATTTTACATCATGTACACTAAACTTTGTTTTCATTTATTGTCCCAGACATTTAAGAGATGCTGCTATCTCTGAAATAGGTTGTACAGCTCCTTATTACATAAGGTTGACAGCTAGTAAAATGTCAAACATTAAAATTAAGTTGTTTTTACTACTTTGGCAAACCTACCTAGATGCCTTTTTCTGTATTTAAGTAGCTTATCAACAGTATGGTCTATGTTTTAATAAGTGCGTGTACAGAAACATCCGCTGCCTGAAGAGGTGAGGGGAGGCACGCGCGGAGCCAGCTCCACCAGACGATGCTTAAAGCTTCCCTTGCTATAAGCTACCTGCCACAAACCATTCAATTACATCTGATTCACAGAAGTTGTTCACTAGAAGTATGTGTATGCTAGAGAAATGTAGGCCTACATTTTGTTAAACATGTAAACAAGCAATAACAATAAAGCTAGGCATGCTAACCGACACAAGGCGTTGAGATTGACAGCTTGAATAAGTTTCAGACTCACACTGATACTCTGCTTTCACTCAAAACCCTGCTTCCAAACTGCTCTTTAAAGTGGAATCTCAGTCAGATTTTTTATTGCTAGGTTTAAGACAGTCTCTCTCTGACTGTGGTCTCTACCAGCACTGCTAAGAGTTTGCCAATTACTGCCAGTAATGGTGATAAACTTTTACACTGGTGCTGCTTGCTCAGTGGTCCATCAAGGAATTATGAAAGTGTTTAACCTGAAACACAGTAAATGAGAAAGCCCTCCTAACTTCAGCGAGCCTCCCTACAATGCATAGACATAAACATGTGTGGGAGTCACGTTAAATCCACATATTACCTGAGAATGGTCCAAAGACAGGCACCGGCATATGTGATAACTTATAGTGACAACAGCAAGAGAGCAAGAGTTCACTTCCAAACTGTTGCCGGACAATATTTTGAATCTTGGAATAACATCCGTCCTGGCTTTAAATGCCTGCAGTACAAAAAGATACCCAAATTTAACATAGCACTTACGGACTTAAGTAGCCTTTAAGGAGTGCAGTGTGTGTCAGCTCCTACGCAATTTCTGAGGTGAGAGCAAAGAGACTCTTCTGTTGCTTTAACTCTCGGTTTTCACACTGAGTTGGTGACCAAAGGGCCGGGCAATCAACTGGCTCTTTTCTGTCTGCAGGAAATTTTGTGGAGCCAGGGGGAGGCTGACGGCTTCCCCCAGCCACTGGGGTTCTGCAGGGCAGGCTGGATGCTCATGTAGCAAAGGAGTCCTCTCACCTCTTTCTTTTCCCAATTCCTCCTCCTGCTGTTGTACATTTTTCTTGCTCCATTGCACATCTTTTAAATACTTCACCAGTTTGTGGTATCACAGTACTTCCTTATTATCAGTATTGTAAAAGGTTCAAATGGTGATAGTCATCATGTATGCAGACCTGAAAGAACGTGAATCAGAATATCCGTTTTCTTTACCTTTTTATTCTCTTTTGAGACTTGTGAAACAATGGACCACTGTTAGAATAACAAAAACATTTTTTACAACGTTGTAGGAGCATCCCATGCTTCTACCTTTAAAACTTACTTACTTTGGTAAGTTTCTCACTTACCAAATGTGAATGGCAGTCTCAGCTAGTGACAAAAACTATCACTAAGACAAAGTCCAATTTTAGGACTGAGGGTCTGTCCCTCTTATAAATTCAGTTTCTTGTCCACCTCTGTATTTATATAAAAAAATCCACCTGCCCTAACAAGCTGAGCTGCTAAAAGGATAAGAAGAGATAAAGAGATGGTCTCTAGATCATGTTGTCATTCTGAAAGTCATTTATGATTTTGGCAGACAAAATACACAGAGAAAAAACATAATTGAGGACTGAAGTCTGATGGAGTGTTTTCATTTGGTTCTCTGTGATTCAAAGAGCTTTCCATTTTTGTTCCCTTTCTTCTTTGAAGTGTCAGCCCATTCCAGAATGGGCTCTGGGACTTGCAGGGGCTTACAACCTGATGTGAAAAGTTCCACATTCAATTAAAAACTTATATTGACATGTGCAATCCTGCTATGTGTGAAAATGTAGATTTAACAGTAAATAAGAAAATGTGTTTAGTGTTGTAGGGGATTCTCCCTCTCTTTCTATCAGCTGCTTGGGAGATTGAAGAGGACTGTGAAAAACAAGGAAAGAAAGCAAGACAAACAAATGTGTCACAGTGCTCAAAGTCACCAGCAACTATGATGCCATGTTGAAAGTATTCCAGCCAGAAACCCTTCCCCCGCCTTGTTCTCCCAGCTGCATTTTCTCTTGTGAAGGAGTAGTTTACTCTACAAGTTATCAGAAAAGCAAACAAACAAGGAAGTTTACACAAAAATCAAGGGGAATGGAATGATAGGACAATGACAGAAAACAACAAAAGCAAGGAAATACACAGATAAATGTCAAACGCACCCTCTGGACCCTTCCATTTGTTTTACAACAGTTAATTTAAAAGACTCCTCCTTCCTTACTTTCAGGATGCCTCCCGCTGTGTCAAGGTTTGAAGGCATTCGATACTATTTACTCTTAGTACCTGGTGTGGATTTCACCACTGCTAATGGATGCATGTTATGGGTGAGAGAGGACCCTCTTCACAAACGGATTGTGGGCAGAGCATGATATGTCTGTGGCAGGGAAGCAGGTACGTTGACCTGCTGCAAAAATCTATGATCCTGTTTTTAAGACTCAATTTTACTACAAAATTCCTGCACAGAGCTGGATAATATACTTCATCTTTTTCTGCTTAAGCTCCCCATCTCCATAACAGCAAGATAATGTATTTGCTTGTTCTTTGTGGGTGAGATTTTCAATATCACTGAGAATTAGCTTGAAACAGAGGGTAAAATCTCCCTGGATTTCAGCAGGAGGTTATTATTTGTATGCTTTCATTTGTATGCTTGGGTTTTCCCCAACTGTCTGTCTAGATCATAAGTGCTTTGGGTTAGAGGCTGTATTTCAGTGTATGTGTTAACCACAATTCACACAGCGGAGCTCTGATTTTGGATGGGCACTCCAAATGCCAATGAATAAAAAAATAATTGAGTGGGGAGTGTGGGCTACTACCTTTCAGCCAAGCACATGGGGTACTTGGTTGGATTGAATCAGAATAAATTCAGATAAATTCAGCCCTAGATTCTTTTATTTGCTTCAGACAGGAACCCACATGCAAGCATTGACTAGGCAGATTCCTCTGCTCTTTTCTGAATAGTAGCGTGGAAAATGGGAACAGCTTTGTGCGTGAAGAAAAGTAATGGGTTTGGGATGTTATTTTCAAATTGTTGTAAAGTTTGTCATAACAACACTTCTTTTATAATTTCTTTGATAGCTCAGGAATATTACTTTTCTTCTTTAGTGAAAGGTCACACAACTATATACTGTCTCTTAAAATCAGTGAATGCATAATGGCTTCTGCTGTTCTAACAGGAATCATTAAACAAATTCATAAATCAATGAAGCACACCGATGCATTACTTTAATTATCATTTCTGTTCAGATGGTTGGTTTATGTAATGTAATTGTTTACTATGTCTGAGTATTACACTAGAGAAGCTTGGCTGGATCTTCATTTCAAAATCTATTCTAATTTCTTAAGTGTTTTTATGAAATTAACAAACAATAGTCTATGGAGTAGACTGAAGATATTTCGTTAAAGAAAAAATACACCACCCTGCCCTCTACTTTTGTCATTTGTTATGAGATGATTTTAAACATTCCTGTCATTCTGTGTGTTTTCTTAGCGATGAATGCTATCCTTAGATTTGTCAGTTAAACCTCCCTAACAGTTTTTAGGCATTACAAAGCATTATATGTTGTTAGGTAGACAGAATTTGAGTTGCGCGGTTGGCTTTAACAGTACCATGCTTAAGATATTAGATGAGACCAAACAGAAAATGATAGACATTAATAGCATGAGGAGCACTGACATTTTTTCTTTGAAATACAAGGAATAATGGGTTAAGATGAAATATTATAAAATTCATTTTCTTGAAATATTATTTTTGCTAGCAGAGTGGTACAGAATAGCTAAGTGTTTAACAATCATGATTTATGCTGCTTGCAAAATCAAGGGCTTGTCTCAGAAATAATGAGATTAAAACCCCTTCAACAACTATAATTTAGATTCGTATTTATTTCTTGTGTTTGTAGCTTTTGGGGTTTGTGTTTTCGCTGAGAAATGAAACTCCCATAATCTGATAACCTTAGGCACTGGGGTTTTCAGAATAAAATAAAACTAAGAATATCATACAGTCCCTGTGATGGGATTTACAAGAGCCCAATGGCCTGGATGAAGTTAACTCAAGCAGCAAATTAGGGCCCTGCTTAGGGTATTGAACAGCAGGAAGTGAGGATATTCCTCGGCCAAACTGACTTCAAGAGATCTGAGTCGAAGACCAGGATTTCAGGGGAGCGTAAAGGGGAACTTTGGGCTGGAAGAGGGAGATGAGAAAGGCTGTACACGTACAGTGTCGAAAAAGGACTGTATTACATGAACAGATCACCTGGCTGAGAATGAGCTTTGCATTTATCCCTGAAGACAGTATCAGCACAAGTCTTTTGTATCCCTGTAGTCTCTCAAATTGGCTACAGTAGGACACTTGTGATTTACAGGTCTTCAAAACTGAATGAATTGGAAAGAATCTGTGATTTTTCTCACCATGTATCTTATAATCTATATATTCCTCTCATGTCCAGGCATGAGAACGCATATTTCTATCCCATGCTTTTTTCAATAAAGAGTAAAAGGTCTTTCATTCATTTCTATTACATATAAGATGTTTAAATGAGATATGCTATCTAAGTTTCTCATTAATGTTAACATGAGCTACATGTATACATCAGATGCGGGTCCTCTGAAGTGCATATCTCCCAATATGCTGTACAATCCATCGTGGGATCTGAAGCTAATAAGTAGGTAATAGGACCATCATATGAGCTTTGCTTATTTACAACTGTTATTAAAGTAATTCAAAAGCAGGACTGAGGACAAGAAGAATATATTAAACCATATTGCTTTATAAATGAAAAAAGGCTGCTGTACAAGATGACCAGAACAATAAAATGTCATGTTTAATTCACCTCAGGGTTAGCTCTACAAAAGTCAGTGGAGTTTCATCAAAAATTATTATGGCTTATTGTATTGAAATTCTGTGGATCTTGCAGCTTCAGGAATGAATAGCACAGTATTTAAAAAGTCAGATTTTAAAATCACAGGCAATATTTTAGAAACAGGCCACAGAAAATTATTAGCAAAGTTTTTAGAAAAAGTTAATTTGTTAAGCTGTTACAACTACTGTACCCAGATATCCTTGGTGTAACCTGCAAGGCAAGTTAAATTATTTATGGTTACTATATCTTTTGTATAGTGTGACATCTCACAGAAAGATTTAATTTTGTTAAAAAAACCCTCAATAATAATTCAGCAACGTTAGTAATGCATTTTTCCCAGTGTCTTAAAAATTTTCACTGTTCCACACATGTAATATTTTATCCTCCTAGAAGTATGTTGCTTCGCAGGTTCAATTATACTATTGTATAGGCTCAAAATCTCATGTTAGTCACTAAAGGCTAGAATTTGTCTTAAAGAATAACCATTAGCACAAGCTGGTACATAAGCTGTCCCTCTTGAACCTCAGCAGGTCTTATAATTTAGCAGCATGTTGAACTTCCCTACTTTCTTCCCGTTGCTGAAGTATAACTTTTGTGCTGGTCTGTATGGGAAATTAGCTGAGATGCCCAAACAGATGATAATAAGAAAAGCAGAAACTGACATTCTGCCGTACTAACAAGCTTCTACTCCAGAATGTGAATGACTGGTATTATACAATTTCTCTGTCTACTTTAAACTTGTGAAGCAGAGTGAAGGAGTTCTTACCATTTTTACTCATTTGTGGAAATCTGTAATCAAAATCACAATCAGCTGCCGAAGTGCTCCATACAATCTTATTTCAGAAACATGTTAGCATTAGTAATATTTTGTTAGCATTAGGAAAGGAAACTTTTCAGCAGATACCAGATCGTATATATCAAGCTACCTGGGACCAAAATAAAATAACATACCACTTGAGCCCTAATGCTTCAGAAAGGGAAAGGGAGTTGTTTGTAGGTTTAATTACGCCTGGTTCTGCTGTACATTATTCTAAATTACTGCTCCACAACAACTTTCTCTGAGAAGTATCTAGATACATTTGGGCCTCTGGAAAAATACCTGGCATCAATCCAGTTCTCTTTTGTCTTGATTTAAGATTGTATGGTGTGTCTCTTGGCAACAGCATAGACGACTTCTCCCTTTCTTGTAGGGACAACTTCAGCGAGCGGTTTTGGGAGGGATATGTTCGTAAAACAGAGGGATTTCAAATTTTTTAGTGAAACAAAGAGCAAAAGCCATCTTATGAAAGATGATATTACGAAACAAATGAGAACAAAAAGTTGTACAAATAGGAGAGAACATTGTCAGTATTGCATTTTCAGGTTACTTTTTCGGTTACAAACCATTTACTGACATCAAACGTCAACAGATTCCATTCTTAGATCCAACTTAGAAAGATACAAAGTGCTTAGGAGTTGAAAATTCATTGCAACTAGCACAAACACATTTATTCATATAATTTGACTGTCTTCCAATTAAACAGTTCAGTTTATCCTTTATCTTTTTACCAGTTTCATTAGCAAAGATAGGTTTGGCTACAGCAAAATGTCACCTTGTATCATGAATTATCTACCTGGCTTTATGTGCAGCAGCTGCAATGAGTTTTTCGGGGCTTTTTGTTGTTATTGTTGGTGGTGTTTTTTGGTTTTGTTTTTGTTTAATATAATTGTTTATTGAACATTGTGAATGCGCTCAGCCCTGTACATTACACTGATGAAGGCTGCCCCACGGGGCTTCTGTTCTTAGATAGTGCAGTTCAGGCACACAGAATTTAGCCCGCTGATTTACCATGTCAGAACAGATTTTCCCTCTTCCTTTGCCCTGTCAGCCTGTAGTTCTTTGTTATCTGGTAGAGGCAGCTTCTCTCCTCAAGGAACCAGTCAGCGACATTGCCATCCTCTGCAATGTTTCCGCAGCTCCCTGTAGAGTCTAACACTGAGCCAAAGCGGAGAGAGAAGTACTCATTATCCATATTATTACCCATAATCATGGGTCCATCTAAATAAATAGTCATGATCCTGGAGAAGAAAATGAGAGTATGTCCAATCCTTGGGGAATGCACTACTGAAGGAAGACTGTGCCCCAGAATGGTGAGGTCTGTACTGCACTCATGTCACAGCCGGACCTACATTTGGGGGAGTTTTCTTCTTGCTGTTTTCAAAACAGGTCCATGCCCTAAGGGCAAAGCCTGCTCTCCAGATGGAAAATAGTGAGGTAACAGGGCTTCAACTACAGACCAAACAGCCAAATGTCTTCACCAAAGCTACCCTGATTTATTTATTTTTACAAGGTTTTGATTCATTTTGTTTGAGCGAAATGGCTGCTATTTCTGCCTTTGCTCAGTTTGAACATGTTTTAATAGAGGATTAGTCTCCTCAGGCAGGTGCAAGGAAAGTGCTTACAGGATACGACAGTGAAAAGAACCGGCCGGTAGGGAAAAAACCTCAACATGTTGTGGTATAATGAGCCCATTTAAACAGAAGTGAATGTTTGACATTTACATTTCCCTGTCTCTTGTACAAGGCCAGAACAATGTTCTGAAAATATGAAAGTGATGGAAAATATTCTACTTAAAAAAAAAAATCCCTTTAATTTATTAAGCCTCCAGCCCTGACAGCTTGTCACGGGAAAACTGGGTGCGCTCCATCCCTAGAGACAATTCTGTTCTCAGTTGTTCCACAGATCAGCACTGGTGTCACTTCGGAGAAAAGACACCTTCTCTTTTCTCAGCCAGTGGTGACACAACCATCAGTATTTAAAAATTAACAAAAAATTAAAAGGAAGGAAAAAAAATGAAAGTAAAATTTATGAAAATTAGAGACTGGGGATAAGAGAATTACAAGAGAGGGAAAAAAATTAATAAAGTCTATGTTATTTACTCTAACTTTCTAAAGCCATGACTAATGCATAATTTAAATATGTTTAATTAATTAATCCAGTAAATGGATACCTAGCAATTTCAAGGAGCTAGCAAATAAGCTAATATAGATTTCATTATCAGAATAGGCAGAGAGCATGCCCAATAATATCAGAGCTAATTTGTCTGTTAAATAACACACCATTGTTCCACTTCAAATTCCTCCTTAGAACCTCTTTGCTCTGTTGCACCTGTGAATGGTAAGGCTTATGGTTTGCAAAGAATACTGCTTATTAGGTTGGTGAATTGTGTCTCATTGTCTTCTGTTTTGCACTATTTGAACTACCTCGCACTGACATATAGCACAGGAATTTTTCCAATCTGTTTAGAAGGAGTTTAGCACAGTGGGCTTCTAGTAAGAAAAAGGGCTTGCAGACAGCACACTAATGCTAGTGATAAATTAATTACAAGAATGGCATTGAGTAGTTCATACTTTGGTTTAGTTCTTGAAGTCACAGTCATAATTAAAGATACATTTTCTAGTTAGTTTTCTAAGAAAAGTAAACCATAAGAGAGACTCTTCATCTCTATGGTAAATTTGATCTGTAATATTTTTCCTTGTCTTTAAGATTTTTAGGAAATGGATGAATACATAAAAAGGAAAGAACAACAACGAAAATAAAAGAGTTGATATCTATATGAACAAAACTATTTAGATGGAACAGAAGCTGGTCTGGGTGTCTGCCAAAACTCATATCCAGCACAGATCCCTTTAGGCTCAGAAACTTGGTTTTGATGATGGAATCATAGAATCATAGAATGGTTTGGGTTGGAAGGGACCTTAAAGATCATCTAGTTCCAACCCCCCTGCCATGGGCAGGGACACCTCCCACTAGAGAGACACAGGCCAAAAAGGAAGGAATACAGCCATAGAAATACAGTTTTAGTGTAGGCACTTGTACAGGAACAGATTGTGTTGTGGTAAGAACTGTAGTGAACGAGAGCAAACGTAAGGAATTCTGCATAAGGATGCTTTTTGACCTGGTTATGAACCAAAATACAATAAATGAATAATAAAATGACAAAGGAAAATTTTACATCAAAAACCGGTGGAAGGCAGGAAAACAGTGAAGACTTCACAAAGAAACCTGATCCCATCTGTCTCTCTCCCAGAAAGATTAAGATAAATTCAGAAATGATTTTGATCCTTCTATAAAGTCTTAAACCTTCTTAATATAACCCAGAACCAATCTTGGCTTATGTTCAAAAGGCCAATGTGTATTTTTCAATTGCTGACATCTGAATACCTCATTAGGATGTTGAAATTGTCACTCAAATGGCTGTTTTATTTGCCTAAGTGCTGATTTAATAGACCAAATGCAAGATCTGGCAGTATTGTTAAGGCACCCATGTTTGAAAATTGAGTGCTGACTTTGAATTATATGTGGCTATATTTGTGCTGCTGTTCAGTGAAAACAAGCCTTCTATCTATCCATCATGGCAATTCTCCCATCAAAATCTGAGATACTGTACACAATCAACCTATCAGATGCTACACTGCATGCAGGTTTTGTGTTTGGTTTTTGTTTGGGTTTGTGGTTGTTTTTTGTTTTTTTTTTTTTTTAACTCATTTTACAGGAAAGCATCACACATTGTTTCAATTTCAATTTTTCCTTTATAATTAAGACTTCAGTTCTTGAGTACAATAGCTGATGTGAGTTTGAAGGAAAAAGAACAGAGTACAGCCCTGTAGTTAGCAGAAGTAATGAGACCAGAAGCTTAAAAGGTCCAGGAAGGATGAACAAAGGAAGGAAGAGCTAAGGATAGCCTGAATGGCACGCTTGCTGATGACAAGTGGATGATGACTAATGAAAAGCTTTTAGATAGCCGCCTTCCTTTGAATCCACATTCTACATATAGGAAACTGTTTAAAAGGCAGATTTTTAGGTGAAAATCTCTCTCAAATATTGAACATGGAACTAACCAGTCTGGGATTTTCGGTTAGGCCGGGTCACTAATTATAGAAAGATATACTGCAAACTAAAGAAAAAACACAAAAAAATCCACCACAAATAAAAAAAACGAAACACCACAGCAACAGAAACCTCAAGACCTCATCTGTTGTAAGAAACCCATCTGGTATTACCAGATAAAGTTGTTTGAAAATATAGATGAATTCGA
Source organism: Chroicocephalus ridibundus (assembly GCF_963924245.1). Classification (NCBI taxonomy): domain Eukaryota; kingdom Metazoa; phylum Chordata; class Aves; order Charadriiformes; family Laridae; genus Chroicocephalus; species Chroicocephalus ridibundus. The sequence goes on along the minus strand of NC_086291.1, from coordinate 15,139,664 downwards.
ACGTGTGACATCCCTTTAAACTGAAAGTTAACTCATTTGGTTAATAAATGGTATATCGTTGTAAGAGTTTTATAGCAGTGTGGGACAGCTTTGTGGAACAGAAGGAGCCTCCTTCTCTGTAGCTTTTCTATTACTATTAACTGCAAGCACACATAAAAGGTGCTACCTTTGCAGAATGTTATTATTCAAACCTATCAATGCTAAAATTCCTTTTTAGCTAATCTGCCCTCACAGCTTGAAACACACTGGCAGTTCTTGAAGTACTGGTGTTTCGTCCAGACAAGCTCTGGCATAATTCCAACAATGATTCTGACCCTTAAAAGGCCTGGGACTTCAGTTAAGGCCAGTCAGTCACACTGATCTGTGACAGAGCTGTGGTGTGGGCAAACACCACGGAGAGGCTATGATGCTGCCCTCACACTCAGTTTAACTATATTCCTCTGAAAAGTCTAGTATCAGGTTTACAGGGCAGTATTACTATTTTTGTAAGAAAAAATAAAGGTATGGTTTATTATCAAAAAAGGATGCACAATGCAAGAGTGCCTTCAAAAAGCGAACATACGTTTGTCTGTCCACGTGAACCACAACCATAGTGGGATGCACAAAGAGCTATTTGAGTTTCCAAACGCATGCAAAATCAGAGAGAATTGTTGAAAACAGACATATTCTTCAATGAGACATTTTTATTTTTTAAATTGAAAGTGCCTGTTACGGGCAAGCTGTTTTGCATTTTTACAGTTAGAAAATGTCAATAAATCCATGGCATGTAAAAGGGCACTGCTGCTATGGCAGTTATTGGAATTCTATACTTTGTCAAATATATGTACCTCATAATTCAATAATCTTTAAAAGCAATACTCATTGTGGTTTACAGTATGACACCTGACCTTTTGTTAATGTCAAATACCATTTTACTTTAGCATGGAAAATTGTTATATTTCTATAAATATAATCATTATTCTTGGAAAAAATGTATTAAAGAAATAGAATAGGAAACTGATCAGCTAATCAATTATTTCACATGACAGTGATTTTATGTATTATTGTTGACATTTCTGTGAGTACCCTAAACAGGCCTAGGATATAGAAGAAAACAGCAACTGGTTTCTTCTGGAAGTCAAAATTCTGCCTGTAATACCAGTCTGCTAGCTGAGAGTAGATAAAAAACCAAAATTCTGTTGTGCTGATTGGCAAGAAGAATGTAGCATTAAGTTGTTTTTCCAGCCAAGCTAGATAAAATCTCTGGCAATAGTTATACAATATGTGGTTTCTAACTTTTCTTAAAGGTAGCGAAGTTAAGTACAATTTACAAAATTCCTATTTAGTTGTGATAGATATCTCCAGTTCTGCCTTAAAAGCGAGCTAGCAGCAGGGGAGATAAAGAATTCAGTTCCACATCATTAGGAGATACAGAATTTTTTTTGCTGCACTAAGCAAATATACTTGCCACTGAATGAAACATATCGGTTTAACTTGAATCTGTTGCTTGACCAGTGTATTCATGTATGTTATCTATCAATACATGCTTTTCTTTTCATGTTGACAGGATAAATCTCATTGACTCATGTGGGCATTTGTGTTAGAGGGAGAGTGTGGGTTAAAAAAGGACTCTGAAAATATGTGTATTTTTAACTTACCTCTATGTATGTAAATACAGGAAGAGGTGCATTCCTACTGAGCAGCTGGATTGTACCGAACAATCTTGCACAGAGTAGTGTATTGTCCTTTCTGTTGCGATAGACCAAAGCAGAATTTTGCACCGTGGAAGAAAAGCAATGTACCTTCTTTTTGTTTATGATGTGCCTCCAATGGTGCTGCATGTGCCAGAAAATTATTCTTTAAATAGCAACCTTCTTCACCTTCCATACTTGGCATTGACATTGTTTTCTTTATGAGGTAAAGTGTAGAAAGATACAACACAGTCTTAGCGTGGGTTAGCAAGAGAGTAGTACCAGATTTAGACTTTGTTTATGACATAGTTCTTCTATGAATATGCAAGCAAAAATCAAAAGACTCTCCAGCTTGCAAAAAAAGAATTCATTATGAAACCCCACAACAAACCTAATGAGAACTTTAACAATTCCTGATTCAAACATTATATTAGAGGGCAAAAGAGGAGCAGAGATGAATCACTTGCCTTACTAATGTATGAAATAATGGAGGCATCAGCTGCAGTCATGAGTATGGAGAACGTGAGATTATTTTGGAATATTTTTGTGGACATTTTCGATTCTCCAGCTTCCTGCATGCTATTTATAAGGCGAAAGATGGGTTAAAAACTGGGAGTCAGAATACAGCTATTTGAAAGGGCCTTTTACCTCCAGAAGTCTCTTCGCTAAAGATAATAGAAGACTCAGCCACCTAAACAGTAATTTTTAAAAATGAACCACCGTCTACAGAAGAGAGGATTTGCCAGAGACAGCATTTTACTACTGCTGTTACAGACTTTGCTAAATTTGGCCTGGACATTTTGCCCCTAGACATTCAGTAATTGAAATGACCAATAGAGGCTATGGCCATAGCTTCGAAAAAACCTGTGCTGCCTACTTGTAATTCATTGCTGGTTGCTTAGCTTCCCTTAAAAGTCAACTCCTCATTTACAGTTGATATAAGTCTTTCTGTAAAGGCTGGAGAAAAGGTAATGTGACTTATGAACCTGCTTTTCAGGACACAGACAAAAGTCGTCGTCAAGATCTCACTGAATTGGTCGGTGCTGTTTTCCATCACGGGAAGCTACTACCCCAGAGCTCTGACAGAGGAAGGAGGTCAGGTGAGTGCTTTTCAATCCATTTCAGACAAAACGAGCTGGGTTAGCTCATACTCACCTTCAACAGCCTATTAAGCTTTCCCAGCTCATTTTGCCTGCAATGCAAAGGAATGTGTACACAAACTCCTCCACAAGATGGGAGGATGACAACTTCTGGCAGAGGAAGACAACAGACCACTGGGGGAAGAGCCATTTTCCATTGCTTCCTCAGGAGTGCTTTTCCGTGAAGTCTAAGTCAAAGCAGGCAGAGCACTACCTTTTATGTGAGGCAAGCTAAAATCTAGCCCGATGAGGCTACTTGAGATGATTTTGTAAAGACTGGCACACAGTGGAGAATCTTTCACAAAAAATCCATAGTAACTGACAACCATTTTAAACAAGAGTTGATCATGGAAAAACTGTTAACATTAAAACCAAAAAGTGAATATTTAATTCAAATCTTCTTGTGCCTTAATATATGGATATGAAAGCAGGAAATCTACCAGATTTACTGACAGATATCTTTGGAAGTAAATGCCTTTGAAAAAACCTAGGTATTTAATTACAATAAATTAATTAATGTAAATAAATTACAAATGCCAGGATTCCCTGGAAAATTCAACAAAAGCCCTGACATTCTTTATAAAAATGCATGGAAATGTCTGAGAACCGTGGGTCTATCCACTGAACACTTTTAAAGACTGAAAGACAACAAGGAATAAGAAAAACGCAGTCTGCTCTGGATAGATAAAGACAAAGAGCCCTCTACATCCTTGACCACAGCCCAACAAACCAATGGTGTTCGATGGCACAAGAGTGGCTTCAAAGTCTTTGGACAGAACCATATACAAGCATTTAATTTCAACATCAGGTTGAAACACATCCGTTATTTCATAAGAATCTTACACATACAGTTCTGTCCAATTTGCCACTAAAGCCTTATTTAACCTTTAACAGATGAATCATTCCATACCCTCACAGCTCATGTAAATTAAGTGCTTTAGCCTTGGGATTTCAGGGCCTATAAGCCCAATTATGAAAACTCCTCAGGCCCAAAAATAGTATTTCGTGTCACGCATAGTTCTGCTTCCCCACATAATAGCTAGCGTGTGCGGAACCAGGTCTTTAGACAGACATAACAGCTAAGAACAATAATCCTAATGGCAGCATCTGAGGGGCACTGATTTTAAGGGACAGTAATATGTACTACACAAGGATCTTGCATATGTCATCTTCTCTTTTCAGTTGCAAATTTATCTCTTTTAATGTGAGAGAATGAAGTATGGAAAGAGATAAAGAAGGGAATATGACACTGGAAGCCTAACTGGTTTAGTTTAAAATGCAGCAGCGCCTACTGCTTTGTTGAAGGAATGTAACCTGCTGGTGACAGCAATCATGACTTGACAGAGGATCAATCACAAGAGTTACAAGTGCTTTGCCCTTTTTCTGATATGTGACAGTTTTGGAAAACAGCATTCTAGATAATCCCTTGTGGAACAACTTTTTGGATTATCTCTAGTGACCCTAGTTTTCCTACACAAACATAAATGTGCTTCATATTATTAGCCCCAGTTAGGATAATAGCCTTGGTAACAATGAGATGCAGAATAACTAAGGAGCTTTACTGCACTCCGCAGTTACAAAAGGCACCTTGAACAAACAGAATTTAATAACAACAAAAAATTTTTAAAGCTACCTGCAGCTGCACTGTGCAACTCTGGTGGGAACAGTTTTACTGAATGTGAGGAGTTTGATTCACTTGCAGTTTTTCTGTTTTTAGCCAGTACGTCTTTAATGAAATCGCCAGTTTAGTTTCCTTCCAAAATTCACACTTACGTTCGTTTAAAATTGGAATATCACAGCAATGAGCCAGACCTCTTTCTTTGGCCAGTGTTCATCCTGTAACTACATAAGTGGCTCCTGCATTAGCAAAATCTTCCATGCCCAATGACTAGAAGAAGATTTGAAAGATTCGGACACACAAAGTTTTGAGAGGATTTGCCAAGTTTGATATTTGCACCCGTGTAACTATCAAAGGACAAAGTGTAGCCCTTAATATTATTTTATCCTGGCAGCATTTTAATATATCCTAGTTTGATTTTTTATCAATTCCTAACTCCTTAACAGTTTTAAATATGGTTGTGACTTACCACTGGGGTCACTGAACAATGTTAGCCAAACATCCAAAGTGTGATATTTGATTACAGTTAAGCTTTTCCAAAAGCCAAGAGGAATCCATGAGGAAAATACCAGAGGCAGAATTTTTAAAGAGTCTGTATGGCTACAAATTCATATAGCTTATTAACATATATTTCTAAGGATATTGATTCCAAAGAAGAAATGCACCCACATAGAGAGACCCAAGATAAAGGCTAATGTGTAAATTGCTTTAAAAACTGTAGTTACTGTAATTACATGGAGCATTTTACAAGCAACTAGGGACTGCTTTGGATAGATGACTGAAATTTAATCAGTATCTGGCACAGATTGCCTTTCTTTCACACCTCACATTTCTGAAGTACTATTCTAGGGAAACCTGCTAGAATTGCGAACCTTTATTATCACATTTGATCTCTCTACGCAGTTTCCGAAAGACTGACTTTCCCACATCTCACAGAAGATACGGGTCTGGGTCCTTTTTCTCGGGAACATATGTCTGTCTTTTCATTTTTGAGCAAACTTCATTCAGCTATCCAGGCTCAGGTTTGTGCTTACATGGAACATTATGTATGAAAAGCAGAAAATGTTGGTTTGTTAATGCCGCCACCTGAGACTACGAGATAAAGGAAGCATGCACAGCCCTTTGTACTCAGAGGACATAAACACTTGTGCTAAATCTTTTATAAAATACAACTTATTTCTTCTACATGCTTTATTTTGTTATTTGTATTAGCTGTCAAGAAACTGTCAGTTAAGAAAAGGGAGCCCCAAATGATCTATGCCTTTTAAAGCAAGAAGGAAACAGAAAATAATTAGATATGGTAAATGTGAAAATTGATCTGTCTGAAGAGTGTGCAGTTTACAAGCAAGAAATCAATCAGTTTACACCGAACAGATTAAAATCATGTATCATTATTTTTAATGGTTCAAGATATAAAGGTCTGGAAGTCTAAATAGAATTCCTGATGATTACTTTTATTAAAATCCTAAGTATTGGAAGATATACAATGGCTGTCTAGATTGATTACTATATTATCTGCTTTGTAGAAAAATAATATCCTCGACTTGCTGCTTGTTGCTAAAATCCTCATTACTATGCCTAATATACTCTGTCCCTGGAGTAAATTAAACATTTCCTTCTTTTGTACTGTAGTTTCCTCAAAGTTGGATTCTTAGAAATACTGGGACTACGCTGTGACATCTGAGTTCTGGAGATCAATTTATAGCTGTTAAAGATCATGAAGAATTGCCCATTAAAACAGTTACTATTTGACAAATAACAACATTTGTGTTTAGCCTCGGTATTTATCAAGCAGACAGAGCACTTATTCCTGATGCCTGAATGAAAGTCTGCATGAACAAACTTATTAATCAGTTAGTGCCTGGTTTTAAACCACCTGTCTTATTTCAAAAAAAAAAAAAAAAACAACCACAAACCAACCTGCACTTTTACATACATTAAAATCGCACTCCTGATTTGATAGCCCTGGGAAGTGCCTATGACAACGTGTCATAGCCATGGGGCGTACCACCAACAAACAGTAAAAGCTCCGATAGAAAAAAAAAAATTTTCTTTTTCTTGAGAAATGCTTACGTATTGTTTTAATCTAACACTAGGGATCTGATGGATTATACATATGCATATTGCATTTAGGCATACAAAAGCTCCAGCAGATCATGACTGCATTTCCTCAGATATAGTGATTGTGCTGTTACTGAAGTCAATGGGAACACTGCTACTGACCTCATTAGCTTTTCAGAGGTTGGAAACTCTGATTCACGGAACACTTCAATATTTAAAAAGTTCTAAACTAAAAATGATCTTTGAACTATTTCTTATGTGTGAGCAAAAACCATTTTTTTTTTAAGCAAAACATTTTGACAAAATGAAAATGTTTGTGTTGTGTAAGATTGTGATATCTAAAGCACGTAAACAAAAATCATTTCTATGTAAAGATTTGTTCTGAAAACACCAATATGTTACCAGTTTCCCTCCTGGTTTTGTTTCCAAAGAAAACATCGGTTAAATTGACACCATTTTGTGGAATTTATCAGCACTGCTGGAACTGCATTCTATGAAAGAAGATGGTTTCATCAAAGCTGTTCCAAGCAGCTTAGTTATTGAATCCACGGGGAAAAAAGCAAGCTTTACGTAGGTCCCAGTTACAAAGAGTCTACTGTTTGCTAGTAAGGGATCAGCATAACTGAAATAAAGAGGTATGGATAAGACAAAAGTTTCTAAGGAAAGCTTTGTACTTCATCATCCTACTTAATTTCTCTGAGGATTATGTAAGAGTTGTTAAACGTTGAGGATTTCTGTTCAAATTAAACAGAGTATACAACTACTTAGTTTCTATTTACTGTTCAACCTACTATAGGTATAGCATATATTTTAACAGCAACTTAAGAATTTGACGCCTATATTTTACTGCATGCATTCTGCATGCAGTATCAGCTCTGGTTCTTAAGGATAGGTTCAAAATCCAAGGAACTTCTTTCAAAAAGGAATAAATAATAGGAATATCATTTTCTTCCATGAATAATTATATTCTGTGTTTATAGAGCATTTATTTTTCAAAGCTATATACAAATATTAACGAAACAATCACCACAACATCCTTGTGTGCCAGGTTTTACACGTAAAGCAATAAGAAAAAAAAAAAAGAGATATAAAATACAGTGCCTAGCACTTTAGTCTTATAACTGGGGTTTCAAGCTACTAAAGTAATGCAAATAACAATAATGGTATGGGAGAAACCTTTCAAGTTTGAGTGTCTAACTGGCTTGATTTTCATAGGTTTAGACTTCTGAGCACTCACAACTTCCTTTGAAGTCGATTGAAAATGTGAGTGTCAGCACACATTAAAATCAGACCACTAATTTAGATGTTAAACATGAAATTTAAATTCACAACTTTAAGTTTGGAAAAATTCACCTAGGTGACTTTTCCAAAGGTACCTTACAAGCCAGGGTTGGAACTAGAAGATAATAGATTTCCAACACCTTGTCTTCACAGAGTTTCCAGTACAGACGCTATGGGCTAAACGAATCACTTAGAAAATGACAGATCTATGCAGCTAAAGTAAACTGGTGTGGGCAGGGGGTGTTGCACACTATCATAGTCCAAAGATTTGTAGGAGATACTGCAAGAACAAGAGAAACATCCTTTCCTCCCAGAGCAGCCTAATTGCAAAAATAGCTGATACAACACTGCTTCAGGGAGGGGACTCTTTAGAAGTCTGGTCATTTTACATAAATTCCTCCTCTCACCCACTTGCATGTTACCTCCTACCATGTTACAGAGAAAGCCCTCACAAAACTGACTAGAATAGCTGTGTTATTGTCTACAAAACTCCTATGGTTTAGCTTGCTTTATACTTAGAAGTTATGCACCAGATTGTCCTGTCCTAAGGTCCCTTCCTCATCTTCAGTGGACCATGAGGAATTTTTCTTTCTATGTACATAGGACCCAATTCTGGTTGTTACTGTGCAGATATTATTGAGAGAAGAGAGACTATGAGGAGCATCTTCCTCACCAGCTGACAGTCACAGGAGATGGCCACAGTACAGAAAGGGTGTTCCTTGATCCATATGACTTCCTTGCTTTGATGTGGTGGCCAAAGTACCCTTTTATGTTATGTCTGTAGCAAGACCCAAGAAGTAATGACTTGGACACACTACGACTCTCTAAAATTGAAATAAGGGTTAGAGCTGGTGAATTCTGTCTAGTGCCAACTCTCTATGTAGATACATCTCAGAATATGTCTAACTTAGTAAGTACTGCCACTCAATAGAAGTCAGTTTGTAGTATGAATCGTCAAACACTGAGAATCCAACATACATATCATGCATACTTCATGGTATTTTAATTTGGGCTAGTTCTAGCTTGGTCCTGTAGTCTGAATGCCCATGACTGACTAAATCCCATCAGAGGCACTCCTGAAACACATCCTCTAGCTTAGTGATATCCAGAAGGAGCAAGGCTACTTTTGGATGTGGGCCAAAGCTCAGTGCTTTAGGAAGTTGAGGAGATTTGCTTCAAGAGCGCACTCCTAATTTATGGCAGTACTGCCATACTCCACGTACTCCCATGTTGATTCTGTAGCTTGGGACCAAGGACAGCATACATTAGGAGTTTTTGGCTACAGTGGAACTCCATAAGGTGGGCACTAGTCAAACAACTCAGGCCTATAAACCTATGCAACAGAGGAGAAGTTTATACTGGGAGTTACAGCAAGCTAAGCCTGGTTATTATGAAAAGTTGTTTGGTCCTTTTAATGATCGGGAACAGACACTAGGCTCACTTGCTAAAGCCCCATCGGAAAGTCCTGCTCATACCCAACTGATCTTGAAAGAATGAAATAATGGACTAATGCTATAGCTGTACTAAAACTGCATAAAATCCAAACAATATCGTAAATAAGGAAAGTTTACCGTGGTTCAGTGTATTTTCTTTCCATTACATTTTGGGAGAGAATGAGGCATATGAACATCAGAAAAGAGTCAGCTTAAATTGTGATGCTTGCAGCTTTAATTATGAGCAACCCCAAGTCTCTATGTTTACAGAAGACAGATTACCTACATGTTATTTGAAAACCATTGGGTGTAAGTTTATAGTGGTAACAGGCAAGTCTAATTTTCTTTCATACTTAGGATTTAATAGGTACAGAATGCGGCCCAAGGGAAAAAAAAGTGAACAAGTAGTAACTTGATATTTATTCTACACAGACATGAAGAAAGCTTAAAGAAATACACAATGTCTGAAACATTGACATGTATAACTATTTTAATTATAATGTTGCTTTTCTAATAGACTTTCCTGCTATGGCACAGGTTGAAATAGTTGGTACGTTTTTCCAGCCAAAAACCCCCCAAACCCAAAAACTACCACAAAAAATCTGTTTGGAAAAGCTTATGGTGGGATCATAAAAACTGCACCAAGTTTGTACAGTGTAAAGTTGAGAATACAGTATTATCATTTTGTATAAATAATGATGTCTTTCCTAGGCCAGAGTATTTGTAAATATGGACTCCTTCCACTTCTGATATTTCTCATCTATCGTGGAGAATATTACTGAAGAATCCTCAGATTTTTTCAAGTGCAGAGATCCACAACCCTGCCATTCTGACTGCCACAAGTGACCAGGAATATGGTGTAATGAACAGGGCAGTGGTGGATATCCTTAAATCTCCTTAGCCCTCCTGGTAAAATCCACGTCTGCAGAAACATTCCTGCAATACAAGCATTGTTACTATTTTTCCTTTTTTGCAGATGGAAGTGGAGGCATAGTCAATGTAGGTGGTTTACCAAGAACCTGTGGAAAGTTTGTGGCAGAACCAGTATGTGGAGTGCGAGTTTGTCCTTGCTCTTACTTAGTTCACGCTCACTTGCATCTGGACCTCCTCCTGACACTAGACCTTGAAAGCCTGACTCATCACAGGTTCTTTAATATGCTTAAGCTAAAGCCTATATGAAACATACAGGCCATTATTTTAAATTAATTTATCTATTTTTACAGTGGATAATTTTCATTTCATCGATATTTATATTCATAGCAAATGTATTTGGTGCCTCAGTTCCTTTTTTAACACAAGAATTGTCATTTGTGTTGCATTTTATGCCAAATTAAATTATAAAAATACTCAGTTGTGTAACTGTCAACACGACAGTATTTCTTCTTATTACGGAGACAAACAAGGAGTACATTGGAAAAAAATTCGTGAATCTCATTTCTGATCCTAATGAAGCAAGTAACCCATTATACCAAGGTTAATTTGTTGACTCATGATTTCCACTTATCCAATGATATACTGAATCATATGAACAAACCTCTACATCTAATCAGTTTTTTTTATTGAATCCTGACCTTTTATACACCTTCTTCTTGATTATGAATGACAGTGACCTTTATCTAATTTAAAACACACATACTGATGCAAAAATATGCAAAGTACACATGTAAATTCTGAATTAAGATGAAGATGTGCATAATCTTCCGGGGAGAAATTGCTTTAGAGAGAGATGTTTATATTAGGGCCAATTGAGGGTATGTGGGGAGAAAAAGTGAATTAGCCAGAACTCAGATGGGTTTGGAGGAACAGCTGCGGAGATACTGAAGTCTGTTTAGATTTTCTCAGCTTCTATTTAGAATCCTGAAATGTCAATATAAATATCAATTTTTATTATGCTATTCAGCATTTTACAGCATTCATGAAATGATCAAAATGCAATAAAGTCAGATAAAATGCCTCTTCACCTACGATTTGGCAAACTGTACCTCAGTATTCCATTTATGTTTCACTCAAAATACATAATATTCATTTTCTCAACACAAAAGCTGGGTCAAATTCACAACATTATAAAAGATGTCTGGTTCATTTTGCCATTTATCTCATTAAAGAGGAATGGTATGAGCATCATCTGGAGATGGTCTTTTTAGTCCAGGATATAATTAGGAACTGCTGTAAATGCTGAAAAATAAATAAACAAATATAAGAGGAGTGACTCCTGAGGAAAAGAACTCCCTAACTTCCCTTTTGCTTTTTTCTGTTCATCGCTAATGGGTCTGCACTGAAATTACTAAAGATGAAACCAGCCATGGGCACAGTCTGAACCGCTGTGTAATCCTATAATCCACTCTCTCTTTTCACAAGTCATTCCTTCCTCTGAATTGCTGTGACCCTAAACTGTAGATCAGCAGCTTTGCTCTAGCCTCCCTCTTAAAAATAAAAAAAAAAAAAAAAAAAAAAAGAAATATTTATACAGAAAATTTGCAAAACTCGGCGTAAAGACTGTCAAAGCAAAAAGCTAACAAAACACATTCCTCTGAGAGACTCCAACCAAACAGTACCTGGTATTAGCATGTACTTTCATGATTAACAACAGGGGGTTGTCAGACTGCTATTTCTGAAATAAACAGATTTATCCTGACAGATAATCAGCAGTTTGCACTACCTAATACATGTTATCATCCGCAACTGACATCATTACATTAAAAGCACACTTAGTATAATCTTTTGTAGGAAATTAAACAGTTTTTTTGATACACTTTTAGTGGATTTTTTGGGGGGATAGAGGGAAGCCCGGGGGAAGAGACTGGGCCATTAGGGAGAAGATACATGCCAAACAAGGCAGGGACGATCCCCAGATATGCCATGCTGTATTTAGTTTTTCACAATCTATTAATGTAATTTACAAATAAATTAAAACCAAATGTTCTGACTGTAAGCCATGTCTTGTACTTTTAAGCAGCCTTTTATAATGCCCTTGGCTGTCCCTCATACTACCTCAGTACTCTTCCGTGTCTGTCTGTCCTCCTGCCTGCTCCGCACAAGAACTAGCCACAAACACACATTTGTGAAACACTTCTGATTGTGCCATTTCTAGACATATTTTTGAGGCTGGTGGATGTTGGGAGATGGAATATCTGGAAACAGATATCGAGTATCGCCTGCATAATTTTCCAGCAAGCTCAACATTTATCTTCTTTAACTCTCAGGCATCTCTCTGTGGACCATCCCTCCCTCCCCTGAGAAAAGACACACCAGGTTACACATAACTCACTGGACAGGACTTGCAGAAGCTACTGAAGCTATGAAAGTTTGGTGCAGACCAGTTCTGTGACCTGCAGGAAATGTGGAACAGCATCACTTACACGTGGGGTCCCTGTGGATCCCCCCGTCCCAGCTGCCTGCTCACCCAGCTGGATGTTTCTCCAGAGAGCAAGTCTGGACTCAATACGGACAATGAAGTTTTATTAAGAAAAACTTCACATAATTCCCTTATATCCTCCAAGTAAACCATTCTTGCCTCAGTTGTAAAGGTGATGGCAGTTATATACCCTCAGGTTTGCTGGAGCAAATTCTGAAATTTCTTTCCTTTTTTAAATTTTAGGCTGTTAGTTAACATTATACTATTACCGTTCTATGAACTCACCTAACGCAGCTAGTGCAAAGACTAGGTAACAGAAATTGCATGGGGGCTGTTACTTGACTTTAACAAGTGTTTTACCCTCTTCCTCAGAGCGCAGTTTCTAAGTCATAGACTATTCTGTAGGGGCAAGTCAGATATAAAAGTCCTGGCTCCAGTGGCCTGTTGTCACTGGCTTTATTTCTCCAGAGACAGAACCTGCATCCCTCTCTCAGTCCTTTGTCTCACATGGGATGCATTTTGTCTCTTCTGCCTTCCTACTTCATAACTCGGTAGGAAGAGAAGTAAGAAATAGTGGCTAGTTACTGAGGGATTTTTATCCATTCACACTCGTGCATTTTCATGTAGCATTCCCCCTAAGTTAAAAAAAACCCCAATCCGCCCCCCAGACAAACTGGCGGAATTAAAACAGTGGGAGGGATGAAGTCCCTTACATGACAAATGCAACCTTTAAATAAAGAAGTGGCAGCATCACACAGACATTAAATACATCTTAATTCCTATGTACTCTCTGTCTCTTACAAAACCTAACCTTTGAGAAATATGTATGTATTGGTTAAGGATCTCTTACCTTCCTTTTCCCCTTTATTCCTCTCCCTAACACTTCAGTTGCAGTTGTTAAAGCTAATGCAGAACTTTGCCACAGATCTTTCGCCTCAGGTGCACTGGACAAAACCTCACCATCTGATACTCTGATGTGGAATGGAGAAAAAAATGCTAATCTAACCAAGTGATTTCAGTGGTTTATTTTATTTTTATTTCTAAAAGTGTTGAATTTCTACTGACCCACATTCTGCATATTTCTTGTACTCAGTGACGTTTGAGGTTGCTTAGATTTTAGTTTGCACTAGATATTTTGTGTCCAAAGGTCAAATGAGCATTGCTTTGGAGTCAGATGCCTACTGGCTGCATTTCTAATTGTTAATCTTTTCACACTGAGAGAAATAAAAAAGTGGGAAACAGTTCAGGCTATCCCAAATAAACAGGCAGAAGTAAAGCAACAATTACTTTTCCTGTGTGGACTGCTCTTGCTCATTTCTCCTCAAGAGATAACACTCTCTGACATAACGTCAGATAACCGTGTTCAATGTTTCGCAGACTTGCCATTTAAAGATTCATTTCCACTCCACTTATTTTCTTTTTATCTGCCCCTCTTTTGGTGCATTTCATCTGTGATAATTTTCATGTAGACTCTCCATAACAGGTACTGGGGAAGGAGGGAAGCAAAAGGGTCCAACTTGACTTAAAACACCTCTAGAAATTATAAAAGGAGTACAATAGGACAGAAAAATGAAATGTTCTCATGGGAATAGTTGTTTGCATAAAATTCTCAACTGTTACTAAAGCTTCAGTGCAGTTCTTGAGGAAGATGGATATATAAAGCCTCAGGTTAATTTCAGTCATTACCAAGCATTTTACATCTGCTGAAGAATTCCAAACATATAAAAGGATGTCAATCTAAACCTTTAAACCAAAATAAATAAATAAATAAATAGAGGAGCAACTTCAAAGGCTGTCAGTAGGCAAGTTACGGATCTGATTCAGCTTTTAACCCCTAGAGGTATAAGCATGCTTTATCTGCAAAAGAAATGCAAGGTCTGTACTCTGCAACGTTACATTTTAATAATCTACTCTACAGTACAAGGCAATGATAAAAAAGGAGAATATGATATAATTGTCTACGTAATTTGATGAGAAGCTGTGGGGAACATATTCTTTGTATGCAATTATAGAAAATGCTAATAACAAATCATTGACCGAGGACTTTGTTGGCAATTAGATTTCCTATTTATAGCTGTACGTTTTCTCCAAGGCTCTACCACTTACTTACTTTTTAGGATTCCCACATTTTCTTCCTTCTCTAGAATATCTTTAAGGTAAAGTTCAGCAAATGTACCTACTTAGAGCTGGAAACAACTAAGGCCTTTAAGAAGCTGGATGGAACTTATTAACAATCTCTGCAGCATCCTTTTAAGTTGATAATTTATTTTTTTAAGTGCCTTTTGCAAAAGGGCCTGATGGGAGTAAGAGCCCTGCATTATATACAGCTACAAGGTTTACTGCATCCCCTAGATTCTGCTGCAAGGCACACTACAGGGGAGTATCAGGTAACTTATCTTGAAGAGATGTTTGACTGAGTTACTATAGCAATGGCAAGTTTGCAGAGGCAGAGGAAGAAACCACACCAATAGAAAAAAGGAACTGGCTGTGGAAGGACACTGACAATCTGGTTTAGAAACCCGTGTAGTATGAACTAGCCTGGAACGAAACACAAAGGCTCACTCCTTTGAGAGTTTACTGAAAATACATTCAGAGGCCCCAATAATATAAGCACCTGATTTCTTCTCATTTATTTCAGTGTCTCAAGGAATTAAGCTGAGTTATGTCAGGTAAACCTACAAGGAGAATTGAGTAAGTAATTTGGAAATAACTGTATGAAGTGCTGCTGATGAGTCACTAAGGAACACTTTTGTCCCTGTAAGACACTGGTCATTGGATAAAAGGTGGAAAGGAAGCAGGAAATAACTGTCTGCTGCAACAATATTTTAATCCACTTACAAAAAAATCTTCCTTGGAAAGGCCTTTTTCTTCCTTTTTCATATCTCCACTGGTGAGTCATCTAATCTCATCTCTGTATATTGCTAAACTCCGCAGGGATCACCTTTACTTCCCAACTTTATCCTGGCCAGAGATTCAGTCAGACAAAAGATCCTTAATGTCTTTCCTTAAGTTCAGCTCTCTTCTCTAAAACCCATTCCCCTCCTCTTTCACAAAATGAAAGAAGTCTTTTTTAGAGATGCTTTTTTCTTTTTTTTTTCTTTTTTTTTTCTTCTAGAGGGAGGCAGGACGCCTCTATCAAATCTCTTTTCTATAAATCAAAATTGCTTTGTGTGGAGCAAGTTGCTGGGAATAATATATTTCTTTTTCCCTGTCTAAAAAGGATTCTAAAATTTTACTTCTAAAACTCATAGATCAAAAATGCATGCTTGTTCTAAGTAACAATTTACTCAAAAAAAACTCTGCACTTGAAAGAGTTAATAAAAATTCTAATTACAGGATAAGAAAGAAAGGTCAGACTCCACTTACATCATTGTGAAGGGCTTTTATTACACACTGCTATAAAACATATTTCTTTTTTCAGTTGCCATCCTCACAGGGCAACCTGCATACCAATAGGATCTCCAAAATGCCATGAAGGAGAAGATATTTATCTGCTAAATTCTATGTACAGTAACCTAACAAATGCCAGAGAAAGAAAGATTGCCCTCTGCACAGTAATACTTGTGTAGATGTCTTCTTTATGCTAACAATGACAAGGCTCTCTAGGTTTGTACCCTTCTCCAAAATCAGGATGCATTTTTTTCAAAAAGCTGACTGTGCATCAAAGAGAAAAGATGCACATTTTAGGCACTGAAACACTTAATATAGTGAGCAAGTACTCTCCTGAAGCATGCTAACTAAAAGTATCTAATCCAGAAAGGCAAAAAGGGAAACGTATACCTCAAGCGTTCCTGAAAAAATTAGACAGGATATGTTTGGGAATATCCATGCCTCTCTCTCTGTCTTGTCTGGTCAATTAAATTTTCATTTTAAACTCTGTCTAAAGCTTCACAGAACTGTTATTTGATTAATTTGGGTGTGTTAGATAGTAAGTCTACGCAAAAGCAGGGTGGCTCCAAATCTAATCATTGTCATTTCTTAACTCCAGCTGTGCAAGGCAACAAACAACAACTTTACTGTGGGACAAGTATAAGTCAGAATAATTCGAATTTTTTCAATATACTACTCTTTAAATCCATTATTTGTGATTTAACACATCCAAAGTTGTATTTATAGTTACTTTAATCATTGGCATCCCTAAATTCTGACAACTAATTCAAAGAAATGTACATAAACAAATGCAAGATTTACTGTCTGCTTGCATAAAACCAGCGTGTGCTGTCAAATGCATTAGTTCAATATTTCATGTGATGTATGCTCAAAGTTAGAAGGCAACTAATGAAGTAGTGCCTGACTTTCCTTTTCTTCAGGAGTTTTTAAAGAATCATATTCAAATAGTTGTTTCTGAGTTGCACTTTGTTTGCAGAGCAAGCACTGCCTGTCCAACCTTTCTAAACAATAGATATTAACAGAGAACTGTGAGGGTTCCATTTCACCACTTCTGCTGGCAATTCTATTAACTATATGTTTATCTTGTGGTCTAAATTTATGGCAGGCCCATTTGCAGTGAGGCCTGGAGTTTCCTTGTTTACAACGCTGCAAAGTAAAAGGTGACCTTTTTTATTTTTGTTTAAAACCTTTCAACAGTTTGTTCTGCTCCAAAGATAGCGCCTTAATAAGGTTTCAGGCCAGAAAGCTCTCTTGATGCTGTTTTTCTTGGGGGGGGGAGTGGGGGGGGGGAGTGGGGGGGCGGGCGGGAAGAGCGCTGCATTAACTTACACAGACATTAGAAAACATTTTTAAAAGAAAATACAAACTTGCCTGAAGGTTACATTTGGAGATTAGAAAGCTGCTGTGCTGAGATCCTACCTGCCATTATGAAAAGGGAAAGAAAGTCGGGGGGTGGGGGGTGTACATAGCTGGCTAAATAAACAGTAAAACAGCCGTTTAAACAGTTGCACCTATACACACAAGCAACAAAAGCATCAGGCACCTGGCGCAATTCTATTAGGACCTAATTCTGACAACAATATGCATCATTATAGTGGGATCTGATAATGAGCAAACACTGGAGGCATTACATGTCTTTAGAAGAATCAGACTTCCTACCTTAGTAAGACTGATAGAAGGTAAGTCCCCCTTTAAAGAAAGTTGTAAGTAAAACCAGGCAGCAGTTGCAGTAAATTGAGTCCTTTCAGTCACTGTATACATGCAGCAGTTCTGCAATAAGGGAAAAATATAATGGGAGGAGCAGCTGTGAACGAGTGACCTCCTGAAGCTGAGTTCTCTTTGTGAATCAAGCACCGGGCGCCAGTGCCTCTGATTTGCATGGATTATCTCCACTTGAACAGATACATTTAAATTAACTGGCACGGGGGCACGGGGATTAAAAAAAAATAAATAAGAAAAAACAGAAAAGGGGAAAAAAAAAAAAGAGGAAGAGTGAGTGAGTGAAGGAGAGAGGGGAGCGGAGGAGAGCGAGGAAGGAGAGAGGAGATCGGGGCGCCTGGCTGGATACGCTGGTTGAGGCAGGGCTGCGTCTCGGAAGAGCTACAGCTCCCTCTTCATGTCACAGCTGTAAGATGAGGAAAGCTGTCATTACGGACGAGTTTAAAACAGATCCCCCCCCCCCCCCCCCCCCCCCCCGCTTCTGATGGTCCATTTGATCAGATTTCTATAAACACTTAATAACTCAGCCCGTCAGGCAGCTAGGATTTTATACCGCGCGCCTCAAATGATTATAAATCTGGTAAACCCCGCTAAATGATTTTAAGCACGGAAATATTTTGAACAGAGTAACTTGTACAAATGGAGATGGGATATTTCCAAGTGTGCCTTGACAGCTTTATTATTTGTGAGTGCGCAGGTGTCTTTAAAACAGTTAAGGGAAGGCAGCATTCACAACACTTCCGCGCAGGAAGATCACTAGCAGCATGATAGTGTGTGTGCTCCAGACAGTATTTTCAACGTTATCTAAAATCTACCAAGACAAAAGAGAGACAAAAAATTTGCATTCAACCACTTCAGAATTTCTCCCTTATTACCATAAATACCACAAACATTACCTGTTGCACATTCCTGATTTGATTTAAATGCAGTACTTAAGCTGATTAGAGAAATATGAGAATATGTTCAACCCTCTTGAACCTGCATCCAATCCAAGAGGAACCTGAACTAAACTTTGTTTCTTTTGTTTAGGGTACTTCAAATAAGTTATTTTTACACCATGGTATAGAATTTTGTGAACCTCTACACCTTTGTGAACATGAACGTATCCATTCTACTCAGAAATTGGACCAAAAGTCATGAGAAGAGAGTAGAATGGCTTGTCACAGGTCCTTTTGTCACTGACTGAAAATAGGAATGGATGCAATTAACGTTCTTCGAGAGTTATTATTTAGCAAGATTTAGTGGGACAAAATGTCCTATATTAGCAGTTAAAACAGTTGAACTTTGTCTTGAAAGAGGCATGTCTTACTGTAAAATACTGCTTTTTCAGAGATCAATAGAATGAAACTGTCTACAAAGACAACCAGGGCTAAATTCTGTCTCCGTCTCATTTGCAGATCAACCCGAGTCCAACATGAGTCTATTGTGTTCCTGTCCCTGAACCACATCTCTGGGATAAAGCCCTAGGAGTTCTTTTAGTAAGATCCCAACATTTACTTGTAACACAGATTCCAGAATGTTGTCTCATCTGAACAGAATATATGGTAAGTACTATACTTAATCTAGTCATGAGAAATTGCTTCTTGGAAGTAATCACATTTACAGTAAAATTTGCTTCAGATAAATGATCACATAGATATTGGACAAAGTAGTGGATAACATATTTGGATTTTCTAATAAATGCTATGTGACACAGTTATTGGTGTCTGCCTGAGCCCCATAAAGTGCTTCCTCTGAGAAATCCTCTTGGTTCACTGGAGAAAGTTTGGGAATTTGATTATTTTAGTATGAGAGGGGGAGGGTCCTTCAACTGTACTCTGTATATCTGAATATTTACCCAGGTAATATTTAACCTGACTGGAATCTCATCCCTCCATGTGCAATCTCCAGAACTTCTCAACCCTGTTATTTGCTCATGTCCTACTTGTATGTTGGACCCCAAATTTTATTTCTTATTTTCTCACTTCTTTTTCCAGTGACCACTCACCAGGTAGTAACGGATGAATTTGACTCCAGCAGGGCACCCAGAAGTCTAGTGTTAATATCAAGCCTGTATATGATAGCTGTGGAAAGCAGCCTCCTGGTTGATAGATGGCTTTGAAAAAGATGGACTGTGAACCAGATTTGCTGCTATTACTCTACACCCTGCAATACACTACTCAGTCCTGCACTATGCCAAGCTGATAATGGCATAACGATTCAGTCCCACCAACTTGTATGTCACCGGCAGCAGGGAAGCCCAGAAAAAGAACGCAACGAGATGAATTTTCACCTTGAAAGTACAGGTAAGAGGAAATGACTACGTAAGGAATTGAGACAGCCGTGGAGGGTACAAGACCAATTGCAGGGAGAAAGTGAAGCGGATGCAGAAGCTGTGGGATGTATCTTATTCTCTGGAAAGATATGTATGCCTGAACTGGCATCTGCTAAAGTTTATGAAGAGAAGACCTTACTAGAGATGTGTCTGGAAGCAATGTTGAATGAAGATGCAGATTTGAGGAAATGGTGTAGGAAAAAGCAAACCGAATGGGCAAGTGGGGATTTACAGACACTTGTTGAGCAAGAGGTCATATAAGAGGTAGCTCAGGAGACTCGTGAGTCAGGGAAGCCTGCAACAAAAAGAACAAGCAGAACAGTCTGGGCAACAGAGGAAAGCTGAAGAATATGCTTACCATCTGGGAGACTGAAAAAGTACAACAGAGAAAACCAAAACAGAAGGTAGAAAGAAAGTGGAAAAGTTAATTCCAGCAAAAATTGTAGGAGACTAGGATCCACCGAGGAATGAGAATGGCAGAGAAGTTTGTGAGGGAGGAAGAACAAAAGGCAGGATCATCTGTACATAGAAGGTAAAATGGACTAAGAGAAAAAAATAGTGTCTACATGAACTGGCAGCGTGTGTTAAACAACTAAGTTGTCACTAGATCAATTCCACAGAACAGGATGTGAGGTCATTTCCCAAGAAGGAGGATGTGGGATGTGGGTGGAAAAGGAAAAAAGGATTCTGCTAGGAATAGAGAAGAATCTTTTTTTTTAACTTAATTTTCTTCACAGTGGGAAAATGACGCTATGAAATTCCCACAGGAATAAATCAAAGATGATTACACTAAATCATTTCATTTTAGGTAGGGGAAAAATGCCTGAAAAGTGAAGACTCAGGGGAATGGTATCTGGCTGAATATCCGTGGAAACAATTGGGACTGAGATCCACATTTTTAAAATAAAGAACCTTAAGAAATACAAGGAAACCTTGGCAGAGGTTCGTGTCGTCTTCATGCCTTCTTATTTTCCACAACAAGAAGAAAATCTGGTCACTGAAAATTGATCTGTGGTTGAGGAAATGCCAGTGGATGATCAAGAAAGAGAAGGTAAAATTATATATTGGGACCACGGTATTGAAGAGTACAAGCTACCTAGGAAAGACGTGAAGAAAGCATAAGTAACCTTGCATAACTGCCTTCTAATTATCTGATAGGTTAAAGAGAAGTAAGAAAGGATGGCATGCATCAAACAGAATACATTTGGGCCAAATTAATGCATATGTTTAGCAAGCAGTCAACAACCAGTAAGAGATGAAACTCTTACTGTCCTTGTTCTATGAGATACTATGAGAAAACCGATCCAAAACCTGATCGTGAGTTAACCTCATTTAAATGAAATGGAACAATCAGTAAAAATAAGGCTTTATAGCTCAAAGGGCAAATTTTGGTAAACTAAAAGGTCTTGTTAGGGAAATTAAATGAGCTGATCTATTCAAGACCTTGAATGTGGAAGAGCCTTGGAATTACTTTAAATCAAAGGTGCTAAAGCTATGTGGAATGTGTCGCTGATGAAGAAGAGAGAATGCGTGGGAAAGTGGTCAGGATATTCCACACAAAGGACGAACTTCAAGAAGATTATTAGAGTTATGCAGGGCACAAGAGAAAACAAAAAAGACACATCAGCAGAGACAGATCTGTTTTAGAGGTCAAAGTATAAGATAAAGCAAAAATTGTCAGTAGTCAAACTGAACTACAGTTTGGAAGGGATATTGAAACAAACAACAAAACAATCTTCATGCAGGTAAAACGAGACCAAATAAAACATGGGACTTCAATACAAGGGGGAGTCAATGGAAATAAAGAATATCTATCTACAATTAAAAGCTAAGTGACGACTTTGTGTAATTTGAGTAATATTGACCAGAGAGGAAACAGGATAAATAATGGGAAAGAAGTAATGATGATAGGAATTACCAAACTGGAAGCAAAACTAAAAGCACAGTGCACTCGGGCCAGGGACAGATATCAAATAAACTCCATTCCACAATTCTGACAAGAAAGGGAACACGAAATCCCAAACCTGGTAGGAAGCAGCTCAGACATGATACTGGCTGACTGGAGAATAGCAAATGTATTATCCATTTCTAAAAGGGAGACCTATGCAGCTACAAACCCATTAGTTTGACCTCAGTTGCTTTAGAAGAAATTTTGAAGGAAAAAATAATTGAAGACAGGGAGGTAAATGGAAAATGGGATAACATACAAAAAGGATTTAGTGAAGATAGATCGTGCCAAGTGAATTTGTTATCTCTCTTTAATAAGATAACTGATTTTCTAGACAAAGGATTTGTGAGACATCTTATCTATATCTGTGCTGCATATGATACAGCATCACATAGGAAACGGGGGATTAGGAGAAGAGTTGTAAAGTGGATAAAAGATTGTCTAACGGATAGATGGCAACAGGTGGTATTGAAAGAAGCAGCATCAAACTGCAGGAAGTTTACTAGCAGGAATCCTCAAAAATCAGTCTTGGGATCAATCTTTTTTTAACATCCAGGCATAAAGAGAGAGTGTGAAACCTATAGTTTCCATTAAGCTAGGAAACAAAGTCCTTACAAAAAAGGGTCACTGTAGGTTTTTTTTTTAAATTACATAAAATACACGTACACGAATATTTCATACACACATATAAAATATGCTATTATGTTTTTCTAGAATAAAAATAGAAATATTCATGCCATCCACAGGCCTGACAGTGTGTCCTTATCTGACATTCCAAATACAGTCTTTGTCAGTTGGAGTCAAGAAAATACGCTAAAACTGGAATAACTGCAGAGAGGTACAACTGCAATGGCTGGCAGACTGGAGAGCCACCACTTAGGGAGGAGAGTGCAATGCTTTGCTGCTTTTGTCTGGCTAAGCAAAAAGCTGAAAGGGGATATGGCTGATGTCTATAAATGGATTTATTGGACACCAGGCTGGAAGACAGCCATATAAAGCTATAGGACAAGGCTGACAAATGGAAAAGTGGCTCACGCTTAGGTAAGAAATGCAGAGATGATTCCAACCATCAGAAAAGTGAATTTTCCAGACTCTAAATAGCTGTAGTAGGGTAAAAAAAAAATTAACTGCATTTTAATGGAGAATGATTTTTGTATTAAAGAAGTCATCTCACCTGGTTGCCTATGCAATTAGAAGACTAGACTCAAGAGATTCCTTGCCTTTTGTTCCCAGTTTCTGTAATATATTCCATTGAACTCGGTCACCTGTCATGTGTCTTCTCCCTCCCCCTTTTTTAGTGCTAATCAGTGTCTTTGGTATTGCTGAAGAATTGAGCAGATTCAATGGTGTATCTGTCACGCTTCAGAATATGCTGTCCGTAGATGCACTGTGCATTCTTCCCACTTCTACCCTTCATTTTGAAACACATCTGATAAGGAAAGATTATGTCATAGATATAACAATTATTTTAGCATCCAGTACAGATTCTGTTAGGCCCTCCATCCAAGATAACTAAGAAAAAGGAACATTGAAAGAAACAAGATAACCTAGTGGGAAAAGACACGGGTGCAGTTTACCAGGAAAATCTTACTGGAGCAAAAGGAATGAGAAAAGCATATTATCTTCTAGCATGACTGAGATCACAGAGCAAGTCAGGCAGAGACAGAGTGAAGGATGTAGGAAAGATTAGAGAAAATGGACAAAGAAATTCAAAAACATTTTTTACCTTTACAAGAGGCTTGATTTTGATTCACCTATAAAAGAGGGTCCTTTGATTTATTTAAATCCACGTGAACATCCTTGCTCTGCAATTGTACAACCTTTTAACAATTCTCTGTTGATTAGACAATGGAAAAGCAGAAAAGAACCAATCATGGTTATAATGTCAGAAAAGCCAAATACATTCTAACAACTGGCTATCACGTAGATAGGACATTGCCGCATCCCGGAAAGGAAAGTCCAGCAGATATAACTCAGTACCTACAAAGTCAGATTAATATGCAAAACCAAGAATGTGCTTGCTGTTGGTGCTGTTTTTGTTTATTCCCATATCCAATATAGGCAGATGTGAACATCAACAATGAACAAACACATTCAGATAAAACAAGAGCTCCTGGATTTCTCATAATTTATCATAAAAGCATATACAAACTGTAACTAAACCTCAAATATCCAAAACAATCAATATCAAAAGGTTCTACCTGAAGTAATTCCAGCTGAGCCAGAGCTGATTAATTCCAGAAAGAAGAGCCTATGATCTGGTTTCCTAAGGAGAAAAGTAGAAGAAACCAGATCCTTGGTGATTCTCTAAATGAAGCCTTTGAAGGAGGCCGAGCCAGTGACAGATTTTCTGGCTGAAGAAATTTCATTGAGAAAAGCTGCTTTGTTAAACTGGAGAACTTTTGACAAAGTGTTGTAGATTCTAAGGAAGGCTCTGAGGAAACCTTTGATCCCTTGTAGGTCTTTTTGTAGAGGTGAAGAAATGTGATGCAGCAGCGGTGCAGCTGGCTGCGAGTTTTGGACCCTGGTTTCCCCATCTCAGGTATGTACCCATGGGCAATATATTCACTGTTCTGCTTCAGACAAACTCACTGATAATAGCAAAGATGTTGACAAGAACATAATTTTCATTGAGAAGCTATAGGGTCATAAGACCATATAGAAAAAAAAAATGGTCCTTCTATTAATTTAAACGAACAAGCAAACAAACAATCCTCTCAGTCCTGTGAGGTATATACTCTGCTTTTCAACCACCTGTAGTAAGTCTTGTAGAGGCATTTATCACAAAGCCTGTAGGTCCAGGACAAAGCTAGAAAAGAATCCAAAGGTTTTTCTTTTTTTTTTACCCCAACTTGTACCAAAATCTTCATAAAAGACGAAATGAACCACCTCAGAAACAACCTGTCTGAACAGCAACCAGTCTTCAGGTTTCAACCTGGAGACAGCTCAAGTCTAACCTGCCAAGGAGATATTAGGTCACACGTGTGGAATTCACCCCCAGACTAATCCACTCAGAAGCTGAAAATCCACATACCAACAAAAATTTAACCGAAAAAAATGTTCCATAGATTTTTCACAAAATGTGCAATCTATGAAAAAAGGGAAGTTAGTGTCTGGTGAGAAACTATTTCATTGGTAAATTCCTGTATGATGTTAATTCTCTGTATGCTTGCAGATATGTGTGAGTTTTTTCTTAATTTGGAGGAAGTGTCTGAAGTAGTTTCATAATCTGTATAAAAAAAGGATGCTCTGAATAGTTTGAGGTTTACCTATGATGTCTGTAGATGATCAAATTGCTAGTTCAGCCTTTCAAACCCCACAGAAAAAAATGGTAGAAAATCCATTTTAAACATATTTAGTAACAGAAGAAAAAGGAATAAATTAGAACATTCCAGAGAACATTGAAACTATTACTGGTATTTTACTCGCAATGACAGCTTTCCCACACTTTACACAAAGCATAGACTGCCTGCTAGGCCAAAATGTGGTGGATAATCTTTACAGAAGAAGGGTGAAATTTAAATCCAAACTCTAAGACTGTATAGTGTAATGAGCAATAGACGGGCTATGCATTTAATTCCATTAAGTGAAATGTATTTCATTAACAAAAGTGTTAATAGAATTAAAACCTCACACTAAAGGAATGTGAAAATCATCAGTGGCAGCTAAAAAGCTGCTACAATATGGCACATATTGCAGAACAACTGAGACTGATGTGGGATTAAATACATATGAAATGAATAAAAAAAAAATCCCGACAAAATTGTAGCAAAATTTGAATGCTAATTTATGGCACCTACTGAAAGAAGCAGGACAGCAGATCATCTGCATATAAATGGCCTCAACACATTTCTCGGTGCCAGTCTGTTACCCTGCTCAAAAGGAAACAAAACACATTTTTTAACCAGTCTAAGGCAAGAAATGATCAAACAGGAGATTCATTTAGTTTCATTAGCTAAATAACAGGAATAATAGTATTAACAGTTTTTTTAATATAGCTTAGTAAAATTAAGAAATTGTTGAAAAGGGCGTATGGAACAGAGAAGGCAAGAGAAGAAAGGAAAGCAGAAGAAATAAACTAAAATAACACAATATACCTCCACGTTAAGACAGAATGCCTTCACGTAGATACCATGCTACGCATAATTATGCTAACTGACCCTCTGAATTTATGATGAGAAACAGTTTTATATCTTGTGAGGCTCTGAACATCAAAAAGGACTCTAAGGAACACAACGTAGGGAAACAAAATCTACCATAAATACCAGGTGACAGAATAAGATAGAACACCATAGACTTCCAAATACCGATATGTAACAACTCCACTCGTAAACATAATAATTACAGAGGCAAAAAAGGCACTATGGAAAACTTTATTCTATTAATAGTTGTATTCTTATCCACTTTCCAATAATTTTTTTTAAAGCAAATTGAAAACAAATATTACAAAATCTATGGAAACTAGACATGCACGTTTTTTCAGAATTGTTTGAAATAAAAATAATTTTAGATATTTGTTTTCTTTTCATAAAACTATTCTGTCTTTATTATCCACCTCAGAGGGCCAGCTATTCCTTGCAACAAAAATTATGTTAAATTTCTAAAGTGCCTGAAGTTTTGCTCTTTTAAGTATATGAGTGAAAACTTGTATGTATATAAATGAGTTCAGCAAGAAAGAATTAAAAAAAGCAGCACGTGCGTTGGTGGATGATAAATAAAACAAATCTAAGACATTTGATTTGTTTAATAAGGGATTCTGTTTTACCAAGATTAGCACAGATTTCAGAAGTGTTATCTACTAGTATTCAAGATTATGTATCGGAATTCACAGTGGGTTCTTTAAAACTGTAGTCATCACATCTGATTACATGGCTTGATATTACAGTATGACATTCGGTACAGCTTTATTGCATCTTTTTTTTTCAAGTGACCGACTGAAACAAATCACATCTGCTAAACTCCATGGAAGAAAGGGATTTGTGAGTATTCATGTAAGTGTAGCTATATTTTCAAAGCTCCTTAGGGCTTCTTCCACTTGTGTCTTATGAATATAATGTCATCAAACAAGACAAAAGGGTCAGTCTGTTGTCATTATAAAAGATCAAGTGTCTCTTCTCTCTGTAAATACAGTATTAGTGTTCCTGCTTTTAATTACTGGAATGGCTCAAAGGGTGAGCTGGAAATCTGATAATTCCCTCACACCTTTTGAGTGGCAGTGAGATCTAAATCATCCTCCCTGGGTCTTTGCCTCCTTACCCGCGTCAGGGCTTCCCCCACGTGTGCCCCTGTAAGCCCTTGTAACTCTCCTCCCTGCCCCAACTTCTGCACCTCGCACCATCTCCCCGGAGCACCCTGGCAGAGGCTGCTCACTGCCTTTCTGGATCTGCAGCTTAGGACTGCGTAATGACTTCACCGGTTTCTGACCTTTGTCTTTGCAATTGAAAAAAAAGAGTTCTGTTAACATGACAGATAGATAGGCATTTTCAGTGACTGATTCACTTGGAGACTTTTGGTATTTTCCTGGCAGTAATTCACGTTGATTCTTTCCCTCTTTGATCCCCCCCAGCAGACTCTGTTGGTTTCGGTCCATGCAGTGCAGCAGAAGATTAGTCGAGTGAATGCAATAATGTTTGTACCAACATCATACAGCAATCTCCTCTCTTCTCCTCAATTACCAATGCAGTATTTTAATATATGAAATGTTCATTTTGCAAGTACCATTTGGAGATTTACTATTTAATTTGAGGAACAATATCACCATCAAGTATATTAAATAACACTCAAGTGAGAACGTTCCCATTTCATACCTTGATTCCTGAAAGGTTTGGGCTATTCTTTACTTTCCTATTTTCTATTCCTAATAATTTCAGTGTAACTGTACACAGTATATAAAATTAAACATATGTATTTATTTCATGGGATTAAGGCCAAAGATCTGAATCAAGAAATATATTTTTAAAGACTAGAAATTTTAAGTTACTTACTAATTCTGGAGCATACGAGTAAAACTCAGCATTAAATATTTAATTTAAATACAAAACTGGGAGCTTGTCTTTCTAACTATGTTCAAAAGTGAGAGAGAGAAAGAGACATTCCTTCAAAAAGCACTCCAGGTAGTTTAAGGTAGGCAGGACCCTCAACCCCCTATTTTACCTTTAAACTGAGGTTCCACCTGTGAAGCAGGAACAGCAAGTTTCCAGAGGAGATGGATTAATTAAATGAATCTGTGGTTTTTTATTCCAGGTGAGTATTGGGAGTGGTGCTGGGACTGCAGCGCCAAAGGTGAACACATTTATTTTGAGATACTTTTCACAAGCAGCTAATGGATGTTGATACCCATTTACCGTTACAATTAGTGGCAATTTGGTGTCTATATTGACATTGTTTTGAGAATTTCATCCCAGGAGTTTTGAATGGAAAATCTAGCTACTTTTTTTTTTTTTTTTTTTTTGACCAGGGACTCCTGTTTCCTAAATTGTTTTTATTACTTCCTCTCACCTCTTGTTTTAGCAATCCAAATCCTCTTCTCCCTTTTAGAAGTGAATGAAAACAGGTTAGGCAGAAATGAATTTTAGCACCTGTATGAGTTAAATCTTTCAGTTCTCTGGCTGCCTTCAGGAAGCTCTTTTTCATTAAAAGTGATTTGCATACTACCAAACTGTGCTCCCTACAAGTCTTGAAGCTGATTTGAAACAGAGGGATGATGGGCAAAAATCAACCGAATTGCTAAAGAAGAGCTAATAAGGTCAAACAAATCAGTAAATTGGTTTTTAAAGAAATCTTTCTGGGTTAGTTTTCTGTTTGCTTAGGAATTCAGGCAATCCTATTCTTCATGCAAGTCTTACTTTTTAATTCATCACAGTTATTTTTGTAGAGAAGCAATATTGAAGATTGAATTTAAGCAACCACTTTAGCCTTTTCCACTGGGTTATGTAATGCAAAGAAATTACTCCATGAAGAGTGGAAAGCTTATCCACCTTTTCGTTACTGTGTCACTCTCTTGCGACTCTTTGTTCTATGCTTTGTCCTGTTATTAATATTCATGGTTTTATTACAGTACCAGGACTTCGTTCAGCAGATCTGATTTATGCAGATATCTCATCCCCTTGCAAAACCCTGGGAAGGAGTGAACAGGATTGTGTTAATTCACAGAATCATAGAATGGTTAGGGTTGGAAGGGACCTCTGGAGATCATCTAGTCAACCCCCTGCCAAAGCAGGTTCACCTAGAGCAGGTTGCACAGGAACGCATCCAGGCGGGTTTTGAATATCTCCAGAGAAGGAGACTCCAGCACCTCTCTGGGCAGCCTGTTCCAGT
Organism: Chroicocephalus ridibundus; assembly: GCF_963924245.1. Classification (NCBI taxonomy): domain Eukaryota; kingdom Metazoa; phylum Chordata; class Aves; order Charadriiformes; family Laridae; genus Chroicocephalus; species Chroicocephalus ridibundus. The sequence continues at coordinate 15,110,419 of NC_086291.1, read as the reverse complement.
GCTCTGTCACCTTCAAAGTAAAGAGATGTTGAGATGGAATTTCCTGTGTTCCAGTTTGTGCCCATTGCCCCTTGTCCTGTCGCTGGGCACCACTGAAGAGTCTGGCCCCATCCTCTTGACACCTGCCCTTTAGATACTTATAAGCATTGATGTGATCCCCTCTCAGTCTTGTCTTCTCCAGGCTAAACAGACACGAGTCTCTCAGCCTTTCCTCATAAGAGAGGTGCTCCATTCCCATGATCGTCTTTGTAGCATTTCCTGCTGGACTCTCTCCAGTAGTTCCCTGCTTTTCTTGAACTGGGAAGCCCAGAACTGGACACAGTACTCCAGATGTGGCCTCACCAGGGCAGAGTGGAGAGAGAGGATGACCTCCCTCAACCTGCTGGCCGCACTCTTTTTAATGCACCCCAGGATACCATTTGTTCTCATCTAGAACCCTGAGATATATTTATCAGTGCAAATGTAATTTGGATTATTTTGGGTCAGACTGTCAAAGGTGTTGTCTCTTATGACAGTACTGAGTAGCTGGAAGAAGCAGAGGGCAGGTTCAGTCGTGTCATGTCTAGGCACTGTTTCAAGCTATGGAGAGAGCGCGTAGGCTGCAGAGCAGAGCTCTCTCCTCTGCCAGTCCTGGCTCAGGCTGAAATAACCCAGCTCTGCCTCTTTCCCTTATCTGTATCTGTAAACAAGTCTTTGCTACTTGATGGGTTTAGCTCCAAAACTCACCATGCAGGAATAATGTTAATTGATAAAGTCTTATTGGAAGTACCTGGCAAGTTTTTAAAAATTTCCTCTCGGAGGAACTGCAGCTTTGAACATTGACTGATGTGGGATGGCTGGGAAAGGAGAGGAACATTTCAATTCATGGAGAGGGGGAAATAAGTTTATTGCTAGCATTTTCCTTCATGATGACAGGGACTACTTCAAGCTGATGACAGTTAGAGGCAGCTGGGTTCCACTTTTGCAAGAAGAAAGCATTGCAGGGAATATAAATATCGCCTGCCCCAAATCAAACACTGAGAGACAGAGGCACGCACGTGCACTCCGCATACATTTAGCCTTTGTGTATAGCATAAGTCTATGTCTTACCCTCCAAAAGACCTCTAAAGCCCATTTTGTGTTTAGTGGCTACGACTGCATGAACAAAAATTATTACGTATGCGTGGGGGAGAAGGGAGTGGAGAGAAAAAAGGGTGTCAAAAAGCCAAAAAATGAGCCAAATGCAACTTTTCACAGATCTATCCAAAACCACTAAGGCTCACTCTGGCAGTTGGCTAAACTCAATATTTGTACTATTCAAAGTATTTCCTAGGGTAATTATGGAGAAATACAAGGAAATACTGTATTTAGAGCCAGATATGCTAGGAGGTAATGAGTGTTTCCTTTGAAGCTCATTTGAGTTTAGGGCACTCAGGACCTTGCCGAATCTGGCCTGTGCTGAGAGTTTATTCATCTTGAATCACACTGACATGACTATATACGACAGTCGGGGAGACGGAAAGAAAAATCCCTGTCATATAGAGACAGCTCCATGACTTCAATGGTATGTCACACATCTGAATCAGGCTGATTTTGTTCTTGTAGCTGTAAAGTTAGCCTCTATTTAAAAGAAACAGATTACTGAATATCAAGTAGAAAATGGAACAAAAATATTTGCTATAATTAAGAAATAAAATTATTCTTTTGCCAAAAATAGAAAGAAATTCAGTAATACTTTTCTGCATTTGCTTCTACCAAAGCAAAATGAAATAAAAATAGTTGTTATTGTAGTTGTTTATGATGAAAAACATTACATGATTTTTTCATCCAGCATTTAATGAGTGAAGACCGAAATTTATAGCAGGTTTCTATCTTCTTTGCCCATAATTTTAGACTTATACAAATGTATCCATCTGCGTTCAGCACCCCTGAAAAAGGCATTAAAGCGAGGCAAATTCCCTCTCCTTCTCTTTCAGTAGAAGTGTACTACATGGAGAAGAATTATATAATTTACAATATGAACAAATGCTATCAGCTTTCTCCCATGCATACTGCAAATTGTTCTCTCAGAAATGTACTAGATTTTAACATTTTTGCAAACTCAGTTACTCTTTTCTGGCCAGAGTCTTGTACATCTCATTTGATGAGAAATACATTCATTCTCATGAATATCATGTAAAATTCATTAACGTCTTTATGAAATTGCTGTCAGTGGTGTTAGAACCTGACACAAAGTGAATAACAGTAAATGGGAATCTTAAAAGCGTTTTTCATCAGGTTTTTGCTGTTAATATTAAAATGTATATTGATAATATAGTTAATAAAATCTGACTTAAAGTGCAATAATAGCGGGAAGTTTATTATTAATATTATATATGTTTATATAAACACCTTGTTTGGGTATGTATTTTAATACAAACATTATGTATGTATAATCTTCATATAATACTATTCTTTAGAATTCCTCAGACTTCAGAATTTCTCAAAAAAGTAGCTTTAACATCATTATTCCCATTCTACAGGTAGGGAAATATGGTATTTAGAAAAGGCCTCATCTAGTATTCTCCGCACATCTCAAATTACTATAGTCCATGTAGGATTCTGGAAATGATTTAGCATCATAACTAAATTAAACAAATTTAAAACAACAAAAAAAAATTGATATCTGTTCCCGTAATCTTATTAGGTAAGTGAATTGCAGAGAAAATTCAGCAGCAGAGTTGGGGACCTTTTATCTACATAATCCCCTTTCCATCAAGAAGCCCCTCACATTCTTGCAATTCTCAAAAGAAACATTTCATCGCTATCACTGGTCAAATACTTTATTTTACAAAGATTTTGTTTTACAGCTCTCTGGCTACTTTATTGGTCTGAGTTCAGGGGGGTTGAAAACTCATCAATTAAATAATTTGAAACACTGAAATAATTTGAGAGTTCTGGATTTTAATGCACTCTTTTCCAGACAAGGAAATGAGTCACTAAGTATACATTCTGCTGTGTCTAAATCAGAATGTCAAAATATATACATACTTCAGTAGGATTTGCTATGAACAGAAGTTGACTTAAGAAATTACAAGCCAACGTTAACTGTGAGAGGGCACTGGGAAGAATTGACTACCCACTTACGGGGCCCAAAGCATCTGTTATCATGACCTGTTCCTTAGCTCTCAGTGTGTGCCAGCATGCAGCAGCCTTGTCGTGAATGTAGAGGTGCAGATGGCAACTCAGTGGTGGGCCATATCCCAGCTCTTACTCTCAAATATCCAGTCTCCAATTACTGTGACAAATTCTTGCTGCACTGAATGAAGGGTTAAATAAGAAGAGCATAGCAGTCAAAAACAGTGAGTGGTTTCTTTCACTTTTCCTGCTGGTATTCTGAGCGTACAGCTAGTGCACCGGAGGTTACTCTTCTAGCTCTGAACAACCCCCTGTCCCATGCCAGCAGTGGTGAGCAGTACACGCTCACCATCTCAGTGCTGAACAACATATAGTTTTGGTATACCTCAGAATTCCTTTTCAAAATACCTCCCTTCTGTATGAAAAAGCATTGGAAACCTTCAAAATCAAGTGTGTATCATCTTAATCAGCCAAATCCCACCCCTTATCCCATCCAAAATTCAGTAATTCTGTAACTTCCCATGCCACCTTTTCATTGCTTTTTGTTTGGTTCTCTTCCCCACGCCCTTTCATCACTAAATATTGATAAAAAACAAAACTTTGTGCAATTTTCTCACTGTCTTCATTACCGTCAATAGACACTGCTTCTCCAAGTGTCCGTAGACAACTCTGTCAATTTTTCAAAGAGCTTATTCCTCCCTGAGTGTGCAATGACTTACTCCATAACCCTAGACTGTTCCTGGACATCCAAGGTGCTAGGGACTGTACAAGGAGAGAAAACTGCTTGAGAAGCAAAGATCCAGAGATCTGTCAGCATCTGAATTGAATCCTCCTTGCCCCTTACAAGCGTTTCTCCAGTCCGTGCATATCCATTTGGACTGATCTGAAGAGCCCTGGCATTGGTTTGCATTGCAGAACTGCCCCTCTTGCCCCAACCACATCCTTGCCGCCCAGCCCTGTGACTAGGATGGGATTTTCTTATATCTTTTCTGATGTACCCTGGTTCCTGGGGTAGAAACTAAATATGTCATAACCACTATTAGTTAATTTAATTAAATTGCTTTTATTTTATTCTTTTGTTAAATTCCCCCCATTTTCCAATTCCTTTCCCAAAGGAAACACGTTGAAGTTAAAGATCATCCACTAACGTATACATCCCCCCACCAGTAAACATGAGATTCAAATATATTTTGTGAGTCTACCCTGACAGCTGAAGCTGCAACAGTCACTTGGTGTGACCTTCTTTTTTAAAAAAAAATAAAAAAAAAATGTACTAAACTTTTGTATTAATATAGCCACATGGATAATGCATGAATATGATCACAAGCTCTGATACAGATGTCTACTATGTTGTGAAATAGAAGACTGTATTGCATTGTGCTCGTTAGGACAGGCTCGTCCTAAAGAGCGTGTTTGACATGTATTTTGACCTCCATGTTCACAAGCCAGTTAAGTCTCCAGCTTTACAAGGTAAGATTGATAAACTTAGAACGTCTCGGTCTCGACTCGCGGCTGCACAACGACAGCCTCGCCGTTCTTAATGACAGAGCTACAGTGGTAGATCTGGTTGTAAGATTTCGGTGACAGTTATGCCGATATAACTACCAATGGAAACCGTCACCTTATCCAATGGAAACCATTATTTTGTAACAAGGGTGGAATTGGCTCCAGTTGACATAAGCAAAAAAGGTACTCTTCTTGCAGAAAAAAACCTATTGAGGAATAATATCTGTTAAACACTAATTTAAATGCATGCCTTCAGTTTGTGAACTGATGCAACTTTCTTGTGTTAACAGGTCCAGGATGACAATACTGGGACTATAACCGATGGGGAGAGTACTACCCTCCTACTGCATGTATGAGCAAGTTGAAGTGATGTTCAGGATGCTGTTTATACCGAGGGATGTGCAAAAAGTACTTGGAAAATAAATGCATTAGTACATCCTTTTTAGGCATGTGAATACCAGTGGAAGTTGGGAAACAGAAGCAGAGGTCATGGGCTGTGTAGGTTATAAAAAATTTCAATGATAGATGTTAGGTACTCCGACCTAATAAACTGATTTCTTCCTTACTTCTGAGGAATTCAACCAAGATTGGAAATGGGCTGAAATCTTTCCACTGTCTTATGTCTTCTTCTGAAAGTCAGTTTAAGAAAAAATTATTAAAATACCAAAGTTAAAACAAAATGAATAGATTTGATGGCTTTCTAACCACAATGAAGTAGAAAGCCTAACTCATTGTTACTATATCCAAAACATTTTAAAACTACAAGCAAGGAATGCATCTCTATCATCTGAGTTTAATACAAAATCATGTTCCTCTCCTGTCACACACAGAATTTGTTATAGATTTTATCTGCAATAAAAGCTATGTCAGTAGTGCCACATAATACATTTGTAAAGGTTAGAGATATTTTAACCCACATCTGTGACCAGAATTTTAATGACAAGCATATCCTCTGAATCAGTACTAAGAAAGGAAAACTCTTCTGTAGATATTAATGCAAATCATGTAGAACAATGCCTACACAACATTGCAATAGGGTCATTGTGAATCATGTCCTTGAAATTACAAATATGTGACATAAGTAAAAATATATTATTACAAATTCTGTCAATCTCCTGTCCTTGTCAGGGGTTTCTGCTTTTGCAATCCAGAGAGATTAAACCATTTTATTGCTTAAACTGTCACGAAGACCTGCAAAACAGAACAGCAGAATTACTTTAATGACTTTCTTTTTGAAATATGCATTCTTACAAACCGTGCATAATGAACAGTGAATTCACAGATGTATTGTTTCTGTCCATTTGTATTTCATTTTCAAAAATACCATTTATTTCCCACCTTGAACTTAACTAATTAGAGGAAAAAAATAGGGAAGCAAACACTCCATCAACAGCAGTTTTGTTCACATCCAGGGTCTTGAAGGATCAAGTTTTGTATTTGAAACTGGAAAGAGTTCAACATGGGAAATTAAAATTTTGATATAGGAAGGTGGCACTTCTTCTTTAATCAGCCTTTCTATTGGTAAAACTTTTCTGTGGGACTACAATGTCTGGTTTAATTGTTCTTCATTCTTTTAGTTGGTTTGAGATGATGAAATTTCTGCAAGATGCAGCTCAGCAATGACTTCTTAGGAAAAAAACCACCATAGTTTAAATGAATGGGAGGTCTATCACATGGGTTCCGCTAAGAAAATGGAATTGATGATTTGAACTTGTTTTACTTAGGTAGAGCAAGAGATGCAAGTAGGACTGTTTCCCTGCTTGAAAAAAAGATACATAACCAAAATAAACTCTTGGGTTATAGGTCTCTGACCATAACTACTCGTACTACTTAAGGCTTATTTTGGCATCTGATCATCTTTATTGGAACTGCAAGACTCGTTTTGGGTAAATGATAATGTAATTAGTGGGCTCCATACAAAGTTTCAACTTTTACCTTTTCCCCTTAAAACAACAAGTTTCTAGAAAGCATTGGCAAAAGTCTTGTTTTGATTAACCTTTTATCTTCAAGCCTTAGATCAGTATCAGGACATTTTTTTCTTGTTTCGTTCATAATCCATTTTAGAAAATATTGTTGATGTCTGCAGCATTACTGAGCCTCCACGTTACATTTTGGAATTATCCATAAGATTTGTGTAGCATATAGCAAAACTGTTTGCTTTTAGGGGACATCTGCTATAAATAAAATGATACCATAAATTTTCCACGACAGCCATTACCTACCTAGTTGTTACAGAGGCAAAAAGTCTCGGCTTCCCAGAGCAGGTTCCTTTACAGCCTCTTGCCAGGGAGGTCAACGGCATTTACTTTCGTGCTTTTTCTAGGTGCCCTCCCCCACTTTAATGAAGTTAGCATGTAATGCTTTCGACGCCTGCACATATCAGCTTTCACTCTTTGGGGAAACATGTGAACATCATTAAAACATAGTTTCTCCCTCTCTTTTCAAAAATATTTCCTTAACAAACTTTATGAAATTCAAACTCAGGGAGTTCATTCTGATGCTGTCTTTAATAAAGTGGCATCTGCTAATTCTGGCAAATGTAAGCATCTGTTATCATTTCTGGTAGGAACCCCTGTCTTCATGACCAGGGAGATCTCAACATGGACATAACATTTACTATAAAGGTGCCATCCCTGGAGCCCAATTAGGTATTTATTTTATTCTTAGGAACATTGTTCAAATCTGCTCATCCTTTGCTTTGCAAAGTAAAAGAAATGAAAGGAATTTTTAATTATATTGTTGCTGATGCTTACTTTTAATATTAAACGCTACGCTGCACCATAAGGAAGGCCATGCATAGCTCTTGTCTCCTGAGAAGGTTCACAGCATAGCTGGGGAGTGGGGTTGCCATTGGTCTCTTTTTAAAGCACGCTTTTCTCTGTAGTGGTTTGCTTTATAAGCTTGTTAAGAGAGGAATGAATTAGGAGCGAGCCGATGACTTGCTCACCTCAGAGAGGCAAGAATTATGTTCTTGCATTCTTTGAAAAGTTCATGGGCAACATCTATTCAGGTTCTCTGCGTGCCTTTTCTTCATGAGGCTCCCAAATATCTGAACTGTGGTAGGCCTTGGCATTTTTATAGTGTATTTACCTTCCGGTATGTAAAGAGCAAAGGTGCTTTTCAAGTCGAGCAGGATATGAAGGCTCCTTCTCTGGCAAGATAACCTCAAATGGTTTTGCAGCTGGCTGAGACTGAAGTAAGTGCTTTTGATGAATGAGTCAAAATGACATGTTTGGGGATGAAATAAGGTGCTAGTCACAGGTTTTTGAAACAGCAGCCATGGCAAGTGCTTGAAATATAGCTTTTCCTACTAAATTGCTGTAGGGTGAGCTCGTTACCCTTCTGAGTTTTTGCTTTTGCTATCAAAATCCCTTATTGCTATTAGATAATGACATTAAAGTAGGTTAGAAACTGTACTAGCAACCCAAGCTGTGTACAGTCATGAATCAATTCTCACCCCAAAATGAGTGAAAGAGCATTTCTTTCTTAGAGTGAAATTTGGGATTCTTAAATAGGCACGTGATCACTACAGTGGGGATGATAAGGAAAACGCCAAATATGCTGGGACTTGGTATCTCAGTGAGAGGTGATAACACAGAAATAATAATGTTCCATGCGGGACTCCCTTGCATTTGTCACTGGAGAAATATCTCATTCTAGCAATGAACAGGCAACATGTCTTTATTCTGTTTTACCTTTTTATTCTATAGTACCTTATTTGCATTTTGCTACAAAAGGAGCTGTAGAACTGCATTTTGCAGGTTTTTTTGTATGGCATACAAAAAGATGCACGCTTAATAGTACCTCCCTAATGGGAGTTTACTCTTTAGGCATCTCTGATATCTGTTTTGTAAGCTACAGCTGTCCAGGACACTTGGGGAGAAATAGATAAGATAAAATGAATATGGTTTAATTAGGCTGCAACTTTATTTACTTATCTTGTTTTGGAACTACTGATAAAGGAATGGAAATGCAAATACTTTATTTAATTATTTTCATTAGTTAAAGCCTGTTATGTGTCCTCTGGTCTTCCACAACAGTTTCCCGAACGGGAGGAATTGGGAGGCATGGAGGAATAGAGGAAATTCTAGAGAATTTGGGAATTACCAAATGCTTAAACCACACTAAGAAGTCCTGCACTATGCAAGAGGTGGAGAGGCTGAAGGACAGGGACAGCTGCCTGCTTTCCATGGGAGATAATTGTACACATTTTCCTAGAATACAGGCTTTCTAACAAACATAGGTCTTCATGAGGCAGTCTCTAAACAAACCTTAATAAAATGTAAGGGTGACAATAAAAGTTTTAGATGGATCCCTTTAAAAAAAATCTTTAGGCATTAGGTATTGTCTAATATAGCCAATATTTGTAAGTCATTAATAATAATAAAAAAAGAAGTATAAAGACAATGGATAAGCAATTTTTAACTAGATGCTGCAAGTAATCTGTTTTTCAACCAACCAACTCTCAACCTTGCAAATCTTGAATCTCTACCACCATCCAGATCAGCGGACCTTTTAACAGTAGTAGGGTTAGTAAGAATAATGACGTGAATATTTAAAGGCATAACTGAGAATTAAAAATAAATAACAACATTGCTAGTTGCTGACAGAGACTATCCAGCATGCACTGGCCCACCTGTACTTCCATGTTTATAAGATATTACTACCGTTATTTTTAAAATATACATTTATATTTTCCTTTTTTTTTGTACCTTTTTTATATCTGTGTCTTGTCCTTTATATAAAATGCTAGAATATATTTTACATATGAAGTACTGTGCACTCAGTCTCATAATTATTTTTTTTTTCTTCAGATTTTATTTCCTAATGGCATAGGTGCTTTAGGATCAGCAAAAGCAAATCTTATTCTCAGGAGACTTGCCTTGCTTTGAGGTGTTAAGCTAATAACCCATTCAATGAATTGCTATGACATACCAATAAAGCATTTCTTTATGTATTTCACAGACTCTTATGTTTAAAAATGTTATTATTCTTTTATGAGTTATATTTTGATTTTATGACAAAGAAATGTGCTGTTTTCTTTAACTGATTTTCCATTATGATACCTCTCAACTTCTAGTACATTGGAACTGTATTAGTATCTTCAAGAGAACACGAGCAAATTCTGTATCTAAGTACTGAATTTCAAGGACAACTGAGCATTGATCATGAGCATCAGCCTTAAAACATCCTGTTCCAGCTTTCTGCAGCCCTCTCTCCATCTCTTCTAGCAAGAAATGGGGACAGTCTTAGAAGGAGAAACTACTAGACTGCTCCTAGAGGGTTCCCCTTTGCAGGACAGGTTCCACCTTAGTCACTGTGGTGGTGGTGTAGGCTGCAGCTGTGGTACAGATGGTAAGGACAGCTTCAAGACTTAGCTCGTAGGCATAGATATAAGGAGGCAAATGATGAAACGCCCTACATAATGACTCGGTGAATATAGCTGATTGACTGGTTATTTGTGTCTTATATGTGCATTGACTCTTGCTCACCCACTGCCAGACTCAGGGTACAAGAGTTGAATGGTCTATAGCCTGGCCAATGTTAACATAAATAAAACTTTTATACAAATGTTTTTCATGTAACCTGTGCTCTACCTATTTGAGAAGTGTTTTGAAGAGGTTTTTTTTATTTTTAATTTATTGGTACTTAACCTTTTTTCTCCCTCATCTGTAATACAGCTCTAATTATAGTAGTTAAAGGTGAAGAAACAATTAGAAATGTGAAAAATGCATCCAACTTAATTTTACATAAATCAAAGTCACAAATTTAGGCCAGCAATAGAAAAGGATATTTTTTCCCTATGGGAAAAGAAAAAAAAAGTTAGTTATTTTTGGCTCCAGAGTGATATACAATACTCTGGCTCAATGGTTTACAGATAGACAACCTTAAGCCTGTAGCTGGTCAAGAACTGAAAAATGATTTGGAATAAATAGTTTTGCTTGCCAGTTTAATTTCTTTCTTACAAAGGATCTGTCCTTCCAAAAGAGTGGTCCCTGGCTGATACAGAAACAGAACATGGAGTGTGTGAAACATAACAAACACCCCGACTAAAAAAATACATATTAGCTGGCAACTCTATACATAAATAATAAGTTTGAAAATCATGTTTTTAATAAGACAGGGTGTTTTGTTGATCCCTGCAGTAGGAACATTGTAATAATTCATGCACAAGCTGACTAGGGGGAGACTGCCAGACTCCACGACAAATAGTCATGAGGAAAATCCCAGCAGCAAGGAAGATGGAGGGTTAGTACATTAAGCAAAAACTTTGGGAGATCTGGGAGATCAAAAGCACATTGGTTAGAAATAGGTGCAAGAAGCTTGAGGCACAAGTGGACGTCCTTCCTGCATCCAGCTACAACTACAGCCCTGCAGCTGCGGCTCAGGTAATGGGACAGACCACGTTATTGCTCCTTTGTTTTCAGCCAAAGTTAACTGAGCTCATGCAGTTTTCAGCTAAGGTTTCAGCAGCTGAAGATTCGGTGATTTTGGATGAAGTGGAGTGCTTACGTAGTCCCTGTTTTAGGGAAAGCAGTGTGAGGTTCCAGCTGGCTGAAAACAGAGTCTGGGGACTGGAGCACTTTGAAGTTCCAACCAGTTGCAAAGCGAATGTTCTGTACATACCTTACACACTGAAAGTGAGACTTAGGTAAGGCTGAGGGTCCAATAATGCTTAAAACCCCTTCTGACTTGTGGCCTAATAAGCCAAAAAAACCCCCACTTTTTTCTTTTTTTGTCCTACCTGGGATGTCCTCAGGCATATACAGATGTGCATTGTGCGCATGCTTTAGACAGTTATGGTAAATGGGGAATCTCTATAAGCACCATCAGAAACCAAAAACTAGGCGAGGAAGTGCTTAAGTTCCTGAGCAACGTTCATTTCCACACGTCAGGAGGTTTACAAGCCGTAAGCACCACAATGAGTGAGGCACCAGATTGTCTGGAATTAATATACATTTCCTATCTTGATAACACTATGTCATAACAAATAATGCAAACAGCAAATAAAGCAAGACTAGCTTCACCAGCAGGAAAAATAAGAGAGAGCACGGTTTTTAATTTTAGTGGGGCATTCAACTGTGAGAAGGGGGAAGTGTTCTAGGTTGTACTCCCAGCATTTTATTTCAGAGGGTTTTTTTTTTCAGTAATTGCTTAATATGAAATGTATTCAACAAGTCCTCCAGCATCTCTTTAAAGAAAAAAAGTCAGGCACAGTTCATTCAAGGAGTACAAATAAATGCTTATGCCCGGGAGTTGTTTCCCTTTTACCTTGAATTTGAAGGGTTGGGTTACAGGCTTCTTTCCTTAGTATTTCCTAAGGTATTCCTCATCCATATACTGGGGACCTGATGAATGTTTCCCCTGGCATTTCTTCTGGTGAACTATGAGCACCTCCCAATCTGAAACAATGCCGTGTGACTGTGTTTGTGTCATACCAAGCCTGAGCTAATTATACACATCTCCCAGTTCTTCCCAGTTATACACAGAGATTTTTCTAAACCCCTCCTGCTCACAAAATGGGTTTTTTGCCTAAACATGGCTGGAGAAGCCCAAGATTTTTCTCAATGTCTAGTGTAAGCTTGCTCCTGTTGGCTTAGCTCAAGGCACTTCTTTGGTTTAAGTTATCCAACTAATTCCACCTGAATATAGTAGTGAAAAGCTGAACACTTAAATCTTGTATTGAGATCTTATTCTACATGCCAGACACATGGCTGTTAAAGTTTCAAGTCCTCTAGACCTTAGAGAGGCAACAAATCTTTACAGAACATGACCTTAGGTCTGCTGGAGTCCAAGTTTCCTCTCTGCAAAATGAAATAATAGGTTTTTTTCCTACCTCACTGAGGTGGGTATTAAAGTCCTCCCTTAATGAATGAAATCTTGGCTCTGTCAGAGTCAGTGTCAAAACTCACATTGACTCCAATATGGCCAGATTTTATCTAATATTTAGGATGCCCTTACGGCTGCCCTGCGTGAACTGTGACAAACTCTGAGTGTTCTGCACACCCTGTAAAATATAACCTCGTGCAGTCATCTGACAACTCCCTCTGTGTCACTTACTTTTGCCCCCTTCCCTCCCCACAAACAGACATTTAATGTGTCTATAATTTTCTTGATGATTTTCATCCCTTGTTTTAATATTGCAACCATATTTTCTGGCTTCCTGCCTGGTCTTTTGGACTCATCTGACAGTGTGTGTTTTCATTTGTTATTCAGCTATTTTACTATCCTCTATGATTTCATTTCATATCCCTTCCTATATTCTTTAAAACTTTGCCCTTGACCTCTCTCTTCCTTTGGCAGACCTAAAACCCAAAAACTTCTTGGGTTAATGTGGTTTGCAATTCCAGCTGTAGTGTGTCTAATTTGAAAGTTTTCCTTTGCATTTGCAGTATCTTTATCTGCTCTGAAGCATAATAGAGTTTCAATTTATACACTGCTTTTAACATCAAGCAGTCAGTTCAAAGTCCTTTATAAAATAGGGAAAGAGAAAGCTAAACCTGAATAGTCAGTGCAAATAGAAAAGTTTTCAGGCTAGATTTAAATTGAGATAGCATAAGGGCATTCTACATATTATCATGTTTTTTTCTTTACTCCCAGTGCTCCCTACTTGCTTATTTTCTATTAAACATTATACTAAGTGATCTTTCCATTCTTCTGCATCTTTTTTTTTGTTGCTAATTGCTGTACATACTTGAGGGAAGTTGTTTTTTTTTTTTCTTATAGGCTTTCATGCATACATTTCTGAGTCTTTTGTTATGACTTCACCGTTATTTTTAGACATGGGCCAAAACCCAACTTCATCAGATGGTTGCCTGGACACTCAAGTTTAGCATCACATGTAAGTCTCCAGGGCAGCTTCATTCTCTGGCAGAAACTCAGCCACTATTCCCTCTCAGGAATGTTAATTTACCACAAATTGTACCTCATTTCTTGAAAGTGATTTGCCTATAATAGACAGACCCCAGAGAATCAAGAGAGACTTTTCCTTTTCCTTTTCCTTTTCCTTTTCCTTTTCCTTTTCCTTTTCCTTTTCCTTTTCCTTTTCCTTTTCCTTTTCCTTTTCCTTTTCCTTTTCCTTTTCCTTTTCCTTTTCCTTTTCCTTTTCCTTTTCCTTTTCCTTTTCCTTTTCCTTTTCCTTTTCCTTTTCCTTCTTTTCTTTTTCTTTTTCTTTTTCTTTTTCTTTTTCTTTTTCTTTTTCTTTTTCTTTTTCTTTTTCTTTTTCTTTTTCTTTTTCTTTTTCTTTTTCTTTTTCTTTTTCTTTTTCTTCTTTTTTTCTTTTTCTTTTTCTTTTTTTTAAACTGAGGTTATCAGACACAACCAGGATTGGCAGTTCTGGCTTGAAGCTACAAGAATAATGCAAACTCAGTCTGATTTGTCTAATGTCATGATGAGAGGCATTATTAAAGCTTGACATGGACAGTGGGTTGTAGAAAACACTTTGATTCTGTAACCCAGAGACTTTCACAGACATGCTGTGTCACCGTAAGACTTTCTCCTCTTGTGATTATCTCTCTGTAATGTAACATTATTGTACTGGAACTCTCAGTGACTAATTTCCCAGAGTATTACATCATTCTATTATAAGGAATCCTCCTTACTGTCATTCCTAGATCAGGATTATGCAGAAAGGCTAATGAATACTCAGGGATTAATCATTACCATAACTGCAGATCGATCTCTGGGAGAAGAAGAAGTGGGAAAACATCCACCGTTTATCATTCTAGAGGGATTCACAAGGCAATGCTTTACCCAGAATAAAGTGCAAATTAAAAAATTAACAGATGGTAACAACTCCGGGTTATTATTTCTTTTTGAAAAAAAAAATGACTTCCAAGTTCCCAGCCACTAGTTTGCTTTCGATAAGATGCTCCAGTGGACTACTGGCCACAAAGACCAGTACACGTGCGCCGAGGAACATGAAAGTCAGTGACAGCTCTGTGCCGTGCCTCACCCTGTCTTTAGGAACCGCTTGCCAGTCTGCTAACCTGAAGAAGGTCATCGTAGTGACAGTGAAATTGATAAAGGAAAATAAAAGATATTTAAACTAAAGCACAAAGATGTTTATTCTGCTGCTGTTCCGTGAATTGTTATTCTTTTACAGGAAGTATGATGCATCTCGCCAACGCCTATTTAGATATCTGTTTGTCCCAGATTTGCAATTTGTCATTCAAAGTTTACCTCCTACTTCAGTGCAAACTTCTGAGGTATAAAATGGAAAAATTTTGTTTTAACATACATCAAAAAATTACCTTACACCTTTACTTCTTGGTTCCCTGCTTGGTTCCATTTGTCTGTGGCTGAACAGTTACTGCAATCACCTCACTTTGCTTTTACATCATACTTTGCAATGAATGGAAAGCATTACTAGGTTCTATTTCTCTCAAAATCATTCCTGAAAAGTTCTGTGATTACCCATCTCTTCTTTTCAATGTATCATTGGAAGACAGCATAGAAGACAGAAATACTGATGGAAAGCAAATACAGTGAGAGGCACTTGTTGAATCACTGATCTTGCTGTTAGTAGCATCGATCAACACACATTTCCAAGAGCTCTGTAAGCCACTGCTTCACTCACTTTCTCTTTACTAGTCTGTCTCACCATGGTATACTGTATGTCAAGCTATTTTACATGGAGTACTTCATGGGTTTTGACTCTGTTTCCAACTAAAACTGCCTCTTCTGGCATAATACTTACAGTTCTTTCCAATCAAGTAATATTGATTTCAGGCTTTTTAAGTGCTGTAGCTCTACAATTCTCTTCTCTGCTGAGCGTGGTCTGATTCCCTCTTTAAAGAGGCTGGCTCATTCCACTCTTCATCAAAGGGACTGTTCTTCTCAGCTCTTCTTTTCCTCCTGATAGAGTTGGCTCACGCTCCTCTTCCCTCTGCCAGCACTATTGGCCTACTTTGTTATGCTCCGATGGAGCCATCCTACCCTACTTGGCTGCAGTTGGCCTATTCCACTCAGCTCAGATTAAGCTCTCTAACTCTGCTCTTTTTTGCTCTGGTACGGTCATTCTCCTGTAATCCTCTGCGCTTTTCTGTAATCAGTCTGCTCTTCATTTGTAGAAAGCTGTCTTGATAATCAGATTCCCTCCATATGGAATTTAATCCAGGTATTTGCTAATGACCACTAAGACCGGTAGCTGCTTTTTCCTGGCATGTTTTTGATAGGAAAGCTATACTGTGTATCTGTCATATGTTCTGTAAAAAATCTACACTTCCACATTAATGTAAAATGATCTGTGTAAGAGCATATAAGTACAAAGCTGTGAACAGTCCTTGTACATGTCTGGGGAGCCAGACAGAAATGGACCCATGCAAATTCTAGTTAAAGGCTTATTATTGCAGAAGTGCATATTGCAGAGGCATAAAGGGATCCCATTGGTGTTATTAAAAACCACCTGACTAAATCCTTCATAGAGTGTATCAATATCCCTGCACCTGCCCTGGGGGCTGTGCAGAAAACTTTCCAAACTGTGTATAAATTTAGGTTAAGAGCATGTCTAATCCCACAGTGTTTACAAGTTGCTAATTATTTGGCCACTGATTTGTATTAAATATGAAAGAATTTAAAATATCCTTTTGTATGTTGCTATTGGCATGTCCTGGGAGTACATGTCCTAGCATGTCCTTTTTGACAATTTTGGCCCATATTAATCTGTCTTTGTCTATATATTCATGCCATTCTATTTCTTAATTCACTCATTCTGCATTATTAAAAAGTATAAATTGATTACTGGGAACATTTATTTTGACTGAAGCATCACCAGTTTTAACCAACATGCTTGTATGAATCAGAGCATGATAAAAAACACTTGACTTCATAAATCTTTTACTTCTGAATGACTAATGAAAAAAGAAAGTGTCTATAAAGCCATGAATACCTTCTTGGTAAATGATGCAAAAAGTTCTATAAAAAATAATTGATAATTTTGAGATCAGTGAAGGAAATTATAAATCTGTCTCCTTTATGAAGTCTCTTGTGTGAAATATGGAATGGTTTAGGCCGTAAAATATATGCTTACCAGCAGGAGACTCAGTCAACAGCTTCAAACAAGATATTTACGGATGAAAACAGAAGCCAATGTTATAGATAAGCAATTCAGAAATTGTATTTATTTATATTTTTATTCTCTTGCTCATTCTCACTTAAAATAAACTATTACAACATTATACACAGTTAATTACTTCTGCTAGAAACTAAAATATTTAGTTCCAGCACCTTTTCTCAATGGACTTGCAAGACCCTATTTGGAATTTGTGTATATGGTGTGTTGCACATTTTAAAACCATAAAGACCATGTCAGGGGCTCTAAGGAATAATAAAATATTAATTTGATGGCAAAAATTAAGTGGCTTGAAGTAAGAAGCTGTTGTTTATCCCATGAGTGGCTTTTAAGACATTGATGTCTGGTTTTGAATGTGTCTATTCTTAGCCAAACTAACCACACGTAATGAGACCTAAGTAACTATCTGACTTCAATCAAGCAGCTCACTTATGGAAAACCACCAATTTTCTCTCTGTCAGGTCCTCAGTATGAGAAAGGACATTTCCTCTTTCTGGACTGTTCTGATTTGGTAACACTGTAAAAAGGCCTGTTTCATCCCTGTGAACTTGCAGAAAAGGCATGTCCTTAAAGAAAAGATGCTCTCTTCACACATAAAGAAATACATGGAAAGAAGCACACAGAAAGTGTGCATCTTATGTGCGATATCCTACTTCACTGAGAAAACAGAAATAGCTAACTGACCATGAATAGGGAAACAAATAAATTAATTATATGCTTGTTAAAATAAATGAATGGTTCTGATGCTCCACTGCTTCAAAAGAATGAATTCAATTTACAGTGCCTAAGGATCCACCTGTAGTTCAGTAGTGGTTTATATTGTGTCGTCACGTTTAAATAAGAAATCTGGGGATGCACTTTGCTTTCAATGACTGCCAGAGCTAGTCATAGTAATATAGTCAAAATATCAATTTCCCAAGGAACTGTGCACTATAAACTGGTTTAGAGTTAGCAAAAAGATACTGTCTATGATTTCTTTTTGTATGAAATAACAATTTAAAAGAAAAAAATTACTTCCAGAGCTTTTTTTGCAGTGGTTACCAGGAATAACGGCAACTTCTCATTTGGTTCTTTTGATTAATAACATTCAGAGTAAATCAGAGAAAATATGAAAATCTCTGAAAAGGAGATTTTTCTTAAGAGTCTTTTGAATATCCAAGGTTCCTGACCATACCCTATCTTCTTGCTCCTTCTGTTGACGTATTCTTCAAAGCAAAGCAAAATGCTGAATACATCCTAAAGAAGAGCCAGATAGTCTAAAGATCTTAAGCAACATAATGTGAAAGCATTGGCAAAAGGGCAGAAGGTGGGAGAAGAGCCAGTAGAGCAGGGAGAGACTGTGGCAGCACAGAGGTGAGCAGAAAAGGGTCTATTTCACAGCTCAGAGAGGTACAAAGAGCAGGAGTCACTGAACTTAACCCAAGACTGTAATTCTCTTGAGATGTTCTGGTGAAATCATTCTTCTTATCCCTTGAAGTTAATGATCAGAAGGACAAAATGAAACTGTGACCCATGGTCCTTGAGGAAAATAAAAGAAAAAAGGAAAAAAGGACCAACTTCTGCATTGTACGAGCCCCAGGACTCTTTCAAGGACAGAACAGCTGGATGTATTTCTTGCTGACTCATGTCATTGGTATGTGTGTCTTAGCAGAATTCATCATTCTCGCAATTAGTATTACAATTATTTTTAGAGAGACAGTTGGCCTCTGAATGCAGATGTGCTACATAGAGTTGGTTATGCATACACGTCAACTACTTCAACAGAAATGAGGAGAAAAGTAGACAGACTTGGATGTTTTGTTTGGCTTTTATGTTTTAGATGCTTTGCTTTGGTGCTATGTGTCTGGTATTCGCTTTGTCACATAATTATACTAGGCCTCGTTCAGTTTAGAAAATCACATTTATTTTCTTTTTCAGGAAAGAGATGACAAGCGCTATTTTAATCCTTCCAAGCAGCTTCAATATTAAGCATTCCTATCACATATCAGTTTGGGGAGGGGAGGTTCCAGCTTTGTGTTACTACATCTGGAATTTTGTCCACTCACAGGTAGACGTGACTGCCAACAGCAAAAGAGGGAGAAGAGTTCGGAGTCGGATCTCAGTTAAGGTTATACAGCATCAACGGTGTCAGGCTCAAGGGAGGCATTCGGCAGCCTATATCTGCTATGCAAACCACTGAACGTCTCCATCTGACAGCTTTTCAAAATAGCTACGCTTGGCACCACTTCTTTGGGCACAATATGTCCTGGATAATTTATTTAGTTTATATATTCAGCTCTGTACTAATTAACTCTTTGTCTTTTGGAGTTCTGATTTCCCGTTTAACGCATTTAACATTGTGCCATTGCAGTCCAAGGGGAGAAATTCTTTTGGCATGTACCTGGGTTGAATTCAGAGCAATTCAGATGGCTTCTGTGGACTTATATTGCCTTTAGAGAGCAGAATTTGATCCTCTCGGTGGAATTAACAAACAGCTATAATTACCTCCATTAAAAAAAAAAAAAGTACAAACAGATTTTACCTTCCTTTTTCACCATTTGTTTTTCATGTGCCAAAGGACACGTAGCAGAGGACAGCATAAAGCTTTTCAAGGAGGCTCACTCAAGCCAGTAAAGTGAACAGCAAGACAGAACCTGGATTCTGAATTGGGCACCCATTAAAGTCGCCCAAGGGACAGCGACTTTCAAGATTTTAGTTTTTAAATTTTTAATCCAGACTAGTGGGATTAACCAAATGCAGTTTGTTCTGTGAGAATGGTCAATGTGAAGGAAATCAGAGCTAAGGCTAGCATCGCTTTGCAAGAGACAAGAAATTAAACCTGGGTGTTCTGAAATTCACCCACAAAGAACAGTTACTTTGATTTTGATTTTTTAATTGTTATTATAAACAGAACATTTTGAAATAAAACCAGTTAAAATTAGAGTGCTGAAACACTGTCAGATCTGTATTCCAGTTGGTTTTTTTTTGAAAGCTAATTTTGACAAAATTAGAACTGACCTTCTACTATGTTGACAGAGCTGAATTTCAGAGGAATATGATTCCAGCTAAATTTCTCTGATCAGGGCTACGAATAATTAATGGAAGGTTTTGAAGTTCCCACACAGAAGCATATGAACTCCTGAGAATTTAGGAACCAGAACAAGAGATAAAGTATGCACATTTCATCATTCAACATGTGGCACAAGGAATTTAATGCTGTTTGTTGGCTGACAAACTCAGTTCTCAGATTTTGAGAAAGTCAGAACTTTGTGGCAGGATTAAGCTGATACGCCTGACTGTGGAGTGATGAGCTTTGACTGACGCAGCATGAGCCTGAATGGTGTTCCCATGCACAGCACAGGAAAAATTGTTAAAATTTTCCTTCTCTTAGAGAACGGAGAGGAGAGAGACAGGGCAGTGGAGGAGAAGAAAATACATAGACGTAGCATATGTTACACATTTAAAAGAAAAATTGCTTACTGAAGAGCATAAAAGAACCATTAGGGTTTTTTTAAAATTTAAAATTCACTCACGTGGGGTGAAGCGATATTGTGCCAGCCAAAGCGCTAGGGTGGAGGTCAGGCCTTTGTTGTAGCTGTTGCTAAATGCTTGGTAGCCCCAACTGCATGAGAGACCACAGGCAGAAGCTTCACACCGACCCAGCAGTCTGGCTCGGAAGCAAAAACAT
This sequence comes from Chroicocephalus ridibundus, assembly GCF_963924245.1. NCBI lineage: Eukaryota > Metazoa > Chordata > Aves > Charadriiformes > Laridae > Chroicocephalus > Chroicocephalus ridibundus. The sequence continues at coordinate 15,090,077 of NC_086291.1, read as the reverse complement.
TTCCCAGAAATTTACAGTCTGGCACTTCCTACTTGTGTGTACCAGCCTGCTCAATATCCAGGCTCCCTGCAAGCTACTTTTCACTTTGGGATTCACAGTAAGCATATTGAAAGCAATGGAAAAATTCTCATTGATCTTAGGGTGCCTTCCAGACAGACCTTCTGTGAGTGCAAATGCTCCAAACACCAAGTTAGAGATGTTAATGTGAGTTTGTCATACAGTGAGGTTGTTACAGAATTGTATATAAACAGTGTTTTAAAGTGTGGAGCAATAACCATTTAGTGCGTGAGATGAAATGGGGACACGTAAGTCACAGCAACATATTTTAGTAATTTGTTTATATGAAAGCAAACAAATTGCTATGAGTTTTAGCAATTACCATCAATTTACTAGCAATTATTAGCAATTTTTTTTCCATATTGGATCGAGGGGTTCAATCTATTCTATTTATTTACTTGTTCTCTGTTCTTTGTTTTTATTTTATACCTCTGGGGTAATTAGCAGAGGCAGATGGCAGAGAACAGAAATGCCCATTGACCTTGACAGGTCTTGGAAGCAGCAGTGAGGAGTGATGCATGGGCCAAAGGGAAGATCTGGAGCAGTTAGCACTCACGTATTGATCCATCAAGAGGGACAGGGGATAAGGTGGATGATTTAGGGGTTTTACGGGATCCCACAAAGAGAAATCCAACTGCCTATGATGTCCAAGTTGCTAATTTTTTGCCCCCTCCCTCCTTTTTTTTTTAATTTACTTGATTGCACTTTACCAAAACCAGATACTAAGGAAAAAAACCCCAAATGGCGAAGCTCCAGTTAGCAAAGGTTTCCAGTATCCCCAGAGTGTGTGTATAATGGGGAGTCTGCCCCATGTAACAGACACTTCTATCACTCTTGAACTCCTACCATCCTAAAGCAAACACAAGCCTAAACCAGAGCCATGTGTATACATAAAAGTCTAAACAGATTAGCTTACTCGGAGACAGTGAACCGAACAACAAACAAACAGAAATTAGGATAAAGGAGATCAATACACAGCAACACAAGGGGAAAAGTTAGCATCTAAATCTCAGATTGCTGACAACTAGCAGATTCATTGCTCTTCCAAAGGAGAAATAGCTGGTTCAGCACCTGGAATGAGAACGTAGGCAAGAATGGCATTTACACTTTTGTGGCTCACACAGCCATCCTATGAGAATGGATTATTGCATACTGACGAAAACAAACATAAACCAAGCTCCGGGATTGCAGTGTGCTGCTAACTACTTTTCAAAGAAAATTTAAACTATGAAGATTGCAAATATAACAGGTCCCACATGGCAGTGACAAACACCGTATACAAACACTAAACCCAGCGCTGTGTTTAGATAGTCCTGATCAACCACACCAGACTCCTGCTATTGTGTTTTCAGAGGGAATTTTCTGAAGCATAATAGAAATGTGTGTACATGAGAGACAATCAAATATACCCACATCTTTAAAGTAACAGACATTGCCTTATGCGTTCTCCTTGAGCCTTAAAAGAAATATAAAAAATTACCAGGTCCTACATCGCAGCTGTTTTTCTCAACGGTCCTGGTGGCATTAACTTCTAAAACTTTAATTTTCCAGCCAGATACCAGGCATACCTGAGATCTATTATTATGGACTTGATTATCCGTGCCTGATTGACATGGTAACCATGGCATCTTTGCTGTGATGAGGAATTCAACTTAAAAAAAAAGAAAATAATCCTAATTTACAACTATACAGATTCACACAATGTGATAATAAAGAGGATACATGATGAAGCCTGACAGGACGTTGAGCTTATTGCACAAGTGTGGACAGCTGAAAAGGCAAGAAATAATACAGTTGTCACTGGACTGTTTCACCTTAACACCGTATAAACAAAAGCACTGTTGTTAATCGGTCCAACTCTTCAGCTGCATAATCCTAGAGTATTAATGCTAAATGTGAAAACTGTAAACCTCCAGCTCTGCTGGGTACATAAACCACATGACTGTGCAGCAGTCTGTTTTGGTCAAGAAATCATTTTGATGTTTGAAATCAGGACATACACATATAGAATAAATGCTTACATAATGCTTTACATTTTTTTTTTTTTGTGTGCCTTAACGTTGCTCTTTATTTTCTGTGATACTCAGTTTCATAAAATGGCAATGAATTTTAGTGGTACACAAAAGGCACAGAACAGACATTGAAACTATATGAGAAATGTCTTAGCAGTAAGTGCTCTACTTGGTTTTTTCCACAGACATTCTATTATAGAAGAAATATTAAATCTGCAACAGCTCTTAAAATAGAAAAACCTAAACACTTCTTAAAGTATATGATCTTAAGGAGTAACTTATCTTTGAAGAATTGCAGTTTCATTCTGGCAATGCTTACTTCAATCTCACCATTTAAAAGAATAATTTATTTTTCAGTAATACCTAGCCATGTGCTTCTCTGATATCGAGTGTACAAACAGTCTGGCACAAGAATGATACTGAGATGGTCTTTAATATAGTGTCAGTGTGCTAGTCACAGCTATTTATCCTTAATATTAATCAGCTTATATTATTTTATACATACACGAAGATATTTTTCACACTTTTTCACAATAATAAGGAAATCCATATCTGACTTGGAGTTTGGGTTCTGAATTGAAATAGAAATGTAATGAGATGTACTTAAAAAGCAGTTTCTTATCAGTCACGTAGGGTTTTTTTTCAACAATTATCAACTAGAGAACAATGTACAATGGGTAACAGTATCTTCTGGACAGTTCAGCCCAACCTAAAGGATTTTTCCCCAGTCTTAGTTGGGTCCCTTGCATTTCCTATTTTTCTACATACTTCTTCATGACTAATTGGGGTAACACAAGTTTGCACTCTCGTGGATATTATTCACTGTCAGCTTTCTCTCCTGAATAAACTGATCTCTTGAAAACTTACTTACATAGCACACAGCAGGAGAAATGGAGGAGAAGCAATCACTGTCCAAAGAGAGGTGGAAAGAGGAGGCTGAATGAAAAATAGATAGATACGAATCACACATGCCAGATGCTGAAGTAAAGCCTGTTTATCCCTAGTAAGTTGGTGAAGTTGCGGAGAAGAGTTTATCCGTGTGAATACAGGATTCTTGTAGTATTGCCAAGGTCAGTGATAACGGATGGTGATCAGCTCAGTAAATGCTGATTGTGCAAGTTAAAGTTGCCTGGGGACTGCTTTAACCTATGCACCCAATTTTTTTCCGAGCCTACAGAACATTTCAGAAATGAAAACACACGTAACATGCCTATGTGGGCCATGTGTTCTTTGTTTCCCACTTTCCTAAGTAAGCCCTTGTTTCCCTCTATTTTATATTTTCTTTAGGCCCTGCGTTCTTGAAGATGGATGCCTAATTGCAGTTTGAATGACAGATTGGGGTAGTGCCTTTCATTCACATGGCACAAACCTGCCGGATCGGATCCGCAGGGTGCAAGCAGGGGCAGAATAGAGCGCTTAGCTTTTAATGGATGGTTAAGAAGTAATGAAAGGAGAATCAGCTTATCTCGGGGTGCCCTGTGGGCTACATTGTTTTCAAATAGCTTTTAGCTGGGTCTTCTCTCCTCTTTCTAAGGTTATATATTGTTCAAGTGATTACCTCAAGAAACATGACTGTTTCAGATACACCCCTTAGATACTACAACTGTAGCCACAACTCTAAATTGTGTTAAAAACAGTTTACATCGCACTGATAATGCCAAAAGACGCTACTGAGCTCAGTTTATGGTGAAAAGCACTATAGTCCTCCTTCCAGCAAAGAAAGTGGTTCAGATCTGATCCACTAATGCACTGCATGTGTCTGGCTTCCGGATAAACAGGCTAAGATTACAGCAGATGTGGGGATTTACAGTGTACCTCGGGACTTGCAGTCCACTCCGAAGAGGTTATCCACTGCTCCTTTAAGGACATCAACTGCCCGAGACTTTTTAGATTTCCAGGCTTGATGTAAGCTGCGTAAAATGGTTTCTCTCTCTCTCTGAAAGTATCACTTCAGCTATATTTATACAACACCCACACATGAAATTATTTTACTGGACAAAGTGATCCGTGGCAGTCTGAAAGTATCCAGCTACTAAACTCAATACTAACTTAAATTTTAAAGCATTTCTGGTTTAAAAATATCATCTGCTGAGTTAAAAAGGTGATGTTAGGAAAGATCATTCCCATAAAGGGAAACCTTCACAGCAGAATCAGAGTTTTGAGACAGACCCAGAACATTATTACAGTCAATGGAAAGTTTGCCCTAAAAACTAGGGAGCTTTCCCCCGTGAAAGGAGATTAGACTTGCCTCCATGAAGCGGGCAGAATGGTCACTGTTTTGACAGTATAAACCTTTGAGAATTGTGGGAAGTTTCTGAGCAGTTTTCAAAGAGTGGAGGGAGACAGGATGCCCATATTACACCTGCCCCTCGCCTCCTTTGGGAAGCGAGAGCCCTAGGGCACGGAGATGTTTCGTTTTGCAGAGATGGGATGTGTGTGAATGTATGTCCCCGTGTCCTTAAGAGTGTGTCTGCACATGGAATTCTTAACAACCATATGGAACCTTTGATATAGTGTGTATCGTAAATGCTTCCCAAGATTTTTTTTTTCTCCTGAGCATATGGAATCCCCAGAATAGTATTGAAAAAACTGTCTGAATAAAATAAGAAATATCAAAATGCTTATTCAAGGCAAAATCGAACAAATTTGAAATTGTTATTTTTAGTTTACACATTCCATTCTTTTAGTATCATATCAGTTCTCATTTTGCTCATTTTCTTGTCCAGCCTAAATTTTGACTTCCGGAGTCATTTACAGCCCAGAGAATTAAAGGAAAGGATGTGGTCTGCAATTCAGACCAAGAGACAAGCTCTCATTCTAATCCTCTCTCTTACAATGACCACCCTTCCTTAAAATTGAAAAGCTAAAAACGAGGAACTTAAAGTTACTTGCTTCAGAACATGTTATTAACCTTATTTACCTAGACTATAACGGTCCAAATTCCACTGAGGTAAATAGAAGGAATCCTTTTGATTTTGGATCAAGTCCCAAACTCATTCAGTCGTGGTATTTTGGTAAGTATCTAAGCTCAATACAACTGCTGTGCTTTTTGAGGTTTGCCCAAGTCATCTGACATTTTATGCAAAATATTTTGGATAGCCAAGGACTTAACTGGCTTCTGCCAGTCAGCATTTCCTTGTCACAATTTTAATGACACCTTTTGTTACCAATTTTAGCTGGTATTAACAAAAATCATTGCTTTAACCCACTCAAAGACGTATCCTGCGATCGACTTCTGCTGAGTGGATTAACCAAATTCATCAGGACAAGGATCCTGAAGTTTCCACATGTCTTTCCAGTTTTATTTTTATCCTCCCATGTCAGTCTTTAATTCCAGGAAATTAAACGCCGAGTATCCAAAATATTTACAGTTCATATGCCAGTGATTGTTTTGCAGCAGAGACTATGGAAGTACAGAGCAATAAACAAGCTGAACGCTGCACTGGAGATGCTAGCAGTTCATTATACATATTCCTCTTCGACTGAGCGTTCAAACAGATGATATACCTGAAAACTAAACCATTATATATATACGCACAGATACACACATATAGGCGATATGTGTATATATGTATAATGTTCTGGTTTTCTGTGTCTTGGCAAATATTTTAGGTAGTTTACATGAGTAACTGAACGAGTGTTTATACATGCACACAAACATACACATGTACACACACTCCCCACGCAGCTTTCCAAATGCCTCCTCCCTTCCTTGAAGCTTTACAAGAAGGTACGCATTTTTTTTTAATGACATTTCATTAAAAATATGCTTCCTTGGAAAGTGGTCAAGAATAAAGCCATGCTTCTGCTTGGCAGCAAAAGCGGTACAGCAGGCACCATGCTGCAGCTAAAGAGCATCGCAATCTGCTTTACTACAGCTGCGAGTAGTAGTCACAGGCGCTTCCCAGGATAAATCACTGGCACTCCTTCCTTGAATTTTGATTTCCCATTTCTTTCTTCTCACTCTCGTTTCAAAGTTTTTGGTCTATGTTCCTTTTCCGAGTGGATAAAAGTGGAGCAATGGGAAATATAATTAGGTTATTAGGAAGACAATCTTTGATTGAACTAGTTTTCTTGGTTTTGCTTGGAAACTTGTTTTCCTAGAGTCTGGTACTGCAGTTTAAGAGAAGGAGATCTCATTAAAAATAAAGTTTGGGGGACTCTCATTTGTTAGGAATAAGACAGCAAAACAACTGACCTTCAGTATCTATACAGGTCAGTAGATAAACGTCACAGTCTTGCTTTTGAAAACACTGATCCATTTTGCTGTTCAAATAAGCTTTACCAGGGCTCCAGTTTTTAGAATACATTTCCCATGATTAAGACTAACTGAAAGCAGTCAGCAGAGGGTTTTTAAAGATGTATTTTAGGCAGCATAGCAACAGTACATTTAGATGTCCCTTATGTTAGCATTTCTGAACAGGTATGAGAGTTCTACTTCAATTATTTATTCCTCTCAAAATCTAACTTCTCTTTTTATTAAATATTAAAACGTAAGAAATTTTTGAAAGACACTGTTTGCATTGATAATGGTGGTTCTCTGAATTACTTTTAACTAGCTTACTAATTGAAAGCTGAGTTTGAAAAAAGTGAGTTAAGCATCTTCTGGGAATGGGATTGTAACAGTGTTTTTCAAGGTTACTTTCTCTTCATTAAAAACTTTGTAAAATAATAATGAAGAGGAAACCATCTCATTAAGGAAAGAATAAGATCACTCGTCAATTTTACTGCTCTTCTCATCTAACGTTATAGCGGTAGGAGCGTAGTAATGCCTTGCATTTCTTAAGAATTCTTTGCCCCATATTCACCGTAAACAGAGAGGAGCCATAATTATACTTCATTTGATCCATATCAAAGCTACTGATCCATGTATCGATTTACATAAAGTAAAGCACATAAAACATTTTTGCTTCTCACCCTTACTTCACCACCTTCTAACGAAAGTTTTCCTTTGCAGACTTCATTTGAATATAAAAATCTCCCGTTGAAATTTGCGATGTTAAACAAACCATACCAGTCATTCAACTTTTTAATTAAGGATTCAGTGTTCCATCCCTTTTCAGACATTAAAATTCAGGTGCAGTCATTAATCTTTCTAAATGAATTCACCTGTGGCTAATACTGATGTATTTTCTATGAGGCTTGTCATGGACTGCATACTGCATGCATAACCACTCTACAGTTAATTACACAAGGGATTATCGTTAGTGTCATAAAGATAAAGCCTTGCTAGAAGCATTACAGACATTTTTTGAGCAATGACTTACTTCATTTTTGTTAACAGCTACCTAAGTATTTAAGAACAATAAAAGTTTGTTTATAGCATGGAAGAGTGAATGGCAAAGTTCAGAGAACTCTCAAAATCAGAAATCATCTGCAGAGCAGCCGACCACCTCTTTCTTGTCTTCCCTGTATCAGTTTCACACCTACTCTGCTAAGCAGCGAGAGAGAAAGGAACGCAACTACTATACTGCTTTTAAGATGCATATGTTAGAATTCTATGTCAACTATTCTCGAAAAAAGATGAATAGCGCAGATTATGAGAACTGTAATTTATAGCACTGCACACCAGTCTGCTGAGGAAGAAAAAAGTTCAAAGGTTGTTAAGGAAGAAAGCAATCTCTGAATGGCAAGCAGTGTAATTTACAAGAAAGTTCATGAAAACATTCATGGTACAGCGTTCCAGCACAAAAGAACTTCAGAGAAAACAAGAGGCTAGCATATAAATTGCATGGGTTTTTAGTACTCTAAGGTTTGAATTTGTTACTTAGATATTATCAATTAGAAATGCGATTCTGTCTAAAGCTGTTGTGTCTTGTAGCAGACAACAAAGCGTTGGTGAAAGACTTGCCATCATCAGCAAGACTGGAAAGCGTTCTCTATCAGTTGAGCTCATAGGCACCGCTCCTGTTGTAACGTGAGCAGGCTTGTTTTAGCCATCCAGAGAGATGTAATCAACACAGAGCAAACATGAAATAAACATGTGTAGTTAAAAACAAGAACAACAACTTTGTTTAAAAGATAATACAGTAGAGAAAAAGATTTGATTTTCAAGCCCATTGCATCTGTTTTGAATTAACTTCAGTTGATTTACTCCTGATTTACACTATTAGAAGACAATCCCCAAGATGTTCTTAAATTATTGAGGAATTTGGTATTATATACATCAGTGAAAAACACAGAATGAGAAAAAGAATAACATTATGAAAGGCTCAAAACAGACAAAATCATCTTTAAATAGTAACTAATGAAATAAAAATCAAAATTTCATTTTTATTTCCTAATATTTTTGGTGGGTAAGAGGAGAGATGGAAGCGGAAGACTGAAACTATGTTATTTTTCTGATTCAAATACTAAATATGTTCCAGCCAAGAATGAGTAATTTTTAGTCTGAGCGGCATTGGTTCTTTCTATTTATTTTGTGCTGCAATCAGAAGCCTGATGTAATGATTTACTGTGTGAGGTTCACAGTGATTTTTTTTTTTTTTTTTTTTAATTTCCTGTGGTTTTGAACACCTAAAGCTGAGGGGCAGTGGAACAGAACCACCCACTTCAAAGCTTTTTTCCACACTTTGCTTTCCGGTCTGTTAAATCCCTTAGGGCTCGCTTCTATAAACAATAGCAGATAATTAGATTTATGCATGTAATTTGATTTAAATTGATTCTAGCAGTTATCCAGTGATGTTGCAGAAGCCGTCAAGCCAGTCAGTGGACACACATGCAACAGCAACTTCACAAATGACATGAAACAAACAATGATCTCTTTCTACATAGAACTTTATAGGTGCCATACAAAAAAAAATAAAAAAAAATAAAATCAAGTGAATACTAAAGTTAGTTTGGGAAGTAACCTATTTTCTTGCCCGAGGTCAGTGGTAACCCCTAAAACCTACCAAAGTACTGCTCTGTTTCCAGGCATCAATGGAATAGACTCCCACTTCCATGAAAAAAATAGATGCCTCCAGTAGCCTTTTACCAAAAACACTGTGCATATGAAATTTTCATTAAAAATGAACGGAATAGTCTTACACTACAGATTCATCATTACAGGAAAGTAGCAACTTTCTCAAAGTATTTGTTTTTCGGTTTTTCATGTTTCTTTTTTTTTTTCCCCTTTTCTTTTCCTTTTTGCCTGAATAGTTTCATTTATTATGGCAAGGTTTCTTCTCAATCTTGAAAGTTTTTATAGAAAACCAATTACCTCGTCAATGTTCTTTGCCTCTAGAAATTTGAATTCACCCATCAGTTCAAGAAAATAATTTTTTATTCAAAGATAAGTCCAAAGGGTAGGGAGCAATTCCAACTATACAGGATGTATTGTTCTCTTGCCCCTTTTGATTTAATATGATAATGGTCACCATCAAAATGTAGTGAAAACAAAAAAACTCTCAGAACAAGCAAAGCCCTCAAACCATGAATTTTACTTTGTTTTCTGTCCACTTTCTTGGTTTTGGTGTGGGAGTGAGGGGAATAAACTACGTTTTAGTGAAAACTAAAGAAACTTCAGGTATTTTTACACTTTTTGTTCTGGGGCAGGGCATCCATAACAACTCCATTAAGTTGCCCTGTGGGAAAAAGAACAGTAAGATATTTTATTACCTGGGAATATCTTAGGCATGCTGAAGGAAATAAATAGTGCTGTCACAGTCTCTTATTTATTTAATTTTGAGAATGAATTTGGTGCTAATGAGGTTGGGGGGCTGATAGCAAAGTCTAGAGTCAGGCACAGCATGGGCAGGTGCTCTGAAAGCTTCTTCAAACAGCTCTGTCAGCAAGTGCACTTTAATCCTGCTTTGCAATATCCCTGCTTGCCATCAAAGTGCCAGTTCCTGCCAGGTGCCGAGTGCCCTGGGCTCTCACTGATGACAACAGCAGAAGAACTTCACATGGCGAGCTCAGTGCTCGGCAGAATCAGGATCAGGGATTCAAAGTCTAGCGCAGAGCTGGAAATTAAACCAAAAATCAACTTTGTCAAATACAGACATTTGTCCTAAGGACAAAGGCACTGGCTCTGAAAAATCTTTCATTAGTGGTACTATTAGTATTGAGATCTAGATTCTTTAAAGGTCAATAGTTATGATATTTGCTATTATATGAATACTTAAATGATGTAAAATTTAAATATTAGAACAATGATCAGCCATATGACAGCTAAGCGTACCATGTCTGTTGATAGCAGAGAAGCCAAACAGTTTGTCTGAACATAATACAAAAGTCATGGACTCCCTTCTGTTAGAGTGTAAAAATGGAGCATTTATACATGTGCATTACCCATGCATAGATTTGCATTTCTGTCTCAGAATCTTTTTTTGAAAGAAATCATCCAAATCCCATGCTTTAAAGAGCCAAAAAGTTTCTTCAAGCTTTCAGGTTTGGCCCGAGGCATTAATTTTCTTTTAAATATCTTTTTAGCTTTGCTTGTGGCCTTCTTGCCCCAGTCTTGAATAGTGCTTAGCTTTCCAAGCTCCTATCGTGTTCAGCTTCTGCACTGCCATAATTTCACGCTTCTAGAACCGAAGGCCCCGAAATCATCCCAGGATGCGCACACCCACTGGAGAAAGCGATACTCTGGGACCTGCAGAGAGGGCAGCCTGGATCCCTGCAGATTAGTTGATTGGGATGTCCAAGACAACATGAATCCTGACTGAAGCATCTTCCAGGTGTGGACATCTCTAAATCTCTTCTCTTTATGGATTCTCTGATGTCTAATATAGGTTCCGTGTGATCTTTCCCTCCAAGGAGTTGCTAATAGACCCTCTCTTCTACCTGCCTCTTACCATCACAAGACCTGTATTAACTGATATTTTCCATCCATAGTTTGTGAAAACATGCATCAGTTTCAATCAAGTTTGCCAGGAAGTTTTCAAAAAGGTGTAGTATTACTGCACTAACCTCATTTCACTCAGAAACAAGACCAAAGAGTGAGCTGTTTATTTAGGCTCTTGCATTACAAGAGGTATCAAGGCCTCATGGAACTAGAATAACTTCAGCAAAAAGGAACAAAGCTGGAGTTAAGTGTGGAGCATAGAAAACCATATACTGCCTTATAGTTTTTGGATCAAATAATGGACAAGGCAGGTCTTTGGGGAAAAAACTAAAACATTTGATATAATTAGGCTCAGCATGCTAGATCAAAGGCAAATTACAAACCTCAAAAAAACTGTATTCAGAATCATATACACGATGATGTAAAGGATGGATTCTTAAAAAAGAAAAAACTCAGAGTAACGTCCCCAAAGAGGCATAGTTCCATCCTCACTCTGATGATAGCAAGTAGAAATAAGGTAACCTATTTGTGTTCCTATAATGCAGGAGAGTGGATTCATCATGTTAGGTAGTACTTAATTTCTATTTTTGGTGCAAACATACAGGTGTACAGTCTAGTTACGTTACTCAACGCGTGCATTTGTATGCATTAACACAACCACAATGAAGCTTTCATGTGGACTACACAAAGAAGGCATATGCTTACGTCTTAGTCTCTCTTGCCAGAATATGAGTTTTATTATAGCTGGGTTGCAAACGTACTGACAAGAGAAAGCCTAGCTCCATTACGATGCACTAAATTACTGGTAAGGTTAATATAACTCCTGCGATGCAGATCTTTGACCATTTTAATAGCTAGATTATTACTCCATTGCTCTTCCTAAATTCCATTTAAATTTGGTTCCCATAATTCGTTTGTATTAAATATAATTTACATAATTAATCTGTTAGTGTATATAGGCAGATTTCTGAAATATACATTTTGTGATTCAATAGTACAACTATTGTTAAAATGCAAACGTTATGCTTAAACTAGACTACAAACACTTTGCAAAGCCTTCCTTTGCATTGCTGGACACATGCTCCATTTCAACTCATGAGCAGGCTGGTAACTGGCCTGATACAACAGCCATGAAAGGCTTCATTTCTCTCATTTATTGGTTCAGCAACATGCCTTGTAGAGTATATTTGCAAGATGTCATATTCTAACAAGCATATAAACAGGGCATGGAGTCAGAAGGAAATTTCACAAAAGACAAGTTCTTTTTTATCTGTGGGCTCTAAAGCTAAAAGCCCAGCAGGATCCATCCACTTTACAAAAGCTCTTCCTCCTCGCATGCAGGGTGTGCTTAGATATACCCACATCATCCTTACCAAACGTCTTTTTCTGGCTGCTCAGTTTATATTTGTCAGCAGTATACAAAAATGTAAAGTCTAAAGAAAGCATGAGCAGCTTTGCATCACTAATCTCGTTACTGTAATGGCTATGAAAGTATCCAACAAAAAACTAGCATATAAGCCAGTCCACGCGTACATACTATGCACAGCATGTGCCCCACTGAGCCACGGATGTTCTCTGGCTCCCTGAAAAAACGACAAAACCCCGTCATTTTAATGCTACTCCTCATATCCAACCACAAGTGACAAATACCTCTCCTCGCCCAGATGAAAGGGCTGCTGACAGTTCTTTCTACCTTAAAGACAGATGAAGCACTTTGATGGGAATAAAAAGTTCACCAACCTCTCAAATCCAATTAAATATTTTTATCTTTAGAGTCTTTGGGAAGAAGAGAAGAGGGATTCCTTTCCCTCTCTCCCCCCCTTTCAAGCTTCCCACTTGTCATTTATCCCCTCTTTAATTTGGCATATAAAACCCCCAAGACTTCAACCCTAAGTCTCTTGAGACCAAGATTACATCATTACTGTTATGGCATGTTATACACTAATCATAACCATTACCACTTACAAGTTCACAGCTTCATTCAATTAACTGCCTGACATGGATTTTGCAGTTAATTCATAGTGAAGGTCACCAGTGGTCAGAATGGCAGGTGCATTCTGCTACCTCTCTGAATGCCAATTACCAGACTTAAGCAAGTACTGGGGAATACTGACTCTCAACAAGTTAATCAAAAGGCTTAGAACTTAAGACACATTTTTATAGGCGTGTCTAATGGCCTGTAAAATAATATAGCATAATTAGCATATTCAAATGACAGCCACATCATTTAAAACTCTAATTTACAATGAAAGGCAGAAAAAAGATTATTTTACTTTAACTTTTCAAGAGAAAAGAAAAAGATGAGATTATACAACTATATTACAAGCCATCTAGTACCATGCCGAGACCTATCACAAGTCCTTATGTGCTGTAATTAAATATTCAAAGGTACACTGTTGTAGCAAGTTACAAGTACTTCTTGATCTACTGTTAAGCTTTGGCCTGCTTGCTTCGTTGCTGAAAGAAAGACGTTATCAAAATATAGCACGTTAGAAATGTACTGGTGTAAAAATAGGACCTCGCTTTCAACTTGCAGAACAAATTCCTAGAATGGTTGTGCTGGAACGCGTGCAAGTAGGCAATCGTATAAATAAAGACCGACTTGAGAAGAAAGATACAATAAAGACATGGGGCTTCTCAGGTAGAGCCATTTCCAGCTGCAGCTGGCTGAACGGTTTATGCGAGAACCTGGATCTGCCACACCTGGGTGTGTCAGGATGAACCCAGCCATCCAGTCGGTAGAAATCACTCACAGAATACAAACCTCTCCCTTGAGTATCCACGGGAAGAGGGAAACAGCCGTTTCTGAAGAATATGCTGAGCCCTACTGTGTTGGCAGCTCATTTACTTTAGAACAGGAGCCCATATACTAGGATAGTGGACAAACATCTCCATGTTTATTCAACCCTACCTTCACAGTCTAAACTGAGCTGTAAAAAAAGCTTTCTCCAGTTCAGTAAGTCTGAACTTCCCAACATGGCACCAATCTAACGACATAATGCCATACTAATATTATGTATACAAAAAATATATTCTATATCACAGCTACACACACGCAAGGCGGCAGAGTAGAATTAGATTAGTAAGTCCCAGTATAGAAATTTAGATACCCTATTTAAAAAAGTTATTAGAGGTTTGAATTGCTGAAGAAATTCACCTAGCTGAAGGGGGGAAAATCCCCACAGCCTTATATTGCAGTTCTAGTAAAATTTCCTACCGATGTTAGCAAGCTGCAAGCTTACCTAGTGCTAATATATAAAATTAATTTCATGCTTGTCTACTCTTGTAAAATCACTGACAGAATACTTCACTTTTTAAGGTAAAATTGGGGACTCATATAAACTCAACATTATTTTAAGCTAACTAATATTTGGGTTATATGGCTGCCCAATTAATTGAAATAATAAAGCATAAACCAAGCGAAGGTTCCTAGCAAAAACTTGTCGACAGATGCCAATGCTTTTTTGTCTCTATTCCCTTGTTGACCAGCAGTTGATGTGTTGCTTCGTACAGATGGAAAGTGACAGTGAGAAATATGTACATTCTCTCTCTATATATATTATACGGAGTGATAAATACAAAAGAACTGAGAAAGATGCCTTAGGTATAACATTAAGAGGATGGAAATCCCATCAATAATTAAAGTAGAACATTTACATGAGTAACTATTCACATATTTTATTAAAAAATCATAAGCCCCAAGACAGTTTCCTCAGCAGTGGAAGAACGCCGGATCCACTGGTACCCTGTGCCAAACAATACAGAGGAGAGGGGGTTATATTTTGTGTTCCTAACAAAACCTGAACAAGAGAACAAGCCACACTCAGGGAAGAAAATGAGATTAAGCTATTTTTGTGCTCAAGAATGAGCAATCTTTCTTAATTTTACAACTATGACTAAGAATAAAACAAACCCTCCAAACCAGGGCATTATTAAGCAGAACTAATCATCAGGAAGCTGTACAAATGAGAGGGAGATACAAGAAAACAGTAACTTGGGAAACTGGAATTATTAAGATTAGCAAATCTACCCGCCCCAGGCTATTCCAGCAGGACAGAGATGCTGGTATATCAGATGATACGATCTTCCTCCTTTGATTAAATTTGCATGTAGTTCACTGGGTCTGTCGTTTATGTGTCTGTTAAGGACATGTAAGTGTTAAGCAGGACCCACCTGGAGGTGCTGCAGTGATCACAGCTCAGTAGGGCTGCTGGGGCTCCTCCAGCATTCCTTCTCTCCACTGCTGAAATCAACCCAAGGGACCTCACTTGCTTTCCATTTCACTTTTGGTTTCCTCGCTCCTGTGGGCTTCACCACAACTGTTCCTCCTTTTCTCTTAACAATCCATACATCAAGTCTATAGTTATTTCAAGGAGACGTCAGTGACACTCCAGACCCTCTCTCATTTCTCACTATAAAGCACAGAAGACCTGAAAGAAAACTCTTCCATTGCCCTTTTCTTTTTTCACTATTTCCTTTCTGCAATTGCTGAAGACTTTGACAGAGCTTTTGGTGACCCCTCTCTCCCAGCAACATTGTACAAACATTTCCAAACATGAATACAAACATCATGCTCACTCCAGGGTTACCTGGAGTGATGTTTTAACAAAAATGTCACAAATACTTCATATCCATCATACAAATGAGGTCTGGCATATCCAGGCAGCTCTCCCTGTTCTCCAGCACATTTCTTTAGAGTATTTCCCCCGCTTAGGGCCTCCTGCCCCTCTGACCTGCTCTTCTCTCCGCACACCATCAAGGCCAACAATAATCTCACTATTCGTTTGAAATATCTAGCAGTGAGATTTACCTTTGATACTCTCAGTGTATCAACTAGATACCAGAGATGGTCGTTGACACAAAGCCAATCCATGTACAAGCCAAAATAAGCCGGGTTATGCCCAGTGCCACCAGGCAGCCCAGCTGGCTTGATGCAAGGAGAAGCACGGGCTATGTTATCCTGCGTGAAAAGGAGCCACTCTCCTCGGGGGCTGCTTCATTTCAAGGAACCATCATTACTCCTACCTGAAGTTTCGCTCAGGCACCTTAGCTCTCGACAGAACCTGAGCGGTTTTGAAAGAATAAACCGTTAAGCTCAGGCTCTCCAGCTAATATTAACTGCAATAAGTGAGAGAGCATCCAGGGACTTGTTTGTGTGCAAGGGTCACCTTCAGAGGAATCTCTCTGTAGAACAAAGCCTGCGCAAATGCTTCTCTTTGCACCTTCAGCCACAGAAGAGTCAGAGGATGGACTACAGTTTACTGTAATTGAAGAAACACTTTTCCTTTTATAATCCTGCTAAACAGCCCTTGTAGTAAGGGCCGATTGATCTTAACCCCATCTTTTTTCTTTAAATTGCAATTGTTCTATTGCATGACGTCACTAGACCATGTTGCAATATAACACCAGCCACAGCCCTCCCCCACAACATAGTGAGAAAGGAACATTTAATATGAAGTGATAGAAATGATATAAAAGAGAAACTCCTTTTTCCTTGGATCAGTTACTTGCTGCTAGTTCAGACAACAAACGTCTGGTATATAATTTATGGCAATAATTTAAATAGTTATAAGTATGCTATATTTTGTCATGGGTTTTTTTTGCACTGTATTTTCTATTTACAATAAGGAATAACTCGACACATTTCTATAATTAGAACTAATAATGGCAGGAATCAAACTAAAACTTCTGCTGAATGGCTCACAGTTCATAGCCCGTTCTACCATTTAAAAAAATAGAAAAGAAAAGAAGTATTTTGTAAGAGAATTGCATCAACTTTTCTTTGTAGGTGAATGAAATCTCTCACGTCTCACTGAGTCACCCACATG
Organism: Chroicocephalus ridibundus; assembly: GCF_963924245.1. Taxonomy (NCBI): domain Eukaryota; kingdom Metazoa; phylum Chordata; class Aves; order Charadriiformes; family Laridae; genus Chroicocephalus; species Chroicocephalus ridibundus. Next base: position 15,073,413 of record NC_086291.1, on the reverse strand, counting down.
TTTTCAGTCACCCTGCCCACCATCAGGATCTCTTTTTCTGATCCTTGTGGTATCATCTCTCAGAAGAGAAAGTTACTGCCCCACCCCAGGGAAAAATCTTTCACCTCTGTGGTTCTTAAGAGAGCAACTTCTCATGGGATGCTATCTCACTGCCTAACTATAGGAGATGAGCCAATGCAGAGAAACTTAGTGGCAGGACCGTATGCCTGCCAGAGCTCTGCGTGGAACTGCCTGCCCTTTTTCCTTAAAATAAACACATAAAACACCTAGATGTCTTCCAGGCTATAAAACAAAAGGCCACTAAGAAGAGGCAACAAAACTATAAGATAGAAAACACTTCAGATAAAGAAATCTCAGACATGCCACAGGGGAAAGACTAAATAAGAAAGATGGGAAACCAATCTTTTCCCTGTCAGTCTGTCCTCATGGGACCAATCCTTCACTCTTTCAGTGGTTTTAAAGGTTGCCCAAACTCTCCACAGTATTCACTAAGCCCCTAGAAAAATCTCTCCCTTGCTATTACCTCATGGACTTGGCCATGTATCTTCTCCCCAATTCTCATGGAGTAGCTTCCCTGCTTGCTCTAGGAGAGCCCCCTCTGCGCTTGCACCGCTGCGTTTAGGGAAGGAGACTTTTCCTTCTCTCTTCCCCTCCCTTGCAGGGCCTTTCTCCCTTAGCTCCAAGCGCACTTCACACAAAACATAATACGCAATACAGTACATACGCACTACCCTGGCCTATACTCAGTTGGCTCAATGTAATCACTGACCCCAGTCACTCTAATTTCCTTTGTCAGTCAGTTTTATTTCCATAGCAGATATGTGACATATGGTCCCAACTAGTGGATAATTACTAATTGCCAGCTAGAACAAAAGGCATTAATGTTCGGTTAATTATTAATTGCTTTTGACCAATTCCTTCAAAATAGTTGGGTTTATTCTCATTGTAATTCAAAATTCTGTTCTGTCAGAATATATTTCAAAATGGCAATACTTGTCTCTTCAATTGTGATTGTTTCTGGTAAGAAGAGGTGGGAGTTCTTGCTACTGTAGGGTTAATTTCCCTAATCGAGGCAAATTTATTCTGTCTTAAGTAACAATAAAGACTATATTGTGAACTGAAGGTAATTCTATGAGGATTCCTAAGCACACATGATTGCGAAATAATTAGTTAGGCATTACTTTACTTCGAAGTGTGGTTTGGTTTGGTTTGGTTTGGTTTGGTTTTTTTCCCCCAACAAGGGGATATTTAGAGGTTGCAAGAAGATGTTCCTAAAAGATGCTCACGTTCTTCAAAAGGATTTGTAAATTATATAGTTGTGGATATTATATGATCCAAAACATATAAAAAAGGCAAATATAATAATTTGGGCTTCCCTCATCCCTTTAGAGCGGGGCAATTTACGGAACTGGATATATGTCTGATAAATAACCAAAATAATACATTTTGTTAGAACACCTTTTCTTCCCTCTCCCCAACTTGCGCTCGTTTCCCTGCCAGGCAGCTGTTGCCGCAGCCTGACACACAGCCAGGCAAGGGCCAGGTCTTTCCTCCGCCTCAGGATTCTTGTTAAAACTGCAGGAAAGTCATTTACTCTCTCCGCTTCGGTTCCCCATCTATAAATTGAAAAGAATACTATTTCCAGGACTATGATAAAGAAAATACTTTCCATTACGGACTGGGAAGTGCTTAGGTGTAAAGGTGCTGATATAAGTACCTTAGATAGATAAGTATCTGGGGTACAATACAGGCAGATAACAAATAGCTTAATCCAGCTCCTTATCAAGCCAGTCAGCAACTTTTGCAGAAGCAGGTTGTTGGACACAGGAGAAACCACTTGAGGCTCAGAGTGGAATCTATTAGAGAGGTCTGAACTGTACATTAAGGACTGCTCAAAATAGTGAAGTGTTATTAGTCCCAATTTACAGATGAGGCATCTGTGGTAAGAAATTTCAGGAGTGCTTCTGCTGCTGCTTCTGCCTTTCTGACAGGCCAGGGTGCGTGGCTTTGCAGCCCCGACTGATAGAGGAATGAAAGTGGCACGGTCATCAGCCACGTGTGGTTCCTGTGATTTCTGCGCTGCCCTGCAGTGCCTTCAGAGTTGGCATAAATTAAATGCTGATAAATTCAAACAAGTGAAGGAGTGCAGTTTTGCACAAATCCAGCATTATGTTTGAATGGAAGCTCCAAGCGTGCAAAAAATGAGGATCAGGCCTCTGGAATATACTCTACAACAGCTATGAAATTTCAGCATCATGTTTTTTTCATGCATTCAAATGGGATCTGTCTCCCTACGCCTACTCTACATCATCTGACTGGACTGCCTGCTGGGAAGCAACAGTACCATGGCAGTTCTCACTGAGAGATCACTCAGTCACACCGTTTACAGCTATAGAGACTGTAAATCTCTTAGGGAGGCTATAAAAGGGTGACTGGGGAAAAAAAAAAAAAGCTGATTGTTTGTTAGATTTGTTTTTAAAGTACAGTGTTCATTCCTATTTAGTAAGCATTTCACTACAGCATCCAGGGTATTATAACTAATCTCCCTTCAGAAAACAAAGTTGCTTCTCGTGGGAAGGTGCATTTTTCAGGAGTTTCCCTCTGCCATTCTCTTTTTCTCCAGACTCCTGAACTGAAACATAGCTGCCTTTAGTTTTTAAGACCACGCTGTTATTACTAACCTGATTGTGTCTGTGTGTAGTAAAGCAAATTTTACAAGTATGTTTTGCAGCCTTTTTGGTTTGGAGTCTGTAGTATTTTGCTGACCATACTGCATTTTACAGACCATATTGCGTTTTAATGCCTTCACTGTATATGTAATTAGGTCAGTTGTTTACTCCCAAAAGTTATTTCTAGGTCCAAACCAGACTAAACGGAGAAGCTGTATTAGTCTTTTTCGGCTTTGTGTCTGAAGTACACCAGAATTCAGAGAAGAGAAAGTATATGAAAAATGTGTTAACCAACACGAGATCAGACAGCTGCAAAAACAATGTTTTATAATCTCCCATTTAACATGCACAAATCTTTCCATTTCACAGAGAAAATTTCACAGATTCACTTAAACAGGAGCTAAGAATTGTGCAGAAATGACTTAAAATGAGTGAAAATCATACATCACTGTTTAAGCTGCCACTAGCCAAATAGCATTTTGCTAATGACTTCTACTTTCAGACTACAAATCAGACTTGTTTGAGTAGCTAAATTGCTCCTGCTCTTATCCATCATGAGCAGATAGCAAAGTAACCTGGAAGATATTGCTTCTGGGTGGGAAGGAGGAGGAGAACTAAGTAATTTCTTCATTGGATGAAGAAACTCTTGAAAATTTCTTCCATCTCATGGCAGAGGAAATTATTTTGAGATTTAGGGAACTTTGACCAGTCCCAGAAGCTTTTATGTAACTGCATGAGTGGAACACATTTCATGGATACTCTAGTGTGACATTCAGGTCTCCAGCTTCAAGACTTTATTTCTAAGATTTTGTGTGCATATACAGGTAAAAAATGCCATTGTATACATGCAAATGATTTTTATTATAAGTATTACACAACCACTGCACATTCCAACAGTTTAGGAGAAATAGAAGACAGGCAAAATGTCCTTTGGTTAGTGTTAAAATCAAGTTTGAAATAAAAAACTACATCAAATTACTACTTTTTCTAATCAATTCATTGATTGTTTCAACTGATGTCAGTAAAATGGGATTTACCTATGCCATAGCTAAACCAGCTTGCCTTTGGTTAAACCCTTAATTTTCTGGTTATAAACTTGCTGAGTTGTGCAATTCCAAAATTTGCTTTTAAGTTTGTTCTGCATGTTTAGGATATCCATAGCATGCTAAGTACAGTTTTGTAAATTCTCTTTTGGAAACCATCAGGAACACAATATCTCCTTTTTTTATTTTTTCTATGCTATGACTTTACCTCCTATTTCTGTGTCTCTATAAGGAATCACAGAAAAGTGTTAACTTTTTTGAACTGAAACAACCTTTCCTTTATATTTTTAACAATTATTAATTACATTTTTCCTTAGATAGTAATCTTTTGCTAATATATAAATTCCAATAGGTTTTTAGCTCATGTTTCTATCAAATAATTAGCACTTCTTACTTGTTTTCAAAAAGAGCTATTTAATTTACAAGAGGCCTATTACGAATCATGTTTTTCCTCATTAGTTATAATTGAGGGATATGACATTTTGTTCAAGAGAAACTTTTTAGTCTTAATTAGTCAAACAATGCGATGTTTCAAGCTTCCGCTGAAGTTTAGTGTGCCACTACTTGAAATTCTTCTAAACTAAAAATAGATAGGGAAAACAATAAGAAGAAAGCTGAAAAAAATGATTGCATAATACATTAATTCTACCTTCTGAAAACTGAAGTTTCGTAGCCTGAAACTGAGTCTGTGGTCTTGCAAGCATTTATGCATATGCTTAATTTTAAAACTATATTGTTAAACTGTTTATAGGATCGGGACCCAGTGTAAAACATATTTAACCCGACTGATGACAAGAGAATTGTGTCAAATATAATTGAGATCAGAACCGGTGTTCCAGATTTGTGATTTATATGCGTTAGCGAATGTAAAACATGAGGGCTGAAGTCTCCTGAAAGGATGATTAATGTTTTTGAAATGTTCCCATGAAGCCATATTCCAAAAGCGTGCAAAATGTGCAGTTTCTCTCACTGTTGACACCAAGCCAGAGAAAACTCATTGGTTTTGATGGTGTTTCACTTTGCAATTTTAAGTTTGCTTGAACTCAAAACCTCATAGTCAAATTTGAGGGTGGAAGTGGGTGTGAGCCCACACAGGTTGAAACCTCGCTTTCTGCTTGCACAAAGCCAGAAGGCTGCGCAGAGTCCTAATGCAAGCGAAAAGTGGGTACGCATGAATATGCAGCGAGATCAGAGCTAAAAATCATAAAGGCCTTTGTCAGTTCATGTTTGATTTCGGTGCAGTCCCTGATTGCAAGACATGTAACGAGCCTGTGTGAGTTACAGCCCCTGGAACCTCTTCCCTTTCCTCCCTGCGTTGTAAGTGTTAACAAGGCAATTGGAGTTGTCGAACACTCTGAACAGTACACTTTGAATACTCAGCAAGTCAGGAAGGTCTCAAAGGTTGTACCATGTAAAAGTCAAGTAATTAAACACTGATTACTTACTGTAAAAAAAAAAAAAGAAAAGAAAAGAAAAAAAAGAAAAGAAGAGGAGCGTCTGCTGGGAAAGGTTGGATTCAGAAGGTCTAATTTAACACAGAAGATTTCAGTGGAAATAGAGCCTTTAACTACATTCTGCTTGACTTCATCCAAAAGAAAGGGATGAGAGAAAAGATTAGAAAAGCTATTCAGTACTTTCTTTCAGCAGTGGTGCTTTGGGAGGTGACAACAGCTACTGGTAATTCTTCCCATAATCTTTTCCCCAAAACAGCATTTAGAATCCTCTTCAAAATTTGGCTCTGGATCTATGGCTTCATTATTTTTACAAAATACAAAGCCACCTCCCTTCTGTGCTCTTGGCTACAGATTAAATGTTTCAGTTCCCCAGAAACATCTCATTTAAAAAAAGCTGTTGCAAACCCAGGGAACTCTCTTCCACCTGATGCTGTTGCCTCCTCGCACGTTAGAAAAAGCCTGCCTTTGCCCTGCACCCCAACTCAAGCTTCTCCCCTCCGTGCCATCGAAAGCTCAGTTGTGTTTTTGTGGCTGCCTTGTCTCTGCAGTGTCCCAAGAGAAAGAAAAGGCCACGAACTCCACAGGCTACAAAAACTATTTTCTTTGCTATGAGCCCCCGCTCCTCTGCCTCTGCTCCTCCTGCACCGCTGGCACAACGGCTCTTTTCATAGCATGGGCACGATGAACAATTAACCATTACAATCTGTTGCATTTCATCACAACATTAGGGAGTCAGTCTTGTAAAACATTGCTTTGGGTTTCTTTTACCACAGAAACACTGAGAAATGAAGATTTTTTTCTCTGTAGAAAATTATCTGCTCCGAGCTTCTCAACCACTTACATGTTGATATTGTTTATTGGAGACAGCAGAATGAAGGCCTCATTCGCAACACACAGCAAGTTGATTACTTACATCAATTGTTGTGATGGGGAAAAAAAAAGAAGTGCTTCATTTTCTTGGCACTGAGTATTGGCTGAGTTTATTCACACCTACTGAAATATAAACAGGCTTATGTTTACATTAGGTACTTTGGGGAAAACATCCTGCAGCCAGAACTCTGGAGCGCTTCAGGAATTTTAAATACAGCTATGATATTGTACTCTAACTAAATAGGCTTTTCTATTCACTCTTCTCTTTGCATTCGCATTTCACATGTGCATTGTACTCGCTGAAGGTTAAAATCCAGAGAGAAAATGCAGTATTTAACAAATCGATGCTCATTTCCCCCACACCCTTCATATCATTAAATTTCATCCTTTCCAGGGTTCACTGTCGATGTAATTATAAGGCACTCAGGAGGTGAATGTTAGTTGGGGAAGACATGAATTCATCTTTTGAATTGTGTTGTATTTTGACAACTGAAATTAAACTGTTTTCGTTCCCATTAAAGGAAATACTGACTGCTTACGTAAAAGAGCTACCGAAAGAGCACCTCTGTCAGAAAGGGACGGTGGGGGGGGTCAAGGTAGCGAGGAATATGAGAGAGTTGTAGAAGAAGAATCACACTGCAAACACTTCAGGGTGAGATTTGGGGGAATACCGTCCCTGCCTTTGTCATGGAGTTTCCCTACATCGGGCAACCGCTTGCTCTTACCATCCGCTCCCCTCCACCTCATCCCCATCCGCTCCCCTCCACCTCATCCCCATCCGCCCCTCTTCGCCTGGTCTTGCTTTTCTGTTTGAAGGGCTGGATCTTCAGCTTAGAGAGCATTTGTGCAGCACTCAGCATAAAGAGGCTCCTTACTCGTTCATGTAGACTTTAGACAGTATTTTCCTTTTAAGCAGTTAACAGATTTCATAATCGTATAAGCAAATGCACTCCTATGTGAGCTTATCACAGTACGTGGAGACTTTTTTGTAAAACGTAGGACTATCAACGTGTCACTGAGACCTGATTGGTATGCACTGGACTCGAGTGGTCAATATGCTACTGAGGGAAGAATTAAAATCTTTTCAATCCAGACAGAAACCAGTAAGGAAAACTCACCATATTTGATTAGGCAAATTGAAAGGAGGAGGAACGCAGAGTAACACGCTTAACTGCAGATAAGAAACAACGAGCCAGGGCAGCAGAGGAATTGCTGAAAGAAATGTGCTAAGTACTCAGAATTATTGAGACTAGTGTATGTTCTAATTTCTACTCTGAATATTTTAAAATACAAAAATACAGTTTAAATCAGTGTTGCGGTTTCAATCTGACTATATTTTTTATCTGTTTTAAATTTCTTCCCAAGCTAATCAGTCTTTTGAGTGGATAGAGGGGATGCAGACCAGGGAAGAGGATAGATACCTCCACTCAGGCTTTACTTCAATGAAGTCTATTCCTATAGAGAAAGCACACTAAAGCACTTCCTTAATTCCTCTCGTCTAAAGGTTCTCACGAGCTCTTCTGACTTAATTCAGGCTCTGCCACTGACTTAAAATTTCAGCCTTGGTTTCCAAAGTGTTTTGAAGATCAGTTAATATCTGGGAATCGCTCTACTTCAAACATATGATACAAGGAACCTCACTACAGGTCTATTTCACTAACACACCTTTTTGAAATGTGATGAAAGCATTAGAAAGGTATCAGTTGCAGATAAGTTTATACACATATATATTTATGTATAAAAAATAAAGGACTCATAGGCAAATGACTTGAGATGTGTCCAAACAAGGTTTGTCCTTTTGTAAAATATATTTTCTTATACACAAAGAAAACCTTTTGTTTCCCTATCTCATAATAAAGCATGCTTCCCCCCAACCCTCCCAACCCCGCTTTTTTTTGCTTTTGTTTTTCCCTTGGAAGTCCTTTTTGGAAAGTAAAATCTCTGTTGAGGGGCAAAGAGGGTGGCCAGGTGTAACATAGTTAGCAAGAAACTGGCAGGAAAGTGAAGGCCATGAGAGACACTTGCTCTCTTGAAAAGTTTTTACTAATCATCAGAGTAACTTACTCTTTACCTAAGCGTTCTCTAGGGAAGGGCAAATCCTCCCAGCCTTTTAACCGGGCAGGTGGATGGTCCCAGGAAAACAACTTTCCCGCTTGTGAAGGTCTGTGTGTCTCTGTGCTTGTGCATGCGCGTTTTTGTCTCCCAGACAAGCATCTGTTGATTCCATTTAATCCCTGAGTTGCAAAGCTGCTACATTTGAAAATGGCCAGTGGACAGCTTCATTTGCAAGCTGTGGGTTCTGGGAACCGAGTGCATTATAACAACTAGCAGCTCCACAAATTTTTGTCTGTCTTGTCCCTTAAGGAAGGAGAATTCTACGTGATAGCCAAGGAGACTATTTTGGTTTCACAGGTAATGTCACACTTTACAGCGATGAAGAAGAAAACCAGGATTCTCCTAAAGTCTTCCCCTCTCATGATACTTGAAATTGTGATAATATATAAAAAATATCGTTATAATCACCACAGGCCATGTTGTAGACCAATTTCTCTGTTCAAAACATTCTCAAACAAGCAATTGCACTGAAATAAACAGGATTACTTGGATGAATAACTTCTCTCTAAGGATTTTATCATCTCTTCCCAGGAAACAACAAATATTTTACTTAGAATTGATCAGATTTTTTAATGTCAACATGACCTATATGGAAACAGATCCTGTTATTTAAATCGTGCCCAGTCATGATGGCGTGGAGTTCAAAGTCACTAGTTAAATGAGCAAGAGGGAATGCTAGAAACGAGGAGTATGTCTGACCAAATAATCTCAGGATTTACATGGCCACCATGGCTAATGCAATGGTTGGTTTCACTAAAGCGAACGATGGGCATAGTGACAAGAACGCAGCAAAATGTTCGTAGCTTTCCAGGAAACGTTTTTCAATAGGCTTTTGATCTTTCTTGAAGATGGTAGAAAAACTACAGACCTCTTTCTTGAAGAAGTCCATTTGTTTTCACTGAGACCTTGACAATCTCTGGGTTTGGCAAAGTTGGGAGCGTTAGTGTTAATGAGATGTCTGGCAAGTTTGAAACTGAGCAGTTAGGCAGTTAGGCTGCAAATTATTAAAAAGAAAAACAGTGCCCAGCTTTTCAAATATAGTGGTGCCGAAGGAGTAATACAAATACTGAGAAATATAAACAGGTGTTTCACGTTGATTAGGCTCCTCTGATTCTATAACAGGAGTAAGTTTTGTAGATTAATTTATTTTTAAATAAATAGGATAAGAAAACAGCATGGAATAGCATACAGCTAACTATCTGTAGCAGATAACAAGCAGAATATTGTTTAGAAATATCCTGCAGAACATAGAACAATTAAACTGAAAATCAGATTTCTGTCTAAACAATGTTTCATTCTTTTGGTATAAGCAAACCGGGAGGTGACAGAGCCAGCAATGACTGTGCGAATGTGAGTTCACGCATGTGTGTTGTGTGTGTGCGGGTGTGCATGCACACGAGCGTACGGGCATCTTTTCGCTTTTTGTTCTTGTCCATTATCTTGGTGGAAATGAATGCCATAATTTTTTCCTCCTTTTTACAAGGAATTTCATTTTCACTTCTTCCCCCTGCAATATATATCAGAGTATGTCTAGATGTATATGCATCCATCATCGTCATGCACTGATATCAGAGACAGGAAACATCCAGGTAAGTCTTTTAAGTTTTTCTCTAATCCAGCCGGGCTGGCTCACTGGTGCACAGGGTTACAGGCAAACGTGCCTGACTCGGGCTTGTGGTGTCTATCATTCATCTAGAAGGTGTAATTGTCCTTCTATGACCGTAGCTTGTGCCAGTGGGCTTGGAAGTCCTGGGATATTTCTTGGGCACATGACAGCGTCCCTGCAGTCTCCCCTGTGTCTCGGCAGGAGTTAGTCCTCTTCCATTAGCCGGCTGTTTTCTCAAGATCAAAGCACTGTGTAATGAACTGCGCTTCAGTCTTTGCGTTTCAAGTTTTTCCTGTGCTTCCATGTTGTACTTTTGGCACGTAAATGTCAGGCAGGTGTAGGAACGTTTAAAGGGGCATGTGAAGCCAATATTTTAGCATTAACATCAGTACGGACCTACTGCAGCAGGGAGGGTGCGTGCTCTGCCCGGGCGGCTCCATCGCCTGGCACGGCGCAGGGCGGCCAGGGCTTGGCCAGCGCGGGAGCAGGCAGCCAGCCATTGCAGCAGATGGGGAGAAGAGGAGGCAGCCAAAAGACGAGACATGTATGAATGCAACTACCGAAATGTACCTCTCGGCTGAATTTTGAAAAATGTCGATCTGTCTCCCTTAATCTTAAGGCCCAATACAGCTAAACAGCACAGACAGTTTGTATCTGTAGAAATTAATACATCAAATGCAATTTCATTTTTTTGTATCAATAAAGTGTGAAATTTTGATTTATCTGAAATCAGCAGGTTCTAGAAAGAGCGACAGGCAGTTGGTGTTATCATAAACATATATCATATAAACATGTGTAAACATGACAGATTCAAGAAAGAGTGCAGGTATTAAATAAGACTTGAAAAAACCCCACCTTTTGTTTGTATTTAAGGGAGTAATGCTCTTTGCAACATTAATTAAACCCAGTGTACCTTAAGGAATGCCATCCATAAGTGGGAAACGTTTCATGTCATTATATGAGCCATTGACGAGCTTTATGGTAAAAACTATTTGTCACCTCTGTTGAAAATGCTGAGGGAAAGAAATAGAAAACAGTTGGCAGTGATCTCTAAGGATAACTGAAGGCATGAAAAAAATCTCTGAAAAGAGTAAAAAGAATAGGACTGTTTATTTTAGAGAAAAGATAAATACAAGGAGGCCAGATAAAGCTTTATAAAATAATATATGGCATAGAGAGCCGAGAGTGGAATATTCAGCTCTGGCTTTCTCCTATTACACAGACAAAGGGATATTCAGTTAAAAGATGAAGTTTAAAGCTGAGGAATGGAAATATTTGTCTCCTCAACGAAGAAGAATTATACCACGGAACTCTTTGCCAAAAGGCACCATTGGTTTTAGCAGGATTAAAAACAAATAAAAAAAAATTGTATGGATGGTGAGAGTATCCAAAGTGATAGTGCTGAGGTGTAAATCATATATAGGTCTCATTGCAAACCCATTGCATTGGAGGGGAGAGAGCAGAAGAAAAACCCTTCTTTTGGGTAAGGCATCCTGAAAATGCTTTCTTTACACAGTCTTTCTCTGAAATAGCAGACATTCTCCATACAAAGCCTGCGGGAGTGGATGAGATACCAGTTGGAGTCAAGATATTAATTCTGTAATAATAAGCAGAAATAATAAAGGTTACAATCACTTTCTGTGTTATTTTTCAGTGTTTCCACTTTTAAGTATTAAGGAAGTATTAAAAAAAAAAGAAAAACAGGTGTTGTTTCACTTAGCTAATGTCATAGACTCTCATCAGGAGATAAGTGGCACAGTAACAGTGGAAGAAATTCAAGATGAGTGCCACGGTTTCACACTTGGACATAGGCACTGTTTCATGAAACGGGCTGCTTGCCAAAAAATATAAGTGGTAGTGATGGTGGTGAGGAGCCAGGAGAGGGTGGTGGCTGGGAGGCAATGTCTGAGCTGTAAGTAATCCCCACATTTGCTGTAATTAATGGTGTGAGTCAAAGACTCACTCCATCATCAAACTCCTATGGAGAAGCATCATCGCTACAGCTGCTTAGGTACTAAGGATAAAAGGATCCAAACCAGAGAGCTGATATGGGCATTTAGCAGTTTTAATTATGGAAATTTAAATAACAAATGGGAAAAAAAGAAAGAATAAAATACATGTTAAGAAGATTTCTTATTCTTTTTTGGAACCATTCTTTAAAATTTACAATATGTGCTTCAATAAAGATAAACGCAGGCTACCGCTGGCTGTGTGCAGATCCCCTCCCCACGCCGGCGAGAGCTGTTGCATGCCTATCTATCTTAGGCTTCACATCTGCCTTTCATCTCAGCAGACTTTGACTTTGTATGACATTATGGCACAGAGGTGAATACAGATGCTTATCTCTGTGCCTGGTTTCAGGTTGTCTTCCCGCAGTCCTTGTACCTGTGGCACAGTTTCGCGCAGGACTCAGAGTTCAGATTGCAGAGATGCTTAAGCGGGAGGAAGGGTCTCAAGCCTATGTTTACGGATGAGGTAGAAGAGTGTTAGATCTTGCTGAAGCTCGATATGCACCGCCAGCGAGAGCAGCCCACGCGTCAAGATGACCTGCTGGAGCCACAGCTGTGCAGCCCCCGCTCCTCTCCACTTTGTCTCCCCGTTAGCACCGGGTGGCTGCTGCAGCCGGCAGCTCATGAATACAGCTCTTTTTATCTTGAGTTCATCAAGCCCTCACAGCTGCTTTCACAGTATGTTCAAATTTGGTATGAATGTTGTATGTAACTTTGGAGCCATGATCACACACTAATATGCTAATAGGATTAGCATTACAGTGCTCTGGGAAGAAAATTATATCATTAGATAAGAGGTTTCTTCTCCTTTGAGGATTTTGAGCTCTGTACCCCAACACTGCTGTAGTTGGGAGTGGGGGGAAATCGCTCTCTTTCTCGCCATCTTTCTCCCTCTGTTTGCATGTTGTCCAATGATGTTTGGAAACCTTCCGTCCATTTATTTCACAGCTTTGCCAAAGTGGTGTTATGGTATTTTTATCCTTCCACTAGTGTAAGGAGAAGTTAAGGAGGAGAGGAAGTGGTTTACTCGACTCAGTGTCAGTGTTCCTGTGCCAGTGTCGCTGCTGATACTACAGAGCTTCCATGCTTGTGACCACAGATTGCGTAGCTGACAAGGTAACTTGAGTTCAGAAGACTCTCCAGTACTTCGGAGGGTGTTTAGGGCAGCCCCACATGCAGGGGTGACAGCTGTTACTCACGTTTTTTTATATGTTGCTATACATATTGCCATACCATACAGGACTGCTGTCATTTGGAAAAATACCTGGTGGGACATGTGTACTAGTGAGGTATAAATAATAATTTGCATGGCTTTCTTGCAGTGGTGTTTTGCCTGAATTTCTTTCAGTGAAAGCCAAGATTATCCTCAACTTTCCCTGTGTCCTTGAATTCAGGGAACCACGAGCATGGGATCCCAGGGATTTCCCTGTTCTCTCATCTCTTTCTGTGCATTAATTCTGCTGGATGCTTCTTTACTCCCAGGTGGGGATAGAAGTTCAAAAAATGTGTTGATTCCCAGCTCAGGTCAAAGAACAAGTTGGTCATGGGGGCTGAAAGCAAGACACATGCACGCAATACTGAAATGATGAATGATGTTCTCAGTTGTGGCTGGCGACAGTACGGTATTACTTTTTTTTCTTTCAGAATGAGCCTTTTAAAAGATGTCAGGACAGAAAAAAAGAGTAAAATTCACCTAGAAATGTTTATTGCATAAAAAGTCAGAAAGAGAGATGGGGAACTTTGACAGCTGTCTAAAATTGCTCACTACCCTTAGATAATACAGCAGAGGGAAATGGGAAATTTTGGACAAAATGCCCTTTTTTAAGGGATATTTCTCTTAGGACAAAGAAGCACGGGAAAGCAAAAAAAAAGAGAGAAAATAAAAATAAAAAGAAGATTAGTTTAGTTTTAAATGAATCCAGCTGAAAATAGTGAGGTATCATGCCTGTCATTGTTTTTAGGCAAAAATTTCTTTGGGGGTTATATAACTGCAGTTTGTAACTAGGAAACCATCACCTGGCTTGGTCTTCTGCTGCTTCCCAATCAGCCTGTCATATCCTTGCCACAGCCTCACTTACGGCACCCATTTTATTTTGAAACATTTATTGGTTCAAAGGACAGTTCATAGGTACAGGAAAAAATGTTCCAACTGCAGAAATACTCTTAGTGAGATGACAATGTACAATTTATTATCTGGCAAGCAAGTAGTGGAAGGAACAAATAAATACCAGAACAGACAACTGTAAACAGAACACTTTAAAGCAGTCCAACAATGTTTTATATTAAATCATCCATTAAAACTTCCACCCAGACAAGACGACTCTCTCTTTTGGAGGACTGAATGCAATGAGGTATTAGAAGACACGAGTGAGTTTGTGATTTCCCTGAGTTTCATGACTGAGAAAGTAATTCTGAAATAATCCTGTACAGAAAACATAAAATGCTACTAAGCATCTGCATACATGTATACACATGACTTTCAGAGACAGGGAAAATTTACTAAAATGGTCTGACCTATCTCCTATTATCCTGTTATTTTTCAACAACTTTCCAAGCCAGCCAATATAATGTTCCTAATATTTAATATGATTCTATCTTCATTTATGGCTTCCTGGTAGATTTGCACTCCACTTTAAAGGAGCTCTTCCTAAGAGACAGACTCAAAAGGATTATATTTATGCACACAAGGCTTGAAATAAGACGTATCCTAACCTTTAATTATGAATCACCGCCATGGTTTCTGAAAAGCAGCTGAAATCCTGGTGATGTTTTAAGAAGGTAAAATCCTGAGGTTTATTTAAGAGGGTTCTGTTACTTTAAATGTCGTATACTGAAAGCCCTTGTTAATAAAGACTGGCACAGGTCACACTGTCAAGGATAAACAATCATTCCTAAATCCTTTGTTTCAGGCTACAGTGAAACCTAATCCCCATGGTGTTCTTGCCTGGCCATGCATGCATGTAGATATGCACCACTTTTATAGTACTAGTGCTTTCTTTCAAGCACGTTGCTCCTGACTGCAAGGCATTTGATTTCTGGTAATTAATCAGCTCATCATACATGCTGTGTTTCTCCCTCAGGCCCAACTCAAGTTAGTGATCCAAATCTGGCCCTGGGAAAAAAGAAACCATTTATGTTCTTAGTGCGCAGAATGAAACCCTGATAAACAGTGCTTGGCTAAACATTGAATTCAGATGGCATTATTTTTTTTTTACAAGCTATAAGTCTAGGTTTGGAGGTTTTTTTTTGCAAGCTATAAGTCTGTTTTTGGTTCGTAAGCTCTGTTTCTTCTGTCTTCCCCTTTAGAATGGCAAAAAAGCCCTCCAAAACCACCAAATGTGCCCTTAAATGAGACATCAACATCACTGTATTATTTTTGAGGTTTCGTGCTTCAGCATCTGAACTCATTGCCTGAAACATTAGTGTTCATTTTTTAAACAAAACTTTGTCACATGTTTATGTGTCATCCTTTATCTTTGTGTTCTTTCATGTTAGGCTTGTCTGTATAATAACCTTGTTACTGCTAATTTTATCAGATCCAGGAAACAACTTCAGCTTGTGTTGGTAATTCTTCATGCCTAGAGATGTGGCAACCCTCATTCTTTTCAATTACGTACCAATTGGCCTTAACTGCCATTTGAGGAGCCGTGTATTGTTACTAAGGATCCACAAGAGCGTTAGAAAACTTAGCAGGCAAGCTCTCACTTTTTATTTCTTATGATTAAAATAATAACCTGTATGCCTACAAAGGCACCGTGCTCAGCTAGTGAAGACTACTGGCTCCCGCCTCTCCATCAGCTCATGGATTGTGGTGCTGCTCCTCGTTCTGCTAATGCATAAGGATTTTGAGTACTTGCTTCCTGCAGTGATGAGACATACAGCCCTGCCAGCATTATTTCTAGGCTATATTTTTTTGGCACAAACTAAGCTCTTTATGCCGCTTCTTTTCCCTATGGCAAAGGCAAGAAACTGAAAGGAATTATTTCACCTAATAGCTCCTTGCCTCACAGGGCTGTTGTGAGACTTAATTAATTAATGTTTGTAAAGTGCTTTGAGAGACTGGGATAAAAAGGTGCTATATAAGCACTGATACAAGTACAAAATATTGTTATTATTAATTCCCAGTCTGATACAAAGCCACTGAGTGCATGAAAAGTGAACTGTGGTCTCCAGTGCAAAAGTGGAGGTAGTTTGTCCAGCATGAGGAGGGGCATTGCAGTGCATTTTTGTTTGCAGAGACTTGTGTATAGAGATGTCTTTCAGCCATGGGTCAGCTTGACTAAGAATTCTTGCAAAACGAGAAAAAAGGAAAAAAGGTTTTTGAACATTACTACTGTGCTGTTTTTAATTTCTCTGTCTTTTCTTGTTCTAAGCATACCATCCAGATAAGGAAAATAAACCACACTGGGCTACAGATTAAGTCAAATATCAAAATCATTGCATGCTGACCGTGAAAACTCACTCATGCTGAACATTTGTGGGTTATCAGGATCAAAGAGCACTTCAATATTTATCAAAAAGCATAGCCCACCATGGTTTAGTCTTCATTAACCTGGTGTGTATTTGAAGAACTCAATAGAGCTAATGCAGTCCAAGCTAAAGCTGACATTTTTTTGACTTAGGAAAACATTTATCCTCTTGAAGAGATATGTATCAGTTTGTAAATGTTGTGAAAGGGCAGAATAACATAAGGCTCACATATGCTATTGGGTTGTCTGAATGCAATAAGCTTTACAGAACTGAATTATGCTTTGTACATAGAGTCAAGAATGAACTTGTCATTTCTGTAATACCAGTAAAGCTTATTTCACGTATAATGGGACATCCCGCTGTGCATAGATGATACAATTTTTCTAGTTGGATTTAAAAATATTAAAATGAAAAAGAGGCTAAATTAGGCTGTGAAAGCTCGGGTATGTGTGATACCAAGGGTGCACAACCAGCTGTAGGGAGTTTTGGAAATATATGGCATTACTCCCCCTGCTACTTTTGGCTGATTGGGTTTCATGTCTGAACAAGACCTCAAGGAGTTTAGCTCATGTAAAAGACTCTCCCCCTTATACAGAAACGAATATGGATCGTAATGGGTGTTAGTTTTGATTCCCTGGCACTGCCTTTAGCCTTTTCAGTCTGTTCTTACTGTGCAACTAATGCTCATATCCATGATGTTCTGCTAGAAAAGCTTCATTTGAAAACTCGCCATGCTAAAACAGTAAATTAGTATTTCAAAATTAAAAGAAAAGAAAGTATTTATATGTATTGATGAAATAGGATATACAAGTATGTCAGGGAGGGAAACTGAAATGGAGATGATGGCACAGGACCTAGACTCCTGACTCGGCTTTTCTATCAGTTTCTTTTCATAACTTAGGCAAGTTGTTTGATTTCCCCAGGCCTCGACAAGGTGTTGTGAATCTTTTTCTTTTTTATCTGTATGAAATAGCAGGAAGTGAAGCAACGGGAGTAGGTATGTGTGACTGAGAGGATCATGAGGGTCAGAACAGATAAAGAGAAATTGGGCATTTGATGCTTAAAGAAAAATAAAAGCCAAATTCCGGTCAACAATTGCTCGTTGGCTGGAGTTCAAGCCAGAGAAGTGTTTCAGGCAAAGGAGTTAGGCACTGTTTACTGCTGATTTGCTCCACATTACTTTCTGAATATCTGTAAATTTTCTTCTCGCAAATAAAGTCTTAATGGCATAAGAAAGTTGGTGAGAACTGTGGACGCCCATTCCAGTGAAAGCTGCATGTCTTTGTAGAGTATCTTTAGAGTTAAAGTGAATCATAGTAGGATCCAGAACTGGTAACCGATTCCTTCACTAGCTCCTCACTGGCTGCTGAATCTCATAACTATTGCATTCTTGTGCTACTTTTTCAACTGGGATAATAAGGACATAACGCACAATGTTTGGAGTGCACGGTCATCACAGACGGAAAGTGAAGCATTACTGTTTACTATTTAAGCATACTTTATATTTAACATGGTTTAACACTGGTTTTTGCGTTTCATTTCCTTGTGGCTGAGGTTCTACTCTCAAATCCTAACAGGAGCCGGTTTAACCAGAGACCGCCAGTAATCTGCAGCCTGTGCAGATTTCCACGTTTTGACTAAAGCCAGATTCTGGGGAGCTGCAGAACGCTGTCGTGCCAGAGCGCTTGCATAGCCTGCGTCTGCACTAACATGTTGGCAGCGTGTGCAAGTTGCACCAGACCACTTCATGTCACAGCAATCGGTCAGGCGCTGGGGTAATAAGGCAAAGTAACAGCTCCTCATCCACAGGCTTCCTGCTGGGAAATCGTCCGTTAGTGGGGAGTGGGCTGGGCCACGTGGAAGATGGGAAAGCTCCGTAATTCCACGTATCGTTGAGGAACATGTCAGAACGCTGGTTGGAGACCAACACCCCCCCCCCAAAAAAAATAATAAAAAATCTGGGCATTTTGCACCACCTGCAATAGAAGCCTGTCAAGGGAAGAGGAGTGAATATCTGGATCTGCCTGCATTTAAATGCAAATTAGAAGGAAAATACCAGCTGCAATGGGAACAGAATAGTGGCCTCTAAAGGTTCAGCGGTTTAGTTTCAATACCTCTCTTGTAACATCAGTGACTTACTTTTCAAAGGACCTGTGCACCTGTAGTTCTTATTGTTCTCTACTGTTTGAATTGTTTATTCCTTCCAAAAATTATTTTACAGTTAGATGTAAATTGCGTCTTTGTACAGAGCTAAAAAGAAAACGGAAAAAAAGTAACAAAAATTATGTTGGGAGAGAAAGAAAGAAAGAGAGTGTTACTGGAAATTTTTAGACCCTTGGTTTGTTCTGGTTTTGAAATAGGGTTCAGCTGGGTTTTCACTACCAAATTAGTTCCTCCATCTCCACAAAAGAGACTGGAAATCTAAGCTGCTTCCTGAGTTAATCAAGTAGAGGAGAAAGCACAACCAGAGTCTTATCTGAGTTTTCCCTCTGGCTTTTCCACCATACCATCCCTTTACTCCATAAACTTCCAGCAAGTTTAAAGGCTCTCCGGCAGCATAAATATAAGTGGGTTGCCTAAGATAAGGGACACTGCATGAAATGGAGAACATGAAAGCAAGCACACATCGAAACAGCCATCTGCTCAGCCTTGGAATAGGAACATTGCAGAGCTCATCTGTGCATTAGTGTTGCCATTTAATGCAGTTCCTAACACAAAAAGTTAATAAAATTCATGGCTGTAGCTGACTCACATTATAATGTCCTTCTAGAAAAAGCCTGTACCATTGCTCTGTGAATCTGTGCACAGAATAATAATATGTACCATAAAGCAAAGTGAAGAGTCTCGGGTTTCTATTGCTGGAGATAGGTGGACTCTGAGTTTACAAGTCAGTTGGAAACCCCTTTCTGGCAGCAGGAAACAACCAGTTTTCCTGAAGCATACCACAGCAGAAGTTGTCCCCCAGCCTGGGTGCCATGTGTTCTCAATATTCAACAACTGTGACAACAGACTAAGTATTGAAGAGGAGGTACAGAACAATTGTTATTTACATCACTGGAAAATTGTTAAGAAATGGGATATAAGGTCAATGGAGTCTTAAAACACCTCATCAGCATTATCTGTTTCTACTCTCAGTTATTTTGCACATGGTGGTCCACAATGAAACCTTTCAACATTTACATTTTACCTAAGAGTTCACTTGCTGCATTACTTATTGGTAGAGGTAATGGTAAGCTAAGTTGATGGCACATGGCAAATACCACAGTAAGGGTAATTACTTGCAAATAGATGCTGTGAGGCTGTTAAGAGCAACCATTGTATACAAATAGCACAGTTTAATAGCTTACCCTACAAATCATTGCAGTCATTTTAAAACTGTCATTCTACAGAGAAATATTATTTCTATAGGCTGGTTCTCATTCTAAAGCCTTTAAGGCATATATTTGCTAAGTAAGAGCTACTTCCACTTCATTTACATTATTAAATTAGTTTTCTCAAACAAATATTGTCAGTAGTATTAGTAAGCAGTTCTGGTTTCATTTACTGAAGATGGAGCTGTGAAATCTCTGAAGGAAAAATTAGAGTGTTTTAAGATATGCAAAAATTTGGAGGGCACAATCCGTTGCATCAACTATATTCTTGGCTGCTGTAAAGTGATGTTTTCCCATAGACTTCCAGAGAAGTGTCATACTTTACACAGAGAGATAAGATTCCAGAAGTCTCTAAGTACAGAAAGATTGCAAAACAATGTATTTCACGGTTCACAAAATCCTTTAAGATGTACTTTGCTTAAGATATTTAGAGAACAAAGTATTTAACTGCAAGATATATTAAGTAAGTGTTCCAAACATATGAAAGAGAACTGCAAAATGCTGGAATCTGTCAGATTTGGGGGACTGATAGGCTTTGTGCATGTCTGTGTGTGCATGCATGCCTACGCTTGTGACGTCTTTGATTCAACTGCCAATGTAATTAACACGCTACCGTGGGAGATGGGGGTGGTGCTTATTTTCCGAATCACAAACTCCTTGTTGTTGAGCCCAGGACTGTCTCAGCTGGGTGTTTTTAAACATCTCATACTGAACTATTTTATTTGGCATAAATAAGTAAATAATGTGTAAAAGAGGGGTTCTGACCACACACTTCCTTCTTAGATGAGTTCCAAATGTCGAGGACATTGGGCTTGGACAGGAAGGGTATCTTGCATTGCCATGCCCAAATCTTTTTCGTGTATTTTCTCCTAAACGGCTCAGGGACCATTAATTGACGATCAAAGGCTCCTTAGTGCTTAAATTCTGTTTGAAAATGAAACTCAGGGTCCTAAGATGCTTGGAACCTTTGGAAAATGTGATTCTTTGCAAGGATTTATGCCCATGCACAGTAGCCCACACGTGGAGTCCAAGCACTGCCACAGGAAGACACAGGAATGGGAGTTTACAGAGGCATTTAATTGCTGCTGGATCTTGGGTTACATGAAACAAGGTTGAAATCACAGTCCGAGTGACACCTGTAGCAAAACTCTCAACAATCTTTAGATTTCACTGAAGGATGTGGGATGGAATTACAGGGGAAAATACAGATACGTATACATATCAGATACATTCATGGGCTGCAGCTAAATTCTTTCTTAGCGTAACACAAATAAATGAATTTGGCTCAAATAAAAAGATTGTTGACAAGTGCTTGTAACCCTGTCAGCGGAGGATTTTTTTTTCTGAGTTTAGTATATTAGTGTTTGCTACAAAACCTGAGGAAGTAAGAGATCCAGGTTCCCTTTCTTCCTGTCTCAAGCAAATTGAATCTATATCTGTCATCGGTCACTAGCTGCTGGACTGGATAACAGCTCTTGTTGGCTTCTATTTAAAAGTGCAGGACAAAACGCTGTGAAAATACAATAAATGGGAGCCACTTTTGAAATTAGCATTAATTGAGAAGTAGAGGATAACAAAAAGAAAGCCCAGTGGAGACTTTTACTTACTTGAACTAAATTCTCTATTCCAGAAATTTTTCATTATTGTGATTTTTATCCTCACAGCTAAGAATGGTGAGTCTGATAGAAATCTAAAAAAACATTCATGGAACAGAACATGCATAAGTTTGTATTCCGCGAGTAGAGCTTAGATGTGACAGGGCTGAAGAAATTGCTGCAAATCAATATAATACAGAATCTAAACATGCAAATATATTAAACAGATGCGACTACTAATTAATGAGTTAAACTGAAAAGAGAGACCTGAAGGTTATTCCTACTTGTAAACAGTCTCCAACATAACTAGCAAATGAAGAAAGTTTAATCTTTTCTCTCCCCACTGTGTAGCGGTGCCGACTAATCCGCCACTGATGCGTCGTACTTGGCTCTCCGTCTGCTACATACTCAAAGTTTTTGCCACTATCTTCTTGCTTAAAAGACGCACAGAAGTTTATACATCAGTGCAAACAATGTTTAAATGTGCCCAGCTAATCACTGAAGGCATTGTCACAGAACAGAGGAGCGATGCAGACATATCAGATGCTCTGGCAACAGTAGCATAATCCAATCATTCATTAACATAAATTAAAGCTACAATGCTGCAGGCCTAAGAATTGAAAAAAAGTTGGAAATCTGGAAGTTAAAAGGACCTGGGTTTGCAGGGAACTTTCAAAGCATTGTCCTACACAAACCCTGCCTGCCTTAGCCAATGGACAGGGAATTTCATTTACCTAAAAATGGAGGCTTTGAAGAAGCTGATTAACACAGAGTTCAGCCTGCTGTTATGGGCTAATGAAGTGATTAGATCAAGCCTCTGTTTTGAGACGGAAAAAATAAGGTAGTAGCACCTTCTCACATCATTTATTTTGTAGTAGGCTGTAGTTTTCCCTTCTGTGTTGACTGCTAGTTGTTGTGGGCTTTCTGAAACACTGAAAAGCGGTGCAGAGTGACTGAAAGGCGAGTTTGTACTTAAAGAATAGAAATGCCTCTTTTCACGGTGCCACATGTATCCAGTTTGGGGGGGTGGTGTGTTTCTCTGTCTCCAAGATGTGCTGTATCTTCAGTCACACAAGAACTATGGCAGCAAATTTTTGTAGTACGTGAAGTGGGTTGTACAGAGGGATTTCTTGACTCCCGCAGAGTGAAATTTTCTGCATCCTTGTGCCATAGGAAGTTTCTATGCTATCTGAAATAATCAAATCCTCTTGCAATCATCAACCTATACGAAACACAAAATTCTAATTTAGAACCAAATGACAGAAGAAACATTCACATTTTGAAGAATAAACTGACTGTATGGATTTCATAAACTTATTAAATTTTATATATTTTATTTAGAAGATGCTTAATCAATTAATTGTACCAAATTCTACTTTTCATTCTCAAGAAGAATCCAATATTTCATTATGTTATTACACACAGCATCTAAATACATCAAACACCTACATTTAGTCTCTTAAATACAAAGGTGGCTCTCTTGATTAGCCAGAATTGATGGCACTTCTCTGTTTGCTGATATAGCAATATCTGTGTTTTCATCTATTTCTGATTTCAGCCTCCTTTTATTTGCCACTCCAATGAACCCATTACCTTCAAAATACCGTATTTTAAATCATACAGGAAAATCAAGTATGCATGCAGTTATTCATGGACTTTTTGGGAAGATAGCGATGTTTCTCAATGAAAGTTTATAAATACTTTAACCCTAGTCTGTGCGTCTTAATACAATTTAAAGTGTTAACTGAGATTTATAGAACTTTAATTTTTGGCTACTATACCTACTTTCATGTTTGTAACAGCTCTTGAACTTTGCTGAATGATTTGAAGTCACTGTCTCAACATATACTGTCTTTTTGCCTTCCTGTCGCTCATCTTATTGGACCTTACGAATATTTGAACAGCGTCCCTCGGGTTGCACTCAATCAAATTAATACTTTTCAATCTAGCATATATGCTTCAAGAGATTTCTTCAGCTCTTTTCATAATCATAAACTGAAAAAAAAAAAAGAAAAAAAAGAAAAAAAGAAAAGAACCTTCCTGGATGGGGAGCTCAGGTTTCTGTGCCTTCTAGTTGGGAATCACAGCTTCGCTCTGTGCTTGACCTAGAAGGAGTATTCAATAGTAGAGAAAGCCTATATTTGCCTTTCCCAGTAGTACGCGGGAATTTCCTTCCCTTTGTTAGAGAATGCACTATATAACATTTGACTGCAGTAACTTGTTTGACAGACTCAGCTTTTACGATCGTTGGCATTCTGTTAAAGAGGAAGCTTAGCCTGACTCCAAAGCAGAGTGGCCTAGAGCCTGACTTTGGATGTGCCTTGTAGAGAAGACAGAGATTTTGAGAAGAAAGCACTGCATCTCCTGGCAGTGTGCTTGGGCAGCATTTCAGTTTTGGTGGCAGGAAAAAGAACTACTGTTAATAAAATAAGTTTTTTTCAAGATGACTCTCTGTCTAATAGTTCCTTATATGTTTGTGATCTAAATACTGATCTAACCTGACTCTGCACGGTTATCATTTGAAAAATTGCCCAGATGCAAAATCATATGTACTTAGGAAGTGATAAAATGCAGTACACTTAAGTGTCTAGTGTAAGACAAAATCTGCAAAAAACCTCTTAGCCATGGGATTTATTAATGATTATTCCAAGTATGTGTTAACTACAGAAACAACACTATGAGCTACTCAGTACAAAATGAACAAACAATCTAAAGGAAAATGTAATGATTAATAACGATAATAGCTTTAGCATAGGTATCTCCTTTTCCCTGTCTTTTTGCCTTACAAAGACATAGTGTTTCATAGCTCCCAACAGCTTGAGGCTGACCAGCTGCATGTACATAACTTCTAAGCAGTTAAACATTTAAACTACCCTGTTGTTTCTTCTAGATTCTCAGCTGCCTGGGATTCCCATTTTCAGATATTAGCCCATAATTCTGATCTTGAATCTGTCTAATAGTGATGCAGTCCCCAGACCTTTTTCCCCAAAGATTTAGGATACTTTTTTTTTTTTTTTCCTAGGCTTATAATTTTCCTGGAGCAAGACATCAGTATTTCAACAGGAAGGCAATAAAACATTTCTGAACATTAGAAACAGCAGTCTCCCTGTAATAGGTCCCTATTTATTTTTAACAGAATCAATAGCTGTTTGCTAGTAATTGCACGCTGCAGTCTGTAAGTAAGGTAAGATTGAGAGCATGCAGCTCTCTCACGATTCAGGTATAGTAATCTGATGAAGTCTGTGGCTACTTTCTATGAAATCCAGAGTAGCAGCTCTTTCAGCAGGTTCATAAGGGTGACCCCTTTCCAGATGGCTCCATATATCCCTTATGAAATCCATCAATACAGTAAACTTCCTTTGCCTAACCTCTGCATTGATTGAAGTTAAGTACTGCATTTGCTAGTAGAACTCAATGAAGCTAATAATCACACAAGTGCAACTCAATGTTTCCTATTCAACAGACTTCAAAATACCTGAATATCATCATAATTGGTCTGCAGTGGAGTATAGATGAAGTATCCCCTTTTATACTCAAGTAACTCTCACTCATCATACACAAGTAGATCATGAAAGATTTATACTAGCCAGTTGTTTTCTTTTATGAAGAGGACGCTCGAATTAAGTGTCTTTGAATCTTGGCCTAACTCTTCCTCTCCAGCTTCTCTACAATACACAGTTGCTTTGGCATGACTGTTAGTGAATTCTATGCAAAATACTGGTTTAATTGTGTTTTTTTTTCCCCCCAGAATAACATCACTACCAATGTTGGAGCATAATCTCTGAATGGAATTTGACTTTAATCAACATTAAAATCTAAAAGACAGAAAGGCACAGTACCATCAGCTTACAAGGCTTTTGCTTTCAGGATAGCAGTCACGTTATTCATTCTTATTCTAATAAGATGTTCCCTTGAGAGGTGTTGGGCTATATGTAGCCCTGATTAAAATGCTGTTACTGGAAGGAACTGCCTAAAGATGTACAGCTCTCAATTCTGGCAGAATTTTTATTTATTTTGACTTTTAATAGGAGGAAAAATCTACCTGCACTTGGAGTTTTATTACTTCAGATGCAATAGATCTATAGAGGCTATGCAATGGAATCCCTAAAAGAATGTTCGTAACATAGAAGACAGTGCAAACTAAATGACTCGTAACACCAGTTTGTACCTTGCATGGAAGTATCAAAGGGGGTTTATGGGCACCCCTAGGATGCATATTCTGTGTTACATGAAGTGATGTAACGTCTTGGAGAATCTGTCAAGGCAGCACATGTTAAAAGCAAAGCTGTGCTGGGAAAAAGAGCACAGAACAAACTTAAGGATTAAACAGGAACAAAACTTCTGTGAGCTGTGGAGCAATATATCACTGTAGGCCTTCGAGTTTCTATCTTCCGTTGGTGAAAAATGAGTCAAGAACATTGCAAATATCCTAAGTTCATTTTAATTAGATTTATCTATTTAAACAGAAGAAAACACCTCCAGCAGCAGATCAAATCCTAATGAAAATTGTTCTACTTTGAAAGAAGCTGTGCAAAGTCCTTCATACAATGCCATTGGCCTTTTAAAATACATTCCAAATGAAAGGTAAAAAACTCAAGGTTTTTGGATAGTCAGATTCATATTTATGAAGTGAATATTTTATATATTTATCTAGCTAGTCTGTAACATAAGCTTGCATGCACAGGAACAAGGAATGTGCTTAACACACTAATTCAGAGAGTGACAGAGCCACTGACTCCTGGGTCAAGCACAGATGTTTTGCTACCAATGCCAGCTGCTACGTGCTTCTAGAGAAAGAAGGATTCTTTTTAATGAGACGCAACACGTGCACGTCAGCTTACATGACATCACATGAGATCAATCAGGTAAAACTGCAAGTACCTAATTGAAGCTATTTCACAGTGTCCCAAATTTAAAGGAATGGCTTACCAGAAGAGAAGCAGCATTTAAAAGTTATTCTTGATGGCATAAGACAAGTCTATAATGATTAAGTTAAATTTAAAGATCATATTATACCATAACAGCATTTTTTTAATGAAAGGGTGATGACAAGGTATTGCAGGGGGAACGCTTTTCCGGTAACCCCCTTGTATTTCCTTATCTTTGGAATCTGCTTCCTTCCTTGCTCTGACAGAGGCCAAGTGTTGAATTCTAAGGAGTGTGAAAAAGTCTTTTTTTCTTCATTTTCAAGGAGAAATAAGCTCATAGCTCAAATTGCAGGAAATGTGTGGTTTCCTTTCCTTTTTGGAAAGTTTTATTTTTCTTGGTTTTGTTAAGTGATTTTAATTATAGTTTGTTATATATCAATCGAGGTTTTTCTATTTACATAAAAATTCAGGTACTGCAACTTCTGAATGAAAAAAAACCCAATTTATCAGCAAAAGGAAGCCTGACACAGAGTCATCATTCCTTTTACATACTGCTAATGATGCTTCAAATAAAAAAAAATCCCAACAACAAAACACAAAGGCTCTTTTTTAGCAAAGAAATAAATTTGGGTGGTGCTGTGCCAGCAACATATCTGCAGCACCGTTCTCGGTGAAGAACTATTCAAGTCTGGACATAATAAACCACTCTATCTCTTCTGGATAATGATTTTCCCACGTAAAAATCCTCTTTCATATTTCAACCACAGGCAATCAAGTGCCAGTTTAATACCATGGTGTCTGTCGTCACGTCATCATAGTTATTTGCTCTAGTGTCAGCTGTTTCACCAGAAGTTCCAACCCACAGCCTTTCACTTGCTGCCTCTCGTGTTACTTGGAGTGATGCCGGTCCCAATGCCATTCAAAACCAGCAAAAGTGCATAGGAATTCCAGAAACAAAAAAAAACCCGAACGTAAATTGTCCCAACACTAATAAAGCTACTAACAAAAGCTTTACTAAATTTCTTTGTAAACAAAAGTTTACTTACTGTTGCTTGGAACAAACTTGAGAATATAATGGGTAGGAAAAAGACGGGAAACTGGAGTAGCTGCAGTGTTGCGCTACTCTACTTGCTAATCTGGCAACAGAACTTCATTAGAATTCCATATAACAGCACATCTATTTAGCACCCGTATTACAACAAAAGTGTTACTGCACTATGCTTTTCTGACATCCAACAAATACCATAGTTGTATTAGAAAGATGAACATGAATATTCAAATAATGAACAACAATAAAAACTGAACAGTAACATAACTAACTAGAAAAGTTAGCC
This sequence comes from Chroicocephalus ridibundus, assembly GCF_963924245.1. Classification (NCBI taxonomy): domain Eukaryota; kingdom Metazoa; phylum Chordata; class Aves; order Charadriiformes; family Laridae; genus Chroicocephalus; species Chroicocephalus ridibundus. The sequence goes on along the minus strand of NC_086291.1, from coordinate 15,046,009 downwards.
AAAGAGCAGGGGAGAAAGTGAAATGTTTTAACTCAGTGCTTTCAGAACTTCAGGATTTTTTTAAAGGGTTTTTAACCTGTCACTCTGAATGGTATAATCAGTTTTCACATTCTCATGAAATTTTGAAATTTAACTGCAACGCCATTGTTACGTAACGAAACCGAAATTAATCAAAGGTAATTTGATTTTTCCAACTGGTTTCACTTGGAAGTTCATTGCTATTTGGTAGCCTTTCAAGTACTCAGGTGCCCTAAAGGTGCCCGATTTGCAGAATATCATAAAATGTTCACTGAGCAAGCCATATTCCTTTGTAAGCCTCAGATTTGGATGACTGTAGTGTATTTATACACCTGGAAGTACAAGAAAGGAAATGTTTTGTGCAAACATTCCAATGATTACAGTTCCAATGGTCAGGTTTAAACTGTAAGTATTTATGTATATATTTGTACCGGGTTTTGAAGAAAACAGTATCTTTTTCAATGTTTATATCCTGGGAAATATATTTCAGACTAGCCATGATTCAAAGCAATGTATTATTAAAAGGATACTGATTTTGGCTGCGTAGCTCTTTTAATACTTACAATATACTGGCTTTTATCCATTCCACTTTAATATATGCTAATGAAATAACAAAGATAAGAATAAAATCATTTTAGGTAACAGTATTCATTTATTGATTTAAAGCTATTCTCTTCAGTTAAAATACTGCAACCTCAACAAACTAGAGTGTGTCAAAAGCAAAGCTATATGTCAAAAGCACTAACATTAAAAGCTATATTCAGTCACAGGGCTTTTTGCATATAAAATACATTTTTAGACGTGTTGAACAGCCATGGTGTGGACAAGTAACAGAGGCATGAGCATCATATTTCTTTCTTATTTGAATTTTCAAAGCCAAGCACGTACCTTGTCGAAGGTATTTAAACGAAAAAAACCCCAACAACCAACCCTGCGATGAGAATATTACAATGAGTTAATTAGATTTAGCTTGTGTAATAGCTTAAACATCAGTGCACTCTGATAGCGTTGCTCTTTCACTCACTGAATTTCAAAGCAGCAAGTGGAGGTAAATCTAGATCTGTTCCTTCCATTTGGCCTGGAGGAGAACCTCCATCAAGCACAGTCAGATGGGCTCGTGCCATCCAATGGCAGAGCCCTAAGCCTGTCCCACAGAGTGCAGCGGCCCAGTGAAAGGCCGGGCAGTCCATTAACAATATTTGAGACCAAAGGCATGCACCAGGGTAGGAAAATATCCCTGAGAGGGCAGAGGTGTTTGTGTTATTGCTCAGGTTACAACTTCCATTCCATTTCTGACACAACCTCCATCCCAGCCTTCAATCTCTAATTCTTCTCACAATACTAAAATTACATTTCTGAAGATCAGGATCCAAAAGCTGTCATATAGGTGCATGTGAAACATATAGATTAATGTGCCATATAATAGTGGACAGAAAAAAGAACTCCCTAATCACCTGGGCTGAATGAACGAAGGAAGACATATTTGCTTGCCATCTGTTAATGTAAATGGTGCAGATAATTTAACAGTATTAGACCTGAATCATCATGCTATTATTCCAGTTTTACATCACTGTGAAACTGGAGGTGAATCATTAATATCAATGAAATTATACTGGTGTCAGCCATGGAGTAATCTGCAGAGGGGATCAGGTTCATTAATTTTAATAATTTATGATACAGTGTAGGCTACACAATTTTACTAAATCTACTTTTATTTAATGTGACCCACTGATCCTTGCATGTATTACAAATCATCCAGTGTATTTGATATGTCTATTATAAGCAGTTTCTGAGGAAGCATGACTTTTTAGCAGAGTGTACTAACTTCTGAATTTATCTGGGAAGACTGCTGACCTGATCCTCGAAATGTTAACCAAAGTGGTAGCTTCTAGGCAATGAAGATATCACCATGAAAAGATTAACTTTTCAAGCTGCAATGGTAGTTTGAAATGTGAATGTAGAGCACCATGTAATGCGTCAAATTCAATAAGTATAAATTAAATGCAATAGGTGGAGCCCCTAAGCAATCACCGATTTAATTCTTCATTTACCAAAACATATGAATCAAATTTTTATGTGATATTTTTATCTTTCATTCTTTACAAAATAAAAGTGAATGAAATTTGCTTTGATTTGTAATGCTTCACTGGTATTAGTGTAATCTTATAAGCAACATTAAATAAATTATATAAAAAGAATAATAATAAATTGAAAGTTGTAGAACTTTTTAACTTTATCTATGGATTAATAATAGGAAAAATTGCAGTAAGATGTTATAGTCATGCCTTTCAAATTGACTTTATTGTAGAAACTACTAAATTTTTTCTTAATTATTGATGATAACTGATTGACGATAATGATGATTTTCTTAGCTGATGGTTTTAAACTACCTGGTAAGATCCTCATGTGATAGATTTTGACATCTCTCCACTGATCCAGTAAAGATACACTAATTTGCACTAGTACAAGGTCTGCCAGACATTTTTATTAATATCTTTGGTTTGATTTCTAAACTCAATTATTCTACAAAGGATTATCTGTTCCTGTAAAAAGGAATGGAAAAACCTGTTTAATTTGAACCGATGATTATTGTTGTAATCAAATTCTGCCTCCATACCAGTTCAAATTCAGAGAAAAAGCCACTGCGAGTCCTTGAAGTTGCACATCAATTTCAGGAAGTTTGGTCCTTTGGAATTTTATTTAGTATATTCCATTTTCCTTTTTTTTTGCAATAATTTATCTGTACAGAAGGAGAAATTGTGAAAAGATCTAAAAAGATGCAGATTTGTTAAAGGGAGGACAGATAACAAAGGTGTACAGTAGAAAGAAAGGAAGACAGAAAATGAAGTGATTTGGCAACAAAATAGCACATGGAGAAAGAACTAGTAACTTAAGAAGAAAGGAAAAGATAAAACACAACTTATGCTCCTTGTTTGTACATACATAAAGTAAAAAAAAAAATTCATAGGGCATTTGTCCCTCTGGAATCACTCTTGTAATTTGTCAAACTTTTATCAGTACCAGCACAATTGAAGTTCAGAGAATCACATGTGAGGAGAAGCCACGGCGTGTCTCAAGGGTAACCCACATAATGGCTGAGAGGAAACCCAAGAAACTTTCCTACTTCTTTCCACTTCTTTTTTGTCCTGTGCTGGGTCTCTGTGTCTGCGTGGACTCTAAGCTTCCTAGTATGTGCCATGAAAGAAAGAGGAGTGCATGGTCTTCTAATGCCTGAAACACACTGCAGAGCTGCAGCAGTGTATGTGGGGAAATTGTTCATCTTCTCCTTCGGCAGTGCTGCTGCGCTTTATGGACTTGGTGCGCTTTCCTGCACCAGGCAGAATTTGCCTCTCAGCAGAAGGGCACTGTGCATGCTATTCAGAATTGGCTTTTATGAGTTCAGACATGTTGAATGCCCGTTCACCAGATTTCTGATTATTTACTTGTGGCTTTGCTGAGTAGCATCGTTTACTTCAGGCCTGTAAGTCTGAAAATCAGACCTGTAAATCAGAGCTCTATGTTATACATAAGTATTTTTGAGGTAGTAATAAATGAACTGCAGAAAGGCCCAAATAAATATCTGAAAATCTGGAAACTTTCCCCAAAGGTGTATGCCTGAACAGAAGCTTGAAATCTCACAAAATATTGGCCTTCCCAATTTTCTGTCTACATGTTTCAAATATAGAACTAGTCAATTCATTTGTGATATTCCTTTGCTGTTACTGCTAATATAGATCAAGAATTTTTTAACTCTCTCCATTCTTATTAGACATGAGAGGTCCCCTTTTACTTTTCCTCTTCTTACAGTTTAAAAAGTATGTTTAAAAAGAAAGTCTGAAAAGCTAAAACAGAACAAAATTTTTGAATTATTGAGGCTGGAGAACAGGAAAATTAAAACCAACTCTTTAGAAAATAACTTTACTTCATGTTTTCTGTTTAAAAACGTTTCAAGCTCTGTTTATCACTTTTGTTATGCCTCTAATGTCCTTCAAATTATTTGCTTGTGAATTTTTTAGTAAGAGATCTCACCTAGGCATCTGTCCTTTTGCTTAAAAAGTCAAAAGGTTAAGGGTATTTTTTGTGCCTGTATGATACACTGTCCAAGTTAAATAAACAGATAAAAAGTAGACAAACCCAAAAAAGGCACACATTGCTGTTCAGGGAGATTTTTATTTTATACAGATTGGTTAATCCATCCATAAATTTAGACAGAATGGAGGTGCTCTCATTCAGTGTATGATGATTTACATAATAAGCATAAGTCTGAAAAGCCATTACAGCTTGAAGTTTATTTCTTAGCACCTCCAGGGATCTTAAATACCTTTTAAAAGACTTTTTTTTTTTTTTTTAATTGAAGAAAATTACACAGCTGATACCAGGAATTTATCCCGTTAGGTCTTGTGTCTGATAAATATTTAGACATTACTGCAGTCCTAGCGTCTTGGGATATCACCTTACCCAGAGCAGTCTCTGATTCACTTTCCGTCTTGTTTGGTACTGTTAACATCAGCACACGAGAGGGTAGAAGCTGAGGAACCAGAGCCCTGTGAACACAATTAATCAGGAGAGTATCTACAGAGTAACTAAAGACTATGATTTTAATCCGTAGGAAACTTGACAGAAAACCTTGCTTCAGCTTCCTTCCAGACCAACAAAGTACAGATCATATACGTATAGCTTAAGTTAAAACTGCATTTGTAATTCAGTGTTAATAGCTTGGGCTACCTAAAACTGTGTATGAGAACCAAATCAATGCCCAGCTGCTCTTTCAAGGCTATGGAAGCGTCGAACAACTTCCCTTCACACCATATTGAAGATGCTCATCACCTCTGCATCCCTGTATCCTGCGCATGGATTTGAAGGCATAATCTTCTGCACCTGAGCTTGAAAATGCAGTTAGTTAGTTGCTCGGCAATAAGTAGGTGGCAAATACAGAAAGTGAACTCAAAAGATAAGAGTCTGGATAGAGTACCTGTAGTGTGCTGGAATTTTACAGCCATCTACCCTCTTCCCACCCTGGGGAAAGCTCCTGTCCTTGCAGCTGAACCATCGGAAGAGATGGATGTGTGTCTATGCTTCTGCCTCTCCAGTGCACAGCTGGGTGCCCTAGTGCACATCCATCCTCATCAGTCGTTGAAGCTAATACAAAATAAGCTCAAACATGCTTAATTATCAGCAGATGGCAGCTAACTTTTTCTGTCTTAAAGCTACTGGTGCAGGTGAACGTTTCCCTGAATCCAAGCATTCTATATTTCTGCAGTGGATCTTTCTGGAACTCTCTTTCTTATATCAGATACAAAGTGTTTAGGTGAGTATCAGGTTAGTATTCATGCGGTTATTACTCCATGGCTTCGATATACTCAGGTACACCCAGCTGCTTCAGTACCCTTTTAATGTAATAGGTTTATCTCCAAGATTTTTCCTTATTATTTGGATGCCACTTCAGTCAGCTTCTCAGAATAACAGGGTAGTTACCGTCACTGTCTTGTTTATGCTGTGGAATCATTACAAATACTGCTTTACACCCTTTCTGTGCTTTGGCTGATGCCTGCAATTATAGGGACAGAATGACATTTAGCAATATATCTTGCACCCTGGCACATTTAATTAGTGTGTCAAACTTGTGCTTGTACTTCTATTTCTATTTCTAAAGCAGAAGCACTTTGTTCATAGTTTGGTGTCAGGATGCATGAAACCTCCTTGGCATAATGTGAATTAGAACCAGCAGCAAAATGAATGAATGATTAGCATTGGGCATGGATCCAGTGTTTGACATTCCACTCATTAGAAAGTCTACTCTAATTAACGTAATTGGAATCTACTGGGTGTGCCATTGATGGATTTGCTTGTCACCACAATTTTGTTTTATGTTCCATCAAACTCATTGGTGAAAACATGATGTATGCTGAGATTACCTTGTAGAGACCCGGTTCTTCAGAGGGATCTGCAAATTACAGCCTCTTGCTCCCACACGGGGACTTAATGAAGTCAATGGAGGCAGGGTGCATGCTAGTGAACCCCCTTGCATGATAATTATTTTCTCATAGTCCATAGGAGTTATACGTAACAGACACAAAACTTTGCATTTATCTGGCACCTGGGGATTTCAAATGATCTCCTAAACACTGAGGAATCAATTGAGCCACTTTTCCTAACGTTAGTAGCACCTTTTCCTAGAAGGGGTCACTGGAAGTACTCGATAAACTTGTTGGGGCTACTCAATACATTGTCAGAATCTGGCTGTAATTAAGTGAGCCTTGTAAAATCACTGTTATAAATAAAATGATATGCATTTTCTGACCGGTGTACAGGGAATCTGATATTTCCATAACCGTACAATAAATGATTAACAAAACCAGAATGAGACCAAGGACTCTGTTGAATGAAAACCGGGCCTGCAAGTTGCCACGGGAATCATTAGAACTACTAACTTACTTGAAGGATTTTATTCTTTTATCTGTAACCCTGTCACAGCCATCTCAGCTGCAGCCAGACATTTCACAAAGAACTTTTGCGTTTCAACTCGAAGGTGTACACCTGTGCCGACTTTCCATCTTCTTTATAGGCATATACATATTTCATTAGATCAGGGCGCTCATAATGGTGGGCAAATAATCTATTCTTGGTCTGGAAAATAGCATTGATATTAAATGTAAATGGGAGGTTTGATTTCCATTACACTTTTCTGGTCTAAGTCATAGAATTCTGTAAACAGAATGAAAAAAGACATACTTTAAGCTTTTAAAGCATGAAATGGTTAAGTGGATACCGGTGGAAGGAAAATTTACATGATGGGGAAGACATATAGACAAAGCTAAGTCCCTTTTATTAATATAAAATCTGTGGTCATACTTGGAATGAAACACATATCCCCAGAGAAGTTTAAAGAATACATGCAGCAAGAAAAATGCCATTGTTACCTCATGAATAATGGGCTTCGGTAGATACCATGACAATAAGTATATTTTAGGAAACAGTATTGTTTATAGTAGTCTGTTGAAAGATTAAAAGGATTTAACATTTCATTTACATTGTCTATTTTTTTTTATAGCTTTCCAAAAACAGGTCTGTAGCTTTTCTACAGAAATTTCATGAGAACAGAAATACTCTTGTCATCGGTTGTTGTGGTTATTAATATGGAACTGTGGAAAATTTCCTCTTACCTAAACTGAGTTCTGTGAAACTAATTTACATTTATTTAAAATCTAGTGAAGACTTACAGATGTTGTGATGAGCAAGAGAAGTTAGAGTGGTATCTGAAGATGTCACTAGAAAATGAGGTAGGAGTTTCTATTTACCTTTGTGATTTATAAGCCACTGTTTAAGACTGTCTGAATTAAAAAAAAAATTGCAACAATCATTACAAAATAAAAATGGCCTCTCTTTTAATCTCAGTCCAAATACATTTAAAAGAAAATAGTGCAAGTATTTATACGGTGCCTGCCTCTAGAATTCCTAAAGGATTTCAGTTTAAATGAATGTAAAAATGTCTTCTCAATAAAAAAACCTTACTAATTTTTTGCTCACACTGAAGTGTGTGCACATCTGAGGCAGTTTGTGGTAGCGAGTCACCACATAGCTAATTCTCCATGTTGGAGAATGCCCAATTTGGTTGGAATTATTAGCTAGTTCTGCTGGAAAGTTAAGGTTTTGGTGGACTACAGTGAGAAACTCAAAACTAAATAGAAGAAAAGAGGACAAAGCATTTTCCGATAGCGTTTACATTTCATTGAATGTAGGTGAATAGGCAAAAATGCTCAAATTGATGAGGAAATGTGACAAGTATAGTTTTAATAACTTAAATTGGGGGTTTGGTGTCTCAGTAAAAAGGTGGCATCTTCTAAATAGCTTTCATGCATCAAATAAAATTCACCCTTTTAAGTTTCAGGAAAACTGAGGGCACTGAACTTAAGCTTTGATATGCATTTTGCATCTTCCAGTGGTGACTCCCAAACCTTTTCCTTTACTGGGCATCTACGACATAATGCATTATTTCAGGCAATTGAGAAACTAGACAGAAAAAGGAAATAACCCATACATTGGCCTGGAAATGCAAATCCAGAAAATTGTAAATATAAAAGCATTTTGTTCTAAAAAGTCATTTTCCAAGTCTATGCTAGAAGACTAAACAGGGAAAAAAAATCACAAAAAAGAAGCACAAGTTGATCTTAAAAAAAAAAAATGCAGCCAATTAAGATAATTACCCAAGAAAAGTACTTTTATTTTGCAAGTATCTATCTGCATGTCTCTCTGGAAGTCTGCATCTTCTGAACTTAAATGTGTTTTGCAATCTGTTTGTATGTTTTTTTTACTTGGAGCATATTTGTAAAGAGCACAAAGTTGCTTTTCCTCTTTAATTTCTTGTCATACACAGCTTGTTTCTGCATAATGTGTGAATTACAAAAGAATCCTAGGTCTGGATCAACTAAAGATCCATTGCAATCGTTTGCTTAATGACCTATTGAGCGGCTCCCACATTTTTCAAAGTTTGTGAAGACTTTCTCCTTAGGAGCATTTTTCTGGTAGGATTAAGCTCATGTTCTCTCTGCCATGAAGAAGGTGATGTCCATTTTTCTAGAGCTACTGAAATAATACAATCACCCACTGTTGGGAGACAGTTCCATCTCTTTCTCGGGAAAGATACTTCAATTTTTCAATATCAAAAGGGATTTGATCTGGAATTTTACTTTGGTCCCCATCAGTACGGGATATTTTGAGCACACTTATGGATCTACCAATGTGCAAGTATTTAGCAGGTAGTGCAACACAGAAAAGCAGCGTGTTGCATTTTTTAAAAAAATTATTCTGTGAACATTTTAAACTTAGAAATTGTCCTGAATCTTGCTAGACGTACATTAGAGGTAGTATGTGAGATTTGTATACTGAGACTGTATATAGTTTAGGTTTTTTTAGCTAATGCCACTGTTAAAGAGAGACTGTTGAAATGGGCTACAATTTCAAGACAGCAGAAACCCAGACAATGGCATTCATCACCCCAGCACCAAGGTTCATAGGGCTTATCTGTGCCTTATCCAAAGGAGATTTAGACCATTTTTAAAGTGTTACATTTTCCACATAGTAGCAAGAACTGGGAATCTCAATGCCTTAAAATGTACAAAAGCAACCAATCATGCTGATTAGGGAGTGAGTAGAAATAGCCTGAGAAGTTTGGAGTACAATAAGGATCTGTGCTCTTTATTGATAGTTCTTCCTAGGTTACTTTTTCCTATTTGTACTAAGAAACACAAAGAAAAATAACAGAACCTCACCTGGCATTTTATATAAGGTATAAATATATATATATACACGTCATATATAAATCTTAGCCTGGCAGTTCATATAATATATATAAAAAAGATTTCTTTTAGTAGGTTAGTCTTATGAAAGACATCATGTTCCCTTAAAGTCCCCTGTGGATATATGTCATTCCTGCATTCCTTCATACACAGTGATTCCAGATTACCTGTAAAGAGTACTTCTTTTAAAATTAACCTTCTATTAACTTGTTAAAATATAATGATTAAACTTTAATTAATAACTTGTAACCATAATTCATTAAGCTCATAGTTCTAATCCAATTGTGGAATTTAATCTTTCTTGCTTGTAAGCAAGACACAGTGGGTAAAATTTATCCTGACATTTTATATATGTATAAATAATAATAAATGGGTGTAACTTGGTCTTTTTTTTACAGCATTTCACAGCCCTTTTCTTTTCTACTCTTATAGTGCCCCCCCCCCAAAAAAAAAAAAGAAACAAAAGACTTATTCACAGATTCATAGAAAACAGATATCAAGGTCACATGGCTAGAATTCAGAAGTTAGCCTTGAGCAGGGATAGGGGTTTAAATAAGTTGGCGTCAATGAAAAATGCGGTTTCACAGCACCAGCACCTCATTCCAATCTCACAAATTCTGGCTTCACGACACTGTAATTCTTGATTTATACTGGACCCATAAGATCGGCTACGTTCTGAATCCGCGTCTATTTTAAGCCTATCTTGTAACCAAACTGCCACACAAATGGGACCATTTCTTTTCCCAAGTATCATAAATTCAATTTCTGCTACCCTAGACAGCCTTTTTTTTATGAACATGACTAGTAACCATTTTTATATTTTTTTCAATCTTTGCTTAATATGTTTCAAGTTAACGTGTTCCAATTTAACTTACTTTTGATAGTAAAATCTGTAATAATACATTTATAATGTGTTACATTTAACACAGTTAATCACAACTTAATAAACTTTTAGCCTTTTACTTAAAATGGGTATTGCACAGTAGCAATCCTTTTTGTGCCATTGTCTGGGAGACTACCTGCGTGGCTAAATGGGGAACGGTGGGCAATCACTGGGTGAGGTGCGTTGTCCTTGCTCTGCAGGAGGGGAAACAGAGACGTCTCAGAGTGACCTTGCACAGGCCTACTGTTGTGTTTTATCCATTTCCACCAGTTTGAGGAGAAGGCAGAGCAAAGTACGCTCATCTGTGATAGGCGTCTTAAAGAGTACATGAGCGACACCACATTGAATTGTGGTTCCTAATGTGTGAAACCACCCTCTGTTTTCTCAACATCTCCAGTCAGCGTGGGCTATGTGGACTGAAAGCTAAAAAAGGGTAGACAGTAAGTGAAATTATACTTGTAGTACTACACCCTAAAATAGTATTAGCAGGTTTTCTTCCAAACTCTTCTATAAGGCAATTTCTGCCAGGTTCAAACAGCTGAATAAATAGCTCCTGGCTTGTTGATAAAGCAGGGGAGAAAAAGCTCTAATTTATCACAGTTTATCACATGCATTTATCCTTACTTTTTTTTTTTTTTTCCGCCAGGATAAGTGTATAAGATTGTGCATGGTGAATTTGTGCCTGTTTGTATGAAAATTGGATGAAAAACTGGGTCAAAGTACTATTCTTAACCACAGATGAAATGCTACCGACTGCTTGAAAATCCATTCTCATGCATATGTCTTTGCCCATCGGATTTTGAGCTTTGGTCCTGTGTAGTTTAATGTAAATTGCTCTCCTTAAAACAGCACTTCTTATTAAAGTTCTCTGTGGCAAATACAGTAGAAGTTGCATTATGTGCAGCATATAAAGAATTCTTGCAGAAAGGTCTGTTTATCTCATCAGAGTGAAATGATATCTGTGTAGACATGATGTATAGTAGACATATAGATGTATATATGCAGTATCATGTTGCATGTTATAATGCACTTTACAAATTGCCCAGAATTTTAAAAATAATTTTCAGAACGACATACTGCCAACAAAAACATGGCACTATAGCTTAAGACTTGGTATTATTTTGTTATTTCAGTTTTTTCTTCTCTCAATAATGAGAAAAACAATATTGATTTTGGATGTAACCATGAAAGAATGATGATTAAGAATTACAGAAATCTTTTGTCCCTGCAAGGTCCTTATAGCTCTCATGAAATTTTGAACGAGTGTACTTTGTTACCTCACAAATCATTAATATAGGCCAGCAGTAAATTGTGGGTTGGCACGCTGCCCAGCATAGCACCAAGATCAAGCCTCTGCTTTCTAGTAAATTAGAACCCAGCTCTTTATATCAGAGGTACACACATTTATGGAGGCATTAGCTGTGAAATAATCTTTCATTTGCCATTTGCTTTTCTACATGGCTAGCTTTAAACTAGGTCATGTAAAGGAAGTTATTTGTGGGATCAGGGAAAATTACACTAAGTAGACCTGTAAGGTGCACTCAACAGCAAGGAGGCTTTGCTGAGATGCATCTGAACCAACGTCTGAAAATGACCTTAACTCTTAATTGGGCAATTATAAGAGGTGTGAATCACTATGTGTAGGCTCACAGGACCGTGCATTTCATGTGCATGATCATAGAACACACAATAGGACCAAATACAGTTGAAAAAGTGGGACTAGCCCTCTTGGTAGCATGGCATATTAATTAAATTAAAGCACTGGAATGAAACAGGGAGAAATCACACCTTTTTAAATTGTTGGAAACACTTTAATCCATTCCTTGTATTCTAGTGATTACCAGCAATTTCTTAATCACAGTTTGTGTAATTACTTGCCATTTACTTGTATTTAAAAAGAATTAGCTCAGATTGTTTCTAGCAAGTAATCAACATTACTTAAAAAAAGTAGTTAGACAGACTTACAGAGTTGTCGATAGATTGTCTTTCGTGATCCTTAGACGTGAAGATATTTCATAGCGGCCTGTTCACTTCAGGTAGCTATGCAGCAAAGAAAGAGCAACAGTTTCCCAAAATTGTTCTTTTCCTTTGAAGTCTGCTGTATTTTAGTGGCCTTTTGCAGCTTTCTACTCAGTATTGTCATTTTAGGGACACATATCTTTTAGGGACATGAAGATGGGACATGAAGAGAATGCAAGTGATAACATGGCTCCCGTGAAAGCCCATTTGTGATTAGTGATAATCTAGGAAAGGCAATCCTGGAAGACTGGACTCCAAGGGAGCTTCACAGGTTTCCAGGCACCTGTATACTCTTCCTCTTAAATTAATTACGTACGTTCTGCAAGCCTGTCCCTTTTGTTGGGCGTAGGCAATTACAGACAACAGTCCTAACCCTCAGAGATCATTTCCTAAGAAACACCTTGGCTTCTTAATGAGAGAGTAACCTCTGATACCTTTGATGCTTCAACCTGTCAGTTGCTTCCACTTCACTCTCACTTTGTAAAAGGAGCATGCTCCTAATGACTGACACTTACCCACAGAACAAATGTTTTAATTAGGAGTGAAAATTTCCTTCCCAATATAACCTGTATTATACAGTAACTCAAGTATCTCTAAATCCCTGAGGCCACAGGGGAAAGCCACAAGGGACAGGTTTCACAGACTCTATGCTTCAGTTCACCCATGCTACACTGACTGTCACTGTCCCCGGCAGGACAAACAGCCATGGGGTGGCAAGCAGAGGGTCAGGGGGTGTGTGCTGTACACTGGCTGACTCAAGCAGACACTTAAAAATGCTTAATTTTTAAGAATTGTCAAAACGGGCTTCCACTTTGGTGCCAGTGTTACTAAATCTTGACATTAACTATAATAAGCCCACAAGTGGTTAAGTGGATACAAGTAAAGTCAATGGAACTACACCTGCTTATACCACCTTTGAGTTTGGCAGAGTATAATTACTCCAAATATTATTGTAAAATCACACTTTCATGTGTATGCCCAAAGATGGATGTATACAGATATAGGCTCTCTGGGTGGCTGATAGAAGGGGCCTTCTTTAAGTGCTACAGGCATTTCATATACAAATATTTTCTATGGTTTCCCTCCTCAGACTGAATAATACTGCTGCAGCCAACATAAACATGTGAACTCACCAATCGGTGGAAAATGGGTACTGAGATGTGAAAAAAAAACCTCTAAAAATTTGACTCCAAGAATGAAATACTGAGATTTTTGCCTTAGATAAGACAAATAAACAGTTCTGAAAACAGCCCGTTGCATATAAAATCTAGGAAGACTGAACTTTTTATGGCATTCTAGAAAGATTTTTTTGCCACCTCGTAACCATTATGAGGCAAAAAAATCAAGCTGGGAGACGGCAGCCACAGGTGGCACAGCAAAGTTTGGAGTTCAGGCTGCTTCTCAGAGGTTTCCTTCCCCCATAACTCTGAAGCCTGGGCTTCTTTCTTGGCAGGCTATTTCTGGGTCTTCGGGACCAGCAAATGTGCTGGGTAGCAGCAGCAGTGTCTGCAGCGGCTGAGAGGCTTGAGGCAATTTTATGCCCTTTTGGCATCCTCCATCTATTCCTCCTCGGCCACGGCTCTGGTTGCATCGAGCTGCAGCATGTAATCCAAGTAGTCTCCGTGTATTCCATCTGCATGAGGGAACAGCAAAGTGTCTGCTTGTTCCAGTTTGTTCTCTCAGCTAGGACTTCAGAATCACTCTTTCTCCACATATAGTGCTAGATCAGAAGGGAAGCAACAGGAATATCTGATAAGTAGAAACGTCAGTAGTTTGATTACAATGTAGATGACCAGGTCCAGCACTCCTGCAGACCACTAACACTTTATTGCTCTGATTTTGTTTGAATTCAAGACTGCTTATGAGAAATGGCCTTTAATTGATCAAAAAAACCGCTGTAGGTGATGAGACAAAGGGGTTATAAATGGAGTGCACTGTATATAAAATGAAGAATAGCAAATTACCCAGGCAGAGCCCACCTCTGCATTTTAGTACATTCACACATGAAAATCTCCAAGTGTGGTAAAACATATTTAAAATGCAGCACACAAGAAAAATGATGCTTGGACAAAGACAACACATTGGTGGCATCATCTCAAGTGTAGATTTACATCTGTTTCAACGAATTGGAGACCTGATGGCACTTAAGCTAATGAAAGCGTAAGTAAGTAAATGAGAGCTCAGAAGAAATGGCTTGTCTAAAGGAAGGATACAGTAAAATGTAAGTTTATTTTATGCATTATATTGCTGAAAGTTAATTCATAACTCTTAGCAAGGAACAAGCAAAATGTGAAGCTAAGAAAGGACTAAATGGGATGCTGCGAACATTCAGAAGATTTTTGGAATGGTTTAGAAAAATGATGAAGTAAAATTTACGTATTTACACAAGGCTGGAATATATGTCCCTGTCTGATCTAATTTTATTGGAGACCATGACTAAAGATATACTTCTAGTCATACTAAACGCATAAGGCTATGACTACTAAAAGGACACACATAATGGAAAAACAAAGAACTAGGAAATGATTTTTGAGGGATTGCTTACCATTATCATGGAGTGACAAATGACAGTCCATAATCATAAATTCTCTTTATTCTGTGCTCTATACTAGTATTCAAGATGTTAAAAAGCAAGAATAACATGACACAAGAATATGGAGAGTGAATAACCTACTCTGAAGGACTGACTGAAATAAATTTTGCAGAAACAAATATAATTATCATTTTTAGACAATGTCAGTTCATTTGAAATAGAGGAGAGGTAATGAGGGATGTTCAAAGTGCTTAGAGGAGAGTTTGGCAGTTCAGAGTGGAATTGTTCAAGCTAATAAAAATATTAAGAACTAAGACTGCAAAAGAGTTTAGCAAAGTAGAACACGTATCTGCTCTAGAGTTTGTCATGAATATTAGTATTCAGCGGTGCTGGGCTATATGAGACGGTGATAAATCAGGCAAGATTTGGAAAAGTCTCTGAAATCTCTATGTGAATCTCTGAGAATATAAAGCAGTGCTGGTTCCACGAGGAGGGACAAACGCTGAGAGGGAGAGTATGCTAGAGTGTGTGAAGAAAAGATACGTGGTGAACACAAGCTCTTAGAAATCTAATTTTACATTTTTTATTGAAAGCAAATGAAATAGTTTTCAGAAAGCTAATCATATAGGAAGGCAGGCATGAGAAAGTTTCCTCTTAATCATTTCTATGTGAGTGAGAAACAGAGAAAATAAAAGCTAAGTCCACAGGAATAACTATTATCTGCAGTTAGCCTTTGTAATGCAGCAGCCTTACCTTGTCTGGCAAAGCTTGCACCAACTCATGATGCTCAGGAACATTTGCTGGCTTTATCTGACTTCCTTTTAATACATAGCAGCTGCTCTAAAAGAAACTGTAATTCTGAATTTGACTATTAATGTCACCAAATATTGGCTCAGGTTGCGCCCCCGAGAGCAACATCCCCAGGCAGTCACATTAGTCCTCTCCCCAGGTCTCTGTCATCAGCTGAAGAATTGCTGGGGTTTCCCTGATGCCAGGCTGAGTTTTACCTGAGCCCTTCGGGCAGCAGGAGAAGCTGAGGGCCCTGCCTGCTCTATGTGCACTGTTTTCTCCACTTGCGCCTAGGCAGCAGGGTAACTCATTAGTGACACTGCCAAATTAAATATATTGAGAAGTGTTAACCTCAAGCTGAAAGTCTCAATACTGATGACATTTAATGTAGATTTTATTGATGGTGTGTTAGATACCAAATAAAATATCTGATTGAGGATTAAGTTTCAAGGAGGTGGAATCAACCATATTACTATAATACTTGAGATGGAGGAGATAATTTGAAGAGGATAGACTTTTCTTCTGAGAATAACTATGGGCACTACAATAAAAAAATCTTAGTTTCATTATCCAGTGTAATCGAACATCAGAATGGTGTCTAATATGCTGTAATAGGAGTGCTTCCGCATTATTTAATGTTATGGCGGAGAAATAAATATATTTTTTCCTCTCACTTTTATTGCCCAGTCAGTAAATTCCTGCTGCCAACCCAGGGGGCAAATATTTGGCATATTCCACTTTCAAATAGAGTGTCATTGCACACTGGTGATACTTTGAAATTTATTTTCAAGATGGAGCAGATTTGAGAAAATCTTGGATACAATTAAGGGACCTGGATATCTTTCTTGGCAATTTATTACCTGTTCCAAATTGAAATATTCCCTCTTACTAAGTCTGTGAATGAAACCTTCCCCATTACAGGATGCCAGTTAGATATTAGTGATAAAAGTGCATAGTAATGAGCATGATGAATAGAAAGGGAATTTATTAGCTGTCTTTTTTTTTTAGTTCTGGAAAGACAAATAGAATTTTGGATCAAATGAACAGTTTCACTAATCAGCAGTATAATTTAATAAATTTTATCTGAAAGCCTATGTCTTATTTAAAAGGTATTTTGTTTCACATCACCTATTCAGACAAACAAAAAACTCTGAATGCTATGACAAGCACACTGTATTTCCCTGAGTAGAGAGCAAAATATGCACATTTATTTCAGTATCGTGGTAGCCCTGAGAAGCTCGACTCATGGAACCCACTGTGCCCGGGATGTAAAGTGACACTTACTTGAGATTAAAGAAGAGAAGAATCATGAAAAACAAAAGTCTTCAGGAGAAAGCAGAATATGTATGTGTTTCTCTGTTTAAGGTTTTTTTAAGAAAGCAAGTTGTCACTAAAAAAGTGAAGACTGATAGGCAATATAGTTGTTGTCTAACCAGGACCAAATAGAGATAGAAAAGAATACAGAGTTAAAAAAATCTCAACCTTGCTTTCTACTACAGAGGGTGTTTGTCTGCACCTGGGGTAGGTACGATTTCTCTTTGGACCAGCCAAATGCAACATGCTGTATTACTGACAAAGTGACAATGTATATTATGAATAGTTTGGTTAAAATAAGAAGTGATCTGAGCCTTTGGCCATCCTTCAAACCAAATTGAACTCAAACCTTTGACATTTCAGTTACATTGTCTCCTGCCTCATCCTACATTTCTCATGGTATAGTGGCAAGCCGAAATGCCCAGAGGTCTGATATTCAAAAAGGGCAGCGATAGGCACCTTGCCACTTCCTGCTGGACTATGGATTTGTCAGGGAAAGAAAGCTAGAGCTGTGGGGAGGGGGCATTTTCCCCTTCAAGGCAAATATTGTTGGTAGGAAGAGGGCAGGCCCTTTCTCCATGATGCATGATAACCTCCGAGGAGAGCAGTGATGATGGATGACTGCCAAACTTCCCTGAAAGAACGTTGCTATGCCCTAAAGAAAGAACAGTATCGCACTCACCCTGAATTCACAGAGGGTTCACTTAGTTTGGATACGATAGACCTAATAAAGATTCCACTAATAAAAATACCAATATATCTTCTATATTCAATTAGATCTAGCTGGAAGAAAATCAGAAAAATGTTACACAATCATTTCTCCCTGGATTTAGAAAATGTAGTCATTAAATTCCTTTTCCCAAATAAACCCAAGACATTTTCAGTCGAATCTAACATAACAGGATCTGAGCTGTAGCTTGCAGTAATGTATCTTTTTAAGCTCATGAGAAGTATTGACTGGAAGGATACCACGTATTCTGTGATTAAAAGTGTATTAATCATTTACTGAAGATTATTGAATGATTCAAGATGAATTGTCTGTTTATATCATTGATGCCAGTTTGATTAATCCAAATCTCCTGCTAGGTTTAAGAGGACAGAATTAGAGATTTAACTACAAGAACCCTCTTGATCCACAGTTAGTATGTCAATAGCTGCTGCATCCTTTAGCTAAATGAGTGGGGAAATGTTGTATGGAAAATTAAAGTACTTCAGTAATTTCTGTGTTCTTTTCCTGCAATAATGGAGTTCATATAAATTGTTAAAGACGTGATATATGGGAAGGCTGTAATGTTTGTGATTGATACACACACACACACACAAACACACACCATCCTTCTGAGTAGAAGGATTCTCCATACTGACAGTGAAACACCAGGGATCTTACTCAGATGCTGTCACAAAATCATTAGGATGCTTATATGTGGAAAGGGAATGCTTTATCTGTATGAGCAAGAGCTTTGCATTTAGACACTAACAGCCAGAAGCTGGTCTTAAAGCTAAGAGAAAGTCAGCACACGCCCACAGAGGGTAGGAAAGAAACTGAAGGTGGATCTATGAGAAGCATCCATACCTACGTGTTGATTTAGTTCAGATTCAAAGACTTTTTTTTTTTTTTCATACTTCCTGAATCAAAATTTTAGAACAGACTGGCAGCTAAAGCATGTGACAAGAAGTCACAAAATCTGAATTCTGCTTCTGTCTGTCATCAATCTTCTTGTGCAACTTAAAGCAAACAGTTTAACAATTACTGTCTCTTTTCAGTAACCTTTAACACAAAGATTGTAAAGCACTAGGTCCATGAAAGTGGGGTAAATTAAATTGCTGGTGCTTGTAAAAGATTTGGACACTTCAACAAGGAGCCCTTATAGAAATACAAAGTATTGGTGGCTATGTAATAAATTAAGGAGAGGGTCACATTCCTAGTGAAGTGGCACAATTGCTGATGATTAAACACTCACTGATTTTTATTTTTTGGGGTTTTTTTTTAGTGGGGTTTAGACTCATTAGAGGAATAAATTACAAGTGTATTAGGAAAAAACAATCTGTACTTACAAACTTCACATTTTACATAAATTGGAATGTTTTTGGTGCAGGAAGTTCAACATTCTTCCAGAAGTACGAAGTCAAAATTAAGTCAAGCACATGATTGACTACTGAAAGTGTTGTCCTGTATGTCACGTTACTATCACTGCTTCTCCGCGTTCTCTTGAGGGTTGCATTTGTACATATTTATTTATTTTTTTGAAATGCAGTTATTAATAATTTTCATTTATTGTCAAAATGAGTATTGATTTACTTCTGAAATTTAGTTTATTTCACATTACTGCTAGCATCAAACAAGATAACAGGATGCTATTGGCATTGCTGAAAGCCAAATGTAGGATTATGCCTGCTTATTATCTTGAGCAGCCATGCAAGCTAAGCTTCGATGAGTCCTACACAGGGAGCAATATTCATATATTACATCTGACGTGCAGTCCAGATACCAGAGAAAAAGAGTCACTTTATCCTGATTTCCCAAAGAACAGTGGTTTATGTGACCACACCGTCTTTCTGCCTATACTTTTCTGCCTTCCACCCAAAAACTTTTGACCCGTTTGGCCATTAACAAGGACGTTCAGTATCAGGTGACCACGAAAAAGTGAGGGAGAGCTTTTGAATGTGCCTTATGACGGCACCAGCTGGGAGAACTTTGTGGGATCCTTGTTGACATAATCTCCTGTGTTGAAGAGATAGAGGATGGCATCTAGGGTTTGTGTTTTGCCACCACATTCCAACAGTCACCATCATCATTGGCAGAAACTGTGCTGCAATGACTAGCCTGAAGGAATTTTCTCTTTCTACTAGCAGTCCCAGAAAGCAAGGAAGCACTTGTGTGTCATGTGTTATATCATATAATATAAGCAAATTAATTTTCTCTGTGGAACTATAACCCAAAAAATCAACTTAGTACAGACTTCAGATCAATATTTTGGGACAAAAGCAGATCGATTCCCTGTGCCAGTTCAATATTTTAAATATTGTAATGTAAGAGATAAATAACAGAGGTGCTTCAAGTTGTTTATTTCTGTGTGTTCTGATTTCCGTGAAAATACATTCTTCTACCATTCAATGCTGATACAAAACCTCTAGTGCAATGTACAATGGAGAGGGTCAACTTAAACAAGTGAAAAAATAGGACAAGTGACAAGTACTCTGTATTTCAACCAGTGTTTTGAGAGGGATGAAGCTCTCTTACACTAAGCCCTGAATTTGAACTGAAGGCAACAACTCCTGTTACTATGCACCGTTCTGGTATTCTTTCTGTTCTGCTAATATTCTTCTGCAGTGTTTTATAGTGACAGGAATGTATCACAGGGGTCAGCACTGTGGTTATATTGAGCTCATTCAAATGACTCCTGGGTATATGTATATTAGAACAGAGCTTTACAAAAGGTTCTTTTGAAATTCTTTTTTAAAGGGTTATAATTTTACTATTTCATTATATTAAACACAGGAAAATGTCACATAGAATTTACTGTTATCAATATGTGCAGTAAATCTTCTCATATTCTCACTTAATCATTTGTATATTTTAGGAAATTAATTTAATCAAATGTTCATTAGCAGTAATAATTAATTATAGCAAAGTTCATCAGACAACATATACGTGTTGCCAAATGATCACCATGATGTTCTTTTGACAGAGTTGTTACAGCACAAATGTTCACACATTTTTATGCAGACATTTCACCAGCACATGACATACTGGCTATAAATCTGCATTTACAGCTCTATAAATTACAGATGTACTGAATTTTATTGAAATATATTTTACTTTAATTAATTGTATAGTTTGGGATTATAAATGCATATTCAAATACTGTATAGATTATGTCCACAGTGAAAAACTGGTTATTTTTGATGCTAGCTATTTCTAAAAATATCCTACAAATTTTCCAGAGGAATCATGTACTTACTGATCTATCAGTAAATCGAAAATCACTCCTTTTCAGGAAACTTGCGTATTTTATCAGGAGTGGCATGACTTGGAATTCTTGCTGCCTGGAAAAGAAGGATAGCTTTGTAGTCCGGGCATATGGCTTGGGGGAAACATATTCAGTCACTTTGCCACAGGTTTCCTGTGACTTTGGGTAACTCATCTTGTCTGTCTATGGTTCATTCCTTTATTTATAAAATAGCAATAAGAGCTTCCTTTCTGAAATACTGTTTGCTCTATCCATTTACATTTTGGGGAGGGGGGGAACATCATTATGCTTTTCTCCAAGGCTTAACAAAACGAGGCCATGTTCTTAGTTGAGGCTTTTAGATACTGCCATGCTATATGGTAATAATATAATTATTATTGCTCTGACAAAACCATTAATTTAATTGCTCGTTCTGATTCTTGAAAGCACTGCTGGCTCCTGAGCATTCCATGTTCCAATCAGGCAGATGAAAACAGAACAGAAAGTTCAAAATAAATCCCTGCTAAAACTGCAAGGAGTTTTTCTGCTTCCCTTTCCCCAGTGCTCAATATCTTTCCATATGTTTCTGGCTGAAAAAGTCTCGCATGTGGAGACAAAGCCTTGGTCTTCTTTGAGCTACTTAAGAATATTTCTTGATGTTATATTAAAATTTGTCAATGATGCTGGAGGATAGTGGCAGTGTGCAATTGATGCAGCTGCCAAAAATGTATACGAGTAATTAGTGGCAGTAATAACCTGGGACACAGTAGAACTATTTTGTTGGACCTTTTTCAAAAGCTAATGAAAGATGAACAACCCTGAGACATCATAAAAGCTCCAGAAAGACAGGTAGGTCCACCCCAGGTTGTCTGTATCAATAATTTCCAAAAGACTGAAAGACATAGGCATGGTCTCTTAACCAAAGTGATTGGCCTTAGTTGGGGTGATCTGCTTTTTGTGAGTCGAATCTCTGTATGGGCTTGGAGCTGGGAAACCCCATGTAGCAAATTTGCCTGCAGTATTTGTTGAAACCCAGCCAAAGAAAGCCAAGTATATTTGGCTTAAACCTGTACTGCTCCTTCACAGTGAAGTGACAGGTTCATCTGTACTTAAATTCTGGCACTGTTAGAACTGGAAACTTAATATATGAGTTTCCCTTAGCTCACCCCCCAGAGGCAAAGATACATCATGGCTCTTCAGCGAACATTTTGTTGTATTAGAAAACCTTGAAATACCCAGACACAACACGGAAAAATCAGACTAGGGAGAGTTCTTTGGCTCTACGTTTTCTTGCTTTTGTCGGTATGAGTCAGAACCGTTAATTGAGTGTAGTTTTCTTTTTGAGATGTTTTACAGTCCTGCAATGTTGTTTTTCATCGTGGAGTCAGTGTACTGGAGTGCCAGCCAAGAATAACAATTAGCTACTTAGCCTGTCCAGTTCTTACCCGAACTGGAGTGTTAGATCAGCCTTTCAAACAATGGTGACAACATCTCTATTAAAGTTGGGGCCTGGTTCAGTAAAAAGGGTCACAGGCATCTGCATTAAGTCATCTTGCTAAGTCTTTCCCTTTTTATTACACTTCTCGTATCATCCCACTGTCAACATGGAGTAAATTTACCTTAAATTTCAGGTGCGTTCTTGGGAAACCTGCCCACTTTCACTCACCACAGAGACAGCATATGAGGAAAAATCTGTTTTGTTTTGTTTTTTTTTTTAAAAGCCCGAATGAAAATTCATGACCAGGGTTTTATGAAAATGTCAAGCATTCCTTTAAAATTAACTCAGGGAAAAAAACCTACATTTTCAGAGCTCTCAAAAGAGTGGATAATGCTCACAAATTGGATATTGTTCTTCTCAGGTTATCGGACAGAAATCTATTCTTTCGCTCTGGCAAAGGAATTTAACATTGATAATTCTTGTTAATTGCTATCATCTTTCATTAGGATTTTTCTGTCAGCATGTGTTGTGCAGCAACTGTATAGACCAACTGTGTTTCTAGTTTGAAACAGAAAAATGCTAATTCTTTTCAATGGATTTCATTTTTTACTTAGAAGTTTG
The DNA here is from genome assembly GCF_963924245.1 of Chroicocephalus ridibundus. NCBI lineage: Eukaryota > Metazoa > Chordata > Aves > Charadriiformes > Laridae > Chroicocephalus > Chroicocephalus ridibundus. Next base: position 15,023,148 of record NC_086291.1, on the reverse strand, counting down.
GGAAGAGAGAGATGGATAAAAAGTAACCATGAAGGAAAAGAAAAGATTAGATCTGCAGTCTCCGAAATGATAACACCAGGGATGTATGTTTGCACAATGCAAAATCCAAGACCTTCCTTTTACGTTATTCTACAGAATCAGATAAAGAAGCATATTCTGCAATAGTTGAGATCCAACTGTCTCAGCTGCAGACCGAGTCTAGTTAATTCAGCTTTAAAAAAAAAAAAAAAATCTACGCAAGGCTAAAAGCAAAATGGTCACTTGGTTTATCAGGTCTTGTCCAGCCTGACAAATAAAAGTTCGTAAATTTTGCAGAGTGAAAACAGAGTTGAACGTAGCTGTATATCACTTTCTTCTGGCTGAAGACAACCTACTCTACTCCCCCTGAGCAGGAAGCCCCATGTTACTGAGTAACTCTTTTGATGTATTTCAGGAGCATCTGGTTGCCAGTTACTGGCTGAAGATAATGATCAGTTACATTTTCACCTGTTCCTCTTCCACATCCCTGAAGTTTCTAGTTTGTCCAATTACTAGGCTTTGCCCTGTCCCCCATAGGCAGAGGATAAAGAAACACTCCTTCCACCGGGGAATTAACACTTAAGTCACCAGTTTTTCAGGCTGCATCTTGGCTGGATGTAGGTTATTAAAAAGGAACATTTCCTTCCTCCTTTGTTCTGATTATAGAAATCTCATGTGTCATCACCAAGCGCCCTAGCGGGAAAATCTTATGGTCTTATGTAAGAGGGCAGGGAAAGCAAAATGCAGAGAAATAAAGAAATAAAAAATACTGTAGACGAAGGGACTAATCAACGAGTAAACATAACTGTGCTTCAAAACTGTAATACAGTATATATGTTCCCAAAATTTCCTTCCATGTGTTTTTTTTTTAAGATTCCTTCATGTGGTTTTGAAGGTAGAGGCAACTTCTTTTAATGGGAGACTGTGATTTGTGAAAGGAAACAATAACAAGTATGGGTGAGAAATAATACAAAGTTCAACATGCTATTATACTCCAGTCTATTTACAGACTGAACTGAGAACTTCTAGCACAGGCTTCTTTCATTTAAATTGAACATATCATGATAAAATTTAATATCCTAACCCATGTTTTCACATGTGATTTAAGGCGCATTGATGTCAGCGGGTACTAAGCGCTATTTGTGCTAGTGGTACACAAAAACTTGTAAGTGCCCGGTACATTTTGGAAACTGCCCCTATGCCTGTTGTTGGTGTCTTCTAGGAATATGGCCCCTCTAGAAACTGTGGGTGATATGTTACTCATGTTTCTGGAAGTATCTGGTATATTTGGCACTTCAGGGCATGCTCTAGTGGCAGAGATTTTAGGTTGGTTTTTTTTGTTTGTTTGGTTGGTTTTTTTGTGCGTGTGTGTGGTTGGACTCGATGATCTCAAAGGTCCTTTCCAACCATGAAGATTCTATGATTCCATCTCATATCTGTGAGCTGGACCTTTTTGAGCATAATTCAGTGCTATTTGTTTCATACACTGACAGAACTTGTAAACAGCTCTCTGCTTCTAACAAATGAGTTAAACTCTTAATGAGTATTGCAGTAATGAATCCATAGAGAAGGACATATCTTATTTATATTGTTACCAAATTGAGAACATCATCAAAAAAGCAGTTAAGTAAGATACGTAAAAACTACAATTATTATCATCAATCACTTCATATGATGGCAAATATATAGAGCATAGAGAAACCCTCATACGCCCTAGAGACAAGCCTTGCAAAGACAGGTGCTGATAATGAAAGGTATGCCAAGATTATTTTTCAGGGAAAACAAGATAGAAATTTCTGCGAGAAAATAAGGTTTATGGGGGGATTAGGAGGTGATAAAAGATGGGTGTGGGGAGGACCTGAATTGGTTCATTGTAGCCTCAAGAAGGGGCATTAGAGAATGTAATAAAGAATGCAGCAACAAACAGGAATGAAGGAAGAGTAAAAAAAAATCCAGAAATGAAACTGAAGAGACAGCTTTATTGTGTGATTTATAATGAAGTTTTGTGGGACTTCAAACAGGAAATGATCTTGACTTCGATGTTAAAAAAAATAAAAAGGAAATTGATAAAAAGATTCAAGGAGTGATTTGATATGATTGAAGCAGAATAGCTGGAGATAATTTTATCAGTGGTGTTTTATACAGACACTCCCAGGAATGGGGAGATGGGAGAACAGAGAAGTCTGATGGGGAAGGTTTTATTACGTTATAACAGTCAAGATGAGAGCACACAGGATGAGAGAACCAAATTTTTAGCAGCTGTCATTCTGACATGAGAATGAGGGTGGCTGATCCTGGACAAGACAAAGCGCCAAAATTATTCCAACTAAATTTATTGCAGTTTCCACAAGAGCTAAGCTTTTCTTTATTCACTGTCTCATCTGAGGAAGAGGGTTCATTAAATGCGTTCACCAATATCTGCACAGGTAATGAAAATGTTGTGTTTCTTAGAAAGGCTTTGTAGGAATATACATAGCATCAGATCATTCCTTCCCTTGAGAAGGGAGGATTTAGTGAATAGTACAGAGGCAAATCTTGTAGAGCAGGCTTAATCTTCCAGGTTTTCTTTCTTTCTGTCTTTGGCTGTTGGGGTTTGGTTTTGTTTTTTCTTTCTTGTTGTTTTGTTTTCTCTTCCTCCCCCATAGGGAGTAGGAAAGAAAAAATAAATATATATGTGTGTGTGTGTATATATATACATGTATATATATAAAAATATATATGTATACTCACTTGAGTCAGGAATGTCACATTTTGAGCCAAGTTCTTTCCGACCTTTGTATTCATTTGAGCTACTTGTGCTCACAAGGAGGCTGCATATAATGGCCATGGATTCAGCAGAGAGAGAACTTCATACCACATTATTTTATGATGCATATTTTCTTTCATAATCACAGTGAAATATAGGAAATAAAAAGGTTGAGGTCTTGTGAGTCATAACCACAATGCAGAGCAGCCTACACATGTGCAGGGCTTGTAGTTTTAAGTTATGACTTCACTTCTAATTTTTAGGTCATATAGATGATTTTCCCCTTTCTTTGTTGAAAATGTGCACTTGTGTAATGCAGAGGCATATCTCATCTCTGGTGCTTGTGAAAAGTGCCAGAATGACAGTTCTACAGGGAAAAAGTAGGTCAGCTCTGTGCAGCAAGAAGAACAACTTGGGAAGCAGCATAAAAGCTTCCCCTGCCCTGCCAGTATGTTCCAGTTAAATATGGACCTCGTCTAACGGCTCCAAGGACAACGTGTAGAGGTGAGAAGGAAATTTGCAGGGCTGCTCCTGGCCTCCCTGCTGGGGCTGTAAGAGTGGTGGCAGCAGGCAGTTGCTGTGGTGGACCTTGTACTGTGGCCACCTGTACCGCAGCCTGCAAATGCTACCAGCTCCCTGCGCTTTTGGCAGAAGCCACAAAGCATCCTTGCTTTTCTGAGATATTAAACATTTGTTTTATTGAAATCTGAAAAGGAAATGAGAGCAGGAAGAAAACTGCAAGGACATGGAAGAAACCAAAACATTTTTGCTGCCTTTTTTTTTTACCCAGTAACTTATTTTTTTGTTAATGCCAAACATGGTGACATTATGTTCACATCAAGCATGTGCTGTAAAATTGCACTTGTCAAGCATTTCGTTTGGCAGAAATGCAGAGGAGGAGATGCTGAGCCAAGAAACGTTTCTCCTTTTCTCCCTTGTAAAATGGAGAGCTCAAGAACAAGTGGGAGTCTGTTCATTCTGTTATATTAACGTGTGAGGGACTGTCAGTTTTTCCCGTACATACCTTCATTTTCAGATGGTAAATTAGCAGTGGACATTTGATAGGGGCTGAAATCAGGTGTTAAGAAAAGACATTGAAGATACGATACAGCTTCTAATAGCACATTGCTTTATGGAGCAAACCAATGTCTTTCAGATATCTTGACCAGTGGCAGACTGCAAGTTTTTGGGAGCAAGGACAGTCTCTTCATTCTATTGGAGCACACAACCCATCCTAATCCATGGCCAGAACCAAAATGACACCACAGCAAGGGAACAGTAAGCTGAGAAGCTGTGTAACAAATCACTTCTCGTGCCATGGAATATCTACATGTATCAGAGATGCCTCCTTTCCTCTACTGCTATTTGCATATACACGAGCAAAATTACATACCTCAGTCTGATTGGGAAGGCTGTTTCGTCCAGTGGTAATTTCTCTATCAAAAAAGGCACAGAACATGAACACGTGTTAACCCATGGCTGGAGAGGACAAGGCGAGCAGTGCTAAAATCGTCTCGCATTCCTACAGTAGAAGACATTGTACCTGCCTCCAGGGGACCTTCTGCAGGACTTGCTGTGGCCTGCCAGACATCTCCAGGCTCTTACAGACACGTGGGAGTTGACACAATCCTAAGGAACATCCTGACTGGACAAATCCTGAAAATGGAAACTCCCTAAGAAGCTCAAATAAATATAATTTTATCAGTGTTGTGCCTGATAACACCAGCAAACTATGACTCTGAGTTAGCTGTGTCCTCTGTGGACAAGTGTAGGGTGAAAATTTCATTGCAATTAGCTAGAACAAGATTTTTTGTGGAGCTGCATTTCACTCACGATGAGTATCTGTGATATAGATTACATTATTATTTTCCTTTAGGGATCAACTGTCCTCTCTACTGGTTTGTCTTACAGGCTTAACAATGCTTAAATTTAGCCCCCTGAGTATTCAATTTAAACACATTCATAGTTTTCCAAATATTTTGCAGGGCAGATTATAGCACCTGAGTAATAAAATCACAATAACAGTTTCTAGCTGGGTGAGAAGAATTTAAAACATATTTATCTTGAAAGAGCGTGAGGAAAGCACACATTACTGTTAAAAAGCAATAATTAAACTGCCTCCGTTCTATCTGGAAGCACAGACTCATTATAAATAAAGATAAACAAGTGCAATATAAAAACTCCAAACATTTATTCTTTTTTAATGGACTTTTAAGTCAGTTTCTCTAGTTGTTGATGAATGTAATAAAATTAAATTAAATTAAAAGAAATGTCAAGAAGAAAACAAATTTAAGATTAACAAAGCCCACCATAAATTTGCAATTACTTGTCCATTAAAGGTCTTGAGGAAAGTTAATTTCAGCAAGGATAGAATTGACACTATTGGAGCTTTAGCAGGAACAATTATTATCATTGCAAATTACTTCAACTATTAAACTGAGAATAATTCAGAAATATCATTAGCAGTCAAATTACTTAAAAAACCTTGTTTTCTTTCTCCTTTGTTTAATTTAAACTTAATGTCTGCTTATTCTCACACAAGCAGAAAATGCTGATAAATAATTCCAGAGCATGCCTAAACATCTCCCTTCACAGCTAGCTTCTAATTTGATCTCAGGAGGCCCTTCTTGGTAGCTGAATAAAATATTTTCATTTATTCTAGGAGAGCCTACATCACCATACGTTTCTAATCTCATGTTGCTGGGTAATGCCGCTAGATGAGGTCCTCAGCAAATCATTAAACTTGTTCAATAACAACGTTACAAAACACAAGAGATTTGCCCTTAGTGAAACAAAGAAGTTTTTCAAACGTGGGGAAAAAAAAAAACTTTAATAAGCTAACTTGAGTTTCTAGGGCAGTTTCAGAGATTATTTAACATTTTAAACTTCCTGGTGTGCACTGTACAAGAACAGGGAGACTTCAATGTAGTGTCAGAGTGGTTTGAAAAAGCCATGCTTTCACATTACAGAAAATACAAGTGATATTGCTTTTCTGATAGGATCAAATGTTTTGTCTTGGTCAGCTCACTGTGCCCATTACATGTTCCCTGCATTTGAACAAAATACGGTCTTTTGAAATTTAAGGATTTAACCTCCTAATCTTATCTTTCTAACAATTAAGTATATTTCCTGATGATATGATAATGTAAATGACTTTGCTATGGAATTCATGAATCATCAAGATACGATTTGAAGAGAGGAAATTAAACACTTGATTCAATTAATCTTTCTTATTAGGCTAGAAATTCATGATTTGCACTCCTAATAAATATGATGTGAGATTGCATATGCATTAATCACATGAGATTAATACCTATTATTATTCTTTATATTAAATAACACTGGATCCACGTGACCCAGACACCAGCTCCCTGATCAGGAAGGGATGGGGAGTACTGTGGAACTGGTACACTCTCCCAGCGGAGAAAAGACTCTCATTGCTTGACAGATCATCCATCTTCTTTGTTGGCTTTATTGTATTTCTTCCATATTGATGGAATGGCTTTCTCTCTGGGAAAAGTTTGTTGGGCCAGGTGCTGAAAATCAAACCTAAGTTCCCTCATGCAACATTGGGGAATAAAAGTGCAGTGGAGCAAAGAAGTACAGCTAGGAGGCTGGGTTAAACGAGGTCTGTTAAACATCTAATCACCTGAGATCATGAAGGATAAACGTGTCTTTTTTATTTTTTATTTATTATTATTATTATTATTATTATTATTATTGTTGTTGTTGTTATTATTATTATTGTTATTATTATTATTATTATTATTTTCACTACATTTGTAAAGATTACTTCATTTAAGGTTTCTGTTATTGGTTGAAGATAGATGACATTCAGTCCCTTTCTTCTATTTCTTCCTTAAGAAGGCAATGCAATATTATTTTACTTAGACACAGAAATATACATTGTGTGGGATCTGTCCATCTATTCATGAATCCACGCACCCACCTGTCCATCCATTCCTCTGGCCACTTATTCATACACCACATAAAAATATAAATTATTTGGTCAATTGTTTTCCATCTCTGAATAACGAAATTGGTAGTACAGAACTATTGCTATCTATGTAGCTATACAGTATGTACATATGCAAATGTACGCATTTAAAACCACACCTAGAGAACTGCAAGGAAGTAGGTAGACATCTAGATAAATGTCATATCTAGACATTTATCAGTCTCCAGATTTAGAAAACAGCTGGCATACACTGATAGTGCAAAGTGAAGCACTGTTATCATAGATGGGTGGGTTACAGCTAATAGCACCTACGTTGTCCGGTTGTCAGGGTAAGGGTATAGAAACCCCCTGGGAAAGTATCCTCCTTCCCTGGTAGCCATGGAAGAACTCGGGTCCTCATTTGCTTACCTTGTTAAAGCTGCGTAGGGCTAACTTTGAGTAAGGTAACAAAGGACATTCTTATCAGTTAAAACCTTGAATATGGCTAATTTTACCTTCATTAGGGCAAAGCATATCTATAAGTGAACTATCTAAAGCTTATGAGCATTCAGAGTTGCCCTTGAAGTAAAAGTCAGTTGAAAAAAGATTTTCTCTATGATTTTTGCCAAGATATTTTAAAAAACTGTTTTGGGTAAAATAATTCCATTCTAGCCCTACCTGGTAGTTTCTTATGAAAAGGAACTGCCAAGACAATCCTGCATTATTCTTTGCTTTTGGTTGAGAGATATATTATTAGTACAAATAATACTTTTGGAATGTCTGTTTTTAAAAATAGGCATTTTTAAAGGTTTATCATTACTGTGAAGCTATTGATTTTTTAAAAAAATCATCATAATATTAACAGTCTTGTTAAAGTGATTTTTGGCAATGGTAAGAGTTTTACTACACTTTGAATCTTGAGAAATGGAAAGAAAATCATATTAATAGAGGGACATAGAGAAACGACAAACAGTTACTTCCAGTTCTTGCAAAAGACTTTTATGCGGTCTGTTGGTGTATTCCATAAGCATGAGCATGTCCAGGAAGAGACTCTTCGGTGAAGAGCAGAATATCCTCGGTAGTGGTGGACTCTTCTATTTTACGTAACTCCATTTTCCTTGATGATTCAACCTCAACTTATTTCTGACTTCTTAGCAATATCTCTGTGTAGGGAAAAATCGACATTTTAATACACCCATTTAATATCATTTTCACCATGACTAATTTTTGTTTTCATTTTTTCTCCTTTTCCAAAGGATAGCAGAATTGCCACATAAAATGGAACACAAGTTATCTTTTGATAACATGTTGGGAAGACAGACAGAATCTCCACAGCTTTGTCAGAATAGTTAATTTATCAAAAAAAAACCGAACAAAAAAACACCTGATAAAGCTGTCTGCATAAGATATTGATTCCTGAAATAGAATGTTCCTTTGAAGTATCTGCATGTGTTTGAACTTTTTATGCCTTTACTTCTGCCCGCAGTCTCTGCCAGATGAGTATATTCCTTAGGTGCCTTTTTGCTTTGTCTTATTAGGGATGGAATGTAGCTGATGCCGGTGTTCCCAAGCAGTGACTGTGCGAGGAAGCGTAGCTTTCTGCTTGTTTCTGTAGTTTCTGAGTTGGTAGTAGCATCTCTGTGTGAGTTAACGATGAAGGCTATCGCATATAAAAATGCCAATCACAGACTATGATACCATTGTGGAGCTACTACACAGTCATTATAAAAAGGTAGAATCTCCCTGCTCCTACAAGTAGATTACAATTAAAGTGAAGAATAAGCAATGACCTTTGTATTAGTCCCATTTTTGTCCTTTCTGTGCAATATTTTGTATATTTTTTTTTCCAGGGAACTTTTCAGGACTCATCGTAATTTGTTCATTGAAGGAAAGAATTTTGAATATAATTGAGAGAAGGGATAGGAAATGATGGACTAACAGTACCCATGATATCGCTATATTTAGAATCTCTTGCTAATGATTGTATTTCTTGCATTTTGTTTGATATGGTATGTCAGAAGGTCTGCGTGAACTTTATTTCAGGGAATGTTTATTGAGAGACTAACATGCCTCTGTCTTTGCAAACTAATTAGCTTTGTTCTTTCTGGTTTGTTTTTTATGTAAAGTGTAATAATCTGAAACTGTTTTACAGCAGTTCTGTCCTTCACAGAGCTATTACTTTGCACTACTTAAAGTAAAACTGGCTAGTTAAGCTTTAGTTCATTCGCACACGTCTTTTTCACTTTCTATTTTAATTTAAAGTGAATTCTGCGAGGTAAAAATGATGAGGGCATCATAGATGGAGATTCCCTGTAGTCTAAACTGGCAGTTTTGCTGAGCTCTAGGTACAAGTCACCTTGGAGCAATTTGGAGGGGGGTTTTGTTTTTATGCTGCCTGTAACAATGCCTGCCAAAGAGTAATTCGAGACAAGAGGGTGGGCACTTGGCAACTTTTATCTTGGAGGTGACAATGCAGAAGCTGCTAATTAGTGAATGTTGTTTGTATCAATTTGATGTAGAATTCCAGTCTTGCATGTGAAAAGTGCACAAATTTTCTTTGTGCCAAATTGGCCTCCATGTGAGGATCGGGTGGATCCAATTAATGTCAAACAGCCCTGTGTACTGTGTTTGTATAAACTAGAGTGTGATATGCTTACATGTGGCACCCTTTCCAGATGATGTGCTCAATTATGAGTAGGGATGAGATAATGAACACAGAGCATATTTCTTTCATCTGAACTAGACAGAAGACTGAATTTGTTCTGAATTAGATCACAAACTACTACAGCCACCTTTTTACTTTCTTTTTTATGTGCCACAAGGTCTCAGCCAGCGGATTTCTTAATACACCTCACTTAAAAATGAGATGCATGTGCCTCATTTATGGAGATCAGGATTATTATTGAAAGTGTGACAGATAACTTGTTACTCAAAACCTCTGACAAGCACCCACTTTCTTGATGTTTGCCAGAAAGAAGGTATAGCGCCAACTGTTCTATTGCTTATTTGTCACAATCCTAACAGAAGAAAAGGGATTTTTGTCTTGTTTTGCTTTGCATTAGAGAAAAAGAGCTGGGCAAGAAGAATGTGATGCTGAGATCATCATTCAGTGTGAACCAAGACGAATAGTACCAGTGGGATATATGGGCTCAAATCGTAAAGAAAAGATGACAGAACAAGCACAGGGAATTTGAGACGGAAGCTGGACAGCAATATAGATTAATGTGAACAAATCCAATCACCCACAGAGGCCGAGGTGAAGCTTTGGATGGTTATTAATTGTTTAAAGAATGCCATGTATGCTGAGAGATTTACAATGACAAAGAGAAAGTGGCATGTTGGGTCAAGAGGACCCTTTGATTAAGAATTAGGCTGTGGGCTCCATGGTTAAGAAGTACAGAGAAACAAGTGGGAAATTCCTGCTGCATGGGATCATACCATACCTGGCTCTAGATCCTGGGTTTGAGCAAACACCATGGTGTCCTCCCTCTTTGCCTGATATTGTGTTCTGTATGGTTGGATTGGGGTACTTTCCTGTGAAATCTCCCTTTTAATATTGGTTGCCTTTTACATCGGCTCACAACTAATGAACTAATGTTTTTAACTCCAGCATCTTTCACGTGATGTTTATTACGAGTAGTATTTTATGGGACCCTTGTGCCATATGCATTGTGTTCAGCCTCTCAGTGAACCATTACTCATATTTCATGGAAAAAACCTTATCTTTGGTTACAGTTAGACCTGTGTCAGGCTTCATGCCTGCATTTGTAGGACCAGCTACAGAATAAGGACTAAATGAAATTGGCATTCCTAACAGCTGCCTCATTCCTTGTTCAGAAAGCAATACTCTGCTAATGCATCATGGAATTGCAATACATTACAGCTGGGCTTCCAAGTAATGCAGGACTTGTCAGCTCAAACAGAGTCCCTCAGGAGACATCGGAGAATGCGGTAGTATGAAGATTTGGAGGAGGATACTGGAAGACAGTGAAAGTTGGAAGTCCATTGAATTTCAAAGCTGAGCTGTTACAGTAAAGTAGAAGATATTCGGTACCTGGTCTGTGGCTTGGGGTCAGTGCTTCATTGCAAAAATGAAGTGTATTTAGGTGAGAAATGCCTGATGAGTGTGTGTCAGAATCAGAAAAATTTCACTTCGTCAGTATGTCGCACATGTGGGCCAGTAAGACCTAACCAGAAAGCAAAGCTACTTCTGAACTGTGGCTGCTTTCTCAAAGTTATAGTAAGCTGCGCAACAGTGACTTGTTAATGTAGGTTGGGGCAGGCTGGTATTGGCTCACGTGCCTTCGCACCGTACTTCGTTGTGCAGAGGTGTGTGCACATGCCCTACACCTGCAGAGGAAAGTGACGGGGTTAATGCAAGCAAAATTTCTCTTGCAGATGAATATATTTCAAATAAACCGATAATTAAATGAAATATATATTTACAATCTAACATGACTTGTGTTTTGTTTTTAGAATTTATAAATATATTCTAAGTTACTCAAAGCTCTATTCAAATTCATAAGGAAAAAAAATATAATTAGCCAGATACACCAAGTCTGTTTCTGTTGATCATGATTTATCTATCTTTCAGTAAGCCCTTTGGTAGAGCTGGGGATAATCCATTACCTCTACACTTTTCTGAACATTTGAAGTCCTGAAGTAACTGAATTTTGAAAAATGAACAAGGGGAAATGTGTGACTTACATCCTGTATGAACCCAAAAACCATTACACATGCCAGCATATAAAATGAAGGTACTTACCTCCAGTGCTATGTTCACTTTCGGTTATCCTATCTTAAAAATGGATATTGCAAGAAAAGTACCAGTGAAGGACAGCTAAAAGAAGAGATTTCTTATAAGAAGAGATTAGAACAATTATACCTATTTAGTTGAGAAAGGAGATAGATGAGAGAAGACATCATGGAGAGATATAAAATAATGAAGTATAATAAAATTGTGCTAATATTACAAATTGACTTCTTGGCCTTTTTCTTCAATTTTGCTTTTAAAAAGCAACTTTTTAAATGCTATTAGTGCAAAATGATAGCCATTTTCTCTCTCCAGAAGGATCTAGATGTTAGCAGTAGGTGGATTCATCCATATATGTGTACATAGCAGGTCATACATGCAAAATTTCTAATGCAGTTTGAGAGTTTACCGTTTTGTTTATATTAATAAAATAAAGGTCTGTCTGTAGTTGCAAGAAGTTGGTGCCTCAGCTGGGGAGCTACAATACAAACCCCACAGTAGATGCGAAAATTCTGCTGAACTCAGAGCTTACAAAATATTCTGTAATACTTCCATGTTCACTGCAAGTCTGCAAGTATTTACACTTCCTACACACTGTTTTTGGGTAGAGGTATAGGTTAAAATCCTATCTGGGTCAAAACTTAACAAATCTGAGGAGGTTTGTAGCTTATCAGTTTAACATGCAGTGCAGTAACACTTCAGAATTGACTAAGACAATATACCTAAGGTCTCTGTGGGAATAACAGCAACAGAAACACGAGTGTGTTTTTCATACAATGCCAATGTTTAACAGTGAACCTTATGGCTGAAACGGGCTTCAAAAGAAGGTAAGCAAATGTAACTTCCTTTCTGAAAGGGCATCGGGGACAGACGTATACACAGGTGGGATCTGACGGGATCCACAAAGACAAGGACTTGCTGAAAAATGTGTCATAGACGTGAAAGAGACCTGGAGTGTCCTGCCCTGTGCCTCACAAAAAGCTCTGCTTCATCTAACTGACCAACGGATGCTGTATTTCTGTTTTATACAGTCATTACAGCTGTTTGTGTATTTTGATAATTACTTCAGTCTTTATTTCACAGCTGATTTAGCCTATTCTGATGAGAGTCTAGAGTTAAACAGCAATACTGGGTCTTTTGGACCCACACTAGAGCAGCTGTTCTGCCAAAGCCCCAAGGAAACCTGATCGATTAGAGCTACTCAGAAAATCGTGAAAAGGCTGGCAGTGAGAGCGAAATGCTTTTCTGACAAATCTATGACACCAGGAGAAAGTTCTTTTACCAATAAATGCAAATGTTTCTCTGAATGGAGATAGCTAGATTATAAATGAATATGAGAGATGGCATGCACAAGAAGCAATTGAGTTGTGAGTGCTTGCTCACTTGGTCCCATGGTTTTTGTTTGTTTTCTGTGCTTGAGGCTTTGGGAAGAAGCTGTGGAGACAAAAAGTCTCTCGGCACTTGTGCAGACTTGAGAACTCTGAAGAGCTTAGCAGCCTTGCATGTGGGGCCAAAATAAGTGTTTAAAAAAATATTCATTGTGTCCCTTTTAGAACAAAATGCAGCATGCAGATGAACAACAGTGCCAGCAAGAATGGAAAAAGTCCCTCAAAGCTATACCGGTTTTTGTGTGAGAAACCATCTGCATATTCCTTTCTTAGAGATGGTCAGAACATTTTCAGGAAGAATACGTGTTCTGCATTAAGATCTTTGAATGTTCATTCTAGTAATCCTTGTGTTTTTTCTTTACAAATGGAAAACCACCAAATGTGTCCAACAACTGTTTCTTGGGAAAATTTCTGTAATTTTGGGAAAACCTTTTCTTTTCTAGCTTTGTTAGAAATAGTCTGGCTAGAATGGCCTCTTGCAGCGAATGAGCTCAAAAGAAATACCTGTAGCTGAATTCAGTACCTTAATTTACCTCGAATGAGTTAGAGCAAAATATTACATGTGGTAACCTTACATCATAGATCTCTGTTTGGAAAGCATCCAGACATGTTGCTAGTATTATCTTAAGTATGTTCTTGATAAGTGCTAATATTGATATCTATGCCTCTCAAAAGAGAGATATATAGACGTGAACAGGTTTTTCCAGTATGTCTCTCAATTGAAGGAGACTTAACAACCCTTTTTTATCTGACCTTTTAAAGTAGCATAGTGGGCAATAACCATTAACTGATCAAATATGAGAAATGTCAGGTGTGGAATAAGCACTGACAAGGAAATATTTCATCTCTTTAAGCTCGTGAACAATCATGGAAAAACCTTGGCTCCTATTAAGGCTACTTTTTTTTCCCCCGTAAATATTCCATAATAAGTACGATGGGTTGCTTCATGCAGCATCACTCTACAAAGCTAAATTCAAAGCTAAAAAGAGACCAAACAGGCTAAAGTATGGTATAATTCTGAGAAATTCATCATTCTTGCTTACCCAGATATTCTCATTTTCATCACACAGTGCCAGCTCTCATTTAGTAATGCACGTAATAATTCTAACAACCCACTTATCTACTTTTCCTTAACATGCACTGCATAATCACTCTCAGATCATCATGTGTCACTGTAGGTTCGTTTCCCTTCTGTTAATCCAAATAACTCAAGTTAATAGTGAATTTAAAAAAAATAGAGTGCTTTGTTCTTAAAGCCCCATACATGCTACAAATCTTTGATTAGACAGACACGGTATTTATTTCGTAAGAATTTGCTAGCAAAGAGAAACGTGATGTGGAGTCGAGATCAGAAGTCACTCTGTAGGCTGGGGATGGGGGGCTGATTCCTCTTTGCCGGGGTCACTTTATAGTGTTTTACACTGGCAAAGTCCGCTGGTGCCAGTGCACTTGCTCTTTATGACAGACTCCGAAAAGTTCTGATGATGAGAAGCGTCAGACTGCTCCTCCCCCAGGGCAGTCCTGGGCAGAGCACGCTCTGCACCAAAACCAGTGCCCGTTCCCCACAGCTTCACAGTGTTCTGTGAGTTCTGTGAGTTCTACTGCTCCTCGACACAGCCATTGCACCAGTTATGCTATATAAATAGAAACCGTCTCTATACTAGTCTGGAACTCGTGTCCGTGTGTAGCTCTTAACGTCTGACTGTATTCTGTCTTTAATGTCTGTTTATAATATTTTAAAAAGTTTATATTGGTTAGGAAAAGCTAATTAAAAATTAGGCCTTCTTCATAGACTCTGACTCCAGCTGTTCTTTTTAAAGCAGCTGGTAAACTTCCATAAATAGTCCACCAGAGATTAACCCTGACAAACACAGACTCTAGAGGCAGGAGGCATCATTCCAGCGTACAAAGTTCAGTATTAACAATTAACCTGAGAGGGATTATGTCAGGATCTGTGAGTGGGGTACTGAGACATGAGAGACACAGACCTGAGCCCCTGTGGGGTTTTGCTGCCTCTGCGTTTTTGGAGCAGCCTTTGGGCTGCTGTAGATTCTGCAGTGGTTGTTTCAACATTCAGCATCAGGAGTGCAAAACCAGGCTGTAGAGTTCTTGGATTTTCTTGCTTTGGGTATTTAAAAGGTTGAGGAATGTGACACAAAATGAATCTACAGGCAAGAAAACTTTGTAACTGCTCTGCAAAAATTAAAACTGAGCTCAGAGAAAGGATCTCAAAAGAATAAACTTCCAGACTTCCCTGTCATATTTGGTGAAGGTTGCCATTCTACTTTCAGGCACATTTTTTGTTATCTACAAATGTGAACTTGGCATAGTTGTGGATCAGGTTCACCGTGCGCTTAAAACACAATAGTGTAAATTCAAATTGATTCTGCATTCTGTACAGAGGAGAGGGGCCTCGCCAGAAGCAATATAAACTAAAGGTCTTTGGGGTACCAGTTTAGGTTCAGGTTTGGCACCAGAAAGACCAGAGAAGCGGGCAGTAAAAATGAACAGTAACTTGAGGATATTTTAATAACAGCTGCTCTGTTTTCTTTCTTAGTGCACTTTTATTTTATTTGCACTTTTGTAGTTTCATCTTGATGACATGGCTATTATTTTACAGCAGTTTCAAGCAGTTAATTAATGAACTGCACACATGTGACATGACACCACCTTGCCCAATTATCTCTGGCATCTATTTTTATGGTACAAAGCACTGCTGCTTTGTGAATTATTTTAGATTATAAATTGGCTCTGGAAGCTGTTATTTTAATAGCCAAAAGAATACAAGAGCAGTGCTTGATGGCTGACAGGCAGCAACGACAAATTGCCATGCATGATCTCATGAAATCCACCAAAGGACTTGGAGACCTTTGATAATGCTTCTCTGTTTTTCAGATGTAAGCCTCTCTCTTGTTAAATCCACAACACCTTATGATGTCCTTAAAAACAAATGGCCATATTGCTGACAACCTGTAAATGATTGAGCCGTGCAGAATTAGGGAGAGAATGCATAACACAATTTTAGAGTGATTTTTCACAGGATCTTTTTGCTGGTAATAGCAGACCAAAAATATTGTTGTGTACGTACCGGAATTTAAATACAAACATTTTAACGTCAAGTTGTTTCTGGCACTGTATTTTCAACCTTGTAAAGGCAAATGCACAATACGTAGAGGGAACCTGGGCAGAGATCATGTTCTGATGTCACCCGTCCCCATTCCTCAAGGGAGAACTGAAGGGACAAGGGTAGGTAAAATCCCTCTGTCTTCCCTTCTTGATTGCTTCAGAAGTGAGCTATGACTGGCAGATGTGCTGTACCTTCACTAGAATTGAGATATCTCAGTAGTTTTCTGTATGAATCATTTTGTCTTGGTCATCATTGATGACTATACTGCCCTGTCAGGCTCATATATAAATCCAAAGCATGATCCTTTTGTGGGACCTGAATTCGTTTTGAAATTGACCTTACATCTTACGGAAACATTTTCTCCAGATTTCTTCCTTCAGTGTTGCACAATTTACATCCAAGAAACTTCCTCCAAAATAAAGCTGTAGCAGAAACTTAGGTCTGTTTTGGTAAGAGCCCTCTTGAAAACATTTCCAAGGGTTTCACACATCTGGCCAAAGGAAAAGAATGTCAACCCGTTCCATACTTGTTTGATTGGAATGTACCCTCACTTTCAAATTGGATATGCTGTCAATGAAACACATCACCTAAATCTTATTATTTTTATGCGCTACATTACAAATACATTAGTCACTTACTGTGAATATTCATAGAAATGTTCCTTCATCTAAACTTGATGAAAATATTTCCCAACAATTAAATACATTTTAATTTTGATATAGAAGTGCAAATTCTGTTCCCGCAACTTTACTCTACAAGTTGACACGTATGCTTTAAAAATTAATTTCAAATATGTGCACAAATTGCCAATTATGTGTACGAATGGAAATACATTATAGCTGAAGAATGAATTCCTCTCTTTGCACAAAATGCAGAGGAAATGTTCTCTGTCTCTCACAAATGTCTCTTTCATGCACAAATATACACATTTATTAGAATACATTCACATACAAAAGATTCTGAGATAGAAAGAAATGAAAATAATGTTTTCAGTTTAGAATGTGATCCTTTAATAGGAATTTCTCATTGTAATATGATTCTATACTTGAATATGTTGATGTAGAATAAAAAGCAATATTATAGACGCAAACATCGATTCACTAAAACTAGCAATAGATAGAGAAAAGCTTCTATATTTTGGGAGTGGTTTGTGACTCATTTTGGATGAGAAGCCAGAAGTTCAGATGCATTCCCTAGTCTTTTAAAATTTTTTCCATATCACAGGAGCTTCTTTAATTCATATCCATTAGCTTTTCCAGACCTTTTTCCCAGGTCCATGTCAGTCCCTCACTGCCTTTTTCCATTTCACAAGACTTTCATGATCTACTCTTACCGTTTTCTTTCTATTTCAGGCTTTTTTTTACAGCTCCCTTTACTGTAGTATCTGAGCAGTTCATATTCTCCACTGTACTCATCCTTACAATACTCAAGTGTAACTTCATGAGAAGCAAGGGAAGTACTATTATCCCCATTTTATAGCTCAATAATTGAAAAAAAGAAAGTCTCAGATCCATAACTGCAATGGTATTTAGGTACCTAATTCCCTTTGAAATCAGTGAGAGTTAGATACCTAAACAGAACTGTGACTGTGATGGAGGGAGAGCTGGAACCAGACCTTCAGCTAATGACCTGCTTTCTTGTGTCATTAATTCTTTAAACCAGATACTTTCTGCCATCATTTTATATTTGCCCATCACTCATAAACAAATTATGTGAGGGTGTTTCTCACCCACCTGTCATATATATATATGTGAATATCTTCTGAACTATAGCTATTTCTTTTCAATATTTTGGTGTGCCTTGGACTGCAACAGCATTTGGGATGCATGAAGTGATAAACTAAATTAAAACAATGGGGAAAGTAGTCATGGAAACTCCAGAGTCCCACCAAAGAGAGACTGCTACTTTTAATTATTCTTTGCAGGGAGGAAATCTTAAAAGTCTGGAAGCAAAGGAGCAATGGCTCCTGAAACTGGGGAAAAAATGACACTGCAGTGTAAATCAGGTAGATATTTGCGAAACTGAATGGAAGAGAAATCACTATGAAGAACACTACGGTATAATTCACTGTACTCCGTATAGTTCCTCTCTCTATCAATCACTTGATTGCGGTAAGTCGTTAAGTTAACACTTTGTGAAGTTTACTGCATGCCAAATGAGAGGAAGACAAACTCTAGAGGTGTGCATACTGACCAGAGCAAAAGGAAAGTGAAACTTTTGGATAAGCGCATCTTCAAATTATTCTGTATTCCTAAACAATGGGTTACACAGACAGTATTTCAGTACAAGGCTAATTACGGTATTCCTCAGAGAATCCTTTGAGAAGAAATAAACACATGCATGACTGGAAGCATTTAGGAAGAAAAAAATCAGACTATTTTCATAGTTTGTAATGCAACTGTTTTGAAATAGCAGAAATAATACACAGTACAGATGCAACACATCTGCTCAGACATCTCTGCTTTTCAGCATGTTAAAGTGATTCAGATGCTCTAAATTATGACCTACTGTTGTGCTCGGAGTCATTCGAACAAGCTCCCTAGTATCTAAGAGTAGGGAGTCTGTTTCAGCCTTAGAGATTTGGTTTTAGCTCCATATTATACTTAGCCTCACCACAGAGGATTTTTTATGTTTTTTAAATTTTATTTCTCTCCTTTGAAGAGACTTAAAATACTTTGCTGTTATTTTCTTTACAATAATATATAGCATCACTGTATGCTGATGCCAGAGATGCTGAATGGACAACTTAAGAATGGAAAGCAGCAAGGTGAGAAATGTCTAATACAAAAATAACTGGCTAGGGCAGTGCTGTCTTTTTTCTCTCCCACACAATTTCAGTATCAAAGAATAATGTAAAGAGCCTAGTTTAGATAAGGACTCAGATATATTCAAGTCATGTTTATCCAACTAAGCATCAAATGCAGCAATGATGAAAATTAATCTTCCTATATTTGCTTAAACTTGCAACCATTCAGGCCAAGTAAGCTAACTTCAGAGTTAAAGAAAATGTTCCAGGTAGGCATGCATTGAATAGGTAGAATCATGAGAGACTCTGAGTAAAGATTTGGGGCAATTTTATTGTAGATGGATGAGCCCATTGTTAGCTGCAAGTTGAAAATGAGGAATTACTGATGGAGGGCTAGAAAAAGTGAAGGGACCAAGTAATGCAGAAAAAGTTGCCAGCTAGTGCACATACTGTCAAAAAAGTCTTACTTTGAACAAAGAAGGAGAAAGTAAGCACAGAGGAGAAAAAAACCCCAGCACTCTTTAAGTCTTTGGAAAATGTTAGAAGTCATTGATTCAAGATTATTCAAGTTCATACACAGAAGAGCTTAGATAAGATCAACTGGATAAAAACTGTGATATTTGTCATTTCTAATTCCAGTAATTAAGTGCTGTTCTAATTCTACTTGAGAAGGCCTCAGTGGGATTATAATAATGGCATAATGATGGAAACAAAGACAAAGAAAGGATCAGAACTACTACAAAAAGGAAGGATATTAAAAAATTCATGACACACAGGCAATGATTGTCCTTAAAAGGTTAACCTCTGCTGACAGTTGCCGTAACAAAGGTGTGCAAGATATCTTGTTCCCTATGTATTTTCAAACAAAAAAAAAAAAAAAAGAGGAAAAGACAGAAATAATTGTGATATATCACAGTGATATTTCCTGCAGTTGCAACTGAGGACATTCTTCATAATGATCATAATTTTTTTAGATAGTTGATTTTTAAGACAAAATGTATTTTTTGGTCAAAATATAGTAGTTTACTGAGAAAAAAACTACCAGCTTTAAAAAGTAGTGGAAGAGAGAGAGAGAAAGAAAGAGAGGGAAAAAGGTAAAAGTGAACTACCTCACAATTAAATTATTAGGTCAAGGATGAGAGTTGTAGGATCTAAGATTCACAAAGCAAGGAGTTAGACCTTGGTGACCCACTCCGCGGGTGACCCTGCCTGCTGTTTTACATCCTTTGTCAGTGGCCCTGAAATGCCTACAATGTATGCAAGACTGACTGACTAACTCCAATGGGAAAGTGCAAAAACTCCCAAATTACTGATATCCTTGAGATTTAGTTACTCATTAAAATGCGTGAATGTCACTCAGTGGAAGAGTGACATTCATGTCCTTATTGCAAGAAGGGTCCTTTAACTCTTCCATATTGCTTCACCTCAACTGGTCTAGGTTCATCTCAGGGAGAAATGGGGAATTTTAGAAATCTCAGAGACTTTGGCAAGCAGGAAAATCTTTTTCCTTCCAAGCCTGGTGTAGAAAGGAATCAGACTTTTGTTTGCCTCCAAGGACCTCTGGAATGGAACTCCCCTCCCTTCAGACCTTGAAAGTCACATTGCTTCCCACCATCACATTGCTGGGAAACTTTATTATATGTAAATTTCCATCATTCTTATTCCACTTTTCTTTCTTTCACTCCATCCAAGTTATTTTGCCATCTCTACATTGAACCATTATTCAATGTCCCATAGAGGGTATAATGCACAGTCCTTATTAAGATACACATGTTCATGGAATAACCCAAAGCTCATTAAAAAGATAAACTTATATTAGAGAATTCGGTGCTATTCTCAGAGCATGCACAAAATATGGAGCAAATATTGTACTTATAATTGCATTTTAATTGAGCTGTATCCAGTATAAAAAGATAGTTGCATATGGACTGTCAACTTGAATAATATTTTAAGGTACATCTTTTAATTTTACTGCTTTTATTGTTACTATTACAGTTTGAGAAAATTTCCCCACAGCTGTTTTTATTTTGTGAAAATCATTCATCCCATGAGCATGACTGTAGCTGTGTGCAGTATACATAAATTCTTATGATCATTAAACACGTGTAGTTAAGGACTGTTGTGTATCCATACATGTTTCATTTTTTGCTTTGTGTTTAGTTTTTCAGTGACTCTCCTTATTATTTCTACATCTCAGCTGTAGCACAAAAGGGAGATCTACAATTACAAATAGCTTAATGCCATCCTGTTTGCCGCCCCTGTTATTGTTAAAAGCTTTTTTGAATTATTTTTATGGACTTATTTTGGCTCAAACCCTAGATGCGTTGCTTCTTCCTCATCACTTTCCCCAGGCATCTGGTCCCTAGTGACAATAGTCCTGTCCCACTACTACAGCTGGCGCATCACTCTCCCACACAAACTCTCTGGCAGGTTTCTGATTCTTCAGTGCAAGTTGCCTTTGCTTCTTGCACACAGTCTCTGCTACTGTCACCTTTTCCTTCCTTTCGCAGAATCCCTAATATTTCTCTCTTTCCTCCTGCTGCTCCACTGACTAACTTCTCCCAGCTCTCCCGGCTTTTGTTCCAGTTCCTCTGCTCACATAAACACCCTGGGCTTCCTTCCTGCACTGCTGCTTTCCCCTGAACAATCCCGGTTATTCATCACTTCTTCCCAGGCTCTCACTTACTTGTCTCCCCTTCCTAGAATTCCTAACTGTTATTTGACGATCCTCAGGCTGAAAATGATTTTGACATACAAAGGATCACATTTTCTAAGCAACAGCCAAGTCAGAGGAGCTAAAGTTTACTGGGTTTCACATGAAACCCAGGTGAAACAGCGAATTTTTCCTGATTTCAGTGCAGAACTACAAAGCAGTCCTAAAATTTCCGCAAAGTGAGAGTAATGAAAAGAAGCAACCCTTTCTGGGAATGCAGCCTGGATTGATACTGTACGTAGGTAATTTTGTGTTCTTTCAGATTTTGCAGAAAATATTTTACAGCGCTCTCCTTGATTATTTCCTTTTCCCGAACACAGTCATTCCAGCCTGAAGAACCCGCCTCCATTTGGCTTAGGCTTCACTAATTTAGCAATTAACATTTAACAGCCAGATTGTTTTCCCGAGCCCAAGGGCACCAGTGCAAGAAAATATCTTCTGATCTATAACCTCATTGCAATCTCAGAGCTCCTAAAACCTAACTTTTTTATTCTAATCATTTTTGCTGATGCAGGAGCCAGTCATAACTACACTGCAAGTAGCAAAATGCTACACAATACTCTCTAGTCAGACAGCATTTATTGTGCTGTAATTTGTTCTAAGACAATAGGGGAGATGCAAATTCTAGAGAGGCGTATTAATCTGTAGGTCAAACAATAACAAAATATTGAAAAACTGTCTTAATGATTTTTTACATTGTGGTGGAAAAGCATGTAATTCCATAGAGAGGTGCTGGCGATCTCATAAACCAGGAGAATAAAGCTGAGAGGTTTATTAATGCCACCGAGGCACTGAAATAGAATTTGTTTTATGTCATGTACAACTGTATAGGTGTTTATTATTTATAACACATTCTTCTTTTTTAAAGGTCTCCATTCTAAGCCCTCTTCTGATGCTCCATAACTTGCTTTTCCCCATTGGTTTTAAACAGCAATTGTATTCCAGATGCAGCTTTAAATGGTGCTGTGTTAGCTGCTACCTTTCACTTTTTATTACAAAATTTAGTCTATTATACCAGCAGTATTTTTCATTGAAAAGTAAAAGTTAAAAACTGCTGACTTCTTTGGGGGGTGTGTGGAAAGAGGTTGCTCTGTGTGTGCCATATGGAGCTCAGCACCTCGTAGGATCAGGCCCTAAATGCTAGTAAATCGCAATTCCCCGACAGCGTGTACCGTGCAGGCAGAGGCAAGGCACTGGTCCTGCTCAGCCCTGCTGGTGAGCCTCCTCTCCGGTTGGAAGCAATCACTACTGACACCGTAAGCACCAAACCAGCTGTCACTGCTGTTCTTGGCAGGCAAAGTTGCATGGGGCCGCCTTGTAAAATGCTCAGCCCGGTAGGTGGGTTCCCAGCACTCGTGTGAAGAGAGCCTGGTACTCCTCAGAGCACAGACTTTGCGTGCCCCTTTATTCTAAAAATCCAGCACTACAAAAGAAAGCGGTACAGAAGGGCCGGTGGTGAGGTGGCAGGGGCAGCGCTCACTCACGGGGAAGTGGTGGTACACCCATGAGAAACAATCCGCTCCAGCTTAATGGCTCGTTACTGCCATTAGTCCCTCTCACATAGAGGGCAGCTGCCCAAAGCCTGGGTCATGCAGGAGCATCTCCAGCAGGACCTTCGACACATCCATCTCATCCTGTTAACGGCAGAACTGCTAATGACAGAGTGAGAGCCAACAGCCACCAGGGGCACGGGGCAGCCCCTATCTGCAGAGGTTACCGCTGTCAGCCTGACCCCACACGTCCCACACTCTTGCAGCACACTATTCAGGTCAGTTGTGAGTGACCATTTCCTCTGTCATCGCTGCTAAACTAATTATCTGTTGCACAATAACCTGCCATTATGGGAGACTACATGAAGTGACCCTGCAGGCACAGTACTCCTAAACCCTGCTGCTGCACTGCTCATGCAACAGCTCCCTCACTGTCCACGGTCAAACCGCTGGAGGTCTGACACTTAAACCAGCCTCTGGCAGCTGACCAACGTGCTTTGGAGCCTGATTTCATGGTGTGGACAAGCTCAGCAGGCTGCAGCCTCCCTGCAGGGCCAAGGACCAGCCACGGGAGTCAGCCAGGAGCAGAAACCTGCAGCCACTGGCCTTGCAGGGAGGTTGGTGCTCACAGCCTGGAGGCCTGAAACACCCAGGCAGGGAACAGGGCTTTCTTCTGTAGTGGGGGTTGACTGAGTAATGTTTAGTCTTTTAATATTCTGCT
This sequence comes from Chroicocephalus ridibundus, assembly GCF_963924245.1. Classification (NCBI taxonomy): domain Eukaryota; kingdom Metazoa; phylum Chordata; class Aves; order Charadriiformes; family Laridae; genus Chroicocephalus; species Chroicocephalus ridibundus. The sequence goes on along the minus strand of NC_086291.1, from coordinate 14,999,509 downwards.
TATGCAGAAAACAATGGTGCTAATTACTTGTGATGATGCTTGTGTGTGATGGGAACACCTCTCCACAGGGCTGTCAGGTGGTGGCTTCTGCCAGGGCCAGGTGGTTGCAGATTGGTGGTGGGAGTGGGACAATGAAGGGCTCCATATAGAGCCATCTAGTAATCCCATGAGCTACTCAAACCCCTGGAAGATGAGGAGTTTAACATTAGCCTTTTAAAAATGTACTGTTAAAGGCTTACTCATAAAGCGTTGATATTTTAAATAGTTATTTACAGCAGTAACATGTTTTCTCATAATTGCTTCGGTACCAGTACTAAGCGACGATAGTTTTTAGAAGTACAATTGTTTGCAAAATATTTTCTCTACCAATTTGTGCCGTAAGTACAGAGCACTATGATAACAAGATCCTGTTTGTTTTAATGTATGACAATTGCTATATTCCTAGTTTTATTTTCTCCCTGCTTTTCAGCATAATCTGTTGGGGGAGATGTTGATGTGTGGTGAAATATAACTGTAATGAAGCTCTATGTATATATAGTGGTAACAGTAGCAATCAGTGTGTCTTAATAGAAGCAGAAAGAACTTAAGATCTTTAGTGTGATCTGAAGCATCCATAGTCAGTATTTCTGTGGTAATTACCAAGGAAAGACTGTGCTGATCATCAGTTATTCTCTTAGTATTCCCTTGTCTGTAGAATATATCAACCCTTAAAGAAAAATAAAAACTAGATATTTTTTTCTAGGAAAGTTGATGTCTTTTTTCTGTGTCTCAATCTACGTCTTAAATTGCACATTCAGTTGACATCTAGAAGATTCATACATTTAAAGCACCAAATCACCTCCTCATTTCTTAGCAAAGACAGATCTTCCATGGAAAAAGTAAGGAAGGATTAGCTAAAACAGCCAGTACACCACAGTAAAGCTTCCCAAAAGAGACTACTCCAGCTAACGGCAATTCTTTCTGTATTTCTATTGCCCCTAGATCTGCTGGGGGAAAGCAGTAATAGCTGTGCATACCTACGGGGTTTGCAGACACCCCTGTACAATGGGTCTTTGAACTCGATTTCATACTGTTCCCCATCTCTGCAATGCCTCCTCTTCTCCTGCTATCCTTTTCCTACCTTTTCCAGGCAGCTCATTTGCTATGCATCATGCTGCTGCTCACTGGCCCTTTGCACTCTTGGAGTTAGAGCAGGATTTGTCCCAGTTTCTGCTAGCATACCAGCAGTGTTAATGTTTAGTCTAAAAGTTTTAAATGGCAATGGTTTCCTTTTTTTTTTTTTCTTTCTTTTATTTAACACCGTTTTCTGCTTATAAGAAATACTAGCACGGGGAAAAAAAGTATGTGACCTATTAAAATGAAAGATTGCCCATTCTTGTAATTACAAGTAACAGGAAGCCTGGTAGTACCTTGTTTGTTAAATTCCTCTGACCTCTTCCAAAAAAAATTGTACAAAAAGTCACAGTTATTAGTACATCTAGAGCTAAGGTCCTGCTCTATGCACATGTGTTAGTCATTTACTAGATTTTTCCCCCTCTTTCTTGCTACAACTGCAGTGAATTGATAGCTAGATATTCAAACACTGGTGGACAATCCCCTTTAGGCTGCCTTGGAAGAACTTGCTAATAACTAACTGCCGTTCTTCTCTGGCTCAGGTTCCCAGTTGCTGTAAGCTTATAAGGGGGCCCATTTCAACCTGGTTTGATAGAAAGGACCCGTGAAGGAGTCCTAAAGATGCAGAGTCCTGGGGCAACAGCAGTTTTAGGTCTGACTATGGAAAGGGAGAAGGAGACTAAAAACTCCCCACGGTTTTTGGGGTGGACTCCCTTGTGAAGGTTTAATGTGAAAACACTGGATTGCCAGGGCTTTTTCAGCCCACGATGGAAGGGGCTAAGCCTGCACGCTGCTTGGTCCCCAGGCCTTTGTCGGGGTCTGTCAGGTGTGAAGATTTAGCTTCTATTACAGGGACTAAAGGGATCAGCTGCAAATAAAATATATGCTGTGGATTAGACAAAAGCCCTGTTCCTTTGCTACACACACATCTATGCCAAAAGTTAAGTACCTCAGAGGACACCCCTCGGTGCTACTCTGGGGCTATAGGGTTGCTCTTAAGACCAATTTTGGAGTCTTCTCTTGTAATTTACTTTGCTCACTCTGAAGAACTGAAGCAGTTATCTAACGTGGACTTTCAAATTTGAAAGATTGATCACATGAAAATGGAAATTATCATCATTTGACTCCAATTTACAGAAGCAAACATAGTCATTACCACAGTTGTGCATCTGAAATATTAGGTAGTTGCAATCTGGAATTTTTTTTTCCCTACAAAAAAAAACCCTGTCAAGCTTCTGTTCATATTTATAGTGCACCTTTTCACAAAAAGTTTTTTACGTTCTGGTTCTGAACTTCTGTTGATAGGATCTTACATGTTAGGAATGCTTATCTGCAAAATCAGAAGCAAACTTTTGGAAACCTAAGGGAAAAGAATAGCAAGGGGAAAAAAAAAGAAAGTGACTTTGAACTGAAAATGTAATTTGTTATGGCTATAAAACTTACCGAAATGAGGAAACAGAAATGAGAAACGGAAATCAATGAAGTGTTTAACATGTATGCATAGAACACAAACGAACAAATAAGATAATGTTGTATACATCCTTTATTAATAACGTGACTGCTTTCTTATACAAGTAGATAAGGATATTTAAAGCTAGGTTTAAAAAAAAGTACAAGAAAACTGCTTGGCCCTAAATGAAGCAGAGGTTTTATTCCCTCAAGAGAGTTATTAGAAGGACTGTTTACTTATTAAAGTGACCTATATCTGTGTTAGCGAACTTCAACACCATGAAAGGTAATGCATGTATGTATATGCACAGGGAATCAATGATCATTATGTATGGTGAAACTTTTGATTTCTTATGCTCCTCTTCTAAGTAATAACATTATCATACATGGAAATTTCACTTATATGGTTTTGGTTTAGGTTTTTTTTTTTTCCCTTTCCTCAAGAGAACCATAATTTCATTTCTCAGATAACCTGCACCCGTTCAAATGACTGTTCATTGAAATAAATCCTTGGACAACCTGAGCTGTCAGGCAGCTGTGTAAAATTTCATTAAAGAGACAAATATAGTGAAAAGGATCATAGGTGGGACAGCTACTAGAGAGGAGAAAAATGTAGAGGAACTGCTGGTAAAGTGAGGTCTCTGGAGTAAACTTTCCCTTATACACTTACAACCTGCACTGCTACTGAATCACTGCTAATAGCTAACTCAAAGGTTCTATACGTGAAAATAGAGTAATAAATAATACAAAGATGATTGGCTGGCAGTGCTTGCTTCATTGGTTTGAAACACCACTTGAACTGGGAATTGGGGAGGAGACTCAGGCTGAATATTTGTGCCATCACTTTCGTGCGTCTCTGGGAAATTGTCATTCATATCACAAACAATCTTTTCTTTAAGTCAGCCACTGCATCCTCTTGGGTGCTTGTTGCTAATGGAGACAGAAATACTATTCTAGTCTGGATTTAATACATTTCACACATAGATTCATTGTGCACTATTTTTTTCAGCTGAAGTAGAATTTCAACATTTTTGTGACTTTTGACACATCATCACTCATAATGGGGTCTTACTTACAGGGAATAATGAACATATTCTTGTGCCAAATTTGAGGATGTCTTATTCACAAACAGTACTTGTGCTTTTCATATGACAAAATCAAATGGCTTCATGCAAGGGGATGATCACAAATAGTCCTGTCATTTCTCTAGCTTCTAATAGTACTTCTAATAACCTTCAAACCACTTCATTATTCCTGTTCTCTCTGTGGCCACTGAAGTCGTGTTTAAATATGCATCTAAGTATTTTAGAATAAAGATGACAGCACTAAAGAAAAATATATTGGTGACAAGTTTTCACACTTGGGCCTTCATGGGGACCTGAGTAAAAGGCCTGACAGGAAGAGTTTATGAGCACTATCTTAAGCTTAATTCAGTTTATGGTTTCAATGGTAGGTGCTCTGTGTTCCTTATTCTGACCCCAAGTATATGTTTATATACAGGCACTAATGCATATGTGTGAATGCACATGCATACATACTAGCAGAAATATCTCTGCCCAGTAATTATGCCCACTGAGAAATCTAAATTTACCTATTAGTGCTTTAAACCAATTCAGGGGCAAACTTTCACCCCAAGTCTCAAATTTCTTGTGTCAAGCTCATTTTGCATGACAAAAATTAGGCACCAAAGTGTAGTTTTCTTGGAATAAAGCAGGACACAGGCAAAATTCCCTGCAGATGGAAAAGCGAAGCCACACGCATGGGAGGCTGAGTATAAAACCTGCAGCACAGATGAGCCCAAGGAATGTCTCCTCATTGATGAACAGGGACAGATCCTTAGTGGGTGTAATTGTTGAACTGAAGGAATAGCTGAACTGGGGATTAATTAGATCCAAGCAGATTTAGAGCTGTGTGGGAACTACAGCTCACTGACACGGGCTGTGCATCTGGTCTGTAAGTTTACAAAGCTCGAAGAACCTTATAGGACATGCAGGTCTGCAGTTTCCCTCACTTTGGTGAGCGCTTATGAGCAGCCCTGTGGTGGCACGCTGTTTATGTAAGATGTCACGAGTGTGAATCAGATTTGCACTTCTAGCTCCAGGAATTTTTGGAAATATGTTTTGTTTTCTAGCAGGCTTCCGAACATCTGGAAATGCTGGCATTGTACGGTCTCTGCATAAATCATAAATGACTGTAAGTGACTATTTTTCTCCTAAAACTGGTCCTTTTAAGCATTATTGCATGAGAACAAAGTAAAATTAACTCCTTTCCCTTTGCTGTAGGAGAAGAAGAAACACTTGGTCTCTGGGGAAATCCCTTCCATTTCTTTTTCCTAACTTCTGCCCATCAAATGAGAAGGAGATAAAGAGAATTTCTTGGGCTGGTACAAATAAAGGCCAATTTTTGGATGTGTTCTGGTCAGGTAAAATTGCTTCTGCTGCTGCTGTTACCACTTCCATTCTTAATAACCATTCTGTGACCTTCACTCCCCATCAATCTATCCCTGAATAGTTACTCTATTTGCAGCTTTTCCTCTAGCTCCCATGTCCCTTGAAAGACAGCTGTGCAGTTTTTCAAGGACTGACACTGCTTGGCTGATCTTTTCAGAGGTGTCAGGGGCTGCTTAACCCTCCCAAGGTGGCTCACTGGGCTGCTGCACCTGGGACATGTTCTCTCCTCTGAAGAGCTGTGCTGTGCCTGGGTGATATTGGCAGCACCACCAAAGACTGCTATGCTGGGTCAAATTCCCTTTTGGTAAATCTCTTTGAGTTGTTTATTTTAGCAGTCTGTGATAATCTTGTATTACCCTGAGAAAAGAAAGATGTGAGAGAGTACCTGAGGATACAGTCTCAGGTCGGAAATGAATGGTAAGGATTTCCAATCGTATGCCACACCAGCATAAGAAGATGACTCAGTCTCTCTTTCTCTCACCCTTTTAAGCAGTTGCTATTCTGTTCTACACAGAGAATCTAACTGAATATTAAAATCACCTTCAGCCACTTACAAATGGAGAAGGATCTGAACCAGATCTGTGGATCAGAAGACCCCTGAGCTTTGGAGCAGTTCCAACCCCGGATTCTGCTGCAAGTGCTGCAGTCAGCCTTATCTCTCACTCACTGCTGTCAAACGTTTGCAGAATTGCTCTTCTAAATGTCTTAATCCTTCCATTTTTGCTCATTTGTAAATGACGCCAAACCTGCTTTTTGATAACAGGCTCCTAGTAGCTCCTGTATTTGCACATCTTAACAAATGTGGAACGTTGCCTTCCTGCTTCTCACAGGGGACCTCTGCTTACTTCCATAGAAAACTTAACTCAAAAGACAACTAAGAAAAATACCATCGATATACTAAGATGACTAATTGGTATTTGGTTTATAGTTACATGCTGACAATGATTAAACTAATTACCAGGCATACTGTGCTAAATTGCTAGCTCTTTGTGTACTTCTAGTGTAGCGGAGAACCAGAGAGGTTCTGGTTCAAAGTCTGAGCGCGTTAAAAAGATTCTTGTTAAGATCACTTGCAGAGCTGTCGATGTGTATGCACACATGCCCGTAACGCACATGGCTGCTTGCGTCTGTGAGAGATCTGTATTCAAAGAGAGATGAATACAAAAGTCATTCTTTCAGTAAGAGAGAATGGATGCTGTGCTCTGTTAAACAATTGCTGTGTTTCAGTTGAGATTGCTTCAGCGAGAAGCAAAGTGGTTCATGTGTGTTTGCCCAGAGCATGCCCTCTACAGTCTGAAATGAAGGACTATACAGAACCAAACTCCTACAGAGAAGTAGGAAGCATTTCTGCCTACCAAGAGATAACATCGCCTGTGCTGCCCAGATGTGAAGAAAGATAATAATTTTCATTACAACTAACAATGTAGTTTGTCTAGAACTTATTTTATTTCTGGGTCACCTCCAACAGCTAGTCAGGAGAAAAGATGTTGCTTTGGCAATGTCCTTTTAGGTCCAGTTTGATGCCGGAGGCCACTAGCCAGGAGCAGTTTTTGTATACCAGAAATAGCCTTTTTTCACCTCCCTCCTCTTTTGAGCTTGGCAGAAGTCATTAATAAAATTGCGTAGAGTGGAATTACACAGAAAAATACCAATCATGTAATGAAAGCAAAGAGGTTTTTTTGCAAGGACTACAAGTAAAGCTTGCACCAAAATGAGTCTTTAACTTTACTAACTTAGTTTTTACATTTGTGGTTTCTGTGTTTGTTGCATATCTTCTTTGTCTTCTGTTATGTACTGTATTACGTGTTACGTATGTGATATTGTGCCTTGAGTCTTCTCTGATGAAACAATATTTACATTCATTATATTTAATTATTATTGAGATGTATTTAATACTTTTTTATTATCTCCAGTATATTAGTATGCAAACATTAAAGCTAGCTAGAAGTAAGGAGCCACTGCTACTCAAATACTAATAAAAACCACAGAGAACTTTTAAAAAAACTGTTGAACAGGATAAGTTGTGTTCATCCACAACTGTTTATAGAAGTAAGGAGGATGCCTTCCAGCTTTCAGGTTCATGCTACATTAAAGAGAGGAATTGTGTCCCAGGGAAGGGGATTACTGTCAAACTGAAGACAATCAGCTGGTGTGGGGGAAGGTTTAAAAGAGTGTGCACGTATGTGCTGAGATCTGAACATGTTCTGTGTGCTGTGCAACGAGCAGAAAGACCGGATTCCTGTATTAGGTTCTGTGCTCAGGACACAGTGACGCGTAAAAGCACAGCTGTAGAAAGATAAATTAGTGTCCCTGAGAAGGAATGCCACACGGTGTTAGGACATCAGGACTCTGCTCTCTACATTTAATGCAAAATTTCAGATGTCTACCACAGTTTTGACATAGTAAAATAGATTTCTTACAATATTATGATTCTTACAAGCCCCACCTGAGCTCAGGAAATTAAGAAGTGGCCATGAGCTGGTAGAAGAGATAAACTTCATAGCTTGATAAACTTGAAAGTTTAAATTCGTCTAACTTCAAGAAATACAGTAGTTCTGTTTCACTTAAACTTTTCTGCCTTTCCCTTGTTCAGTCCACTTCAGCTGGAGCAGAATGAAACTTTGATAAAGCTCAAATTACTCATCTCTCACCCTCTGTATTCAACAGAACGTCTGGGAATGCTCTAGTAATGCAGGTCAAGTTCTCTACATCAGGTTAATTCTAAATGAACCTACTAGCATGTGGCAGCCTTCATCTCCATGCTGAATTACTGTTCTTCCTCTCACTGAGTGCAGTGCATTTAGTTTGATTTCTGTTTGTTAGAGAAGTGTAATGTATGGGTATGGAAATTACCCCTTTACAGCTGAACTCCAGATTGTACATTCCCACAGAGTACTTAACAGTGTGGGAGGCCAGAATCAACAAATGGTCAGACATTTACAAGCTGGTTCAAATCTTCAAACTTAAAAACCCCCAAATGAGGACTTTGCAAACATAATAAAAATATAATTTAATTTGAATATTCATTATTTTTCTATTAGTAAAATTATAACATTTCGTGTCTTATGGAAAATTTAGAACAAAAGCAACGTCAGTATGCAGAAAGAAAAAACAGATCAAACTGTTTGAGTAATTAAATGAGAAATTGAGCTCATCCTTGAGAAGCCACAAAGCAAAAAGCCTGTAAGAATGATTATGAGTATCACAGTTCTTAGAAGGTGAATGGGTCTAATTCCTCCAATAAGTTGTGTTTGTTGTTCTCTGCATTTTGTATTTTAGAGTTACAGCAAGTCCACCACAAATCCCATGCCAGCTCCACGCGTAGTGTTGAGAAACAGCAGCTCCCCGCTCTCTGACACTACAAGGGCAATTTGGCTGTAAGTTATGTCTTTTGGTTCAGTTGTTTCAGCTCATCTCAGGTGATGTTGCTGAACACAATGAAAGAAAGGGGCTCAGTAAGCAGGTAGGATGAATTTTATTAGAGGTCATGATCACCTGAATTGGTCCCATTAGTGAACACGTTATGATTACTGGGCAATGTGCCCTCTTCTCCCAGTGCTGAGCAGCAATAGGCAGCTATGCACTTCTGAAAAGTAGGCTCTCAAAATTGGCTCAGAGAGGAGTGCACACAACTACTCCAGTTTGCAAGGTGATAAGAACAAAATCATAATTTCTCTCATTGACAAAGGAAGGGCAAAAGTAATTGTTGTATACGAAACATGTCATGTTCTTTCTTAACTAATAGCATGACCTCCAACTTAGAGATGCATGAGGCTTACTTTCTCCTAGGGGGTTCCCTTCTCCTAAGCAGTTTTCCAAGAGCACCGTCCTGATGGAAACAGCAGGTAGCAGTTTATGGCAGAGACACGTTAAAGCAATTTAATGATAGATGCGTCAGAAAACTCAGATAGGTAGGACAGAACCAACCAAACTGCATCATCCTGCCATATCACATCTGCAAGGAAGGGGAATGTAAATGGTGAGAACTTATCCGTCATTGTTTTTTGCCACTGACTCACTAATTGTGTTTTAATGATATTTTCTCAACAAAATAACCAAAAATAGATCAGCTTTAGAATGGTAGATTCTGAACATCTGTGTTTTGCCAACAAAATCTGACCGTTAGGGAACTACAGTTTCTTTGTAGTTGCTGAGAAAATAATGACAACTTAAGCCAAAAATCAATTAAACTGAAGAGATTGTTCCATATCCTTCTTTTATGGGAAAAGAACAGGTGTTTAATAATTTGCATAAATTATACAAAATCTGAAGCATTTACAGTAACCAAACACTTAGCAAGAGACATGAATGAAGAGGTAAGTTAGCTGATGATGGTTTGTATTCCAATCGGTGCCTCTTTAGCACTTCTGCGAGGATTTCTGTTATACATCCTATTTTCATGGATTCATAACTCAATCCTAAAAATATTTCTGATTTGCATTTGGCAGGCAAAGATTTTAAACTGAGACTGGATTTTTTTTTCATTAGGTTATGGGAAAAAAGTCGGTTTAATTGTCTCTAAGTTATGCAAGTATAAAAATGGAATGTATTGGTTTCAGACCCTATTTTATGCTGCTACAACTCAAAACGGCTTTGTTTTTTTAAGGGGAAATTTTACAAGCCGTTAGTCTGAACTGTGGATTAGTGCATTTGGGAAACTTGGAAAAAGAAATGTAAAAAAGCTTGATTTCTTACCTCTTTATAATGGTGTTTGATCTCTAGGTACACTCCATTCCTTCAGCCAAACTTTCTTCAAGATGCAGTGCCTTGCTCTGCCATCACGTATGTAAGACAGCTCTCAGTTTCATACATTTTACATGATTCAGGTGAACGACTTGAATCTGTTACACAATTTACATGAAATTCATCGCCTACCTTTCCACAAGACTTCCACATTCTTAAAGATCTTGCAAGTACTGAAGGGAATGCTTAGTTAAAGTTATCGAGAAAAAACTCTGCAGATTGCAGAATATACATTATATTGTAGAAGTTAGATTCACCCTAAAAGGAAAGCAATTGGTAGGTGACCAGGAAATGCTGATTCTTTTATTCTATATCTTTATTCTGTACCCAAGAACCGTTGAAGTGACAGATTTTGGAGGCACTGTTCTTCACCCCATGATAAACGTGTAGCATTCGTGGAAGACCTAGATTATGCCATGGAATCCTCCTATATTATGCCAAGTGCTTTTCATGTGTTTTGGTTTATCCCTAACGAGTGACGTGCTTCCTAAAGTAGAACTGCCAGATCCAAGTTGCAGGAATAGCTGGAGGTCCCTGTATGTTGCAGTGTGTTACATACAATCATACTAAATAGGATATAAATATATTATGTAACAATTTCAGTAAAGGAACTGAAATAATGCTGTGGAAAAAACCAGTTCATATAGATTGAATAACAAGTTTGGTATGTCAGGATACTTCCTCTCCCAGCAGATTCGTCCAACTGGAGGGACTTCTAGACCCTGTAGTTTTTTCTATAAAATTTTAGTATTTTTTTCTACAAAACTCTTTTGGATCACGGAAAAAAAAGCATTGAGGTCTCAGGTCAGTCAGTACTCTCACCAGTTTCAGCTGAGCAAACCCTTTCTGATCACATTTTCCCTTGTGCAGATGTAACACGTACATAGAATAAGTGTACATGTGTCGTTTTGCATGCATGTAACCACGTGTGGACTTCACACTACCTATTTGTGCTACCAAAATTTCCAAGTGAGCAAAAAATTACCTAACATATTTTGCAAATTTATTTTACAAGTTAATGAAAAAATCTTTTAAACTTTATGGCAGCAATTTTAATCTTTCCTATTGGTTCCTAGACCTTAATGTGAAATAAAACCAAGTGCAGATTACAATTACCAAGAATATCACTATAAAATTCTCAAGAAATGATCAAGCTCTGATCTTTTCCTCCTGTTCTATTGCTCCCTTTATGCCTTTTGTATAAACGTTCACAAAACAACGATGTGGAGATTAAAAGAACCAGCTGTTTATGAACAAACATTTCTATTTGAAGGTCAGAGAGCAAACCAGGCAAATCTAGCATGAGCGTTAGTGTTGATTTGGCTGTTCACTGGCAATTTTTAAAAAATTGCTACGTTATCAAATGGTTGTTTCAGCAGTTCTGCGTGAACTGTGCTCAACCCGCTCTTGCCAAAGGCTCAACATGCCAATAAGGAAGGCTGCCAGACCCATCAGGTGACTGCGCACTTTGGGCCACCTTAGGTAGGATGAATGAAGGGCATTTATGCTGATCTAAAGAAACTTATTAGAACTTGCAATAATATTCATTAAGGAGGAATGTTTCTGCAAAAATATGGAGATTTTCCAGAATATAGTAGAGTGTACGTAGAGCAAGGGGGCTAAGAAATGCAGAGCTTTTCTGCAGGTCCTAATGGCATTCTAATGGAGATTTCCTTGATTCCCCGGCAGCATATAGCTGACTTAGCAAATCCCTAATTGCAGGCCCTGAAGGCAAACCGTACTTTTCAGCTCTCTGTACTGGATATATATGTGCATATATAATTCAGTGATTCCCCCAGGATTTTAAAAAAGGGTAAAAGTAAATGTCATCTGAATACCAAAGGCAATAAAGGAATAGCTAGTTGGGTCCAGTGGCATGCAGTTCTCCCCATGCTCCCAACCCTCAATTCTATATTTTTAAGGAGAGCTGAACGTTAATTCTTACTGCATCCTGAAATGTATTGTTGTGAAAATGTGTTATTGCACAGGACTGCAAAGGCTACTGGGAAACAATTTTGTTGTTCATCTCTAAAACTCTGGATGCAAGGATATTTTCTCTGCCAGGAAGACCATCATTATCCTTCCCTTGTCCACCTTGCTGTAGTTTTCTACTTAGCCTTAATTTTCTAGGTTCTGATCTTCTTTAAGGTCTCTTCTAGTTCTCTTTCAGTTTTCCTCTTTTCACGTTTGCTTCTTTTCTGTGTCCATCTTCCTTTCAGACCAGTGCTGCACACAATCCCTGACAGTCTGTCTTTGGCGTCAACAGTCAAATCTTCATGGATCCCAGTAAAATATTTCCCCTGCCTCTTCTGCAAAATAGAGACAATGTTTTTTTCAAGGTTCTTATGTGCCTGAAGTGATTTCAGTGGGAATTAAAGTTTCAATGCGGATATATTATATCTTCAAGTATATCTAGAAATTAGAAGTTTTAAGTAAATATTTGCTATATATTGTGAATGAGGAATAGGGAAGAATCCAGGGAGTTTTCCCTCTGTGGTGAAGGCATGCACATTTGTGTAGCTCGTCCCAAACATATGTTTGTAAAAGCCTCTTACGGCAACATGCCATTGTATATTCCAGATACAACACCTCAAATACAGAAAAAAACCCACTTTTTAAGGGAATTATGTAGATTTTTATTTTTGCAGAGACTTATTTTTCATTTCCCCTTGCTTGGGAGGCCAGGTGCCTTAGTTACAATGAGCCCACCAGGGCAGGGCTCAGAGGGAGCTGTAAAAAATGACATGCTAATCCGTACTTCTTTGGGCATAAACTTGTCACGGTTTTAAAGCCTGTTATTTTGGGGCATTCCAGAGCTGAAAGTGAGTGCTGGAAATTAACTTCTTTTTCAGCTGTATAAGGTGTCATTTGAAAAACTGTGGCTCATGAAACTATGGGCTTTGAGGTCATGTGGAAAAATCTCTGTCTGACTAGGATACTCATGGTTAAAAACCACAGGTGCATCCAGGGTGAAGGAGAAAATATTAATATTACTCTTGGGTAGCAAAGAAAGATACGGTTTCCTAAAAGGATGATTTTTAGAAAAGTAGCAGCTGTCCAAAAGTATTCCTGAGACTGGGAAATTAGAATAGGTCTTACAAAGATGAACAGAGATTCATCTGATAACTGTGGGACACATTCCTAATATTAATGACTTTAAAATGGAAAAGAATGAGAGGTAGTTCAGTAGTTAGAACTCATCAGTCCTCCCTTGGACAAAGACCTGCAACTTGATTTAGGAACAATCACTTCACCTTTTTACCTCGCTGAGTCTTCATTCCTTATGTCTTCACTGTTGATATAATTTTCCAGCGAGCACTTTCTTTCGTCATGTGCTTCTTCATATTTTTATACACTTTTTATTCATGTATAAAAATATAGTGGCACAGAAAGGATGCAGGGACCTTATTGTGGTTTGGGCCAGGCTGGCCACTGAAATGAACAAGGTGCTCTCCCCAGTCTCTCCCTCCAGGGAGAGAAGGAAGAGAGAGAAAAAGACTTACGATTTCAAAAGAAACTAAACTACTTTAATGAAATATTAATAATAAAATAATAAAAAGGAAATATAATAATATAAAAAAAAGAACATAATGAAATATATACAATATACGTACAAAACCAGTATCAAGCTGCCAGGATGACAATGACATCACCAGCAGGCACTGGGAAAAAGTCCCAGACCGGACTCAGTGATGGAACAGTGACTGGATTCTGGGTGTGCAGTCAGGAATGCACAGATTGGGATCAAAGGCAGACGAACTGACAGTCCTCCTTGGACTCCGTCCATTGAAGAAAGAGGCTGACCCCTTCATCCCTCTGCTTTTATACTGACCATGATGCAGGTGGGATGGAACACGCAGTTGGTCAGTTTTGGGTCACCTGTCCTCTCCGCTCCTCCCTGCAGGTGCAACTCCTCTACGTTTTTCTGTTTCCAACCCTCCAACGGGGGAAATAACGAAATTATCTGACCTTGGTTGTTACAGCAGTAAGTATAAGCAAGAGCCTCTCTGCATAACGTTCCTTGGTCTAAATTAGAAACAATCAGGTCTTATCACTCTGGAAGCAGACGGTGTCTGAAAAATATGCTGTTAATTTCAGAGAGTTCAGCTAGTTAGAAGAGGCTTAACTGAAAAGTAAAATTACTGAAGAGAAAATTGGTTCTGTTTTACCTGAAAACAGGACAGACCTGCGTTTGAAGATCTCTTTACCTGGAAGATCTCTTTAGCTGTCAGTGGTTCAGCCTTTCAATATCTTCCTTATGAGGGTACCTGCCTTTAATCAGTGATACCTTTTGCACAGTCTCATGTGCAGTTGCTCATGTACTGTGTACCTATCAGCGGATAAGAAGCAACTGCACAAACACTTATATAAAAAAATGAGTAAGAAATATCCTGCTGCTCTGAACTCCTACAAAGTACTCCAGCAAGACTTCTCTGTGGTACATTTTGACTGGGGTGTGTGTTGATGTTCACACCATCTCCCCAGGTTTAGATAATTTTAAAACCTTTTCATGACAGAGGAAAAATAAGGTATAAAAATTAAATGTGTCCTCAAAGGGACTATATTTGGGTAAACAACTAAAGTTATGACATCTTGAGATCTTTGTTAGGTCTTATAGCTATATAGGCTTTATGATACCATACTGAGCAGTCAATTCTATTTTATTGTTTCACTTTATGAAACATGGTTTGTATGATGGGACTAAAATAGGAATATAGGATCTGATCCAAGGACTATGTCATCTAAAATACAGCAGTGGCCAAGAGCAGAAACAGAGTAAAGTAGGGGTTAGAAAATCTGTCATAGGCTAATTTGCCTCCTATAGAGATATTCTCTGGATTTCTAATAATTATTTTCCATTTCACAAGGTTTATTCATTAATTCTGACAATTCTATATAGTCTTCACATTTGTCGTACTATCTAGTTACTCTGCCTGTTTGACATTTCACTGTGCAGGCACACTACGTTACATCCCAGGCATTTACCTCAAATCTGTGTCCATGCTCCTGGGCTACAGCTGTATTTCTTTGATGTGTTTTTTCTTGCCATACAATGTTCATGTCCATGTGAAGTCATGCAGAAACTGCACAAACAGGAATCTTCATCCCCTCAAAAATCATTAAATTTCATATGCCTTCATAGTGTTTCAATGCAAGAAATATTTGTGGAGAAAACTGGCTTTCAACATAACTTAAAAAGACTTATACAAGTCAAACTCAATGTTTTTCCTCAGAAATGGTGATGTGTCTTTCCAAATGCTTATCTTCATTACTATGGAAACCCTCCTTTCTGGTAGTATTTACAGCATGTGAGAAGAGTACATATTCGTTTTAGTATAGCCACATTCTCTACAAAGTCCACAGCGCTACTGCAAGACAGCCGGGTCAAAACCTATGAGACTTGGAAGCTCAAGGCTGCTATTTCTCAGCAGATATATAAGCAAGTGAAGGCAGCATGTGGGAACAAACAAGATTAGTCATCCAATCTACTCCTCCACATAGGGTATTAGTAAATAGAGTTGTGTGAATAATTGATTTTTTCACTTTGCTGGCTGAACTGAACATTTAAAACAAAACATTTTTCCAGATTTCTCTTTGAAATGAAAAGCAGAGAAAATGGCTTCAGTGTAATATCTTGTTTAATTTGCATTTTTAGTAAAAATTTTATCTTCTCATAAAATACTGTTTTGAAACAAAACGTAATTTTTTCACTAATTACTATTTTTTAGCTGAAACTAGTAACTGAATTTGACATAAATTTCTTAAATAGTTTGGGCTTGGATAAATCTGCATTATTCAATGAATAAAACCATTGATCAAATACTCCCCACTCTAACATAAAATCTGAAGCTTTCTAATTGCTTTCTTCCTTCAGATACACACAGTGAAAAAGAGTGGTAATGAAGATGTTCGATATGGTGGAAACATAAACTTCATCACATTAATGTGCTGTATTTTACTTTTACAATTCACTGTTGTTGCTAGGCAGATGTAATTTGCCTGTATGAAGTAGCTATTACTAACATAGTATTAAGAACCTGTCCTCTCTTTGACCTTGTGCACATATAGTCAGCTCTTCACACCTGTAGGAACACATCTTTCTTCAAGAAATTTACTGGTTGAACTCTGTAAAAGGTTAGATTTACATAAAATGACCATCCTTTCTTTAAGCAACTCTTAGCAGACCAAATTCCCTATGAACTTTATGCAATTGTACATACAATGTTGTATCTCTATTATTTCCCTGAAGAAATGTTTTCTATCAAATTTTATTTCGGCTGGGGAGATGATGAGAGCAAATGGTTGTGACTGCCCACTGCAGTAGAGATGTGGGATATAGGTATAAAAATAAATGCATCAGCTGATGTACAACAATACTCTTGAAAACAACATTACTTACAGCTGGGTGTCAAAACAATTTTATAATCATTTTATGTATCGTACCCTAGATTTCAGATTGATTGTCAATGTCATTATTTTTTTTGTTGTTGTTGTTATTCTATGAGGCCCTAAAGGCAACAGATAATCATTTTGAGTTAGTTTCTTTACAAATGGAACTCTCTGTCTCAAGAGCTCACAATCTGAAGAATCTCAGAGTGATTTAGAATAGTATAAGCTTTAAAAAACTAGATTGGATACAGAATTTAAAATGCCACAGTAGGGTGGCATTTTTTTCGAAGGGTTTTTTCTAAGGGTTAATACATTTCTTTGGTAAATAATTCACATTTAGTTTTAGCTAAACTTTTTTCTCCTAAATTTTAGTAACACTAAAAAAGTCTACGACAATCTCATTGGCCAAAAGAAAATGTTAAGTTCTTAAGTCAGTCACCCTCATAATGATTCTCTCTAAAATGCTCCAGGACCCTCTTTGGTTCAGGGTGATTATTTAAAACTAAAAGTGAAATCTAATCAACATTTTAATGTAGATATGCTTTTTGGAGATTTCTGCTCTTTTTAAAGACCTGTTGCGTTATAGCAGCTAATCAGGGTTTAGTCTTGATTTTTTTTTATTTTTGTAACTTCTGTGGAAATCTGCGAATATCATAGGTTCTCGATATCTCCAGAATGTGGTCCTTTTATTGTCTGTAGATATTTTTGGAAGTATAGAGCAACTACTTTAAACTTAGTTACTGTACAAAAAGAGATATTCTCAAAGGGCTTTCCATCCTGGATAATATATTCTTGTAAAATGTCAAAGCAATCCATACCTTTATCCGAATCAGGAAATATGTTCCTGCACAAGAATTTTTCCTGGAATTTCATTTGTTTTGCAAGTTTCAACATTTATATTAACATTACACTCACTGAAGAGTGAGGTTGTCCGTGAAGGTCCATCACCACTTGAACCAATACAGGAAACGGTGGTGGCACATGATGCCCGGACAGCTGATCTGTGGATTTGGTGCTCAGGGGCAACCCATCCTACAGCTGCAGCATCGTTCCACAGCCCCCCCTGGGCATTTGAACCCACGTGACAGGCTGTAGGATGGGGAAACACCAGTACAACGCTTATTCCTTCAAAAGTTGCAAGGCTTTAAAAAACAATCTTATTTCAGCTCAAAGAAAAGAAAGAAAACAAAGGGGACATTTAAAGCTTATCTAGTACGGAAATTCCATATGTTTCCGTGTTCATGTAAGCTGACTGCAAAAGTGAAGGAGAAAAGTTAACAGAGCAGAAAGCAGGTTATTTTTAACCTCTACAGAACAGAGTGTACACAGACTAATAAAAGACAATAAGTGTGTATTTTATGCAAAAACAAAGCGGTTAAGGCAATCTTAAAATTGGAGAATAAACCTTGGCCAATTCAGAAAAGATATTCCACCATGTCATGCTGCTTACAAGTCATCTTGTGCTAACAGTACAATCTGGTTGGCTAACTCGCTAACTGGTCATCTTCTGTATACAAATTCTTGAAACTGTTTAAACCTTGGAGAAATTTAGTCATTTTAAAGAGACTTTAAGGAGACCAGATCTGGCAAACACTGAGAAGCTTGTCTGTTGGGATTCTGGGCAATGTGATTTCATAACTTTGGCTTTCCTCGTTAGCAAGTGTTTATCTGATTAAATCAGTAAGTCATATAAAACAAGTCAAAAATTGAGTTAATTTCAGCAAGTCGATTTGAAAGCTTGGGCTATCTAAAATGGGACAGGAAATATTTACTAGGAGTCCTAAAGCTGAGTGCTTGGAACAGATCTTAGGGATATTTTGCAATATGATTTTCAAACAGCCTTATTTAAAATGGATCTATGTTGGTTTATGCAAGGCAAGATGCTGGATTCCTGTCTTTCATCTGTCTTTTTAGAGACCTATTCAGAAACAAATAAACAAAGAAACAATTAGCTGTTTTCTCATTATAGCATTGTGCTACCATTATAATAGTTATGGTCGACAAGGCACTTCCATTATTGGTTTCTATTTTCAGCTGCCACTAACTTTCTGAAATGATTATTCTTTCAGCTGAAATTTCTCATGCTCGTCCTTAATCCCAGAGGTGGATTGTTTTGTAAAGTTTATAAAATTACTTTTGGTTGTTTTTCTGAAATATCTAAGCATGAAAAATAGGTATGTTTCACCAGTTATTGTATTTGTTATTTACGTCATAAGTTCTTCTGGACAGGGATTTGATTTTATGTTTAGTATATTTTCTTGCAATAAAATCTAGACCGCAGTTATGATACTATATAAATAAAAACTAGCTTAATTTTTCACAAGCTTTCTTTAATGATTTGGTAAGTCCAGCATATTTCTGTTTTAAACTTCAGGGGCTATGGATTTTGAAAAGCGTTAGTTTATTTACAAAATTCTATGTTACATGTGATTGAGAATAATGGCTTGGATTCTCATCTGAAAAATGTTTCGTGAAACTCAGTGTGGAAGAAGAGACACTCAGCACTTAGGAACCTTTTATATTTATTCTCCCTGGGTTAAGGCTGTTCTCATGCATTACCTACCTGCCATTCCAGGTGGTAAGCGTGGATTCATAGTGTGAATGACGCTCTTTGCAAGCAGTGCTATTGGAGCTTCAGCTATGAGCTGGCCTAAAATACGTGTTCGAACTTTCCTGGATTTATAGCAGCTGAAAATCTTGTCTTGTGCATGTCCATCAATCCTTGCTCAGAAATCTCACACATTCCCTTCCATTCATTTCCATTCAGCACTGGGCCAGATTTTGTAGTCAGAAACTCTCCATGCTCCTAAACTTCCCCTCCTGAAGCACTTTCCTTTCTCCAGCCATAGTTTTACCTGTACAATATTGTTCACTTCCTTTTCTGTGATCTCCATTCCCATGACTTTTCCATCACTCTCAACTTTTTCTTCTCTGGCATTATTTGGTTCCATGCAATAGGATTTGAGACTTCCCAAGGCACTTCTTTCCCCATCCTCATTTTGTTTATCTCTTCCTTTCCGAACTTGTTTTACTAATAGCATCTTCATTAATGCTCTTTCTTTTTCATGCAGTTCTTACAGTTCAATCCCTTTGCTACTACACGCAGACTGTTATCTAATTTTTGTGATGCCTAGAAACATTTTCAGTTTAATGTAGGTATGGTCAGTAGAAACATATTTATTCTTCTGCCACGGTTATCTGCTTCTCATTCAAGATGAGATCCATTTCTTTTCCAAAGATCTATCATTAGTCTACTAATAACTGCTTGCTCTTTACCTGAAAAGGGAAAGTCAAAATCTGTACATAGAAAGGTAGATTGTGTTGCTCCATTGAGTACATCCATACATTGTTTGCCTTCTTTACTTTTGCTTTGCTTTTATTCTCTTTTCCTAGGTATCCACAATCACTTGATGTGTATGTCTGTGTGTGATCCCTTACTAACTTTTCTAACCACTAGCAAATTTCAGGCACAGTAAGAAGAGGAATGAGAATCAAAAATTAAATTCTTACAACATCTAGGAAAGGAAATAAACCAAGAGGGGATAAGGGCTCTGTAGTGTTTTGACTGGGAGAAAGGTTGCAGTATGATCCCACAGTGAAAGATATGCAGAAAGAGGTTACTTAAAAAGTCTACTTTGGAGGAAAAGCTTAAATGTGAGCACTCTTTTTGACATTATTGTCAATCAACCTTGAAAAGATTCAAATACTAGTAAACATTGAGTCCCATACCCATAGATCTTTCTGGATTTTGTCAAATGTATTTGAAACATTTCAAGGTAAGATCAGTGCCTTCCCGCAAGTTTAGCAACAATTGGAATTGTATGGGTAGAACTGGAGTGGGATAATGCTATGTCTGTAAAGGGATAGAAACATGGACTCCAGCTCAGACTGAGGCTGAAAATTTCCAGCTCCAGATGATATTGAAGAGAATTCAGAGCATGGAATTCATTAAGTTGTTCGTCACATGGAGCCATTATACTGTATTCGACTTGAATGTTTTGAATGCAACGGAATGTTAAAAAGAGCTCATCATTAGGTGGATGTGCATGTAAGTTTCCCTGGGAGAGTATTCTTCATAATATGAGATTGCTTGGGATCCAATTACTTTAATGCCTATTATGCTCACTTTTCATGCAAAACACCTGCTAATAACACAGCAATAGTATCAGTCTCAAGGACGCTGTTGTATCGAGGGTGAAGAATATATATATATTTATGAGCTCTAGACCCCTTTTCATGTGATAGTGTTCCACTAGGGCTGTATTCATCTTTATGAGCTCAGAAGGCTAATTCAGTAGCAGTTTTTCACAGCATTATGACTGCTTCAGAGGAACCAGCAGTAGATGTTTTTAAGACATAGATTTTTAAAGGCATTTATGCACCTGTGTGGCTACAAGCCTCGCTCAAAAACAACATTGTGAAACACTTCTTTCATAATTAATTAATTTCTGAATGCACTTAATGCAATATTGTGGTGTTGTCAGGCTGCATTGCTGGTGAATACCGCTTCTGATAATATCCTTTATTACGGAAGCCCAGATCAAACTTCTGAGGGCTTACAAATGTGAGGAAAAGTACAGTATGGCCAGCATGGAATAGTTATTCAGCAAAGGCTATTTGTCTTTACATTTTTGTGTGGCTTTTGGAAGTGGATTGCCCTAATCTGCAAATAGGCACCTTTGCTTTGGAATAATAAGGTCCCAATAAGGCATTATTGTTATCACACTCTAAGTTTATACCATGGTGATTTCTTATTAACTTCCCTAGTATCCTTATTTATGCAAGACCTCTATGAGAACATGACTGTGGCAGCATGACACTCTCTCTTTTTATAGGTAACTGTGAAACTGTGATTTGTCAAGATGAATTTAAATTAAAAATATTTGGAAGTATGTTTCAAAAGTACACGTAAATAGATGTTAGATAATATGGTTTAAAATTACCACTTATAAAATATAAGCAATGATTCACCATTGGTATTATAATAATTAAAGCTAATATTACTTCAGATAAGCAAAGAGAGAAAAAAGATCACTTTTAAAGTGCTCTGTGACTAATGAGCGTCAAAAAGCATCAGTATTTGTGTAGCAGCATTTCTGAAATAAATTTCCAGCTGGAATCTGCAATTCAGGCTCTTGTTTCTGCTTTATGCCTTTTTCTTTCAGTCCCCCTCACCTAAATTGCTGCCCTTCCTTCCACCGCTTATTTGCTATGACCTGGATTTTAATAGCAAGAGAACTATGACTGCACTGTTTTCTGATTGCCTGAAACTGAGATCATGTCTAGTACCTAATAAATCCTCCCTCTCATTGCTAATATTGTGTGGCCACATGGTGGCTTAGAAC
This sequence comes from Chroicocephalus ridibundus, assembly GCF_963924245.1. NCBI lineage: Eukaryota > Metazoa > Chordata > Aves > Charadriiformes > Laridae > Chroicocephalus > Chroicocephalus ridibundus. Next base: position 14,978,019 of record NC_086291.1, on the reverse strand, counting down.
ATCTTAGTCAAAATATATACAGGGTAAAAAACTACAGGTCTTTTCAGCAAGGTTCATTACAAGGAAGGCCTTTGGCTACTCTCTGTTTTCTGAGTTTGTGAGCTGTTCAGCTTTCCTGCTCTTGAAGAACACACCCAGAAGAGGGAGGGTGCATGCAGGAAGCAGCAGGAATTGAAACAATGGTCTGAAGCTGAGCTGGAGGGTTGGATGCTGAAGGGCAAATGAATATGGAGAAAGTAAAAAGCAGCAAGACAAAACAGGACATCAGCATTTAGATAAACTAAACCATCACATGTGTGGGTTTTCCTATTATGTGGTCTTTCTGAATGGAGGGACTTTTTCCAAAGACATCATAGAATCATAGAATGCATTGGGTTGGAAGGGACCTTTAAAGGTCGTCTAGTCCAACCCCCAACATGTAAACATGTAACAGTGTTTTAAAGATGTATACTATCATTGAAAACCTAATTAAATGCTTATAGCATAATTTAAGGTGGGCATCACTGGGATGAAGTTCAGATGTTTGTCAGACAGATGTAAAGACATACCTATGCAAAACTTTTCCTGAACGTTTCAGCAGTAGATTCGGCACAGAATGTTGCACACAGATGCATCTGTGGGTCTTCAAATACTAACCAAAAAGTCCCCACTAGACATGCTGAGGCAGGAATGACATATTTCCCTGCTTGCTAGTGTAGTAATTGTTTTCAGAAGTTATCACATTATTACATTATGTTCCCATTGTGTTTTCATATTTTGAATGTATGTTTCTATGTTCTATGCATTTTTTTGGTGAACATGATGTACATTGAAATTCTTTTATATGCTTTCATGAGGTAGGGACCGTTAATACATAGTTTTATAACTCAATCCTAATAGCACATAAAATATATCAAGGAAAAACCCTTTCTTTGTGTGCACTCTCTCAAGTTATTCTACAGCTGTGCATGTTTGTATGTATATGGGAGTAAGTTGGGACTCCTTGTTTCTGTTTAGTCTGGAGTAAACAAATTTCCTGCATCACGTTTTGTAAATACTACCAATCTATTTACATCATTCATGGTTAAGAAATTGGATACATATGGATCTACATTACATTCTGCATACGTATACTGCAATCATTAGGGAAATATTTTAGCACAAAATAGAACAGATTAAGAATGCTTTTTCATTAAAATCTTAAGAGTGGGAATTTAGACATAATTATGTTGTGTACGATCAGCAGCACATAACCATATCATTTTACTACGGACTAAATTTTAAAGTGAAGACAAATCTGAGCTGTCATAATTTATGATGGGAATATGAAGTCAGCACATCCATACAACTACACATTGTTAAGGAGAATAGCTACTTTTCATACATGAGTAAAGAGAGGAAAGTATTATACTCCAAAATAAATTAATTTACTCCAAAATTATTTGTTTTGATAAAAACTACACATTTCTGTAATTACAGATATATAGAGAGAATTGAATTAATTTTCAATCCTCATTAGAAGTGACAAATAGTACATATATTCTACATTTTAAAGACAATCTCCTTGCTAATAATGGAATAAGTTAGTCTTGAAACATGACATGCAGTCTTTTATCAGAAGTGTTTGAGGTAGGTAAAGGAACTACAGCTGCACAGCGGAAAATCTGTCATATTGAGTAATCTGAGACTATGTTTTCTAGCTACAAATATAGTAGAGAGATTACCCTTCTGCTGTCTGAACTGAACACGTTAGAACTATTTCCTAAAACACACAGCAGAAGAGAGTGATCCAGTCAGTCTCCTCCCAGTAACCCTGTCCAAAAATCTTGACTGTATACAGTCAAAACTTGGCAAGAGGTGTACAGGACCACATACAATGGAAAACCACCCAAGAGCATCATGACATTTATTGTACTTAAGAGGATACACAACCTCTGCCTGAACCCCATGGAAGGGGAACAAATACTCTTCGCAATAATATGAACCAAGTTTCCCAAACATCAGTGTATATGGAGATACAACCAAAGCCAAGAAAACATCCCATGAAAAAGTGCATTTAATATTTCAAGCCCCTTTTTCCATTTATATTCTGATTTTACAACGGGAAGAGTATGTGCCAATAGCCGTAGGAGTGAACAAAGTCATTCATTAAATGTACATGCGTCTCCTGTGTTCACATGGGAATGGGGTATCTTGTCCAGTAAAGGAAATCAAACACCACTAGGAATTTATTGCAAAATTAGTTATTGTCCCTCTGTCCACTGCACTGTCTGAAGGCTTAGAAAATTATGTTTTGTTTATAACTTTTTAAAGGTGCCTGAAGCTTTTCGTGTTGTGTGAGCACTACATAGGCGCGTAGGTCAAAGTTTCCTTTAGCATCACCAAAGCAGTGTTGAGTGTGAGTTAGTTGTTAGCCTATGTACTACATTACCTTCATTTCAATAGTGTATGGTCAAATTCTGCAGTCAGGCAGAGGAAGAAGAGCTGTGGCTTTCAAGCCCCAAGTCCTGTTCTACTTGAAAAAACCTTCTCTTGGCAGTTCCCCTGTGCCCGTCTTGCTAACCCTGCCTGCAGCTATCCCATGGGCAGGGCTTGCAGGATAGGATCCTCCATTTACCTCGTGACTTAGGCAAGAAAAGGGATTTTTTCACTGTTATCTGCCTTTGATGTGAAAGAAATATTGTGAGATTCTGTGGTTGATATTTCCAGCATTACTTTCCTAATTCAAATGGTTATAGACTACTAATTCTGTTCAGTGAATGCAATCATGAGTCTGTATGATGTGCTCTTACCATTCCTCTGTTAGATTAACATGTACTGAAAAGCATCTAATTGACCTAGGTAGGTCTTGCATTTAGAGAGACAGTATTCTGCCCCCTTTATATTTTTTAAATTTTTTTTATAAATTGGAAACAGAACCATCTGTTCCCATGGTTACATAAATTTTGTGTAAATGTGTTACTGAAGGCCTTCAAAACAGTGCTTTCAGATGATCAGCCTCGTATCCTAACTGTTCCGTGTCTTGAGGAAAGTACTCTGAAGAATTACAAAACTCCCAAGGATTGCAAATCTTGGAGAAGTTGATAGCAAGATTGCAGTTCAAGACAAGTTAAAGCACAGCTATTATAAATTCCTAAATTGTGAGTTTTATAATGGAAAGAGTAACTGACCTTCAGTTACGACATTACAAATCTGTAGTGCTAAGAAACGTGTAATACTCATTCTTCATCTGTGCTGTCTCACAAGATAGTATGAAAAAGTATCATGTGCTGACATGACATGCACGGACTTGAGCTGGTATTGTCCTACAGCTTTAGGAGGCCTCTCTTCATTACCTAATCTTCTGTGAAATAAGTGAAATAAAATAATTTCGCATGGCCTAATACAGTCACATGCAATATGCCAAAATGCCTCCCTTATGTAAGCAAAATTTAGGAAGAAAAGTCGTATAAAGATTAGATAAGTCTTGATCTGAAGGATCATATCTTAGTGTCAGAAAGGACTTCTCAGTGATCAACCAGGATTGCAGGACCATAGGAGTTCCAGGCTATAAATACAGTATTAGCTCATCCAAATGATACATTTTTGCATTATCCTGTAGTGTAGTCTCTTTTTGGTCTGTATTCTGTAACGGCTCCTGTGATATTAATACTTGCCTTGGAACTAGATTTAATAGCTTATGGATAGCACTAGTGTTTAAGTTTTACTATACATGCTGGATTTTCGCTATACTAGACAGCTCTATGTCTTGCTCCTATTTCTTTGATTATGCTTTATTTTTATGCTAGCATCAATAAATATCTTGTAGTCTGAATTCTCTTTAAGGTCTTAAACAAGTAAGTTACTAAAATCAAAATATCAGAAATATTATGAAGAAATATGAAAAACCTCTGTGATTTACAAGCCTACATATAAAAGGATGTAGGGCATTTTTTTGCTATCTCAAAAGATAGGATTACCCTTAGAAACAATAATTCTTCTAACCACTTATAAAAAAGTTACTCTTTTTTGGAAAATGCGGGCACCTCAGGAGAATCAGAAGCACAATAACTGAACTGAAATCCTGGACACTTTATAGCTGATTTCAGCCGAGGATGGGAAATGTGTAACTGGCCGAAAAAGTTTGTTGCCCCATTGAAAAAAATATGCTGTACTGAATAGACAAAAATACAAGTACGAATAAAAATGTTAATGGTAATTTGACTACTAATGAGACCCAATGCTCCTATCATCTGACAGTTCTGGGACCATTCGGGTGGTCTTCAGCTTAGCCTTAGTGTTAGAGCTCCAAGTTATTTAAAAACTCATTATCATAACAGAGTGAGGTCCTTTGATGACAAAGAATCAAGACTGAATGATTAGAGATTTGTATTACGTTAGCTAGTGATTAATGAGAAGTCAGTGTCTGAGCTTATAACTAAGACGAGTCCTTAATTAAACAACAGGTTAGCTAACAAACATCAGAGGAAAGGCTGTGTGAGAGAATGAAGCCATGCTTACACTAAGGCTGATTAACACATATCCAGCTGATTGGCAAAATGTTTGTCAGACGGCTTCAGGGGTATTTCCTTTCAGCCAAAACCTTAAAGGGACAGATATCCTTACAAGCATGGTTGGGGGAGCATTGGCATTTCACTGTAGGAATTCTTTCTATACTGTTCAGGTATTTTCTGAGTATCTAATCTTCTTAACATAAATGCAAATAGTATATATGCATAGCTGTAAACTCTTAGCATTTTAGACATTAATTTATCCATTTGTTGATTTTTCATTTTTCTTTTGCTCTGTCCAGCTCTGCCTGTGACAGTTTATAAAAATCAGTTTTCCCTTATTCTTCAGCGACAACAAAGTCATTAGCAAGGCTTATAATATGAACTTGTTTTCTGTTGCTGTCATTATTGCTGATGAGGTATGAAACATTTCCAATGAACCTAAAATGCCAAAAGCAGCAAACAGCTCAGTCGGATTTTTTTTTCAAGCTAGACTACTGTAATTCTCTCTCAACTGCTGGTCTCCCCGTGGGCAAATACAACACCTACTAGTTGTGCAAAACTCTGCCTTTTTTTTTTTTTCTCACAGAAAGTCACACTAGAAATTATCACTTGTACATTTAATCTGCTCTGTTTTTTTTCAAAGTCCATAATTTGCAAACAAATTTTTACTAGCATATGCCTGAGGTCTGTTCCCAAAAATAGATAGCTGACCCTGCATTGTGAATACTCCATTTTATCCTCAGATTAGTTGTTCTCACATAGTAATTTTCTTTTCTTCTTCCATTTGACTCCTCCAGGTTTTCTCTTTGCAACTGATGAAAGGTATAAAATAGATTGAAAACCATTAGAAGATAATGCCCAACCTTTGGACGTGAAATTTGTTCTCCAGTCTTGGGAACATGTAACGGTAGATTGAACAGTCATCGTAACCGCAGTTGGAGATGCCTTTCAATTGTTTCTAATTACTGTCCTTCTAGGAGCTTCCTCCTACTCTAAAGGAGAAAGCAACCACCACATCATTGCTGTTCATTGACCTAAGGATATAAAATAAGATTTTTACATCTTAATTAGTTGCAAATATTATATGCACATGCTTAATATGATAGATAAATTTTTATGGAATATTTGCATCACGCAGCCATGGCAGGGGCTGCTGGTTGCATGTTGTAGAGGAAGAAGTTTTAAATTAGTTATCCTGGGAACGGCCCAGCAGGTTACTTCAGCTGAGCTTAGCTCAGGGCAAGGATGTGAGGGTGTTTTCAGCTCTTGGAGAGCTGGGGAGAAGAGGCTGTGGCATAGTCTGAGTTCTGGGCCAATGATAGTTGATCACTGGGTACCCAGCTGGTTTAAAACCACCTCTGGTGTGCCTACATGAATTTGGCCTAGAGAAAGTATGGTAGTTGAGACTCACCTTTCCTTTAGTACCAGCCCGGTTGAGTAGATGGATTGAGCATAAGCTTGAGGTGCTGTATTAACTCAGGAAAAAAACAACAGGTTTGATTGTCTTGCTCAATCACATGGAAATGTTATTGAGAATATCATCCAAGGAGAAAACTGGACTGGTGGATGATTTTGTGTATAGATTAAAAACTTTAAATGTTGATCTGTTGTTTGGATATCTATGACTGTATCCATGGATCCAAGATACCATCTGTCAGGCTCCTGTAAGAACACAATTTTTTATCGGCTTGTATAGTTCAAATTTTCAACCTTTTTCTCCTTTTAATTCAGAGGGTAAAGCACTTACATTACTCCCAGAGGGTAAAAATCTCTAAAATTTGCAAACCTAAAGTAAATTTCAAGCATATGTTTTCTAAATTCATTACGCTGTTCTCTGGTAACCGAGCTCTTAGCACATTTCTTTTTCAAACCAGACAAGTGGGACTCCATTTATAAATATTTTGTTTGAGAATGTAAATCTTGAAGAAAAAAAAAACCCAAAAAACCAACCCAAACACCAGAAGAAGTGTACAGACCAGCATTGTCCCAGCTGAACTATAAAAAACACTCCTTCAAATGTTTGGCTCTGGAAATATGCACGTTTCTGCAAACCTCCCTTTCTTTCTCCCCTGTTCTTTCCTTGCCCCCTCCTCTCTGATAGCTTACTTAAAATCTACAAGCCAGATACTCAATTTATGTAATGAGCTTCATACACAAAAAGTAAGAATTTGCCCTTTAAAATGTATAATCGATAAAAAAGTACTTGAAAAATATTATTGGGGACAAAATTAATATGCTGCCTGCTTTCTGTTTATTATTGGCAGTTTGTGCCCTTTTCATTTTCACTGTGTATCCATTTCATCATTTATGACACAAAGAGATTTTTTTTTTAACTCTGAAAAAAAACCCAAACCATTGGGAGGGAGCTCATTTTGAAGTAATTGGTTAAAATCTAGTAATGAAAACAGGGAAATGGTTTTGATTTTCATTATGTTTAGGGTCATTCCCAGGTCACATTTGACACAGATTCAATGTTCATATAAATTTAATAAAATCTGTAAAGGAAATTCAAGTAACAGCTGTGAAAAGAATGTGATCAATAGGAGCCAAAATAAGTGTCACTTTGAAATTTGCCAACTGCTGATGGATAGTTAAATGAATAAAACTATAATGTCTCTACCAACTTTTAAGAGCAGAAAGCCCTGGGAAATCAGTCACTTAAGTGACAGAAACTTTGCATGCTAGCAAAGCTGTAATAGTTATTCTGTTCATTTTATATCAGATTTCTTACTCATGGTTTAAATCATACTGTGAGTTATTCCATCACACTCCTGGTCTTTTGATAGCAGAATAGTGATAAAGTTATGTTAAATAGCTCTTTTACCACAGTAACTTATTCTCTAAAAATCCTTCAAATACACTCCTTAACCTGTGGACTCAAATGAGGTATTCGTCTTCTTGCAATGCTATTCAACCTTCATCTTAAAAAAAAAAAAAATCCCTTAAGCATGTTTTCTACTTTTCCAGGTGTCTTTGTGTTGTAGTGTGATGGTACCAGGGAACCAGAGGCAGGGACTCTGCCGTAGCTGAATCCCCAGCCTGAATGGCTGTAAGGAGCAGAGACGCACAGGGGACAACGTGGTCCACCAGCATTGAAGGCACTATCATGTCAACATAAAGGTATTTAATATCACCTTAACTTACATGAGAAGAGAAATGACTGTATTGGTATAATCTTTCACACAACACAACTGTATTTAAGTAAGTCTACCTTTTTTTAAGTAAGTTTACCCTTTAAAAAATGTTATATCAGCATATTTATAATAACACGACGAGGTTTCCTCATCAGTTTTAAAGCTCTTCAGCTGTGGTTTAAATGTGGTAAAATATTGCAAGTCATTCAAAGCTCAGAGAAGTTAAAAGAAATTTCAATGACTTAAGTGGATTTTGACTGAGGTGGTAAAGCTGTAGTACTTCAGTCCCTGTATAAATCCTCTGCAGATATACTGCTTAAAAACATGTTAAATTGGTTGTAGGTGAATAGAAAAGCAGAAGCAAAAGGTGATGGCAAAGGGTTTGGGATGTTGCTGCTGTAATAAAAACAGTGCGCATAGTAGTAAAAACTATTGGATTTTAATTTCCTTGTGTTTCATTCTGTATTACTTTTGTGTTTATCAGTCGTTATAAGCTGTTAGATACTACTTGGAAGCTTGTTACTTGTGATTGACACTTGTCAAGATATGAGAAGGCATTCAGCTCCAGATGAGCTATCTTAAATTCCAATAATGTAAATGTAAGTATGTGCAAAATATAGTGACCCCAGCACGCTTTTCTCAAAGAATCAATAATGTTACCAGAAGTACCCTCAGGGCCCCAACATATGTTTATAATATGCATACTTCTAGCTAAAATCAGCATCTGAATTACTGGAATATGCTGCATTATATCCTCAGATAATGTAAATCAGCATAACTCCACTAAAGTTAACCTAGGGAAGCTGATTTACAACAGCAGAAGACACAGCTTGCTGTAGGTATTCTATTGCTTTCTGCATATTAACCCATTGGTGTATCATATTTTGTCTTCTTTAGCTTCAGAAACATTTTTCATGGGCTGAACGGACTTCTACCCATGAAAAGGAAAATCAGGAAACTTACAGAGCAATTGACTGAGTTGTCCTTCATGGGAAGAGTCAGAGAGGTCAGTAAGGCTCTGAGTAGTAGCAGGCAGTGCAGCCCAGCAGGAGTGGAGTAGAGAACAAAACTCCTGAATGTGTTTCAGGACACTGTTTTGGTCTCGGTCTAGTCTGATCCTGGGAACTGAATGAGCACGTGGATCACATTCTCTGCAGTCTTGGACTGCCTCTTCCAGTTGCGTTTCCCTTGAAAGAGATCCGTTTTGCGCATCGTGAGACCCCTGCGAAGTGAACCGAAGCACAATGGCTGGGGCTGAGGGAGACACGTGCTTCCTAAGCTCTCTCATGAGCCAAACTAAAATGGCAGCGTAGACTCGCTCTAAAACCCACGTCATTGCTTTGTTCATTTTCCTTTATTTTCCCCTTCCCTCTGCTTTATTATCATGATTTAATAAAACACATTTGTAGTATATTCAGAATGACAGCTGACTCCATCAGGGACTTGACCCTTTCCTCTTAGAATTGCAATATGCACCAGGAAATAAGTGGAAGCTGATGTGACTCTGAAAGGAACCTAGTGCTACACAGAGGGACTGTTAGCTGCAGGAGCTCATACCAGCATGTTTGTGGCTTGACAGAATCTGTTCTTATAGTGACACTAGCTGTCTTTTCTTTGCCATTTAAAAATGTGTTAACTGCAATCTACCTCAGATATGACGAATTTATGTGTGGATGGACTGGAATGTATGGAAACGTCCAATGAAAATGTACTCAACCTAACAGAAAAAGCATTTAATAATCAGACATAATGTATAGTCATGTTCTTATAGGCCTCTCTAATTTGTGTTTCAGGACCTTATAAAAAATGTCTGATGCTTAGTTGAAAAAGCTTTCTTTTTCTGCAAAGTAGATACTGCACACAGTGTGTACTTCAAGAACTACTACCACCTTTACAAGAGGATCTTAACAGTGAAATATATTGGTATGATTAAGCCGTACCAGGAGTGATTGGCTGGGGACTGTATATGTGTACTTGGAGCACCTTTAAAGACGCTAGTCTGGAGAACAATGACACATGTATTCTTCTGGGCAAACCATCTGGGCATTTACCAGCTGCTTCAGTGAGTTTGACTGTTCATAACAGGCTTGACCCTGCTGCGGCCAATAGTACTATCATTACTAACAGCGATATGATTTGCAATATCTTAATTAGTGTGATTACAGAGACCTCAGGCTTTCCAAGATGACCCGCTGCACCCAGCCTGTGTCTGTATGGTTTGGAGTAGCCACGGTGTGATACAATTTACTCTCTGTCCAAGTCTTACCTCAGCATCGTATCTAAATGTTTGCACTGCTGACAGCATGGAGACAGCCTTGTCCTTCCTCGTGAGACCTATCACCATGTCTGAGCCTGTGGTTGAAGCTCTTTTACTCTTGGAAACTGATTGCAGTGTCTGATTGTAGAAGAGAAAATAGGAAGTCAGTCACACTTTTTATGTAATTTTACATTGTCAATCGAGTATTATTAAATTCTTATTAAATGATGTCTCAGCACTAGTTTTGCTTTTTAAAACTCAATGTACTTTTCAACCACTCTTTTAAGGTTCTCTGGAAACCAACAAGGTAAAACCACTTGTGGGGTTGTGCTGTACTCTTCTGAAGTTATACTATTGCAGAACTTCTTAAAAGTCTCAAAAGTACGCAATATATGAGCTAAGTGACTGCACAATAGTTAATTCTAAGATAAATTACACTCTGTTTTTATCTGCCTATGAAAAGTGCACTCAAATTTATTAGGAGAAACATCAAAGCAGAGATGGACTGAATTAGTTTTTACATATCAATAGATATCAGCTAATAGCATTTTTCTCCAACCTATTTTCCTATTGAATTCGATGTCAATGGGATCAGGATTTGGCTGAATTTCCTTCTTTAATCTATTCATTGCAAATCATACAGATGACAAAGGAATTTGCATGTCCATGCACAGTAGCCCATGTTATAGTAGAAGACTGAGTGATTGCTGGGCATTGGTTAGATGCATTATCTGTACAAGATCATGCCAAACTCAAAGTGAAAGTATAACTGAGAACATAGTGAATAGGATTTTTAAGTGGCTAGTTCACAATGTGGGTTCATCTTCCGAGCTCACTTATAAGGTGGTTTGAGATACCATAGACAAATACTAAATGCAGTTAAATTAAAAGATTTAGCTCTTTACACAGACATAAATACAGTAATAAAGGTAATAATTTTTTGTCCTCTTTGGTCTTCTGACAATTATCCTGAAAGGTTCTGAGAATTTCCTACAGGCAGCACTTCTCATAGGCCCTGACATCGCAAAGCATCCAAGTGTTTTGCTGAACCGAAAGTTTCAGAGGAAATTTGAGACTCTCAGGATAGTGGTCAGAGAGTGGTGAAAATAAGAAGCCTGAATATAGAAAATGCAGTGCAAGAACCTACACCTATGTACAGGTGTTTGAAGTTCATAAAAGGTATGATCCAAAGACCCATGAAATAAGTGGACAAATGTCCATGTGGTCTTGCCTGAGAGATGATAGGCTGCATAAGATTTGTAAATCTAATTATAGTTTAAGTAACTACTTGGAGCTGATATTGCAGTCAGTATGTTTTATAGTACAAACGTTTGTAAATAATAAATGTTTTAGGTCCTATCAGGTTTAGATGCATCACCAGTCCCATTGTCTGCAATGTAGGTGGTTGAGGGAATTGGCAGAACTATATTATTAGTGGTGCTACATATTGAGTGCTCTTCCAAAGTCTCCTTTTATCACATTTAAAAAATCATTCCCTAATTTAACAAAGATACTACCAGTTCTCTTTCTCTGTTCAATTATGTGGAAGCACACTAACTTTTTTTTTCCTACTTTTTTTTTTCCAAGGGGGTTAATCTTCAGGGATGAAACAGATTACCAGCTTTTGAACCAATTTAAGTAGAATCTCCAGAAACAAAGCCAGGACAAATAATTATTGGCAGTTCACAGAAGGTATTCTGTGCCCACAGCTCTGCAGGATACCGTTAAAGTCAGTTCACTTGTCTTAATGGGAAACACCTGTGGTCTGGAACACAAGAGGAAAAATCAAACTAACCATGCCGGAGACATTAAAAATAAATTCTGAAAATAAAATCTTCCTCATGTCCCTCCCCTCTTCCTTCTTTCATCTTCTTGCACCCTCCAGTCCCCAGACTATCACTGGTATCCCTCCTTTCTTTTAAAACAGATACGAAAGCCTGTCTTCAAAATTATATTCAATCACAGACACTGAAGGAAATAAAGCAATTTCAGTTGCAGTATTAAATCAGAAGAAATCTTACTACAAACAAAAACATGCTTAATAAAGGCTCAGTTGGAGACTTTCTTTTAACTAGCTATTAAAGTGAATGGAAACCATCTGAAAATGTTTACCATAAATAGTGACTTAGAACATTAAAAATATATTAATCTAAAATTCTAAAATTTTTTGCTTTTCTGTTGCTTTCTCAAAATATGCTGGGGACAATGCATTTCTCTAGCTATTTGAACAGGTTACTGAAATTCTAATAGGGCAAGAAATATGTCCTGGATGTTTACACACAAAACAAATTTATGCAACTTTCATAATTTCATTTGGAAAATCCAACTACATAGCAATTTTATTTCAGTGTAAATGTAAAGTCTCGTCACTGGATTGAAAAGTAATTCGCAGTCTGAGTGGTCTGCAGCCTTGCTAGTATTGCAGGTCACAGAAAGTCATAGTTTAACTTAGAACTGCTAGCAGAAATTCAGGAACAAATTTTGATCAAGGTAAATGAAAATGAACTTGTGGGGTTTTTACCTGTATTTATCAATTTCTAAATGTCCCTTCTTGGTCTTTTTCCTCTCTTTATTACTTTTCATTTTATCTTTTCAATGGAAATATCAGGAAGAAGAAATCAGAGACAATAAAATTTTTTTTAAACATTTGCAGTTACAGAGAAGAGGCCATGACATGGCAAGATGTTGAAAGAAGGCAATTCCTGAACCCAAAATTTGTAGATTTCTAAAAATACACCAGACTGTGAAAACTAACACCTACATTTGCGATGTTGTACAAGTTTAAAAATGTTGCAGCACATAAAAATACTTCGTTTCTGCCTTAAAGACCAGTGGGTGTTTTGTTAGCTTCAGAGTCAAGCTACTGTAGTGACCTGAATACTTCGAATATGTGTTCACAGTACAGAAATAATAGGAAAACTGGCTTTCATCTGACTTTTTATGCATCCAGGAAACAGTTTTATCCCACTTTTTTAAATACTAAAAGGAAATGGCTCTGATTAAATGCTTTTAATCAATCTTTCCATATCCAAGGTGACCATGTCATCGTATGCTGATGATAGCTTACAAAAAAGGGAAGGGAAGGGAAGGGAAGGGAAGGGAAGGGAAGGGGAGGGAAGGGAAGGGAAGGGGAGGGAAGGGAAGGGAAGGGAAGGGGAGGGGAGGGGAGGGGAGGGGAGGGGAGGGGAGGATGCCTGTGATGGAGAAGAGGGGCAAGTACTAGTAACCTGGTCTGTGGGAATGTCTCAGAAGTACGCTTCAAAGAGGTAAGAATTGTTCTGGGACAGCACACGACTTGGCAGGCCAGCCTGAATGTGGTAACCAGCCTATTTGCTACATATTTCATGGGAATTTATATGGACCTTGGCAGAGATTAGTAATAGAACTTTGGGAAGCGAGGAATGCATCCTATAGAAATCTAACACAGTAGTAATATTTTGAGTCTTGCTGTGCTGTGGTTTGTGGTGTTTCAGGCAAAAACGGATGTTGCTTTGCAGGCCTTCATGGAGGGCTATGGCAGGTTGAGTTGGGTCTCCTAAATTTTTGCCTCAAGAGTCCTTAATAGGTGTATCCCAGCTCTCCATTAGGTGCCCCATTCCCACAATGTCCGAACGGCCCAAGAGAGAAACCACACGTCTTGGATTGCTCCAAGAGGAGAAGACAGTAACACCTGAAATCAAAGGACTGCGTGGGGAATCAGACATTTGCTTTCACCTTTACTTATATAAAGTAGTTTTGTCTCTGACATTAGTAAAACTTTGGTCTTTACTACACAAAAAGTTTGCTACTTGACTCCTGAAATGTTTCCTTTATGTTTAAAAATCACTTCCCATCTCACATCCTCACATGAACAAATCAGTGGAGGGTTCTCCTGCATGTAGGTGCCCTCCAGGTATAGTGCCCAAGCAATGTGTCTTCCTGATCTTCTCCATATGATTTTGGGAGTATAAACTAGTGGGTACTGATGGATGAAAAGCTGGACATGAGCCAGCAATGTGCATTTGCAACCCAGAAGGCCAACCATATCCTGGTCTGCATCAAAAGAAGTGTGGCCAGCAGGTTGAGGGAGGTGATTCTGCCCCTATACTCCTCTCTTGTGAGACCCCACCTATAGTACTGCATCCAGCTCTGGAGCCCTCAGCACAGGAAAGACATGGACCTGTTGTAGTGGGTCCAGAGGAGGGCCACAGAAATGATCAGAGGGGTGGAACACCTCTCCTACGAGGACAAGCTAGGAGAGTTGGGATTGTTCAGCCTGGAGAAGAGAAGGATCTGGGGACACCTTATTGTGGCCTTTAAGTACTTAAAGGGGGCCTACAGGAAAGATGGAGACAAACTTTTTAGCAGGGCCTGTTGTGATAGGACAAGGGATAATGGTTTTAAACAAAAAAAGAGTAGATTTAGACTAGATATAAGGAAGAAATATTTTACAGAAGGGTGGTGAAACACTGGCACAGGTTGCCCAGAGAGGTGGTAGATGCCCCATCCTTAGAAACATTCGAGGTCTGGCTGGGCAGGGCTCTGAGCAACCTGATCTAGTTGAAGATGTCCCTGCTCATTGCAGGGGCTTGTACTAGATGACCTTTAAAGGCCCCTTCCAACTCAAACTATTCTGTTGTTCTTTGATTCTATGATTAAGACACAAAATCAGACGACGCACTTTTCAGCATGATGCAGTGAGATCATTGTGTGTGGATTGTGTAGCCAAGCAAGGACAATATTTTATTAGGCACCTGTGAAGGGTAGGGTAGGATAATGATCCTGATGAAGTATGCAGTGTGGCTGTACCTGGATCAACTGGGGACAAATTTAAGGCCCTTATTTTCAGTGTTTCCAGGCATTTAGGCATGAAATTTCATTTCCAGGTTTATCTCTAACGTGATCTCACAGGCAAGGAAACCTGCCACAGATGGGAAACAAGTACAAAATCTGTTTGTTTGAGAATGATGTGAGCTGTACATTCAGTTTTTGTCAGGTCATTTCTGTGTTGCATTCCCTTTATTTTCTATAACCTCTCTTTTTTCTTCCAGGAAGTACAACAGTGCAGTGTCAAAGCCTGTACAACGCTGAGAATGCTGGAATGCTGCAGTGGGCGTTTCAGAAACCACATGTTAACACTAGTGTAGGAAAAGCTGTTGCTATAATGTAAGACTCTTCATCTCCTATTGATGCTTATGGTTTACTTTTGTAAATGGGCAGCACCTTGTAAAAGTACTTTCAGATCTGTAACACCTATTACGCCAGGGTCACCTTACCCTGTATCTTTTTTTTTTTTAAGGAGAAGGGGAAGAGGGAAGAGAAGGAAGGGAACTGTGTTATCAGCAAGAGGAGGCTGGACACAGTCTGTCAGATCCTTCGACTTCTGAGCAGTTAGAATTGAAAGTGCTAGGAGAGGCTTAGCTGTAACTCAAATCGGGATTATCACACCAAATTCAGCAGAGTTGTACAGACAAAAAAGCAGTGTGGAGGAAAGGACAGTTACACAAATGTTACCGGAATGTAAAGACTTTTTATAAAGTCTTTTATGAAAACTCCAAAGAAAACACTTAAGAACACCTAATCCACATGAAAGACTAATTTCCATAGTGTTTGGAATTAAATATCGATGTATGGTATATAAGAAGTGACATAACTACAATTAATTCCAAGATAGATGAAATTTATCCTACTCCAAAAAGCATAACTGAACCACAGTCCACCTTCAAATTGATAATACGGAGGCATGGCCTCAGCCCTGATTCCCCAACCCCATACGGTTCATGTTCACAACTTCCACAGAGGGCAATACGGAGCTCTAATTCGTGTAAACGAACAGCCACGCTTACGACCTCTGTGCATTTTAATTAGCTGAAACTGCCACCTAGCTTGTGCACTTGGACAGAAAAGAGTTCTTAGCCAGAAAAAGATAGCAGATCGTGCCAGAAAGGGTCATTGTTCATAAAATTACTTTAACTTCTCTAGGAACTGGGGGTAAACAGTAACTGAATTCTGTGATTTGCATGTATTCTTCAAGACTTTTGCAAAACACAATAAAAAGGAAAAACAAAAGACTCATGAAAAATTTTTATTTTATTCAAAACCATTCATCCAGACTTTGACACCTTGTGTTTTCTGATACCACATACTGAAATTGGAAAATAGAAATGTTCTCTCAAGAAAGTCCTGATCAGAAATGTTCAACCATATTAAGCATATGTGTTCAAAATTATCCACTGTCAAATTCAACATATTTGTGATAGGTGTTTTATTTGAGAAACTTTAATCCACTGACAGAGAAATGTACATTGAGATACCATGTAAATCAATACTCAAAGCTAAAGAAAACGTAAGAAAGCAAATATTGTAAGCATCAGTAAAATCAGAACTACTTGAGTTTGACGTACAAACGGGTAAAATAAAATGTTTTTTGCTTTGATTTTCCCCTTGATATTCCTGCCAGGATAGTGTACTGTGGTATTAGACATCTGGGTTAAACTCTAGAGCTTACTGGATTTGATCAAGGCTTTTTCTGTCATTTTAATCTTTTAAAAACACGACCAAACAAATACGGCAAAAGATTATGGAACCTAGTTTATCTGTTATAGTATATCCTCTTTTGTTAAGATATCCTTACGCTTCAAAAGTTGAGCAGATACATCTCAGAACTTTAAAAAGATTAATCTTATGGTATTTCTAATTGTGACTTGTGATGTCCAACTAAAGAAATTATAAATCATATAATTATACTTAGCCAATCTGATCCAATCACAAAGCATACTTTAATTTTCAATAGAGATGTTAAACTCTTGCTCCTCTTAGAAGCAGCATGTGCCAGCTTCAGGCAGAGATTTGAACACTGGCACTGATCCAGGAACAAAGAGGAACTTGAAATGGAGCTGCTACTGAAATACACGCACAGCTTCTTCAGATGAGATGTCAGCAGCACTTGTTCTTACGTCTGATAATGAAGTTTTATTTTTCTCAAATGATGAATTACAGGACACATACACATAAAGTATTTAACTCATCCACGAGAGGCAGGTACTTGAAGCTGCCAGCAGAAAGAAAGTATTTAACTCAAGGCATAACAGTACTATTGGTAAACCACAACTTCTTACATTGCCACTATAATTTAAATTAAGTAGAAGCCTAGCTTATAAACTCACACTATGACCCTTACTTTATGGTCCTTTTATATCTCTTGGGTCCTGATCACAATGAAACTTTCTCAGTCTGAAGCAATTTAATGCAAACATTCCTGGGGCAGGCTATAAAATGTGATTTTTGCAGTCAGTCTTTTATGGGTATTTTGGATGAATATTGTATACCCTATTGAAAAAAAGGATGACGAATGTAGACGTTACGACATATGTGTGGGGTTTAGCTGAGTCTGTATTTGCACATGAATATTAACCCTGGTAATTGAGAAAACCTGTCTCTCCACACATCTTGTTCATTTCCACAAAAAGCATGTGCATAGATTTAAGAGAGAATTAATGCTTTGCCTTACTTAATTACAAATTTTCTGGCTATGAGACTCCCCATGCTAAGCTTCTCTTTGAGGGCAACGGACTCAACAGATGCCATGTTACACCTACTAGATGGGGATAATTCTACTTGCTACTAAGCACTAACAATAACACATGGAGATGTAAGTTGTGAATCGAGTTCAGCAGACAGCATGGTTTCCAATTCTTAAGCATTTTGCAGCAAAACTAAAAAGCACCATCAAAGATGTTCACAAGTGGTATCATTGCAAATGTTTACAAAACATGAAAGGAATGGTAAAATATGTGCTTAAAAGATGTACTCGTTGAGATCTTGAGAGAAAGGCAGGAAAACACATGGTGTTGAGAAGTAGACTTGGTTTGCTGCACAGTGCACCAAGAAATTGCCATTTTAATCAGTAATGGTGAATTAATCGTTAACATTTTTACAGGTCACTGACACATGAATGAATTACCATGAAAAAAGCCAAGCTGAGTTCGTGATGTCCTGGATTTCTTCTAAGCAACTTGTCTTTGTGATCCTGTCTGTAAGATTTTGAGAGTATAAACAAGACTAAGTAGCAAAAATGAAAATATGATGTCTATAGTATTTTTTGTCTTCCTTTGTCTTCCCCACTTGGGCAGATCACAAACATCTTTGTTTTCCTAACCCCATTCAAATATTATCAAAGGAAAGTATCAATTAAAATGGGATAGATAAACACCTTCTGAAAGGATTTTTAAAAATGTTTTAAAACAACAGTATATGAGATGATAGCAGTAATAGTAACAGAAAAAAAATATTACCATCCTCTAGTGCGTCTCTGGCAAAGCGAAGGGCAGCTGCACTCTGACTGTCACCGTTTCAGGTGCTGCAGCACCACGCTACAAAAAGTTTCTATTTCAAAATCTTAGTAAGAACCAACTCAATGAACAGCGGAAATAAATGAAGCTTATGAGGAAACATAATATTAGTCAATGGCCAGACACCAGGGTCTCTACAGCTTCTGGTCACAGACAAATTCTTATTTCGATTTTCTGTTCTGCTTCCTCAATACAGTAATAATCTTATCACTCCATTTACTCTTCACAGCTGGCCTGCAATTCTTGGTCAGTTTTCTGCTGCAATTTAACCTGCTTGTATGTGGCTCAGACATTTACTAGAAATCAGAATGCGCCATTTACAGAATGAAGTCCCATAACTGCGGGGCTGGTGTGCTGTGTCTAGTCAAGCATAATTACCTACAAGGACTCCTTTCTTTCATTTGGGAGGCATGGTGAGTGAGGAAATATTTAAGCAAAAAGGGGTCTGGTAGGATTTTGGCTCCCTGAAAATCAGTGCCGGATCATACTTGCCTTATCCCATTCGGCAGAATCTTCTCTCATTCTAGGAATGAGTTCGTTGTGCTCTGCTGTTGGTATGTTGCTAGCCATCATCTAGCTGGATTGAAAATCCTCTTTTCCCACATAACCTCAGGCCAGATTGAGATGATTATTTTGTCTTTCCCCTAACAGAGGCCACAGATGTACAAATTACGTTCAGATTGTTGGTTGATACCTGTCTGATGCATCAGATGAAGCTGAGAGTGCTCGTTGACATCTTTTTTCTGAAAAGGCTGGGGAAAGGATTTAGAGTTTCTTCAATTTGATAAAGACAAGAGTCAAGAGTATTTTTTCTACTTCTTTCGTCTTCCTTTGAAAGAAAAGTACTAAAAGAGCCAGCACTGGATTTGGAAGAGGGGTTACTGGCAGCCCCAGGCAGTGGATAGAGGTTAGCAGAGAAGGCACCTGCCCACTATGATGCCCACTGACAGATTAGTCCCAAGTGTGCCATGTTTATGACCCAGTTATACCACATCATTCATCTCTTGTTGCTTATCTATGTCTGTAACACAGTGGCAGTGCAGTAGCTATACTAGGAAAGCACAGTCCATTACAGCCAGATTCGGGCACTCTGAAGAGTGCTATTACACCACAGAGAGTGCAGATCTCATGAGCTGGAGCAGTTATGATGCATTAGGCAGTACATCCACCCTAACCCTCCTCAGAAAATCTATGCTTGACATATTTCTTTTGGGGGTCACCTTGTCATAGAAGGAGATCAGGTTTGTCAAGCAGGACCTGCCTTTCATGAACCCATGTTGACTGGGCCTGGTCACCTGATTGTCCCTCATGTGCCGCATAATGGCACTCAGGATGATCTGTTCCATAAGCTTCCCAGGCAGAGGTCAGACTGACAACCCTGTAGTTCCCCAGATCCTCCTTCCAGCCCTTCTTGCATCACATTTGCTGGCCTCCAGTCAACTGGGACCTCCCCGGTTTGCCAGGACTGCTGGTAAATGATGGAAAGTGGCTTGGTTTCAGGTCATAATGCGCTCCTTAACTGATGAGGTTAATGAAAAAAAGTCCTTTATAGATAAATAACTCCATATTCTTTCACTATAGCTTTACCTTTATAAATTAATTGAGCAGTGGCCATCATAAAAATATGTAATGATACAAATTGCTAATTGATATGATTATGGTAGTCATTGTATTCCTAACTGTTTGACTAACTCCTACATATATGAACAACTGTTTAAAATACATAGGATCTTAAAAGTACATTTGAAAAGCTGTTGATAAAATTCCTGATCCCCCTACAGTTAACAGACAAAGACCAATTGACTTCAGTGGGAAAAGAGAGTAACTCCTTTCCTCTAATGGAGGGTCAGACCCTTCACAGAGTTGAATGCCTTTTGTACGGTACATCGTGGGAGTTGAGGCTGTGAGTACCCTGCAGAATAGGACCCTAACAGTGAATATAACATGGCTTCCTCCAGTGCTACCATAACATTATTTATTTTAATCCCCAAAACCTTTTAAAAAGTGTTGTTGTCATATATTATGAATAAAATAAAATCTATGTATAGGCAATCTTACAACTTAATAGCTCAGTGGGATGTAAAACCCCATGCACCACAGTTTGCTTACTGAACCTGTTTCCTGAGTGAAGTTATAATAGCACTAAATGTTTTTAGTAATGTCTGAAGAGAGCAAGTTCCAAACTGTGTTTAGATTTAAATATAATATTTTGAGTCTAAGAGAAATGGGTAACTGTAAATGTGTCTCATCTGTCAAAGACACAAAATAGACAAGAAGTTATTTAGTACCGTAGGAGGAAAGATTCCAACAACTTGCAAAAAGTGATATGAATTTAAATAGTCTACAAAATTTTAATAGAGACTAATTTTATGTATAAACATTATGATTTGATTTGTTAATTTTCCGGTTTACAGATCATGTAATATGCAGGGTTGAGCAAAATTGTAAAGACTTTTGAAAAACATTTGCAATTTCATTTCACAAATTCATCCCCGCAAAACTTGCTTTCAAAGAAATTCATGCAATGAGGCCTCTGCACCAAAATTAGGTGGACATTTTTCTCCATTTGTTTGCAAATCGGTTGCGGTTCAAGGAGAGACCTAATTTCATTTACAGCATTTTTACTTTTATATGTTAACATGGCTTGCATTCATTTCAGGTATTTTGGTGCTATGTCCATTCAGCACTTGCTATTCAGCCAGAGGCTTAAAAGGACACCCAAGGTCTCAAGAACACCTCTGCAATGCAGACTCCATTCTCACAGTAGATAGTTTTAGGCTGAGACAAGGTTTTGCTATACCCAGGGGCCTGTGGCTCAAACACTCTCCTGTTTGCCCAGCTAATGAGGTCAAAACACTTTTATCAGTAATGAAACGATTCTCTCTTGTGTAACGCCTCTAAAACAATGCACCATGGATGACACAGTCAAAAGGAATATAACTTTGCAATTTATTAACACCGAAGCCTGTAGTGTGGGATTCATGAAATGAAGTGAAATATACAGAAACCTTATTAGCACAAGTAAGATGTAGGTCACGCTACAGGGTTGTTCTAGAGAAAGATTAATGAGCAGTTCGATTCTGGTACCTAAGTATATAAAGATCACTAGAGAGCTTTTGTCTGCCTCACCCCCAGAGTCTGCCTAGTCTTTAAATGATTAGTTGGCAATCATTTTTTGTTCTGATACAAATTCAATGGACTAAACCCACAGTTGTACCAAAGCTGAGCTGGGTACATCCAAGACAAATGTGTGAAAGGGACAAAAGTCTCTTTAATCCACTATTGTTTTCTGATTGTCTAGTCTGAATTAGCCCAGGGACTCCTCTAAGTTGTGCGGTCTTGCAATGTCTCCCCTTAATGGAAATGCCTTAATGGAAATACCTGGAACATGCAGCTCCATGAATTCCCCTTGTCCTTGCCCATCTAGGTTACTCAGCCAGGCAGTTATGAGAAGTGGTCAGACATATGGGAATGTCCCACTCACCTGAAGCAGCTTGAAGACCAGCAGAAATGGCCTTCATGCTTATCTCCTGCTAAGCAGTGATGCGCTGTTTGGGTCGGGGCTGTCACAGAAACCCCTGGTCCTGGGACCCACATATTTTGTAGTGCAATAAAAGCATTCGACTTCAACAGAAATCCTTTTCTTTGACCTTTCAGCATAGCAGTGGGGAACCGAGAGCTGGAGGGACAGCAGTGCTGAGGAATGAAGTCTGGAAAGGCAGAGGTGAGCGCTAGCAGTGATACTGAGCAAGGACTACAAAGCCCAATAATAGTCAGAATATATTGCTACATTGAACTATGTTTAAAATGCTAAGAGTTTATACTTTAAATATGACTTCATATGATTATAGTTTTAATACAAGTCATATACACTTTCTCTGTGTGTGTCATTTATGTGTAAATTGGCAGGTACTTGCTGATGAATACAGTTTCTATAGACCCATATAAAAAGATTAGAAAGGAGATGTTACCAGATACTCTACAATAAAGGCACACATTATATGTAAGTTCAAACCAATGACAGCGTGCACAACACTTTAATACACAGCTCTGGGAGGTGAAGTGGAAACAGGTAGGCAGCAGTGGCAAGAATGCTGCACCAGCATAGCTCACAAAGCAGGGACCACTTGGAAGTGAGCTTTTACTTTCAACAACATCCCCGTCAGAAGCTGGCATTAGTGGCTGCTGAGCTTTCCTTGACTTCTAAGTGCAGCTATCAAGCATACTTCTTGTCATTTTTATCCAAGCTGTAATGTGACTGTAGGGCACGTCACCTTTATTGTGCTTGGATGCTTTGCTGGGTTCCATGGCTGCAGCCTACCCTTACATGTGAATGACTTGCCTCTTGTTCTCCAGTGAGCAAGCCAGAGCAGACTTAGAAACTTGCTCACTTTGCTGGTCATTATGCAATTTCCACTGTACTGTAAAGAAGGCTTTTTTTGAAAAGATGCGGAGCAAGCAGACAGTTCTGAACAGTTATTTCCTGGTTTGCCAGCTTTCTTTCAGGAGTTCATATGATCAAATCATTGTCAATGAACAGTCCCAGATAATAACAGAGTTTATTAATCATTATAATGCATTAATCATATATTTAAATTTCACACGACATTAAATAAAAAGCCACTCTGCATAAAACTGGCTTTGCAAAAATACTTCAGGGCATATATAAGCCTTGGTGGAAAAAAACGTTCTTTCTGTTCAGATTCTTCAGTTCAATGTACTGTTTAATCTAATCAGCCAGAGTCAAAAATACCTTTCTTTAGCCCCTTTGATCAGCTAGGACAATACATTGCCATACTAATTCACCAGTGGACCAAAATTCAAGATGTCATAGAACCCAAAATCAGTATTAAAAAAAAATAGATCATGTGGATCATTATGGTCTATATGATTTTTTTAAAAATTCTTTTTTGGGGGGACAGGGGATGGGGTGGGAAAGGATCTGGAAGAGTTCATGGAGTCATGGAGTAAACTGTGTTGGAAGGGATCTCCAGAGGTCTTGTCCAAAATTCTCCTTAAAGTAGACCAGGTTGCTCAGGGCACTGTCCAGTCTAGTTTTGAGTGTCTGCCAGGATGGAGATCTGGTTGCCTTTATGGTAAAACAAGTACATCAATACCTAAACAGTACAGGAAAGACCAAAACTGGGCATAATACTCTCTCAGCAACCTCACAAATGCCGAAGAGAGTTGAAGAGCAGAACATACCAGCTGCTTCCCCAGTTTGACATCATCTGTAAACTCGCTGAGAATGCAACCCACTCCATTGCCCAGGTCATTGACAAAGACGCTAAAAGTTGTTGGTCCCAGTATTGATCACTGAAGGATGCCACTAGTAGCTGGTTGTCTGTTCAGACAATTTTCTACCTGCTTTAAAGTTCACTTAGTCAGTATCTCATCAATTTATCTGTAAAGATACTTGTGGGAGACTGTATTGAAGACTTTTCTAAAGTCCAGGTACACAGCATCTACTGCTCTCATTTACTGAATTGGCCACCATGGAAGGGATTTAGGCTGGTCAGGAACAATTTGACCTTTGCAAATCCATTCTGGCTGTTTCCAATTATATTTTTGTCCTTCACCTGCTTGCAAATACCTTCCAGGAGGACTCTGCTCCATAACCTTACCAGGCACTTAGGTTAAGCTGACTGATCTTGAAGATAGGTATGGTTTGCTTTTTTCCAGTCAGCAGGAACCTCCCCCACTCACCATGGCCTTTCAAAGATGATAAAATGCTGTTGTAATGCCATAAGCTTTCACCTGCGGCCTGGCTGCTATGAAAACTACTAAGCTACTACCTAATTATGAAGAGTCTTGAGGATTGTGAATCATACCAATGAATGGAGAAAACACGCCGGATTTTGTAGACTGTCCACTTGTCAAAGTTAATGTCCATTCATTAAAAATGAGAACTTCCCTGTGTTATTCCTGAATGACACAAGGTGATCTACCTGTCACAATAAATGAGTAAGTTTGAGTATCAGAAATCTCATGGCTGTATTAGCCCATACAATTGTCTGGTCAAGGACACTTTTCTTGGATAACCAACACTAATGCAGATCTATTGCTAACTCCACTCATTTGGAGATGGCTCACACATCTCTCCCTGACACTTCATCATCTCACATAGCCATGCACTAAGTGGCAGTCCAGAAACAAGAAAATTGCATTTTTCTCCTCAAGGAGCTTTTCATGTTTAGTAGAGGTTTCCTAATAGACAAGGTTAAAGAAAGACCAGAAAACTATTTATAGATAGAAGCTAGACTTTAGTCTCTTGTTTTTAATTTGTGCACTGGGCATTTTACAAGCTTTTTGTGCTTTGAAATTAACTTAATATTTTATGAAAAATCTTCAGCCTCTGGAAGGCTCCAGGGATTGGAACTTCTTAAACAGCAGTGACGCTCTGAGGACTTAAAAGACCAGTATAAGTTATATCCCATCAAATATAGGCCAGCAGAATAAATACTGTGTATCACAGCAAAAATGCTCTAAGTCATGCAAAACCGTCTAAACTTGTGTGATGTAGACCTGCAGTCCTGGAGGTATTTTCACTATGGCATGGGGCATGGTGATCAGACGGCTAAAGCTTCTTGGCAGTGGAATCAGACTTCAAATCACCCCAGTCTGGAGGTGAAAGCTGTAACCATAAACCTGGTCATAGGGTTAGGGAGTCATTGGGTTGATATAATTTCAATTAGATATCACCACAATTCTTTCTCACATATTTCTGGCACAGAAATTGATGTCACCTACATTAGCTTGCTAGGCTAGGCAAAATCAAGATGGCTTTTTTCATTTGCTCACTTTTGGCTCCCAGGCCTTTTCAACTGCGCACCATTTGGGTACTTTTTCTCTTTGTATGCAACCATTTACTTGTGTTTTACCATTTAAGGAAACAGATTCCAAAAGCCCTCTATCACAATACCAATACAATGAGTAGTGAACTGCTTTACCTGACAGATGTCTGATTCCCTCTTTGTAGTAGTCTAACTATCCATCACCCTCATAGTTTATCCACCTGAGAGCCAAACTATTGCCTCAAAAAAAAGCTCAGTGCTTTGTTTTGGCTTCAATAAAATTGTATTTAAAGACCTTGCAGGTTTTGGTTAGCAAAATTAATTTTTATCTAATTTCATGATAAGCTTTAAAAACCTCAGTGACTATCTGTCGACAAGTTTTTATGTTCAGAATTTTCTTTGAAAGTATTCCAAAGGATAGCAAAAAAAGTAAAATGAGGCTTCTTTCCATTAAAATCTAAATTTTTACCTTCCTTCTTATCTGATTTTCTCGACGAGACAATACAATCAAAGTGAACCATTTGTCTATACAAATTAGTTTTTGCTGACTTCAAGTAAATTAGATAAGACATAGTGTCTCTAACTGGCTATGTGGAGGCAAATTTATGCAATTCCATCAAATTATAAAGTTTTATCAATATATCTGCATAAACATCATTGAAATGTAATGAAATTTCAATTTTCAGGTGAAAGCTGCCTTTTCAGTGAAGTATTTTATTCACAATTCTTGATGAAATTGAAACAAATAAGAAATAAAGTAAAAGAAATAAATATAGGAATATGCAGATAGGTACAAATAAGCAGCAGTTCTAGCCTGGCCTCTGAAATTATACTGATTGGCCACATTTAAAGGTTTGCAAGTTTACTATTCACAGATTTACAAATATTTATGCTATTAAAGATGTATATAGGTTTATTAGGATTTACAAAACCACCTAAGGAAGTCCAGCCTAATCCTGTGGATTTCAATAGGAAATCCTGTTTATGGACAATGTATGTTTGTCTTTATGTTCTTATATGCTTAAACTCAAGCTGTGTATAATTTCATTTTCCGTTGCAAATGATGAATGCCAAAACTTTGATACATATAAAAATTACACTTGCAAAATAAATCCGATTTAGAACTTTGCATGCATTCCATCTAAAATTTCCTCTTTGTGAGAGCATGAATGAAAAAAAATGGCATAGAAGCCAATTTGGACAAAAAGAAATGAAGTAACTATCTGATCAGCTAATTTTGTAAATACAACCATGAACAAGACCTAATTTGTTTCCATAGAAGTCTATATATGTTACTGTAGCCAATATTTTTGACCTGGACTTGTTCAAACAGGATCCGCTGCTACCAACAAAACCACTGGAAGTCTTTATATATGAAAAATGAGCAAAACTAATGAGATTTTATTTACTATTGCAAAAACTGAAGGAAATAAAGTATACGATTACTACATATTATTAATGCCTTATCAGATCTCTGTGCTGATTTCATCGGGTAGGTCTTCCAAAGGAGCTGCCATTCTGAGCTCTCAACTTTTGTGCATCCTGAACGAGTTAATAATTAAAGAAATTAAATAAAGGAGCACATATATTTCCCATTTACCAAATCATATGCAGATTGATATAAGAACATAAGAATGTCCATATGGAGTCACACCACACCTCTGTCAAGGCTAGGATTCTCTCTTCAGCACTTGCCAGTACCAGATGCCTAATCAAAGTACAAGAAAGCAGGACAAGTAGATAGGAATATTATATGCTGGGATATTCTGCAGAATACTTTCCAGCCATCTGTGGTTCAGGTAGTTCCTGAACTGCAGAAATGGTGTCTGCATTTAATTGTCCTAAGCGGATTTTCCTGTCACATATTAGTCTGAAGTCATGCGAACTTTTCCATCTGCAATATCTTATAGCAAGTAGTGTCACAGCTTAATTGTGCATTCTTTGCAGAAGCACCTCTTGTTTGTTCTGGGCCTGCCACCTGCTAATTTTATCTATTGTAACTCTTTTTTTTTTTTTTTTTTTTTTTGAAGGCAGAGTGAGCAATCATTTGCTAATTCACCTTCTTCATGCTACTCATGATTTCACTGATCTTTCTACATCCTTTCAGGCTAAGGGTTTCTAGTCTATTTAATCATGGCTCTTCCCTGTACAGAAGCTGTTCCACACCTTTGATCATCCTTCTCACCTTTCTCTGTATTGAGTTCCACTGTATAATTTCTGAATGTGGAGGAGGAAGACAGAAAGGAACCGTACATGCTTAAGATGTGGATGCTGTTTTATGTTTTCTTCTCTATTCTTTTCTAATAATCCTTTACATTTGATTTGAGTTTTTCACTACCTTTTAAAAGAATTAATCTGATTTTAAAAAATAATTTTCCATTGTAATACATATTCTTATTCCTGAGAGTAACTGTCATTTCAGAAATAGCTATTGCATAAGCAAAAGTAGGGATTTTCACTCTATGCATTAATTTACATTTGTCTACTTTAGTTTTATTTAATTGTTTTTAATCTCCTGACCCTTCATAATGTAAGAGCCTTCTGAAGTGTTTCACAGGTAAAACTTGCCTTTTCTGCCTTGAATATCTTTGGTGTCATCAGCAAAGTTGTTACCCCTCTATTTACCTCTTTTACAGATCATTTATGAACATGCTGAACAGCACAAACTTCTGCTTGGCACTACCTCTCTCACGCCCTATGAAAACTTAAATTTTAACCAGTTATTTACCTGTCCGAGACTGTGCCCTTGGTAGCTTAGTTTCCTTAATAGCATTTGGTGAGATACTGTGTGAGGTACCCTTGGGATACGTTCTGCCTTGTTCAGTTTCCTGTTAGCATATCTTATAAAGTATGATAATGATGTGAGTGTAATATAGAACTGGAGTATTCAAACTTCCGTGAGTGACTGAAGACATTACCAACTTTGAGCCAACTTACAAGTTATATGAATCAGAAAAACGAAAAAGAGTGACTTGCTCTTTTCCTTTTCGTAAAAGGAAAATCAATATGTTTAGCTTAGTCAAATACAAGACCTTGCATTACAAATTATTTTTAGCTTAACACCTGACAACAGGGCATGTGTTATTGCCAAGCCCACAGGTTTGTATTTTGTATCTTAGAATTGAAAAGGAAGAAGTATTCTTCTGGTTTTGTAGACATTTCTAATCTTGATTATATATTCTTATTAACCTCTCAATAAATAAAACGCAAAATGATGAAGCATAGTCTTCATGAACTGTCATTTTCCTCCATACGTGCACAGACTAAATTTACTCTGTGTAGGCAACATTCAGCTCCGGTGCTGATCTGCCCTGTGAGGGTTTCCCTGAGCTAAAACAAACCCAAACATATATTGGAATGCCAACTCTTTAAATGTATTTATACTGATATAAAAAAATGTACAAATCCAGTTAATAGCAAAGTGTATGATTACATAGATAACTTACAAAGAGATTAAAATAGACGTATATTTTAAGAGTGTTAGATACTACTATAGCTAAATAACTGCGCAGTTCTGCATTTACTTCACAGTACATTGGAGATAGCCTTCGAGAAACTTTATATTTACATAGTTTGAGAAAGCCAGTCCCTTAACGAAAGTGTGTCAAGATACTTTATATTTACACGGAGCAAAAGGGTTTATATGGGCAGTTACTTTGGAAATATCTCATATTTAAAAATCTATTACGGTAAGGTTATAAACTCCAGAATAGATTGGCCATACCAAACCAAACCCACCCTGTCTTCAAGAACTGGGAAAACTCTCACAGCTCCTTTGATTTAGCCCTATAATAGTCATTCTCACCTTGGATGAATCCAGACTCCATTTATCACGTTTTCAAATGCCTGTCTCTCAGTGCCTCTCACACTTTCAAATGTACAGTCTGCTTGTTTGTATGAAGCTTTCAGCGTGTGATTTGCACCAGATTTATGTTTAAAGCTTCACCTCTCCATTCATGTGTCAAACCCTAAATTAAGTCTCTCAGTTACTTCGCGCTAACTTGCTCGTGTAGCCATATTGTACATCAGCTAAGAGAGTTTCTCTCTCGTCAGGTGTCTCAGCCGGACTTTTTATTCCTTCCACAAACTGTTTCTCTGAACTCTGTGCATGAGTCCCCAGCCACACGTGATACCCAGTTTGCCCAGTCTCCCCCTGCTACAGGGAGATGCCCAAGCTCCGCCGGCATTTTATGCTTTGCTGAGAAAATGTTGGATAGGTGCCCAGATGGTCTTTTTTGTTTATGAATATAAACAGAGTTTATAGGCAGTGTGATAGGAATGACAAAGCTGATTGTAATGGCAGAAAATCCACTAGAGAAAGTAAACCTTGTGACTTTTGACTGATGAGGTGAGAATATTTTCACCAGTTATAAACTTGTGTTTGAAAGTTTTAGCATTGAGAGTTTTATCTTAATATAAATTGAATATAATGGATTTACTCTGGGTTTACGCCAGGTCATGCAAGATTGGAATTTGTCTCAGTATTTTTACTCACGCATCATAGAAAGGTTGCTTCTAATAATGAATTTAAATGCTGTGCTTATTCTGGTTTCTTTTCCTTCCCAATCTCCCACTCTGTCATGTCACAAGGAAGTCACAGTTCTCTTTCTTACACTGAACTAAATGTTCTGCTGCTGCCCAGCACAGAACTACCGCAGAGCAGGTATGGGCAAAACGGCTGGCCCTTGCCTCCTGCAGAGCCCTTAACGCCGTGCTGGCACTCTTGGAAGTTATTCTTTGACAGAAATTTTAAAGGGGAATTTCTTAAATTTCATTAACTGTATGGACAACAGAGCAGTATTGGTAGAATAGCAGCCAACATTTTGAAAACTGGAGTATTAGCTTGCACCAGAAGACAGGCACTAGGTCACGCCATAAAACATTACTTCTTTTCTTTTCTTTGACTATATAATTATTAAAAAACCTGTGAAAATGTTTAGTAAAATAGCAGTTATTTTAAAAACAGCTGATACATTTATGCAAGTCAAATACAAAAAAGGGGTCATTTGGTGGCCCCGGAACATCAGCGAATGTGATGCGTAAGGCTATGGAAGTATGAGGCCTTTGTTTTCTATGCCTGAAAGTCATATTCATTTTGTTTTCTGATCTGGTGAAGTTGTTAAAGGACAAGAGCTGTCTCGACAAGACATTATTCTTGTTTTCTTGCTTTATTTAGTCTAATAAAACTAATACTAGACGGAATGTATAGATGCGGTTGGTATTTTTTATTTGGAAAACTATAAGAAAAACTTTTGATAAGAAATACAAATGTATTCTAAAAGAATTAGAGTCAGGAACAGGCTGATTGATGTCGCTGGTGTAACAATCATTTTTCCTGTTAGACAGTTGGCTTTTGCAGTCCAGTTAACTTAATGCAGTTTAAGCCTTGCAGTACATTTCTGAATTTAACAGCTCCACATCCTGGAGTCATGTGAGAAGCATCTTCCATTTACCAACATGAAGTACAGTCTAACTCTTGCAGTATTGTGGAAAAAAACCCTGCAAATATAAAACTGAAGTTTCAGAAACTGGAAGATAAAACTCCAGTCCTTAATATAAACTCGATTATTCATTTTAATATATATCTATCTCAAGATCTTAAAGAACCTGGGTTTCAGTTTGATTGGGTTTGTATCCAGTTAAATCCTCTGATGTCCAGTGATAAAGCAGTGACTATTTTTGACTTAGATAAGAATTTTCAACTTGTTTTAAGAAAATAAAAAAATATTATAGCTTTAGAAATGAGAGGCATGATTCTTAAGGACATCCATTTTTACTTACACATAAAGATTTAGTCTTCACAAGGCAAAGGTGACCTGAGCTTAAAATTGTGAAAGGAAGAGTAAACAAACTAGAAAAAATAAATAAGCAAATAAAATATTTGAGAGATATGTTACAAACACTTAATTAAACAAAGAAATGGTACTGGTTTCACTTGCTTCACCTCTCATGCTGCTTTTATAGGCACATAATTTTTCCCAAATATATGCTTCAGCTTTATTTGTCATCTCTGCTGACAAACATGGCATCCTTGTACTCCTTGTACAATCTTTGGTTTTATATGTATGGTGAAAAAATTGTCACATCTGATTGCTGGCAACTGAAAGGCATGCTATATGGTATTAATGCTACTTTTCCCTTATCGACTCTACCACATAGTCCATGGGGTTTAGAGGGAAAATAATTCCGAAGAATGTCGGCAAGCTTGTGCTGTCCTATAGCCAAACGGCTTGGCAGAAAGAACCTCATATACCAGCTTTCCTTCTATAATCTCCATTTATTCGTTTCTTATATGTGTGCCTCTAGTTCAAATAACTGTACAGCCTTATAAAATGGAAGTAAATGTCATATCTAAATGCATTGTTAGTACGTTAAATCCTCATTTTAGAAGGGTCCTTAAGCACACATCAAAGTCTGAGATCGTTTTTTCTATAGATGCGAGCTTTACCTTGAAAAGACTACGCACATCTTGAATAAATAAAGTTTCCCAATATAGCAGAAACAATTTGCTCCACATACAATTAATGACTTGAAATGCATGCAGTTTGTTACCCTAAAAGCAAACAGAAGTGACAATAGTAACGAGAGAGACCGAGTTCCCTGTCGCTTTTAACGCATCAGGGAGCTGCGATAAGCCTTCTCAACAGCCGAGGTAAAACCCAATAAATATCGGGCCCTGAAGATGCAGCTCTGCCCTCATCTGCTGCAGAAAAAAAACCAACCTGAGATGGGAGAAGCAGCATGGCTGGCCAGGAGAGGCGGGCAGGGCAAAGATGCGCACAAACTGGGGCTATTGCCACCAGAGCTGTGCAGAGGTGACCGAGCAGAAGCTCCTCCTGCACCCCGAGCCTGCTCCCGGCCAGCACAGCCTCCTGCGGCTGAGGGAGGCTGTGAAGGAAAAGGTCTATTTACAGCATCCAGCAGTTTCCTTTCCATCTAGGGCTCGGGATGTTTTTCCTTTGGTAATCTTAGATACGAATTTTGCTTGGAAAGAGAAAGTATAAAGTCCAATTTAATGTGAAAGATTGGTAAAACAATAGTTCTAGACAAAGAGAAATGCTAAATAAAGTTTTTGGTTTGGTTGGTTGTTTTTTTTCATTTTGAAACTATGTTTGAAACTATGTTTGGATTTTTCCTATTTTATACATACATAACCCTCCAAAAAAACTTAAAATGCATTTTATTTTCCAAATAAGAAAACAATTTCAGAAATTCTGCTTGTAGAAAAAATGTCAGGACTCGTTCTAAATCATGGCTTTTAGGGTCTATGTTATACTGCCTCCAAGGCTGTCATAAAGTGGAACTTCTGTGTCCCATGTTGAGTGTAACCACCTCAAACATGTGAATGGTTTGTTATGCTGATCTCTTAGAAGACATGAGTTCCAGTCTCGCAATAATCAAGGTACCCGACAGAGTTTGCAAGCTCTGGGCTCTGAAACAAGCTGGTTAACTACTGATGTTGCTCACCCTTCACAGCTTTATAGTTTAAAGTAATTTGAAACGGGTGACCTCAAGTGATCTACATTTTTCTGAACTGGAAACTTCAAAATAATGTGATCACGTGAGAGGAATTTAACATAGTTTCTGTAATCCACAAGTCTCATTGCTGTTTGATGATCTTGTTTAATCACTTGTTTAATCTTTTCATAATCTACCTCCCTTAATGAAGGTGTGTATTATGTTTTGAAATTCAAGACAAATTAGGAGTAGGAATATGAAATAATTGCTAGTTGCCCTGTTGCAAACACCCATTGCACTCATTTTACTACCAAACTAATTCTAGTTATTTACCTTAAGAGTAATAGTCATCAATATTTGTAAATCCATCTTTACCCCTGTGAGTCTGAAGTAAATAAATAAATAAGCAAGCTCGGAGGAGATATACTGCCTATTTTGTGTCTGTAATGAGTGGATTCAGCTGGAAGCTGGGAAGAACTATCTAACATCTAAGCTAACTCCAGCCAAGTCAATGGGAATTTTTCCACTGATTCCCATCAGCTTTGGACTCAGTTCCTAAATTCTTACAACTCAGGGGGAGAGCAAAACAGTATGAAGTGGTTTCCACAAATATTGCTTTAACAGAACTTCAAGACTTCTTTTTTAAACTCAGCTTTGGTGAGGAAAGCGAGAAGAACAAGTAGCATCTGCATGGAGTGCAAGTTGGCAAGAATTTCAGTCTGCCACTTTCCAAATTGTTTTAGAAATGTTTGGCACGTCTCTGTCACAAATTACAGCTGATTATAATTTCACAGTATGTGCAAGCAGATGGAGGAGATGAATTGGGGAAAAGTTTCACCCCAGACAAATTAATTATTAGTAAGTATTTTGAGAGCAGAAGTTAAATATTAAAACTGTGGCTTGAAATAAAGAATTATGGGATGTCCAAGTAATCTATAACTTTGAATCAAACATTCTATGAACAATTTGACACCTGGTTGGAATAACTTCTTATTTTCATAGATGAAAATGTAACTCATACTAAAAGAGAATATATTTTAGAAATTCTTAACAACTGGTCAGTTTTTTCAAGTTACCTATGAAATCAACAGGTTCATGAGCAGTTAAAAACAGAAAACATTCGTAGCAGGGGTGACTATGGACATACTTCAAACATTTTTTTGCACTTGTGGGAAAATACCAATATTTAGCAGAAAGCTTCTGAAACATAGTTTCACAGACCATCTTCTTATTTTGTATGTAATTTATATTTAAATGCATAAACTGTTACCTGTTATATATCTACCCTTTTAAAAGCCAGGCTGAAGACACTAGAAGGGAAAGGATGTTGGAAATGAGATGAGGAGAGAACAGAGAAACAAGCCAAATGCTTCTGTTTGACAAAATGGGTGACTGAAGAGGTGGATGACATCCGGCTCTCTTTCCCATCCAGGAACTTGTGATCCTGGAGCTGAAACAGGTCCCTGTAAAAATAGTGCCCTAGAGGACTGTCGTGATGCTCTTCCTGTGGTCCTCAATTGCACCAAGGGGGTAAGAATAGTGTAATCTTCTGCAGACATACATGGAATTCAGCAGTTGGTAAAGTAATTTCTGCAAACATCTTATAAAAGAAGATTTTCCAGGGAAGAAAGATTTGGCATGACTAAAGTACAGTATTCAACCAATATTCAACTAATATTTGAGATAAACAGTAGTTACCCAGATTCTTAAGAATCCAAGGAATATGATTCCCTTGGACCAGGAAAATATTTGATTTGAACAGAAAATGGAAAGTGAAACGACAGCATTTCTTTGAGTGAGCAAAACTGAACTTATTTTACCATTGCACTTCATATCGTTGTTCCTTATTTTTTTTAAAGAGGAAGTTAACAGCTTTAAGATTAAGTATTTGCAGTTACTATGTGGCGGCTGAAAGTCATTTAGTAATATCTAAACAGTTGTGGAATGAATCTGAAATGAAAAGGAACATATGAGAAAAATTATGTTTATTGGGATATAAAATCTTGAATGCCATGGCAAAAAAGACAGTACTGTGCTTATCATTATACGCATATATTTATCACTGCTGTAGTTCAAGATTTTGCTTGTGATGAAATGCAGCTTTAAGTATTTTCACAACTTGAATTTCATTTTCTCAAGTGTTTGAGACAATCTGAACTATTTTACAAAGAAAAGTGCTTCTTTGCTGTGCTTTCAATTTTCCCTGGAAAACCTTTTAATCGGCTGATAGTCCTTATGTAGTGTAGTATTTGTAGGGAATCAAACACAATCCATATTCAAAGACTCTTTCTGTCCTCTGAACAGAAGCTTTACTGGATCTTTGAGATTATGTCAAAGACACGCCATGTTAAATATTTTAATTGTTTTATAGTGTGCTATAGACTGATAGGAAGATGGATATGTACTGAAAGAACCACAGTAATGCATCCCACCAAGTTTTTTTGAATTCGAATCTGTACTACTCCAGATATTTAAACATTGTGAAAATGCTGAGAGGTATCAGCAGGCTCTAGAAAGGAACAATTTTCTGAATCAGTTTGATGCTTTCTAATGCACAGAAAAATATTACTATTTCATAGCATTTAACAATTTTGATCTTTATCTTACAGAAAGACCTATGTATAATAGGTGAGTAATCACCTCATGGTGCTTTTATATGCATTACGTTATGTATGTGTCTAATTCCTTGTAGTATCAAGCTTAGGCTATATTTTAGCAATGTTGAACATGATGGAGTCCAATATTTGGCATAGAGTGAATACTTTAATATATGTCTAATAATTTTTTCTGGGCTTTGAATGACAGTTTTCACTGGTATCAACAGAGAATTGTTAAATGTGTTAAGGGAAGATGAAGCTGCACAAGGGAGTCATCTGGCTTGGCTTAATAAAGTAGCACTTGCTTTCTCTCCCAGCCAGAGTGATTTGAGTAAGCTCATTTTACTTCACAGTGCAACTGCTAGACGTGCAGGCACGGTCAGTTAGTATGTGTAAGATGACGAATGGTATCTTACACGTACTTGCCGTGTTACTGGTATTCATCCTGCCATACTCTAAAACCCAGTTTCACAGAAATCTGTAAATATGAAGCAAAACTTCAGTAAGGAGAATAAGTATGCTTCAGAGCTGCAGCTAGATTTCTGTGAAGTTCAGTTTCTTTTCAGTCTTGCAGGATTGAGAACATTGTGGAGGGTAAGGTTAGCCTAGACAACTACAGGCAAAATGACAGGCTAAAATCCTGCTGACGCCTTTGTCAGAGGAAAGTCTCCTATGAACTTTAGCTCAGCCACTTCACCCAACATTCAATCAGCATGAGGTTTCTGAGCGTTGAAAAGTACAGTTGAGCTCTCTGTACATTTTGAGTTTAGTAAATGGCAATAATGAAGTGACGATTTGCCCAATTATTTTGGATTTTTACACAGTTTCAAGTTATTAAATATCACAGTGACTATGATTAATCTGTTCCCACCTATAAACTCTGGGGTATGGGTGAAAACTATTGAAGTTGCTTACACTGGAACATGCCATATGCTTCTTGATGTTTTATTATGCCGTATACTTTTAGTCAGACCTGCAAACACATTGGTAAGTGTGCACATAAAAGAAACAACACCATGGCCCACCACAATGGCTATCTGATTGTATAATAAAGCAGTCTTTTATACTAAGACTGACTTTCCCACACTTAGCCTACATTTAGACAGTAGTTGTTGCAAAAGATATTGATTAGCCGTATGTTACTGCTCCCGTACATTAGCATAACAAAATAAACATAAAATGAGATACAAAAAAATCTGTAAGAAAGGAAGAAAAGCATTTACTTAATCCTCCTTTCTTCTTGTCATTATTCAGAAATACATGCAAAACATGTACTTGAGTGTTCATATATATCATGAACAGGTGTCTAATTTTATCTGTTTACGTGCTTATTCACTCTTTATGATTTCTCAATAATTGTTCAGCAAATATAAAAATACTAATGGTGCAGTATATAAGTAACTCTAAATTAAGTTGTTCAATTAATAGGACTACTGCATACTAGGTTTTTTGCCTACATTATCTTATGTTGAGAACAACTTTAATTAACACCTCATAAAACAAAGCAGCCTCTTACAATGAATGAATTTATTATACACAAAGGCTACATGTTTAAGAGGTCTCCACAGTATGTAAATTAGATATGAACTGTGAGCTAGATCTGCTAAATACTACAGATTTCATACATACTGGAAATAAGATGCAAATCACATAACAATAAATTCAAATCTTTGTTACAAACACCCTGGAGAAAACTTTAACAAATCATAACTGTCAAAGGGATGGATGATGAAAGTTTTTGTCATGCAAAAGAATACAAATCACTCCACTGTTGCAAGCATCGCTCTTTTATTTTC
The DNA here is from genome assembly GCF_963924245.1 of Chroicocephalus ridibundus. Lineage (NCBI taxonomy): Eukaryota > Metazoa > Chordata > Aves > Charadriiformes > Laridae > Chroicocephalus > Chroicocephalus ridibundus. The sequence continues at coordinate 14,941,181 of NC_086291.1, read as the reverse complement.
TTGGTTGTAGGCACATCATCAACTTTAATGATAAAAGCCTTCCACAAAAATAATTCTTAAGCCTCGGGAACAAACACCTCTTTGGCACCCTGAGAGCATGTTCCACAAACATCATCAATCTCCTTCTGAGTATGATTTACAGCCTTTCCCTTTGGCCGGCTCAAGCTGTCCGTGTGCATGCCCCGGCAGCGTCACATTGGGATTCTCCTCCGCTTTGTCCTCCAAGCACATGCCGCTCGATTGGCATGCTCACAGCTAGCTTTCCAAACACCTTTGGAAAATTAAGAGAAGGAAGTTTGAGTAAAATCCCTTCCATGCGGACACCTCAGAAATATATGGCTCAGATGAGAGAAAAAGGGAAGGAATGCCTATCTAGATTCAAACTAATGGGCTGAGTTCTCAGTTCCAGCCAGATTTATCATGTGCAGCCAGGAGGGATGTTTACAAAGAACATGCAAGTCTCTCCCTGACTGTGTGGCTCCTCTAATTTATTTAATTGCCTGTATCTACTAAGGGTTAGTCCATGCACTAAGAGAGCCAAAACACAGAGCGTCGTTTAGTGAGATTCATTTCCATCTGCGAAATGACTTTTGTGCCAGGTGCTGCGTAGGTATTGTGAGAAAGGTTGATGAAGGCAGCTGCGCTCCACCTGAGACTCCCCTGAAGAAGATTTAAGTGTCCTTTATCCTCCTTTGCTTTGCTTTGCTAAACTGAAGGAGAGGAACATAATATGATTGCTGTCCTCTGCAGAAAGAGCCTTGATCTGTCTCTTCTTTGTGCCAGCCCTGTGGGTAAGTGTATGTTCATTTAAGGGAGTGCGAATGATAGGAAAATCTGAATCATTGTATGTGTTGATGAGAGGCGGCAGAAGAAAGTTTGTAAGGCAGCAGGATAAAATAACAACTTAAGCCAGTGAAATTTAGCATCTGGGAGTACAGCTCCCTCTTCATGACTCAACTAACTGCAGTTCACTTGTGGACTGCAGGTGTCTGATAAATGAACTCTTTCTGGCAGCTTTCCTTGAGTTTCAGGACTAGAGTCTGTGAACCGGAGCTGGAGACATTTAGTGTTCTTTAGAAACTTTTACTCCATGCATTCACCAAGGCAGATGTACATTCGTTAGTAACTGTTGCCTCACTTAAGCTATGCTCACGGACAGAGACTATATCCTTATTAGGAAAACACGTAAACATTATGATTAGTTGTAAACACAGACATATCTTTAATATGCTTACATTGAGTGAAATAGTAGATAAATATAAGCCCAGTGATATTTATAGGGGAAACAAAGTGAAGGAGAGGGACCTAGAAAAATAAATCTGCAAGTGCATTCATAAAATCTTTCAGGCATTTTATAAAGGCTTGAAAATTAAATGGACTGAATTTACTGAATAGAATTTTCCAGAGTGCTTCTATGATGAAGGGCTAAATTATGCAAGAACATATTTAAACCATCTCTCTTTAGATGCCTAGACTTCAAGCTACTTTTATAGCTGATAGAAAGCTTTGGGCAGCTCTGAAGTGTCCTTGGAAGCCTTAACTCCCAATTTAACCATCTAAGCTAGAGATTCAAATGCAAACAGAGCTCACACTCATTAATAAGAGCTATTAGTTAGCAGTAACCTGTAACTATATTTGGGAGGCTGCACTGTCCAAAGAAAAGCATAGGTAATTATGTCTCCAAAGAGAGCAATCTCTCACAAAGTTGTTGGGCGCAAAGCGAAATTGATATCGATAGGGCACCTCTTGCTAGGGCTAATCGTGGACTGTATGCTGGGCAAACAGAAATGCTCAGCTGCTCAGCAGTTGGCTGCCTAAACATCACCTGGTGTTAAGCACCTTATTCTTCTCCTTTGCGAACTGTAATCCTTACCTTTACCGCGTTTATCCATATAATGGGGATAATATTTCCCTAACTCCCAGCAGTTCTGTAGAGGGGGAAGTATTAACTTCCATTATCTCTAGGAGCTGTACAAAGATGAAACGCTCTCAAAATACGAAGTATGAAACTGCCACCCAAATGAACACTCTGGTCCATAGCCAATGATTTATTTCAAAGCATTCAGTCATGAAGCCAGGTACCGATTACATTTTTAATAGGGCTGGCAGAAAGTTTTTCCATCACCAGTGGAAGCACAGTGTTTCACTGAACTGAGTCATTTTTGAGAGTGTCTGCTTTACAGAGCAAGTTTTGATTTTTGTCCCCAAATTAAAAATATTAAAACTCAAAATATTAGAACTTGTGAGATTCTTATGACAGATTTATTCTTTTGTCAGAGGAAACACCAAACGTTTTCATCATCTCATAATTAAGTTAAATATTTTTACACAAAGTAACACTGTTTAACATGGTACTAGTACCTTGCATTTCTGAAAACTTCAGATGACTTTTTGAACACTGAAAAGCAGTCTCTATGCATTAAAATTGCTATTAGAGCTATTAGAGGAAATTTGGTTTTATTCTGTGTTCTGCGGTTAAATTCATATTTATGTTGGAGCAATTAGTTATGGACCAAGTTACCAATTAGTTTTTTAAAAGATAAAAGTAGTTGAAACTTTGCCATCACTATTCTTCCAATGAATGGAATTTTGTGCAGAATGGAGGCAATGCATAATTTCAGAAAAAAAGATTAAATAACTTTTGTATGGAACACTTAAAATAGCCACCTAACCTCATCTTGAAGGAGTAAAAGCACTATAAAATACCATTCCGCTTTACCTACAGCCCATGATGTCAGTGGTGGGGAGTGGCGAAGTGAGAGCATGACTAGTAATTTAAGTAGAAGAATTGAATCTATTGAAAATAGTGAGAGCTGTGATGGCCTCATGGCTTTTGGAAAGCTCTTGCCTCCATGCGGTATCAGTTATCAAGCCAATACCCCTCACAATTTCTAGCGTAAGGTTGAATGAAATACATTCTTTCTGTTCAGCTGCTTAATTTCATTATCACGTATATTTTAAAAGCACGGAATAAAATTCTGAAGGCTTTGATGTGTAGAGTATGCCAAACATTTGAAACACATTTACTAATTTTATGAGGCATAATAATCTATAATGATACAGGAAATCTAAAATTTTCAATACAACTGTGGAGCCAAAGAAATTTCTGCTTGTGACAGCATCCTTTTAGAGCCAGTTTTGGCAATAATTGAGTTTCTGTGCTTTTCTTTTAATTTCACCACCTGATGATACCTGAGTGCAGTAGACTTTATTTCAGAATCCCATTAGGTACCATTATAAGATCTGATTTCCTAGGTTGTTGGTTTTGTTATATTTTTTTTTTTTTAAAATCTAATTGTCAGTCAATGTGTTACAGTAAGCCTAGCTTTCTTTTGACTCTCATGGCTATACACTGTGGGGAAGAAACAAAAGAACTATGCTTCATCATCCTGTCAAGGAGGTTTCTTAACAAATTACCTTTACCCTCAAAAGAAAATACAAAGAGACTTTTTGTAGCTTTAACAATTCTCATAGTTCATATCTTCTTTTCTTGGCCATTCAAGGGAACAAAAATACAATCTTCTATACCTCAGAGATAATGAAATTGATCTTTAAAGGCTTATGAAACCTAGATACTTAATAAAAGCATGATTCTTTCTTTAATCATTATTTAAAATTTGTACGTTTTTTTCCTATAATACTGTGTTTTCAAAACACATTGTTTCTTTGTAGACCATTTATTTCCAATGAGTAAATAATAGTAAATTACAATACAAAATACTAAACCCTTTCTTTCTTTGTATGCTTGTTCATGTAAGACTTGGTATTCATAGGTTTACGTCTCAGTCTGGATAAAATTCACTCCCTTGCAGAAAAGCACCATAAGGCATTGCTCAGATTTTACTTAAGCTTTCTTTTTAGAGTGTCGTGCAACGGAAAGGTCTAGCTTTCAACAGAGGAATGATTTGATATAATATCCACTGAAGTCCTTAGGAGACTGCTGAAATCAGAGGACTGTGCTGGTTCCTCAGGGTCAAAAGGGTGCTGGTACAGGGGAGTACCAACCCCTTCCTCCCCAGTCCTTCTGCAGCTGTTCCAGCAGGCTCTTTCCTTGCAGGCATTGAATACCCTGTTCATCCAAAGCACACCTGGGTTCAGGGAGCCACTGTGACATTTTCTTCACTGCAAAGAGTCTGTGAACTCGCCCCAGCTTGTGTCGCATCTTTTTCATCCCTGCACGGTGGTTAGGGTTTGCTATGCCTGTGTGGGATATAGGGACTTCATTTTTTGGTTTACTTGTTTTTGGAAGCTCAGTGTTTTCAGCAGACGTCTCATATTTAAGTTTTATATTGGGGTCCTATAAATCATCTGAAGAATGAATGTGTGGTCCTTCCATGCCATAAATTAAATTACGCTTCAATTTGTCTGGGATGTTTTACTAGTAACAGGTGGATGTACTTAATATAGAATTGAAAGATTTTGAAATACCTAAGAAAAACAAACTCCAGCAGTTTCAGCTGTGTTTCTAGTGCATACTAAAAGCATACTATTCTATACTGTTTATTTTTTCCAAGTAAGAATAATGTAATTTACTACAGGCATGCAAACACACACTCCTTCAAATAAAGTCAAGAGTTCTACCTTTTCTAGCATATCACCAAACAAATTGCATGAAGTACACAGACATAAAACACACATGCATAATTTCTTCTGAAATTATCTTCTGAGTTGCTATTATAAGCAGACATGTATCATATATACAAAGAAAATTGATTGTCGGCTGCTTGGTTCCAAGTCAGTCATAGTGTAGCAATGTACTTTTTGCCATTGCTGTTGCTATACGGCGCTGCTTAAACGTCTCTGAGGCTGCTTTGAGCAATGAAGAGTTTGCAGGGAAAAGCCTGAAGACAAGAGACTTGAGATGTCGCTTCACAAAGGCGCCCTTAGCTACTTTGTAGACACAATCCATCCACAGAAAGAAGTTGTTGCTAAACTTTAAGCACGGAAAGATCAGTGAATAAACCCATTGTTAATTTTAAAAGCAATTTCAAATGCCTTTACAGTTAAGCCATTTAATTTCCATTGGTTTAAGTTTAATCATTTTTCATTAATGTAAGCTAATTTGCAAGCTAATCTAATAAAGTAGCATGAAACATGAGGAGCAATGCATTGAAATGAAGGAAGTTCAGTTGCTTGCAGCTCATTAAGGTTCTTGAAGTTTAGAAGACTAATTACTGACTAAAACTGATTCTGTTTACCTCTACCTTTTGAGAGTTCCTGTTTTATCCCACAGTTTAAGGCTCAAGGGCCAAATCATCAGTAGGTATAATTTGGTAGGGCTCCAATAAAGTCAACAGGCCAATTTATATCAGTTGAGAATTTAGCTCATTTTTTTTGGTTTGTTTTTCCCCAATTAAAAAAAAAAAAGAAAAAGGAAAAAAAGAAGATGGAAACTGATAAAAGCTTCCCTTTGAAAGAAACATTCTAGCACAAATATCAGCAAGCCATGGTGCCTCATCTTGGGCCTACTAGAGACTAGGGAGGACTTCCCGTTGCTTTCAATGGGAGTAGCTTTAGATTCTGAAATTCATGCTATAAGAACAGGAGAGCTGACTAATAATTTGTTCTGGTTTCCTATAAAGTTGAGGCTATAAGACTTCTCTTAATTTATATCTGAAATAGAACCCAAATTTTATAAAGTAATCTACCAGTCCTTACTTGCAAATTGTTAAGGAAGCTACATCACAGTAGCTAATTACTCTTGCTAATAAAGATGCGTATAAACATCTAAAATTGTTTTGCTTCAACTTTCAGTTCTTTTGCCAAGTAGACTGAGAAGGTCATTATCTACCAGGTTTCTGTTGTCCATGCGGATCCTTCAGGTTATCATAAAATTAATCTTTTTTGCTTTTTCATACACTTCTAATCAAATGTGAATATTAATTATAGTCTCACTCTAGCTGTATTGTTTACTTACTTAAAGATGACAGTGGTCAGGAGATCAGACAATAAGCTGATGTTCATCCAGTTACTCAGCGTGATTCCAAAGCATTTCCAAATTTTTCACTCCCCTGAGTGCTGTGTTTTCACACATTCAAACGCACATTGTTTGCTCATGCTCAGCTTAGCAAGTGATCCAGGTCACTCTGCACCGGTGACACTTTCTCCTCTCTACTTGCAAGGATTTTTTTCTTTTTTTTTTTTTCTCCTGCTTAAATGGCACAGGACAAAGAACTGTTCCCAAATACTGCATGTATTGTGACATAACTAGTTTGTTATGAGATCTAGACATTAAAACATAAATGCAACAGCTGTGTGTTTGTATGAAGTATTGTAAACACTATAATCTTAAAATATAATCAAACATCCCATACTCTGTTACTTCAGGTACTACAAAAATCATCCAAAGCTCAACAGAACTGAAAGGAAACATATGATTAGCATTAATGTAACAGTAAGCATTTCTGCTTATCTTCTTCAACAACACAGGAAATAGTGAAATGTTTCAACCTTCAACAATACAAAAACAAATACCCTTTTCTCACGTGTGCTCCCTTTCTCCCAAGCATCCCTCAGCAACACCCTGTATGAGTTTCACCCACTTTTCCAGTGGATGGAAGAGATGGATGAAGCTTGTGCCTTAGGGATAGCTTTAAACCTGATCCTGACATAGTTTGCGTTTTGCTGGTTTGACCTTGCCCGGCTACCCAGGGCCTTAGGGACTGCGCTGAGATGGAGACTGCCTCAGTACCACTGGCTCTGTCTATCTGTCTAGATCAGTGCACAAATCTAACAGAATGGTTTTGCCCTTAAACGGCCACAAATACTGCTGCGTAGGCAAGCCAAGAGCCGCCTCCTGTGCAGAAATGTTACTGAGCCAGGCGCTGGCCTTGCAGTGCACTTGGGCAAAGAGCGGTGGGCAATCTGATCCCAAGTGACATTTCAGCAAGGCATATAGAGAAGTTAATCAAGCATCACCGTCTGTGAGAGAGGGAGATCGGAAACTCCTCCTGATCCCGGTTTTCCACCATCACAGAATCTGTAGGACTGAATGTATGATAATAGTAATTCCAGTTCACGAATAGGATGTGGGATTGGGAATCCAAAACTGAGAGCAAGAGGAGTGGGATTTTAGGCGAAATGATGCTATTGAATTTCAAAATAATGAATTAATCAGGACAAAAATAGGTTCAGAATAGGATTATTTGTATACTAGATAAAGCGAAGTGACTAGAATACATATAATTATGTATTTCTTTCGTCATCATTGAGAAAGACAGCTGATTTTCTGCCACTCTCACCCAGATGTAAAAAATGCAGATTTTTGTCACCTTTCTTTAGAGTAAAGTGTATTATGTGGCCACAGTAAAATCCCACATGAGTAGAGATTTCCATGAAAAAGTGTTTTATGAGTGATGCAACAGCCATGTCTGCAATTAAAGATTTTCCCTTATGCCTGTACTTGAGCTGCAAACAGAATAACGCAGTTTCTTTTTGTCAGAAAATGGGAAGAAAATCCAAAAGTAACTGTCATGGTATTGCTCGAACTTCAAAGAAGGCACAAAGAAATGGGAGTTTGGAAACTCTATTGTACACGTAATAGGCTGCCGCAGGGATGGGTGGCACTCCCTTGTTTGTGAAAGCTATCTCCATACAAGAGCTATTTTCATGAAGAAAGGTTAATCCAGCATTGTGGACTAGGAGTTTAGATGCAGACAAGCAAAGGAAAAGTCTACTACTAAATTCAGTGGGCTGGGAAATCATTCCCATTATAGTTCCCATGCTTTAAATGGAGTCTAGAAACATTCATTCAACTTTCAAATTGCAAAGCAGGATTACAAACTGAGTGAAAATGATTTGCCAGAAGAACCTTTTATAAAAATTCAAGTCACTGAATATGAATAATTGCAGATGCAGACATTCACACTAGAAAGCTACTTCCATACTGTAGGGGTATGAGAAAATTGCTATTTTTGTAAGAGAATGGCAATTATTAAATCACTAGGAACTGTTTAAATGCATTGGATTGTGGATGTGACCATTAGCAGCATGAACAGGTAATAGATATTTTCTTTCTTCTTCTAAAAATCTAATTGCTCTCTGCTATATCAAGAGGAAATTCAGTATGTTGAGTGATTCTCTGAGGTCACTTGCTGTGTTTTCAATCATTTTCTTAGTGGAATTATCCTATGAATACTTTGTAATTCAACTGAATGGGAAATGGTCTTCTATTTAATGAGAATTTACATAAGTTGAAAAAAGTTTAAAAATATTGAAAATTCCAGAATGCTCATGATTTTCTACCTGAAAACAAAAAAATTCCTTCTTGAAAGTGCTTTCAAGGAAAAAAAATCCTCAGTTCATGGAAATTCTAAAGCAGGGTTTTATCAAGATCTTTCACCTAAGTTTTTCCTGATGTAGCTATTGGACTTGACCACTGACATTTTTGTTTCAGTAAAGCACCTTAAAGCACCTTTTCCATTGAAATGGGTTTTTTTAAACATTTTAGTAAAATTTTTTAAAAAATATGGAAGTCTGACGTGATGACTACTGTATGATTGAAGTCACAGACACTTCGGTATGAGGCTCAATTTACAGAAGACAAGAAGTCAGGTTTACCAAACTGAAGTGTACAAGCATCATGTTCTGCTTGTGCAAGACAGGTTTCAGGACCTCGGCCTATAATCGTGCTCCATTTCAATCCCTTTATTTGCATGTGAACAAATTCTTCGAGTTAGGCACACAGACTAAATTGTTCACATAAGTAAAAAATGTTGCTGAAATAAAAGGTTCCCATAATAGCATATGCTGGATTATCATCTCCTTGAAAATGCAAAGGCTCCTTGTTCAAAGAGGGCACTAAGACCCTTTATCCCTCTCATAATTTGAGGGCATATGATTCTGTTTTACTAGTTAGGAATGAAGTAACCCTAGTGTAAATAAACTCAGAATTGGTTGGTTTGCTTAGATATACCTAAAAGCTATATTTGGTCCACTGTGCCTTTGCTGGACATGGTAAATCATGTGCTATCCTTTCAGGACGCTCAGAAAATCTCCGCATGGGCCTGTAATCTATCTATAGCCCTTCTGCCAGCTGGTTAACGGCAGCAAAAGGGCTGGTTTCAGTATGTCTCATTTCTCCCCTGAAACATAACGTAAGTAGCTCAAAGCATACAGAAACTAAACATACTCTCTCCCAGTACCCTTTACAGTCAGATATTTGACACTGTCAAGTACTCTCAGGCCATGAGTGAGAGTGGGATTGCTCATAAACTCGGGAAACAAAGAAAGAATATGCAGCTATTGCTTTTACATGCAAATATACACTTACATTTACAAGAGAAATATCTTCCCTCACCTTCCAGTATTTTTTTCAGTAGCGTGTTTTTCCATCACTCACAGAAGGTCCTGTGCATAAGGATAAGATGGTATGGTGGCTTGGAGCTCTAAGAAGCAACAGAAGTTAATAACTATTTCTTACCAGATCTGTCACCAGTGGCAATGAAATAACTTGTATGAACCCTGTAAGACAGCATTACCACCCAGACCTGCTCTTAGCTTCTACCCTGTGAGTACAACAGAGGCCAGGCCTACAATGGTAGGGCTATTTTATGAGCAGGTACACCTTGAATGGTTAATCACAGTCCTCAGAGTTACTCGTGTCTCTATTAAACAGGGTCAGAGCACTCTTCCTCAGGGTTTGATGCACTCTGCCCGGCACACTTCTAGCCCCTTGCTACTAGCCATTTCCCAGATATGCCCAGGCTCAGTTTGGGCTGTAGGAGGGGACAGCATGTGTCATGCAAGCAGGTTGCTCACTCTCCTCTCCAGAGGGGAAGGCTCAGTGCTGGTCAGCTTTTAAAGAATTAGGCAACATTTCTCACCTAGGGTTCTGATGTGGTTTAGGGATTTGCATGTGCAGGTTAAAATATCAGCATGGGAGGAATCTAACAAAGCTGCATAGATGTGGCTAGTGTCATTTGGGCTTTTGGGTGATTGCAATGCTTGAGCAGAGTCCTTGCTACGTGGAGAAGAGCTGACTGTCCAAACAGACTGTCCCATTTTCTGGTCTCTCAGTGTCCGCGTATTTTAATGGGAAGAGTGACTTCTTAAATATTGACAGAGGCCATAAAGGTAGGTGGCCAATGCAAACTAAATTCTCTACAACTTTCCCCTTTAGCTCCTGGCCACAGAGCTCACATGCACATATGCTCCTGGATTCAAGTTGTGGTAGAACAGTTAGAGGTTTCAGCTCTGGATAAATAAATAATTGCTCAAGAGTGAATCTACGCCTGCTCCTCTATGCTCTTTGCAAACCTAGGAATTTATGAGTGGATTAATTTAGCAGCACTGAAAGCATTACTTGATCAGCTTCACTGTCATCAGCAGATGTCACTGCAGCCATTAGTAACTAATGAATTGTTTAAGAAGATATAATGGCTAATTTGTCTGGTCAAAAAGGCATAAACACAACATTTGAAGACTGCATTCTATTAAGTCAGGAGAAAAAAAATTGAGGTCGTTGTCCTTTAATTTTCAAATGGGACAAGTTCCAAACCAGTTACAGATCTGAGACAAATTACGTGGTGAATTTGTTGCATCTTCTGAGAAGCTGATGAGAAAAGAGTTGTGAAATACCTAAGGTGCCAATGAATCAGGTAAAGAAACCAGAAAAGAGATTTATGTAATCTTAATATGAGTAAGTTTTTTCCCAAAGCATCATTAAATAAGATACGTTTGTTTTCCTGCTCCGCTCCCAGTGGTTTTTAACAATGAGCACTTGTATCTAAAGACTTCTGTCCTTTTCTATATGCTTTTGAGTGGCCAGAAAGCATTTCATGACTGTGATTGTTACTGCCAGTCCTCATTAAGGACAAAGTTCCTACCTTGTTCTCACAAGAAATGGACAATAGACATAAATATGAGACCCTTTCTTTGCGTATAATGAAACTAGGATCCATTTTCTTCTCATACAATGAATTGGTCCTAATGTTTGACCTAACCTGAACTGAGGTCCCATACATGATCTTTAAAGTGCCTTCCAACCCAAACTATTCTATGATTCCAATTTATCCATATTCATTGTGGCCCAAAAAAATCAATCATGGAGTTGTATAATTTAATTCACAAAAGTAATATACTTGTGGAGGCGTCCAATCTAAATATCCATTGACTTTGAGTCAATTCCTCCTCCATATATTTTGATGGAACAGGAGTAAAAGACTGTGAGGCAAGAGGAAAGGTAGAGAAAACTTTAAGTCGGTCTGCCTCGCCATCTGGATTGAGGTTTGAGTTACAAGTGGTGCAACTGGACCTTGTACAGTTTTTTTCCTTTTAGTTCTGCTGCGGTTCAGTTTTGAATCCTGAATCTTACCAACACTGTGTTTTTACTACATTAGCAGGACGAAGTGCAACATCTTTGAATTGTAACAATATTAGCAGTCACTCTTTGCAATCTGGGAAGAACAAACAAACAAACAACAAAAACCAACAAGGATTTACATTTCTACCAGTTCTAACATCACTAACAAGTAACCGTGACAGGACATTCAGTTTTTCGTTTTTCAGGTGAAATAGTAATTAAGAGCCTGTGTTCCAAAGTGGGAGGAACAACTACCATTTTGGTAATGTGAGCTACTAACAGAAGGAGAGGGTGTGCTTAACGTGTTCAACGGTTTTAATAAAAATGTTCTCATATTAAAGATTCCTCGGGCATGAAACTGAAGCAATTAGTTCTTATTTTTCTGTTAAGTCAGTCAGACTCTGCTGTCAAAAAATAACAGTGCAAAGAAAAATTATCTGGCATGCAGCAGTAAAAAAAGGTAAGAATCTACGGGTCAGCTCATCAGCTGGCATAAATCAGCCTTATGCTACTAAAATCAATGGAGCTAGGCAAGTTGACAGCAGTGGACAATGTTGTTTCTTGGTAGCGTGTGTGTGTACACCGGGAAAGCACCACTCAGGCACAGAAACATCTACAGAAGGGGGAATACTAATTGAGAAAAATGTGGACTGATGCATGTAAAGGAAGTAAGAAAGATGCTTTACTTGGCTAAACATTTGCATATATATTTAAGGCATATCAAGACACCGAAACATTTGTACACAATTCCTCATTCTGTTTTTTTTGATGTTATGTTGTCAGAAAAGCTAAGAAATGGACTTGCTAAGCATTCTCAGAGTGGTTTAGATGTCAAATTTACTTTAGGTAGCCATAACAGATTATTAGGTGGATTTTCAAAAATTAAATGAAAAGAGAAATGAAGACCAAGCTCAGTCTTTGTGAAGAGATGCACGGTTAGGTTGTATTAAATATTCCAGGCAAATTACTGTTCTTGTTCTACATGAAAATGTAATACAACATGCTGATTGCAGCACAGTGGTGACCAAACCTTGAATTGTGTCACTAGCTATAGATGATATATTGGTTCTGTGCTACTCATGATGGGAAAAACCCATACTGCAGGCAGAACCTTGTGGGGATTTTATTTCAGCAATGAAACTACAGGAACAAAGTATGTAGTTTCTGCATATCAAGTAACATGGACTACGCACAAAGGGGCACCACCTGGTATGGAATTTCCCTGTGGCAGCATGCAAAACTCCAAAGTTAAGGAGACAGCAACAGGGACCGCTGCCAGGCCTTGCAGCATAGAAATGAGGAAAGAGACATAGAAAAAATACTTTTTAAAAAGTGAAGAAATTCTATTGCAGGAAGATTCCCTCCCCATAGGGGACTGCTCGACTGCTTTGGAAAATTGTGATTAATTATGTGCCACTGTAGTTTGTACTGTTTCTTAAATCACGTTTTAAAAATACTTCACTATTGAGCAATATTGTTTATAAACCAAGACAACAATTTATATTAAGAGACAACTGCTTTTTAGGGTATAAGATTTAACAAAAGAAGACTTTAGAGAAAGAATTTACCATTTCGAGAAAGGTTTTCTTCCTTTGACAGACAAAATAAGTCTCATGTAATTTTACTTACAATAAACTTACTTTGGGTTATGTTCTGCTTAGCTATTGAGAGTGGATTATATGGGGGAGGCGTAAAGTCTCTTTTTGCCTTTTGTGATATTAGGTCTTTTTGCCCTCTTGCACTTACATTACCTACACAGGCAGCAGAAACCCTGCAAGGTTTTTATGCCTTTTTTTATTTTAATACAGGGGAAATTTCAGTTTCTCATGTCCTGCTCAAAATCTGTAGTCCCTGGATATGAGAAAACACTTTTGAAACTGAGCTATGTGCTCCTTAATCTCTTAGACTTTTTGCTTATACAGTCTCATATCATATATTTAAAATATTTTTCAGTGTTGCATTTCAGATAATCAGGAAACTAATTAACAAATGCCCTAGAATCATAAAAAAAAACTAAAAAAGGACTGGAAGTGATCTCACTAAGTCTCCTTTTACTCTTTCAGGCGATATCAACTATAAATATGTCAATATTGATGGGCTGATTAATTTTTCTAGTCTTAAAAATTTCCAATACTGGAAACTGTGTGGCATCTCCAACTAATCCAATCAATGTGCCTTACTATGGTAAGAAAAAAGGACAATATATCTTTGTATTACTAAGAGCAGATAAATCTTTACACTATACTACACTGGAATGTGGCAGCTATATAATGTTTGTTAAGATTTTCATATCAATCTCTGTAGGTCTATTTAACACACTAACATGCTAATGTGATAAGAATATATTATGATAATTACGGTCACGCCAGTTGCATTACCTTCTGACACGTGGACATTATTTAATTCAGCCCCCTCTGGTTTCAGTCCTATGCAAAACCGGAGTGATGGCAGGTGGGTATTGGCTAATCTGATGGTCTAGCAACAAATTTCCTCAAATTTGTTCAGTTTGTAGGATAAGCTCTGAAACAGAGGAACTGTTGCAGAGGCAAAGCAATGGCATAGAATGGCAAACTAAGTCGGCACATCAGGCACCGCGATGCAAATCTTCTGGTGTAACCACTTCTATTTGCTGAATACATTAATTTCCCCTGTAAAGAATATTGTTGGGCTTTCCTTTTTTCTCCATCAGATAGCAGCAAACAGTCAGATAGCCAGAGGCCCAATGCTCATTTTCAGGAATTACTGCTCACACTTACTAATCAATGCATTCAATCTGCGTGGTTTCAAAAGGATCAGAATAATATTACTCTGTCTTCTTTTTTTTTTTTTTTTCCTCTGGACAGCACCAACAATATGACTGCATCATTAAGAGATCTCTGTACTGTTTGTGATATTTGTCATGCGAAACAAGTTTTAGCGCTCAGCATTATTCTCACAGGACTCACTCTCTTTGGCAATAGAAACAGTTATTTAAAAATTTCTTTTGTTTGAGTCAAAGTGCTTCTCTAGAATTCCACCAAGTATATTGTAGAGGAAAAAAAAATAGGGGGGGAAAAAAAGGACCTGTATCATATATTTGGCTTACCAATGGTCACAGCTGTGCTAATATAGCAGAATATTAATCTGTATTTTTTTACACTCGGAAAGGATTTTGGAAGAGAAAGTTGCTTCTGAAAAGGGCATATGCAGCAAATATTAGCTGTAAATAAATAAAAAGATGAGGACCCTTCTAAGAAATATTTGTGTATGTAAATGCACCCACTCATGTAGAATAGGAAGCCAGGCACGCTGTGTTTATCCAGAGCACTATCTTATGCCATGCTAACCAAGTCCTTATTGAAAGACTTCACGTGTTTTTTTCTCTGTGCTCTAATACTAGAGCACATAGGCCCCAGAAAATATGTTTGAATTTGTCAATTCCATCAGATTTTTATTAAATTTTGAAGTTGTTGGGGGGGTTGGTTGCCTGTTGTTTTATTCACAGCTTTATGTAAGAGAGGGCCTTTTCTCAGGTTCAGTTGGGAGATTGCTCTCTTAAATGAACAGACTGAAATCCAATATATAAAACCTTGTCATTTTGTTTTTAAATTGGTATTTGTAAGTCTTATGCTCATCCAACACCCCAGAGAAGTTGTTTTCGTTAAGTCACCAGCACAAGGAAATGTGACAGCATTTGTATTACGAACAAGCTAAGTACATAATGGCTGTAAAATAAGAACAGACATTTTTAGAATTAAATTGTAGAGACTTGCAACAAATCTTACTCTGTTTTAGATACTGGTTAATCAAAAGTTTAGATAAATTAACTACTTTATCTCATAAAATTTTTTAGCTACAAATTTCACAACAGTAAATTTCCTGAATTTTGGGAATAACATTTACATAGAAGACTTGAACGTTTTTTATAAAACACATTTAAAAGTTAGTCATATTGTGTTGGATATTTTTTTCAGAGGAAAATCAATGCAACTCTTCCTATGTTTGAAAGGATTATTTAATTAAATATTTATCCAGTTTCAGCACCGTGCAATACTATGCATCTAAGAAAAAAAGATCAGATTTTCATTTGGATCACAGGTTCCAGCGAAACCCAATCTATTAGCAACACATTGTGATGACATTTATGCTGTAAGATTATTATATAGTAACTTGAAGTCCAATGAAATTAATTTGCGAATGGAAGTGCAGAGTTTGGCAGGCTAGAATATGGTTGTTTCAGACAGTATGGCATTTTGATGTGACATATTTCTTGCCGATAGTCTGATGGGAAGAACAAGGCTGTTAGAGAAATTTGATGGAAGTTAGATTGAATTTATTTCGTTATACCTAAGAATCAATTGATATAACTCGAACTGTAATTTGCCTTTTTTCAACTCATCAGATGAAACCTTCTTTACCAGGGTCATTTCTAATTGTAGGCCCTGTGCTTGTAGAAGAAAATAAATGCTTGGGAGCACAGCTGGGATTTTATTAATATCTGGAGTTTGATCGAAAGGGTGGAAAAGCAGGAGGAATGATGGCCCTACCACCACCTCTTCCAAAGAGGCTGTACAAGAGTCTGATTATGTGAGACGGGGAAAATTATACTGGTCTAAATATAGATTCTTTGCTCAAGTTTTTAACGCATAAGGAAAAAAACCCTCTTCGAACTGCCAAGGAAGTGCCGAGACGACCCTTTTAATTTTTTAGTTGATGAGAGGATGAATCAATGTAAAAGTGGGAGTAGCTTGGGTAAGTGGAAGTAATTCACATGGGATTGTTTAACACTAGCAGAAAATAAATCAGATTAAGTGAGATCAGTATTAAAGTTTCTTATTTACAAACTTTTTTCCAGTTCTTAATAAGTTTATTTTCTCCTTCCTATTGTTTTCTTGTATATGATCATATTTGATTAGACATTGCTGTATTTTATTTGGTAGTTGTCTGGACATCCTTTTGACATTTCGTTTTATTTACTGAAGTATACAAGCTCCGTATAACATGTTGAAAACGATACTTCATCAACCATATATCATACTTTATCTGTAGCACCCCTATGTTAAAGCTGAATTGGTCTATTTATCTATTATAAGTCCTGATTTGGGAGGTTTAAATATTTCAGCTTTTTCTCTCTAGGCATAGTCAGCACATATTTTATTTTACTCTGTCTCCAACTACCTAATTCTCCAGCCAAGGTACTATAGCTCAATAGCAACAAGCTATCAACCCACCCTTGTCATTTCAATTTTTCACACATTTTCTTAGTCTATATGTTCTATATCTCACTGAATTCTTATCTTCCTGGTCCACTGCCGTAGGTTTGTGGTATATAACAAAGCCTCATCTCTGAAATGTCAAAAATAATGAAAAAAGGAAAATCACAAAAGAGAAATTGGCCACAGCCGCTTCTGCGGATCCAAAGCTCTTAGACTTCTGTTCATCAGCAAACCTTAAGTTAGGTGGCTTTTCTATCACCTGCAGTGCAGCTCTGCTGTCACTTGCCAGTGGGGTACTGCCCAGCCATGAACGCTTCTGGAAGAGTTTTTCTGTGCTAGTACTCACTATCAGCTAGAGAAAAGACTGCACATCAACAAGAGATCACTCTTCTTTTTCGGCTATCACACAGACTTTTCAAGAGCACAGACAAAGTTACAGGAGAAGGTGACATAAGAACATGTAGTAGTTATAAAAGAGGAGCTGTAGGTGGGATTAGGAGATTTATATGGAGTTTCAATATTTCTTGGGAAGGTCATTGTAGGTGTAATCCTCACTTTCGTTACTACATTTAATCAAAATTTCTATCATCAAGTCCTTTTAAAAGGCGATATTTCCCTTCCACTTGGATATGTGATTCCTCCCCTGGGATGAACTGACGACTAGCCGTTTCACCAGTAATAAACAGAAAATCTTCAGTATCTCTTGACATTAAAACAAATCAGCGTTAACGGGAAAAAATGTGAGAAGGGAGAACAATGGATGATGTTGTTCTTATTTAAAAGATGGATTGGAACTGAAAAGCTGGAGAAAGAAAGGAAGGACTAAAACATTGCACACCCTAAAGGCTGAAAACACTGAAGAAATAGGCCCATTTCAGCAAAAGGAGGCAATGTAATAATTCTCTTAAAAAAATAATCAGCATTTATCTGCATAGTGATGTGAGACATTTGACCATTATCTTATCAGAATGGCAAGGCAGTTTTCATTGTGCCAAAAGATCTAATTGTGAGAACTCTTCTGAAATAAAAAAAAAAAAAAGAGAGAAATATCTAGAATGAAAAAAAAAAAATTAAAAGGCATCACTACTTCCCCATGCACATGCATCTATGCAGTTCTTTCCATGCAGTTATAAACATTAAATATACTTCAGGAAAACCCACATAACATTTTCATTAATGTTATGGATGATGCAATGAAAACACATTAAATTCACTGTAACACCCTTACAGCTTTGTGGATATGACACTGGCTGTTCTCTGCCTTTCCCACTCCTGTGCCACATGTCATCAGGATCAATTAATGATTTTTAAATGGACCACACAGACATGCACACATGCATTATGGGCAACCTGAATTTCCAGCTACTGTGCCATGTGGATTGTGGCTTACTCCCAAATCTCTGACCCATGATTTTGCTATTTCAGTGAATGCTGCCAGAATTATCAGAAGGACAGCGTGAAGTGTATGTTCTTAGTCCACAACAGTGTATGCCAAAATTGAGCAATTAAATGGAATTTCTTTCATCCTTTGAAGTGTAACAGAAGCCAATAAAAATTGAAAAATTTAGTTAGTAAATGCAGCACCAGAAGCAGCAAATTTACCGAATCAGAGAAAAAAAATAAATTTGAGCTGACAGAGCTATAGAATAAAAAATCTAGACAGTCAACATCTCCATACTTTGAGTAAATCACTGCATAGATAATAATCAGAAGGACAAACTGACTGTTTGTGGAACAATAAAATGAACGATGCTGAATTAAAGTGCCAGCAAGTACATGTAAATGAGTCTACCTCATTGCTGCACAACAAAAAGGACTAAAACTGTACCATACATAGTGGGTTGGTAGCCAGTTTTTGAAGCCAAAAGCTCAAAAATATTTAAGCACCGATTACCATTGATGTTCTGTGGCTGGAGTACTAGAGAGATTTACTTTCTTTACCAGCCTTATCTAGGATCATCTCCTTTCTGAAGCAGAAAGCAATGAAATGCCAGGTAAACACATAGAGGGTTTCCTTTCCTTTTTTTTTTTTTGGTGGTTTTTCTGGTGGTTTGGATTTTTTTTTCAGTTAAACATTTACCTTGCTCTTTTTGTGAGGGTGTCAATAGAGTCAGTATGATACTGAAAAGCACAAGTTTGGATCTTGTGTGCATGCACAGGGAAATTTGAATCCTGAGTCATACCCTACTTGAAAATATTCTTTGGATGCTTCATATATATTCATTTCATTTTCTCTTCCTGTCTGCTTTAGTCCTCTCTCTCTTGGGTCTCGGCATCTGATTACAAATCCATTCCCCCCCAAAACACCAAATCCTATTTAGAACATATTCAGGACACAGCTCCTGAGTTTGAAGCAATCTGTCATTTTTATGAGGAGTTTTGACTGATTTTTATGGGAAGCCTAAGGGACAAATGGCATGCAGCATGCCAGAGTGGAGTGATTAGCCTGCCAAACTTGGAATCTCTAGCAAACACCCATTGCTGTTCTAATTAACTTACTACATTCACCATTTGCATAAATAAATTGCTTAATTGAAGCTTCCTGAATGGCATGACTTTGCACAAATTTTGTGAGACCAAAAATATCCGAGAAGGCATAGCAAATTTTATAGTTTTTATAAACAACCTCTTCCTTTTATGGAATCCTCATTCATAAAGTATTTACCAGTGCTATGTCAGGTTTATATAAGATCTTTTTTTGGTTGAATTATGAGTTTCTAAATAAGATACAAACACCACATCTTTCCAAATTAGATTTTATAATGAACAGGTCAGTGCTTCTTGAAGTACTTAGCCAAGATATGGCAATCATACCTCATTAGTGAGTATCTTTCTAAGACTTCACAAGAATCTCTTAAAGAATTTAATGGACACTATAAAGAGATGCAGCTGAATTTCTGCATTTTTCATGAGAAACAGAAAGACGAGGGAATTGTCAAGCCTACAAAAACAACATTAGAAGTTAAATTTTAGTGGAACAACCATAAATAGAGTACAACATAATTGGGAAAGGAAAATCTCATTTGTGAAAATCGCATAGCAACCACCCTGCTAAGACTAATACCATAAAAGAAACTGCAGCATGAAAAAAAAAGATAAAAATAGCGAGAGTAGAGTTTTGGAAACATCCTGGGCACACCCCGTCTTTCTCAATGTTTCTCTTGTTCTGGGAATAGCTTATGCTACAGAAGTAACACATCCTGAAGTAATTGCTCACTTACAATTAAGAACAAAGCAGCTGGGGAAAGAATTCTTTGGTCACAGGAGAAATCAAGATGAGCAAATCCAATAAAATAAAATATCCCCACGACTGAAAATAGCTTTCGTAAAAGCTAGAGAAATGTGGAGTTTAAGCTCAACTTCCACACTAGCCATCTGCAAGCAATTTCATAAACGTGGGTGACTTCACCATTCAGTACCTAACCTGGCAAGATCAGACCAGAATGACTTCTCTCCCAAACCCCAGATAAACAGATCATAACATTTCAGAGTGATTCATCAAGGCAAAAGCATGCCTTAAATTACAGTGACTTTAGCTGAAGTAAATGGTACTAGATATCTCCAAACCCAGTTTATGAAAAATGAAAATCACACCATTTATTTATTTCTCCACAACAACACTGATGGGTAGAAAGAAGCTCAGGATTTAAGCGTTTTGTGTAAGTCATTTCCCACTGAACAGAATTCTGCTGTGTCACTCATTTACTCTGTGACAAAGCTGTGCCATGATATTCCCAGGTCCTGAGCAAACAGAAAAAAACTTTGAATTGTGAACACCTCTGGAATGTGGTGCAGCGATCTCAGCAACCCAGGAAAGCTTTGTCAACTATCCTTCGTATCAGTAACTCCTGTCTCCACCCCTTGTTGTTCTCTAGAAGCTTTGAAGTTAAGATTTTAATCAAATCCTGACAGAGCTGATGATATCTCAAGGCATTCAAGTATGGCAAAGACAATATAAATCTGCTGTGCCAAATTTCACACAGAGCAGTGCTCAGTTTGTGATCAGTACGAGGTTTGATACCAGTCCTGTGCATATCCAAAAGTAGGAATAATCAGTATGG
This sequence comes from Chroicocephalus ridibundus, assembly GCF_963924245.1. Lineage (NCBI taxonomy): Eukaryota > Metazoa > Chordata > Aves > Charadriiformes > Laridae > Chroicocephalus > Chroicocephalus ridibundus. The sequence continues at coordinate 14,920,623 of NC_086291.1, read as the reverse complement.
GAAGCTCACGGGAGTCTATTGCCAGATTCAGGGATGCAGAAATGAGATTACTAAACGTCTGAATGTGGAACTGGAGTGCCACAAACTGCCAGTCTTCTTTACAGAGGAAAACTTTTTTTTGTTGTTGCTTGAAATACCTGAACAAACCAAGGAATATTAAAATCATATACAGAAAAAAAAAAACAAACCCAACAGGGGAGAAAATGAAGCACAAATATAAAGATGTCTTATTGTAAGATGCAAGATGTGATCAAGAACTTTTTTTCACAGCACCAAAAAATGTATTTCCTTGAGACTTTTATTGGAAAGATTTTTCAGTTGCAAGATGCAACCTTTTGAAACTGAGAGGAAAACCTTAAGAGTAGGGGCACTCCCATGGCTCTTAAAGGAATGTCAAATTCAAGTTCCTGGCCTCATATAATCATGTGTTTGGAGTGCATTCATTAAAGTTTGTATGTGAGGGTATTCTGACCAGTGATTCCTCCCAATTCTCGTGAAAATGCTCTGAAGAGAAACAGATATTTTTTTTTTTGTAGTATAAAAATATATGTCATGCAAAAGCTGTTTCCCATGCAGAGCTGTGCCATAGCGATGGATTTTCCACCTGCAAGCATAGAAAGATTTTAATCTAGTTAGTTAAGTGCCTAATTTTCCGTGCAGGCACAGAAGATAGTTCAAAAATGGCACACATGAATTAAACTGGAGAAGACTCCTTACTGACTTGATTAAACAAAATAAACCATTTCTAGAGTTTAAGCACACCAGATTTTTATTTATTAAGGAAACTGCTGCAATTCTGACAGATAATTTAATTGAAAGCCACTTTCAGCACAAAAGTTCTTAGTTACTTTAAATCACTCTTGATAGTGATTCAAGCTGATCTAGCTGACTTGGCCCAGAAGTTATGTAGAAGCTCCAATACAAGCTCTTTATGGTGGAGGAAACGCCATCTGAAGGAGTAATTTCTTAAACTTATACATCAAGGAGGTGAGCTCTCTACACTATTCATGTGTTGTCAAGACCTGACAATCAACAAGAAACTCATCAGTTCTCTCAAATACTCTAAGCTGTGTACAACACAGAAAAGTCCTTTGTTACGTTTATTACTTTATACTTCAATAATGATGCCTGAGAATTTCAGGACATTTTAAAAAAATGCTGTTCCCTTTTTACAACACTTTACCAAGGCTCCCATCATGTTTTTAATACTAAATACTGACTTTATCTGCCTGTAAAATGTGTTGAACACAAAGTATAGTTAAAAAATTCTCCAAAGAAACAAAAGCTAGAACTAATCAACATGATTATCTGCTTCATGGGGATAGAAATTCCCACAGGAAATAGTAATAGTTCCAAATCTATCTCATTCTGAAGTGGAACTAAAAAATAAATCTCAACATTTTCTGCAACTTTTTCTCCTGTATATGAGGGTTGGCGTGTTTCTCCTCACAGTTTTGAAATGCCGTGGGCACTCTCCTTGTCTTTTGTTATTTTGTACTGTTACCACCAAGTACCAGTAATTGTTAGGCTCCAGCACAGACCCTCACTACAGGCAGGCAGCCCCTGCCTGCAGGGTGACATAGCGTGGATGACACCACTTGCTGCCCACCATACGGCCAGGGAGACTGCAAGGCAAGAAGACCTGCCTTGCTGCTGCCCGCTAGCTGCCAGGCCGTGGTGCAGGAAGAGGAGGCACACCGGCTCAGACGTTGTTTCAGGAAAGGCTGCAAGCAGATGTTGTACAGACAACCACCTCCCTACCTTCCTCCCACATCTGTCCCTAAACCCAGCCCAGCAACTCTGCCTGAATAATCACCCCCATGGGAGGTGATCTCACTCAGGGACAGGCGCTAGACACTGAAACATGACTAGTTGACACCAATAGGTAGATTCCTGCTCCTTTGGTGATCTCTGCACCAAGCGCTAAGCGACTTTTTAAATTATGTTTGTGAAATTCACTTGCGGATGCTCTGATGAAGTCACTGGAGCCTGTGAAGTTCAGCTGGGCTAACATGCGCAGCTGGGCCAGCAAGAAGGTCCCTGACTGCTCCAATCTCACGCCTCCCTCTCGCCCACCTGTAGATACTTGACAACTCTCCAGCCTCTCTTTCGGTTCTTATAATGGATTTAATAAAGGAAGTGCTGACACAATCTTCGCTACAGCAGCATAAGTGCTCCCCTCCAATACGGGGGAAAGTACGAATATAAAAATGGCTCGCTTTGTTCAAAAGAGAACAAACCAGATGGTTTCCCAGACTATAGTACCTAAAAACTCTTTCACTGATTCCAGTGTGTACAGTATAATAAAAGTGTTCAGGGGCCTCTAACTTCTTATAAGGTATTTTATTGTCTTTATTCACTGGTCTGGATATTTGCCATGACAATAATTGAACCATGAAAAACACATATTTCTTTAAAGCATGGTATAGTGCAGTTTTTAAGGAATTGCTAGTAGAGTGTAATGGAAATGATTTTCATCAATTAGTGCTTTGGGACAATTAGTACAGTTGAATAAATAAAAATATTTTATATATAAAATGTGTATGGTATTCAGCACTATAATTTCATAAAGCAACATTAAACCTAACCAATATTTTCTAAACTACAAAAAGTTTATATTTAAGGAATAGATTTCTATTTTGATGAACATTTTTATTAATGCTTATACACTATATACTTCAGTATCAGCAGCAGAAAATAAAATGCTTTCTATTAATTATACTCATGAAGGTAGACTAGTACATGAGGATGAGACTGAAAAATGGAAACAATTATCTGTAAAAAAAAAAAAAAAAAGTAAAGGAAACCCTATTCAAGAGAAAGTTAAAAGGCACTCTTGTAAACTTTTACCCAGAGGAACTGCACCACTGAAGCTGTTTAACTAAGGACTGCTATGAATAATCACCATATTGGCCCCAGATACACATTTTCTTCCCCAAAACAGTAATAAGGAGGAAAAGATAGTCATTCATAAACACCTCAGTGGAGCAAGGGGAAGCTTGTAGCAATCCCAGGTGTGCAGAGTTTATAAGTAGTAACGAAAAAAGGGAAAATGTGGGTAACTATTACTTTACTCTTTTAATATAAAATTAGGTGATGTATCAGTGTAGTTGAGGGAATAGGAACAATTTTGAGGAATGCACAAAACCATACACAAGATTTCTTCAATCTGTAATTTCTATGATACAGTAAAGTATATATTAGAAAAACTACCATTCTGCATTAAATGTTTCCCCATTTACCCTGTCAACACCTCATTCCCATCAACACTGCCTCCAAATGTTCAGATGCTCAGGCGCAGGCAGGGACAAGAGCATAGCATGTGCCAACGTGCGTCAGGAAGTGCCGTCATGACAATGTCACTTTTTTTTTCTCTAGGGAAAACAAATTGAAATTCAGCCTTAAAGGTTACATGACAAGATAGACCACCATGGAACTGTGTTTGAAAATTAAAACAGCAAAATGAACATATATTTCATACTGGACAGGTTATTTCAGGCAGGCGGCATCTTTATGACATTCATGTTAGAGCCTGAGTAATCAAACTTTTGGTAAACCAGCCTCCCCCTCCAATGGTAGCCTTTCCCACTGCCATTTGCTGAATGTCTTCTACCATTGCATTTACATCCAGTATAGAGACTGGTCCTTTTGGATGCGTCACCATGGCATGCATGTGATCGCCAGGCTGAAAGGATGAGCCAAAACTGATCTAGAAAGCAACTGCCTTGGAAGAACCATTGAGACATGCTGGTAGCTCCTCACCCCCTCCCTGCCCTCATGAAAATGCCGTATGAGTTGGAGAGACAAAGGATTTGAGAGCACGCTATGGAAGGCTTTCTACAGGTGAGGGTTAGACAGTAAAATAGATCAAACCACTACTTCTAATTTATCATAATCTAGCTGTCTGTTGGGTCTCTGCTGCTGGTGGAAGGGGGAAGGAAGGAGGTTTAGGTTCATTGGGAGACAGTCAAAGCACAGGCAAAGGACACATAGTGTCAACCTTGCATTACCTTGTTAAGGATCCAGTGAAGAATAAACCGTAACTAGTAGATTTTATGAATGTTTGCAATAATTTTCAAAACCTATACAACCAGCTTCAGCGAGATCTGTATTACCCCTTTCTAGGCAATATACAGCGCATAGGCCTTTGGGGTGTTTTACTACAGTGATTCAGGTAACTATTAGGGAGAGAATTTTGTCTATTCTTTCCATATTCAAGGGAGGAAAATTCAGTTCTCTTTAGGTTCAAAAGTTTAAGGAACAATCAAAATTTTGTTGCAGTAAATGGACTAACCCACTGGCTTCCCATCAGGAAATAATTTTCCTGTTTAGGTATGCCTGCCAATTTTGTTTATATCTTCTAGAAAATTGATATTAATGTATTATATGTTTTAGCATATTGTTAATAAAGGAGCATTTGTCTATCCAATGGCTAAGGAAGAGAGCTGAGAGCTTGCTACATCTGAACTATATTCTCAGCTTGGCCATCTCTCTGTGTAAGGGAAATCAAGAAAAATTTTCTTAAGTTGAAGTCTTGGCCCTGATTAGTGCATCTTAACATTCTCTACAGATGCCGTCAGATTCTATGGGAAAGCCCTACAAAATGTAATAGAAAATATCTATTCCAGCCAGGTTTTCAACCACCCAAAGGATTTAAGTACAGAACAACGCACAACAGTGCTATAGATTATTGTATCAGCCCTAACAAATATGAAAAAAGCATAGTGCCCCTTGAAATTCTAAAAGTTAGGTGTAAATTCCATAGAAGCCTAATATTTTTCCATGGAACCTTTTGGATTCATTCATCACTGGCTATAAGGCTTTTTGCTGGAGTTCCAGGGAAACTCTCAAGTGAGAAAAATAAGGCATCTTATGTATTAATATGCTCTGCACTGTCCAATGCTTTCCCTTTGCTCAAACACTCCAAATTACTAGTGTTCCACTGTGTGCTAGGATATTTCTGTTTTAACCAAGAAAAAAATGACGTTACACATATTTAGGTTCAGTCAAATGATTAATTCCAGCTGACTCTTTTACAATTTCCCCAGGTTCAACACCTTAGATCCCAGTAGCCAAAGCCACCACCCTCCACACTGATAACCGACCTAAAGCAAATCAAATTGTGTTTCGTTTACAGTCATTGCTGGAGACATACCAAGGCTCTGGCCTTCATAGTTACATGAGGAGCCTTGGGACATCATATGAAAAGAGGCCAAGTGTAATTAATGGGCAGCGTCTGGCTTCATAAAATCTTCCTGTGCTTGCAGATGTTCAACATTTTGTCTCTCTATCGGACATAAGCATTACAATCTTTAAACGATGTTTCTCCTCTTTAAAAGAAGAGTTGCGTGGCCTCAATGTTCCCAGGCAGTTTCTGGCAGAGAGGAAGGTGCTACCTGCCCTGAGGTCTAGGAGCCCACCAGCTCCTCAATGGCCATTTGTGCCACCCCTTCATTGCCTTCCCTCTTGTTAGAAACTCCAAATCTCCCAGATGAGAGGCAGGATATCAAAGTACCTTGTGCCTTACCCTGGCTGGCCAAGCTGCAGCTCCTCATTGCAGCAACTGCAACACTGACAATGCACTCTAGGCACCTCCGTGAGGGTGGATGCTAAATTCACTGGAGATCTATCTCTCATTATACAATTATCTAAGCAGAAGAGCTGCATTGTTATGGCCCCGTATGATAAGTCTTTCAGAGCAACACAGGTGACAAATTTATACCTTTCAGAAAATAAACTCATAGAAAGAAAGCAATTGTTACTGCTGATTAAATAGAATTTTTATCTCACGCAATTTAAAAGAAGTTCTTGCTGCTAATTTTCTTCTTAGTTACAAAAGGTCATTCTCCGAGTGAAGGGTGACACATACTTGTTCAGACAGTGCAAATGAGAGCACTGACTGATAGAAGAGTTAATGTTTCACAATAAACAGGAGGCTTTGATCAGTGTACTTGCAAAAACTTAGTTTAAATTCTGGATATTAGATTGCTAGCACAATTAGCACCATGAAGCTTACTCTGCAGCATATTTTTTGTTTGTTTGTTTGCAACTTGTTTGGACTGCATTTGGACTCCTTTGTGTGAGAGAGGTGGAGCCACTTCATCCGTTCTTGTGTGTTTTACATAATTATCCCAAAACATTTTCTTTATTCCATATGAGCTACTATACATAGCATTTTTAAACAAAAATAGTGCAAACCATATTGATATGAGGCTCTATTCATAGGAAGTGATTTTCATGTAAAACACTAGAATGAAATAACCACAGCCGGGAAAGCCTGGTGCAATGTCTACTACACCGGCTTTGCTTACCAGTGCTTTCATAGTGCCTTGAAGGGCAAAGCGTGGCTTTGAACCAGCTCCCACTCGTACTTCGCTTTCTTTCCTAGACGGCCAGCTGGCTGACCCAAGTCTGGAGTACAAAGCAAAGATGGGCAAAGCAACTGCTCTGGGAATTGATTCTCATGTGGTATGTACTCGCCCAACTCTTCCTCCTGAGGGGCTGGACCCCAGCCGCTTCCCAAGACATTTAACACCTGGCTGGACAGGACACTAGGGGCCAGAATTCAGCTGTATTTGGAAAGAAAAGTAGATATTTCATAAACTTCACTTGACACATAACTACCATTGATAGCATCTACATTTATAATGTCACCTGCTTGAATGTTTACTAAATGCTACCAATCACCCACTCCTATAGGCATTTTATATCTGTTTCCAGTTTGATTTCCTTATTTTCTCTATATATCAGCTGGGATTAAAAATTAAATCCCTTGTTATGTGCATTAACATTGTGATCAATACTTCTTATATCACCAGTCCTCTAATTCTAAAAATTCCGTCTTTTCTAAGCAAGCACATAGGACCAATCTGTCCCTGGAATAAGACAGAAAAAACTGCTCAAATAACTATTTAAGAGAAGAATTCATTTAACTTTTTTCTTTTTTTTTTTTTAACAAAACTCCTTATTTTAGTATTCTGTGTCAGAATAAAAGCTACTTCAGCAATTGCATATCTTTACTTAAAACCAAGTTTTCTGGCTATAAGCATTCACCTAGAAGGCCTGAAACCCCATGGAATTATATCAAGCAGGTTACTAGTCATCCTACTGTCAATTTTAGCTGACATATTAATCCATCTCTCCCTTGGCTGCACTATGGTACAGCAACTGCACTGTATTAATCAGGTGGATAGAATTGGACATTTTTATTTTTTTTAAGAGGAGAGTGTGGGAAAATGCACTTTTCCATATTTAGAAGCAAAGATCTAATTCAATCTGAATGGGCCACCAAATCGTGATTTCTGAAAAATATTATTTTATTTAAAATATCGATTTGATAATTTGTTTCACAATAAACAGAAAATTAAAAAAAGTAATTTAAATGTTTTTCTGATTAGTATTTTCAAGGTGTGACCTACTTCTTATGGTGGTTTATTAGGAAGATGACAGCTTAGTAACTCTTCAAACCAACTTTACTTATTTACATATTTTCTTCTGTTATGTATAATTGGAGTACTATTACCTGAGACATGTAGGTTTGATAAATATAATCTGAATGATAATGGCCAATGGAGCCAAAAAGTGAAGCATGAAATCTGGCAGATAACAGGATAAGGACAAGTATCCAAAACTAGATACACAATGAACTTATCTTTTGTCTTAGTTCCCTTTCTCCTGAAGTCATCTTCTTTGTTATTCCTAAAGAATTTGTAAAACTTATCTGTCTGCAGTAATGGCAAGACTTTTTAATTTATATTGTTATTTAATTTGATGGGCACACAGCGTGGGACTGATGGACACCACAGCATGTAGTGCATGTTATAACTTGTTGACAGCTGCACAAGCAAATACCTCACAGCCTAAAGCACTTAATATTTGTGATGGTTTTTCAAATGTGTATTGAGTTTGCATGGCAAGGTTTTGGTAGTGGGGTGGCTAAAGGGGTGGCTTCTGTGAGAAGCTGCTAGAAGCTTCCTCTATGTCTGATAGGGCCAATGCCAGCCAGCTCCAAGACGGACCCACCGCTGGCCAAGGCTGAGCCCATCAGCAATGGTGGTAGCGCCTCTGTAACAACATGTTTATGGTCCATGTCATTCTTATGTTGGGAGCCCCATGGCTGGATGAAATATTCCAGGTGGGGTCTTGCAAGAGTGGAGTAGAGGGGGAGAAACACCTTCCTTGACCTGCTGGCCAGGGTAGTGAGCTTGCTATGCACCCTCCTCACTGCCGTAAGGATCTTGAACTCTGCCATTTCATGGTCATTGCAGCCAAGGCTGCCCTTGAGCTTCACTTTCCACACCATCCCCTCCTTGTGAGAACAAGGTCCGTCATAACACCTCTCCTCATTGGCTCCTCTATCACTTGGAGAAGGAAATTATCCTCAACACATTCCAGGAACCTCCTGGATTGCTTATGCCCTGTTGTACTGTCCCTCCAACAGATATCAGAGTAGTTGAAGTATTCCATGAGGACCAGGGCTTGTGAATGTGAAGCTGCAAAAAACAGAAAAGAAAAACAAAGAGAGGGAAAGAGAAGAAAGGCAAGTCAAAACAAGGAAGAAGGGAAAGAGAAGAGTGAAGGAGAGGAAGAGGGGAAGAGCGAGGAAGGGAAGAAGGAAGGAAGGAAGGACGAGAGGAAGGGAGGAAGGACAGGAGGAAGGGAGGGATGGAGGGAGGGAAGAGAAGAAGAGAAATGCAGGGAAGAAAAATCTGTGTGTACATAGAAGGGAATTTCTGTCTACAGCCAAAGTCTCACTATACTACAATTCAGTTTAACTCAAATAAATTCGATGTGCAATGCAAAGTCTTTGAAATAAACAAAAAAACCCCACATTTTTTCATGTCTGCAAATGATTAACATTATGTTTACCAAATACAATTTGTTTCTGCTGGTATAAACAGACATTAGAATATTCCATTTCTCCAGAGACTTGTGAGGCCTTTTTGTAAAAAATAATTTGTTTATCTCTGCATTTTCAATTTCCAAATTTTGTACTTTGTTAATAATATCATGATAAGATTTTAGGAAACACTTAAATGAAAGTTCTAATAAAGTCATTTAAAATCCATATATTCAGTGAAACATAGTTTCTTTAAAATCCTCAGCCTACCGGAGTAAATTTTACCCTATTCCTTTGTTCACCCAGTCTGCAGCTCCAGAATAAATACCACAATAACAGATTTTTAGCACCCAAAGGGCTTTGGGTTTGGGGCAACCTGGGGCTGATAAGATACAATGTCAAAAGCAATCTTAGCAGACAGTGAAGAGAAATGCACTAAGAAAAAAACACACCTATTTGTGTGCTACTGAGGATGCTGCTTGCTCTACAGAAGCCTCTCTGTACCTGTGAAAGCTGGGTCGTGCTTTCAGATACTCTTCCCAGGCTGCCTCGCCAATGCTGGAGGAACAACGGAGAGGCAGGCTGCTCATCTAGCTGATGAGTTCTATTTTCAATATCTAATATAGTTGTCGGTGACATCTATGCTGCTGTTTAGGGCTGACGTTAGGATTCCCTTCAACAAACCTGAGTAATGTGAGCCACACATCTTCATTCTAATCACTTCTTTGAGGTTGTACCAAAGTAATCTACATTTGTACTTCTTATTAATATATCACAACCTGTCAAAGAACTGGCCTAGAGGGGAGTTGTGGTGCTTTCTAAGAAATTTTCTCCTTAGCTATAGTAGAGCAAGAGTGACACCGAGGGCCAGATGTCATGAATGAGAGTCTGTGCTATTCTTGACTTTCTTGCAAGTGTCAAGACATGTTAAGAGTCCTAAGCAGAAATGCTAAATATGCATGCTCAGATAGTGCCAAACATGCTGAGGAAGGGGAAAGAAAACATGTGTGGTACCTCCTTATGTTGGAGTTCAACGGAGTTTTCCAGGCTGAAGGGCAGAGCTAGCAGGCTTCAAGCTACAAGCTTACAGCCTAATCAGTATGCAGCTGTACGCATGGCCAGCCCGCTGGGTGTTGACTGTGCTCGTACGGTCCCCATTGTCCTCAATCTTTAATGTACATATTGTCACAACAATCCTGTAGAGTAAGGAAGTGCAATTAAATTTGTTTTGCAAACAGGAACTAAGTCACAGACAAATGACTGAACTCTAGAAGGTTTCGGGTGCTTAGTTAGGATTTTGTCAAGCGTCCTGAAGGAAGACTAAGCCTGGGATTGGAGTTAAACTCTACTCTTTTGTGCCATCGGTCATTGGTTACACTACTAAATCTTCTTGTCTCATTCAGCCATGCAGAAATAGAAAGACTGCAGAAAACGTATACTCAAATGCGTCTTCAGATTTAGTCGTAATTGTGATTCTTACTTGGTTTTGATAAATATTCGTGTTAACATATTTTTGTTCACGTAAGTTACTGACCTTCCAAAATATCTGCATTTAGAGTGAGATAGGTTATTGGTATATGAAGGAGAGTTTAAATTTCTGATTAGCATTTACTTGTTATTCTTTTTTTTTTTTCCAAAAGATTTCTTTGAACACTGTAAGGGAAAAAGTGTTTAGCAAATTCTAACTGCATCTCTATTTTGTTAAATGCATGTTCTATTTCTGTAACAAACATTCTTAAAACACTTTGAAGTTTGTTTTCAAAAACAAATTGAATTGCTGAATTATTTTTCCTATGCATACTGCAGGAACAAATTTTTGGGGAAAACAGTCTTCAATGCCATGTTCATTCTTGTAAATGGAATGTCAGGGCATGTTAGGTATGCTTAACAGCATTATAATTGCAATTTTGCTAGGATACAAAATGTATCATGCTAGATGTTCTGAAGAGCACTGCAAGTATACCTGCTATATTTTTTCTCCTGCAAGGGGTTAAACAAAATCAAGCAAATTAGATATTAGCAAGGAATATGGGGGGCAAAAGGTTAAGGACTACTATGAACTGAACTCATTTTGATGGGTAAGATACGTTTTACTGGTCGGAATGATTTCACCAGTTCTCAAGTAGGATTTATGAATTTTTTCCACAGGAAGCCCCTATCCAGTAAAGCACTCAAGTCCAAGTGTAATTTTACTATGAAGTCAATAGAAGAACCATTTGCATGTTCTGCACTGTGCTGGGCAGAATCAAATCCTAAAACCCTAAATATAATGGAACATAATTTCTCACCACAAATAAAGAGAGTGTTTCAACAGTCGTAAATCTCCAGAGCAAGGTAGTGAGGACATTGGCAACAGCAGGGCTCCAAAGGAGCATCTTGCTACAAAGAAAAACAGATCAAGCCAAACCAGGAAAACAACAATCCATCTTCACTGCAGTTTATGTCCCTCTTTAATTCTCCTAATTCTAAGTGTCTCTGTTGTCTGTTCGGATCGTCTTTCCACGTTTTTCCCTTGTTGCCTCTCAGGACATGAGCTGTCTAAGCTACGCTCAACAGAAAACTTGATTTATGAGTGAAATCAGTAAAGACTAAATCACTGCTAAATAAAGAGTTTTAATGATTACTTTTATAAGTAATCATTGGTTGATCCAAACTAGTGATTCACAGTTTACAAAACCTTAGTTTGAACACAATTTATATTAGTGCACAAGGACATTTTTATAGAGTCTGTTTTTCAGTACCTTACAATGGTGATTAAAGTACCTAACCTCAATTTAAAGGAAAATAATAATTTAAAAAATTAAAATGCTAAATTTATATTTTAAAAATTGTTTCCATTGTATTATTAAAATAAAAACAGCTGTTAATTTTCTTTCTTGTGTTTTCAGTGGGCACATAGTCAAATCTAGGCTTACTTTATTATTCCATTAATTATTGAAATACATATATTGGAGCAGTAAACTTCCTTCAAAAGGCAACTCAAGGATGATGTATTTTGTAAATTGACAAAGAGAGGGAATAAGTTTAACTACTGGAAGGAAATGTAGCACAAAGCATTTAACAGTTGCGTTAAACAGTACTTAAGGAAAAAAGTATTCTTTTCATGAGTAATGCTTTGGGGAGTGGGATTGAGAGTTTCCTTTCTTGGATGGCGGATTCAATTTTGCATATACTTTTTCTCAGACCTTTTCTGGTGCTATGGATTTTTGGGAATTCAGCTGGACAAGTAACTGTGTCCAATGCAAAGAAAATGCACTGTCCTAGGAGCTGGTAACATTCATACTTTCCAGGTTTTTAGAATGTAATATTAGTAATATTCTCAAGAAATAAAAATAGATGGAACAATTCAGCTAAAAACAAATAAAACCTGTGGAGTCCAGCGGATTATATGGCCTATAATAACTTTAGAAATAACGTAATATTAAATGTCTCTCATATATCCAAAAAGGTCATGAAAACAGTCATGTAAATTAACAACCAGAACTTCTAAAACTATGCTTTTGTAGAAGCACTTTTCTTCTCTATTCTCTGAAAGAGTTTTATTTCACACTTCTGTGCTCAATCAGAAAAAATTAAAAATTGTATAAAACTGCCTTTGCCAGTATGCTACTGAAAACACAGCAGCTCCACAATATGTATTGTCTTCCTGCAAAAGCCAATGTTTTTCAAACGGTTAGGAGATGGAGAATGGGAAGTGTGTCTGAATCCAGCAACGTTCCAACTGACTGATGGAATGACTTTGGTATCAGCAAAATCATCTAAAATTGCTAAGGGACCCTGTTGAGACTCATAAATCACTAACCAAAAAAGCTTCTCAGTTTCCTTATTTGTGAACCCCACTATTATTTTTTTTTTTAAAGCCAGAGAGGTTCAGGTAAGTTTGTATAAGCACGAGATAAATATAAGATAATTAGGCTTGAAGCAACGAACCAATCTAGGGACTCTGAGTTTAATAGAACAATCATCCAGCACAATGATCAGGAAGAGGAAAATCATTGAAACCATCAGTCCAGAGCATAACAGCAGTATAAAAGGCAAACAGGGCAGAGGATCGTTAGGTGAGGCACAGAATATAAAGCAGCAGAGGTTTTTACAGCATACATTTACTTTGCCGTAATTGGAAGCAGTGCTAAACTGCACAGGTGGCAGATAACTGTGAACAGTCTAAAACATTTTGTCAGAGAAAGTGGAAAAGAATAACATTATTTTGGGTGAAGACACACCTTTTTCCCATTTGCACAGTACCTAACATGATAAAATCCTGGACTGCAATGCTCTACTGTCTCACAAATCATTATCATGATTGAAGTCAGAGAGCTTATTGAAAAATAACTAAAAATTTGAAGAACACAATTACAGAAAATGCTTTAAATTGTTTTTTTAAGGAAATACTTTATACATGTAATGCGTTCAAAAACCATGGCATCCCACCGACTACATAGCAAAATCCCTGTTCTGGGCAAGTCAGTGAGCATTTTGCCAATGACTCAGATCAAGACCTTGATCCAGTGAGGCCAGCGCTATACTGGTGGAAAACTCTGAACAACCAACACCAAGTAAATTACAATAGAACGGATGTTATTCCAAGTATTTCTGACCTTCACTGGGGTCATTCCAAATTCGTATCAGTAAGGTCAACTTTTCCTATTCAAGAACAAGAATGAAGCACAGATGCAGAAGTAATACGGGAGAATATGAAGGTGCTTGATTTGATATCAATTTAACCAAGAAAAAGAGATAATTAGGTTTCACGGGTCAGAGATTATGAAACAGCAGTTCATATCTTCACTGCTAAGGTGGGGTTGTCAGAAAATCCAAGCTACAGCAACGTTTCCTTTTCCATTTGCAGGGCAGTCCTCACAGAAAGGCAGATACAACTGAGATGGGTCTGCTGAATCCAGCTTCTCTTACAGCTTTCCAGCATATCCTCTAATATGTCATTTTGCTTCACGTACTTTTAAATTTTCCTTGGAGACTTTTCACATTATCTAGTCACAGTTCATCACCAAACTACTCTGGGTGTTTAAGCCTTGTCCTTGGATATCCATATAATAGCAATGTTCCATCAGATGTCTTTTTAAGCTTCATGCTAGTATGACCTCTCTTCTGCAGACCAAGCCAATTATTTTTTTCTCTTGACTGAGAACCAAAAGAGGCTTTTGAAGAGAAAGCAGCAAATAATGACAGATTAATAAACTAAAGATATATGTTCTAATTTAATATATTTATTTACATTTTCTCATGACCTTCCATTAATTGCTTGAATCTCATTCACAGTCTCATACACCATAATGAATTTTGATATTGCTATTTTAATTAGGTTGAAATAAAATTAAAATATAGTGTCCATTTGGGAAAAGTAGGAAATACTGAAGCGGACATTTAAAAAGGAACAGAAATACTTTGTTCTTTGCAGTTACTATAGTACTACAGCCCTGAAATTTTGATACGTCATGTATCTTTTTCTGTAAACTGTTTCTGAACAGGCCTTCCCAAAAGGTAATGCCTCTCATTTACTATTAACTCCACAAATACAAAAAAAAAATCAAGTACAAAGAATGTAATTTAAAAAAATAAACTCTCCTAAATATTCAGTAGAATATTTAATCTTAAATAGCCCTTATATTTAATTCTTAAATAGAAGACTGAACTAATACTACTGTAATAATGAACCAATTAATAATTTACATGCTTAAAAAGAAAGAAAATTCCATGCACTCAACCTCTGAAACTCATGTGTCGGGTACGCACAGTTCCAATTAATAAAATTGATTAAAATAAACCAAAAATTTCTAAACTTTACCACTGAGAGTGTTTAACACTTAAATATGCTAGATCAATACATTATCCAAAGAAGAAACTAGGTCAGTTAAACTATCTGCTTTTAAAAAAAATAATAACATTAATAATAAAGATGAATACTGCTAGAAGAGGTTCTAGAGGGTCTTAGACTATCTGCCTCATTTATTTGTGATTTTTTTCTCTTGAAAGTATACATGTATCTATAAAAAATATTAATACCAGTAGACAGAATTTTCATTTTTTTTCTCAAATATTTTTGTACTTATGGTCTATGAAATCTCCGTAAAAATATTGAATCGGTAAATAAATTTGTTCAAAGTTTGCCTTCTTTTTCGACAATTTAGAAGAAAGCTCTAAGTTCTAAATATGACAAATTGTGTAATTCTTATTGTCAGAAATAACACCAGGAATCCAAGGAAGACTCTTTTGGGAAATGGCTTATGCTAGGTATATTCTACTCATACCTTATATCAGAAAGAAAAAAATATTTCCAAAACACTTGCATAACCTTTCAAAAGGTACAAAACCAAATTACAGTGCCCTTAGGAGAAAAAAAACAACAATCCTTTGCAGGAAAACATTTATTGAATATGTACCAGTGCTTAGGGTTTTCTTCTGTGGAAATTTAAATAGGTAGAGCCCAGAATTTCATAGAAGTATTTAAAACATGGAGATGTACATTGAAGGGTGAATAATGTTTCTGACCTAGAAATGGAAAGTCATCTGCAGTTCACTATGAATAAAGAACACTGCAAAAAATGTTATTCAAATGCACAACAGAACAAACCACCTGAATATAACCTAAGCAAAATTACTCTCAATTATGGTTGACTTTTCTGGGGGGGAGAGGGGAAGGTGGGGGGGGGTTGTATTTTTGTTTGTTTGTTTTTGTAGCAGCCCATTATCTTGTTGTGGTTGTTCTTGTTGTGTGTAGTTACTCAGTACTGGTGAGGGACAGAGACTAAGGTAGCTCAAGCAGAAGGCAAAACATCATCTCCAACCAGTGGATTTGCTTTTTGTTCATTACAACTCCAGGCCTCCTACAACCTTCAACAACATGAAGCAGTTGAAATAAGAAAATTGTGCACAGCTATATAATCCATAGCAGTGAAAGCAGAGCTACAATCAATACATCCTTTGCTGCATGTTATCAAAGCCAGGTGTTTCATTTTCTCTGTTCTGCTTTAACTTTTGATTGCTATATCAGGTATCTGTTTTTCTTTTTTCTGCTTTGCTCCTGTGAGGGGCTCTGGCAAGAAGGGTGGGGCTGAGAATGGGAGGAGACGGGGAGCTTTTAGCCTCCACTGACCTGAGCTACTTCTGAGTGTTCAGCTGACTCATTGTTCAAGCAGAACGGATAGAGCTCAGTTTAATATTCAGTGTCCTGGGTGGAAGTTGGAAAAAGTTTTGACTCCTTCCACCCATACATCTTGCAAGTTGGTTGATTCACACTTTGGTATTTTTCTTCTTGAAAGGTCTTTAAAATTTCACAGATTTAAGCATAGCAATAAATGAGATCCTGCTAGTCAACGGGCAGTTTAGGAAGACAGTTTAGAAGGCAGACCAATGGAGTTAAATTGCATTAATTCCTAAATGACATTTCATTTGACTCTTATGGACAAGAGATCAATCTTTAGACATGTATATCTGGAGAGAAAATTCCCCATCAAAACAACAAACCTCTTCACGCTAACCACATCATTATCCAAGTTTATTCTATGCAAACTATTGCCTGGAAAAACAGTTTTGTAAACCAATGTATGAATTAATTGCTTGCAGTATTTCTGAACTATAAAAATAAAAATATGAAAAGGCATTTTAAAAATGAGTACCTTGAAAAATATTCATCTAATTGAATTAGTAAAATTCTTAGATGCAATATTAGACTATAAATAGGGAAGTGATATGGCAATGATCAGAAGACATTTTATCTAAGAAATCGGTGAAATTCATACCATTCAAAACAGTAAAATTCTTAGTTCTATGGAGTGTGTCTGACAGTAAGATTTAAAAAAGATCTAAGTGTTTGACCTTTTTTTAATAAGTAGACTATTTCAAATGAGCACATCTGGTTTATGTTCCTAAACCTCTGGCCTTTAAAAAGTTCTGTTCCCAATTCACACAAAATACCATTCAGGATTGCTTGACATGGTGACCTTCCCTGTAGGTGGCTGGCTGAATAAACCGATTAAATAGATCCAGGAATTTAGCATGTATACAGCAAGTTAACACTTGTATCCTGGAACCATTAGTAAACATACTTACTGTTCCTCTATGCTTTAAACTCTAGGTATGGAACTGAACTAAGATTTTAAAAAAATCCACTTATAAATAAAGAAAGCATTTATTAATTTCATGTCAGAAAAGTTTCCATTATATTGTCACATTTTCTTAGATATAATGCAACATAAATCAGAAAAATTCAAGTAATTACAATATTAAATGTCATTATGGTTTCGCACAGATTGAGGCACTGAAGAGGTGGACAGGTTAGGTACATAAATTCAAATGGTCAGTAAATATTTAACAAACTCTTTTGTACTAGGTAAAGTTAAAAATTAAACACTGTATAGGCTGGGAAGGTTTCATTTTTTTAGCATAACCGTTAATAGCACATTCATTGTTATTTGTGTAGAGTGTAATTCTTTTTGACTTTGCCTTCCATTTGCCTCGAGGACAAGCCAGTTTAAAACTGTTCAGCACACTGCACCATGCATAACAGGTAATCTGTCTAATTAAGGCCTGTAAGGATGTTCAAAGTAAAATATTGAAGAGCTTCCATAACCTCACTTTCACCCTCCCTGTGTACCACAGCTTCTGAGACTCAGAGATACCCTAGCCATTAACTCAAGTGTTTACACTCTAAGCTCAAATTCTACTTTGCCAGAATGGTTCATTTCACATTTTACAAGTCTGTTTTCTCATTTACAGGCAGAAAGCAATTTATCAAATTTTTATATTACATTTCTCAGCTCGTTCCAATATTGGATGATATAATATATGCCTGGAAATTCAAAATGCAAAAGCATACTGTGACTTTATCCAGGGACCTAATAAGATTTATATCCACATTATTTTTTTGTGTGTTCATTTGGTGCATTTCAATGAATTATTAATTATGACCAACAATAAAATATTATTTTGCTCTGATGCACAGCAAAAGGAAAGATACCCAAGAGAAATCCATCTGACAGCTCAAAGTAGACATGGCCAAAATATGCTCACAAGTTTCTCATCAAGTATTGCATGACATGCATCTGCCCATCAAATGAACCAGACTGACTGAGCCTTTCTGGAGATACAGATGTAATCTATGGGGAGGTAAAGTCAAGATTTATTACATATTGGGAGGCATTGATTTGATTTTTTTATAAACAGCCAAAGCTATGACAGGGAACATCAAAAGATTTCATTCTGTTTTCCAAACCTATTTTTAAAGGTTGACATATGGGATGGAAATGTATGGTAGGATGCATGTTCTGAAGCTGACAGAAGTCAGATTCAAAGCTGTGTGTAATAGCTTTTTTACTTAGGAGATTTAAATCATACTTAAAATCAGCATTATGTAACTGCTATAAATATGTTATTATCTGTTGAGAAATTTGTTTTCACTTTACTTTTTTTCCATTTTCCTAACTGACCTTAACTCTAACACAAGCTTTCAGAATATTCTAGGTACATGCGCTGCACCTTTTTGTCGTTTAATTACACATCTTGTTTTTTAAGATAATGAAAAAATACAGTTCTACGTATATGTCAGCTACATAGTATTACCGTCCTTTATGCGCTACTTACTAATGATTTTCATATAGCAAAAGAACTCTACAAGTTTCTTTACTTTCAAGGTCATTATAAGAAGAGTTTTTGAAACTGCAATGAACAAATCTTAAAAAAGAAGTTTCTCTCCCTTACAGCTATCCACCGAGTCAAAGAACATCTCGTAAAATATTCAGAGAAAATGTCAAGTTAAAACGCTTTGAGTCTAAAAGCAATAAAGTAGGACTAAAATTATTTCTTAATTTCTTTTAAATAGGGTATTCAGATTTGTTTTGGTCTTTGTCATGCTATAAACAAGAAACTTACAAAAGATAACACTGTGCCCCACACATTAAGATGAACTTTCAATACAATTATTTTTCCTCTGTAAAGTCTTCAATTTAACTTTAAACCTATCAGAAAAGTACTCAATACGGTAACGAGACCTAATTGAAGAATATAGCATGCATTTTACCAGTTCCTGAAAAATCACTTTTTATCATATAAGGAATGAAACGTTTCATGCTTATAAAGGATTACTAAGAATGATAAGAAATCTGCTTTGAAAAAATCATACCAAAAGCTAGCTTAATGCTTATTTGAAGGAAAAGTGAGAGCTAATGGATTTTGACAGACTGATCATGCCTATAATAGCATCAAGCATACCAAATTCTTTTTCACACCGCCCAGTCCCCAAGGGATCATCAACCTATAGATTAAAAGCCCTGACCTTTGACCTTTCTATAGTTAACTATCTGTCAACTGATTGTTAGCCAGGCTACCAATGGGCAGGAGATCCCTTCTCTGTTTATATTAATTACAAATACTGGTTTTAGGTATGACCAGTTCACAGCATACACCCTCTAAATTCTGAAGCTTCCCTTATAATCCCTTTTTCAGCTGCTACTGTCCATTAAAAATAAGGATCTGATCTGAAATGTTATCTATTCTTTCACCAGCCGTGTCTTTCCACTTTCTGTATCATTCATGAACTTCCTTAACAAAACTGAGTTTCTCCACCCTTTTTCTTCCTGTGCATTTGATCAGTTCACAGGGAAATAGCTAAATCCTTATGAAATGCAACAGCAATTGCATATTTTTATTTCTCTTAATTTTATTTTAAGGGAACATTGCCAAGTTGATACTCTCAAGTGGGAACTGGCGGTGGGTTATATGTTCATCTATACCCTCCTTGCTCTTCGAACCACCTGAGTTAGAAAATGAACGAGCAACAGCTCAGTCATGTTTCATGCTTATGTGTTTTACAGACACTTACATGTCTAAAATGAAATATTTCTTCTAGACAGCAGGAAGCACACTCTTGCACCCAAACACCTCACTGTTTGCTCCTTTCACAGGGCAGCAAAGCTCAAGCCCAGC
Source organism: Chroicocephalus ridibundus (assembly GCF_963924245.1). Lineage (NCBI taxonomy): Eukaryota > Metazoa > Chordata > Aves > Charadriiformes > Laridae > Chroicocephalus > Chroicocephalus ridibundus. The sequence goes on along the minus strand of NC_086291.1, from coordinate 14,900,846 downwards.
TGGGGTTGCAGAGTCCCGACACCCTTTTGGTGTCAGGGAGTTGTTATGGGGTTTCCTGTGTGGCAGGAGAGCACACCTCTACCTGAGCGTCATTCACTCCCTTGTCTGCTTCAGAGCCCGAACCAGCAGCGGCGTGGAAGCCAGGCTCCCCGGCTCACAGCAGCTCCTGTGCTTACAGAGGCGCTTTGCTGCTCCTCTGGAGTGTTAATGAGGGAGGGAGGCTGCTGGCTCCTTCGCCGGTAGGTGCAAAAGGTTAGTTAGCAAAGTACGCTGAAAAAGGCAGGACCCGTGCCTCTGCTCTGTCCTTCATGTAAGTAATAGGAAAGGAATAATTATAGCAGCAAGAAGTAGGATGTTGCACCGGGGAAATTTCTCAGTGTCTCTCTCACACGTCTGTATCAAGTGAGGAACAATCTGTTTGATTCTGTGTGAGAATAGGTAGATTTTCCATTTCACTGTGATTTGAAAAAAAAAAAAAGACTAACTGTTATTATACTAGGCACTGTCAATATATGCAGATCCTGCCCCATGGTAAAACAGGAGGCTCAAAAAGAAATATAAAGCTTTAACCCTGTTATCTTCTTAGAAGCCATACTCAGCTTTTCCACACCCCAGTTTTCAAAAGCTTGACAGTTTCCTATGTTTCTTCTTCCTTTCCAGGGAGAAAACGGTCAGAAGAAATGACCTTCTATTATGGTAAATTGAGATCTAGTGACTAATGGCTAATTGTTATTGCAATTCTTGACCTGATCTGTTGTGCTGGAAACCAAATCTCAGTCTCCAGAGTGTAACCAGATATAACAGGCAGCCCCTGAGTTTATACAGGCAGTGTATTACCAACTGAGCAACTTCAAAACTGTTACCTTAATGAACGGTCTCAGATCTAATAAATTCCAATGCTAAAACTAGGTGAACACACAATTGTTTTCCTTTGAACTGACGGAACCGAAAATAAGACATTTCTTTTCTATTAGTTTATTCAGGGTGAAGAATAGCATTAGAAAAATAGAGGAAACCTTCTCATTGGTGTATTTTTTCAACAGCTTCAAGCTGTTAAGAGTTACATTGTCCCCAGGTATGGGGTGGTGCATGTTATGGCTAAATGATTAGTTTAGAGGCTCTTGACATACAGACTTTTTCTGTTACCCAGTATCAGCTGTGAAAATGTATTTCCAAGCAATTAAACCTCATCTCCTGCTGGCTTGGGAGCCAGGAACCTTCAAATTTCAATTCAAATTCTTCAACACCTACTACTGCTGAAAAAAAATATATAACTCGGTTAGTTAGAGTCACAAAGAAATCTATTGATATATGTTTGAGTGTCTTTTAAAGAGGAAAATGAAAGACCTGGGAAGAAAAGTTGCTAACATTGTAAGTAAAGCAGATGACAAAAAGTATTCACTTTTATTTTTGCAGGTTTGGAACTTGCAGCACACATACACATCAGCATGCACAACTGAAAGAGAGGTTTGCCATATAAAACAGTAGGAAGACAGAATTAATATCTGACTCTTTCCTCCTTCCCCCCAGCCCTAAAGGAGACTTTCTGACTACACCATTTTTAAAGGAGGGAACCTCTATTTGCAAAAGCTTGGTTGGTAGCTCAGGTACAAAATGAATTATTAACCATCTGGTTGTTGTATGGCACAGGTCATCTGACAGTGACCTATGTGGCAGCTTGGTTTGTCCGTGGAGAGGAGGGTGACAGCTGAAAGGGAGGAGAAGGCACAGCACCACTTTCACCCAAGGTTGCCAGCTCCTCTATGCAGATGCCAGAGCGCTGAATATTCAAGTTCATTTCTAACTATATTCAAAGCACATTAATGGCTCATTGCTAAAAGCCAGCTTGTAGGAATACAAAGGAGAATAAGGATACACTAGTAATATCTCTCTATATTACTTTGTTTGCTACTGCATCTTTTGAATGGTGCTTTACCGTAAGCGTTTTAATTCTAGCATGTGTCTCTTCTGTATTTTAATGTCTTTTATATTAGAGATACAAACAAATGGGAGAAAGAGGGGAAAAACCCTTTATTATATTGGTTCCACATGAGGAAAAAAATGGAAAGAGTTTTCCATCAGATGCTGTCACAGCAAGGATGAAGTGTTTGCTTTGGGCAGATGCAGCTGCTGCCTGCAATATTCTCTTTATTGTTGCTTGTAACATGTAGTTATGGTTTTCAGCTTGCATAAAGCATAATCAATCATGCTGACCAATATTTAGGCTGAGTGTGATATAATTTCAGGCAGTTTGATGTGGAGAAGTTTAATAATTTATATTGTAAGGTACAAGCTACTTGAATGAAGGATATATAATAAAAAAGAGCTAATGCAGTTCATGCATATTTTGTAAGGACTCAGCTCAAAACAGGAGAGTACCAGCTTCTGGGAGGACATTCTGGTGAGCATGAAGGTCCAGGGACAACGTCCTTTCTCCATGATTTGTCTATTTGAGTAGGGAGGAGGCAACTGCGTGATTCTACACCAACTTCTGTAACGTTAGCAAACATTACTTGATATTCACCGCTTCTCATCATGAAACATTTGTATTTTTGACTCTGATGGAAATACCAAAAGCCACTAATTGCATAATTACCTAATATAGCAGTGCTTCATTGACACAACGAGGAAGCAATGAAAGGCAATGCTGGCTTAAGAAGTAGCCTGAGTGGCTGGGGCACAAAAGCACCCACCTGGTTGGGCAGCCATCACATTACTGCTGGATCTCTGGGCTTGTTGTCATGAAGCGGTACGCTTGCTAGATGTCTTTTTGTCAGCAATAGTCATCTTACTTGCCAGATTCATCAGCAAGACTTAGTAATATGGAGTAAAAGCCTTTTAATCAATTATCATTTTTGCTCTCATTCAAATCACCTCAAACTTGGACTTCCTACATGGAACTGATATCAGGCTTTAATTGCAATTAACATATTGGTACCCCCCCCATGTGTTCTTAAACTGCAATAATTTCCATACTTTTATCATACTAATAAGATGGCCAATGGCTTCCTGCAAGATAATTGAATTGAATATTTCTAGTTAAATTTTTACATTGTTTCTTAAAGGGTATAAATTGATAATATGTTAATCTCATACTACTGGAAGAATGGTGTTTTACTCCTTCAGACTCCCTATTTTAATACTTTATCTGATTTCCACAGATGTCAAAAGTAAGTAATAATTAGAATTGGATGAATACAGCAAGCATATTTCTATGAATATTCTTTTGATTTTAAAGGAATTAGTTTAATTTGTGTACACACTGCTTCTGTGATTACTTTCCACAAATATTCTGTTAATGAATTTGTGGAAAAGAACATACAGAAAATGAGGTACTTACACACGCCTATTGTGCAAATAATTTTTAATTTAAAGTGTAAGTATTTGGGTCTAAAGTTTCATAAATGAAGTTATCTAACGAGGGAATAGGAATATACTTTATGACCTCCATGACAAGTCTCACTGTGGTAGATGCATGCTGGCTGTTCTTAATCAACTTTTTGTGATTTTTGGCTAGAAGCTAGGAGTACTGTTTCTCCTTTATTTTCTTTTTTTTTTTTTTCCTAGATACAAACATGCAAGGAAGATAGATATAACAGAAATCTTTTGGGTGAAAAAAAGGTTAAATAGGTTCTGAAAGCAGATCACCCTCTTCCTTTTTTTTTTTCTTTTTCTTTTTGTGTGTGTGTGTGTGTGTGTGCGCGTGTGCGCTTCTTATCCAGTGGTTTACAGGCATGAAACTCCACAGAATCTCCTGGGGGTCTTCAGAAAAAGTATTTTCCTGACCAGTGTTTCCTGGTTGTCCTGTGTTTCACATGCTTTCCAGAAGTTTCTCCCATTTAAACAGACTTGGTAGTTTTCAGGTGAGGTAGAGTTCCTGCCTCCAGCAAGATCTCTGGAGTACAACTGCCAGGATGAAATGGGCAGATGACCTTTCTCATCACTGCTTAATTCTGCGTTTTAATAAGACTTATGGCACACAGTATTCAGGCAGCAAAGTGAAAACAAAAGAATTAGGTCATTCTACCATCCGTCATCATAACGCATCTCGATAATTAAAATGAACTTCAGGCAAGCAAGCTGAGTATATTCTGCAGGTATGTTTCCTTACTCTATTTGGAGGGGAAGGACTTCTCACTGCTGATGGTCCATCTTTCTTTTTGTTTAACCCCATATTGTTGTGATGATTCTTAAGTCAACCTCTGCTGCCTGTTTTAATAATGTCCTTTGTTTGTCATGATGCCTGTGGCCTTCAGGAGACCAGCCCAATGTACATTCTTATGTTCCTCACGAATTCCCCCTATTTATTTTTATTCCAGCCATTTCTGTTTCTTTTCCTTTCTTTCGGGTTTCCCAGTCTTCTAGCTTTCTCTTTCTGGGATCTTTGTTTATGATTTTTCTTCTGGCCAAGCTAAGTGTTTTTGCAGATGGGTGTTTACATAGATTTTGTGTTTATACAGGGGAGTTTTGATGCCATACAGAAAAGCTTTAGATTAGTGGTAAATATAGATAATTTAACCATGTGGAAAAGGTATTTCTCTTGCTTGAATATTACAGAGATCATGCCAAGCTTTCACTTTCCTAGCTTGCAGGTGACTCTTGTTTTGCTAATAATACTGCCAAAATGCATAAAATATCAAACATTTTTAATATCTATTCCAAACTCAGTAGCTGGAATGATTGATGATATACAATCAATGGGCCAGAATTTTCTAAAATTGACTCTCTCATGTATCTCTGAGATAGTCATAGGGACAATTTATCAACAGAAAATAGACAAGATTCAATAGGGAGATAATGCATTCAGGTTTGATTAAAGAAAGCCCAGTACTGACTAGTAGCTTTATAGTTTGACTATAATATGATTTATTCTTTTGTCTGGATGAAAGAGAAACAGGAAAAGGATAGGAAATAAGAAACAGTCACAAGGAAAATCTTGAGAAATAATTATTTTCATTACATTTAGTTAGAACTGTAGAAATATATTTAAAAATGAAAATTTTTAAGTATAGGGTGAGATGAGATACATTAATCTAATTGAGAAGACTGATAGCCTGGAAATATGTGCTTACTGAGAGAGAATTAAACTGGGTCAAATCTTCGCTGGCCTATTATGTCCATGGCTATCATTCAAGCTGCTTTGTAGGGAAAAAAGATCACAACTCATTTTTGTGAGTATTGTTTAATGCCTACATCTTGTGTATGTATCATGGTGTATGCAGTGCCCCATGAACTAGAAGGCAGCGCAGAAGTAGATCCTCAGATTTACATTGTCAGCAGGAATCTAAATAGTTACAGTACCTTGGATTTGCCTATGTACTCATTTATGGGTCACTCAAAATCTAACTCAAGTACAGCCTATTGTAGCCTTTCAACCAGATGAAAATGGAGGAGGCGCTTTGAATGTAGCAGCTTGATTTCCTGATCTACTCTCCCTCCTTACTCTAGAGATGTGGTCTTCATAAACTAAAATGTGAATTTCCACAATAAGTTCTCAGTACCCATTCGAAGTTATGAGGGAGGGAGATAAGTAGTTTAATTATTATTTCAAAGCAGTATTATAGTGAATTATAACAATGTAAGTTTGTAGGTTTGTGACCCATACTGAGTGCTGTCTACGCTTTGAAAAGTCCTGTGAAGGAAAAGGTTTTCATCAGCAAATATTACTCGCGCTGAGCAGTGCGTTTCTCTTTGATTTGCCAGAGAATATGTCACTGAGAGTGCCTTCATGTGAAGTAACTTATTCTAATTCAAAAATAGAACAAGGAACCTTAACTTCAGCTATGCTCTGTGCATGTAGTGAGTTACTGCAGATTATCAAGTATGCTATAAATTCACATTTCCTCTAACCAGCTGCACTCTGACTATTGCATACAGGCGAACCTTGAGATGTCACCAGGTGTGATGTAAGGACCAGACAAATCTTCACAGCTTCTTTAAGGCTTTTTTTTGGCCTTTTAATCATGTAACATTTAACAATAATGGCTTAATCATTCTTAATTCCTTTATATTTATTGCAGGAATATTAATTCTGATGATAGACTCGTTTGGTGTTAATATGGCTGTGATAGAACTTTAGTAGAATTTCCACTAAAATTCAGAATTAATTATCTAGCCCATTACTTTGAAGCTACTACTCTGTTATGTAGGACCTATTCTCATAGCTCGTACCTGAACAAAACTTAATGAACTTCTGTAGAGTAAATAGGGTGGATGTTGTGTTCGTATTGGCCCCACTTAGGCTGAAAGTGTTAGAAAGTGACCCAATGAGCGCTGGGAACACAAGTTCTAAGGCAATTATAAATTACTCCAGTTTCTGGTGTCAGGTCCCCAAAGAATGCACTGCCTTTCAGATGCTGTAGTCATTTGTAACTACACTCAGGAGTAAGGAGAGAAGTATAGACAAAGTGAAGTAATTTATCTAATAGAGGAGGATTATTAATTGAGGTGGTGTGGTCCTTTTTTTCTCATAAAGAAAACTTGATTGCACTTAAAATTCCACTACAGACAAATGATGCAAAGTTATTAAATAAAAGGTTACCAATCAGTCCTTCAAATCTCCATGGAACAAAAAAAAAAAAAGTCTAAAGACCACAGCAAGTGATCTACTTATTCAGAGACTGTCTGCTGACCTTCTTAACAGACTGGAAACTTTCAGATATTGATTACTGTGTTAAGGAAAATGCCTTAAAAATCCTTTTGTATTTAAAACTCTTGTTGTCCTGATCTGCATTTAAAATATTATGAATGGCTAGTGTCTCACTTTGGAATATGACTTTTTATTGCATTATTCTGACAGAGCTTTTTAGCTTCTTAACAAAGTTATTTTAATCTGCATTTATAGTGCCAAGGTCTGTCCATTATTTCATAAAGTAAGCAGGGATTATAAGTGACTTAGTCATACTACTAGGATCTGTACCACATCATAGATCTTTATAAGGAGGTATGGGGGGGTCTGTGTATAACAGTGCATGAGTTCTTTTTTCCTCCAGTGACCTTTGTGTGTGCAGTAACTCATCCTCTGAGTCAGTACACTGAATCAAAAAAACCTCTTTTTTCTTAAACGAGGAACAATATTATGGTCCCTATTTTAATGGTCACTGACAAGTGCATTTTAGATGTAGTTAACAGGGCTGGACTAAAAGAAAATGAAGAGGGTTTCTTAAAGTATATTCTGAAACACAGGACAAATATTCCTATGTCTGGCAAAGAAATTGGACTATTCTTGCCATTTCTAACAAGTCAAGTTGTATTTGTTGATGTAAATAAACTTTCGGAGTGAGGGAAAGATCTCATGCTGCAGCTGTTTCAGTGAAGAAAATTTTCAGCTTTGAAAACCCCAATATGGTTCTCAATAAATAGACTGACAAACCAGCTGGAAATGAAAGAACAACAGGATAGTGTTTAGCAAAATCCAGGCAAAGCGCTGAGATTATATAAGCAAGCTTAAACATTTGGGGTTTAAAATATGTCTAAAGCAGGACTTTTTTTTTCCAAAACCGAAACAATTATTCAGTCAAAGTCCATCTTTCATTCCAAAAAAAATTTGAGTTGAAAATTTCTGAGCAGGCTTAAAAGTTACACCTATCTTTCCACAGTGAGAGTGGGGATTTAGGTAGTAAGCTCTGAAGAGCAGGAGAAAAGTTTTTGTTTTGCAACAAATCACAGTGGTCTTTTATTCAGCTAAGAGTGTATCTCATTCTTGAAATTAATCTTTATTTGATACTGAAAAAGTTTTCTCATGAACATCAAAACCACTCTGTGTTTGCTCATTCTGCTGTGATATAGGTGCAATTTTATCAATAATTAATCAAAAACTAAAAGTAAAGCAGCTGTGTGTTACCAAGATTGTTGCTGAAATTGCTTATAAATTAAGAGTGTAAATTGATTCTCTGTGGGATAATCTAGGCTTCCAGATAAGATTTCCTTAAAAAGTATGCATTAATCAAAGATCAATCATAAGAGTAAAAACATCATGGCACGCTACTATACCTCTCCCACAATTTGATGAGTTGGTGTACAGCTTCCCATTTTGAAAGAATTTTAGAACTGCTGAATTAGTGGGTACACCAGTGTATGTGAAGTCTGTTAGGGCTATTTATGTATCTCCCTGACTAAAGATGATGGAGGATTATTAAACTCAGATGAACATTATTCAGACAGGTGCATCTCAAAGAACAGGATGTTCACAGGATGTTGAAAAGTGAAATAATGCTAAATAGGAGAAAAAAACAAACAAACAAAAAGAACTTGTGAATACCAGAACTTCAAAATTCTAAGATCTTAAGAAATATGCTTGGAGTGTGATTAAAAAAGTTTAAGAGAGATTGACGGAGGCAGCCGAAGCCATTGAGAGGGGCAGTACTTCTACTAGGATGGAGAGACCCTCCTGGATTGAATGAATGGCTGGAGAAAGCTTGTATCTGGTGCCAAGAGGGAGGGCAGGTAACAAAAAGACAAGCAGGTAATCTGTACAGCTCTTTTTGTCAAAAATATCTAAAAATGGTAAGAAAACTTAGGCAAGAAAATGCAGACTGGCATTTAGGCAGGGTATTTAAATTGCAAAAATCATTAATGAAGTGTTGCGGGGAGGAGGTGGGATGTTACAGGTCCATATCCTAGTGAGCTGGTCCAGACAATTTCCAATGAAGGTGGAGGAATGCAGGACTGAGAAACTGACAGTATTGCTAATTGTCTGAGTAAAGAAAAAGTAGGTGTAGCTCACTGGGTGACTCAGTTTCCCCATCTATAAGACAGGTTCTAATAATTTCAGCCGTCTTAATAAAGCGCTTTGAAATACATGAAAAAAGATCACTATCAGAGAGATAGATATCATTAAGAACTATGAGCTCAGCTAAAAATAATTTTGGGTGTAATAATTTATTCTAAACATTATTGAAATAAATGTTGTGTGTTTCATCAATAGACAAAACATGTCATACTGTGTTCATAAATCAAGTACTGTGTTTAGGTTTTCTAAAAGCTCTAGTTAAGTGAGGACAGAGTTTGTGTGCTCTGCAGATGTATATGATCATAATATTTACTGGTGATATAAGCTTGGCTTTGATTCTCTGCATTAACTTTATCAATGCAAGATAACAAATGACTGAATGTAACCGAAAGCTCTGCTAGGAAGGCAACTTTGGGTGTATGTCTTTGGATTGACCTCATAAACAAATCAGTGTTTCTTTCTGGTCGAAGCATTCTCGAGGGCTGCTAATCATCACAAAAGAAATATTATACTTTCATTCCCAACTCAGACAATCCATAAATTAAGGCAGAACTGATTCTCACACCATCAACGGATACAAAAGCAGTTTCAAGTATGTATTTTCATTACCTGAGTGCCACATCGTCCTGTGTGGCAATTTAGTCCACCCGCCGGTACCAGTGGGAATGTGCTCGTTAGTTAATGTAGATTAGATCTCCTGTTTTCTGAGGAAAGATAAAGAACTCTTTCCTTTTCCGTTTCATTAGTCCCAGAGGCATCTGTGCAGGACATATTATCGGTGTAGGCACCGATGGGGCAGTGCTGCACAGCAGCAAGGAGCTCTGGAGGCAGCACAAAGCCATGAGCTCTTGATGCCAGAGTCGTCAGACACACGGCAGCTGGAGAGTGAATTTGCTGTAGAGTGTCTGGGTGGCCACAATCTCCCGCCTTTGCCATCGGTGGAGTTACATGAGGTAAACTCCATAAAGAAAACATTTTGGTTTTTCCTCTCCTCTTGAGGCGTCTTTGGCCTTTGCTGAAGGTTTCTAGGCATCAGGCGGCCTCCCAAGCATTGTTCAAATATATTGTATGGCTTGTTCTTTTTAAAAGTTATAAAAGCAAAGAGTAACTATCCTTGAGATGACTCAGATTTTAAATAGACCTATTCCTTTCAATAATCAATTAGGATAAATTTTAACAAGACGTAGCAGGAAGGAGTTAAGAAAATTAGAAATATTCCCAAGATTTTACTTCTGTTCAACTATAATTAAAATCAAACAATAGTGCAAAAATAGTTTGGGAATATCATACAACGTAGCTCTGAAAAATCCCAGGAGGAAGCTACAAATGCTTCCAGCAAAACAAAATAAAAAGAAACATTAGTCAGTTGCAAGCCTCATTTCCTCAATGATGGGAAGTAACAATGCCATAAATCACTACTTACCTTACGTCATATGATCTTTCGTGCCATGGGCCTTTTGATAATCTTTACATTTACCATCATGGGAATATCTGTTGAATAAATATTTACTAGACCAAACACACTTATTTCAGTGCAACAGGCATTTTTGTAAACAGCACTGAGAAATGACATGCACGTGCTAGGGACTCTCAGCTAACCACCATTTATTATCAGATTTATGGGATAATTCTTTAATAAAGGATGGGTGAGGAAATGCATCTCCTAATAAGACAACAAGGTGTTCATCACAATGACTTAAAATTTAATTCAATACTTTGAATTGGAAATACACCTGATATTTGTATAACCTGGGGTGTTTTATTCCGGAACTGACAAAAAAGGAGGACGCTGAACATGCATCTCAGCCAGCCCTGGACTCACCTTGCACAGCAGTGGAGTACTTTGGTTAGAAGATGTGACAAGGAGGGGACTGTAGCCATGAATACACTTTGTAACTCTTGTGGTCAAGTTATTTTGTTCTGACACTGATACACCTCTTAATACTGTTTCAGTCTAAGCATAAATATCCACAATTGTTTGTGCTTTCTTAAATCTCATGGAAGTTGCCCAGTGTGGGTTAGCTTTTCTAAATTCTTTTTTGAAGGAAAGCCAGCTACAACAGCAATGTCAGGCTTATGTGAATAAAGGATTCCGGACTGGAATCATAGTAATAATTACTAGCAATTTTTATAGATTTCTTTTATGCCAAATAGTTCACATTTATATTTTATGCCTACTTGCCAGAACAAACAGAAGCAGTGTAATTCCCAGGGTGGAAAAACTGCCATTCTATGGAAAACAGCTTTCATTGCTATGCGAAAAGCTGAAAGGTAGAGACTAGAATGAGAAAATATTTGGCGCTCTGTGAGGCTGGCGCTTAAAATGTGATTATCCATTACTTTTGCTGGTGATGGGAATTTCTCACAGTTTGACTCCAGGGTGAGTGTATTAACTCTGATTGCTGCTGTTAGGTGAAGCCTGGGGAAGCAGAGGAGGCGGGTGACATGTGCTCGGGGGGTACCGTACCCCACAACACCCCTCAGCAGCAGCCCGCTGCCCGGTGTGTGTGGGGGGACCTGCTGGAGGCAAAACACTGGCCTCAAAACATTTGGGGCACTTTGTGGGAATGGTCTGGGGACCAACCCCCGCCACTCAGGGTGAGGTCTGCTTACCTTCCTATGGATTATTAGAGCAACAGTTGAGTCTTTGGCCAGTCTTAAAAAGAGATATTAATCAGAAGGTATACGGTTATGGGCATCTGTGAATGAAATATTTTTATAGGTACGGCTAATGAATAAATTGGTAGATTAAGATCAGCTCAGATAAACCCACTGTCAGAATGGTTTCGGGGAGGTGATTGATTTTTTTCCTACATTTTTCACCTGGAGCTGTGTGACTCACAGACCAGAAAAACGTAGGAGAAAAAAATGAGAACTTTTTCATTTGGAGGATATTGCACAGCAGGTTTGGGGCATTCCACTAGTATTTATTCAGTCTAATCTTTAAAATGTCATTCTTAATATGACCTGCAGATGGAGAAGTTCTGTGATATTTTGGGGCTTCTGTTGGGTCAAAATTGTGCCATTTGAGAAGGATCATCATTATAGGTGCTTGTATAATTTCTATTGCTAAAGTATGCTGATGTCATGGGAAGAGTCATAACTAGCAAGCAAATATTTCTTTACTTAGACACTGAAAATCATGAGCTGCAGAACATCCTGAACAGTAACTAAATGGGAAATTTGCCAAAATTTCAAGGAAATAAAGCAACCAAATTTTTTCCTTTTCCAGTTAACAGTGAGAAGCAAGTGTATGACTTTTATATAAAGGACTAGGTTTAAAGGACTATGTTGAAGTGACACTGCAAAACCAAACAGAGCTAAAGTAATTCACGAAAGTGAAAAAAACACTTCATAATTCCAGTGTTCGTAATTTGACAGAAAGCGGATAAAATCTATCGGAGATTAAAACGGACACAGAGATGAAATACCAGATTGCCTGTGGCAAACTCTAGGAGCAGGCTTGTTCACTTGGAATGGGAATATAACATTAAGATATGACAGGCCATGTTTTATTGGTCCATTAATGCATGCCTCAGGTATGTTTTCAGGCAGAAGGCCACAGGCTATTAATTGAGATATTTTGCAGTGGTTTAGCCCTAAAACACCAAAAGCTATTCTGTGATCAATCACAGAATATCAATCACAAAAATTACAGTTTAGGAAGAAGTGACATAACTTAAAATACAAAATAAATACCAAGTACGAAACAGACAGAGAGAGATGACCATCTGCTTTCTTTTACCCAAGGAGTTAAAAAGGACTCCTACAAAGTAGGAATTCCTCAAACACAGTAAACCATGAAGAAGATAAAATAATATAAAGATATATAAATTAAAATTTGCTTGACTTATATTTTATTAAGTTCAGAGATCCAGCCTGAGTTTAAGTGATTTCATTATATTCTTTATTTCCATTGAAAATGTTACAAATATTATCTGTGTATTGAGGTCTGGAATGCAAGATTGCAAAGCTACTACATCCACACAATTTTGGGGTTTAGCACTTGTACCTCGGAACACAGCCTTGTAATTGATAGAAGCAGTTAATCACAATACAATTGAAAAGCAGTTATGAAAGCTGAGTCATCCTATGTGGGAAAAGCAGTGTCAGTTTTCAAGGAAAGTAAGAACAATCTCCCAGGCCCAGCAATCCCAGTTGACAGAGTCAGGGTTGGCTGAGGAAATGCTTCATTTTTTGCCAGAAGTAGCTCCCCGTTGACCTAGACATCCATGAAGATATGCCTTGGTAGCAGATCTTCATTTTCTTGTTTTATTCTTCTGCTGAGAATTTCCATCTGAGGACATTCAATTTTGCATATTTTACCTTCACTGCAATTCAGAGGTTTTGTTTTCCTTCCACACAAATGAGAAGTTACTTTCTTCTCTTTGCCCTAATGTCTTTTCTCTGTGAAATTCAAATGAAATGATTGTTCTGCTTGCAGAGTGAAATCCTTTCAAGGGATTGAAAAATGTTGTTCTCAGGATAGAAGAATAAGGAGAAGGGCTCAGAGGTTCAGGGTGAAGGAACTGGAAAAAGAAAGGACAATGAAGCTACTATGGATAGCATTAGGTAAGAAACTTTACAAAAGATGTAGCAAGTATGAGCAATGTGTAGGAAAGAGTGGGTTAGCAGGAGCTGCCTGAGAAGAGGATAAATAGAGCAGAATCTCCAGGGGGAATAAAATGAGGAAGAAATAATTCTACAGATTAAGGGGGTGAAAGAACCCTTAGCAAAGCGCAAAAGCCGAAAGATATTTTGGGGGTCTCTGATCCTGTGGCCAGCCAAATTGCTCTTGCTTAGCGCAGTGTCATAGCCTGTGAAAGTAGAAGCTGGAACAACAACAACAAAAAGATCTTTTGAAAATCCTCTGGAGACCGTAACCTCTTATGAATATATCGGTCCATAGTAGTTGTCACTTGCAATGGAGAGAACCATTGTTCAAATGCATCCTTTGTTTGCGTTCCCACATAGTTGTGTGTGCTTAGCGATACGTGCTTTCTAAGGTTTTTCTTCTTCACCTTCTAAGTACCATTTTTATCATCTTTTCTCTTCAAAATGTATTGTGGCATATATTCTTCACAAGTTAATGATTTTCTGTAGGCTTCTTTCCTATTTATTTAATGTTTCATGATCTACCTTTGTATTATTCCTTCCATCCTTATTCATGTTTGCATTTTAATGTCATTTAACATAATGTGGAAAAGCCATTTATATACTGCATATTCCTCCTTCCAGACCACTAAAGAAGTTAGTTAAGACTGGAATCGTCACCTATTTTTGCAGTTCCAAACCAAGCACTTCCTCCCAATTCATCATCTTATTTTCTATTACGGCTCTTTGTTTAGTTCTTTAGTCCATTTAAAATTCATGAAAATCATTCAACCAAGATATGTTAGATTAATTTTGAGCGTAGGATTTTGTAAAACGCTGTATTAAATGGTGTATGTTATGTTTGCAATCTTTCCATCATTCACTAATCTGGAAATTTTTTCTATTCCAGCAATCAGGTTTCTCTAGCAAGTGCTCACCTTTCATACTCATAGTTAGCATAAGCTCATTTTCCCTTTTTTCTGTCCTTCACAGCAACCCTTATTTTAATTTCGTTGCCTTCCTTTGGGTAAGGTATATACTTTCTGGTGCACATATTTGCTATATAATTTAGTAATAGTACCTGAAACTAAACATTTTTGGTTTGCATTCTCCTTCAGTGCCAAACTGACGATGCTTCTTTGTTATTTTCTTTGGTTTTCAGTTCTTGAAGCCTAACCTAAAATAATTTATCATTGGATTGAAGCTCTCTGGCATTGCAAATACTTCTGGTTTATAAAAACTCAATTATAATTACAGATTTGTTTATTTCCTAGAGAAAAGATCATACCATCTTTTTTTCTGTTCAAAGAAATTCAAAGGCAAAATGAACTGATTTAATTTAGCTTTAAACTATTTTATTTTGGTTACATTTTAAAAGACAAAATGTTTAATTAAATATTTATTCAATATTTTTCATGCTGTAAAATCCCTGAACAGTTTCTAATTTTAGTGTGCCAAAACTAATCATTTAGCAGTGCATATCTTATTTATTTCTTAAAGTTAAATTCATATTTTAGCATGTAAATTCTCTTCTTAAGCTCTATATGATGACAATATTAAAAACTTAGCAACTGCTAGTTTGACACAGTATTTCAGTTAAATTAACCTGGAAACATATGAGACAAATATTAATCCAATAAATGAAAATCTTATGAGTACATTTGCCCAGATGTAATATGTACTTTAAACTTTAAAATGGCTAAAGATCATTTAGGAAACAGATCAAATCAATGTATGTCATATAAAGAAGCTATCCTTGAGATGATTACAAGAAAAATAATTATTAGAAATTTGATGTCTTAGTTTCTGTACGTAGCTTATTATGATCTTAAAACAAGAACTGTTAAATCCACAGAAGCCCCCTACTGATTTTACTAAGTATTTTACTGGGTTCTATATGATGAGTGACAATTGAATATCTATTATCCCCCAGCAAGACAACATTTAAAACATCAAAGCATAAATGTAATATGCTCGCTGTTATCACCAAACAATAGATTACACACAGCTCAAAGAGGCAGAACTTCGACAACTCTGTATTAGTGAGGTGCATCACAAAGGCATAAAACAAGACAGCTTTATGGATTTGAAAGAAACTTTTTTTCCGAAGTCATTAATTATACTGAAGTGTTAAGCAAGTATCATTTCAACTTGAATTATCTTTGATCTTTCTAGTATCTTCCATTATCACCTTGATTTTAGGCTAGTTTGTTTATCATTTTAACATGTATGGGAGTATGTTGGTGGAAAAACTGTCAGCACAGATGTACTTTCTAAAAGTAAGAGCTGCAGTAGATTACTTAAGCACATTTTAAGCCCTTGATCTAGCCAAAGTGACATTCAACAGCTGTTAGGTTGCAGATGTTCCACATACATTTCCTGGGCTGCAGATACAAGGATTGCTCTCCATTCCAAGCAAGAAGCACCACCTTCCTAATACCTATTACAGTAAAGCTTATTATGTCTCAATATCTCCTCAGAGTAGCTCAAGGACACATATTGCAGCAAACTGTATGATCCAGAAAAACTAATTAAGGATAACTTGGCAGAAGTTCATCTCCTGGAGGGTGGATTGAGAAATATCTGTGTTGTGAGAGCTCCTAGCAATTAAGGAGTTTTAAGATTTACAGTCTTGTATGGATAACCTGATTCCTTTCGCTTTATTCCACCCTGTATGGGTACTTAAGGTCTCAAGCCCTTGTTCTCCATTGGTCTGGTCGTTTAGGCCAGTGCAGGGTTTGATGCCAAACGCAACCAACTTAGAAAAGCAGCCTTTTGCACTGGTGGCTGCTATGGACTTTAGGGCAAGGGAGAAACTTTTTCTCCATCTCTTATTGTTAGCTCTGTTTTTCTGACCATAGACGGACTACCCAGGGAAGCTTCAATTAACAGTATTTTTGTATATAGTTAAATCTGGAGAACTAGATTCCTTTATAAACCAACCAACCAGCTGCAGACCACGAACAAAGCAGGGCTTTGTAGAGAGTCGTTTTTCTACAGTGACGAACTTAAGATCACTCTGCTATCCTATAATCCTTAAGGTGGATAATAAAATTGACAGCTCATTTTGTACGTCAGTCAGGAATCCAGAATATGTTTTTCCTTTGTTGTGACTGTTATTATCTCAAATAGACTACTTAAAGCAATGATACCATCTTAGGTTCAATTACTTATGTTTGGACGTGAGGCTGCATGAATATGTTAAGTATAAATTTAAAATCGTTTGTACTGAAACAAGTTTTCAGAAATAGATTGCAGTCATAATTAAATAAATAAATGTGGTTCACCCAAAAAAGCTCAGCTGATGCATGAGACAAAGCTCAGGTGAGGCTTGCCTACAGAGCTACCGAGGAGATATGACAAAGGAAACAGACTCCTCATCAGCCCCTGATGTTGATGAGAGAGGTGCCTTCGGAGTGGGAGCAGTCTGATACAAGTAAGATTCATCCGCAAGTACTCCAGGGGATGAAAAAAAGCTTCTTGAATGGAGATACTCTAATTTCTGGTAGGTGTTGACCAGTATGTCTCCCTGAGGTGAAATGTCTTAATGCACCAGAAACTTATTAAGCTCTATTAACACATTTATAAAACAGCATTTAAAAATTTAGCTTTTTACTCTCAACCCATTTTTTACTTGTGCTCATAAATGTTACGTAGTTCATCTATTTATTTTAATAGCCAAAATAGAAATATTTGAGCTCAGTGCAGTTGCAGACAGCTTTTACAAAACTTAAACTTGCAATACAAAAATTGTATTAAACTGCTTAAATCCGATGCCAGCTATCTGTACAACCATAACCTAATCCAATTCTATAATTTAATTATATTCTCTTAACAAATTCCCATCGAACTCTAACTTTGTCCAAGATGCCACGTGTACCGTCAATGGTAGCTGCAGTAATTCAAAACAGGTATGAAGATATTGACTGTCCATCAGAGAGAACAGGATGGAGAGATAAAAGCTGCTCTCAGTAATAAGAAGTAAAGGAAATTTATATGATATTCCCACCCATGCACATCAGGCTTATTTCGCTACTTAGAATTTCCCACTAAAAATTTTTGCTACCAGACGTTGTCATGCTGATTTAATATGATATAGATCATTCACTGGCTAATGAAAAATTATCTATTCTCAATTCTTCCAGACCTTGGTATTGCTATCAAACACCTCTCAGTAGATGCTACAGTTGCAAATCCTTAATAAATATATATAAATATAGGTGAGGTTTTGAGAAGCATGTACCTTTTGGTGGATCTCAGTTCTATACAGTTACACCACCAAGGACTTCGAAAAAATATCAATTCGGCTCAGTTCTTTAAAGTTGCCAATGTTATTATCATTTCTAATGATTTGTAATTTACCTAGTTCTGAGTGGCGTGACTGCAAAGAATGTAGCACAACTACAGTCTAATAAAACTCTAAAGACTCTAAGCGGTCATCTAATAAAGTTTATCCTATTTATGCAGAAGTCTTAGAAAACGGTCTTTTAAAATAGTTGTGCAAACTCCATATACTGCCCTCATTCAACGGCATTTAAAATTACGTAGCTACTGCTTGTCAGTACAAAGAACTGTAACACATTATGAAGTAGTCATATGCATAGAAGAGATGTGTGAAGGTGTAAGTAACCTGTCCTGGAACGGTGCAAACCCTGTGGGTAGTATTCTGCTTTGCCAATAGAAGAATGATGTAGTGCAACGCAAAAAAGTAGCGTATGCAGCTAGTAAGGCACTTAATCAACACAGCAGCTCTGTTTTCCTGGATTTAAACTGTTCTCCCCTTAAAAAAACTCCAACAGAAAAGCAATCCCCCTGCCCCAGAGCCAAACCATTATTTTTTTTTTCCATCAGCTCGCTGATAAATAAAGGAACTTAATCATTCCTTAACACAATTTTTTGAAGACTCTAAATCTAACAAGAATTTCTTTAAAAAAGGCAATTTACAAGATTTGCTTCCTTTTGTATTGTTAGTCAGTGTTAACACTATCTAATTGTTTTAAACTGCACAATTTGCTGGTTTTAACTCTCCTAGTTGCAAAGTGTCACTTTAATTACATTCAACACCAGAGTTATCTAAACAACAGGTTGTGACATTGCAAAGTATCAATAATTTTAGCAATACCAATTATTTTGAAAAAACATTAGATATTTCTCTGGGTTCCTGATTATTTTAAAGAAACTATGATTTTGCAAGTGACATTTGCTTTGCTAATAATCGCTTTGGAATATAGTCCAATGAATATTTGCATACAAACATAGTCATTCAGAAAGCACTATATAACCACATTAAACAACTCATCCAATTTGGATGGGCAAAGTTAATTTAAGCTAAGGAACATAAAGCACTTGTAAGTATCTAAAAGAGAGAATTGATCAGCAGACCCAAACACGTTTCACATTTATCAATAACACATTGCTTTCCGAGGTTGAATGTTCTGGAAATGGAGTAGTCATTTTATTAATTAGATCCAGTTCCTCTTCATGGCTGTTGATGGTCCCTTACTTAGAAAGAGAGAACACTGGGTAGTTAGAAAAGAAATTCATCACGCAAATGTCTCAATTTTATACGTAATCAATTACTCTGCCTACTTTTTTCCTTCGACCTACCACTTAATCTTATTTATACTGTTCTGGTATTGTGCCCTGTTCTCAGATCCCGCATGATCAGTTTTCAGCATATATTTACCAACAAAGCTTTCTTTAATCAAATTTTTCATGAGCACAGGTCCTCAGAAGATATTTTGAGTAATAAATGCTGTACTGCTAGTTAGATTAGTTTTGTACAGTATGTAATAAACTGGGTTTATGACTAGAAAAGCACTTTTACCATGATTTTCAGCTTGGATGTCTTATCTCATCCATCAAACTCTTGTCAACAAAAGAAGAGAGCAAAACAGCATCAGAAAATCTTGAGGCACTTTCATTGTCACACATTCCTGCCAATCAAGGTAATCCTGTAGATAAGCTGGACAATAAGAATGGACAGAATTTCTTTGTTCAGTACTAATATCCACATTTTAGACAGTGGGGCCTCAACACAGATGATACCATGTTGATCTTTGGTCCCAGTTCCCACGCAAACAACATATTGTATCTAGCTTGTCTAGTTCTACTTTTTTCATAATTTGATCTATCTTTAAACATCAGCATTCCACATTAATACAACGAGCAGTGGGTGTGGAAACCAAATTTAGGACATTGCCGGTCCTATAACCATGTATGTCTGGTCAGCACAGCTCTTTTAATTGTAAGGGAGAATACAGTCTGGTTTTATTGATTTAAATAAGAATAGTTTGCTTTCTCTTGTTGCTAAGAACTATTTTTCCCTTGGTTTCCCTATGGAGACACTATTAAAAACATTTATGTGCCCTCATGTACCCATCCACTCTAGACAATATGCAGTATATATGCCTAAGTCTCCATTTCACTGAAGCCCTCTCTACAGTTAACACTAGTAAAATTAATTGAGATTCAGCCATAACAAGAAAACTCTTCCATAACGAGAAAGGTATTTTTCTGTCATTTTCTAATACTACCCTTTTGTAATCAGTGTGAATATTTTTTGACATCCCAGTTCAAGTGTTGAATTTGATTTCGACTTTGATACTCACTAGTACTTTCAAGCATGTTAAAGTTTTTATAGATAGAGGAACGAGAACTAAAGAAGCTATCATCAAGTTAGAAACAAAGTAAGCAGAAAAGACAAATCCTCTGTCTCGTAGGTGCTTTTCTTCTGCTGTACAACTTACAGGTTTGCTCAAGTTAGAAAACCGATGTAAGTTTGCCTGGACATGGAGATATCTGTAAAACAATCACTTCTTGTAGCATCTATTCACGAGTTTTGAACAGAGGATCTTCCTTTTTTAACAGATGTTTCGCTAAAAATATATTAGATCTATTATATTTACAGAAAAACGTCAATATTTAAAAATCAATATTTACAACAGTTTTAATATTTATGGTACCAAGATTTTGTGAGCTGAAGTCCAACAATTTAAATTATATTTGATCTTGGAATTTTAAATATATGGGAAGATTGGTAGTGAGCTTTTCTTTATGCATAGTTCCAAGTACAAAATTGATGTAAAATCAGTGTGATGATTGACATTTGCTGTAAATTTGTTCGACAGCATTTAGCTATCTTTCATCTTATTTGGGTGTTAAATCCAAAAATAAGTCTGGAAACCATGCAGAGGCTATTATATGGTGACTACATCTTCTGTCAGTGGAGAAATATTAAATGGGAAAAAAAAGTACAAAAAGAAAGTCAATAAAATTGTTTTGCAACATATTAAAATTAAATCACCCTAATTTTCTCTCCTAGGCCATTTCTGAATGCAATATAATTAAAAAATGACAGGTCATGAAATTTCATAAACTGCTTTGATTTCATTCCGTGTGGTTGTTGGTTAGAATCCATAAACCCAGATCAAGAAGCACCATCATCTTTGTTAACAGTCTCAGCAAAGACAATTTCTAGGTAATCTCTTAAATCAGATTGAGACACTACAAAGTTCTTGTCCTGCAATTGTTTTGTAGCGAAACAAAGATCTTTCTCTTCAGATATCAATATAGCTTCTTTCAGGATGATTACATTTTATTAAAAAGAAATTAAAATAAAAAACAGCAAACTGCGTGTTTAATGAAGTAGGGAATAAATGATTTAATGATGATTTACATTTCTCGTGTACATTTTAGCTAGAATAATCCCAAAGTACTTTAAACTAAGTTTTTTAACATACTGGGATTTGCACACTAATGCATTGATTATGATTCCATAACTGAAGTCTAGAATTTATCCTCTTCTTTATGTATTAATTATACTGTGTGTCATCCCTAATCTTACAGAATTTATTCTTAGTCTAGAGAATGAGACAATGTATTTAAAATGGATTTTTCTGAACATTTTTGTGAAGGTCAGCCTTTTCCATGACTGTCATTAATAGATTGTTTTTAAAAATTTCCACTAAACTAAGCTATTAAAGTGAGTATTGGTTAGTTTGTTATGCTTTTGTTCTGACAGGACAGTTCTTCAAGGCATTTTTAAGAGGCTGACCTTGTGACATCAGAAGGTGCTTTTCCATTCTAATTTCATGCTGTAATATTAGAGTTAGGACTGAGTCAATGTGGGGAAGATTTCTTATTGTTTGAGTACAACAATTAAAAAAACATTTACCATTAGGAAGTTTTTCCTAACATCTAACTTAAATGTACTTTGCTGTGGTTCAAGTCCATTACTTTCCATCTTATTCACTAGAACTGGAACCATTTATTCTGTTTTTCTGTGCAATGGCTTTTTCTGTGCCCGAGGGCCATTATGTACATCCTTTAAGCAAGTTATTTCGGCCGTTCATAAGGACTCTGGCTTTCTTCTTTCTCTCCTCTGCAGTGTCTTCGCTGGTCCACATAGTACTCCAGCTGAGACTATCCTGTTTCTGAGTACAGCTGGAGGATTACCTTGAGCATCCTACAGGTAATGCTCCGGTTAACAACTGTGCTGAGAACTTTGTTGATTGATTTGGTTTAGTTTGGTTCAGTAGAACCATCTGTTAAAATCTCTTCCTGGTTCCAACAGGCTGTAAGAATTAGAGGCAAGAGGCATAGAAAATGGACAATGGAAAAGGGAAACACCATGTGAAAAATAAAAAGTCAAACTTGCTTCAAAAGAGGGCAAGCAAGCTGCCCACCGCTCCTCAGTAGCAACTCATATTAATTTGGGATTTCCTCCTATTTTTGAATCCCAAGTATTTTGAATCCCAAGAGATAAAATTTTAGATAATGGCATGATATTGTGTCTGATGTTCTACCAGTCATAAATCATAAACTTCAGGGGTTTTCTGCATAATTTTTTCGTAATTCATTGTTCTTCATTCCTGCCCACGTTCACAGTGTTGCACCTGTCCCTATTGCTCTTCTGTCTCATTTCTTTCAGACCATTTTTCCAACTTGTCCACATCATTTTGAATTTTAAACCTCATATATTTTAATTCCCTTCAACGCCATTAGGTAGCTGCTATCTGCAAATTTAATAAATATGTTTTCTATTCCAGCTCCTTTGTCCCAAATGAAAACATTGAACAAAACTAGATATCCACTTTGCAAGTGGACTATTGATAACTGGACTACAATACAGTTTTCCAGTCTTACAATAGTGAATGAAAACACATGAAAACTGATTCATTTAACCACGGTCAGTCTATTTGGTTGCAAAGTGCATGTTTGGCAAAACCCGATTGCCGATTTCCTAGGTTTTTAACCAAATCTGTGGTGCATAGGTAAACCTGATTCTTATACAATATACTAATGTTTTATTTCAGCATAAAGGAATAGGTTTCATTTTTTACATAACAGTACAATAGCTTTTATTGTAAAACAATACGGCTGTTTTCCAACAGTGAATCAGCACTGTATAGACATTTAGGAATGGGAGAGGAAACAAAAAAAAATAAAATCTTTATTTTGCTTGAATCAGTAGGAGATTCTAGTACATAGAATGCTGTTGCCTTAAGTGATATTGACAAATTTATTCTATTCTTCTTCTATATTTTTCACATATTTATGGTCTCCATGGTGTATTCTCTGCCTACTCAACCCGTACAAATGCAACACAAACTACATTCTTGTGGAAGAAGGATGCAAGATTTAGTGGCTGAAAATTAGTTAAAGAAGACAAGAATATTGTGATAATGTCAGTCAAAATACTTCAATACGTCTTGTATGAACAATAACATTTATCCACCATCTCTGAGCTTCACTCCCTTTAGAAAAATTCTATTTTCAATTGAGAAAATAAGTGCAATCAGAATTATCATTGATTAGTTGAAAAATAATTACCTGTCATCCATAAATGCACATACTTAGCCCAATTAATATTATTTGAACTTGAACCAATGATGCAATGATTTTGTTTGGTTTTCATTACTGACATTCCTTTTGACTGTCTTTTTAGTTGAATAATTCATTGTATATGACATTCCAATTAGTAAACAATAAATTCAGTCCAAGGCAGAAAAGTAAATTACATTTTCTGTACCATTCGCTTCTCTTTGCAAACAGGCAATAAGTCATCACTTAAGACACCGCTCTGGAAAAGACGCTACAGGATGATGGATCACATAGTTAATCTGAATGAGCAAATTGCAGTCACTTTTTTAATACATGGAACCCAACTTTGTTCAAAAGCCACGCTTTTGAATTAGTGACTCACAGAATAAATGAAAATGCATAAAGACCTTTTACAAAGAAGTGTTTTTCTAAATTCACTGAGAACACACACACAATTGTTCATCATCATTTAATTGAATTATGCAGGAATTTATATCTGAGAAGCTGGCTAGATAAACAGATCACAAATCAAAGTCAGTATGTTTTAAGTATTTTGCAGCTTTCCCAGATTGTTCTATACCTTTTCAAAAACTTTCTCGATGTGATACCAAGTTATTTCACTTCCTAAAACAGCCTGGGTTCTATCACTGGTTTAATTTGGAAATGTAATTTTTATCAAAATACTACATTTTAGACTAGGACTGTGTACTAAAAAAAGGCATTCATCTAAGCTGCCTCTAGCTATTGCAGTTGCAAATTGCATAATTATCTGTCACATTTCAGCGTGTTCGTAATGATAAGACTGATCCAAATGGGAAGTCATGCACTACCTGGATGCCTTTCCAAAGGAGGAACAATGAAGAAACAGAATGGACCACGCACAAGGAAGGGATCCCACAACCCTCACACATGAATGACATTTTTGCCTTCAAGCACTTTCCTACTGCTCCTTGTTCCTCCAAACCTACCATCTATAGTTCCATTTTATTTCATCATTTCACTGCCAGGTAAGCCTTAGGGGAAATAATTGCTGCCTTTTATGCTGCGCTCTCTTTGCAGTGTCCTCCCCGTCTTTGAATATCAGGAGGGACAGCATTGAAAACGCAGGATAAGAAAAACTCCCTTCATTTACCTTGAGATAGCTTGTCTTCAGCCATCAGATAGAGACTGCTGTGGATGATATTGTTCTGACAACTTGAAACATTGACCTGTGTTTCTATAGTCAAAACAATTTGGAAAACTAAAATCAAGTTTTCCGTAGTTCAGTGTAATAAAGATGCTTCTTACTATTTCGCCACCTTTAAAAAAAAATAAAATATTTTGCTTTGTATAAGTGGATATATTATATCCAACATATATTTGGACCTTTTCAAGTAAATTAATTGTTCTTAATTTTGGCTGAGAAATTGTATATCTGGGTATGGACAGGACCCAAGGTGGCTAGGAAGGCTTGAACTGCCGTATCACATGCCATAGCTGCAGTATCCCTCTGCCAGCCAAAGGAATGCTTCACGGCCACACCAGGCTCTGCAACGTGAAGCAACTCCTTGATAGCACAGATTAAAAAGGCCTGACACATATGATTTTGAGACTGATAATTTGCTCTCCTCGTTCATTTCCACTTTATTTAATGCAAGGTGGATTTGTATCAGTCTTTTTTACAGAAAATGTATAGAAAATGGCTGGAAAGTGTCAATTCCAACCCTGCTCTGCACAGGAGTCAGAGGTACTGGACAGAAGAAGCTAGCCAATACAGCACACAATGCTTTCCCCACTGATACCAGCGTTTCTGGCCAAGCTGGCACCTACCGAAGAGATGATTTCTTACCATTACCATGGCACTAGGAAGTGCCACTTTCTATTAAGAAACTCATTTTACTTTATTTGAATTTAAACATCACTTTTCCAGGAAGTTCTGTGTTGTTAGAGGCCTTGAAAGATTTAATTTTACCAAGCAAAAAGAAAAGAGATCCAAGTGAAATGTTTTCAATGCTAATTTGGAATTCAAAGGTAGAAGTTATCTCCTACACAGTCATGGCTGTGCCCTGAGTGTATTCCCTGCTCTTTCCCTGCTCTATTCCCTACTGAAGTGGACTGAAACGATGCAGTTGGGAATTTAGTAAAATAAAAGATAAGGAATACATACAAATTGATAGCCTCCTTAGTTAAACTTTATATGAACTAATTTTATTTAAAAGTTGCCTTTTCATTTGTTTTTTCACATCATTTATTTTGGCATTTTAGCAAACTTCTTTTTAATGCAAATTAGGTGAAAAAATGCTTTCTGCTTTAACATTAAATCCCTTGACACTGCTCATCTTCATCATGACTTTATCCTGTTAAAAAGTGCTCTGCACACTACATTATCGCTTAATTATCCTGCATTGCGTTTTCATTGACAATCAAAACCTCAAAACTGCTGACATCATTAACTTACAAATAAACACAAAACCTCTTCTGCCCATTCTGGGTGGAACAAAATTGAAATCATCTGGGCGGTATTTGTTGGATATTCTGGTCATATTTTAGTATGTGAAAAAAAACAAAACAAAACAAAAAAACAACTTTAAAGGTTAGTCGCATCTTATTCTTACACTTTGCAGAAAAAAAGCTACATAGGACATCTCCAAGTACGGGACCCAAAAGTAACTGTGGGTCCAGCTGAAGCCACTCAGTTACTGTCAATAAAAAATGCCTAATAATCAAGCCTCTCAAGAAGCACACTAATCCTTTAAAATATAAAATAT
This sequence comes from Chroicocephalus ridibundus, assembly GCF_963924245.1. Lineage (NCBI taxonomy): Eukaryota > Metazoa > Chordata > Aves > Charadriiformes > Laridae > Chroicocephalus > Chroicocephalus ridibundus. The sequence continues at coordinate 14,874,950 of NC_086291.1, read as the reverse complement.
TGTTAATTTTTAAGTACTGGAGGACAGACCTGTAATATAAAAATCTATATTTCCTTAAAAAATGATATGTTTATGTATATTTATCTATTGGTGTTTCTGACAAGAAAAAAATAAATATTTAAAGTGTCTCGATTTATCAAAGAGTGTTTAAAAACATTTGTGTTGTACCCTTAATAAATATTCATTTATTATATGATCATACATAAGTCTGAGCTATGCTGCTCACCTAAAAGTAAGTTGGTTTAGTCATGATTTTAAAATTTTGACAGTCATAACAAAGCGGATCATTCACAAGTAATCTTGGTTAAAACTCAACTTCCTAAAACTGTCCCTTTACAGGTCCAAAGGACATAATATATTTCATATATGGGTAATAAAGATTCTATTATGCAAGTGTCTGTTTATTAATCACAAGGCTGAAAATATGGATCACAATAGTCATACAAAATATAAAAAAGCTCTCAGATAAATTTTGATTGTTGCTGTATCCTGCTGTTTTTCACTTTCATAACTTAATTTCAACAATAACAAAAATAAGTTGGACTTTTACCATGATTAAATGTGTTAATAAAGTAGCGATTATAAAAAAGAACATCCATGATTCCTCTGCCCTTCAAATTAAAATTAATAATAATTTGTTTTGTGGGTAAATCTGTTGAATCTGTGGCAGTCTAATAGAGTTGCTGCAGAATGACCACAAGCATTAATCGTATGCTTTACTCCAGTTAAATGTTAGAAACACTGCTTAGAGATCAGAAATGAACACATACTGTGCAGTGTTGTACAGTCTGTAAGAATTAATCCTTTCCTTTTTTTTTTTAACTGAGCACTTGCAAATGCAGCTGATACATTACCAAGTAATACAGGAATTTTGAAATGATAGATTTTGTCATTGAGGTACTTTTGCTATTTGCACCTAATTAATTAGTACTAGATGTGGAAGCAGCATTCTGACCCAGTTATAAATCTCTGTGGGTACATGTATATTTATAGAATTCCTCTTTGGACTAGATCATTAGACAGTGCGCAATAAATGAACTTTAAATGATTTAGCAGTGTTGGTTTCTTGTCAACTTTCACAAACACCCTGCTGAGCAGAAATATTTATAACACGAGCACCAAAAGTTAACTACAACTATCCTATAACATGTCCTGGTTTTAAATTTTACACACCTTATTGACTTTTTGAACTTGCAGCTCAATATGCTATCTAGTGAACTTTTACCTGTGATGAGACTACTATTGATCCACACAACATCTAAAGCTGTTCTGATCTTTAGAAAGTCTTTTTTTGTATTTACTTTTCCTTCTTTAATACATATTAAATCCTTTCGTATTGTCTGATGCGCTAAACTCACCTAACTATAACACCAGTCTTAGGATGGATAACGCTTTTCAGCTATACTAACTGTCTAAATTTATGAGCACAGCTGGTGTTCCTCCCTTATTGCTTTATGATGCTTTCTTGTGGATTTTTCTCTGATAATATCTCATCCTTACATATCAGAAAGAAACCCGAACATTAATCACAAAAATACAGAGAAAGGTGCCTCTGTGTTAGAAGCCTATGATTTTTTACAAAGGTAAATCTTTTCAGCTGAATTGTGTATGTACATACATAACTATACAATATTCTCTCACAAACACCTGCAAACAGTTGAGTTTAATTAAACTGCAGCTGTTGCTGACTGAGAACAGAGATTTACCAACAAACATGCTAACTTTACATTGTCTTTCACTGTGCATTTTTTTTACTCCCAATTATCTGTTAACATTTTTTTTAATGGTAGAAACATTTTGAAATAGTAGCGGTGTAATTAAGGACTAAAAATCAAAGTGCTGTCTAAAGCGGTGGGCATGCAATGCAAGTAATGGTGCTCCCTAGATGAAGACCTTAGAGAGTAATGTATATGCAAATAATACCAGTTTACTGAGCACCTTGAAAGCCAAATTGCTCATCAGTAGACATTTGGGAAAATGAAGAATATTTATAGATAAAGTAACGCAAGCCCCTGAGTTATATGCCATCTTGCAATAGGATAAACTAGCAATTAGGCCATTTCCTAATAAGAGGAAGGAAAAAAAAAAGAAGAAATAAAACTAAGAATAGAAATAGACAATACTAATGCTAAAGAAAAAATGTAGCATAAATTTGTTCACATTTATATTGTGCAAACAGTAATTTAAAGCCAACTTGTCTGTATTGGCCGTCAAGGACCACCAGCAGCCAAGGAAATTTAAAGGCACTTCCAACCACTCACAATCTACAGTGACTTTTCTGGGAAGCCTCATTGCTGATAAACTAAGCAAAAGAAAATTTCCCATCAGCTGTTCCAATTTAATTGCTAGTAATCAAAAGCTATCTTATACCTCGTCTTTCCAAATTATCTCACTCTGAAATCACCGCGTTGGTGCACTGGGGGGGAAATGATACCTTAAGCAGCCCAGACCCTTATAGTAATCGATTTTGATCAATTATGATTCTTCAAACATTGAGTAGAAACATACACGGTGGAGATGTATATGACTGCTGTAAGAGCTGCTGGTTAGCATAAATTAATGTTTTTTGTTTCTTCCAGCATTCTGGAAGTCATTCTTCCAGCGTTCAGGAGTCAGATCCACAAGCCCTCTGAGGAAGAACATGGGAACTCAAATGCCAGAGCGCAGTTTCCTAATCCCCGTAACACCACCTTCGCTCTCTCCCCTGAAATGAGGCAGGAGCATAGATGAAATTCAGCCAGTGTGACGGAGCATAAAATTGTTGCCAGTGATCTTCATATGCAAAACACCCTATTCCTATACTTGCCTTTGCCTGAAGAGTTTCAAAATCGTGCTTCTGTCTCTCTGGGGAGCACCATCACCACTGGATTGCAGCAGGCGCTGGGCAGATGTATTTAGTTGCCATCTGCCTGCACCGCTCTGTGCAAGGGATTTTGAGATCTGCTGCTTCACAGGCGGGGAGAGACGGTCTAATTTAGGAACCACATCACTCACCTGGAGGGGTTCTGGTCCCAGAGCTGTAATGTGAAATATATAATCAGTGCAATTAAGGCACAGTCCCCAAGAAAGGACAGAGGAAAATTTAACCTTCATCACGGTGAGAACGGAACTAAACAAGATTCCTCCCTGTGGTCAGTGCCAGCCTGCAGGACGGGGCTACTTCATGCTCGAGCAGGGTTCAGCGCTGGGCACGAGCCGCGGAATGAACAGTGCAATTCTGAAAATACGAAGGAACCGTAAAAAAACCTACAAAAGCAGAAAATTTGTATCTAGGAGCCTTCGATAATGCAAACAGAAGCATCTGGAGGACTCAAACATTTCTAGGGTTAAATGCGAACTAATTATGACTTCCTAGTGCCTTCCTCTTCATTCTGGATGTCCATGCTGGACTGAAATCCCATTTTAATGCATCTACTTGTCTTTTTGGAGGTGGTCCTAACTGTACTTGATCCTTTATGGTTTGAACACTTGCTTCTTTTCATATCATAGATTTACAATTAACTAAAACATTAATATGATAATTGATGTAGTACAGATATTTTAAAATACCCAGAAATTTAAACATTTAGATATACAGCTACATTTCTGTTACTTTGCTTTCTGACTTATCTAGCTGTTTAAGCACCCAACTGCCTTTAAGCACAGACTTCCCTTCTATGCTGTACAGCCAACTGCTCAAGTCTCGCGGAAGCCGGTAGAAGCTCTGCACATGCCTAGATACTTTGCGGAACAGGTTTGAGATTATACGCTTCCTTTAATGCTTTGCAAATTTAGGGACTCAAAATAATTATTGCCTTCATGTTCAGAGTAGCAGCGCTTGCTATGCTCAAGGGGGTGAGACCTCACTGTTCGTACAAGCACTTTGTCCTTTGAGGTTTTCTCCTGCACTTGTCAGTGATTTAGCTTTCTAGTGCAATGTGCTGAAGCACATTCTGCAGCTCTTATTAGAATCCCCTTTCCCCTTATCTCAGGGATGAACTCTCAAAGGAAAGATATTTTTTTTTAGCCTAAATACTCCAAATCAGGACTCTTCACTTTGCTTAAGCTTGATATGAACAGAAAAAAAAAGAATTAAATTGGCTCCCACATAATGAGCCTGTTCTTTGGCATATTGAGCCATCATACCGAGGTTTTTATCTATGTTAATCCAACACACTTTTTAGATGAAGTAATCTTTTATTTGCAAATTGTATTAACCAAATACTTTAATAAGGGTAGACCATGAAATAACATTAGAAAATAAATTGGCTGGTCATTCTCAGCTTTTGACACCTAGTTTTACCCTTTCCTTCTTTGATCTATTATAATTTACCTAATAAGCCAAGCTCACAGAGTATTTTTTTCAGAAACACTAGACATTTCGAGTTTTACATATTTTACATCTAGCTTTTGCTAGCTAGGGAGCTCATTAGCAGTTACTTCTTGTGGTGAATAAAATGCCACCTGAGAGTATAAGAACTCCCTAATTCACAAGTTCACATTCTTTTAAGAGGTCGCTTAACCTTTAAGTCAACTGCAGCATATTAAAATTAAGCTGTTTTCAGCAGATAACAGATTATTCAGTTGTATCGGAATTTCCAGGTTATGCAGTTGCATTGGAATGTAACTGTTTAAAATATTGCCAGGCATGAAATTCCAATAGTTGAAAGTCTGTGCAAATGCTTCAAAACATAAGGGTTAAATTTGTTTTGAATGAGATGCAATCTTTGAAGGGAAATACCTCATCATTGTTTTGACTACTGTAACGCAAATAATCAGCATAATATCTGGAATTAATAATAGTATCCCAGACAGCAAAAGAAATGAGCAGGAATTTCTTTTGTTTTTAAATTCACAAATGTAATTTGTGGAAGGTGGCAGACTGACAAGCCTGGGAACATAACAGCAGAACAGTTAATGGAACTGCAAGTTCCCTAAATCACTGAATACGTCTTTGTGAAAAATTTCTTTGTCAGGGCAAAAATCCCAAGGTTTGAAGTGTTCCTGCAAGTTAGAAATTATTGATAATATTGTTTTTGAGTTGTTCACAGAAACATTTGGCAAACTTTTGCCTTTAATGTGCAAATTCCTGTCTATGAAAAAAAATTGTGTATACTATCTACTTGAGTTAATTTGCTTGCTGGGAAGCTTTGCATGATAGAAAAAGCTTCTTCTGTTTCCTTCTCTGGTCTTCTGACATCCACATTCAAGAGAAGTATTTTCCATTTTATTTCTTAAAAACAGGGCCACTACAGTTTAGCTGAGCTTTTACTCATGCTGAGTGTTTTGTGTCATCCTCATGCTAATGGAAAGAGACCTAGTATCCGGATACATTTGAAAATTACTTGACTCTATGGGTTTTGGTTTTGTTGAGTTTTTTTAAAATTTTGCGGCTTGCGGTAACTTAGATGTTTTAGAAAATGAAGCTGTATTCTCACATTGTTTATCTTGCAATTGAGGTAGAACTCTAGTGCTATAAAAGAGAAACCAGCAGCTGATGTAAATTCACAAAAGGCAATGCCAACCATCACGCACATATTTTGCTTTTGATTTAAAAATTTTACTAATGGTAAATATCAAATTTGAAACCAGTGCACTTCGAAACAGTTTTATGATATCCATTTCTACAATGGCTTCCAAACCTATGTTTAGATTTCCAATCTGACCTGTAATGGCAAAAGCCTGTCTTCTGAGAAGCTGTAGAGGTAATGATTACAGCAGATATCACAAGATTTTCAGACAAAAGAGAATAAATATATCTATCCTTCAGGGAACACCATATTCCTAGTGGGAAAATTTGCAATGGAATCCAGAAACAGATGCAATTCATGAATTTTGACTGTGATGTAATTTTAACCTAGGTATAAAACAATCGGAATACGTTTTTTCCCCTTTCTTTCAATATTTTAATTGTATCAGACAGTTACACCAGGGTGCTTCAGCGAAGCACTTAATGATGGTGATCAACTACTTTGTGCTGCATTTCTTTTTAAAAAGCTGATATAGCCTAGCAATAGAAGTGAACATTTTTCCTAGACATAGTGAGAATGGTTTTGCTCATGTTGTCTGAAAGTTTCTCATCTATAACTGAAATAAAACCTAGGCTATCGACAATAACATTAAAAGCTTATTTAATTTCTGAATCCCTTTTCAGTCATTGTACTTCAATAATAAATGTAAACGTCTGTCACTGCATAAGCCTAGTGAGAGAAATTTTATCTCAGATTTTTAAGTAGAATAACACCCATAATTTTAGCGTCATTTCTCCCTTTAGACCAAATATCAACTTTGTGATATTAAAAAACATTACATTAACAAAACATTATTTATTGCACCCGTTAATATTTTTTAAATAATATATACAAATTTATTGTAAAAGAGGAAATTTAAATTTTACATTCTCAGTACTTAGATTCAGCTTTACATAATCCATGTACTTGAAAACTGAGCAAAGCGTTGGTTATGGTATTATTTCAGGTGAAGTAACTACGTTCCGTAAAATTACTGCAGAATGATAGCATAGATATAAATAAAAAATTTAATCACCAGTGAATACCTACACTTAGGACAAACTAGCAGAGATTTTGAGATTATTTCTCTGTTAAGAGACCCGTTTTTTATTCAGTCTAGGAAAGAACAGAAACAGGACATGTGGGAGAGGGAGGTTGTGGGCCTCCTGTATACAAATCTGTCTGCCTCGTCCGTTGGTGATACTTCAAAGCAACCGGAGAACTAGAAATCAACAAGTTGGCAGCCTTGGCTATATGTTTCCTTAGGAATACTGCTTCCCAATGGACTTATGAAAAGAATACAACTAATGCAGAAATTATTCGCTAGAAAAAGTACTTAAACCACGACTCTCTTAAAGAGAAGGCAAGAGAGAAGGCTGCCTCCTGACAGATGTAAAAAGAGAGCGAGGAAGTGGGTAAATTTGGCTTCCCCCACCAAGTTAGTCCTTACTGAACTAAGCAGAGAGAGTGCAGCTAAGATCACTCAGACCTGGTAGGATGTGCTTAAATTAGCATTTTCTTTCGGAGTCTTAAAACAAATTTTCCAGCTGTCCCAAATTGCCATGCTCGGTTCACACCTCAGAGTGGCCTTGGAGCATATAAATTGCATCCAGTTTAGATGAAACAGGATGGGAAGCTCTGGGAGCTCAGATAATACACTTTATCTTCTAATGGATGGTCAGTCCTAAGAACAGATTAGAGAAAGAGCTAGTCCAAAGTGAAAATCCTGAAAAAACACCTCCTATTGATGTTACTCTCCAAAAAGCTGTTTTTGCCCAGCCACTCTTTTTGAAATAGCCACAGAAGTCATAGATATATGGTACAGAGGATGGTCATGATACAGTGTAATGTGATACCCACTATTCCTGACTACAACACCAGACAAAATGCTATCTCAGCTTGTAATTCTGGCCTCTGCGTGCATGAAGTCTCCTTCCTATAACTTCCCATCCAGCATCCAACACTTCTAACAAAACATACAAGGCAAGTGCACAGCCACATGAGTTCTACGCATTGCTTTGTGCTCATTAAGAGCATTTTACTAGTAGAAGATGAACAAGACTTGCTAACATCAGCTGGGGACAAGATCTTTACTGTGATTTTCCCAGTGAGCTGCAGAAAATGAGTCTACTCTTCTGGGCACCAGCCTTCCCTGACTTCCTATTGCTACATTCTTGCTGCTTGTACCATTTTTATTTTTTTGCCCATTGTGCATCAAACTAACTAACTTTTATTATTTTTAATAAGAAAACAACGTATGTTTAGTGTGAAACCAAACTAAGACTGCCATAAAAAGTGGACATACAAAAGTATTTCCTGTATCAAATCTTAAATTTCTTGAGCTGTGAGATTATTCTGCTAATATACACAGTATACGCAAATATTGCAGAAGCAACCAAATAAAGCAATACATTAAATATTACAGAACAAAGTGAAATAAGAACAGCTTTAAAAAGAAACTTCTAACAAAATTTTAAACAGAATTGAAGTGCTGAATTTTAAAACTGGACAAATCACGAGAAAGGAATGGCAAATGTGAAGTTTTATGTCAAATCAATGTCCAAGTCAAGCTGATCTTTGCTGTGTTTATATTCTGCATTGATCTCACCCAGCAAACTCTTTGCAGATATTAAGTGCCCAGAATACAGGTGCACAGAGTTATGTTGGCTTACTCCCAGTAGCCCAGTTGTGATTTAACTAAATAAGACATGGTGGGGGCTGGGGAAATTTTTTAATGGCAAATTCATTTATAGATTTAAAGTAGAAGATGTCCATTTGATTATTTTTGACATTATGTTTTCTCTTAATTTAGCTTTAAGAGTCTCTGTTTAAAATCAGTTACCCCAAGAATACTTGGAGTTCTGACTCCTCTCAGATGACTCCAACATTCTCCCCAGAGAAAAGAAGGCTCCTGGGAGACCTTATAGCAGCCTTCCGGTACCTAAAGGGGACCTACAGGAGAGGGAGGGAGAACTCTTTACGAGTGAGTGTAGCGATAGGATGAAGGGTAATGGTTTTAAACTGAAAGAGGATAGATTTAGATTAGATATTAGGAAGAAATTCTTTACTGTCAGGGTGGTGAGACACTGGAACAGGTTTCCCAGAGAGGCTGTGGATGCCCCATCCCTGGGAGTGTTCAATACCAGGCTTTGAGCAGCCTGGTCTAGTGTGAGGTGTCCCTGCCCATGGCAGAGCGGTTGGAACTAGATGATCTTTAAGGTCCCTTCTAACCCAAACCATTCTATGACTTCATTTTTCATTTTCGTGGCATTGGAGAGTATTTTGTTCTGACTGCTATGGGTGAAAGTGATAATACCTATCTTAACCTACCAAGGATCCCTGAGAAAGCAAGTTATCTGTACATTTGAAATTTATTTCTGTGTGCACACTGTTTTTGTCTGTAGACTGTCACTTTCATCCATGTCAATAGTAGCCTCGTGGACCTCAAAGTTAGCACTTGGCTCAAGAGCAGGCAGTTAGAGGTTCACCGTGTTGTCCTGGGAACCTGAAGAAGCTGATGACTCTCCAGTCTCGACAGGTAATTTTGGGTATGGTAGTCCATAGACCCTTGTGGTCAGAAGCCTCTAAATGGGGCAAAGGTCTAACACAGTATTTTTGTTGTAGGGCATCCCAAGTACATTCAGTGACCTGAAAATAATCTGTTCTATGATCAAACCAGAAAATAACATAATTGAGTAGTAAGAAAAACAAAGAACAGTAAACACAACCCAGAAAAACATTTAGCTGGAACTACTAAATGCTCTCTTCCAAAAAGGATAACATTTGCCACAATACAAGTTAAACTTAAAGCAATATCATGCACACTAGAACAAATTGTAAGTTTTTTGGATGGTGCATGAATTTAAGTTCTTCATTTCTATAAGGCAGGCACAGATCTAAATCCAATGGCATTTTTATGTCACATGGCAAAAGTGACATGGCAAAAGTCAACTCTACAGAAAATCTACAGGGAGAAACACAGTAATATCTTTTTTATTATTTCAGTTTTAATATTAAAAGATTAAAGGATTTCAAACAATACTGTCAGATTTCCTAGCTTTCCTGACTCTTGGTGTTATCAAAAAATACACTATTTCCATATTACCCTTATAATGTACAAACATTTTCCTACCCGTGATTGCAGAGAGGAACAAACCCTACCCTAACACTGTGAATTATTAGGAAGGTTTATAAGAAGGTCAGGTCATTATACTCCCTGACAAATAAACTGTCTTTCTGTGGAGAAATGTTATGTGTAGAACAGGAAAGAATCGGTTATAGTGAAGCTAAAGACATATATTTATGAGGCTGCATCAGTAGTTATGAGTCCCTTTACTCATATGGGAAAGGCCACATAAACTGTTTCAGAGAAGAGACTTCAGAGAGGCTCTCCTCGACTTTGCCAAATTAAGTAGTCTGGTATTGAACACCAGGCAATATTTTTGCTCTGAAAAAGCGTCCAGTGTCATGTGTCCCTCCTGCGAAAGGCACAGGGTTTTTTCAGGTGCATAAAATACACATTCTTGTTATTCTGCTGTCGTGGTTTAGGCCAGATTGGCCAATGATGGACAACAGATGCTCTCCCCCACCTCTCGTTCCAAGGAGAGGAGGAGGAGAGATAAAGAGATTTACGACTTGAGAAGGAACTAAATTTACTGTAATGAAATATTAATAAAATTAAAAGGAAATAAGGAAATAGATACAATATATACAAAGCTCCCAGGATGATGTCACCAGCACTGGGGAAGTCCCAGACTGAACTCAGAGATGGACGGGAACTGGATTCCAGATCTGGAGTCAGGAATGCACGGATCAAGATCAAAGGCAGACAAACAAACTGGGTCCTCCTCAGATGTTGACCATTGAAGAAAGAGGCTAACCCTTTGATCCCTCAGCTTTTATACTGAGCATGGGGCAGATGGGATGGAATGCCCTGTTGTTCAGTTTTGGGTTACCTGTCCTGTCTGCTCCTCCCTACAGGTGTGACCCCTCTACACTTTTCTGCTTTTTCCAGCATTATTTGCTGCCAATGGGGCAAATAATGAAGGTAGCTGACCTTGGTTGTTATAGCAATAAATATAAGCAAGAGCCTCACTGCATAGCATTCCTTGGCATCAACTATAAACATAGGTTTATCACTCTGAGAATGAACAGTTTTCTGCACAATATGCTGTTAATTTCAGAGAGTTAGAAGAGGCTTATCTGAGAAGTAAAATTACTGAGTAGAAAGGTGGTTCTGTTCTACCTCAAACCAGGACAACTTCCCTAAAAATATACATGCAGGTAAGATGTGTGTAATATTTTCTCCTGCTGTGGGTATTTCAGCAATCAGAGATATAATGGATGTGGATCAAGAAAGCTGATGCTTCTATGCTATACAAAAGTAAGCATCCAGAAAAGGCAGGAGTTTACTCTCTGCCTTAATGTATCATAAAATCATTTAGGTTGGAAAAGACCTTTAAGGTCATCAAGTCTAACTCTTAACCTGGTACTGCCACCACTAAACAATGTCCCTAAGCACCACATCTACACATTTTTTAAATACTTCCAGGGATGCTGTCTCAACCATTTCCCTGGGCAGCCTGTTCCAGTGCTTGACAAACCTCCCCTGGTGCAACCTGGGGCCATTTCCTCTCATCGCTTGTTACTTGGGAGAAGAGAACGGCAGTCGCCTCACTCCCACCTCCTTTCAGGTAGTTGTAGAGAGCGATGAGGTCTCCCCTCAACCTCCTTTTCTCCAGGCTGAACAACCCCAGTTCCCTCAGTTGTTCCTTGTAGTACTTAAGCTCGAGACCCCTCACCAGCTTTGCTGCCCTTCTTTGGACACGCTCCAGGACCTCAGTGTCTTTCTGGTAGTGAGGAGCCCAAAATTGAACAGAATATTTGATGTGCAGCCTCACCAGTGATGAAAGGTATTGGAAGATGGTAAAGAACCACTAGCTGTTCAAAATCAAAACAAAACCTATAACTTTTTCTTTCTTGGAACTAAGTATCTCAATTCAGCCAAAGTTTAGCACGCCAATTTATATTTCACTTGCTAGAATCATAAACACATCACTATGTATTGTTAGAATGTATTATTAACAATAGTTACATTGCTTACATATATCTTAATAACCTTGAAAAAAAATCTTTACTTCTAAAATAACTTAATTGATTTTTCACTTTTCTGTAGATAAATGTTTCACCACAGTCTCAATATATCTCCTATTACAAGTCACTATGTATATATCATATATTTTTGTTACTCTCCTTCAGTTCCAAATATGTTAAATACTACTGACACATTAAGAAGGGTTGGTTACAAAAAGCTCATTTTACTGCTATTAACAGACATGTACAGTTACGTGGATCGAGGACAATTGTTGAACACCAAATCATTTCCATTTGTAGAAATCTAATCTGCCAATACTGCAGCTATGAACTTTGGAGAAGACTTTTCTCAATAGAGAAGACCATCAGATATGAGACAGTGAATCTTGCTATGAAGCTTAGCTGGAATTGCAGGTATGTCTAGGAATGCAGACATTGGAAATCTGAGGATGGTCTAGATGGGGCTGGCACCCTTTTCCTTGTGCCATGCAAGGTCAGACTAATTATACTTGAGCATAATGCTCTTAAACCTATTTACCTTTCAGATGATGATATTTTACCTTTTATTACTTCTTCAAACTGCCAGTTACTTGCTTTTGAAATAGAGTTTCTTGACTTATTTATTCTCCCGTCTTTCTCCTAGAAACTCAGCATGAATCGGCTTAGTAGGACACACATGTGCTTAGGTACTGGAATCATTGATTGTGCAACATGGCCACTGTATCAAATCACTGCTGTGAGAACAGATCATGATGCCATAAATATGCTCATAATTGTAAGCAAAAGAGTGAGACTATACAGAGGAATAGAAGAACCCAACCCTTTTACAGGACCTGTACAATTCACTGTGCGCTACTTCAAATCACGGTTATGTTTTCATTTCCCATAGCACCTCTCTACCAAATAAGCAGTTACTAGCATGGACACAGTCATTCTAGTCCCTTTTTTATACTATCTGTACAACTCTGTAATTAGCAATACGGATTATTTATTTGTCTGATGATTAAATATATAAAATATCATTATTTTGAAAATTATGCTTCCTAGGAAGCATACTGAGCTTTATGTCATATTCTCTTTGTATCAGCTTCCCAAAGTCTGGCTCTGAGACTGAGAAATGCATGAACGTATAGAAAAAAAACCAAACAGAATAGATATGATAAAGGAATATTAATTTCTTGCTTTGAAAAAAATGAATGATCCACTGATCCTGCTCTAGAAGATTTACTGCAAAACAGCTGTGCACTTGTCACTGCCTGATCCAAAGTGCATGCAAGCAAATTGGAGATTGACTTCTTTGAATGCACTTTGGATCAGGCCATTAGTTTGTCGCCAGTATGACTACTCTCTGCATCAGCAAAGGGGGAGAGCAGCGGGTACAATATCTGACAATTATCATTCCCTGCGTTGACAGTAAATTGCCATTCAAGGATCTCTGTTCATTGGTTTCTCTGCCACTGATTTTCTAGTGGATTTTGGGAAGACAGGTAAACTGAACACGTCTGATTTCAGTTTACCTTTCCTGTCTTTTTTCCACCATTAAAGTTTATAAAACATTCTGTAATCCTGGGTGGGAAAATGCTATAGAAGTACAAAGTAGAATACTATGTTTTGCTCAGGTGGGATTTGTGAGCTTGTGCACTTATAGTTCTAATGTCACAAGTTCATTTCTTCCCTGTGAAGACAACGTTCTAAGAACTTTTGATATGCAGGTGTTTGACATTCAATATACATTTCTTCTTTGGTCAAAGAAAAACCTCTCTTCAGTTCCCTAGTTTAGCCTTTTCTTTTAAGAGTCTAGGTTAATACAATATCTCCAGTATCCTTCTAAAGAAGATAACAAAGCATATCTGTCCCCACTGTAGCCTAATGATCACCTAAAAACATTGACTTTTCTTTTTATCTAACTTTCACTTGTCAAAAAACTTATCTCTAGTGAGTTTTTAATTCAAACATGCAAAATAATTTACAATATCAGTAAATTCAGAAGAATAATAAAATGTTTAAATATATTTGATCTACTCTAACTTGAGGATTAGGCTAGATTCTTTCTAATGAAGTAGAAGCCACTAGACGACACCACAAACACTAGTTTCCAGTGAGCAGTATTTTGATTTTCAAGGAAGCACAGGAAACATTTCCATTTCTTTCTACTGTTAAAAACTCCCTATTCTACGCTAGGGACTCCCAACAATGTTGCCTGAATCCACTGCAGTTAGAATACGCCCTCCCAAGGATATCACACCTGCTGTTGTGATTTCCTTTAGACCTTATAATTCCCTGGTCCAGGTCTGATTGCACCATGCAAAATCCTTCACAAAGGAAAAGTCTGCAGTCATTTCTCTCCAATCTTACAGCAAAACATCTTTGTTTACTTCTATATAACACAATTTTACCCCAGTGGTTTTGGGGGTTTTGTTGGTTTGTTGTTTGGCTTTTTTTAATGTGGAAATTAACCCATTACATATCTAAACCTCATAAGCTAACTTGGCCTATTGTGCTGTGTTTTATTTCCAAGAGTTTTTACCATGGTATACAGTCAGCATATACTTGTTTTGCTACAAACAGGCGTGAAGTAAGAGTATGGTATCTGAGATGGAACACAAGATTGTGATCTTAGCATGTCAGCAAGGTAGATTTATACTGTGATATTTAGTAGTGTTGTAGTAATGTTGGCTACAATAATAGCGCACTTTGTTGTTCTCCTTATGACTTTAATCTTCAGAATGAGAAACCACAGTTAAAGTTGGAAATTGCAACAGTGCTGGCCCAAGAAACACTGTCAATCCTGAGCATATAAAGTAAGCCTAATAGGCTCCCCCCATCTTTTATTTATTTTTTTTTTTAATTTAAAAAAAAAAATCTAACTGTCCACTGATTACTTCACAGGTCATAGGTGTTACATAAGCGTGAAAAATTGTTAGTGGAATCGTGGAGAGTGAATGGATCAGCTTGAAGAGGTTTTTGAAAGTCAGAGGAGTAGCTGGCCATCTCAAGGACACCCATTTCCTGAAGGATCTGAGTGCCATTACAGCTTACTGTTATTGTTCTCAGAATACTTGATGCATAAAAATTCTCATGTCAGTTTTTGTAAAAAATAAACAAACAGATAAATAGATAAATATGGCTATTGTCATAGGAGTAAAGGTCCCAAATACTTGGGGTTATGAATCACTATAACAATGCTAGGTGATCCGACAATACAATATTGTATGTGGAGAAATGGAATGAAGCAGCGATCTCTAAAAATAAGTGGACTAGGGGTTTTTGGGGGAGAAAGGAGTACTTTGGAAGCCAAAAGTCAGCACAGCTTATGGTCGTATAGTACTTTTCTCTTAGACAAATTAGAATGGAGACTAGTTCCTAAGGATCAGCTGTAGCTTTCTAAGATGTAGGACCTATAATGCAATAACTTTACTTGACTTAAAATGTAATGTTAAAGATGATTAAGTGTAAGAAAACTTGCTAAAATACTACCAGAAATACCACAGCAAGCATTACTTTCAGATGGTGCTTTTTCAAATTTTCCTGGTGCTGCAGATTTCAGGCTCATGACACAGCTACCTAGGGTGCTTTTCTGCACCAGAAGGAAGTTAAAACCTTTTGACGTTCTATATTCACAAAGTGTTTAATGTATTACTGTAATTTTAGTGACCAAAACCAAAATGCACATTTTTATAAGCCTTTTTTGCCTCTTCCTCATCTGGAAGCATTTAAGCTCCCTAACTGCACAGATTTCTAGGTTACATTTGTCAGACTTTACACTTCTGCCATAATGCACAAAATCAACAGTGGGTGGAAAGCATTGCTTTGCAAACTTTCTGCTTGCCAGACTATCATTAGCTAACCTCCAGCATGTTTACTCTTTTCTCTACACTTCCATGGTTCCTGAATCAAAACATAACGGTCAAACTACCGCAAAATCACTAAACTCCTGATGGTGAGAAGCCCTCCCAGACCTCAACTACCTTAAAAGCAAACAAAGAACAAAAAACATCACACGCGCATCAAAAGCCAAACATTCCTCTTGCTATCTTAGCTGTAAGGACATCTGCCAAAGTAACCCAATAACAATCCTAAAACATCAGGCACTGCTAAAAATGTGGAAGAGCCACCTCCCCCTCCCCCCATAGCTTAATCATTAGAAGGTAGGGTAGGTAGCTTCCGTGAACCTGAGTTCATACCCTCGCTGTTTCAGTCTGACAAAGGGATCTAAGTCCAGTTTGTCAACCTCCTGAGAGCCCGCTGTAACCGTTACGCTATAGCGCAGTCCGAGGTGAATCTTTCACTCCCTCTAGATGACACTATTCCATTTGGTATAAATAATTAAATGAAGAGGGACGTGAATCTGACTTTCCCACATGATTGCCCTAACCACCAGACTATAGAGTCAATCTCTCCTCCCTTCTTTTTCCCCCAGCTTAATTAATATTTAATTGTTTACACAAAGTGGAACAGTTTTTTTTAATAGGAGAGAAATTCTGAGAGACAGAATTCCTAGTAAGCCAATACTTGGGACCCTTTCCTGACAAATGGGAGACCTACCACCAACTCCCAATTTCTAATCAGGGAATCGAGCCTGCTTTGTGGGTTAGGCAAGAGCCCCTTCTAATTTTGAAAAATGAAGCACTACCCTTAAACATTCGTTATGTTTTTTTGTGAAAAACGAATACTGTGGCTTAGGCACCAAACTGCAGGAGATGGCCACCAGTTGCAAATCCTAGCTGGAGGAAAGGGGACTGCAGGCTCATGGCTGAGCATCAGGTCTATTTTTAGCACTCCCTATCACTTATCTTTCCTGGTTTGCCGTTCAGCTCTTTGCCTTCTGCATACCTTATCTTCAGACACCTAACGGAGCACGTGCTCATAAAGCATGCAGACACTGAAGCCAGAGTGCCTGACTCCGTAAGGTGGGGTGATGCTTGTGAGGCATAGAAACAGGGCAGCCAAAACCATTTGAGATTTATAAATCACTCTTCAATATATTTGCACTGAAAACTCCTTTGAATTTTCATTCCTCAAAGCGTTCCTCAAATTAGGTTTGAATTCTGGGGCAGAGGGTAATACCAGCGGGACTAAAGCTGTTTTATGGGATATTTTACAATTCAGATTGATTGTTCTGTGGGACACTTTAGTAGAGCTGCTGCTGTCAGCTGTTCAGGAGTGGATGTTTTCACGATGTGGAAAACAAACCCCTGCAAGCTTGCAAACACTTTGTTGTTTGCCCCTTAGGCACATCTGGCAGAGAGACTGCTGCCGCTGACATGAACTCTCAGGTCTGATCTCACTGCTCCCAGGATGAAACAGTTAGGTAAATCTGATGTGAGGGATCAGGAGTCAGCTTGAAGCACAAGGAGAAGTTGTCTTTTTCTGTGAAATATTTCTATGAAGTGAAACCAGAAAAAGTAACCACACAGGGATTGGATGATATTTTTTACAGTAGGGACCAGTGAGCTGTCTTCCCCCTCCCCACCACTTTCATCCTTTCTTTTTCTCTTTGACAAGGTCTGTAAATATGTCAACTAATCTCAGAAAGTATGCACAGAAGACTCATTCAAAAAGGTCAAAAGGTCCACACAACTCTTTTGTGTTAATATTATTCACATCCTTCATTTTCTTCAAGCTATTTCCTAAATCCTCCTTTGCATGTTCTCTTTTCTCATTCTTTCCACAAGCCAAAAGGCACACAATAACTCAGGTATTTAAAATACAAGAAAAACGTGTATGGTATCATTCACACAATTTGGAAGGGCTACTGGCCCTGTGAAGAGACTTATAATGCAGTAAGTGCTGGGAAAAAAAAAAGCAAACAGAAGGACATATATTGTGAGACTTAATGTAACTGATGCCTTTTCTTTAGTTCACGTCTGGCTATCAATTTGTTCACAGGCACGCATGCTCTGTAGTGAATCCTAATCCGGTCATTTTATGAAACCTAAGCTTCAGCCCCACATGTGACCTTAGTCCAGTTTCACATGGTCTTCCTCAAGTTCTCAGGTATTTTTGACCCTAGAGAAAAAAAAGAAAAAAAGAAAAAAAAAAACACACAAAAGAGAACATCATTTCTATCCGAAGCACTCTTGCTCAATCCTTTCAGGCTTGCTGTACTGAAAGAGCCTAATCTACTTTTCACATAATTCCAGCCGACTTTATGGCAATTGAATGCTGTTATCTTCTTGCAAGAGCTTCCTCTAAACTCAGATCACTCTAGTCTTTTCCAATAAATCACTCCTCATTTCAGGTGTTTTTGAGGTCATATCCTCAAAATTGGCCTCAATCTATTCTGTCATTTTACCTACAAATGCTGACCAGAACTGCCTTACTCAAGTTTTTGACTCTCACATACAAGATATTCAGGAATCATTTTGACTTCTTCCAAGTCCATGGAAGCTGTGTATGAATAATTTGCTGACAGCTGCGTCATTTCCTGGGATCTCCCACCTGATAAAAACCATCCCATTCATTCCAGTTTCAAAGAAGCTTTCTGACCATCTAGGGAGCGGAGGGCCCTAATTTTCTTCTCTAGCAAGTGCCCAATGTCTCAGTGTATTTTGGTTTGGCTGTCTAAAAACTCATTCTTAAGAAGAAAATTGGGCCTCCAGTGAAGCAGAAAGATGCATCCCTTGACATATCTATTGACCCAAAAACTGGAGAAAGGTGTCTGCATCTCTTGCACATTTCCAGATTTATCTGTTGGTTTTCTGTGCAAGCCTGTTTCCCCTCATCTACTTTGTTTTCCCTACAAAACAGAGGACTTCAGGAGCAACGTATCAAAATGCATACTTCCAAAAGCCATACTTCATGTATCTCATCTTAAATACAACTTTATTTTTGTCTCCCTTTCTTAACTGTGGGTGAGAAGGCAGAACCCAGAGATGCCCGTGCACATTTTCAGCACTTTACCTGGATATCCCTGTCCTTCTGACACAACACCGCAGGGCCACTAGGGGTAGGTCCAAAATACAGCCAGTGCTATGTTAGCTGCTTATAATGCCTTCAGAAAGAGCTCTCCTGTCTCTTTTCAGGCTCCACCTCTCCACAGGAATGTTTGATTGGGACCTCAACGCCTTGGTTTAATTGCTGACCTAATCTTTGGGAAGAACACAAGACTTGCCTTGCCCTTCTAAACAGTACTAATTTGCTGGACGATACTTTTGACATTTACCTCAAGGGTATGAACTCTTTCGACCATCGCAGGTGACACTAATTATTCCTACACAGCCTATTCCTATCAGGTCTTTCCTGATAGTTGCGTACATACCTTAATTATTGCATACAATTACAGAAATATTGGATGGAAATATTCATTAAATCATAGAAACCTCATTAAATTTAGAAAAATAAAAGCATATAACTATATAGTTCCTGAATCAAAATAAACATGAAATTTCAAGAGGAAAAGAGAGGAATAGCACTGAGTTAGTAATAGAAAAAAGTCAATGAGTCTGGCAATCCTCCACCAGCATTGAGGAAACAAGATGCAATTCATTTCACAGTGCTTCTTCCCTCTCACACTTTCCTGTATCTTCCTCTTCTCACCTCAGCCCTCCCATCAATCTCTTGCCTTTCAGCACTCTACACACACACACTATACATTCCTTCAGGGCAGCGCACAATTCCCTTACCTGTTTTGACAAGAAATGCACATTGAGTCACACGCCAGAGGCCATGGTTACACGAAAGTCACAGGTCAATAAAGATCACTTACATTTCCTATGAGCTTTTTCATCCTCTTTTTCCCCTCCGGGAGCCAAGGCCTCAGAAAGGAAAGAAAGAAATGTCAAGGGCCCCTTTGTCAAGTGCTTAAAAAAAATCCCCAAAACTCACCATTGGATGCCCCCTTCAACCTCTTGTTACCTTGCCTTAAGGAAAGCGGCCTTTTTCTCTTGGCCTCCTTCACCTTGAAGGAGTTCTTCATCCCTTCAAGAAGTTGGTCACTGACTTATCTCTCTCCCTTGATGATGTACAAGAAAGTAGAAGAGATTAGTCAGTATTCTTTTAAAACTGTCTTTTACAAGGAAGCCAATAAAATGATCTACATTGTATCACAGTTCAACATATCTGACATCTGTTCTGTAATAAAATTCACTTCATACATATGCTTCTTCAAGCTCATACATATGCTCCCCGCAAGCATCACCCAGCTGCTCTTCTGAGACATTTTGGTAACGTATCTATAGTATTATGCTAGATGTATTTAAGTAGGTATTCTATCTTTTCTCTTTAGTCTAGTAACTACTTTGAGCACCTCTGCTTGGTAAAGATAGTACCATAAACTACACCAGGGCTGCTTGAATATCTCAAGAATTTGCTCATGTTCTCTAGGAGTGAATGTCAGGGACTGTGTCCATTGTTCCGTTTCAGACTTGGTTTCCACAAACATGGAAGAAATCATGTTCCTTTCACACAAGTGCTCATGGCAAAAAAATTATTGCTTAACACATTGAGTGTACGATTCACAGAATCTTTAATAGACTAAAACAACACGAAGAACTGAAATGAGTTAAAAACGATAGTTTCACTGAACCTTTCACTGTGAGGGCTATACATTCTGAATACCAGATATAAGTAATGCAAATC
The DNA here is from genome assembly GCF_963924245.1 of Chroicocephalus ridibundus. NCBI lineage: Eukaryota > Metazoa > Chordata > Aves > Charadriiformes > Laridae > Chroicocephalus > Chroicocephalus ridibundus. The sequence continues at coordinate 14,854,788 of NC_086291.1, read as the reverse complement.
ATTGGAAAATGTGGGCAGGACAGTATCCATCCTAGTATTCGTTCTGTGACCACAAAAAGTGCATCTTCATTATCATGTTGAACTGGACCAGCAGTAAATTTCTGAAGCGGTCTTTCCAGGTTTCCCTGCTAACTGTGAAGTGGTTTCCTCTTCTGAAGGCATTTCAGAGCACACGACCTGGATTTCACCCAGAAGAAACTGCACCGGCAGATACACTGCGGGAATATCCCCAATGCACCACACCAGCTTCAAATGAACATACAGGTAGTCTGATGTAAAGATATCTAAGTGTATACAGCATAAATGCCCACATTAGCAGTTTTGGTCTATAGATCTTCTCCTATTAGTTCATGCTATTTGCTAATGAAAACATTTTTTGTATTTGCTCTTATAGATACCTTTTGGTCTCATTCACATGTGTGCCAGCACAAAACACACATGTTAATATATCCGTGACAGCTGAGTTGGACCTGACACATGAAGGATTCACCCCAACATTTGGAGACTAAATTATTATTACCCAGGAAATACCATCACTTATTCATTACCCTTTGGTTTCATAGACACGATAGTGATGATGCTAGTGTATTTAGCACAACTTATCTCCTTTTTTGATGTTAATCTACTAGAACCACAGTCTGCACGAGGACCTCTTAGAAGCAAAGTACCTCCTGGACTGGAAACCTGAGTTTCTGCACTGCTTTTTCTACAGTTTTATTACGTTTATTTTATGAATGAAAGTTAACCTCACAAAGTAGATGCCAGTTTTTCTTTTCTATCATTCTGATATTTAAAATTCAGCACTCCTAGTTAGCGATTTAGAAAAAACAAACCAAACCCACAATAAAGTCTTATCTACTATATGGTAGTTTTATACAATTTTGATAGGCATATCAGATAGACTCACTACATTAGAAATACCAGCAAAGTACCTAATTATCACACATATGGATATTTGGCGAATAAAGATAGCTAGGACCAACACTAATCAAACTCTCAACATAACATAAAACAACTAAATGTTAACTTGAATACTTCACAATGTACTGCAGCAGGAAGTATTTAACATGGCTGCTACATAAAAAGATTTTCTGAGTTCTACAGCGATGTCTCAGATCAGACTTTCCATCTCCATGAGAATAGGAATACGTGGTACAATCACACCATGCCTGCTAGCATGCACCTCTTTTTTAGCTGCCAAATTTTCAAGGCAATTCACAAGACTTTAATTTTTCTAGTATTGAAATTAAGACACATTTGATATCAAACAATTGTCTGAGCCTAGAAGAAGGTTCTTGTCCTGTTGGGGATCTGAACAAGGTGAAGACAAAGAAATCTATGATACTTCCCAATAGCTCTTGACAGGTTCAGTAGTGCTAGCAGGCGATAGCAGCCTGAGGAGACACCACTGGGAAGCCTGCTGAAGCATTCATCTGGAAAAAAATAATTTCTTCCAGGAAAAAAAAAAATCCTTTTATTTTGAGCTTGTGTATTTTGTTGCCATACCAGTCTGTGGTCTGATAACGTGACTAAATCTATGGACAATATACCAGATTTTTACAGTGAAGTATTCGAAATAAAAGAGGACATGAAACACTGCTATCCAGCAATCCAGTATACCATCAAAATAGTCAGAAATAAACAAGTTCCAGCAAGTGAGAACATGCGTCTTGAGCACACTGGATATTTGTTTCATAGTGACCCAGGAGAAAATTCTTAAGAGGGAAAGATTATTTTAATTAGAACAGTCATAATTACCGTTTGGAATGCTGCCTTGACTTACGGGCCCTATATTAGCTTACCAAATACAATACTACCTCCTAAATATTGAAATGCCTGGTTATCCCACGTCTATTAACTGCATTGTAAATTTCCTCAGATAACTAAAGTCCTGATTATCTGGAAGACAGACTGTCTCATCAATTTTTAGCCTTGTTACAGATACCAACACTTGGGCAAAGAAAAAAAATGCATTGTGCTTTGGGAAAGGTTAGAGTTAAGTTTTCTCTTGATTAGAAGCGAGTGCCTCTCTCTGTTAAGACTGGATTCAATGGGGAAGTACATCTAAGACTCCACCACGTTCAGCTCTCCAAGTCGTTGTCGTGGATTTTACACACAGACACAGAATAAGATGAGAACCTGAATGTGTCCAAAAACAGTACGGGGTCAAAAAGTTATGGAAAGTATTCATGCAGTCTACTTTCAGTAGCCTTGTGGTTTGATTAAATAAGGTTTTAATGCTCGCTCATTTGAGATGCTTATTCCCTTATTTTGAAGGAAAAGGAAAGAAAAACAAAACAGAAAAAATAAGCCTTGGGACAGTGAAGATGTTTTCTTCAAGGCTGCATGAACAGGCAGTTAAAGGCTAGGCTCTGGTTTCCAGAACCTAGGCAACTATGCCTATTTCCACTAAATAAACTCCCCATTATACTACCATAAATCCAGAGCAACTCAATCGATCGCAGTTGTAAGCTAATGTAAGTGAGGTCAGATGTGTGACCAGTGGGTCTCTAAACAATCCTTTACTTGAAAGGTAATGAAATAATTTTGTAAATTGTTTCCATTCGATTCTGGATCAATTGAACAGAGCCACTTAGTATTGTTTATGTATTTTTTGATCAGAGAAGAGAAAACTGGACTAGGGTAATCCATTTGAAGGCTGCTGTTCCTAAACACCTTAAAATAATAATTTTGTAAGCACCACCACTAGTAACCACTATAAAAAAAAATAAATAAAAATCTCTAGAGTGGGTCTTCAGACAAATTCAGTTTTGATTTATTTTACCATAATAGTTACACCTTGTTAGAAGAACTTTTAAAAGAAAAAGAATTTATTTTCAAGGCCGCCCATCATTGACCCATAAGTCACGCTACCTTACAAAGTTCGTGATTAGTCTGTTTCAAGAGATGTATGAAAAGCGGTCAGAGGGAGTTGCGAGCGATTAAGACAATTCTATTTTTATGATATAAGAGTTGCCATTGATGCCCTAGAATATTGAATAGAATTGTTAAGTTTACATAGCTAAAGGTATAAGCAGTAGTTGGTAAGTCTTTAATTCATATAGCATAAACTTTAATGCAAATGTTTAATCCCTGTATACGCTTTGCCAGGATCTACATATGGAACTGAATTACATAAAATTGATCAATCTAATTGCTCCCTGAAAGGTTCACCTGAGAAGTAGCCTCTACTTACCTCTCTTAGCATCGTCTTCAAGGGCTTTTGATTTAAGGCTGATTGGAATAGACAAAAATGTATTTAAGAACCCAAAGGGTTTAATATAGAAATGTGTCAAACGCTTGCAATCCCTTGATCCTATCATTTTATGCTTCATAAGGGATCCCTTTTGAGAAGGGTTTATGTGTCCCGACATATTTGGAAATGTTCCTTGACAGAACAAATTCTTTGAGGACATAAATCAAAACTACAGCTGCTCCCCTAAAAGCTGTCAGTGATAATAGCATCAGAAATTGGATTAAATAAGTCCTGTTGAGAGACAGTATGTCCATTTCTACATTCAAAACACACGCAAATTATCAGAGAAACCTTCATTCCAAGAGCGGGGAATGGAAAACGAGGAGGTAAAATAATGCTGTTCAGCATACAGGAGCCCAGCGCAGGAGCTTTCCTAGAGCTGAACTCCTCATGTAAACCTGAGCTTGCTTCTTTGAATAATGCAAGCAAAAAAACTCTAACTTATTCTAGACCAGTATGAATAAAACCTAAATGTGATTTCATCCAAGAATGGGTAGGACAAACATATCCATTTGCTCCAAAACCAGTAATCTGTGGTATAGCAACAAAGGAGAAAGAATTTTACACAAAAGTGATAAATATGTAACTTGGGATTTCCAGGTGACAGTTTGTTTTGGCTCCCTCCCGCTGTACTGTTTTCCGCTTTTCAGAAAAGGGTTGCAAGAACATAGCAGTGATTTATACTTATTTACTTTGTAGGGGAAAAATGTTGAAGCCTAAACAGACAATGCTAGGCTAGGGCTAAATTTATTCCCTTTAGTTTCATAGTAGAGCTCACTGCCACATTACTTCCAGTGTGAATCAATTTTTCAGCTATTTTGCAGTACTGTTGGCAACTACAACACCACTATCATGGCTAACACACACTTGGACTTTACCCATCAGTTCTATTTCTCTTTTTTACCTTATGTGATCCTATTTACACAAGCAGCAGAGATTTTGAGTGAAAATTTACTTTGATTTATATCAATGTGAGACACGATGAGAAGCTTATTTGTATGATCTATTACCACATTCTTTTATATTTCTATTTACTTTCTCAGAGTATTATAGACATAATGGATAATAAAATAGATTATTGTCCTAAATATTTAAATAACAAAATCTGAACATCCACCACGGCTAAAGCATAGAGGTCCCGTGATCTCTGAACTAGGTCGTGCCCATGACAAACAGCTTTATAGGATACGTTTGGCTTTCTGCTCACACAGCTACCTAGGAAGGGTTGGACGTGCTGCACATGGACCATGCAGCTGATTTGCATTGTGCTTCAGATAGATAGGGCTTTGAATTTTCTCCATGCCCCTACAGTGATTGGCCTCAGTACGCCGCATGGCTCTTATTACTGAGCTCCATTGTGAAACAGGTGTGTGAATGGAACTGCTGAACCCTTTCGTCCCCTCTCTATCGCTCTCCCCCTCTGTTAGCAACGGGTAGCAAAATGCCCATACCCACATCATGCACCACTGCGGCTGCTTCAGCCCCTTCTCCCATCCTCTCCTCTCTCAGCAGATAGCTGCTTACCTCTGGGAAGTATTCATGCCTAAGGCTGATTGCCTCTGCACTAGAAGTAATTTTGCTTGTGTTAAGGAACCTGCTCTGCTCTTCTAAGATAAAGAAACAAGCATCAAACATATATTTGCAAAAACGTCCATGATCTGTGTAATATTTATAGCACGGACAGCTTAGCTGTAAGTTTTCGGATAAAAAGAAAAGAAAAATAAAAAAGGAATTTTTACAGCTGAAATATCCTTTACACCTTTATTTGTTTAGTATTTATCAGAATATATGAAGTCAGCAGGATGAAACAGATTGTTATCCTTAGCTACGATGTATGCTTTAGGCTCAGAATCGGCAAGTTGATAAAACGGTTATTTCTGAACGCATGGACTATCCGAATTCCACCTTATATCTTCAGGGTCACACACCAAATGCTCATTTGTTACCCAAACGGAGATTCATTATTCTGACTGAAACAAACAGGATTACTTGTTTATCAATTCAAAAGTAATCTATTTTTTTTTATTTACCAATATATTACATTGCTGAGCAAAGAATTATCTTTTCATTGTTTATACGCCTCGCTATTTAAGAGGATTATTATTGTAGAATAATCATCTTGCTTTAATTACCAAGAGGAGAACCACATCATTTTATTAATTTTAGGATTTATGCCAAGTTGGAAACAGAATGTAAAACACAGAATCAGTCAGTAGCTGACAGCAGCTTTGTTAACACTTCCACAGAGTCTTTATTGGAAAAAAAAAAAAAAAAACCCACCCACAAAACTGAAGGCAGAAGTTGAATATGTTTTTTTAAATAACTCAAGCAGTCTCAGCAAACAATATGAACATACATCCTTGTACTGTACATACCTGAGGCACAAAATGCGTACACATCTTTTCTTGATTACTAAGAAGGCAAAGTGACAAAATATTTCACTGGATTAGTGGCAGGGGTAGTGCTGCAGACTGCATTGCCCAGAGCAGAAGGCAGGAGCACAGCCAGCCCACACGCAGCGGCTGAGTCAATCTTTGCCGGTTTCAGGCTCCAGAAGGAGCAGACCAACTTCAGCAGCCCTCAAGAAACAGCCATGATTAAGTTAATGCTGATTGCCAGCACCTGCCAAAGCAGTTAAGCAAACACACTTGTTTTACTAATCCTTCAACTTATCTTTTTCAGGTGGTGGTTGTATTATCTAGGAAATGCGGGTCTCATCCTGCCCCTGACACAGCTCAGGAGACCACCTTCTGCTCTGGTGCACCCGAATTGGTGCAGTGTCCTGTTTGAAACATCTGTATCACCAGTTATAGGATCAACAGCAACCAAAAGCAAACTCTAAACAATGGGAACTCTAGCTAATATGCATATTAATTCAACTGCTAACTAAATAAGTCTCTGGTACTATTGCTTTTAAAAAGAGTAAGTATTATCTTCTATAAGCAGAAATCAAGCTACTATCTCCAAATGACAACTTCCTATCATATTTCTTTAAAAGTATAAAAAGTAATGGGCATAAAGACTTGGAACCTTGAACAAACCATATTTTTTTCCCCATTGTTCTTTCTTGGTCTGATTGTTTTATCTAAGTCTTCCTCAATCATTAGGTGTTTGGAAGGGCATGTAGAATTCTGGATTGATGCCTTTCTTTCTTTACAAAATATTGGAGACAACCTGCAAAAGACAGCATTTCAGTGGCTTATTAAATCCTAGCAGCTCCATTTCTGCTGGCTGACTCCGAGGAATTGATGTAACTGCACCTATCTTCAAAAAGAAAGGCATTAAAAACCCACTGTTTTATAATCCCTATTTTGTGTCACCTTCTGGATGTCATCTTCTCCTCCTGTATTATATACATACAGGAAGGATCTTTTAGGACAAAGACAAAAGTTGACTTCTTTTTTTTTTTTTTAAATGTTTGGCCTCAGCTCAAACCCCGTAAGCCTCAAGTCGTCCATCAAGCAGGGCTGGACGGTCTCGGGTTTAAAAGGCAACCGCTTAGAAGAGGTTGGCAGTAGCTGCTGCAGGCTTTCCTTTTTAAGCCATTTATGCCCTCCTCAAACCTCCAGCTCTCTTTTAAAATTCACAACAAATTAATTAAATTAGAAGCAACAAGATGTTTTTGTACATAAAAAGAAACTATCCCTTAAAACAGGAGAAATAGTGGTGTTGTGTAGTCAAATCGCCTAACAACCTCTAAAGCACTGAGCCTTCTACGTCTTTTTCCAGAGCCATCTAATACATACTTTCAGCTAAACATGGAAACCTGAATCTGTTTAGTATTTTAGAATGTTAAGAGAAATGTTTACCTCACAATCAAAAAATGAAGAATTAAAAAGGATTTTTGTTTCATAAAACTAGGAGGCTTTCAATTCGCTGTTACCGTTTATAAACTACTTATTGAAAGTTAAAACTGAAATTTGTTTTTTAAAAGATGTTTTCCTCAACTATTTCTTGTGCTCATTGATTCGTTACTTCATGGTTGCTTACGGTTGTTGACTGCTGGCATTGATTTGTATATGTGATATATTAAGAAAGAAAAAAGAACTGAAGAAATTTTTTCTGAGTGAAGTAATATATGATCTTTGCAAAAAGATAGAGGATTAAGAATTCATAATTCAAGGCCTCCTAAATTTGATGGTGTAAGCTAAGGTCACCTTTGTACTCCCAATTCAGTCCTTGAAAATATCATATTCTGGGAAAGTCTGTTTAGTAGTAATCAAGCAAACCAGAGGTATAATGAAGAGAGCTGAACAAATAATTCACGCTGAATAATTTACTCAAACATTTCGAGTTCTGGAGTGTCAATGAACAGATTCCTTGAATTTTATTTATTCAGAAATACTCAATATATATTATTTTTAACTGTGTACATCAAAAGTTCACTAAGTGTATCTGATTTTAAAAATCAAAGCTAAACTTCAGTTAATTGCATAAACTCTGATTCTCCAATAAATCAAGAAAACAGTGAAGCACCTGTGATTAAAAGCAGAATTTAAAAAAAATATCTGCGATATTTAACTTCTTATCTAGTATGTATGAGTAAGGATCTTTAGAGAAAAATATGTTGTCTCCTCTTCAGACAATGATGCCCTTAGTTGAGAACACAATCCATGAAGAAACAGGAAACAGTAAGATTCACTGGTGCAAGGTTTCAATTTTGTACTCTCCTGCCACACCTCACACCATGCAGGTGCAAACACATCCTTTTATTAATTTTACTGGTATGAAGTTTTCACTAGCAATTTTGTTGTGATGCACAGTTAGTTGTGCAGTGTGTAATGATCACTGATGCCCCATCCCTGGAAGTGTTCCAGGGCAGGCTGGATGGGGCTTTGAGCAGCCTGGTCTAGTGGGAGGTGTCCCTGCCCAGGGCAGGGGGGTTGGAACGGGATCATCTTCAAGGTCCCTTCCAACCTGAACCATTCTATGATTCTACAATCAGTTGCTTGTTTGATTGTGTAACATGTGTAGTAAGACCAAGTTTAAAAAAAAAGGTCTTCCAGCTAAATCCAGCAATATCTGCTATAGATGACAGGTATCTCATTTCTTTGATGTGGTTAAATTTATCTTAAGTTACTTACATTTAGATATATCTAGACAGTTGTCAAAAGCAATGCTTCACCTTACACGAATATCTACAAGCTACCTTCAACATTGTGGAGCAAAAAGTCTTACCCATGTTCCCAGCTGGATTTTGAGCCTATACTTAGCTCTCTGGCTCTATGTCTATATTGCTGTTGGTAAATAGACTAAAGCTGTATCAAGTTATGCAAGTAAGTGACTTCTGCTCACCCATTTAACTGCTGCACAGACAAATATATGCAGGTTTAATTTCTTGGCTTTCTCTACACGAAGAGGTACAAAACTGAGTCTTATAGCATTTAAATATTGTTCTAAAATAGTAATCATTGAGCATTATTACATCTTTCTCCTACAGAAAATTTTATGGGTTGTTTAACTCTACAGAAAGGCAACACTTTATTAAAACTGATGGATCTTTTCTGTATGTGTCAAACTGATATCCTGTGACAAGACATTGAGCTATGAATCAACATTTAACATACATTGCCTGAAATTCTAGAGGTAAAGCCCAAATTTGCTTATGGTTAAAGGCAAACATTCTCCTCTTCCCCCATCCCCCACCCTCCCCCACCCCCCGAATTAAATTATATAGAAATGATTTTGCTAGAAAAGCATGAAATGAAAATACCAGCAAATCAGGTGCCAACAATATACATACTTAAACACGTGAAAGTAGAGAACATTTTCAAATGACTATGCTGACCACTACCTTTACCTAGTGGTAACAAAATGGATGCTAGCATTCAGCTCTTCAAAATACTAACCTCTATTCAATACAGAAACCCAAAAGATAAGGTTTCTATAGTCCTTGCTAAGGCTTTAGAATCCTAACAGGATGTTCTAAATGATGTAGAAATAAAAACTATCAACCATCTGGAGCAGAAGCCATGCAGAGAAAAATTTACAGTCACATTGGATTGTATTTAGATTATTGTCTTTAGACTTTTTATCCTTGGAAATTCTGTGGTTTTGTTTATTCAAAACAAATGTATAATAAAAATTAAATAGTCAAAACCCCAAAATAATCCATACAGAACATTGCCCTCATTAAGGCTTTGTGCAGTATCCTTTCCTTTTCCCTCTTTCTTTCTTTTCTATGCCTTTTTAAAAATTGCATATATTTTATCTGGTTTAGCACTATTGGACTCATTACCTAACCAAAAAAGCAGATTAATTCCCAAAATTACGTTTTAAATTTCACTTTGGAGGTCAGATTGCATTCTATTCTGAAAATTCACCTTATGATATTTCACCATAGAAGTATTATTTAACTTCAGAATAAATCCTGTTGTGGTTTCAACTTGAGGCCTCAGTTGGGAGACTCGTCCTATTTAAAAGTATAGGACTGATAATTGTGTAATCTGGGACCCATTTCCTGTTCTGTCACAGATTTTCTGGGCAGCCACTTACATCCATCCATCTAGGCCCAATTTGATGAAATGAGCTATGGAACACTTCCTGAGTTCCTGCGGGACTCCATCAGCATATCATTCTACTGGCACATATAAAATGGGGAAAATAAACACTACCCCTCAGATAAGTTGTAAACATTCATTAAATATTTTAAATTGTTCCAAGATTCTTGAGATACAAAGTATTATAGGACTGATTTTAATACTTAATATGCAATGTAGTTTTGCGGTTTTATTCTTCTTTCCCAATCCCTTTACGGACAAGAAGTCCCTTCAGCTATTCGTGAAGGGATCGTAAATCCACATGACAAAACAGGTAGTTGAATTTGTGGTAAAAGTTGAAAACATTGCTGGTGCTGCCTTCTCTGTAATCCTGTTCTCTCATACAAGAAAAAAACATAAACCTTGTTAAGCCTGCAGGGACTGTATATTCCCTGCCTTTGCTAGAGAAACAGAAGCTGAAGAATAATTACTCATGGAATGGTTTCTAAGGAGAGATTATTATTTTTTTTAAATCAGGGAAAATTATTTCAATTTTATATAAAAAAAAATCAATATACTTTTCACTAAAAAAAATTTTCCTCCTGCTATATATTTAGCATATGTTCTCTGAAGATGCACACTTGCTTTCGCCAAAGTCACCATGGACCTAGCGGAGCTATCTTTTATCCAGAAAAGTCGTTCTCATTTGGTTTATCTACCAAGACACATCATGCCTTTTCCTTGGATAAGGAGTGACAGTGAAACGTAGGAAACTGTATGCAGCAAACACACATTTCCTCTTCTCTCATGTTGAGTTTTTAAAACCAAACTAGCCATAAATGTATTTGACAACCACAAACTTCATCACATATAATTCATCTACCATCCAAACTATTAGACTACCAATAAAGAGACACAGAAAGGTAACGTAATGAGATTTAAAAATGTTTTTAATATTCAAACTACAAAGTTGCCCTAAAATGGGCCACAGTATTATGGCAAACTTTCTCAGTCCTTTAATTTTTGCTTTGCGTATGTTCAGTGACAATTTGTTCAATTCTGCATGCTTTTGAAAAATATTTCCACTGACCTAGCTTTGGGTTGGGATGTAAGGCAGTAGCTGTGGAGCTAGACACCCCTAAGAATATATACATATATTTTTACTGTTAAATAAAGCTGACAGGTCTCCGGGCAAAGCAATTCAAGGCTGATTTCTGCAATACAGCACTGCGACTTCTCAACAAGGGTCCTAAGGCTCACAGTACGTTCATGCATCCATGGAAAGACCGGTCAAAACAAAATACCGCTTTAAGCTTTCTAAACCCCAAAAGTTTTTCCTGAAATTTTGTTACTGAAATGCACTCTGTGGAAGAATACTTGAAAAATACCAGGATGTTTTGCCGACTTTGCCACAGCGAGTGCCAAACAACCGAGGTGCGGGCCACAGGGATTATGGGCATAGGGCAAGACTTTATAACAATGAAATAATTGAAAACTAGTTCTCTGATATTCAGGGAACTACCCTCTGCTCTGTTGTGCTGCAGGTTAGTCAACGGACCCATGTAAAATGGGTAGGGTGGAAAACGCTGTGTTTTCAAAGACCTTTGCAACTTGATGTCAATTGTGGTTTCATCATTGCCTGAACCTGCAGCCATCAAAGCCAGTTCAGCCGTGTTTTCAGTTCCCAGAAGTGATGGAGAAAACTGTGTCTGACCCAGTATTGAGGAGCTGCTTTTGATATTTGGCACTGCTAACGATGGACATGTTAATGAGACAAAAGAATAAAGCTTCCCACTCTGAGTGAAACATTTGGGGCGCTTGTCTAATCAATGCCTCAACTGAATCCATTAAAAGAGCCTGAGCCCTCTGGGAAGTCTCAGATGTGGTATGATATATTGTGCTTGAGAAGTCAAGGAGGTGTTTTCTGTTTTCTCTGCAAAGCACAAGGAAAGAAATTTGCAGAAGTTCACTAGCAATAGTATGTGTGTTGCTTTCTCCATCATAAACATTCGTTTTTACCATTTTCTTTTCAGATAGCAGAGGAAAGCCCAGTTGGGAGGTAGTCAGGGAGTCAAACAGAGGAAAAGCCATCCCTGGAGGGTTAGTGATGTTCAAGCAGATGGGGGAGGAGGGAAGGGAGAGCAGGAGCAGATGGGAGGGGGGAAGAGACCAGAAGCAGAGCAGATGTGGGGGTGGGAGGGGGCTAATTTTGGTTAAAGACAAAGGAGGACAAATATGAATTACATTTGTAATTTACATTTAGAATCTCCTTTTTCCCATAAACACACTTTTTGTGTCTTACACTAGAGGAAAGTTTGAAGAGCCTGCAAAACATAACAGACAGAGCAAAATAACATCAATGTCACTTGAGCAAGCACTAGAAAGTGGAGAATGTAAGAGTTTCTCAACCATGAGGTTTTGTTTAGAAAAAACTGGAAACTGAAGGTTTCCACCTGTACTGTATTCCTCTGCACAAAGTACACATTTGGAAAGATATGCAGCAGCAAAACAATGAAGAGGAGAGTTATGTATGTGGATAATGAACAGATCTTTGAATTTCCTAAATTAAAGAGGAGTAATAATAAAATTTGAGTTACCAAGCCATGAGCGAATTACACACCGGTCTTCCCTAAATAAATGATAAAAAAGTATAACCCATGTTTGCATGCAGAACATTTTCATTTCCTATGAAGACACCCTCTATATTCTGTCTAGTTCTATATTTTAAAGTTACATTTTGTTGCTGTGCTTCCTGGCAGGGTGTATAGGTTGTGAGTGAAGTCTGACTGAGAATGCTGCAGCTGAAAGTTAATTAGTGTGTTGGCAAGCTGTCAGCTAGACTTTTGTCTGTTTGCTTTTCGAACAGAAATGAATGAGAGTGGATTCCAGAGGTGTCTGAGTACAATTAAGTATCTCACTCTCTAAAATAAATATTTTATATTACTGCGTGCTTTTAGGAATCAGCCAGAATGTATCCATTGATGGTATTTTCCACTGATATCCTTAAGTGTAAATATAAGTAAGTAGGTGGAAAAAAAGTATTGTAATTGCATTTGTTTGGTGGAGCATAAGGGGCTGTATTCTGTGTTTCATTTAAAGACAGAATAATTCTATGTAATCCGCAAACCTGCTCCAGTAGACCAGATTCTGGCCCAGATTAATTTGGCCTAATTTAGTTGTGGGTTATACAGCAGCCAAGTCTGTGTAGAATCATAGAATCTTTTAGGTTGGAAAAGACTTTTAAGATCATCAAGTCTAACTGTTAACCTAGGACTGCCAAGTCCATCACTAAACCATGTCCATAAGCACCACATCCACAAATTTTTAAATACCACCAGGGATGCTGCCTCAACCACTTCCGATGCTTGTTCCAATGCTTGACAGCCCTTTCAGTGAATAAATTTTTTCCTAATATCCAATCTAAACTTCCCCCTGGTGCAACTTGAGGCCATTTCCTTGTATCCTACTGCTTGTTACATGGGAGAAAAGTCCAACACACACCTTGCTCCCATCTCCTTTCAGTGAGTTGTAGAGAGCGATAAGGTCTCCCCTCAGCCTCTTTTTCTCCAGGCTGAATCATCCCAGCTCCCTCAGCCGCTCCTTGTAAGACTCATGCTCAAGACCCTTCACCAGCTTCACTGCCCGTCTTTGGATGCACTCCAGCACCTCAGTGTCTCTCTGCTAGTGAGGGCCCCAAAAATGAACACAGCTGTTAAAAGAAGGTTTTCTGATTCTATGCTGAAAAACTGCTAAAAATCTTAGAATATGAAACAGTCTAGACCCAGAAATAAACCTTCACCCACAGTAATGCCTAGGCATCTGACAAAAGGATGGCTAGATTTCACAGCCCAAAATTAAAGTGAGAAGCCTGGAGCGGGTGCAGCAGTGAAAAAGGAGGGTTTAAAGGGTACTAGAGAACGGCAACCTTGATTCGGGCTGGATGCCACTTCCATGGGGACCCTGCCTATAGCTGGGTTTCACCTGACCAGGGACAAAGAGCAATTTCTCCATTTGCACAAAAGGAGGTGCTCCAGATATCTCAGTCCTCGTGAGAGGATGGGCACACACCAGCCCAAGCCAGTAAACATCAGTGCGCTCAAGTCTCTTCTCCCTCACGACTTCTGCATAGCCTTTTTGCTTTTCTGTCACAGTTTTCCTCTACTAAAAAGCCGTTGCAGTTCCCAACAGTTTCCGCACAGAGCATAAACCTCAGGTTATGACTGGGGCAATTACTGTGGGCAGAAGTAGTGTCACAGAGTCAGCAGCCAGGAGAATATCTCCTAGTGCTTTCGCAGACCTTGGACACTTATACTGGTGGACCCTCACAGGTGACACGGCGCTCCCTGGAACCTTATGCAGCAGCTGCCCTTGCAGTCCAGGCTCTTTAGTCTATGCAGAAAGGTCATGGGGTAGATTTTAGATTTTTATTTATGGTATATTTTATTTCTTTTTGCACACTGTCACTTATTTCCCAGGCTGCAGAGTTACACTCCCAGGAGAGGCAGTAACATCGTTTGATACCTGTTACTCTGCACACCTCTTCTTCCATGATCCGAGGATTAGCGCATTCTGAGTGGGATGATCTGATTCCTCCCTCCCATTTGCACAGCAGCCGTACAGAGTGCATGATTATACCCTGACACTGGTGTCAGCTTCCATGTCTGTGGGCTCCCTGCAGGAATCAGCATCAGCTCCAGAAATCACAAAACAAAATTATTTTTGTCTTTCCTCATCTCTAGGAGAGTATATTCACCTTGGGTATTTGAGTATGCTTCAGGTATGCCACAGGAGTGCACAAATAACCCCTATGGAATAGGAAATTACTTTGAAAAGCAAGAAAGTGCTGTAGCCCACAACCCAGGCCTAGTGTTTTTTGTCTTGCAGCCAAGATCCCCAAAAATCTGATGTGTCCAGACACATCTGAGGCTCTAGAAACTCATGCCTTCCTACCACTGCACCTAGAGGAGGTGCTGGCCTCCACAGAGCAGGCTGGGTATCTCTGTGAGTAGAATTAAATCATCCTGAACAAGCTCAGACGATACAGGTCAGAAAAATCTGCTGCAGACTGGAATATTGTCTGGAGGCACCACAGGATACATGTCCCAACAAACCTGAGTATCTGTTGCACAAATTTCTATTGCATATAGCCCTGGTGCTGCAGGGCAGACAATATATGGGACCTCAAAACAGGAACTTTCAAGTTCCTTAAAATGAACAATAGTAATTAATATATATATTTTTACTCTTTTTAATATTATAAATTTACTTTCTATAGTAAAGTTGGCAAAATTTCTGAAAGCTCACAGCAAAGAAAGCCACTGAAATACCTAGGCACAAGGAACTCGTGTTCTCTGGGGTGCAGTTGTCCTCTCTCGCTGTTTGCTTAGCTGGTTTGCGGATTAGCACAGAGACAGAGCTCGATGCCGGTCCCTTTCTGAATCCAATTTCCGCTTTGTTTTGAAGTTCAGTGAGAAAGTGCCAGCTCAGAGCCTTCCCAGGTTGTCTCTAGCTTTTACCTGAAGAAGGAAGGCTCCCTTGTGCCCTCACCAGTACACACGTGTGAAGTTTAGAGTATTAGTTTATATATTTTTAGAAAGGATGTAAACTATTTCGAATAGAAATGGTTCCCATGAGTTCGTATATAACCCGCAAGGATTCATATTCATCCCTAACCCACTAATCCTGCAGTTTTGATGGCTTAAAAGCCTACTACTTTAGAATTCTTTGTGTCTGTATCCCCAGCTGGTCCTTAATTGTTTCTGTCCTATATTTATGCGTACTCCAGATCATGTGTTGGTATACAATGTCTTTATCACAAATTGATTTAAATCTGTCCGGCTCCAACTCTTAGAATCCATCAGCATAAAGCAAAGCATTTATTTCCTGTCCATCACACGATAGTGCTGAAGCAGTCATGACTTCCAAGCTTCAAAACACATCAGCACATAAATTAGTAAGTGCAATTTATGAGAACAGACTCATAACAAGTACATTTCTAGCAGCATTGTATTAAACACGAATGTTTAAGTCAGGGCAGCTTGTCCCTCCAGATTGTCAGTCATTTTCAATCACAGTAGGAAGAAGTGAAGGCAATTTAAGTAAATATAGGAGTTTCTTTGTTTGAGCCTTTTGTTTTAACAAATGTTGCCAAGGTAGAAATTATGCCAACTGAAAATTGGTTAGGGTTTGCCAGTTTGCCTCGGCTGACCCCAAATCATAAGCTTCTAAGAGCACTGAAATAAAGAGAGAGACTATTGTTAACATTGCTGAGCTATGCAGAGGGTCCTAAAGAGACCTCTGTTATCTTTTATAAACACGAGGAAGATATAATCCAAGTGCCACAAGAGAGGCAGGTTATCTTCATTATGGGGATGAAGGAGTGAACATGTAACAGCCTGTAGGATTAATACTGCTCAAAATAAAAGTTACGGCGTACTTTTTGGTATAAGCACCCTGTTAGAACACGTTTTGCCTCAAGTTTAAAGCCCATTAATCTTGTGAAGAGCTGGAAATCTACAATCCATGTCATCTATCTGGCATGAAGCACTAACTGCTCAGCAAAGCTGCTGAAATTCTGATCTAGAATAAGCTTGTGAATGAGACATGGACAGCCTTAGCAGCTTGTTGCTTCTGGTAGCTGCCATCACTGACTGCTCTCCCCTTTTTTTGTCACTAGTCGTTGATTTGGCAGCGTGCAGTGTATTTTTTCTCTACTCACCTGCAAAGTTAGAGGTGCCATATGAAATAATACAGCAAAGGTTAAAGACAACGTGTTTGCCCTTTAAGAGAGATAAGCTACCAAATAATAAGGGCATTTTATCAATGTGCAGGCTTGGAGGCAGCTCAAAGCTGCTCTATAGAGGTTTCTCTGATCTTATCCCTGGCTGTGCACCCCGGTTTCCCAGCACCTGGGAGTTGCAGCCTGAAGCTGCGTGTGGGCAGCTCTGCAGCCTTTGCAAAGGCCTCCTTGCACCCTTGGGACCCCGCTCCTGAACGTCTTGGACGTCGTGTCCCCAATAGGGAATTGGAACACCTTTCTTATGAAGAAAGGCTGAAGGATTTGGGTCTCTTCAGTCTGGAAAAAAAGATGGCTGAGGGGGGACCTTATCAATGCTTATAAATACTTAAAGGGTGGGTGTCAGGAGGATGGGGCCAGGATCTTTTCAGTGGTGCCCGGGGACAGGACAAGAGGTAATGGGCACAAACTTGAGCATAGGAAGTTCCACCTAAACATGAGGAGGAACTTCTTTCCTGTGAGGGTGGCAGAGCACTGGCACAGGCTGCCCAGAGAGGTGGTGGAGTCTCCAACTCTGGAGACATTCAAAACCCGCCTGGACGCGTTCCTGTGCAACCTGCTCTAGGTGACCCTGCTCTGGCAGGGGGGTTTGGACTAGATGATCTCCAGAGGTCCCTTCCAACCCCACGATTCTGTGATTCTGTAATACCTCACATGCAAGAAAAACAAAGCGGATCAGAGAGCACCTGATGCACGGAGACACACAAATGTCCTGCGAATCTCTACCAGCCTCAAAGCGAGTCCAGGTCCCCAGCCTGGCCCTGGCTCATGATCCCTGCTGGGGACCTGCTGTCCATCCCACCTGCCAGACTCATTTCCACCCTTCCCTACCTGCCCTTAAGGCATCAGTGGTTTCTGTTCTGCCTGAAGACATCCCCATCCCCCCCCACCCACAGCCCCAAGACGGGATGGCAAAGGTTGCCAGTCTGACCAGGCTCTCACCTAAAATTCAGAACAGCCAATAATCATTGGACCCGAGTCCGAACAAGGATACTGGTGACTTGCCAGGAAGGGCTAAAAAGGACCAAATACCAGCCTGCGCAGGACTGACTATTTAATACCCTCCTAACCAGGAACGCTTCTCCCAAAGACCCCTGTGCTGTGCAAAAGCAAGGCTGACCACACAGCAGCCCTCGTCTTTCAACTGCTCAACTCACCCCATTTCCACCCCAAGCACTGCTCCGCTCTGAGTTTCCTACAAAGCTACACTTTGAGAATGACACTGAGAACAGGATGCTCAGAAAAGTTCCATTTTTATTATATTATTATTATTGCACACAAAACCTAACAACTATTTGTATGGTAGATGGCTTACTATGCCTAGAAAACGCTGCAACATGCCAGTTTTCCCATATTCTGTTGTTAGTAAGTTCATTCTTGTCAGCACTCGTTTGCATGTTGCTGTGGGCCGTGAGCGGCACGCGTTGCTCTGCGCTGTGCTCTGCAGAATGAAACACCTTGGAGCGCGACCTCCCTGATGCTCTCAGAAAAGCAAACAAAACAATTCAGGTCAAGACAAATCAGAGAAGGGAATCGATGGAAAAGGAGATGGAAAGCAGTCATTGATCCTAAAGCTCATACAATAACATTTGTAATAGCTTGACCCAGGTAACCAGGCAGACTGTTTTAACAACTTTTTTTCCTCTTTAAAGCTATTTAAATTTCACATGTATATTCACAAAGCACCCTATACAATTATTTTATTTCTTACTGTTGATAAAGTCTCTGAATTTTAAGAATATAGCGGGTTTGGGTTTTGTGGTATTTCCCCCCATTTTGTTATTTCAATACCAAGCGCCTTTGTTTTCACGTGTAGTTCAGTCCTTTCTATCAATTGCAGGTGAAAGCACAGCTGGAATTAGAAAAGGCCAAACCAGCAGATTATCAAAAGGTAAATAAATGTTCTCTACCAGAATAACATTTTACCTAGCACATCTAGCATTCAGCAAATCCATTTATGCATGCTGTTTGCAGGGGCTTACCTTCCTGTCAGAACAAATCAATAGCTCCCATCCCAAAAACTCAAGTGAGAAGTTAAAAAAAAAATAAATGGCTGAGCCAACTTTTCAAAAAGCCCATACCATACAGCAACAGGTGACGACTGTTGGTTTTACTCTGCTGTTCACAAATAAAATATGATTGTGTACAACAAAATGAATTTTCATGCAGTAGAATTCAACTTATACTATAAAACTTGGAGAGTCAAAATCCTCCCTCATTTCTTTTTCTTCTGTCTGTATTTGTGTATACAGATACATGGATTTTACCAGGAAAACACCTTGAAACTAGAATATTTGGATGGAAAAAGATATTCAAATCATAAATTAAGCAGGAATCTTTTTGATCACTTACTTAAGAGGTAATAATTTACATTTTCAAATGCAATGATTTATTGAAGTAGCATGTGTTGAGACACTGCCAAGGAGCTGACTGCTTGCTCGAGTTCATATTTCAGCTTGTGAACACTCATGAATGAACCTTAGAATTTTTTCATTGCTACTTAGTACTGTCAATCTTTTAATTCTTCACAAAGTTCTCATTACTGGAAACACTTTTTGATTAATATCCCCAAGGCTTACAGTAAGTGAAAATCAGTATTTAGAAAAGCTAGTGAATGCAATCATCCCATTAAGGCATGATGGAAAAGCAGTGTTTTTCCTGTTTGTCCTTTGCTATCAGTTTGCTTATTGTAATAGCTCTTTTATCTCTGTCTGTATTTTATACTCACTATACTCTGTAGTGCTTTTGTACTCAATGGCGTCGGATAAATCAATACTTTTGATGTTTGTTCTTGCCTTGATATGTATTTGTAAATCCTATTACCATACAGATTGGAGATGAAAATACACACCAGAATTAGTCAAATTAATATTTTATTTGTTATATTTGCTTCTCATAGTGACTGACTTTTGCTTCTCATAAAGACCATATTTGGTCTTTAACCTTTATGATTGGTTAAATCGGTTAACTTGAAAGCATCCAGGACTCACTCCGAAAGCTCTTTTTACTGCAAATTAAAATATATTATACATATATTTACCCAGTATCTGGCCAGCTCTATTACAGGGAAGATGCTAATATGACACACTGAAGCACGCACTTCCCCATGTGCACCAGAAAAGTGATTCATTTTCAATGAAAATTCATCGTATCTACAGAAAGGCAGAATAATCAAGGTCTCTGCACAGCCTTCTGTAGAGACGCCTGGGGAGGCAGCGAGGCCCTCTTTTCCTTTCCAGAAGTCTCAGCTGGATCCTGCACAGAGGAACCACAGGAAACTGCAGGCTGGATCCATCCAAATTCTTCTTCTAAATCCTCTCATATGAAACTAGTGGAGAATAAAGAGAATACACTGAAGATTAAAAACATCAAACACCACTCTGTTACGGCAAGGGAAGGTTGCTGATAGGAAATTATCATTATGGAATGAAATTTAGGTCCAAGAAGATAAAAAAAAATTGTAAAACTGGAACTGCTCAAGGTCTTTTTCTCTCCTATAGGTATTTTGCATGCGTATACGTTTAGTCACAACAGCTTGAGATTCTGTGTGTAAAAATGAATTCACAGATGACAGTGCCATGACTTACCCTAGAGAATTCTACAAGTTGAAAGCTCTAGCTTTGTAATTTATGTTTAATAATTTATCACATTAATAATATTTTAGATTTGGATTACTGAACATAAGCATGGAGATTATTTAAATTAATATTTAATTTTTATTCACCTTGCAAGAAGACAGAACATGTTTTTAATTGCCAACAATAAAAGGTATAAAAATTATCAGTAAAGAAAGTAATTAAGAAAGTGTTGTTACAAAGAATTCATGGGGTTTTTTTTATTTCCCCTACCAGAATGATTACTGTAATATGCAAAATTAATGTGAGAGTTGACTTTTTTAAAATGATAAAACAACCTTGTCATAGCAGCTTCAGCATTAAAAGCTGATGTCTCCAAAATATAATCAAGATATTTAACTAAATCAGCTTTAAAGACGTAATGATTTTCATTTGCACAGTTTCCTGCTAATTTATCAGCATTAGCACAAAACAACCTAGGTTGTTTTTCATACGGATAGTTATCATCTACTTTCCCATTTTCTTAAAATATCTCTCGTTTTACACGCTGTGGTTCTGCCGAAAATCTTGAGTTTCTTGAAGACCAGTCGAGCCCAGCTTCTAGCTATTTGCAATGCGGTAAATGTCATCTTGAATCTGATGCTTGGGTTAAAACACTGAAAAGTCTCTGAAATTCTTTTGTACATATCGTACTTTTGGGTTTTTGCCATGTATTTGTTCTCCTGTTATTGGAGAAGCTACTGGTTTGTGGGTATTTTCTTTAAGATTTTTTTTTTATTTATTCTTGTCCTTGGGATGCAATCAAATCAACCTTTGCAGAACAGTATCTTATTTTTAATACAGTTTCTCTGAAGGTATTATTTGACTGAATTTCAACTCACTGACCTACCTTTTTTTTTTAGAATTTAGAGACACTTTAATTTCCACCTTTTGCCTCAGGCTCATACATTTTTAGCTTTACTTGGTTTTAGTTTCTATAATTCTTAGAAATTGAGGAACATTTTTCTTCCCATTCGTCTAAACACTGAAACAACATTCCAAAAGAAACTACAGAGCAAATCTCATCCTTAAAAGTTTTGCACCAGTGTTTACAACTAATTACTGCTAAACTAAATAGCTTGTGATGCAGTATGCCAGAAATCATATGCATATCTTTTGTGGGTATCCAATATGAGCCACATATGTGCGATTTTTATTCAAGTTCCCTTCTGTCTAGCCAAATTATCAGATCATTATGGCTCGCTTGCCTGTTTGGGCTCCCTTCCAACGCATTCCGCATTTGTATCCATTTTTCCCCTACTGGTCACTTACTGTGCTGGAGGCTATTTTTAGTATTCCTAACTCCTCCTCTCGTTTAACAGTTTTCAAGTATGCAAAAGTCTGCTGCAAAGAGCAAGGGAATAATCTTTTCCCCATATCCACAGTGGACAGGATAGAAAATAATGAGCTTAAATTACAGCAATGAAGATTTAAATTAGATAACGTGGAAAAAACAAAGCCCGAGAACAAAAAAAGAATAAAAATACTTTCCAACTAAAAGGAAGGTTAAGCATTAGGGTAGATTGCTTGGGGAGGGTATGGGATCTCTGTCACAGAAGGTTTTAAAAACCAGGTTAGACAAACATCTGTCAGGAATAGTTTAGGTATAACTGATTCTGCCTTGGGGCAGAGGGAATGGATGAGGTGACCTCTCAAGGTCCCTTCCAGCCTTATTTTCTATTTATTTCTAATTTTTTTCTTTAGCCTGGATTTGGAAGGTTCTTCAACGTACTTTCCATTTGCAATGGATGGTCAGATTTCTGTTTATAAAATACAGATGGAGTGTTGCTGTGAAGAAAGGCTCATTCAAATAGAAATTACAGTTATGAAAATGCTGATTAAAAATATCATTTAAATGCAAAACAGGGAAAGAATTTTTAGGAAAGTTAATAAAAACTAACAGGAAAAAACACAGAAGGCAGCACTTGAAACCATTAATTACATAAGGGGCTTCAAACATTCATCAGACTGTACCACTTGTCCTTGTTGTAAGTGGTATTGACCCTTTAGAAATGAAGTTGATCCAATACTTTCTACTATAACTCCTCTTAGGGATTAGGAGATTTCAAGTATTTTCTCTAGTGATATTCAGTCCTCGATAGCTTAGAGCCAAAGTGAATTAATTCTTCCCATACAAAGAAACTATCAAATTCCAAGGAACACAGTTAAGTATATATAGTACATGTGTAACAATCACAGAGTCAAAAACACACTTTGTGTGCTTAGTTGGAATCAGCTGGAGTCGTGTAACCCTTTAATTCCTGGAGCATCATGTTAAAAGGCTTTCTTTTTGTTCCTGAAGTACTGCTGTTGGAAACATCAAGCAAAGCCTCTACAGGGGGTGACGGAAACCTGTTACACCCTCTGGTTCCTGGTGCAGTCTGTGGTGAACGCTGGCCAAAGGGAGACTAAAAGTCTTGCAACAGGGTTGTGCAAAATAGTTCTTGCTGCAAAATGTTTGTTGGGGGCTTCCTACCTGTCTAAGGAAAGCTGATCTTCTGCCTCAGAAGCCCAGAAGGCATTCCCCATGGCCTGGAACAACAAAATCCGGTTGCAGTTGGATCTGCTAACTTTATTCCATTTTCTTCTAATATAATGTAAGCATAACTCATTCAATTCAGAGTGATTTTAAAGATATTTTAAATATAAAGTAGATAGCGTGGAAAGCAGTTTAGATGCTTTATCAATATTTATCATTGTAACATGCCATACTTTGTATTTCAGGTTAAAAATTCACAAAGCTCAACATATTTTTTATCTCAATCAGGTAGTGAGTTGTCAGATTGACTTGTTATTTATTCATAAGGGCTTGTAATTGAGCCACATCTTCACACAGGTGATTGGTGAGCCAGGAAGTGACACTGCGATACCGCAGCGGACAAATGTGCTGGTATCACATGAAGTTTGCTGCAATATGCTGTCAGTTTTATTAGCAGGCACAGAGCTCTTATGTACATAGATATGTTTCTGCTGACAACACAGTGATTCTGCCTCTTAATTTAGTACAGTTTCAATGATGAGAAGAACATACGGTTTCCCTGAATGCTTTGGCTCAGCCCAGATGTTAGGCTTTTGTTTGCATGTCTAGTTAAGACAGACAATGCAGTGTTGTGTAACTCCAAGTTTCTTTGGTCTGAGAGCCCGGAGCGGCTCTTGCCAGACACTGAAACCTGAACGTTATCGGTCAGTACCAAAAAACTTTGAAATGACTCTATGGAATGGTTCTGGTTTGTTTTGGTTTACAATTTGGGATCTGCTTTCTATTTCTTTTCCTGTACCTTCCTTGAAACGCAATGAAAAGTTGCGCTCCAGGAGTTTAAGATACTGGGAAACGCCATTGATTTGTGTTTCACAGAGGTAACGGGTATGCCTAGTAAATCTTGCAGTAAATATAGTACAAACAAAATATGACATTAAAAATATTTTTATCAGATTTTGAAAGATCTTACAAATCTGCTCTAATGCTGACCGAGTACCCCCCTTCCAGTTTCACTTAATTTTCTGTACTTAAATATAGCCACACTCTCATGCATTCCAGGATGGCCTGAGTGCCAGGATTCCAGATATTTATTGTCAATTTTTATTTATTGTTGATTCCAGATATGCATATTATAATGCCTTCTGTTCCTCTGTATGCAAATGTGGGGCCCTGTGGTTCATGAACTGTTCTTGACTGTTAGTGAGAAGGGCAATCCAGGCCACCGACAAACTGGATATGCAAAAAAATCCCAAACTAATAGCTCTCAGACACAATTGAGTAGGTTGTAAGAGTTATTTCAGTTTCTTGGACTGTAGAACAGCAGACTACTGCATCCTTTCCCAGGTTACTCAATATACAAATAGTTGGTCGGATCATACTTGATTTCTGACTATTCTTCTACCACCAAAAGAGAACATCATCTGCACATTTGTGGTGAGGGACCCAACAGAACGAGCCAGCCGCGTAACGAGAGCTCAAGCCCACCATTTCAGTTGACCCACACAGTCCGCCTCACAGAAACAACATTAACAGGTTTAGACAGATAAATCTCACTTAGTTTCTCAATCTGTTTATGCAAAGGTCATTCAGCCATGTTGGGCAAGAATTAAACACAATATTTTTCAAAACTGTGCAGCCAAACTTTAAAATAGCATTTTCCCTAGCATCCAACCACCCCTCTGCAACTTAAGTACTTATGAAAGATATATATGTGCCTGCACAATTAGTCAACTTTGAAAAATAGTTACACTGTTTAATATGACTGTGAAGTAAGATTTTTTTTTTTCAGAGAAAACAGACGTAAGTTTTTCTGAAGAGCTGTTAAAATGTACATTTGTGATAGTTTTCTCCTCTTCTTGATTTTTGCTCTGAAGGTCAAGTCTCCATGTTTATACTGTTCGGTTAACATCACATGTAGTATCATATATATATACACATGTATTTCTTCCCCTATAAATAGGATACGGATCTACTAACAGATCTGCTAGAGCTATTCTGTTTACCTACAATGGCTATAAGTAAAGAGCTAGATCAGAAAGTCATAACTAGAGACATTATTACTGCAGCTATTGAGAAATTGGTGTGGTGCTCTTTGCTAAATTTCCACTAACAGTGTGAAGCTGGCAAATGCAGCACACAAGAGATGTAAATGCTTTGCTTAAATACATCTTTTAGTCTAGATTTATTGTCCACTGTATCTGCTCCTCTTTTGAAATTTTACAGACTAAAGGGGAATGTTAGGCCCTTGGTGTAGAAAATCGTGCTGAAGCAGAAAGTAACTCAATGCTGCAAGCGTTATCTGGCAAACGTGGCCCACAGGCTCAGTGATTATAACCCTTATTCCAGTACATGCGTTGCAGTGCACTTCTCTGCCGTACGTTTGTGGAGACAAAAAAAAAAAAAAAGAAAAGATCAATAGCTTAAAACAATCTACTGAAATTTTACCCTAAAGCCCAACAAACAACACATAACCGAAGACTCCCAAACCTGTTAAAAATATTTAATGCTATATTGTTATTCTGTCCCTGGTATTAAAAAAAATAAATATACTAATGTTTAGAGGGGGGTAAAAACAGTTTTATCTCCTATATACCGGACAGTAGTCTGATCTGTTCCTTCCTTCTCACATCCTGAGAACTAATACATTCTTTAGGAAATTGCATGGCCCTTTTGTAAGTATGTTTTATTAAACAAAAATTAAAAAACAATCAAACAAAAAAGCTATGTGCCCACACAGTTTTGTAAGTCACATGGAAAATAGAAGATTCCCTTTTGTATGCAATAGCAAGAGGTTGTTTATGTATTATTTAAGTATTTCTTACTTTCTATTCAAAACATTGCAGTAAGTCAGCATTTTATAAGTTACCCTGTTTGCCACATAAAAGGGAGGGATAGAGGCATTTCCTCTTTCTTTTACCTCTGTATATGCCTCATCAAATGAAACCGTAAGATCTCTGGGAAAGGCTTTTTTAACCCATATACATTTACCTAATGTTTCTACAGATACCTATGGGATTTATACAATATCATAACGCAAATAGCAAGTCACAGAAAGTTCTGAGATTTCCCATAGTTTTCCAGTAGCCCAGAAGTGCTTGTTTGCAGATCATTAATGAAATTAAAGGTGAAGTTATGAGATATTGTGCCCAAAAATGCTTACGTCCACCAAATTTGATTTGAAGTTCTGTGGTGTTTAATTCTATACTTCCGAGGAAAATCATTGGAAATGCTACACAAATTTGATATATGATTCAAGTAGTTCTTACATGTTATCTGCTAACAAGACACCCAGGAAAAGCACAGTTTGACTGGAGTAAACTGGCTGAAGCTCGTGTGTGTGTATTCCCAGAACAGTTGAGGATTTCAGGGTCATACGAAAACAGAGGGTGAGTAGCTCCCAAGCTTTCAATTTCTTTCTGAAATTAACTCTAGTACCGAATTTTGAAGAGATCATGCACAGCATCTCAATATTTAGTTATCAGAATGCATATCAGAAATAGTCATTACAGCTAAACTCCATAAGGTATATTTGATCATTTTCTGTTACCAAGATTTCCATTTGTGCTATAGTTTAACTGCAGCCAACTTACTGTTGTATTACATTGACAGTGATAACAGTATCTAAATGTCCCATTAGTGATTTCAGGTGAGGAAAACATATTTAGAGAAGAATTAGTTTAGCTCCAAAGACTCAGATTAGGCAGATAAAAATATTGCAGAAGTGAAGGAAGTAAAAAGAACGACAGATTTTTCTAACACACCATATTTGAAGAACTCACTCCGTCCCTGTTAATAAAAATATATTTCTGCATCCTTAACATGAGGGAGTATGCCAAATCTGTTCTGCCTAAGAAGATATTGTATTTAGTGACCATGTGAAAGAGAAAGGATAATCACGCACAAGTAAAAGCACTGATAGGTAGAAATTTCTTAAAAGCCAACATTTCTAGTCCATTAGCACATCGTTAGTTCAATTAGGGTCAAGGTTTACACTGAAAGGATTATTTAATTACTTTGTCAGAGTTTGATACATCCGTTATAATCCACTCTTAATTGATATTTACGCACTTTTCTATGCTACTGAACAAGTTTTTAAGGAGGACTTGAATTAACAGATGACGGTGGTTTGGCAAATAGGTATTGTGAAGGTGCTAATATCCGTCTCAGTAGTGAATATTAGCAAGAGTAACCATTTTAAGAGTGTTGTATCCTAAAAGGAGTAAATCACTTGAAAGGTCAGAGAATAGCATCACCACTAACTGCAGTACAGATTCTTCTCCAGCACAACTGGAGAATGACTTACTTCTGGAAAATGAAATAATGATATTAGAATCAGAATAATTTTAAGATTAAATTAAAAATTAATTTAAAGTATTTTTAAATTAATAAAAATATTTTTTTATTATTTTACTGCAAGAAAACAAGCTTATTATCCTCTTTGGAAGGTAACAGAAAATCCGATTGAGTTTTACTTGGCTAGATCCTATAATACTTCGATATCTGTTTAAGGCATCTGAGTAAAAGCTAAGCAAGAAAGGAAATGCATAGGACTTCAAAATCTTGAGCCCACTTCTTTCAACTTATCACCTGTGTATAATGAATTCCAATTAACCTGTTTCTGAGTCACCTCAGAAAGCATAAGGAGCTGAATTATTTTTATATCACCTACACAATTCATGTTTCCAGTTGAGATGAAAGATGGACAGACAGATATAGTGCAATGGAGAAATGCCAGGATCAGAAGTCACAAATCATTTTGAAAGCCTAAGGATTTTAGAAAGATGTTTCTTTCTTAGAAGCCCTCCTAAATCTGAAATGTTTATGAACATTTAAGTAAATAGAAAATACTGACAGCATTTTTTTTTCTCCCCAGAAAGAAGCTGAAAGCATTGCTAAGGATTTTCTAATTCCTGCTGATTTTGTTTTCCTAAAAATGTGTATAGATTTCTTCTACCTCAGAGATTCATAAATGTTATTAAAAATGAATGGCAGGCCTGATTTAAATTGAAATGTCAGATGGTTGGTTTCCTACTAGTTAAAAAGTAATGACACCTGCATAAGAAGCAAGCTAAATAAAAGGAAAAGTTTAGGGGTTAAATATGATATGAATAACAAATATAAGAACTGAAACAATATTATGCATATAAAACATGTATTTACACACACATATGGATTTAATAATGCAACCCTATGAAGGGCCAGGTTCGCTAATTCTGCAGCCCGTTTTGTTCATTAATCATACCATACCTCTTGCTTCATTGCTCCTGTTCCAGCATCGCACCTCAGAGGGGAAGTATGTTAATTATACCAGCTCTGCTGAGGCTGCTGCAGTCACTTAGCACACTGGGGGGTAACAAGCACAAGCCAGCACTCCCTTACGGCATTGGTTTGCTTCCCCACTGCTCCTGATAAGGGCAGGAATCAGGACTTCACAACATCAGATCTCTTTGGCAGGAGGGGTCACTGTGCAGAGCCCCCCGAGGGCAGAACAGACTTTCTCTGTATCTAGCTACCTTCACACTTTGAATATTCCTGCCAAGAGGAACGGAGTTACTTGTGTCCCTCTGTAACTGGCTTTTGCATTTTAATAAACCGATAGGATCATCTGTACTAATACGTTCTAAGGCCAAACTTAGAGCTGCTGAATCCCTTAACTTTTGGGACCAATTTTATTACTTTTAAAATTAGATTAGAAATGTCACTGCTGTAGAGCCGTCTTTTAAAAGCAAAAACACTTCAGCCTACTGTGATTTAAAAACAAGATCCTCAATGTATCCTCCCCCCACCCCAGCCTTTATTAGCCCAAAGGACCCCATACACGCCCTTCCTCAAGGGCAGCTCTCATACAAAGACTCTAGGAAAGGGGAAATCTGAACGCAGACCATTTGTAGGAAAAACTACTTCAGTACGTAAAAGGGTACAGCTCAGAGTACAAGAGTGCGAGATACTGCAGAAAATCATACCATTAGTGCTCACCAGGCTTCCAAGTATTTACAGGTTTAAGAAGTAGGTGTGAGACATTACATGCTCTGTGACCTGATTTTTTCTTTGTGCAAGGGAAATAATGCTGCATACTCCAAAGACCTTGAATGCACGGTGAAAAAATAACCTCTTCTCATTATTTCTATTATTCCACGGATAGACAGTTAATAACTTGATCCGCCCCAAGCTGGTATTCTCAGGTAATTTACACATATCTCACAGGTAATATATAATTTACGCACCTTTTAAAAATATTTACAAACTGAAAATGAACTTTTAATTAGAAATATTTTTTATGCAACTATAAAGAATATATCCTACCACTTGGTGAAGCATACAGCAAGAATAGCCTTAAATAATATGTGTACTGTACACAGAAAAAAAGAAGTCTAACACATACTAAATAATACCTTTACAAACTTGACCGTCTATTTCATTTTTTATCTAGAAGAAAACAGGATTAAAATCTTGAACTATAGGTGACAGTTGCTGAATACTGAGTATTAATACAAACTACGCAATATTCTACTGCAACTTAAGCTAAAATTGTTGGTTAGATATCATGTACTACTAGCTTAGGAAAATAATATATTAATGAGAAGTTTCAATAGAGAAAGACATTAAAACATTCCTTTCTATTTAAAAAGCAACACTGAGGCTGAAAGAACAATACCCTCAATAACCCCATAACCCCTTTTAAACCAAAAGAACTGTGCCTCGCTGAGCCCAGTTTTATAAAGTACCCTGTTGAGACTAATTGAGGGTGGAGTAATAAAAGGGCTCCGATCATCTGTGAGTTGCATGTATTGAAGGTACAAAAAAAAAAGAAAAAAAAAATTTCTCATTCAAGGTACTTAGGGGAAGTATTGGGATTTGGTCAGCTGGTCTCTTTTTTATCCTTTTCTCTTAGGAGATATTTGATTTCTTTGCTTTGTACAATTTATGAAAATATTTACAACTGTATGACAATTTTAGGAAATTCTAAGGTTTATTCTTCTGTAGCATAGTCTATTGGCTGCTTGCTGAAAATGATGACTTGTCTTGCAGTTGTAGCTAGGGAATATATAAATTACTGTTTGCTATAAACAGGTCTTCATATTCTCTCTCTTCTCTATCATGCGTTATAAATGACTAATTCTTTCATTTTCCTCACGAGGCTTGTAAGGTGAAAGTTCTCCTCTCTAGATGATCATATTAGACTTTGAAGCTTCCTTGTGAGGAAAAGAACTACTTTAAAAAGGCTCAGGTCTTTAGGTCTTTCCTCTGATCTTTTCTAGGTATAAATAAACACTTTTTTATTCTTAAAGTCTGATTTTACGTTTTTTGGTTATAGGATCTGTAGCTTAGAACCAGATTGAACAAAATTGTCTATGAAAAAATGAGATCCTGTAGGATCTGTCAAAAGTTCCTTCAAAGAGTTATGGGCGTCTTTTCGTGTCCCCTTTTCTTAAAAACTTCACTGTTATGAAAACTAAGATTTTATGAGTACCTGTTTGGCTGTTCCTCCAGAAAAAAAGCTTAGCTGAAAATAAGCCTGTCTTTCTGAAGCCCCATGTTTCACAGAATCACAGAATGGTAGGGTGGAAGGGACCTCTGGAGATCTTCTAGTCCAACCCCCTGCCAGAGCAGGGTCACAGTGGGTTTCTCATTATTGTACTGTGTTCTCCTTTTTTCATAGAGTTGGACAACCAACTGATATCTAGCATGAGATACCTTTGTGATAATTATAATGGTAAATAATGCTGTAGATCTTCCTCCCCTGAATACAAGTCTTGGCTGAGTTGTCAAGCTTGTGTAAACTAATGTCACACTCTAGACCACATCAGAACAGAAACTTGCCTCTGGAGGCAGGCCAAAAAAATTGAAGGATAACCTGACACCAGAGGTTTAAATCTGAACTGATAGAGATGGTCTTAGTCAGTTGGACTATGAGAAGAATAGAGTTATCC
The DNA here is from genome assembly GCF_963924245.1 of Chroicocephalus ridibundus. Taxonomy (NCBI): domain Eukaryota; kingdom Metazoa; phylum Chordata; class Aves; order Charadriiformes; family Laridae; genus Chroicocephalus; species Chroicocephalus ridibundus. The sequence goes on along the minus strand of NC_086291.1, from coordinate 14,824,233 downwards.
CTGTATTTCACAATGCAGAGACAGAAGGGCAAAAAAGACAGAAGGGAAAAAGTTTCATATTCTAAGGCTTCCTACAGCTTAACTGTTCAATATATTGTATTGTACCAAGATATTCTGAAAAACTAAGCAAATAGAGTTGAAATTGCTTATGAATATAATGCAGGTTTGTGATATTTCAGGCCTGTTATTTACTGAGCATTTGCTGATGTGGTTTTGTTTCATAGAACTGCATATTCAGGTATATAATAGTGGCGACACTCAGAATGCATTCAGGTTACATCAGCATATCTAGTGAAAAGTCCTTTAAGGGAAGAAATATATTATTTCACAGTAAAGGATATAAATCTGCCTCTTGATACGTAAGTATTAATTTAGGATTGTGAACTTGCACTCTCTTCAAGGCCCGTGGTGGATAGCAGACTCTGTGTAGTGGAACAAATTCTGCAATACCTTCAAAAGGCTTCTGTCCCTGAGGAGCATTGATAATAGGGAGATACATACCTTGCTTTTCAAGCAGGGAAGCTGGAACAGGGTCTTTAGAAAGTGGTGAACAAAAAAAAGCCCCAGCAAGCAGGAGCAAATAGGGAAATCATAACTCGCCCAGCTGTGCAGCACACTCAACTCTTAATTGTCTTGCTTTATGCTTTCCAAATGATTGGAAATTAAGTTGAGTGTATATCCTTATTCAACGGAGCACTACGTACATGGTATCAATATTCAGAGAACTTCAGTATACATATTCCTGACGTTATTGAAGGGACATGAGTATCTTTTTATCTGATCAGTTCTCACTGACTCCTGTTTACTGCGTTTGGGTGAAAGTGTTTGAAGGTGACAAAAGGAGTCAGGCAAATGCAACTGGAAGTTTTGTATCTGATGTCTGTATTGCAACACATCCCAAGGCAGTGAGAGTTTCCAATTTTCCTTTATAATAGTTAAATCTTTATACCTGGTTTAGCTAATTAACAAATATTTCTATCCCTTTGGGGTTAGTGTGGATTGTTATTGTGGCATATTGCTTTCTTTTTCAACTAAATGATTTGCTTGAAATGTAACTATTTGTTTTCTTGCATTAAAATCTGAGGGGGTTTTCTTGTCCTAATAGACAGGAGTGCACTTGTTAAGGAAAGATGCCCAACTTTCTCATACAGTAGTTCAATAAAATCTGGATAATTAAGGCAGAATCTTGTGAAAAGTAGTAATTTTGGCTAATAGTGGTGCATTGGTGTGCTCCTGGTAGTGGTCTGCTCTTCCCTGTATCTATGTGGTCTTAACCCTCCCTCAAACCAGAGCTACCCTCAACAGCCTTGACCAAGAGGACCCACATTCCTCTCCTCCTATTTTTCTCTGTCAACAAAACATTCAGATTAACACTATCATCTGCAGAAATAGTAGTACTGAATAAGAAATCACATTCTTTCAAGGCTTGCTACCTATCATTCCTTTCCTTTATGGAGAGGTAAGAATAACCCAATCCATTAAAATAACATTAGACTAATATAACCACATAAAATTTATCTATGCTGTGCTATTAGAATAATTTCCTTTTGAATGCTATATTGATTCTTCTGGCCACCATAGGAAAAAAGGTGCATTGGAGGTAAAGAGTACTTGACCATACAAGTGCCTTATCTTATTCTCAGATACTGATGTAGGTGGTACTGTGTAAACCAGATAGCTATTTGGCTGATTACAATGGGTTATCACAAAATCCATAATTTATCGTGTTTGCACTATAAGTATTAGAAGCTGTACAGCCATGCAACAAGAAACTGTTGTGAAAACCATTGAATGTGAGGGAAAAGAAAGAAAAGCTGTGAGAAGGAAAACATTTTTATGCCTGTTGCACAGGTAGAAAACAGAAAAATACAGCTTTTATCACTTGAACACCTGTTCCAAGAGATTACACTCTTCCTTGGCTATCTCCCTCAGTGACCTCATTCATTTGCTGTGGAAATTGGACAGGACACTTCTTGTCTCTGAGTGTCTGTTTTCTTCTAGCATCACCACTTCTGTTAGCTAGTTGGTCTTCAGTAAGTGAATTTTGATCTCTAGGGCCCTGTGAAGAACAAAACAAACTGAAACCATGACTGACACCCTGTTGCCTAGTGGCAATTCTTGCTTTGCAAAATAACTTCCTAAAAATGGCCTCCGTTTAGATGTAGGATTTTTTTATATTGTAGTGACTTAGTATATGAGTTCTTACCTCATTACTCCAATATCATATCTTGGAGGGGTAGTTCTGAACCGTCTCATCGAGTAACCACCAAACTTAAGTGGAACTTTTTTTGATCTATTTGTCTCTTGAATTTCTTGTTTTACACAGAATTCCTCTCTTTTTTTTCCTGCATTATGATTTATTTTCTCCATAGATTCCTTTTTCTGTCACAGCATGTCATAGAAACTTTCTTCAGTAAACCGCCTCCAGTATGAACACCAAGTAGCAGTTGTTTCCCTTCTTGATGTTACCTCAATGATTTCCAGAGATTTCTTCAGCCATTTTTTTAATTGTTTCTGGCAGGATAGTTATCCATGTATTAAACTTACAAAATCAAAATTTTGTGCTTAAGGTACTATAGCTAAAAATGAAAGTTATATATTGTTTCATAACGCATATGTAAATTGGATTCTATTTTGATCATTTTTTAATGTGTTTTTCTTGGTCAGTATTTACAACTTTTCTTAACACTGTTCTACCGAATCCTTTTACAAGAAACTGTATCTGTATTCAGAAAAAAGCTCTGAACAACATTGTCATCAAACTTTTCTGCCGTGTTTGTTCTCTAATAATCATTTGGAGTTTTACCACCCTTGCTGCTTAAGACTTCTAGTTAGCTTGTGATCTTTTCATTGCTATTTCCTACAGTTTATCACAGTTATTTACTTCTATTTGGAGTTCTCAGCCTCTAATTTTTTTTCAAGGAGAGAACACGTTATCCGTTTTCTCTCACGTTTGTGTTTGGAACATATATCAAGAATCCCACTTAAACACTGCTTTCCTCTTGAGAGGAAAACTGTCTTAACCTGAACAATATTCCTGACTGCTCCTTTATGCATCATGGCAACCTTTATCTCTCCACTTTCTCAGAAGGGAACTTGGCATCAGCACTGATTTCCCCTAGCTTATGATCAGGTGGCAGTATTGTCCTTTTAGCTTTTAATTATTATTTGCAATCTTGTGACTGTACGATGTCTCTATCAATTAGGAATATGATTAAACTATTAAGTCAGAAGTTCTGGATGATGATGCAGCGTTGGTTTCCCAAATGTAAAAGAATGGCTCTGAGATTCCAGTCATCTCAGGCAGGTCAGATCAGAAGTCTAAAGAGAGCAAAACTATTAACACTATCAGGATTACTACCCTTGCAAAGTAAGTGTGCCTTAATATAGATCTGATAAATGAGAAACACTGTTCCTTGTCCCAGTATCCCAGGAGGACATTGTCAATCTTACAGTTGTGTTAGAGAATGCTTTTGTGTAGACTGTCACCGCAGACACCCTGTCAATAGTCATGTTCTTGTACGGAAACTTGATGGGAGGAATGCGCCTAATGAAATGTCTTCTTGCTAAGGTATCAATAATTACTTTTGCCCTCTCGTCCCGACCCAACCCCCGCCGCAAGAGCTAGCTCAACCGGATGGACTATTTAACTTCTACACCAGTGATACCTTTTATTCCCTTGCATTCTGAGCACGCATATGCCTGTGGTCATCCAAAAATTTGGTCCATACTGATTGATGAGATCAAAGGTATAATGAGCAGCGAGTCTAAACAGTGTTTAGATCTGACTGAAATACACAAATACACAGTGGAATTGAGATTCAACATTTTTTACGAAGTAGTCTTATAACTGTTTGTAACAATTTATATGATTATAATTATATGATTTTTTTATATGATTATAATTCTGGTAGTTACAGACAAATTTTAATCTAGACACAAAAGAAATTTTCTTTTTTTTTTTTTTTAGGTGAGCATTTAATTTCAGCTTCACAAAGACCAGGTTTGGTATGTGATACCTGATTCATTCGCTGCACTTTCATGCTGTCATGGCTTGTGGAGCATCTGGTTGGTTGGTTGTTCAAGACTTTAGAATGCTAAAATTGTCATTTCAATTTTTCTGCATTTCATTTTAAATTCTTTTTAATGGTGCAGTTACATTGGCCACAGCATAAATAAGAAAACAGGATTTGCATTTAGAATGCTGTAAAACACTGTATTCCTTTGGGTATACTTATAAAGGTACCGTATACCCATTCCTATGAATCAAGATAATACTGAAAGCAAAGCAATTTGATTAGGTACGAAATTCAAAATGTTACAAGAATGTGGTCTAACAGCCACTAGGAACTTAAGTCAGGCTACTTATACGGTACTGTCTAGAGTGGAAAATTAAAATGACAGGTTTAAGAGATAAAGACAATCTTGTTCTTATTCAGCTTCAGGGTTCCTGCCAGTTTCTCTCTGATGAGGTGTAATGTAATATTACATATACATCTACTATAAACAGTGAGACTTTTATAGATATGTGAAAAGGATACCATTTGATGTGAAATAAAATAAATTACAACCTTGTAAAAGTTCTATAATTTACTCTCTTATAGTCATTTCCCTCAGAGAGACATGGAGCAGAAAGTAAAGCCTGTATATTTTACCTGGTGTATAATCAAGGTAATAAACTATAGTTTTCAATTATGGAGATAAAAATTCTGCCCTTAGCTAAACTAATAAACAGTGTCATTAAAGCTTATGCAGTTTTAATTAATGAATATCTAAAGGTTTTAGAGCATTTCATTTCTGGTTAATAGGTCTCAGTGACACACGTGTGAGTATGCAACTGTCCTCCTCCTCTTTTCCTTTAGGTTACTTTCACCCTCTTTGGATCTCAAAGTTGTTGTACGAAGTTACTCTTTTTTCTCCCTCCTTTTTTCTCATCTGACTCAATCATTACTTGATTTCCTTACAATTATGAAGAAATTCCACTTGAGGCTACAATAGATGTTTGCAGACTTCCCCTAAAACAACACAGCCTCCTCCCATCTCCTTCTGATAATGACACCAAAAAAACATTTATGGTTTAGAGATACTTGGCAAGTAACTGCATTCCTTTCCTATCAAGTTTTACGGCTTTTATACAGCCAACATAGCCCATTTAATCTCATACTCATTCTATACATACTTTTTTTACTGGTATTTTCCTGCATACCCTCTTATAATTAGGAACTAGGCCCCTGAGGGCCCAATTAGCCAACATGTGAATGTAATTATAACCCTTGAAATGTTTTTTTCCATGTGTGTCTGTGATATGACTTTGACCATGCATAATGTGAACCTACTCACAAGGAAAGTTAATCCCCTAATCATTTGTAGAGAGTGCTTTTCTCAGATTTATAGGAGGAATACAAATGGTTATAGAATAATCATACTCCAGGTAGTGTAGTAAATCTGTAGTGCTCCTGTGGCAGTATTGAAGAAATAATCCAAGTTTCAGGGTTCTTTAGTACCTCTCTATTTCCATTGAATTGTGAGTTCTGTGACCCTGCTAATGTGTCAATAATACCTGGATTTACTTTACTTCTGGGATTTAAAATATTTGAGAAATAACCTACACATTATTTCAATGCTTCTCTGAGGCAAGGGGTTACAGAAGCGCCCATTCTCAGGCTCTAGAATGTGGGGAAAGTAACCTCCAAATTTTTGAAATGCTATTCCAAATATTTCTGAAGTTTGTTTCCTTGACATTATTTTTGTCACACCCTCTGACTTACTGGTGACAAATCTCCCAAACATCTGGATATTTTTATTTTATTTCCTACCACTGGGTAAAACCTTTATTGAACAACTTTTCAGCTTTTTTAAGGACTGTTACTGAAATGAATAGTAAACATTAACTTGCATGGACAAGCAAGTCTGATGCAGAAATAGAAGTCTTCTAGGCTAATACCTAGTTATTTATTTTATGCTGGCTACATGTCTGCAAAATACAAAACCCCACAAGAAAATAAATCTCTTCAACATTGATATCTAGCGCTACATTTGTAATGTCCTTATTGGGTTTGACTCGGTTAGGAAAAAAGCTATGTGCCAGCTGAAAAGAGAAATGACAAATTTTCTTTGGAAAGATGTTTATCTCTGAATATAAATCTTGTACAAAATATGTATGGAAAACCAAATAGACCAAACTCATGAGAATATATCGAAGCTAACAATCTTACATTGACAGCTTAATTGTCAAAATGGCCTATTATCGGGTCTTTCTTGTCTGCAGGGTTGGGGTTTTTTTACTTCATCTCTAAGGACAGTTAATCATAAACTTACAAGCAAGTCCTAGAAATATGTGGCTGTTTAAATTGACTCCTCCGAGATGTAACAAGCTGGCATTATGGAAGAGACTTGGCGTATCAAAACTACTTATGGTTGGCACCTTCCATTTTCATTAAAAATGAAGCACTAGAGCAGATGGGCTTCGAAGATATTTTTAAGATTTACGTGCCAGCCCATGGGAGGGCTCCAGTGCAAACAGTTCCTTTACAGAGAGTCAGAGCATGCTAGGTCAGGGGAGGGGACCAGGCAGCCTGTTTGTCACGCATTAGGATCCTTTCATGCATTTGGTGGTGTTAAATTTCATCCTGCCTGTACAAACAAGTCATTTTAATAGGGGAAGCCTACATCTCTCAAGTGCTTGTCCTGTAGCAAATGCAGAGTTTAAAGACATAATAAAATAAAACGCACCGAAATAAACAACACTCTACAAAGTAAGGGTTTTAGTCATGTCACATCCTGGCTGCAAACGGCACGTTTGGTCTCAGGATTAATTTCTCAGTTTGGCTCTATGCTGAAGCCACCGAACAGGATGGGAATATTGCCATCGATTTCAGTTGGTGTTAGAAAAATCAGTCCCCTCAGCGATGAGAACTTCTTTTCAAGGCAGTCTAGCAGTGCATGTCATAATATATAAACAAGGGAAGTATGTAGCCATTTAAGGATAAGTTGTGTCTAAAACTACACTGAAAAGACACACCACCTCTTTAATTTCCCTGTAACTATATAAAGATGTTGTTTCTTTCCTTGATTTAATTGAATTAATTATTTATACAAACTACAATCCTTCAGCATTTAAACAGTAATGCTATTGGGAATCCTTGGAGAGTTAAAAAATGTCAGCAACTTTGACTGTTAATTCTATGAGTTCTGCTAAGCTTTCTCATTAGACACTTACCAGACTGCTGCAACAGGATGAATCTGCTGGCTGTCTTCAAGGTCTGACAAAAAACATCCTAGTATCACACCAGTGCGCCTCCAAACATCCTCTTTGCTCACCTCTGGTGGAATGAGTCTTCTGCTTTATCACTTAAACTTTCACATTCAACTGGTCTTTGCTTAGAGTTTCTGAGAAAATCGTTGGTCTTCACCATGTATCTGGATGTAAACCTCAAAAAAAGAAAACAAATCAGCCATTTTCTGATCACTCAGGGATATTCTTTGAGACTTCATGGTGCTAAGACCCTTCTGTGCATCTTAGCCTGCTATTTTGAACCTTGCAGTTTTTAATTTCTGACCTTCATTCCACAGCTAAACAACCTCCCTCTCTCCTGCTCTGAAAGCAAGATTAGTCCCAAAATTCTAAGTCCTGCCACAAGTCTCTTTCTCATAGTTTTCAGAGTTGTTTATGTCCTTCCTCACCAAAACTTCCAGAGTATTTTTTTTCTAGTTTTGGAGTGTGGAAAGACACCAACTTCTTGCAGATAGGCATGAGAAAAATCAGCTCTCCCAAGAAGGACACCTTTTGTCCAAAGCTGTTCCAGTCTCTATAGACTTATACTAAGATTTAGTAACAGATCTGTGCTCGCACGTATGACCATTTCTAGGAGCCTTGTCTGTAAGGTCAAACACCTAGTTGCACATACTTACAGAAATACTGTAATGTTCTACCTCTGTGTTATTAGTTCATGAATTCTATATAAGTCCCTTAAATTATGATAAACATCAACTACACTAATGACAGGGGCTTTTTGCGCTGCAGGACAAGTCTATTAAGAAACGAAGAGCAAACAGTATCACGTAGTATCTTGCTAGTCTTTAGATCTTTATAATATCTGTCTGCCTATAAATGAGGTGCTCCATGTCCTAGTTCAACCAACCATCTTTGTTGTTTCCTAAGCTGATCACAGAAAGAGCATTTATAGCTAGGAAGTTTTTTAGCTACTGGACGTAGATCAAAAATATTTGCTTATGTTTGCTGTCCCTTTTAAAATATTTTCATCTATCTTAAATTCACTTTGCTGTCAGGATGTTTTAGGGTAGCCCTGTTCATCAAATAGAGCCATACAATGTTAAGTGCTATAAACACATTGTAAAAAAAGCTGGAGTATTTACAAAAGCTTTATATTCTAAATATGTCTGGGAATCACTTACTGGAAGAAGATAGCAATAGTCATGACACGGTTTGGCTCTGATAGTGACCATTTGTGCTACCAAACTCCATTACATCTGAGTCAGTGATACCAATAAAGCAAAGACCCTGCCTCAGTTGTGGGGTTTTGTTGGTTTTTTGTTTGTTTTTTTTTTTAATACATGGTCATTTCATTTAACTTGGGGGGGGGAAAGAGACGAGACGAGACGAGACGAGACGAGACGAGACGAGACGAGAAGAGAAGAGAAGAGAAGAGAAGAGAAGAGAAGAGAAGAGAAGAGAAGAGAAGAGAAGAGAAGAGAAGAGAAGAGAAGAGAAGAGAAGAACAAACCCAAAACGTGGGGCCCAATGTTTCTTTAAAGTATTATGACACAGAGCCAGTTTCAGGTGTTGTTTGGGATTTTCTCCGAGTGGCCTGCTATGGTATACCTCCTGCGGTATTTAGTGATCATTAGTCGTTTTGCTTCCTGTTTGTAAAATTACAGGTTTTTTCACTTGGCTGCTAAAGAGCTTGTTTGTATCTCTCTGGATTCTCCTCACATTATGCAGTTGGACCAGCAGCAATAACTGTAGCAACAATATCAAGAACCGAGGAATCAGCAGAAAAAGCAACAGCAAAAGCGAGTTATTCATCATAATCATCGGCATTAGCAGAAACATAAGATCCAGAATGAATTCCTATAGGACTCATTTGTTCTAAATAGCCAGTGTTTTTGATGGGCAGTGTGTTCTTTTTATAAGGCTTCCTCATGCACTTAGAGGAAGCAAAATGAATCTGTTTTGGGGAGGGAGGTTCCTGAGGGTTTTTTTTTGGGGGTGGTTGTTGTTGTTGTTGTTTTAAATTAGAATAGATATTTTTATCTTTTTATCCTTTTTATCTAAAAGGCCATAATTTCTCCATGCAAAAAGACTAAGTATAAACTGATACTTGTGGAATAACAATTTTGTGTAATAAAATGCTAATTTTAGGAAATGGAAAATTCATTTGTTGACATTGAACTATAAGTTACTTACATAATGAGTGGAGAAAAGTAGGATCCAGAGTGCCTTGCATCACTGCCTAGGGAAGCCGTTCTGTCTCCCTTGGCTATGAAGAGATCTTCACTCTGTGTTAGATGTTACTAATAATAGCAGAAGTAAGTGTCGCCCTTCACATTAGTGAAGTTCTAGCTATGCATGCAAGGACAAATTTTATGGATGAAACTGTTTTAACAATGTACATAGATTGTAATGCAAGAATAAGGCTCAGCATACTAAATTCTAGGGTATAGTAAGACAAAACAAAAGAAGGAAAATGTCAATAGAGCTGAAAAATCTACAACATTGACATTGGATGGGAAAAATGACATTTTAATTGAGGTTTCAGTTGCATAAAAGGTGGAATAGTAAGGAATGAAAAGTCTCTGAAGATCTACTTTGAATCATAAAACACATATATTACTACGGTTAAAGTATAGCGAACAAGCAAGTAGGCTCTTCTGTGTGAATTAAGTAAAGGATTCTCCCCTAGACTGCTGGATTGCAACAGTCGTTAAAACACAGACAAAATAAACAGCAGTTACCAGGGAAGAACCTGACTGGAAAAGAGAAACCCATGCTGAGATTCATGCTGCTGCTACTGGCTCAGCCATCTCTGCACTACATTGCAAGTGCTACAAAGCAGCCCCCCATTCCAGTTTGGCTTTTTCGGCCATGGCGTTTCCTTGTTTGTATTTTAAATAGAAGACGGTTTTCATATTTGAAGCTGACTTTGACTTAGAACATGGCCAATTTTCATTCCTCCCAAAGGACCGCATTGTTTGCCTAGAGGTTTGGTTTCCAATCTGAAAATTCAAAGAAACACAAAACCTACAAATATTTGCTGCTACAAATATACTGCAGAGTCTCACAAAGTTCTCTTTGGAGCTGACCATGGACCCATCTGTGGTCAAAATAAAAAAATACTGAATTTAATTGGAGACCAAGAATCAAGTCACTGTCCTTTCTACCACAGAGAAAGAGTTTGCAGTGCATTAATTCCTGGAAGTGCATGCTTAACATTTTAATTCGTTAAAGCATTAGCATTAACATTTTAATTACTGGTGAATACTTATGATCTATAAATATTTATTAAACCAGGTTCACCTGTTTTCAGTGTTCTGTGTTCTCACTGGGCCACAGCTTGACCAAAGGGACTTGGTGAACAAGTGTCTCCCAGGCATGAATACCATTCTTTGTTCAAAAAGTGCAGAATTTTAAGTGCTACATGTTGCATACCTATAGGGTCACGCCATCACACTCTTCTAGATAAGTGCATTGCAATCAAAGACAAATTACCTCAAAAAGAACATTCTGGAGGAGTAGTTTAAAATTCTTTCTAAGAAAAAGAATCATATCTGATACAATCCTATCAGCTTCCTTAATATTAGCTGCTCTTGGAATTTAAAATGGAACAATTTATCAGCTTCCTAACAGTGTGAATCACTAAGTATCTTCTGTGATCCTGTTTACACACTTTTCAAAGAATGACAGGTGAGAAAGACTTTCATCTATTCTAACATGTTAAATAAAGTTAAATATTTGGAAAAAAAAACCAAACACAAGCAATTGAGTGTTCTCAAGCTCTGATATCTGAATACTAGAGAGGCTTCAGTTGCTGAAAGTGTGGAGAATAAGGAACACAACAAAAGTGCGTTCAGAAATAATGCAAGGGGTAGTGAACACTGATCAGTTGTGCTTTCTTCTCTGGTCAAATATTTTACTAGAATAAGGGGATCTTTACTGAAACAAGTTCACAGCAAAGTTAGGACTGATATTTTTTACGTGAGTCACAATCACTCTGTAGAAGTAACATCTATTTTTTAGCTAGTTTCATGGAATTCAAAAGTAGTTTGCTGGCTGCATGAATTTACATAACATAGACAGCTGTACTGGAACAAGCAAGTAATATAAACGGATGTCAGGAGAAAATGAACCACATGTTACAGGTTATTTAACTGCCAGCTTGTACAATTAAACATGGATACTCATTTAAAACAACTATATTTCAGTTATCTAACATGGAGAAATGGGTTCTTTCACTTTGCTATACGTTGGCCTAACCCAACCTTGCCACGGTTTCACACAGTGCCGCTTTATAAATATCCTTTATTGTCATGTTTTTAAGAGCTTCTCTTTCATTTCATGTGTCTGAACACGTCATCAGCATTCACTGTCTTTAGTGTACTTAGAAAAGTATAGGTACTTTTCTCTATACATACAGGTAAAAATTGAGGTGCAAAAAATTACTAGGTTTTTAGGGTGTATTTCATATTCAAATGCTCTTTTATATTTTCTCTTAAATATGTTAAAATAATCTTAAAAAAAAAATTAAAAAGGTGGCTTTGAAATTCATCCTTAGCAAATCCAAAATTAAGTAGTACTTGAGAACTATATTTCTAGTGGGATGCCAACTATGAGCATATACAAACAACGACAAGGGGTATCAATCACTTTTAGCATCATAGCAGTTTTTCTTCTGCTCACTTTCTTTTCATTTAACTGGCTCATAAAATAGTACCAAATGTTGAAATCGACACATCATTGAGATCAAATGCTCCTTTTTCACATTTGCATGCCAAAAAGTCTGAAACATGCCCCTTAAAACACAGGGATTGTATCCATTAAAAGCTCCTGTTTACCCTAAATAGTTCTTGAATTATACCACAGAGATGTAAGTGGGCTGAGTGAAATGAAATGAAATGAATTATTATGATCAATCATGTTTCATATGGTAGTGGCCAAGTAGCAGCTATTCTGGTAGATGAGGTACAGAGGCAGAGGAGCAAATGCTTTTCCTAAGCTGCTTATAATCTAAACGGATGAGATGGAAAATATGGGTGAGGGAAAAGATTCAGCACAAATGAGTGAACACGGAGATAGTAGGAAGTGGATATAATTTGCTAAATGTTTTTATATGAAAAGAATCTATCCTTTTCTAAGGGATTTATCAGGAAGGGATCAACTGAAAAGAACATGCAAGAAAACTGTAAGGGTGAGGTAGGAGTAGGGAAAACGGAGGCAGCAAGGCAGCAACCTGAAGCAAAGGGCCTGTAAGGAGACTTCTTGCAGTTATTCCTATTTGCCCGAGTCCGTCCAGCTGCTTTACCCATTTGGGCTTTTGACTAAATGTGTAGGGAGAAAGTGGTAAAAGATGCAGTGAGTGAGTGGGACATCACCTGGGTTCTCATCAAAATAGGCATTCTTTGGCATAGCATCAGCCACAGGCAGTGGGGGAAATAAAGGATCCTTACAGAAATAATGATATGTCTCTAATTTATGCACTTTTTTTAAGGATACATGTTCATTAAGTGGTCTGCGTACGCAATGTGTAAGTGTAGCTCAGATGTCTCTCCAGGGCAGTACAGGCACTTTTCATTGGGGAAGCTTAAGTGTTTGCAAAATATATGCTTCGGAAATTTTGGAGATCTCTTAGCTACAGCCCAATAATGTTTTACTTTCAGAAGCTGAAAAAGAAACATAAATAATAAATAATATAGTGATCTATCCATGAGCATTTGACTAGAAAGTAGATTAAAATCTTAAAATACTGCTGAAGATATCAGGGCAAAAAAGAGTCAAATGTAAGGGCTGAAACCAATCAGAGCTTTCAGTGTCATGCAGCAGTATTTTCTCCGGAGCTAATCTATGCATGTTGCATTTATCATCTAAACAGCTCTAGTACTACAACCGGTGATGATATTATATCGCCAAAAGAAAGGGGGAGAAAATCTTAGAGATGATCATTTATCTGCCTTCTCCCTTCTCCTTTTCTTCTTGGAATGCCATTTACATTTAGCTCACATTTAAAAAGAAAGGGGAAGCAAAAAAGGGACAAGGTTCTGAATTTGACATCAGTCTTTCTATCCCCTCTTTTTTTCTTTTTTTTTTTTTTTTTTTGTTTTCTGCAAGACTGTTTTAGTTTTAGAAAGAAATTCTAAATTGACATTTAAATGGTGGCAGGGCAATTCTCATTCTCTGCCTTGTGAAACGGTCTCTGAAATGTACAATTATGCTGTCATCTTTAGCACTCCACATTGGACAGAGTTTAATTATTAATGTGTTTCCCTCAGAGAATGACTCGATCATGTCACAACTCTAGACAAATACAGCTAATGCAAAATCATAAAATATTCACTTGAATACTGCTGAACTGACAGGAAATTAATTCTATGAACACTTTTGATATTACCAGAAAATTAGTTTCAAACGCATAAGACTGAAATAAATGTGTTCATAATTTGCTCAAGGGTAACGCTCATCTTGCAATCAGTTGGTGTCTTTTTATAAATGCTACAAGTATTCAACATGGCTTTATGATAAAGAGGACAGCTAATGTAATGTATTATTTGTAGACAGTATTTCCCTTGTAAACAGCAGGGAGTGAAGAATTGCTCTTTCAGAAATATTTAAACTCTAGAAATATTCTGCAATTTATCATTTTGTGGTACCAAAAATACACCTATTTTTGAGTAGTCCCAGGAGGGCGCAGGAGCTCAGGAATTTTGTAATAATGACATGATAGTCTTTCACGTCTAAATTATTGGGTTGAGTTTTAGCCAGACTAGAAGTGACTGAAAGTCATTACCACTCTGAAAGTTACAGCCAACATAGTGGGAAAGGCTCAGGCTCTCCTTACAGGCAAATGTCTTTGTAGCAAACGTCGCTATCATAGCGTACTCTTCAGCTGGATGAATAAAAATGCAGATGAACTGTGACAATTTGCATGAACAGAAACAGCAAGTTCAGTTGTTGTTACTTGTGGCGTATCATTTGCCAGAATTTGGAGAGCCTGAAACCTAAAGAAAAGCGTTTCCAACAAAACCAGTTATGGACTAAAATTCTGACGTGTGTGTGCTACGTGCTTTCACCATTTCCTATGTGTCTGGTTTTATATGTTTATTTCTGGTCTGGCTTTTCATCTGATTGACCGTCCTGACTGATGGCATGTGCGAAATCACACGCAATGAGTTATCATGAGGAGGGGGCAAATGCTTGAGTGGGCTACTTGTCACTAAACCAGGGCCGGAGATTTTATCCGTTAGGCTACTTGGCAGATAATCCTGAACAACAGGGCCTGGCTCAGGAGTCATTTTCAACCAGGAAAAGGTATTTGGAATAAATACTATTCACAATGAATAATTTAACAGCTCTTGTGGGCACCTTTGGAAAGTTTCCTCAGAGAGGCCTAGGATTAAATCACCATGGAGACTAAATTGTTTTTCAGTGCTAATCCTGCATTCCTTCTTGCAACACTAACCAAGGTTATGGAAAATGTGGAGGATGAATACAGTGGAGCCATAGTAACTGGGAGAGCTGGTATGATAACTAACAACAGTGCAAGGACCATCCCACATCCAACCTGCCGTTCTTAAAGTATACAGGGTGATGTACCTTAACAAAATATCGAAAAGGAGATGATCACAAGGGTATCAAAGATGGTTGTCCAGTCAATCGCTTAAGTATTTCGTAGACAGAGATGGGGGGGGTTGTTTCTCTCCATTGTTTTGAAGAGCTACAGCAGAGGACACGGGAGGGAAGACTGATTCCCAGCGATGTCATGTTCTACCAACAGAAAGCCCAAATACTTATTTATCCATGTTTCTGGAAGACTTTTCAACGTAGAAAAAGAGGTACCTTCAATTTTCCAAATAAGTTCATCTGGAAATTCCCCAAACACTACGTCTATGTACAAGACAAGGTCTTTTTACGTTTTGGCTGCAGCATTTGAAACTGGAGACTAAAAAAATATCCTCAGAACATCTTTTCTGCTCTGTCTGCATGGCTGCATAATAAATACACCATTAAAATATGCAGTGTCACTAATGAACATCAGTGGATTGCACAGTTTAACTGCTTAAACTTTTATTAAAAATTAGAGGAAATGAGAGTATTCATTATGCTATAATGCTGCTTCCTATCATGACAAATAGGACTAGTTCTTAGAATTAAGATGTCTATATAATAGGGAAAGTATAGTACGGTACTGTGGGTATTTGCACTGTGTGGAAAGAAAAATTGAGCAGATTACATGATAATGAAGCAGACAGACAAGAAAAAATAGCTATCTACAGCTGTAATTTGGTTTACTAGTAGTTTCAGCTGAATCTGTCCTAAAACAAAATTTAAAAAGCATGCATCGTATCAAAACAGGAAGTTTACACACTCTAACATGCTTTAAACTAATACTAGCTTCTCCTGAGTTTATTTTTTCTGTTTTCAGATAAACGTTTTTTGTCTACGTGATATATGCTGGCTCTTCCAGTCAGCAGCTCTCAAATGAGGTATCGATAAATAGGAACTTGGATGCTGGTCCACTCTTCATTCCATAGAAGTAGTAAATTATTAAACATCAGTCTGTGTACGTCAGCGAAGGACTGGCTACATACAAACATTGAAAGTAATTGCACACCATTAATTCTGTCGAATTAGTGAAGGTGAATACCTGAAGGTGAATATACCAGGCAACAGGTAATAAAGGAATAAGTTGTGAGAGAAACAGCCTCCTATTAACTTCAGCCAGCACTGACTCATCTCCCCAACCTCGCCGCCGAGTGAGTGTGGATTGCTAGACAAAGGAGTGTATAGATGGAACCAATATCCAAGCTTCATGTTCTTGAGGCTTCATAGTTGAATGCGCTTGTCACTCTACTCACTTTATACCTCCAAAATATTCCTCAAATGTTTAAATGACTTAATTCTAAGAATGGATTTCAGTGAGAAGTGGGGAAGATTTCCAGTTTATAATTTCATAAAGTTCTGGGTGGAGATTTTTTCCCACCAGACAGTATCTAATTTTCAATGAGTAAACTTAAGATTGTAGAACATACGAGTTCAAGAGATTAAATTTGAAAATTATATGTTATATTCAGCATACTGTCTCAGTGATAGAAATGCTTGAAGTAATTTTAAGCTATTCTTTTGTTCCCGTGTCATCTAAGTTTATGAAATTAAACGCATATCACAATTCTGCTTAAAGAAAAAAAGAAATTATTCATTTTGAAAACTTCCTTCAGATTTGGAAGAATACTGTATTGAAAGCACAGAGTTTTTAAAGTAATTATAGGAGGTGAAAGAAGGAAAAAAAAGAATCACTGGTTAGGATTGTATTCAGCTGTCTTTAGGGAGATAGAAACCTTGAGTGGGATGAATTTTCATGTTGCCATCTATTTCAGGCTGGCTCCTCCTGGTAAAGACTGTGTTTCTGATTTAAATTTACTACAAACCTTGAAACCTCATTCTGTAATTCCTGAGACTTTCAAATTCATAGAAAGCACTACTACTCGTGTAAAATTCTTCTATATTGTAATAGGAATGTATATAGTACTTGAATGCAGCTACCTTCCTAGCAAAAATGGGATTTGTGTCTTAGTATGAACAGATAATGTGTATGTAACCTATGCTTCCTACAAACATAAGTCGCTAGACCTTGATGCTAACTTTTCGTTGCTTTTCTTCCCTCCCTTACCGTTTCTGTGCCCACCCCACCCCCAGATCTTTTGAAATCTTGTTTTCTTTTAACCTCTTTGGATTTCACTGAGAATAAACCTACTGGAACAAATGAGCGGAAGATGTGAATCGCTCTGCCAAGCAGGTAAAAAGGAAGTTACGAACTGGACATCTCCAGATATGTACTAGCTGAGGCTGCGGAAGCTTTGACCTGGTCTTCAGCAACATCTCACTAGTCTGCCCTGCTAAAGAGGCTTAAAAACATCAGCTGGAAACTAGCCAGGAAAGTAGCATTTTGGGCAAATCATATTCAGTGGCTGTGATGTAAGATGGTAAATACTGGAAACGGGGAGCAGCATATCATAAAACCAGAACTAAACATTCAAAATAGCATATTATTAATTGAATTGGGAACCCCAAAGAACTCCTTCCAATCTCTTAGACAAATAAGTAAGCCTGTTTATGAGTTTTCAAGCAGATAGATTCTTACCATATGCACTTCCTAACTTCATTTCTCATTGATAAGATCTGCATAAACATCCTTCCAAATGATGCTTTTAATTACTTTTATTTGTTCAGAGTCTGCATGCTACAAAATCAGTGCTGGGTGGCTTGTATTAATGGCTCATGATGCACCGAGGATGAGTCTGAACAGCAGAAATGCCTTGGCCCTTCCGTGATTTGGCCAGGGCAAGATGCTGCAGAGCTAGGGATGACGGGCTGTGCAGCTGCTCCTCATCACGCCGCACTGCCTCAGAAATGCCAGCCTTTCTACCCTTCTCTCTCTCAGTAAATCTAATCCAAGCTGAAGCCTAAATTTTCCACTAAAACCAGTATTACACTGAGACTTTTAGAGAAAAATTAAAAAAAAAAGAAAAAGAAAAAGAAAAGGAAGAAAAAGAAAAAGGGAAAAACAATTAAAAAAATATGTTTTATGGAAAGAGGCTTTAATTCCTTAGTCCAGTTCTGTTTGCTCATTTCCCTACTGTCTTCTGTCATCTTTTGGCAATTTTCTCTGTTATGGTACCGTGACTTTGTGGTCTGCTCATCAATTTCACTGCACAGTTTAAAAATCCATGAAGCAAATTAAAATCTTTACAGATTCCCGAGTAAAAATGCCAGTCTCTGCTGGAGTCCTCTGACATCAGAACCAGATGGGACTTCAGCATAATGGTTTCAGCAGAGGACTGGGGAGGGCATGACATGGGTAGCAGTGGTGGAGCAGTCATTAAAGGTTTGTTTCCATGTAAGTAACATGCCAAAATTTTTAAATACCACCAAAACATGGGATTTTAATAGACCAAAGGAAGTTTTTTATTCAGGAAAAAAATTTGCTCATTTTAACAGTCATTTTTCATAGGATTCTCACTTGCACCAACCTGACTGAATTTGTAGATTGCTGTGCTCATAACGGTGAGCATTTATTTTGCAGCACATTCCTATTATTCATGGCATATGATTTCATAATGTGCACTGTTTTGTGGAGAATGAAAAAACTAAGACCTCCTCCTGAAAGGCTGGCCCTGAACAGCTGAATGTGCTTCTTGTCATACCGTTTGGTTTTGTTTTTTTCCTTGTGTTTTTACAGAGTAACTTAAATTGATTGCTTGCAAATATAAGAACATTCCCATTCTGATCTTCCATTTTCAATAGAGGAGAAAACCGTAGGAAAGAGTAACAAAACCAATATCTATGTGCATATTTCTCCTATGATGGCTGTATCTGAACAAAAAAGACCTGTCTTCAACTGGTAGAAATCTCTACTGCCTTATTATAGGGCCAGCTGGGAATATTTTGACAGAACATTTTATCAGAGAATATAAAATACCAATGCGTCCAAGTAAAATGTTTTACAGAAACCTGACAAATTCAACAATTTTATTTCGGGAAGAAAAAGACGTTCTGTTAAGGTCAGAAAATTTTGTTTTGACACTTTCAAACTGAAATGTTTGGCACGTTTTTTTAACGATTTTTATTTGAAAATTTGTTTTGTATTGAAGCTCAGCCTTCAAATCAGAGTAAAAAGAGAACAATTTTTTTTTTTTTTTTTATGGAAAGTTTTGAAAGAATCACCATTGTGCTCAGTATGGTTTGTGATGAAAAACACTGAACTTCTAGATAGACTAGATAGATGCTTCTTGGGGAATTCCATAACAACTTCAAAGTACCTGGATTAATACAGCTGAAGATTTAATTCTCCTAAGGCTTCCTTTATACCAAACAGAGAGATACACCTGTACCACTAAGGAGCAGTACATGGTAACAGTCAGAAAAGATGCTGAATATGATTGTCATAAAAAGAGGTGTATGAACATATATGTGTGCACCCATGTCTGCGTAAATGTAATTCTACAGCAGATCAACATTTTCTGTTGAACTTTAAGACTGGAAGTTCCTTTGAATGCCTTAGTGTAAGGAAAATTTGAAAGTGTGGGTAATACTGACCCTCTTTTGGCTACAACTTAAACCTTCTGTTGGCAAGAAAGATTTGATTTCACTGGTTTGCTAAAGCTTATTTTATATGAGGCTGGAAGTTTATGCCAAAGTCTCAATTTTAATGGGTTATTAATATTGCCAATGCCGTCTCACTCAGAGAGCAAACTGATGGGAGTGCTCCGTCCAGTGAATGCACTGCAGTTAACTCTGTCCCAGAAAGCTACAGTAAAAGGAGAAGTTATTTGGAATGGTGTTCTACAATTTTCAGAGCTGTACTCTAATGTTGCATGCATTTAAAATATTTCCCTCTCTACTCTTCCTGTCCAAAAAGCCTTTGCAATGAATGTGTTGAGAGGGAAATGAGCTGAGTATCGCAACAAATGCAGGATGGAACTGATAAAAGCAGAAAGCATGGTTTGTATTAAAGAATGAAACACTATAAATTCCATTCATGTGTGTTATCTGAAAAGGCAATTTTGCAAGCAGTAAAAATCCAGCACTGAGTATTAAAATATGTCTCTGTGATATGATGCTTCCTCCCCTAGATGAGTCTGTTGCTCCTTCCTTTCTACAGTTTCCCCTTTCCTTTGGAACCATTGAGGGGATGAGGGTCATTTTTTTTGTTTCAGAAAGAGTAGCTTTGTGCTGCCTTTATATAGATTTCCAGACTACACTTTCTGATCCTCTATCACCTTTTACCTCAAGCCTCCCTTTCACTTTTTCACCTCAGCCTGCTGCTTTGCTTTGTGCTTTAGGCCTGTCTCTTTTCTTTCACTCCTCACAGATCTTCCTTCTTTTTTCCTGGTGTCACCACCCCTCTGTCTCCTAATGCTTTCCCACCTCTTTTAATGCAAACGTGCCTGGTTTTGACACACTTGCCATTGCTTCTATCCTCCACATTGCTGATATATGTGTAAAAGACTGTTCTTAATAAATATCATCCATAAGAAAAACCTCAGTTACATAAAACGCTACTTATCTGAAATCTAGTGGACCATTTTTCTGGCACAATGATGGAAAATATGTTTCCTGAGTAAATGGGGCAGGACTTGTATTATTCTTTTCATAGCTGGCATTGAAAACAGAAAAAGATTTGATTCAGTTGGAAGGCAGGTTTTTCACAAGGAAACATAGAATCATAGAATGGTTTGGGTGGAAGAGACCTTAAAGATCTTCTAGTTCCAATCCAGGACACCTCCCACCAGACCAGGCTGCTCGAAGCTCCATCCAACCTGGTATTGAACACTCCCAGGGATGGGGCATCCACAACTTCCCTGGGCAACCTAGGCCGGTGTCTCACCACCCTGACAGTAAAGAATTTCTTCCTAATACCTAATCTAAATCTCTCATCTTTCAGTTTAAAAACATTACCCCTCGTCCTATCACTCCACTCCCTGATAACAAGGCCCTCCCCATCTCTCTTGTAGGCCACCTTTAGGTACTGGAAGGGGCTATAAGGTCTCCCCAGAGCCTTCTCTTCTCCAGGCTGAACAACCCCAACTCCCTCAGCCTGTCCTCATAGGAGAGGTGCTCCACCCCTCTGATCATCTTTGCGGCCCTCCTCTGGACCTGCTCCAACAGATCCATGACCTTCTTTTGCTGAGGACTCCAAAGCTGGAGGCAGTAAACATTTTAAGTCTCCTAGAGTTTGGCAACTAAGTTCTTCAGCAAATGCAATTCTCCTTCCATGAATTTCCAAAACTGAAAGGGGAAAAGATCTCCCATCTGGCTTGGAATTGCACTACAGGCTGCTCTGTTCCCCTTTTCTCCTCTCAAAGGGCTTTTTCATCAATGTAAGCATTTAGGAAGTCCCTAGAAGATCTGTCTTGTAAATAAATGGACCTCAAAAGAAACCCATTTTCATTCCTGTTAGAGTTATAAATGTATTAGGATTGAAGTCTAAAGATCTGAAGGTTGATGAGAGTTAATATTTTAGTTTCTAGATATTTTAGAGACCACCTGGGTATTGTCATAGAACATTCAACCAGCTTTGAAAAAAAATGGTCTGAAGTTTCTCATTTTATGTAAAACTCAGTTCTGTTTTGGCCTGCAAATCCCATGGAATATTGCAGCTAGATCTGGTCCAATACTTTAGCCACCCAGGAAATATGATAATTCTGATGTTTCATGAAATCAGAATGAAGGAAAAATTAAACATATTCCCTTGCATTGGGTTAAATCCTGATTTATTAAATTTCAACTT
Organism: Chroicocephalus ridibundus; assembly: GCF_963924245.1. NCBI lineage: Eukaryota > Metazoa > Chordata > Aves > Charadriiformes > Laridae > Chroicocephalus > Chroicocephalus ridibundus. The sequence goes on along the minus strand of NC_086291.1, from coordinate 14,802,715 downwards.
TTTGTTTTCTTTTCTTGGGAAGGAACATACTTTCTTTATTTTCCACTTCTTCCTATCCTTTGAAAAAAGCATTTCCTGTACACATGCTAATGAAATCATGATATTGCCGCTATAATAATGCATATCAGTACTCCTAGGAATGTTTACTGTAGGTGTCTGTATAATTATTAAAAATCATTCATATACACACAAACATAAAAACATACATATACATATACATACATGTATGTATACAGCTATACTTACTGTATAAGGAGACTTACTCCAAACTTCAGATTACTGAATTTTTAATGGCACTATTTTAAAATAAAAGATAATTAGATGGATGGTCCCTGTTAGTTTGTAAGAAAAAAAAAGAGGCTAACATATCTGTTAAGAATAACAAGTTCCATGATTAGTCTATAGACAAATGTTGTGTTTGGAACAGCCATTAACACATCTTACCATAAAAATATGCAACGTTCCATAAAACTGCTGGTATTCACACATTACTAAAATTATCAAGACTGCAATGACTTGTCCTTTAACTATGGTCTTTGGAGAATTGAGGGTGTTGCAGCAAATTAATAGACTGTTTTCCCTATTCAAGTATCTGTAGCGAAGTCATTATCTAAAGGCTCAAAGTTCCATTGTGTTTAAAATTAAGCAAACTGCAGCTGCTTTGGGAATGAAATTGCAGTACCTATTTTGAAGCATGCAACATAATAGTTTAGGACAGTAGATGGGAATGACTGTCTGTATTTTGAACCACAGATTTAGGCATTAGCACAAAGCAATAACTACCTTCACTATACCCAGGACATTAGGTCTGAAACATTAGAGCTGGTTTTTGTTTAGTAACTTTAAGTAATTACGTTCTTGTTATACATCTTATCTAAAACCAGGATGGTGTTAGTGTCCACTGTGCTACTATATTTGCATGTTTACGGATCCAGAGAGTAAGTAGGGCAATGTGTTGGATTAGCCATATTGCTGTTCACTACCCTTGTAGGTCCTGTATGAAAACTCCAGTAACTCTTAACTTCTGACCTTATGACAGGATCACAGCATGAAGCTCTGTACCTGTAAGACACTGCTTGAATAAAGATTCATGCTGTATTTACAACACAGTTTAAAACCTAGCTCTACCTTGCTTAAAAGACAATTATTGGAGGACAGTAGTCATTACAAACACTAGTCAACAGAATGACAGAAAGTCCCAACTGATGTTCCAACTTTCTGTGGATCTTAAGGGAACTTTTAGGGCTTCTGTGGCCATCTTAATAAGAAACCTAAATGAAACTAGGTACACCACTGAAACAAAATTTTATTTGAGAAAGTGTGTTCGAATCAATTATTTCAATAGCTACAGCTGCTACTGAAATGCACGTCAGTTCCTGATTAGGAATATTTACTGTTGGAGGACATGACATGTGACTCAACACAATACCGAGCCGAAACCTTTGGGGACTTACTCTATGCAATTCATATTATTAAACTATCATTTTCATGTTAAAATAATAGTTAATTTGATTTTTAATCTCAAATGAGCATCAGCTATCATAAATTTCCAGTACATGGCTGCTAAAAAATAGTTCATAGTTACACTGCAGATTAAGGTGGACCTGCATTTGTGGCAGAATATTTTTACTCTAATCTCTGTCCCTACACTTGGGTCTGGTGATGACCTCAGCCTCCTTATGGAGGTAGTCATTCAGAACTGTGGTGCTAGACTCGGTGCCTATAAATAGCTAACTCTATCTTCCCAAGGGAGGGAGACTCCGAAGTAATTTGAGAATCCCACCATTTTCCAGCACAAACATAATTATGAAAGAAAAAGTAGCTGGGGGAAAGGAAACTGATTAATATACTAGTTCATGGAGTAAAATCATAATTACTAGCTAAGAAATAACCAGGTTTTCATTGTTCTAATTTCTGATTACTCCAGACAGTATTAGAGAGAATAGCAAATTAAATTGAGAAACAGCGCCTAATGGCGCAAATGAAGCAAAGAAACATGAGTTACTATACCATACCTAGGAATTCTGCTTGGTTCTGTCACCTCCTTACTGAGCAACCTTCAGCAAATTCTTCAACCTGTGTTGCCCTACAGAGTTGATGGTATCCATCAGACTTTGTAAAGTGAATATTCTGTCATGAAATTCACTCCATACAGGCAAATGCTTGGTTTCTATACAATAAGAGTACCATTTCTTGCCCGTTACGTCCCTCTGACATTAATGAAACAGACTTTTTTCACATGTTGTTCCGAACAAACTCTAAATGGTGCTGTTAATGAGGTAGACAGATATATGGATTTACTCAGAGGAAAAATAGGTGAAGTAATAACCGTGTTCTGAGCTAAGTAACTCCCACAAAAGGGTTTATTAAGCTGGGTTATGGCTCTTACTACGTTAACAGAAAACTCTACTCAGGTTATCAATGCACTGAAATAACTGATGACTGGGATACTTGTGAGAAATAATTGTGTTAAATTATTATGTAAGGAGGTTATAACTAGAAGAAAATCTTTACGTGTTTGGATATAACAAGCTGCGATGGCTATATTTGCTTTGATTAGAGTATAAAGGACGGTGACCAGTGAATCACAGCGCGTGGTTGCACAGAGTGGTTCAATACTTTGAAACTACCATACAGCTTTGTCTGTAATTGGGTAGGTTTACTTACCATAAATTTGGCCGCTCCTGACTCCTTCTAGTGCGATAACATTATGCCATTCTTTGCATATAGACCTGGAGACATTTTTGGTAGTGAAATAAACAGTGTTTGGTTGACTTGCTTACCCAAATGTTGAGAAAAGTTTGTTATATTTATACGTACATTTTTTTTCAAGCAGGCTGCACTTTCCCCCTGATCAGTGAGCGGGTGGTTTTGCGAGATTCCCAGCATTACAGTCCTACAACTGCATCGTGGGGAGGAGGGTGGGGATGGCCAGAGCAACCCTGGCTCTGCAGGCAGAGCAGGTGGCTGTGACACAACTCAGAGAAACACTGATACCGCCCAGGCTTACTCATTAGGGATATAGTGACTCACACCTGAAGCTAGAGGCTGCCCAAAGCACACTTTGCCGTTCAGTAGGCTGCAAGACCATGACAAGCAAACCTGATCTATGTCTGAATGGGATATCTACCCCATAGCCTCGGTTTAAAACAGGATGCAGAGAAAACCAGTCTGTTTTCTGTGCTGCTCCTTCAGTTCCTCGAGGTCTGACAAATTCCTCAATTTATCTGGAAAGTTGCATGCTTCCAATGTTTTTAACAAATTTCATTTACTTTCAAATTTGCTTAGCTATTGCTCTTTTCCTTTTTAGCTACTTTAACATCCATCTTCCATTAAAATGTAACTTCTTTCTTGTACTGATTTTCAATGGCTAAAATTTCCATATTTTCTCTTTCTACTGTAAATCAGTTAACATCTTTTAAAATGACAATGTGTCTTCTTGGTCTCTGTGTGTTGTTTATTGATCCTCTGTCTTTTCCTCTGCATGCCCGAACCATGACAGTGAGATCTCACTCTTTCACAGTCTCAATCTTTCCAAAGACCCATTCTTTCAAGATCACCTGCTGTAATTGCAACCACAGTCACACAGTCCCAATAGGAAGCCCTAAAGAGAGTAGTCCACTTGACCAGAACCCAGAAATAGTAGATATCTTACCAGTTTATTATCTCTCTTGTCAATAGACAAACAATATTTAGACTTTGGAAAGAGAATCAGGTTGGAAAATGTGATATTACTGGTTTACTAGGGTATGACAAACTCACATTTTCTTTGCTGTAAGTTAGCAGGCATTGGGCTGAACTTGGTTTTCTTATTTTTTTCACTGATGACCTAAGCAAGGAGAAAACTTCAAGAACAAAACTTAAAAACAACAACATGCTTTGCCTTATTCTTTCATATTAAGCCCCAAACTTTTTAAATAATTGGGAGCTGGGGAGCTGAAACACAAATTCAGATAAGGACATTTATGTTCCAAGTTTGTGTTGTCTTCTCTTGTCTTTCCTCTTTTCATTACACGACTTCCTAGTTCCCCTTGCACCAAGCCTTGTTGTTGTACATTTAAAGTGACTTTAAACAGAACATATTCAACATACTGCATAAAATTTTACAACTTACACATTCCCATTTATATCTAAAATTGATTTCCTTCAGGCTGGACATACTGAGCCTCTTGACACTTTTTAAAGGAATATCAACTTTGGCATTAAGTATGTGGCCTGTGATACAGTCAAAGATAAATGTATAGAATACAGGAGGGTGTGTCCTATGTACTTACTTAATGATCTTAAACAAAGCATTAAGAGATTCCATGTGAGAAAGAGGAAAGGGAAGAGCATGTTTGGAAGAAAAGAATGTCCTCTGTGATAAATTATGTCTATTTTTTGCATGGTATTCTATGTTCTCTATCTGAGATCATTCTCCAAAAAAAACCAATGTCAAAACAGCCCCAGTCCAAAGAATCAAAATATGCTAAAACTTACTTGCAAAGACAGAGTTCATGAAATGACTGTGCTTCATGCTCTGCTTTTAGTAAAGAAAGAAGATAAGTTTCTTGAATTGGTTACTTGTGGTGTACCTCCCACACTGTACTGTGGGAATTATACCAGATAACTAGAATTTTCTTTGAGTAGTCCATCACAATTTCTACTGGCACTGTAGCCTGGAGTCTGAAAAAAAGTAGCTCTTTTGAAGATTGAGTAAGAATTTCATACTAAATGACATATAATATCTTTGGAGTCCTTATTTTATCATATAATGATATTCCATCCAGCATCAATCTAGAGTCACCTATAATGTATTTCAAAGAATGAAACTGAAATGACATTGCAGTGGGGAACTATGATTCGCTCTCATAGGCAGGGCATTCATGTCTGGTCCGCAGTAACTGCCTGCTGGTATTTTTTATAGAACAGGTTGGAAATAGACTATGGACTACATAAAAAAAAAAAAAAAAACCACACAAAAAATTGAGCTAAAGTCTGCCAAGTGATTATTCATAGCATTTACTTGTCTTCTCAGACAGGGCGGAACACGAGGTGGCCTTGGGAAACCTGTGATGATTCTGCCTATTTCTTGTTCTTTCATCCAGTCAGTCATCTAGAAGGACAATTTACGAGCAGATGTTGGCAGATTCTTGCAAATTAGTAGAATCACATATGAATGTTATTTTTTTTCTTCTAACTTTGAACTGAAGAATTGAAAATAAATGTTTCAACTTTATACTTTTTGATTGACTTCATTATGTGGACTCTCAGCAAGATTAACCATGTATGCAAGATTTTGCAGGATTGGATTTGTGTCCAGTGCGTTTGCATGTCACATTTTGAATCTCATCCTAACACACCTTCCACAAATAAAACACTGCTATTATACATATAGTGGTGTACTTGTAAAAATCCAATCTAATGGGTGACTCCTGAACGACTGATCCTTTTGTATCACCACATTTTGTTACGGCTCTGTTGTGGGTTAAACCACTTAGGAGTTTACCACTGCGGTGGGAACACCTGCTAGCAAAAGAGTTTAACTGCAAGCTCTTCCATTGCTCAGTTCAGCTAACAAGCTGCTTTTAAATGGCCTTCAGACAGCAGCGTAACACTAGTGGGGTTTTTTCTGTTCCTCCTCTTGGGACATATAGCGGAGAGCTATTCATCAGTATTCAACAGAATTTCACCCTGTTGATGCCTGCTGTGAAAGCCAGGGGAACTTAGAGGAATGTATCTTATGGTTTCTCTTTTTTAAAAAAAAATCTAATACAATTATCAGAGACATACATTCTCAGAGAAATAAATAAGACCTGCCATGACATAAATCTCTATTTTAACTCCCAGATTTGTCAGTTAATATCTTGTGTATTTTTAGAGTGCACATCAGGATATTGCAGTTAGCTAACTTTATTAATAACATGCATAACTGCAAAGAATCAAATCCTTATTTTTAACTGTAATTTTAAATCTATTTGTTCATCATGAGACTTCTTTTAAACTATGGTCTATTTTTTTACTATACTGAATACACAAGCAGAAGATACAAATGTTGCAGCCAGTAATAAACCACTTGTTTACAAGGAATTCTGAAAAGTAAACTGCATTTCTGAACTTTAATGTCTCTAAAATGACTCCACTTAGACATGTGTAAGTGTGATTCATGCTTCAAGACTGCTCACCTCACACAGAGTGATGTACTGTCACTATTTCATTCATTTTAAACGGAGTATCCATAAGGGTTTAGAGAGTAGACATCACCATAAATCAATGTTATTGGACTATATTTTCAAACAAAACATTTTACAGACATAGACATCCCACATTCCATACTGATCGTGAAACACTTGCGTGAAGGTCAGCTAAAGTCAGCAACAACTTATGGATTCATTTTCAGGAGGAATAAAAGATGCCCATGTATTTTTTCTGAGTACATTAAAAGTAGCTTAAATCTATGCAAGGTTTCTGTGTAGAATTCCTAATGGTCATAAGAGCTTTGTAAGGGCTGTAAAAGAAACAACATTAAGGAGAACATGTAAGCACTTGAGGTTGTCTTTTCTGATGAAACTCAGAAGGGACTCAGACACTATGCTGGATAACATCACCACTTTGGAAAGCGTGTAGAAATATTAATAGCAGTAAAATTTACTCCAGTGTGAACTTTGATTCATTTAAAGACACTTATAAAATATGTTTCCTAGAAACATAAAGAAAATCCGATTAACTTAAATATGTGGTACCCTATTACATCAGTGATTCCTTTGTATATAAAAAGCAGGGCTGTGTTGTCAGACTTGGGAACTCTTTCACGCTTCTGCAACATAGTGTGCTCTGGCTGTGTCTGCCTTCGTGTTAAATTGCGAGGTACCCCTGCTGCTCAGGTTGCATAGGAAGGGTCTGTGGATCAGGACGATAACCAGCCTCTGGGGACTGCATTGTGCTGCACGGCATGCCAGCCTGCATTCCGCCCTGCCAATGGTCTTTTTTGGTCTTTTTTTTTTTTTTTTTTTTTTCTGGTAAAGATACCTGGGGAGGTGGGGATGGATCTGTCTCTCTCTGTACTGGGCTAGATCAAAAGCAGGCTGTTGTCTGCTTGCCTACTTTTTTCTCAAGATTGGCAGGGACTAATGAAGAGATGAACAAGCTGATGTGAGTTTAGCTATTTCAGACAAGTTACCGAGTCACCCTTGAGTAGTCCCCATTATTATTTAGCAGAACCTTTCTGGTTGTGCTGAAGTCTGGCAACTCCTGTCTTGGTCTACATTGAGGAATGAAACAGAACTTCTGCTGTGAATGTAGAATGTCTAATGTAGAAATTTGCTGGACCAAAATCCAATTGTTTTTCAAGTTTTAATGGTGCTTTGGCCTGGTGTTTCTCATTGGGGTACTCTGAAGACTGAAGTTGCTAAAATAAGGGCAATAAGGTCTTTACATTAAAAAAAAATCTTAACGTACTCAGATACTTCTAAAGAAATCCTAGACCAGTAAATGTGCATATTTCTACAGCTTGAACTAAAAGACCTACTCTTATGGCTAGTGAATATATTGATTTTGTCATTAGAGGCTGCAAGAAGGTTACATAATGAGCAGATTTAGTGAGACTCTGGGTTTGTATGAGAGGCACAAGGGAAACCAAACATGTCTCTTTAAAAAGGGCAAGGATTCACTTGTGTAAAAATATCATGATGTATACAGAGCCATTAATACAGGAAATCTTAAAAATATGCTGACCAGATTTTTTTTTTTATTTTTAAAGTGGTACCTCAGCACCTCAAAGGGCATTTCTTGAATGATCCTCTTTAGACATTGAAGGCTTTTTAAAGTAACAAGTAGGATAGTTTTAAACCGCACTGCTAGGGATCAGATCTTGGCAGATCAGTAAGTATGCTGTTTTAACAATCTTTAATATGTATTTATTGCACATTTTAATCTATACACACAGTCTGGAAACAGATTGGAGAACACAGAGTCTGCTTTTCTTCTACTAAAGAACTTTGATCCATCTTTACAGAGCTGAGTACAGATATTTATGCCAGAACAGAACTTAGGAACAACCTTGGGTAATAAAAGCTGTTTCATTGGGAGAATCCTCAGCTGTCTAGTTAATTTGGTTTTCCCAGAGCAGAGGTCAGGATCTGTCCTTTATAATTAGGCAAAAGAAAAATGTCTACTTGTGTGTAACAACTAATAGTAAAACTTCTTGAAAAGCTCTCAGGTCAGACAGTCATCTCTGAGCCATGAGAACATGAAAAGTCTAACAATACCTTCTCTATCTTTGCATTTTGAACCCAAAATTATTTGCTAGGTTATCTTGTAACATTAAAAAACAAAACAAAACAAAACAAAACAAAACGAAACAAAACAAAAAACACAAACCAAATTACTGCATAATAATAGTTTTTAAAAAAGCATTTACTATAAGATTAAAAGACTCTTCTGTGTAATGAAATGCATAAACTGTAATTTAATGAATGTTCTGACTAGAATAATACATTACTTTTATAAAGAATATTGCAGTACACTGGAGGTACAGAAATTTATCATATACTGGAATTTATATGTTACACAGTGATGAAATCCATCTGTTAGGTGCTCACTTATATCACATAATGTAGTGAAAGCAGCCATCATCAATCACACATTACTCTAATCCTACCTCCATATTCTACTACTCCTGGGTCATTGAAGAAAGGCAATGGTAATGATCAGACCTGTAATTACAGAGCAAAGTAAGTATACTGCGTTCCAGCGAGGATAATGATGTTTACTTTTCATCTCAAGATAAATTTGGTGCAATCAAAATGCTAATAATGAAGTGCCAGCTACAGAATATCTACTGTGGACAACACTGCTACACCCAGGTATTTCAATTATTCTAAAAAAAACAGTCAACATCATTTTGTGAAGTGCCGCTCTGAGGGGAAGTTAAAGGCAGGCGTCAAAGAAAAGGGTTTTGAAGGCCTGATGTTATTCCTGACGCTTATGTTGTTCCTGACACCTATGTTATTCCTACCTAGAGGAACTCTACCGAAAGGAAAGGAGTTACACAGAGATAAAAACAGTATAGATTTTCAGGGAATCTAACTTACCATCTGGTATGTTTAAGTAAATGTGTTACAACACTGAATACATTTTAGCAATTTAAAACTAGTAGATGTATTTTGGTGGGACAAATCCAAGTAAAAGGATGCAATAGTAGGGCAACTTCAAACAAAAAAACACACCATACGCTGACGAATTGAAAATTTAAACTCAAGTAATTAAAGAAAAAATACTTCCGTACTAAACTCAAAAAAAGACTTTCCGGGACACAGTGAAGTGGAGGGGAGGAGGGAAAGCCCATTACTTATTTTAGGCGAACTTTATTTATTTTTTTTCTGAAAATAAGTGCTTTGTTTTTAATGCCTTTAAATTGTTTCTTTTTAAATTTGAGTTGGTTTACAACAAAGCTGTTGTTTTTAATGAAAAACAATGAAGTTTTAGGGCTTTGTAAAAGATCTTTTTGCACTTTCTCTTTTTGTTGCAGGAGGGGGCAAAAAGTAGTAGTTGAATAACAAACAGTGTCCCTCCTGAAACTCAATTTATTAATCAGCAAAAGAATTCACCCAGCAGTTTTCCCATTGAGAGGCATTTGTATCATGCCTCAGTTGGTGCTATAAAATCAATTGGTTCTCATCAAGCGTGCTCTGTGCAAAACAGTGATAATGAACATATGTTTGAAATAGCGTGCAGTGATAATCGCATTGGCCTCAGCCTCCAGCAGCATTCTGGCCATTGAGGCCAGCAGTGAGATCAGAAAGCAGGCTTGAAAAGAAACTATAAGGCAGGCCGGTAGGGGAAAAATTAAAGTTGTGGCATAAACATTAGTCAGTGGCTGTGTAAAACCAACAGGTCTTGTCCATCACAAAGTACACGGCCAAAGTACTGAATAGCTTTTCCTACACGTACAGGTCACACAGACCTGCACAACCTGTACGAATAACCCAATAAAGGGTTGCTCTTGGGCATAAGTATTTACAATTTAATCATTAGAGTCAATTTTAGCAATTCTATCATCCTAACTGCACTACCATACCTAACATTAGTATTACAGATTTAGAGGGCTCCAAAAGTTAATTGATGGGCACAAGTTTCTGTGCCTCTATTAAAGAATGTATCTTTCTGTCTCTTAAAGAACAACTACTGTTTTTATTTGCAAATTCCTTGGAAATTACAAGACAGAAGAACAGATCACAAAGTATGATATGCATATTCTAGATTTTTTTCAGGGGAAAGTGTTGAGAAAATGGCAGAAAAGGGTGAGGGGAGGTGGCTGAGGCAGGAACCGTGGGGAGGAGAAGTAGCGGAAGTGGTGCCTCTGCTCACCTGTGGCCTCCTGGAGAACATGATTTCTTCCCACAGCCCCCCTTTCCTGGACAGACCAGAAGAGGGGACCCAGAGCAGAATTCGGGATTTTGTGTCTGAGATGAGTGAGACACATTCGGGACTTCCAATTGCCCCCGATTGTTTTGACTTTCTGCAGCAGCCATGCCTGCTTCCACATAAGAATCTGCATCCCATGTTCCCCTGTTTTCACCAACAAAAAAAAATAAAAATAAACAAATAAATAAAACGTATAAGATGCAGTTTTCAAACTGGGAGAGAAAGGGATTGGAAGGGAAGGCACGTAGGGGAAAGAATTAAAAACTCTTGGCACAGAGAAAGCAGACTGTATAAAAGTTTGTGGACAACTATTAAAAGCCCTTGTAGCTGGGATTTGGCTTAGAACAGTGCACAAGCACATACTTTTATTTCCTCTGAACAAACCCAGATTGCGATCTCAGTGATGTGTGACAGGACGTGTGCCAAGCAGGGTATTTCACTGAAGTCATGTCAGATATGCAGGATGTCTACAGGGCACTCTTTGAGACCAGACCTGTGGCCCTTGCAATGAGAGCCACCAGGCAGGTCTCTGCCCCACCAGTTACTTCTGAACAGGCTGCTGGAGAAGCACCAGCTGATGCAAGAGGTGGGGAGAAGTTGAATAGGCACTGCCGGGTTTTTTGACAGATCCCGCAGGTCTGGAAATAGGGCTGGAACTCATCTGAAAACAGGCGGCTCGGTGAGATTCCCCCTGCTTCCTCTCTCATTCGAGTGGGAAACACTGTGAGAACAGCCCTTAGACTGATTATTTGTGCTTTCAGTCCTTATCTAGGCCAGGAGCCAAAAATGCAGAGTCCTGGTCATAAGTTACCAGAAAGTTTGGTAACCTTGAGAGAGGTTCAGCCCAAGTTCAGTTCTAAAAATACGGGAATCATCAGTGGGGGGTTATTATTCTATACGAGCAGCCTTCTCCATCTGATGGACAGAGTCTTCCCTGTTGCATTAGTTTTACATTCATGAAACTCCACTCATTGGAAGGCAATTACTCATGCTTAATATGAGGGTAAACGTGAACACACTCAGGCTTTTAGCCTCTCAGCATTATGCGGATTTATTGGCAGTATGCCCAAACCCTGCAGACCCTTTCCAGTCCGAGCCCCCGCTCCCATCAGTCAGTAGCTCTGCCCGACACAGGACCGTGTGCTGTGGCTGCATCAAGGCTGACAATGTTGTGAAAAGTTTTATCTCACCTTTACTGAAGTTTGCAGCTTTATTAAAAACTCCTGCAGTGACACATCCTGCAAAACTCAGCCTTTCTTCAGAGCTGTTCTGTCAATTGTGCTGGGGAATGTCTGGTTTTATTTTGCTGGTTCGGAGTGGAAAAGCAGGAGGGAGAGCACAATGCTAAAATAAAACTTTGCTTTACATCTTCAGGTTTTAGAGATTCCTTTGCTTTTATAGTTTCTACAGGATGGAGTTGTTATTGCTAAGATATCACTTACAGTATTTAAATCTCTGTTATCCTCTGAAGAGGATAATACTAGAGTGAGGATATCATCACTGAAGTTGCATAATTCTAAAACAAAGAAATTTACTTCAGGCTTTATTTTGTTATTTGTAAAACAAACAGTACAATTTACGCTCAGGTTTGTGTTTTCAGAGATGTTGCAGTAAAAATTTCAAAGTGTATGGAAACTGCATAAAACATGTTGAGCTTGAATAGCCATTACAATGGCACATTACGTTGAACAAAGGATCTGAAAACTGCCCTTGCTTTGTCAGTCAATTCCAAGTAATTAATTTCTATGTCCAAACAAGATGCACAGACGTGCTGACATAATGCTCACTGTTTCCAAACCTTTGCAGATATTACTCTTCTTATTACTTGTGCGTGCTCAGTGTTTGCTCTGAGAAAAGATTAAGAGCCCCACACTGCCTTGGTATAAATTCAAGGTACTGATAGTCAAATCATGGTGGCTGCATCGTGAAGGATTGCCATGAGAGCAACTAGGTTTCATAGTTCACAATTTGCAACCTCACCTTACTTTATATCATCATGCAAAACTGAACTGGCTTTAGAACTGTTAGGTGCATTCTTAACGTCTATTCATACTAGAAATGACTTGCATACTTTCATAAATGTGTGAATGTTTTGTGTTAAAATTGGCTGTTTTCTCTGGTCTAAACTCCGTGCAGATCCCAACAGTTTAGATTTGGTGAATTTGTATCTGATCATGTCAGCCTAATGAACCGACTAGGCATCAGCTCTGACAGGCTGCCTGACATTGCACAAGATGGAAATAAAAGACTCAGGGCAAAACTGTGACCCCATACAAGTCAATGGCAAAACTCCTCTTGCCTTTAATGGGTCCAGGATTTCATCTATGGCTCTCTGCCTCATCTTTCACTCCCAGAGACAAACAGCACAGGGAGTAGAGCAGGGACTGCAGACACTAGGCTTTCTCCAGTATATAATGAGGCATTAACTGAGTGAAGTTAGAGCTTTTGGATCTCAGCAGAGAAGTGGGCTTTTTTTATGAGGGTGAATGAAGAAAAGATAAACACATAACTAACTGGAAGGAAAAGCCACTCCTGCATACAGCGGGAGAAAGTGAGAGATTGCTTAGATTTTATTTCCATTTGGGTTTTCTCCAGCTTCCTGAAGTCACTTGACAGCCTACTAGAAAAGACTCACCACCATTCATAGGCAAAACAGAATAATATCATGATTGAAAAATACTCCCTCAATGAAACTCCCACATGCAGAATTCGGATGGTGCCATAACTTAGAGGAATTTACAGCAGCCTCTGTCAGACACCTTCCTCTTCCCCTGGTGCTGATTGCTTCATTCCAGGATAACGTGTTTTAATTACGGGGACTTCAGAGAGCAAAAGTGGGTTAGTAGCTTGCTTTGTTTTATGGAACATACGTATCACCGTGTTACGAAATATCCCCTCCGGACCCATTACTCTGTTGAGGGTTTTGGTGCTAAATAACAGTGTGAGATAAAGATCTCTTCCTGCACTGCTTTCACCTCCGCCACCCTGAAGCTCCTCCTGAACTGCGCAATCTGACCATTAATACAGATGGCATATTTCAGGGCTTTCTTAATCTGTCTTTTTCCTCATAAAATTGCTTCAAACTGCTCCTCCAGCCTTCTCCCTTTGCTTGCGTGGGGCCGGTTTGCCCATCTGGGCAGCAGCGCAGATGGCAGGAATGGAGCATTGGTGCTCAATCCAGGAGCCGTGGCCACCTCGTGCCCCAGGTTGGTTTCTGCTGTCTGTGGCCAGATGCTGGGATGGCACTGTGCGGTGGGCGGCAGCAGGGGACAAGCCCAAGAGGGAGATCAAGATTAGCATCTCCCTCTTAGGATGCCTTTGCTTATGACTGGTTTTTATATAAACACTGAGGGCCTTTACTCATATTTCGCTCAGTTAATGTTCCCTGACTGAGGAAGGACTGAGTCCAGGCGTCAGGAGCTGGCTCTATAATAACAGCCTGATTAGGATTCAGCTGTGTTCACACATCAGATTTTTAAATCAACTTGAATGAAAGAAAATAGGTGGGATAATAGCCTTTGCCTCCTGATCCCCACATGGAAGGGACCTTTCGTGGCAGGGCTCCACCTCTCCTGTGCTGTGGGAAGAAAAAAAGGAGTGGGGTGGGCTGGAGGGGCAGGACCCACAGCCCTGCCCTTCCCAACTATCTCCTCGCAGAGCATTTCAGGGAAGTCATCTCCTGGCGTGCACAGAGCTGCTGGGCTCAGCCAGACCCCGCAGACGTGGGGTGCAGAGAGGCAGCTGGCCAAACATTTGCAGAGAGCAGGGCCTCCCTTCTGCCTGGGGCCCTCCCACCCCTCCGCCACGCACACGCACACGCACGTGCACACACACCGCTCTCCATGGAAGTCTGCAGGCTTTCGTCCAGCTCTCTATTCAAACCCATCCCTGCCCCATTCAATTAAATAAACACATGTGCTATTTGTGCTGAAAAGACATCCAGAAAAATGTATGTACATGTAGTTGTGTGCTGAGCTGGAAGCCTAAATCTGGCTTCACCCACCTGATGGAGGAATAAATAAGAAATTGCACGAGGTCCTTGGCAAATCTCCCAGAAGATGAAATACAGAGATTCTTAGCGTGGTTTGCCTTGCTAGTCTTTACATAACTTTCCGTCAGCTCTGAGGCAGTAGGATTTTAACCTCTGAGTAAAACTGAAGATGCAGGGTAAGTCTTAACTTTACCCGTGGAAGCCTAAGTAACATTGATTTCAGCTGAGTTATCCTCATTTGACAGAAGAATAACCAGCATCAGAATCTGGCCCTGAACAATATCTTTGGAAGTTGAGGCTGTGAAACGGAGAGGGCCGTGTCCTTAGCTGTCATTAATCTGAGGTCAGTGGGTCTCTGCCCACTTTAAATCAATTGTGGGACTGACACAGAGTCTTGCATTCTTGGGGTAAAGACAGTTAACTGTGGTTGAATGAGTGATTTCTTTCCCTTTGATATGGACCAGGCACTAAACTAGGAATGTTTTAAAAACTAAAACAGAGAGCTAGATAAGGCCAGAATTAGGAGGATAATTTCTGTCAGTGGAGTACTTGTGCCTTTCTAAGACAGCAGTGTGACTTCTCAGGCACCTATCTTCACAGACTTTTAAAATATTGCAACACACGGTCTTAGCAGAAGCACGAAAGACTTTTTTTTTTAACTTCATGTCGTATCTCATCACATTATGGAGGCCTGTGCTGCATAATGTAATGAGATGCACATTTTAACACACGGGCCTTTTCTTGTGATATCAAACAGGAGAGTCTTAGGGAGCAAATTAGGTCACTCACTGCCAAACTAACTGGTCAGCAAACTGATGTAATGACTATTTTCAAGTTTGCTCTTAAATTTGCCACTTTCCTGCCTCCCATTAAATCAGGCAGAAAACAGAGCTGTGTCAAAAATTAGGTACTCCTAAGAAATTGTTCCCCTTTTTGTTCATTTTTCTTCGGCATTCATCATAGGGAAAGGAAAGAAAAAAAAAGTCCTTTTACCTAGGATATTTTCACCACTTTGGCCGTAAGTGAAAAGCAGCTTTTGTCAGCAAAGTGCTTTTTGCTGCCTGATGGGTAATGTAATGTGTGAGTCAGTGTGGAAAAGGAGTTGAAGGTCAAAGCTGTAAGAGTGCTTGCTGTGTCACTTGGTGTCCTGATCTGAATGTTATGCATGTCATTTCCCCAGCTCGCTGTCAAAGAAGGGAAACCATACCATGGCTGGGAGTCTGCACGAGTGCTGAAGAATAAGTCAAGAAAAATTCCTCCCTCAAAATGTGCCCCAAAAAAGGGAAAAGAATAATTACTTAATTCTGTTTCTCACACAGTGTGTGGAAATTTGCACATTGCCTTCCCTGAACGCCGTTACCCATCTTTTCCATTTGTGAAAGCTTGCAACAAACTTCGAAAGGTGAAATGCTGATGAGTTTTGCCACTGACTTGGGGAGGCTGGGATTTATCCAGAAACAGCCCACAGAGAAAAGGAAGGCTTGCAAGAGAGTAACAGAAAGTTTAAAGCAGTTGAAAAATCCCTGTGAATTCCTTTAATCGACATCGTCATTATGAGTGCATTTTCAGATGAGATTCTCCTTCCGTGGAAAACGTTGCTGAAAATACCCGTTTGTTGTTCAGCAACATTAGCCTTTTAAAAATCCCACTTATGCTCTAAAATTAAGTGTGCCTGTGCACACTGACTTCCTTGTTTTCAGCAGGACCTTTTACTACCCAGGCTCTGCTTTTTTTTAACATCAAAAACGTAGAATGAAAGGTTCCTTTAAAGAACCTTCGCTTATTTACTTTGCGCAACTGGACATTAGTAAGTCTATCCCCTCTTTTCACTGACTGGTTTTGTAGATTGGGTTAAAAATATTGTTTTTGACATTTAAAGCCCTTAATTGACTAGGTCTCAACGAAGTACCTTACTGAGCTTCTGGCACTCTGCATACCACTTCCTCCTTTTGGGTCAAAAGGGGCAAAACTCTTGTATTTGAAGGTCTGCAGAAGTGGAAAGGGCAATGTTAACATTTCTGCATGTTCAGCTAAAGATCACAGAACAGTCACCTAGCTGACTTTTCCCAGGATCGTGTATTGCTGTTTAAGGCGGAATTGCAATCCTTTTTACTTCAGAGCGCTCTGACAGGACTTTGTTTAACCTGGTATCACAAAATCATTTGCAATCTGTAATAAATTGCAATTGCGATTTTTACTTTTTTTTTTACTTTTTATTTTTATTTTTACTTTTTAAATGATCAGAATGTGAAAACTTGCAATCAAAGGAAAACACCATACATTTATCTTGGCTCCTAGTGTGATTTCACTTGATTGATTCCACAACTCCTAAATGGTTTCCCTCAGAAATGCATCCGGCATCATTTTTTTAGGCTTCCTGTCTTGTAGAGTTTTCCTCATCTGGGATCTGGCCTTGCAAATGTCTCAGCATGTGACCAACTCAACTGGATTTCGTGTGTAGAAACCCATCATGCTCCTAAACCCAAATAGGCAGATCCCACTAACACTTACGTGGCTCATTTTACAGGCTACTGATGTAAACTACATACCTGAGAGATTTATTTTCCAGGACTTTATTTATCAGAGAGTTAGAGGAATGTGTTAAACTCGTCAGCATTTTGGTTCTGCCTTGATGTTTCATTTTAATTTGCTATTAATAGTTCATGATTTTGTGTCGCAATGAAGAGTAAGACTGAGACTAGTAAATCACCATTTTAAGTTACAATGATAGCAAGCAGTCTTGCGACTGAGATCAGGATTATAAATCACAAGATGTCTTCCCTCATGGCTTATAGCATCTTTCACTACTCACCGACGCCAACGAAGAAACATAATTTAAGAACCATAGAAAATAGTGAAGTTAGGTTTCTGGGCATCCAATGAAAATGTTTCATAAACTGAAGTTAAAATAGACTGTATTTCTATATATTGCTTAAGCACCTTCTGCAGATACTCATTTGAGAGGCATAATTTTTATCAATGCATTTCCTCGCATTGTGTCCGTGTCACTTTATTTTAGTGTTACTGAGTGAGAGAGACGTAATAATGACTGAAGCCTTTCAAAATGACTCTAGATGTTATAATTAAACCAATTACTAATCCCTGTATCTTGTTCATGTGCTGAAGAAAAGTGTACTAATTCTGTACAATTGCCACAGGCAGTCTGTCTGAAATCCATACACACAAATATAAACTCTGCAATATAGCTTAAGAAGAAAACTCTCTTATTTCCATTAATAGGATGAATCACGCATAATGGCTCTGTCTATGTTAGACGTACTCCAGCATGATAGTAGATCTATAGAACAAAACAGCTGGTGCGGATGTCTACATTTGGGGAGGGGGAGATATTTCATATTAATTCTTGGCAGTTCCAGTGAACTGTATGCCCATTAGCAGCCAGAGTGCATTGGATTTGCTCCTGGAGCTTTGCTTCTGGTTTATTTTTCATTTGAAAGGAATCCAGCTCATAAGCTCCAAGACCACTCAGTGATATGACTCAAATCTCAGCAAATGGGAACAAAGGAGGTATTTACTTGAAAAACTGCACTCCCGATCTAAATCAAAATGTTAATGTAGATTCACCCGTTTACCACATTTTAAAGACTGTGAAGACAGACCCTTTTCAATGATGAATAAACACAAAAATAGTAGAAAAATAATAAAACAGCATGCCATGCTCAGCACATGTTAATATCTCTGGACAGTTACTTCCTTCCTAAACAGTTTTAAAAACCAAGCTGCTTACAGATGGTATCAAGTGCTTGTCTTTAGCTTTATTGTGTTCTTGGGAGAATGAAAGCCCTTCACTGCAGGTACGTGCAAAGAATACATGAGCAGATAACTTATTTATCAAGGAATTTATCGAGGTACCTCAGTTTCATATGCTTGAGCTGCGTAAAAAATTCCTAAGGACATATATGACAGTACACATACAGCAGTGCTGCAGGAAAGGGGGTGAAGCCATCTCCATCATTATTGACTATGAATCACATTATCTCCCATGCAAGCTTGTCACCTGAGACTTATTGGTCCCTCTTCCCCCATAGGGGTTGAGTGTGCAAGACATTTTATGTCAGAGAAGTAAGAACCCCATTTACTGAGGCCTGTAAAAATCTCGGCACAGAGACATGCAAGTGTGAAGCTGACATGAACACAGAGCTCTCACTCCCGGATGACTTGTGTCTGCCGAGGATCGGCAAGGCAAGAGTGAGGTGCCCTGCGAGGGCTGGTGTGGGTGACCGCAACACTGGCAAGTGCCATGTCCCAACCAACAGCAATCTGGAAGGACCCTGGTGTTCGGCAATCACAGACAGTTCAGTAGGTACAGATGGTGGATGTGAGACACACCCTGCATGGACATAACCCAGCCACCAGCTGACATTAATTGTGGAAAAACTCCGGCTTAAAAAACTAACAGCATGATTGGAAATGTGGCATCCTCAGCTCAACACAGGTGACAGCTGAAACAGCCGACCAAAAATGAGCATCGATGTGCTGCACTCTGACCTCAGGTGTAGTACAGCCAACGTAAGCCAATCTGGAGATGCTCCAGTTTGGAATCTGAGAAAGAATAGGCAGGACAAAGATAATGTGGGAAGGTGGCTACTCTGATGTCACAGAAATGTTATTTGGAAGAAGTATGGAAAGACAATACACATTTCCTAGTTTGCTGATTCTGAGCCATTCTGCAGCTCTGTGCTCTCCAATACTTGTCTCAGCCATCCAGAAAGAAAGCAAAGAAGATATTGCTTACTAAGCCTACTAAAATAGAGTCTTTTTCTGCAAGTGGGGGCTAGGTACTTCTGCAGGAATGTTGTTTCAATCACGTGACTGTCAATTTCTAAGGGTTACTCAATCTTTATTAAACAGCAGAGTAAATATTTATTGAAGGCTTGGA
This sequence comes from Chroicocephalus ridibundus, assembly GCF_963924245.1. Classification (NCBI taxonomy): domain Eukaryota; kingdom Metazoa; phylum Chordata; class Aves; order Charadriiformes; family Laridae; genus Chroicocephalus; species Chroicocephalus ridibundus. Next base: position 14,783,420 of record NC_086291.1, on the reverse strand, counting down.
GTAATTCTTCAGTACACAGTGCTGGTCCTATCAAATATACTGTAACATGTATAGAGCTCCTTTGCTTCAGAAACTATATGCTCTTTATTTGCCTGGAATTCTGTGCACAGATTTGCTTTTACAAATAGGAAATGCCTCTATTTTCCTAACACCAAATTCCTTCTTACTTGAGTCAACCTGAGGGAAAAATCCTCCAACAGTGTAAATTTGTGTAGTGCCGCACGCAACCTGCCCTATTGTTTCTTCATTCTTCTTGAAACAGCTGTGGCTCTGGTAACAATAATAAAAAGAATCCATTACTTTTTCATCCTAATAGTTCCTTCAGGTTTGATAGATTACGATGAATTAATCATACAGGATTTTGATAACATATTTTATTATGTTGATTGAAGGGATTCACTTGAGATGACAGCTAACATGGCTCGATAGCCAAACGCTTTTTAGCACAACTACAAGTCTATTCACTGTAGCTGCCATTCTTGAGCGACCCAAAGGAAGGAGCTAGAGTGAACGATACATCACTGGTGATGTGTTTCGCTCTACAACTATGTAATACACCAGTAATTGCAATTAAGCAAGCACAGTTTCAGAAGAAAAACATTTTATTTAATTTGAGACTTAGCCCCCCCAAACCAATCTGCCAGATTAAAAATTAGTGTATGGTGGTTAACTTCTTTCAGACATACTTTATTTAATTGCTTCATGTGAAGTAAGTCTTTGTTCTTCTTGGCTAGAGCAGTACTCTTCAGTCTGCAGCTAGAATATTAGATCCAGCTTTACGTACCATACTTCATAAAAATGTGGACCAATTAGAGCTAGTCAGAGGATTATAAGAAGAAGGCTCAGATGTTTATAAAACACGACCTTGGCGAACACAGTGAATGAACTGGATTGCTTGACCTAAGGAGGAGAAGACTGAGTGTGACAAGATAACAGTCTCCAGATACATAGAAAGCTGCTGCAAAGAGGCAGGGACCAATCTGTTGTCCATGTTTGTGATGGATAGAAAAAGAAATAAGGAATTTAAATTGCATTAAAGATGATTCAAGTTATATATTAGGAAGAATTTTTGAACAGTGAGGATAGCGAGGGAAATGTTAGGATAGATTGCCTGGGGAGGAATGTCCATCGCTGAAAGCCTTTAAGAAACAGTTAGACAAATATCTGTCAGGAGTGACATAGACAGAATCGATCCTGCTTTGACATAGAAAGAGATCTATGCTATGCTTTAAAAATTTCATATGTTATTAGTCATTACAGCTGTGTATAGTCTGCAATGTGTTTGCGTCATTTTTGTATATACATTTCAATAGGTTAAAAGCATGTTGAGTTCAAAATCTCATCCTTAAATGATTATGCAGCAGAATTAAGGCCAGCTGTTTAACCCTTATTTATTTCCCCGGTATGTTTGCACTATGATATAGTCTTTAATTACCCTGTCACACATTGGTTTATTTCCACAGCCCACTCTTTCATTAGTCTGTTGGATAAATTCTACTCAGGCAAAGCACGCTATTTTACATATTGTCTGGTGTTCAATGGGTATTTTCGTATTTTATTACTGCACGCTGTCCAGCCTTGCTCTGAAGACAAAATTGCTGTATTTTTAGGAAGATTTATATGTCTGTCTTCAGTGCAGTGTTTGAGTGATACTTTAACATTAACTTACCCTCCCAGCACTGCTTTGACATCTGTACAGTCAGTTGGGAGCTCAGTCTGACACTGATTTTTCAGTGTAATCACTATTACATAGTACCACAGATGTTCAGAATAGAATTATAATACAAATTGTTTAAGGTTCAGCAGTTTTAACAGACAGTCCCTAACTTCTCAATGGTGATATCACAGTCTCATTGTTCTTGACAACAACTTGCGTATGTGTACTCTTCCTAATGATGAGCTACCGAATCTAGGTTTTTAAATAGCAAACAAACTCCTTTATGCAATATCATTTTGACAACAAGCAGGGCTGCTCAGTAAAACTAAAACTTTTGGATTCACAATATTTGCACAAAATGACTGATTTCTAGTAATACACGATTGTCATTCTCTATGTGTATCATCATTAGTGTGGAATGAGACACATGTTCGGTTCTTTAGGCTTCACCTACACTTATTACAGCAGACTACAGGAATCCTAGGCTACATTCCTGACTTGGCAAGAAAGTATATTCTAACGGGTGTAGGCAAGAGATAGCCTAACAACCCTGTTCAAACTTCATCACCTGCTGCTAAGATCTCTCATGACAACAGTGGTTCTTTTCAAACATAACTGAAAAATAGGAATAGTGACAAATAGGGCTGAGCTCCGCTAGTGGCAGGAAGGAACTAGAATGAGCGGCAGGATATAGATCTGGGATTGAAGAGCAGATGGCAGGGTAGTTCTGAGAAGCGATGACCCCAAGTCAGAAATTTCTGACTCCGCAGAAATTGCAACTGCTGGTTGTGTTAATCTTCTTGTCCTTGGGTCTGTGAAAGGCTGATCAGCCCTGAAGTAGAATCTTTCCTCCGCCATCCATTAAATTTTGATGATTTTTGTAACTCTGTTACTGATGCCATCAACTCTTTTACTTTCTCTTCCAGTTTTCCCAATACATAATCCCACATTTTCAACCGATCTGCAGTCTCTTTTTCAAGACCGTTCTACACTTTGGAGTCCTCATGTATCTTCCTCCTATGTAAATCTACAGTCTCCTTGCCTGGCCATGTTCCCTGGCCTCCTTCAATAGCTCTTCATCAGACACTGATATTTCACGTATCTATGATATTTCACCTACCTATGACTCCTGGTCATCTGCTATATTTTCCTGATGAACCCACCTATTATAAACCTTTTAAACATAAATATTTAAAGTTCAGTTGTTTCAAGAAATGAAACCATGACCACTATCTGCAGGTAGTGCTATAAGTCCCACTTTTGCTGTACAACTTTTACAAAGTTGAGTATATGTATCATTTTTACATGAGTGAACTGCTATTGACTTGAAGTGATCATTCATTTAACCTTAAATACACACCATGTTACTTCTGTACAGGTAGGCAGAAGAAAGGAATTTCAATTAGCTTCAACGGGTCCGACTCTTGTGTATCTGAGGTCATGATCCTGAAAAATGTTATCCATGTAGTCTACATGTTAAAAATTCAGTTGAGTTGTTCAAAGGTCTTTTGTAGTTGCCTGAAAGCTCATTGCTTTCTCAGAGCACATCCTTGGAATAATCACTTGTGTTGTATGATTTTTCTTGCCTAGAATTGAAATGTTTTATTTATATAAGGCATTCTGTGTTTTTTTTAATATATCATACTTAATTTTATATGTTCTAGGCCTGCATATGCAAGCCTGATTCGTATATTTAATGGTCCTTCATGAAACAAATGTTTAAACCCTTAGCCTAATAGATATACTTGATTTATTAAACAATGTATGTGCTGACTGCAATATGGAAAAAACCCATATATGTAGTCAAATACTGTGGTTTTGCAATATTAAAATTGCAACCAATTTCCTTGTATGTAATTTAAAGAAAATGTAGCAAATAAAAATGAATAATAGGCAAATTTTAGGGTGTTTTATAGTTGTAAACATATGACGTACAGGTAAATCTGAGGTGTCATTAATTCAATATTTATGAATGTGAAAGTCATAATCTTGACTTTATGTATATAGAAAAGATATATTTTTGGGTTTTGATTCATATTTATTCCATTTATTCATGTCCAAAGAGCAGAAGGTCTTCTACATTTTCTGACACAGGAAAAATAATTAGTTTGAAAATACATTTCTCAAAAAGAAGACCTTGATTAAACATGATTAAACATGAGTACTTGATGCAATCTTTTCTTGCTCAAAGTTTGTCTGTCCTCTCGGCCTGTAGAGGAAATATTAATACAGGAGCTGGAGGAACTTTCCAGCATTCCCAATAGAAAACCATCACCTACCACTAGTTATGAAATGTTCAAGAGGTCAAGGAATCTGTACCTTGAGACATAGATGGATGGTTTTCTTTGCCTCTATTCTACCCATTGATATGTTACATATTTCTTCCTTTTCATACAGCATATACTGTAGACATTTCAAAGTGGTATGGCACAGATTAGCTACATTATGATGCAATTCAGGAGAACAACATTCATAAGTATTAGCAGAGTGATGAACTGACTTTTCTGATGTTTATTCACAATGTCATTTTATAGATTTGTTTTATTTTCTGTTTGAGCAGCTGTGAAGAGGAGAATTGTTCTGATGGAAATCTTTTTGAGCTCTCAGATGCTAGCAGGTAACTAATAATTTGTCATATCAAGTGGATAGGATCTGTAACCTCTTAGTTACCCCCAGAAATTTAGTGGTACCATTTGTGGTTAAAATGATTTCTTTAGTTGACAAAAGAGATCACAAAAGGAAATTCTTAGCAAGAAAGCTGTAAAAGCATTGCCCTGAAAGTGCCTTCTTTTATGCTGCAGAACCACTCATCATTCCAGTGTATATTTATTACAAATGCCATAGGTTAGAGAAAGAATAGAAGAAAATAAAAAAGAGAAAATGACCCATACCAGGTTTTGGATACTAAACCTTTAAATGTAAAGTGAAATGAAGGTACCAGGCTACAAGCTCCTAAGGAAAGGATGTAAGCAATTAGGAACCAGTGAATAACACAGCACGAATCTAAGACAGAAAAGGTGGGTCATGGAAATAGCTAGAAAAAAAAAAATCCAAAAAGAAAAAGAGTTCTGTTGATTTCTTGCAGTTATTATTCTGCTCATGTTTCGTTACGTCATAAAAAGGTTTAAAAACCCTTCTGTTTCTAGAATGGAAGTGAACTGCGATGGAGATAGAAAACTAGAAACACATGATATGCATTTGTCATCATAAAACAAGCAGTATTATTTTCTTCAAAAAGTAACAAATCACAACTCCCAAACCACATCATCTGTACCTATACCTTCCATTATTTTCCTATTTTTAAATATAGTCAATGATAAAAAGATGTCCAGTCGTAATGATAGCCTTCGTTAAAAAATCTTTAGCATTTGATTTGGAGTGTTCTTTGGTTGCAAGAACTGGAATTCAAATAAAACCCTTAAAAATGTTTTGCATGGGATTTGGAAAACTGTCCTGCACTGTCCTAAACCTCCTAAGCCTTCTCTCACTGAAATAAATAGCGAAACTCCATAGCTTGTCTTAAAACTTAGTTAAACTGTCATGAGGGATATCAAAAATCTCACTCTTTATTAATGAGAAAAATAGAATGTATGCTCTGTAAAACTCAACTGTGCAGGTCTACATGTATTATTAATGACTAATGAGTAGTGATTTCACATTTTGGACAAAGATCTATGAATAATCTGGTGCCACAATTAAAAATGGATGTAGCTATGTCAACACTTAGGAAATATCATCTTTAATATCACAGCAATAGACTTTCATTCTAATAGTACCATCCTCTCCACTTCCAATTTTGTTTAAGGCCATGTGTCTTCAGAGACCCTTAAGACAATGTGTGTAAGTAGTTGCCATGTTGCAGATTCCAGGGTGCAATTTTCTACCTTGCCTTTTATTTTAGTGGGCTGAGGGTTCTACTTTTGGTCGGGTTTTTTGTAGTGATTTCCCTATACTTCATACTTCTTCCTTTCTAAAGTTTAATGTCAGGTTATTGTACAGTCCCTCCCACAAGGATCTGAATGTAATTGTGTTTTGGGCACTATTATTTAGTGGCTCCGTTATAGTTCTTGAAATAACTCTCTGTGTGTTACTTAGGGCCATAACCTCTCCCCTTGTGTGCTCTAGAACAAGCTGTTCCAAGAAACAATTGCTTAAAATGTCAGGAAATTGCTTCCTAAACCTCGTCCCAATATGACATATGACCAGTTTATATGCTGACAGTTGAAGTCCCCTATTACTACTGTTTTATTAGATTTAGTTGCCTCTATGGTCTTAGCATTGCACACACAGTATTGTTTTCCTGATCTGGAAGTGAGTAGTTATAAGCACGTGTGCTCTCTCTGCTCAGAGAACAGCACAAAATTATTCAACATTTAATTCTATACATGTCTTTTTTTAAGGATGAAGTGGAACATGAGCTCTGCCTAGCTTTTTACAGACATTCTGAACAAATGTGTACTTTAATTTGTATGGATATACAAATCAAATTATAAAACATACTTGCGTGTCAATGACTAATTTTGGGTGATTTTAATGCATTAATTATACTTTAAGCCTTTCATTTTCCTGGGGCTAATCTACTCCGTTGAGCCTTGCCAAACTAAGGACAGAGACTAAATCTGATATTACTGATTTATAACTGCCAATATGAGTCTTTTCCAAGGCAAACACACTTCTGTTCCTTCAATTTTCTGCTTCTGCAGCTTGGATAAAGAAGGATAGAGATATTACATCCCTATTAGAGTTATTAACATTGAAGTTTCACAGTCGTAGGATTACAGTTCCCCATTCTCCACATTAGAAATTACAGTTTAGGTCACAATTTAATTGTTGTTCAGCTCATTGAAATGTCTTGCTGGGTTAACTAGCCATACTACAAGCCAATGGCAGATTTGGGAAGACTACCAAGTTGTTAAATTGCCCCATTGCAAACCTCTTGTTGGCTCTATAGCAGGCAGATTTGCACTGTGATCTTCAGAATGTTAGACTTGTATTGTGTTCCTTGGAGTATGTCAACTGGATGTTCGGGACAGGAGTTGCTCATCAGAATAATTTTCAATCATCACGTCGGCAATTTACACGACTGAACTTTTTTCATTACTTCTATCTTTGTATCTTAAGGCACATTCTCATCCAGTGCAGCTGCCTTTGCATTTTCTCTCAGCACATCTCTGTTTTGGCACTCCTTACTCAGTAGCTGAATACCTGAGGCCAATTTTGTAGTTCTGTCCTGTACTTAAACCAGCTCTTTAGTAATAACAGTGTTGATTTCTCTGAACGAATAGTACAGGTGGTTACTTTTACATTATCAAAACATTTGTTAAACAAGAGTCCTAAAGGATACGTGAAAATTTATAACGTAGGTGCTTTCAAAACAAAACCCTTGGCCTTTTTTTTGTGCAAAAGTTATGCCAAGAATAAGGACATAGAAAATATTCCCAATATCGACTGATACTAACTAATTGATTTAGAGTAGTTAATTCTCAGCAAAATACTAGGGCATGTCTTTGAAAACAAGGAGAAAAATAAGGATTAATAAAATCAGTTTTGTTCTGTTTGAAGTAAAAGATGTATACTACAATAATGAAAGAATAACAGCTATTCATTTTTTAGGAATAACAAAAAGCTAATTAATTGTTTCCCTTACTCTTATGAAACAATTTTTAAAGTTTGTTTTGCTTTTTTATTAGTAAAACTGAGGAAATCCATATTTTTTCAGGTATAAGCCAAGTGTTACATTAATAAGCACAGAAATTATCCAAGGAATCTAACTTCAATCTTTTCAGTACCTTATAATTCATCAAAAGGAAGTACCTGGCTCTCTGAAATGTGAAAAATTACTTGTGGTTTTCTCTTACACTCATTTTCAATATTCTGAGATTGTATACTTCATTTTTACATATTTATGACATCCTATTTGTAGATGATTGTGTTTTCTCTGGCTAGCTCTTGTGCTAAAGGATGATTTGGTTTGTATTTTACTCAGTGGGCCATGCATCCTAATTGTCCCATGCCATGCATTTGAGTTTCTATTCATAAAATGAGGCCTTTTCAATATATACCAATAATTAATCTACATAATGTGATTTAAGAATCACATTTTAAAGTTCAAAAATGCTTTGAGTTCCAAAAATGGTCATGAATTTATTTTTTTTTAAACTCATGACTGAATTGAGGAACTGTTTATCTCTGAGCATATATAGCACATTTTATGTTTCATGAAGAATCCCTTTAATTAAAAACAAAATTAAAAGTTTTTAAATCATTACGAAATTGTAAACAAAAGCATGGACTGAAACTAGCCTTGGTTAACAGCAATAACAGGTTTGAGAATGAGACACATTAGGAAGCTTTTGCAAACGCTTCTTTGCATCTCGATTTCGTGAAAATAAAACCCTGCCAATGTGTGCTCTACTTAGTGCCGGGGCAATCACATTGATAGGAGCAAGCAACATACTTGCCCTGTCATGGGAATAAGAGGTAAGAAATAGTTTTGGCTGTGCCTATGCCTGAGGCTATGAAAATGTAGGGATTTTTGGAGGCAAGAGGCAAGAGAGTGAAACTGTAGTCTGAGGTATGGTGTTCTCCATATGCGATGATCCCAGAAAAGAACAGAGTGCCACGTATTTGACTTACAGTTGATTCAATTTAAACATTGCACTATTCTTTATTAGAGCTCAAATTAATGAGTCCCAGTAGCCCAGTGTTATTCAGCCTCAGACTAAAGGAAATCAGGAACTCTCAAGGGTAGTGAACTAGGGGAAAACTCAGGTTTACAAGCCAATTTTCTGAAAACCTGCACTATATGCACCATGGAAAGAGTGGTCATACCAGATTTATTAAGGAATCTCCCAAGGATATGAAAAGAACATATTTAATGTAATCTGGCCATCTGAAGTCCACTGAGGCTGTCTGCTACTTTGGGGTCTTGCTTTTGTTCCAGAGAGCTTTTGTCTTAGCTTCAGTAAACTGTAAATGCTGTGCTATTTCTCTTGTTCTTTTTCTTTTTGGTGTGTTCAGTACTATTCAATAATCTCCTGAGCTTTAGAACAAACTTCTCTTTAACACTTGTACTTGAAAATGAAGACTCTTGGGTCTTGTTGACCTACAAGGAACAGCAACCACCAGTCTCTGAAGGTTTTCTTGGAGGTTCAGGACTATATGCAAAGCAAACTGTAAGAACCAGAGATGCAACTGCTTCGCTGAGTTTAAAATTGGAACTATTTAAAATAGCTTAGGGAGGACGAAGTTTATATGACATAGATGCAAGGGCCAACTATGTAGAAAAATACTCTGCATCTACTTGGTGGTGCTGATGTCTGTGAGCACTGTGGGCTCAAGCTGCTGTGTCCTAAGAACAGATCCCAACCTCTCACATAATTATTGCCTCATGTATCTACTGTTTCCATAGCACTACTGTGGCATTGTAACAACATTTTAGGAGGAGGACTTTCAGATGGCTTTAAGAATATGAGAGTCCAAGCTGCAAACAAAAAAAATACTTTGTGATTTGCAGAAGCATTTAATATCACTAATGAACGATACCACTACAATGCTAGGAGATGGAGGAAAGCAGGGAGCAAAGTCCAAGTCCACCACCTTCTTAGTACTCTCAGGAAATCTGCCACTACAGTAAATCAGATTTTTCAATTGTAATCCCATGGGCGTATGAACACTTTATCCTGGCTGAATATCTGACTTTAGATTACAGTATGTAACCAAAATCTCTCTCTCTATCTACCTTTCTCTCTCTCACACACACACACTCACAGAACTAATCTTTTTCTTCAGGAAAAGGGACTTGTCAGTTGCAAACTCGGGATTATTGTCAGGCATAAAACACGTGGAACGGTCAAAACCAATAACCACTCTATCTACCACATTCTTTCTATTGAAATAAAGAAGAAAATAAAAAAACTTGAATGTGTCTACGTGTAGGTTGCATGACTGTTAATTTATGCCTGCTTGAAGTATAATTAAACGTAAGAAGTTATTATGTGAAATGGGGACAGGGAAGTAAAAAGGAAAGAGGTTCCAGTGCACATGACTCCTTCACATCAAGTGTATTAGATCAGTCAAGATTTTAAGTCCATAGAAAGGAATGCATTGGAGAAAATATATGTATGGTCATTCTCCACTAAAACAAATCAAATGAGTTTTCAAAGAATATGATATAGATTGCAGAACTGAACACAGAGAAGTTCAGGTAAACCGAGAGACAAAGTTAAAAGCTTTCTCTTAGCTGCTGCCTCTTTTTTCATGTACTTTACAATACTGTCTTTTATCCCGGTGAGCCTGGATTTAGGCATTCATATTTAGTTATTATTTTGGATACTATTGGTATTTTCCTGAAAAGTGTGGGTGACGAGAGGAATGCCAGTTTTCAAATATTGATCCTTGCATAGAACCTCGCTGAAGAAATACAATTATCTTTTCAAGGCATTTCTCCATGCTGAAGTTCAAAGTGGGAATGTGAAATCCTCTCAAAAGAGTTTACAAAAAAAAAAAACCCTCTTCTAAAAATTGGAAGGTTTTAAATTTTTTGCAGAATTTGGTTCCAAAGCAAAAGAAAAGTAAGTTCCTGATGTTTTTTTAAATGTTTCCCATATTCAGGCAGGATAAATTCCAGAAATTGCCCTGGAAGAATACCTCAGAAAAGTTCCATAAACGTTTGTTATAATAATAATGGCAATGATAATAAGTAAGTTTCTTTGTTTGTTTGATAAGTACTGACAATATGTTCACGGAGAACTTGACTTGGCTGTGTTTACTTCTTTTGTGTTTACTTTTTGCAAATGTTCTTTTGGATTATTATTCTCACAGGAATGTTTGCTGAAATGTTCATTTTAAGGAGGATATTAGAGGACATTCTCAAATTGTAAATTTTGAACTCATAAATATTAGAACCATTCCAGAAGATTGATTTACCTATGAATTATGTTTATCTTCTTAAGACACACAAAGAATGTTTTATCCAATCAAAATTAACCCAAGTAAAACTACCAGATTTTGTCAACAATGAGCTGCTTGAATGTAATCAACTAAGAAGATATTTTCTTAATACGCATGTAGTGATTCCTATCAACTAATGGACATAGGTGATAGATATTATAAGTATTTCACTACTGATCTGTTAAGGTTCCTGACGGCCTCCCTCTACAGAGTATATGATTCTGTTGCAGTCTTAACTAGAGAGAAGTTAATTTCACAAATTGATTTTTTTTTCTTTTTTTTCTTTTGTGCTTATGGTGCTCATGAAAAGAAATCCTTAATAAGTAGAATCAATGGCCATAATACATCATTCTTAATCTCCTTGTGCAGACCATGGTTCATTCATGTAGCAAACAGCAGTAACTTGCAGCTTTTTTCCTCCTGGGGCCCTGTGTTCTGACAGCAAAAAATGTCAAGACTCCTCTCTCTTCTATCCATCATGAAAAGCTGGGTGGTCTTATCCCCTCCATGTTTACTTGTATGCCATCCCTGCACTGGGACTGCTGTGCTTGGTGATTGTTCCATGCTCATCAGCAGCCTGTGCCTTGTGTCTAGTTCTAATGGACTTGGTGAGCAAGAACTTCACTGGAGCTTCAACGTTACAGCCCTTAACCACATAACCACAGGGAGTGAGCTCGTGGACTGCTCTGGAAAAGACAGCACACGTCCTTTTCCACCCATAAACGTGGGAGAAGCAAACAAACAAACAAACAAAAACCTGCAGAGCTAAGCAACTGAAAACTTTCAAATAGTAAAAAAAAAAAAGAAAAAAGGCTACAGAAGTTGCTTCCCATTTTTAGATTGTGGTAATTTGTTATGATGTTTATTTAAATGCATTTTAAAAAACCAAAATGAAGCAAAGCTTAAAAGCGTAAATAAAATAACCTGCCCACAAATATGAGCAAGAACATTTATCAGAAAACAGATGGTCTCTTATACGCAGAACTAAACACCTCTAGAAACATAACAATCCATTTATCTTGATGAATGCATCCTCTAGCAGATATCTCAAACAGCAGCGGCAACAGTTTACCTGCAGGTCTGGAAAACACATTTCCATGAAGATAGATGACGTAGGAACAAGTTCTGGATTTCAATTTTTCACATGTAGAGCAGGAATATTATGGTAAGTCTTCCCTTCTCCTGATCTGATCTTCAGGGAGAAAAACTTTCTTTCTCTCCTAGTCCTGAGGTTTAATGGCACCAAATTTAACTCCAGAGCACAATTTAAGCAACTGCAGAACTTTTTAAGTAATATCTATTTGCATGAGCTCCCACTGAGTCATCTGGAAATTGGACCTGGGTCCTGCACAGGCCTTCTGTAATAAGGAATCTCTAAGAAATGGAATTATCAGGCTTTCCACCTCCTTTTGTATCACTGAAGAAATTTAATAACAAAGATTTAGTAATGGTCAATAGTGAACTGAAAATGAATTGTTTATGGTGTAGTATTCATATAAAAAAAATCCTATGCTATCTCCACTGAGAAATGATTAGCCAGAGCAAAGTCTTTTTCAAAGATTTCTCAAAGACATAGACAATTCCTCTTGACCAGAAAATTCTGAAAAATAACAGAGCAACATATAAATCGACAATTTTAACATATTCTTCCTAGGAATTCACTGCAGCACTATAAACTATAAATATTAGTGCCATAAATTGTCTCTAGCTTTGTGGCATTTACAACCACTTTTAAGTTAAAATACTTCTAATAACCTTCTTCAGTAACTTGTGCCACCATCGAGCATACCTAAGCACTTAACAATGTTCTCGTAGCATTGAGAGGGTCTCATAAATAGATACGCATCAACCTGTATATTTATATTTAGTCTGAACTTAGAAGGAAATGGTCATGGAAATATGTCAAGAAAGCTTTCGTGCAGTAAGGAAAAATGTTTCCAGAGATGTCAACAAATCAGCATTTGTTGCATACTCGATTTATAGCATTTCTAGCATACTGGATCCCCAGATAGTTTGTCAGGCTCTCCTTGTGAATGCATACAGTGGTTTCCATAGGAGGAGCTTACACCGCAATGTAAACAACACATAGGAAAGGTCTAATCAAGTTATCTTCCTAAGCACTTACACTAGCTAATGAATTAAGTTGGTGAAAACTCGGTCTGGCATTTTAAAGATATGATAATTCAGGTTTGTCAGAGGATAATCTCTTCTGTTGTCAGAAACAGTGATGTTACTTTTCTGTCGTCAGATTACTGATATGGCAAGACTCACTTTTCCCCAGGCAGTTAGAAAATGGGAAGAACTGTGAGAGCCGGAATGTAGGTGGGAACTCTGGGGATTTGTAATGCATTATTATGAATTGCTTTGCTATTTATGTAGATTTAAATAATAAAATATATCCATAAGCCTTCTTATCAGCTGCATTAAATATGTTTTCAAAGAAAGAACTAAGCCAACCTGCATTTAAAAATCCTCTCTACCTTCGCATCGTATCATCACTGTGGGATTTGCATTTCTCCATACACTCTCCATAAGCTCTAACAGTGAGTGCAGGGGGACCCAAAGTGGGTTATTTTGAGCCAAGGAAGGGTGTCTGTTGTAGGAGCTTGAGACCTTACCCCGGATAGGGCAAGACTTGCCAGCTGTCTCTGTTTTATTATGAGCAATTCATCTTGAGTGCCTTTTTCTACTATCGCCGAGGCAGATCAGGACAGGAGAAGAGGCAATACATCAGGTAGAGGGTCCCAGGATACTAATGATTTTTCAGGATGCTAACACCTTAAATTCTAGCCTAAGACCAGTAAGCAAATCATGAAGATCCATTTAAGATAATTTATTAGGCATGTGAAAGGAACATGGAGAAAAAGGAGAGATGCTTTTGGTACATACTGACCAATTCGTTAATGGCCTTTCATAATGCATTATCTTTAACCAAGTGACCTAATCAAGTGTGACTGCAAAATGAAGTGTTTTCTCAGAAAGCTTACATTTACATGTGTCTCTCATACGCGCAAGACACGGACCAGAGGATAGGTCTTCATCGCTAGCTCACGGCTAGGTAGAAGTGTTAAAAAAAATGGGGTCTGATACAGTACACAATGTCTGTGTGAATAAATTCCATAAGATTTCTACCATCTTCTGCAATTAAGTTTAAACATGATGTAAGAAAGGAGAAAAAAGAACAAAAAAGAGAGACCTTAGGGACAATTTCAAAATTTCTGGGAACCTGTTTTGAATCAGTTCTACCAAAAATGTCTTTATCTTAGTTTTTTAAAATGTAGCTGGGATAACATAAATACTGAATAACAGTGTCTATTTTCTTGCCAAAACAAGTTATTTTCTATAAAATTTTGATTTATTCCCTTCTTAATCATTTTTTCCTATCATCTGAGCTGTTACTTACAGTTAATTGCCTCATCTACCGTGGGTGTGGCCCGACAGTTTATTTCACAGCCATCTCTCTTAAGCAGACAAGACATAAGAAAGAAACCTCTCTATCCCTCATGTGCAAAATTTTGTTTTGGAAAGAAGCTTTAAGAAGTTTTTAAAAGGTCAATTAATCAATCAGGGAAAAGTAAAAATGTTATTTGACTCAGAAGCCTCGCCACACCACTCAAATAATGAATGATGAATACCCAGCCTTTGAGTGAATTCTTGCAATCAACAGTCCATGACTAATCGATAGGCTGACATTTTCACACAGTTGCAGAAAGTGATCAAATTTTGTAAATATCACGGATTGTTGTTGGAAAAAATCAGGCACGGAGGATAAAAACAGACAGACAGACAGACAAACAAACAAACAAACAAACCAACCCACAAAACAACCCCCAAACAAACAAAATAGGGGATCAAAATTTGCCTGGAGACTGTTAATTGGCAGCTGCGCGCCCAGGTGTGGGTGCAGCCATATGCAGGGAGAAGGCGCCACCTATAGACCTGCCAACCCTGCTCTGGCCCTGGGACGAAAGGTTACCAGTTTGGCTGGCAAAAGGTGGCTGGGAGTGTGAAAAGATTGCACTCACAACCGTGCAACGCTGTTGGTCGAATGTTAGCTGTGTAGGATACCAGCAGCACACACAGGACGTGAATTGAGACCTGGCTGGTATGTCAGAAAGCAGGTTATTCATGCTTATTCATCTGGTTGTAGAGGTCGTGTCTGAATCACTGCTGAGCAAAGTTACAAGGGACAGCCTGGTTAGCAGACTGGTGAATAATTAAGAGAGCAGTTAAACAGTGATCAGGATTGCTTGATGACCTGGGCTTTGTAGAAAAACTGTAGTTTAAGGTTATGCGAAAGTTATTCATCAAGAACAAAGGGTGAAAAACACAGCGTGTGCTGGAAAGCAGAGACCTTATAAAGAATTAACATGAAATACAAAAGCAATCCTGTGGCAAAAGTAGTCGATATTGCCCATGATTAAACAGGAGCATGCAAACAGGAAAGTTTTTTTTTTATCCATGGAGCCAGTCTGAGACAGGAAATTATGCAAGTTTAAGTGCACAACAGGATGTTTAAAAACTGGAGAACGAGAAGAAAAAAAGTCACAGAAATTATTCAAGTCTTTGAGTAAATGCCTGGAACTTCGTCTGCTTAGTTTATCAAAAAGAAGTTTGAAAGCTGATTTGATTGCAGCATGCATGTACTTTCCAGAGCTAAACAAGCTCTTTTGTGCGAGAAGAGTGAAGAAAGAACTAGTGGTGGAAATTTTACGTGAGGATAATTCAGATTAGAAATTACAGACATGTTATTTTTTCATTTCTTCTTTTTCCCCCTTTTTTTTTTAAATTTTTTAAATATATCTGTGTTGGTAATTATCCACTGGAAATGAATAACAAAGGGAGGGGTTTATTCTCCAGTTTCTGACATCTTCAAATAAGAACGTTTTACTGAAGACAAGATTTAGTGACATACAACCGTTTTTTAAGAAGCCAGAATGTGGTGTACAAAATGTTACTTGATAATCTTGCTAGTTACTTCTTACTTTGAAATGCGCCGACCAAAATACTGAGTTTCAACCCTAAGCTCTCTTGCCACGTTCCCAGCTTCACCATCAGTTGAAAATCCAGGTAGCAATCAGTAAGTCAGACTTATGTGTGCCCTTGTTAGACTCAAGATAGATTAATTTACTATGAAAGCAACTTTGTCCTGATGTCCTGTTACTGCAAACACTTCTGTTCGATTCACCATCACAGGCAGGCCTGTTCCCAGAGGTGGCTTCAGATACGGCTCGCCATTCACCTTCTCATTTAATAGACATGAACCAGTTTCAGTCTTAAAATCAGGTGCCTGTGTTAGCATGTTTAACATGAGCTTCTCTGAGCTGTGACCTATGTGATCAAATTTGAGGTATGAAAAACCTTTTTCTCTCCAAAAGATCACTTGAAAATTCAAAGGCCATCACTGTACAGCCTCTGGAGACCACCAGCCAGTGAGACTGGCGTAGCCTGGGTCCTGTCCAAGCTAAAAAAGGAAAAAGAATATGAAGGTGCCTAGGTGACACCTCCTTTGTTTTGGTTTAATATGCTTACTAACTCACACCAAGGACGGTCACAGTGAGCAAAATGTTTAAAAGTGTTTCTAGTACTGGGAGAGTTACTCGAACATAAGGTTAGTGACTAAATTTGGAAGGATGCTGGCACCATGCCCTCCTAGGGGAAATGACAATGAAACCAGACCCAGCATGCATTGTTTTCTTTTGTTTGGTTTGGTTTTTTTACAAACCAGCACAGAAACCTCCCGAATACATCCTCAGCCAATATAAAGAAAGAAAGATATTACTGATAATGAGCTACATAAGTTCTTTTATTTCCCTCTTGAGTTGGTTTGGATACCTTGAAGGCAGCCAGTTTGGTAAAAATTAAATTGATCTTGTTCTGATCAATGACCAAAATATATTACTTAGAAATCAAATATTTGGCATAAATATTATTGCTATTATAGTAGAGAAGAAATAAAATATTTTTAAAAAGTAAAGTTTATTATTTGAAGAGGAGAGGGGAGCTTTGGGCAAATAGAAATCTGAACTTTTTAATCCAAAGCCATTATGGTTTTGTATTTTTTTCATAATCTTTTCATTAGCATTTCTCTCAGTTTCTAGGCAATCAAGACGGATTAGAATTTTTTTAAATTAATTCCTTTTTGTGTTGAAATAGTGGTTGAGTATGAGCAATACTTAACACTGCATTCCTAGTCCAATTTTTCAATAAGCACATTATCTGTGGAACAGAAGTTGTATATGGGAAGAACAAAAATATATTTTAAAAGCAAAGCAGTATGCAGTCATAAACTTTCATAACTCCAGGAGAAACCTTTAATTTCAGTTTGTACCTGCCATTTTTTTCATTGTAAAGTTTGTCACCCCACTGCAGTATCTCTAGTGCTTAACTTGTCTCCAAACACATTAATATCTTTTTGTGTTGTAGGTTTCCTTCAGTCATTCGTATCCTCCAGCTACAGGGTACATGTTATCAAAAATCCTAAGGCTTGAAGTTATGCTGAGCCTTAGATGTGGAAAATAATCAAATATTAACCTGTTAGTTTCACGAAGAACAGCTTCCAATTTCAAAGCTGTGTCTGAATCACTATGATTAAAAAATAAACAAACAAAAAACCTCTGTCACTAACATCATTCCTGTAATCAATGTGGCAATCTCCTGGAAAGAGCTATATACTTGTATTTTTTGCAGGGTGTCTCATCTCAGTTTTATTGAAATATAATTATTGATTTCATATTTTTACTGTTTCTCTTGCAGTTTACAGGTGTATACTTTTGTCTTTTTAATCCCTGGCTAGCTTCCAGAGGCCAATTTGCAGCATCAGATTGTTTGGAAATGTGTATGAAGAACAGTTTATTCCTGTAATACCATCTGAAGTTCACCCTATAATATGCTTCAGAGAAACAGAATATGGGTTACGGATTAATTACTTAGAAATGAAACAAAAGCTTGGTCTTAAGTAGCTATTCTGAGACAAGGGAGCTAGCTCTTAAAAAATCAAGCAGAAGATGTGAATGAAAATTATTTGAAACCAAACCAAACCAAATCAAACCAGGTTGTACCTAGAGTTTGCAAGAAGAATCACTTTCTAGTAATCTTTCATTATCTGGGGTAACTTTTTAAAGTATCGATCCACAGCATCAGATGACTGGTTAGAACTGGGAACTTCTACCAGTAAATAGCTGTAACCGTAACTCTCTGCATTCCTGAAAGCTACTGCAGTAGTAGAGTACAACAGTTCTTTTCCTTTTGACATTTTCTACTCATTTCAGAATTATTTTCCATTTTATATACATATAGGGAATTTCTCCCAAAGCAGTAGCATCTCTGTATAAAATGAAAGAAGAAAAAATCCCAGAAGCTTCACCTCTGTCTACTGGAAGGTCATACTCATTTTTTCCTTTGTAGGAAAAGAAAATGAAATCAATCTGGTAAATATCTATAGGCGGCCATCAAAAAGAAAAGTGGCTCCTCTGTTCTAAGAGAAAAGGGAAGTAAATTCAAGTCTGACAAAGTTGTCACTAGCCAGAACCTGCCAGTCCTGCTTATTTTTAAAACAAACAGGCAGCGGTAATGAGGTGATATGAGTCTCAGGAAACAAAATCAAACAGCAAAAGCTACATCTTAGAAAACATTCTTAGTTAGCGTGGTGGTCTATAAGGGTGCAGAAAAGCAGACCTTTCTGTTTTCAAGACCTTGAAAAGTTTATCTCTTACCGAGAGTAAAAATCTTTGTCACTTCCCACTGAAGTCAGTGGAAGGATTCATGCTGTTTACAGTGGGAAGAGTAAATATCCTGGGTAGGTCTTTCAGAAATGCTCCCTAGGGACATACCTGTTATCACATTCAAATTGATTAACAGCCTGAAATTCCCTTGTGGTTTTTTTTCAGAACCTTTTACTGAAGCCAAAATGTTTTTAATGTCTGTAATTTTGTGCCTCCCTATTTAGAAACCTTGTTTTTCTTGAAGTGTGAACATTCATATGTAAACTTTCTTCTACCTGTGCATATGCTGTAAATCTCATTGGAACTAGGGGATTTCTTTTTATCATCTAAAGATTGTCTTTTTTCATAAATGTTTATGGACATTAATAGCTAATAATGATATTATACCAGCATTTAAAAGAGGTTTTCAGTAAAAATCTGGATAAACATTACAGTAGTATATTCATGACATTTTTTTGAAAGAAACCATAGAAAAAAAGTCATGAGTTAATCTGTTTCATTTCTGTAAATGAAAATAACTTGGCATTACATCAGTATCTGCCCAAGTCTACTGCTCAGCATGTTTTACAAATATTGCACACGTTTATTAATCAATGGATATCTCTTACACCTTGCTCAACTCAAGTCACCTTCATTCACACTGAGGTGATATTCCTCACGGGACCAGTCCCCCTGAACAAGGGCACACTCGGGTGTACGTTAAGCTGATCACGCCATGGTTATGTGATCTATTTTCATAGTACGTTTGCTGTGATAACTCTCCTGATTTGAACTGAGTTGTACTAGACAGAGCAGCAAATGCCTCCAAGGAGTTGTCTAGACACCTGAAGCAATAACTGGAAGGCAAGGGCACATGAGCTTTTATTTACTGAAAGATACTGTTTAAAGATCTTTGAGAAAAGCAGTTTTAAAAACCCTGAGAGGTAATATTCCAGAAAGCGAGACGGCTCGGAGGCTTAATTCTGCTCCCACTTGCACACAGTGCAACTCTGAATTAAATGGTGTTATGTTAGTGAAAAAGATACGTTTAAGATCATAATCAGGGAAAAGTCATATGAGAACAAGTGGAGTATTTTTTCTTAAATTTCTAGATTTCTAGATTAACATTAAAGTAAAGAACACATGAATAATTCGAGAACTTCTTTCAAGCTTTGAGATTGTTTAATCCTTTGTTTATATAATTCTTGTACAGTTAATTAGTTTGTAGTTAAATAAAACATTATCTCATAGGCATTGAAATGTAGTCTATCTTTTCCTGGAGCACAACCATTTGATATAAAAGAGAAAAGAGCTTAAAAAATTGCAATAAAATCAGAGGAATCGCTTCTGGTTCAGGACTTTTTACTCTTGGTGATAGGTTCTCTTTGAATTGATTTTGCTTTGGTATGTGTGCTTAAGCATAAAAATAGCCTCCCATCAAAAAAGGTTAAAATCTCTGTATTAAAATCACAGCCTAATCACTGTCACAAAATTAATTACGAAGGGGAACCGAGCGTTGTCTTCATACTGATGGGTGAGTAAAGCCAAACAATAACTTCTTCCTGTTTTCCTTAACCAAAGCTCATCAAAAGACTTTAGAGTGTCTAAATACATGCAGAAGGAATCGGTAACCCAGAGAAAGACTAGAATGCACTTCTTGCTTTCCACAGGATTTCTCTTTTGCAACAGCATCCCAAGATATATAATATCAACCCTCAACCAGGCATGTTGCTTCTAAAGCGTGTTTTGGAAATGGTCATGTAATCAAATACAGCATGAATTGTTTCTCATCCTGGAAGATTTCATGCTGGTCTTACACCAGTTGAAAATGTTTCAAAATGAGCAAACCGGTTAGTCATTTCATGATTTTCCCTTTCCACCGCTGAAACTTGGTAGGTAAGTATGACTATTTTAAGTAGTGCTTCAGACTTACACCTACTTGCTGAAGTGTAACACCATACTCAACCACGATTAGTAAATAATAATGAAAATGCTATTTTTCAGTGAGTCCAAGAAAAAAGAACATATTAAAAATGTATCAAGCAAGAGAATGCTAAAAGGAACAGATATATCAGATGAAAACCCTCTGCCAATGTAGTTTAGTATTCATACCCTGCCAAGATGTCAGTAGTTGGAAGGAAAAAGACTCATCAGCTTTCAGAACATGTGTGAGTAGGGTTGTTCAGGTGAATAAGATTTGATTCAAAATCTTTCAGGTGACAAAGATGACCTTTGCACTCCCTGGAAAGCACAACAGTTTTGTGGGAAATAATAAGACGTTCAAGAAATTGTGTGCTTGAGGAACTGATCCCAGTTTTACTTATACCATTAATATAATGCCCAACTTTTTTGACTTGGTGGAATTAGTCCTTCCTGACATAAATGGGGGCCAGCCCAAGACTGTCTATTATGTACAAGACGAGGATAAATAAGCCAGGCTGTGAACAGGGTAGTCCCAACACAGTAGAGGATTTCAGTACACCCCTCAAATAACAAAGCCATAACCAATATATGCAGTAAAGGAAATGTCCTCCAACTGTGCAGCCTGCAAAATTTTTTTGAGGATCTCAACCCACATCCTGGCTAGACAACCTTAAAGATGAATGAAAAATTTTACTTTAACGCAGAAGAACATAACAAGTTCAAACACAAAACAGTATAAAGGGACATACACTAAGTAATGCATGTTAGAAATAATCTCTGTCTAACCCATCAGACCTAATGAGGCAAGGAAGAACAGATTCAGAGAATAAAACCTATGCTTTTTTCTAACTGATGATGGGAACTTATACAGAGAGTCTCATTACCTTGTGCCAATTCTGTTTACCAGAATTCAGAATTTCATATTATTTTATATATATTTTATAGCAATAATTGAACTGTTCATACTTGCATACATATCCAGACCAAAATTCGCATAGGAATTTCTTTCTAGTGGGATTTTCACACCCAAGTTAGGTGTCAAACCTTGATTATAATGTGCCTGGTGGGAGCTGAGCCCTTAAAGAGGTAATTGAAGGGAGGTAGCTAAATGAGGTGTCTAAGCCACTCAGAGAATAGCGAAGGAAAGTCAGATAAAGCAAAAATTTGGGTAATGGAGGAAGAGGTTTAGATGTAGAAGTAGCTGCTGTTATTGCTTCTGCTGATGAACCAGAGCAAGATACCTCTTCTTTGAGATCTGTGTTTGTAAGCAGGCTAGATATTGAAGCCACATTGACTATCTAAGATATAGCTATAGCTATAACCCTATTTTCCCCCCTCTCACATGCAGATTTCTCCAGCATTTATGCCTCTGCTTCCCCACTTGCTCTGTTACCTATTGCTGCTACCCCACCATGTCCTCGTTCTTAGCTTGGGAATATATAATACATGTAGGGTGTGCTTTGAGCAGACTTTCAGGTTTGGAGGGGTGTGTGTATTCCTAATCTTAGTCTAACAATCTCATATCATAAGGTTTAAATGGATTTTCACTTGAACTACGAGCTTAAGCAGTTTGATAGTAGGGGACAACATCAATTATTTTAAAACATTGGTCTAAATCTTAATGATACTTTTTGATTGGTATTATCCAAAATTTGCTTTCCATTTTCATTTCATGACACTGTTCAAGACTCAACGGATTTTCTTGGTTTAAGGGCATGAGGAGAGGTCAACATCTGATAGTTTCTCATCAGCGCTACTGAAGAATTTATCTCATTTTAGTATAGATCCTTAAGGCCTTGAGCCAGGGAACTTCTATGTGTAAGGAAGGATCTCATGTTTAACCCACAAATATCTCATACAGAATCAATTTATTTAATTCAGATTATTTCACCTCTCTGCTTTTTAAATACATTTTATATTATTTTGCCAATTGCACCTTAAAATTACTTAAACACTCACATTTTGATTATTTCTCTTATCTATGGACTTTTCTACAGCATTCTTCAAGTAGTTGGAGCCTCATTTTTCCCCACAGCACATGTGTAAGTTTGGGTAGGGTATTTATTATTCTGATTCTTTTTGTTATGAGCCCAGTCTCAACTGAGGGCAAGGGGAGACCAGCTGACCTTCCCAAGGTCACCTGCAGAAGTTTATATCCACCAGCTAGTAAAGCATCTAAAATTCCCACTTCACTGCCTTATCAGAACATTACCCTTTTATTCCTCAAAAGGTATTCCCTAGTTTACTAAGGTTTCTATCTTGGAGGAGACAATTTGTTTTAACTCATAGCTCACCTTTTCACTCAAGACTTACTCATGTGTATTATATTACACAATAATATCAATAATGATAATAACAATGCATGTTACGTAATGAGCAAGCACATGAAGAGATCTGATACCAAAGCAAATGCAATGAAAGAGTTAAGGTAGTTCTTCAACTGCTCCACTTAACGAAGCTAGTATTTTAATGGTCCCAACTAGGATTAGAAGTTAACACCTCATTAAGATGAATGGGGGATATAGTTTGCACCTTTACTGTTGCTTCTATGCTATATGGCTTGCAGGCTCCTTCTACTGTTTCTGGAGGGCAGGCTTAAAGAGTACAAGAGTGCATCATTAATTTATATAGGGAAGTCTCTTTGTAAAAGAAATGACTAGTGACTGTATTTTTAATGAAACTCTGGTTCTGCAGAAAACCTTTTGCCAGTGTAAAGATCAAAACATCAAGGGATTCGTGATCTTTTTGTACCCACTCTTTTCCACTGTCAGGTTTCATGGCATAAGAGAAATGTTATTACTCAAAATACCTATTTCATACAGGTGCAGTTCTGTAAAAGTGCACTCAGTGAGACCTAAGCCCTTCCCATATAAGGAGGAAAACCAGATGTTTCCCTCATGGCCATATTTACATTCAGTATTAAAATGAGTAAAGATCTAAAGCCCACCTAGAGGCAGAATCACAGTTGTGCTTTTAATAATAAAATCTAGTGCAAGTGGGATTGATTCCTTTTCCTCTATCTCCTGTACAAAAAAAAATACATATTGTATACAGGTAAATGATTTTCCTTCAGTGGACCTTTCATGTGTTTTTCCAAGGAGGCTGGTACCATGATCCAAATTAAGCTGATGAAGGAAGTCAGGGAACGGTCTGATAATTTGCCAATATTTATCAAATGATACAACTGCAGGCATTCCAGGGTGTCAACATAATGTGTTTGCATGACACCTCACTGCCTCTATTTTCATTTGCTTGAAGCCATATAGGTTTGAGATAAAGTAGATACAGAGAATTCCAGGTTAGTCATGATCGCTCTAAGATAAGGGCATAACAAGATAAGAATAACCTATAACTGCCTTAGTATACACATATACAAAAATCTGTGCACGTACATATAGGCATATTCTGGCCTATTCAATCACAGTGAGGATGGTTTTACATTATTAACATTATTGAATTGAAATAACTAGGGTAAATAGTGGAAATATTTTCTATATAAATATTTATATTTCCCCTCTTTTGACATCCTTCTATAATTTTAGTTGCCTTTTCAGTGGAATTACAGATGCTCACTTTAAACGGAGAGGCCTTTTAAATATCAATGCCCTCATATTTACAGAAACAGAACTGGATCTGAAGTAATACAGTATGCCATAAATCCAATATTTAAGAGCCCACAGCATCCCTTTTCATTCAAAAGACAAAATTCCCATAGATGCAGTACATTCTGTAACAGACTCGGAGACCAATGGGATATAGCCTGCAGTGATTAATGCTAATTGCTAGCCAAGGTTTTGGAAGGGATTAGTGATTTTAGAGATCCAACTTTGAAAAAATGTCTGATAAGAAACTGATCTTCAGAAGAGGAACAGTCTCAACTTCCTGCGAATTGGACCCCTTTAAATTATCTCTGCTTTGGTACCCCACAATGAACACGCTTAATATTACCAGTTAGTTGTGGAAATCTTGTCCAGAATTTAGCAATGCCATTATCCATACAATATGTATTGTATTTTTATTTCCCGATTTCTTAAAAATCCATTTCACTTGCTTTTTGAACCTGTTATACTTTGAATCATAAACTTCCCCATGCCGTTGAACAGATAAAATCAATAGGCAATATTTTAATCCAGACATAATTCCTAAGCATCTAAGGAAGACATTTGCAATGTAAAGGGCTTGATGCCTCCAGTACATTGACGAGAAAGTTCAGTAAGCGCTGTATCAGAGTACTCATTTTCCAAACCAGCTGCAGGCTTGATTTGTTTCTAAGTAATTTAAGTGTACAATTCTTGTTAAGGTGGTACGTTTCGTGACTTTCTTGCAACCAGGAATGAGTTAACTGCAGACATGGAAGTGGTTAGATTGTTTCTAAATAATCCTAAATATGTATTTAAGCAAAAAAAGTTTCATAATATTTTCACTCTATGCTATTAGGAATTTTGAAACAACTAATTACTCCTGGTATGCAAATTTAGTGAAACCCAATTAAATAAATATCAGATATATGGATAAATCTGCTAGCGAAGACATGTGCTTTATATCAGTTTGTACACATCCTGTGTTTGCTATGAAACCTGTTTAAACAAATAAGTGATAAAAGACTAAATGAGTCAATGAAAAAAATCCCCTAAGTACCAAGTTGTGAGTTGTATGCTATTAGATCTCTCCATGGGTAAATGTGTTGCCTGCTCTACTGTAACGGACAAGCTCCCTCTAAAGTAAATACTGTCTCTTTTAAAAGAACAGATCTAATAAAGGCCTAGATTTTCTGTATATCAAGGAAATATATTTTAAAGCTGCTTTTATTGTTTCACAACAAAGCCAAAAGACATTCAGCTGTCAAAACAATAATGGTATTTGCATACAATTTATTTTTTTTTTTCATCTGGCAAAATACTGTATGAATGGAATAGGGAAAACCAAACTGATTATGTCCAAGCTCATGATTGTAAAATCTCTGCTACCAAAGATATTTTAACTAGCTAGACTCCATTGATCTACAGCAAAGCTTTGTCAACGAAAGCTTTTTTCTTAAATTGATTCTCCATCTTGTCTTCTCATTCTTTCGACAGCACACAGCAGGAAGCTCTGTCTACATACAGAAAACAGGATCTTGCTGTAGGCATGGGTATAAAACAAAAAGACAGTGATTAAAGAAAAAAACAGACTGCTGTTAGTATTTGATCTTAAAATTATTGATCTTGTCAATCAGTTACAGACACAGAGTGCCCATTTAAATCTGTAATATCTATTAATGTTACCACAAAAATGCTGACCGCTTGAAAGAACAAAGAAATCTATATGATAATACAATGCGATGCTTATCTGGCTGTACAGCTATTTGTAGTATGTGAGAGTAAGTGCAACATCCCACTTGAGAAAGATCACGTCTAAAATTTCTTTTAAAATTAATATGATATAAGAATATGAGGTTCACATGATAGGCTTACATTTTGAAGACTTCGTTAACTACGAATTTTGATTTCTTTGACTGCAAAAGGCATTATTAGTTTTTATAATGCATATATTAATAACAAAACATTTTTTCCTGTAACTGACCCAAACTCAAGCATTACATTAGGATACTGTTATAAACCTACCGAGCTAAGCCAGCACCATGCTATCTTTGTCCTTTATGTGAAACTGTATGTTCATTCTGTTTACATTCCTATTGTACTTGTACCGATAGTGCCTCTAAACCATATTTATGTGTAAATATAATTGAAAATTAGTTTAAAAAAAGAATATCTTATTTCAAAAACTAAGTGCACATCATTTGCTGGTAATATTAAAAGCAAAAAAGCATTTGACCATTTGGAACAAAACAAACCCCCAAAGATCTTGAATTAATCTCCATACCTGCTTTAACTTGCAATCAAGCGTCAATCATTAAAGCTTGTCACCTTAAAATAAGGTGGACGTTTTCAAGGGCAGCAATTACTGCGCACAAAGTCCCACAATGAACCAGCTTGCAAATACCTAGCAGAAATGTTCATGTAGCGTAGTATTATCCTTCTCTCTATCTCTATAAAGAGGGCAAGGCATTTACTAACAATTTTATAATGTCTCCGGAACAGGAAAAAGATACAAATAGCACAGATAGTTGCACCTAATCTGCAACTAGTAAAAATATATAGAAAGGTTCATTTACATAACAGACAAGTAGGAATGTCTTGTAGTTTTGTGCCAGCCAAAGGTTTTATGGGAAGCCTTTGCCCATCTTTAATATATGTGTAAATTAAATTTTATGAAATGCATTTTAAATGTACTTCATTGATCTTCTGAATTTATCATAAGCCTCTAGTTCATATTTTGGTGCCAGTCTAGTGTGTCACATGGTTTTGAAACCAATAGAGGCTCATACAGAAGGGTTTTTCTTTGTTTGAATTACTTTATTGGTTGAGTGGAAGGATTAAAGACAGACTAAAAAGTCATTATGATGATGTAATAAAACACACATTCGTTGTTCCTTCACTTTAAAATCTGCTTTTTAAGCACACTCTTCTGTTAGAAGCCAGAATTAAATGTCATTAAGCATCTGGACATAACACTAACTATTTAAATTTTTTGTTTATTTGTTTTTCTTTTAAGCTAGGCATCACTGAGGTAAAAAAAGAATTAAAGATTTCAAGCAGAAATTATTGTGAATTGTTCATCTTTTCTTATTATAGATAAAATACAGCTCTCTCAATTACTTTTAAAGTGACAGTTGGATAGAAAATGCAATAACTTCCTAACCCTACTTTTTGTCATTGCATGTGAGACTTGATTCACATTAAAAAATAAAAACCTCAAGCATGCTTTTTCGTGCTTTTATATTATGTATTAAGCATTGAGCTTTCAGTGTATGAGAAGATACATGTGGAATTCTAGAATAATAAAAAAATGCTTAAATAATATATCAATGAAAAAAAGAATAAAAGAAAACACATCATATTATGCCATGGAATCTAAAAATGCTTGTTTTCCTGCAACGGGAAAAATTAATGTGAAACCTTTTCCCTTGCTCCCAAAGAGAGATATTTTTGTTTCTTTATATTTTTGACTAAGTTTTTTTTTATAATAAGGAAGGAACATTTCAACTCTGGAACCCACTTCATAACACTAGAGACAAATATACGAAAATTTCTTTCACATTCTTTTCAGTTAAATTATTTATCAAGTGATCATGCTTTCTTTGTGCTTTTCTTTTAAGACAGTAGGACTTCACCCTTCACTCCTGCAGTATTCTCCAAGCCCTTGAAATAACTTTTCCTTTGAATTACTGATTATTGGCATTGAAGTATTTCTCTGCTCTTCTCCAGGACTTTGAAGCGTGTCAGGAATTAACATTTGGGTTCGGCATAGAGGAACTCCTCCTGAGTGGGAGGGAAGGGCTCTGTCCCTCCTAAAAGAAGTGCAAGAGTACGTACGGCTGTGTGCCACGCCAGTGACGGCACTTCCCCTATTTCCAAGACCATGAGAAAACTGCTTGTGCGGATACAGGGAGATACGAGGTTTTCACAGCTATGCCCAAAGGAAACATGAACCTGTCCTCCCTCCCGAGACCAAGCCCTGCCTGCTCTGGAAGACACCTGCCACGGTAGCTGAAGAACAAAGGCTTTCCTTTGGAGCCAGGGCTGCTTCTTGCAGGGGGGGATGGAAACACAAACTGGGGAGTCAAGGCCCCGATGAAGTTTATGTTTTCCTACATAGGGAAAATTGTTATTATTTCAGGTGGGGAGACCTTTATGCTTCTACCCTATGGAATTGCTGAGGTGTCTGAATGCAGGTTATCGCTATGTCTCAGGGTAGACCGCAGATCAACGACAGGAAAGGCAGAATGTGAACAGGGTGCAAAATGGCCTCTCCCTCCCCATTTCCACCCAGATGAAATGCTGATTACTTGCTGATTAACAACACTGGCAAGAATGCAAAAACAAATACTGTGTCTTCCTCTGCAAGTGTTACCTCCCACCCTTTCCTAGTCCAACAATTTTAGCATTCGTTTTCAGTATGATGTACTCCACTAGCTTGTCTGAATGAAAAAGAAAACAAACACATGGGATGATGCTCTTTGTGAAGATTTTCCTTTTACATATATGTGTATGTGTATGTGTATACAATATGCTAATTTTCTCCTTTCACTTCAGCCTTCTTTACTGATTTTAAATAGGCACATTCTTATTTCACAAGATCTGAAAATTTCAAGCCCTGTTTATTACTGGGTACAAAAACTGATGTATACATTAGATTTTCAGAAGTTTAGCTTAATGAGAGTTTGAAGCAGATTTTGGGATTAGCCAAGTTCCATCTGATCTGAGACAGACTTAATTTTGGTCTCTGATGTGCAGGCATGTATCACTATTTATCTTGTCAAGTCCTCTGTTGTTCATGCACATACTTGTGCATCTGGGATGGAGTATGAGCAGCCTGTCACAGCAGATAGCAGTAAAAATATTTAATACCTTGCAAAATGATCGTAACGCAAAAAATTGTCAGTAGTGCAAAGCAAGAGAGCTATAAGTATAGGTTTCTGATAAACCAGCTTTTTTTTTATCCTTATTTATATATTCACATCAGGTACATGAAAAACTGAGGATTGTTTTGTCACAGGTATACTGAAGGAAATGTACAGTTTGAAAAGTAAGAAGGCCATGAGAACCCTCTGCTAGTTATGCAGGATTTTTGTATCAGTCAAACCTCAGAAGCTGCCACAGCCAGTGTGAAGCTTTGGGTAAGAGAAAAGCCTTGGTGCTTGTTTGGTTACAGGGCTTTGTTCACCTAGTCATCAGTTCTTCATTGCGGGGCAGGATGAACCTCTGTCCTGATGCCAGATATCAGAGAGGGTTTGAGTGTTTCGGAGTTGAACTTCATCACTTCTCTGCCTCACCTACCAACTAACTCATACCCACCTAAAAGGTGCTTATCAGCAAACAGACCAAACACGCACGCGGTTCTCCGTTTGTCCATCATGCAGGAGACATAAGACAGTATTGGGTTTCCAGTGGCACTGTGGCCACATTTAATGGTCCCATTTCATCATCCTGCTCTGGAATTTCCTTCACTGGAAAACGTAGGAGGGTTTTTGGGCTCTATAGCATCAGTAACCTCCAAATTTTGGTTCTTAAAGTCATTGGTCAAAGTCTTCGTATTCTGCCTTTGAAACAGCCAGCCATAATTTGATCCCTAGATAAAAACCCGTAATGCTGCTAATTATTTCTATTGAAAATTAGCACAGCTGAGACACAGCCCACTGATCCAGAATCGTGTCCTCTGCGACTACAGTCAGAACTTGATTTCCGTGACAAGCTCTCTTGGCTCTGCAGAAGATGATGGCTGCCCTCTAGTGACAAAGATATTTCTGCTGACACATTGCAGTAGATGCAAACATGTTAATAAATAGCGTCTTGTAGATCAATATATAGTAAGAGGTTTGGGTCTAAGAAAGATAGAGAGTCTTAAGATCATGAGCAAATGCTTGGAAGCATTAGAAAAAGAAGCATTCCAGGTTGACATGCCATCCTCAGTCGCAGCAATTTTTTAAGGTAAATTTTTGTTTGATCAGAAGTTCCTGGATTTTTTTTTAATTTCTGACATTTCTGTTATCAGCTGAACAACCTATGATTATTGTAACAAAACCAGAATAAGAGGTCTGCATTGCAGAGAGGTTCACTTTCTGCTAAAAGCATCCGACTCTCATGCACTCACTGACACAAAATATATATTTTAAAATACTTTTATGTGTTTGTGTGCATGTGTGTATATGTGTTTATCTGTAAGTGGTAACAATCATGTTTTCGTAATTTCCTAGGTGAAATCACAAGTTGAACTGAAGGGCCAGTTATGAAGTTTATTTTTAGAATAGTGCAGACAATATAAAATGCTAGAAACATTACTAGAAATCATGAAGGACCATATTGAGAATAAAAAACTATATTGACTGTTTACATCAGTGTGTTATTTCATGTTAACTGTGAGATAGCCCATAGAATATAATGATGTGATTCGTAACAAATATATTAAAGAATATTCTATGTAAACTCTGATTCTAATCCAGGGGAAGTTAGGATCTCATCTGCAGGAAAAACGTGGGGAAAAATTATCGCATTTCTACATGATGATACATCTCAGAATAAGAGATCTGGAGATAAAACATTTAAGTTTTCTCCTCTGTCCTGCTGTCTGTGAGAATGTCCTTAGTTAGGAAAATGCATTGGCAAAACATCCTCTTGTTGACAAAAGCAGTTACTATATGCTGACGAGTTCTACTGACTTCAGTTGGATTTAAACAAATTACAAATGTCTTCCCACATTTTAGATGTTTCCTGAAGTAGGGCTTGAGAGAGGATAAACATAAAACCCTTTCTCCTGGTGTATGTATTTTTGCTTCATACTTATATGGCAGTTTAAGTTTAGCTTCAGGTGTTTTACTACTGAAAAGTTTAGCTTCAGCACAGCAAAATATTTCCAAGAAGTGAGTTTCTACATTTGGCAAAGTCATAATACTGAATTATTTGATTTTGTACATAGGAAGAATATAACAACTTTTTACTGTAAGAAACCATATGAACTGTCTGGAATGTAACATTTTAACATAGATAAAATTCATGGACTAGTCTGGCATTGCACCTGAACAAATGGAAAGTTGATTATTTTACACATCTTTGTATAATAACGAACCATTCACATGCTGTGCTCTTGAGAGACTTCCCCAGCTATTGTCTTCTACCTATGGGAGATGCTGAAAACTGTAGCAGTTTTGTCACTGATCCCTTGCAGCTGGCCAACAAGAAACACTGAAAGATCCATAAAAGTGAAAATTTCTCTAGCGTTGAATAAAACAGCTCATTTCTTGGTACCCACTCTCAGTAGATCTCACTGCTTCACTCCAAGCTTATTATAACCAGTTGGTTTATCCAAAGGAAGGGAGTTGGTTTACCTTGTTATCCACAGGTTTTGATAAGACTCTTACAGAACACTCTTGGCTATATTGTTGTCGTTCCCTTTAACATTAAACTGTGAAAAAAATATATTCACAAAGTGGCTGCAATATCCGTTTCAACATTTCATGCCAAAAGAAACAGGTGCTTCCCATTTTTAAACACTGTGACCACTTGTCATGGCCTTTCCAACTTTTTTAGGCAATTGGAATTATATAAAATGGAATTATAAGTATTTGTAACATTATTTATTAATTATTTATAGTGGTAAAAGCGATGGGTTTTCTTACATATGGGCTGACTCTCCCTCTAAAGGTAACTTCTCCCTTTGCTGTTACGATTGTCCAAGGGACCCAGGTAGCCTCAGTGCACAAAGGCATTGTCACTGTTGTAGATCTGATTCACTTTAGACAGATATTGACGATTCTACTTCTGCTGAGAGGGTGCGATGCTCATCTGGAGAAAGCTGAATGCCTCCTTTCATCTGTAACAGAAAATCCTGGTTTGATATTAGACTTCTGGCTAACACTCAGTGCTAATCCAACTGTATCTTATACCCTTGCCTTCCTAGACTTCTCTAAGCCTCCTCTCGCCATGCCTTTGCTTCGCTGAACTCATGCAAGAGACATTTATGAAAGGAAACCAAATCCAAGCCACCCTTTATATGCCCATAGGATACATCTTTCATGAACAAACACAATAACTGCTTAAAATAATTCTGAAGGACGGTGGGGAACACATTCACATGACTTTCATTCCCTTCCAGAACTTAATGGCCCTGTACATTAGTTTCTCATGAAAACACTTCCATGAAAACATTTTGAGATTTAAGCATCTTAGTTCTGTTCATTTTGCTGAACTTTATATCTTATTTTGCTTTATTTTATATGCTCTGGATCAGGAAGCAATACTGCATTGAGTTACACCAGCTGACTCTCTGGCCTTAGATCTGTCTTGTAGTTTTCCCTGATAATGTTTCCAAGTGATAAAATTTGGATCCAGATGCTGAATTCTTTAAATATGTGCATTTTATCATCTAAGTCTTACCAAATCAAACTATGGAAAAATGCCTCATATAACATATCAGTGTACTTCATTTATAGCTGTATCAGCATCTGCCTGTGGAAACCACAGTGACCTCA
Organism: Chroicocephalus ridibundus; assembly: GCF_963924245.1. Lineage (NCBI taxonomy): Eukaryota > Metazoa > Chordata > Aves > Charadriiformes > Laridae > Chroicocephalus > Chroicocephalus ridibundus. The sequence goes on along the minus strand of NC_086291.1, from coordinate 14,751,118 downwards.
GATATGGGTCAAGTTGTGCAATATATCCCCAATAACTGAAATAATAACCACCGAAACAGGGGTGTGCTTCACACTCCTCAGTGCCCCCTCTGCCCCTCCCTGCAGTGACTCCGTTCTACTGCTTGGCAGTCCACAAAGGACAAACAAGCAGGTTTCCACTGAGCTAGTGATCTGCATCGCACTGAGCTGAACACTGATCTTATTCTGAAGGGTCTGACGAGCACCAGAACCACCACAAAGCAGGGCAGCTCCAAGTGCAAAGGCAGTGGGAGACAGGGAAGGGGAACAAGGCTTTTCCCTTTCAGGGACTGTAAGGCATTTGCCGGCTCATGTAACTTAAATTTAAAGGTTCTTCATATTAAGAGATCTTTGTACGCTAGATTTTTTTGCTGTCGTCCGGTTGCTTTGCGTTGGGGTTTTTTTGTTTGGGTTTTTTGTTTGTTTGTTTGTTTGTTTTTCTTTTTTTCATCCACCTCTGATAAATTGGGCTGCTATGCTTAGATTTTAGAAAAAAGTGCGCCATTGTCAGAATGTTTCCTTTAGATAAATCACTGTAGGTGAAAATCTATAGAAAGTGAAGAGGGGTGGATGGAACATCACTCTGGCATATCCAAAACAAGGCAATAGCAAGAAAAGGGTGAGAGGATCACCATACTGGTTAGGAGGAGTATGGCAATAACACCACATCTAGGATCCCCACACCCCTGCAGTAACTCCATGCATATTCAGTGGACATTTTGATGTAGTGTCGTTCTCTTGATCTCACTTTGCTCCCATGCATGGTGAAAGCAAATTATGAAATCTCAGAAAATGCTATGAAACAGCTCTTAAGTTACGTCTTTGTCAAGGGACTGTCACTTAGTTTGTACCACAACTAGAATTGTAACCCAGCTGATCTCTAGGTGCTACAGAGATAGGAATGTTTAATCATGATGATCAGCATAGAAAACATAACATTTTGAAATATTAGGTGTTTTGTATATAGACTGTCTTTCTAATGGAGTGTCTAAATTTTGTTCTTTGTCTTGGACCTTGATTTCACAGGGTTGTGTGTTTTTTTTATAATTTAGTAAATTTCCAGCAATTTCTTCTGATGTTGTCATCATCATCAGTTAGTAACACCTGGCTGGATGTGTCACATATCTCTTCCAACCAAGTAAACCCATATACAGAGCAATTTATCAATAGAATTTCCTTGAGCTGTGTCCCAGAGATTTTATATGTCCTGCCCTTTCAGAAGTGTCTCATAAAGTCTACTGATGGATCATATCTACTTTTGCATTGGCCTGTTTATCTTAGCACTTCGGCAAGCAGGGAGACTTCTGCTGACATCAGCATGAGCATGTATGTCTTATTCCATGCTGGAAAGCCATTTGGAAGAATTTAACACTGAAAAAACAGTAGATGAATCTTTGAAGAGCGCACTCACAAAAATGGTGCCAGTAGTAGAGAGGAGCTAATATTAAAAATTTCTGTGGAGGAAAAAATGGGGATAGAGAAATTGGAGCTATGCAGCTTGGAGAAGGGCAAAGAAGATCAATGTGTTTATTATCAATAAATCAATTTGTTAATCCAGGTGGAATTCTGCAGCTGTAGGATGCAGAGGGTAAAAGGAGGTGAGTGGGTTGATTTATTTTTTTTTTTAATAAGAGGAAATCGATACCCTAATCAAATATCAGATGGGAGATGATGAGTAGAGAAGAGAATCTACATAATGTATGGTTCTAAATTGGTTTCCTAAAATACCCATGTTAATGATGAAGGAACTCATTCTAAATTAGTGTATATTGGCTTCGTTTAATATAAATGCCATAACTTAACTTCCACCAGCTGGGAAATTGGCTTAGCATATCCAAAGATAACACTAGGGTAGAATTGCCCATTTTCCTCGGTGATGCCTGTTCCATATGGAAAACGGTAAATTTATACAGGTTTTAAGTAAAATCAAACTCAGAGTAAGGATAGTTTGGAATGGCGGGCAAGTTTGATGAAGCTTTTCTTAGCCTGGGCTACAAAAAAGGCCTCCCTCTGCCTCTCTGTTTAAGAACAGAGATTCCTCACTAGCAGGATATCTCTAAGCTATTGCAGCTGGAGACCTCACATTAACACGAACTAATGAATGCCTACCTCAGCATATCAGGATGCTCCAATTGCTGTGTTGTCTAAAGTATCCAACTCACTCTCATCATATGCATGCTTTTGAATCATTTGAGTTTAATAAGGCTCCTCGGGCAAAAGAGTTTACAACATGGTTCTTATATTTTGCAGAAAACATTTTGGAACAGGCCACAACAATAATCATTAAATACATGCCACATTCTTTATGTTCTATATATAAACTCAAACATTCTTACTAGTTTATTAAAACATCATGTTTATTAAAGATGCAAGTTTATGATTAATGTGGAACTCATTGCCCATATACAATATAAAAAAATATCAAAACCTTTAAAGAATCTTTATAGAAGTTCTCATTTTTTCATCATGAATGTTCCCAGTCTTGTACATAAAGAGTCAGATTGGCTTTGATAATATATGGGGTAGTGGAATAAGGACAGGAGAAATGAACAGACTCCTTCTTGGATATATAGAGAAATAAATAAAATTATGTCTAGATACAGGAAAAATAAACAAAACGGCAGATTTAATGGACATAATGCCTTCATTTTTCTGTTATTCTCAAATTAACTGTTCATTCTTAAGGAAACCTTTTGAACATTCTCATATGACTGGAGATATCTGTGAATATACCGGTTCAAAGAATTCTGTGGACTAGAAAGCCAGTTATTTCTTGATGCACTGGGCAATTTAAAGTTGTTTTCCAAACTGGTTAGTTCAATCCAAGTTCATGGATAATTTGTGAAAAATAAACTGCCATATGAATTACATTTTTAGAGGGTTTCCCTCTTCAGCTGTCATCCTCTAAGTATCTACTAGTGCAGTACGATCATGAAAGAATGAATTTTTAATTTAGCAAAGGATAAAACAGACAATTTTACATTGCAGGAAAAAGCAACAAAATGGCTTGTCAGATCCATTTCCTGAAATGTACAGTCATGCAGCGTATCTCGAAAAATGTACTAATATTTATTACAGTCAAACCTCCCAAGTTTTTTTAAAGAAAATAGTTTCTGTAGTGTAATTACTACGTTCTCATTTTTATCATTTTCACTTTTCGAAATAAATTGATCATAGATAATTTGGAGATCATCACTGCTGAAAAATCATTCTTCTTATTAAGGGACAACTTGAAATAAGATTAAAGTTCAAAAGGCAAAAAAAAAATAATTGGGCTGTCCATTCCTTTCATCCAGATTAACAACTAAATAAGTGGATTATTTGAACTGATTATCTGCAATATATATTTGCATTCAGTTATATGTTGTAAACTAAAAGCTGAATTCAGGACTTTTTTCCCCGAGTTTGCAAAAATTTTATCAAGGTTCTTGCTTTCTCTTGCATAAAAGTGGTTGCTTTTAACACATTTCAGCATTGATTAAAATGAAAGATGGTCTGATTTCTGCATCCTATTGTTCAGTTATTGAAAACATTTTCTTAAGTACCAGAATTCAATATTTTTTTTCTCATTTCAAGGTGAAATTATTAGTCATGAAAGATTCTAGATGGTTATTACAGGAAACCTAATACTTCCCCACACTAAATGTATCACAGTCAGCATGTTACACCTTACTATGGATTGTCTTTCACAGCCTGGGTGCACAAAATACCTAGTTCTCAAGCTACCTTGACTTCTCACAAACACAGGTAATAAGAGTGATCCTTTCATCTTGGATACTCTTGATCAGATCAAGTACCCAAGCATTATCAGAAGTTGTACCTGTTTGTTTTTCTGTGTCATCCCAATATCTCTTATCCCTTCCAAGCACTTGAAGATGGGCATGTAGCAAGGGCAAGGGCATGCAGCGATAGGACGAGGGGCAATGGTTTTAAACTAGAGCAGGGCAGGTTTAGATCAGACATTAGGAAGAAGTTCTTTACAATGAGGGTGGTGAGACACTGGAACAGGTTGCTCAGAGAGGTGGTGGCGGCCCCATCCCTGGAGGCATTCAAGGCCAGGCTTGATGAGGCTCCAAACAACCTCATCTAGCTGAAGATGCCCCTGCTTACTGCAGGGGGGTTGGACTAGATGACCTTTAACAGTCCCTTCCAACCCAACAGACTCACTCTAAGATAGCAATTTATATTAATTTGGCTCTTTCCTGGGGTAGCACTTTGTTTATACATTTTTGGGGGAAGAACAGAAGGCGGCAATTATTGTAAACGCTCTGGTGCCTATAGTGGAAAATATTTTGCTTTTTATATAGTCTGGATTTTGACCATAGTGGTGGAGGTTCTATATCACCTTGCTGCTTCTACGGAGCTTTATAATGTCTAAATCATAATATGTGTGTTTTTTTCTCTTATTAAGTATAGCATTTTCTTACCTGTTCTTAAAGTCTGGTTGCATTTGTCTAAAACTTGTAATTTAAAAGTTGCGGCCTTGGGCCAAGTTCTCAGACACTAGGAAATGTTACTGACATCAGCAGAGTTATGAAAATTTATATTGACTGAGGGTCTATTTTCTTAAAGTTACTGGAAAGTAAAGTACAATAATTAAAATTTAGATATGAAGGAATTAAATTATCTTTGTAATCATATGCTGCTAGCTGATACGGTCAAAACCAGATAGAGAGTCCTCTCCTGTGTGCAGTCAGAATACAGAACACCAAAGGAAGTTGCTGATGGCTTGAATAGATGAGTGATATTGCTGCTAATAGGGAACCTGAAGTCTTAATTGGTTTGCTGTAAACATTACAAACACGTTTGCATGCTTCCATTCACTTTGTGTGCTGTGTATTAGATAGATGGTATTCACACTGATAGCTGCAATTTAATTACAAGAAGTCTGTTCCTTATTCAATTTTAGTTGTGTCATCCCATTATGTTGGCTATGAAGCATTGCAATGTTCAATACAGCATGGATCATGATGTCGGAGAGATAATGCCATGCAATGGCTCAATTTTGGTTGTAAGGATTTTCATCCAGATTGGAATCAATGTTGTAAATGGTTATCAAATCCACACATTCTGGCTAACTGAAACAAAGTGAAAGATCTGAGGAAGGACATTATTTTTTATTACAAAGAACAATTGCAATGAATAGTAAAATTGCTCACCACTGGGGAATCCATCAATATGAATAAACATGTCAAACCTCACAGGACTGAGGACCCTGCCCACAGGCTGTCTTCTGAGACTTAATGAATTCACAGTATGAACAAATTGATTCAGCCATTCCAGTTACTCAATTTACTACAGCTGCCAAACAAGTGACTGGAACAGTACTCCAGGCTGTAGAGTGCAGGTTTGCTTCATCCTCATCTACTACTAGGGATTGTCCAGAGACTTTGGAAACGCCATTGCACTTTCTTTTTTATGCTTCTGTGGAACACACTTTCCAAGCAACAAAACCCACTTGAATGAGGACCATAATTATCACTTTCACAAGGGTTAGATAAGTATAAGGCATTTGGACACTGCCTTGTGAGAGTGCGTTTGCCAAAGGATATTAAAGAAAAAGGGTTTTAGAATGATGTAAAGGTCTGTGAGACAGACCAGTCCAAATATTTTACCATCTTATATGGTTCCTAAGACTTTCTAAGATGAAGTATTTGAAAAGGGAAGAGGACTTTCTTAAGCACATTCATATGAGCTTCCTTACTTAAGGGAAACAATGCTCCTGACTGGAAACTCAGAAGGATCACATGGATTTTAGGATGGGAAACTTAATATAGCAGATATTGGGTACGAGGTAGATTAGAAACTGCTGACATAGAAAATAAATCTGTAATGCGGCTGAGGGTTACAGGAAGTTGTAAATTTCTGGGACAAGATTATGAGTAGCATCAGCATCATTGGGTGGGAAGGTGCTATAAGTCTTCTCTTAGGTGAAATAAAATGAAGTGGGTCAGGTAAGACATGAATAAGAACTAAAATCTATTTTGCCTGGCCCTGATTATTCTGGATTAGTATTCCTGCTAATTTGTACTGCTGATTTCATAACTAAAAATGGATATGAAACACTATTTCTTGAAAGGTCGACTGGTTTAACAACAAATGGTTCTTAATCCACCCTTCAGTTTGATAGATAGTCTCCTATCCCTACAACCTTACAGAAGGAAAAGAAAAAAAAAACACAAATCTTAAACCCCACATTTTTATATATGTCCCCTCAAGGTCTCAAGAGTATTTACTACTCTCCATTCACCTCTCCCTAGTGGCCTGTAATTAAATGGTGCTTCTGACTTTCAATATCATATTGAATTTAGAAAAGAAATCTCTTAGTAAAATGCAGATTGTTCATGCTGCGAGTTTTAGGGACCCTAATTTCAATGAAATGCTTTATAAAATGTGGATGTTAGATGAGCAGGATAAAACAACTGAGGAATCCTGCTATTTGGGAAATTACTTTTTTTATGTTAAATGGGGGAAAATGGCAAACCTAATAAAGTAAAAGGGAAGGGGACTATCAATGACTCCCTTCAAGGCAGTCTGCCAGGCAGCCTTGGCCAGATTTCCACAGTGCTACCTTCAGATTTTATTAAATTAAAATAAAACCTGTCATCTTGGCTTTCACTGGCACAGTCAAATGCACAGTTTTTTACTTAGTTCCAACATCAGCCTTGCACTTCCAGCCAGCATTAATATTTCAAAATGTAATATGCATAGTTCTGTGGCATTTTTTACATATCTGGCAAACAGTTACAGAAAAATATTCTGCTAAAAGTTAAAAAAGCAGTGTTACTAACTATTTGATCATGTCAACTCCTTTTCACTGTTCTCCCTCAGGGACCAAAGCATTTGGAAATGTAAATCAAAGAATCAAAGAAATCAGAAATGGAAATGTCCCATTCAGTCATCTAATCCAATCCTCTAGTAGCACATAATTGTTCCCCATTATACATTTTCCACAGTTTTGTTCGGTCTCATTTCAGATCCTTGGTAATACTGCTCGCCAACATGCTTTTTGAAAGCTGGATGGGCAGAGTTCAGACAGACCCAACCTCACCTCTGAGGTCACCTCTTGCCTCTTCTAATTTGTCCTGGCAGCCACAGCTTTGTAGGGGCTCATGTAGGGGCTGGGGATTGCCAAAATGGAAAGGAAAAGATCCAGCTGCATGCTCTCCCTCATCTTCCCCCTGGGATCTTCCTTATGTAGAAGGCTAAAGTAATGCAAACCAGCGCTGTTTCACATGTTGATGGGAGCAGCCTCATCACCTAGTCCTACTGCAGCTGTCAGAGACTTCAGCCGTGAATCTGGCCTAGAGGACTCCTGTCTGGGTCCTGAGGGATGAATGCTCCTACTAGATAGAATCCACCATTAGTCACAGTGCAGTCTGACATGGATCTTAACAACATGAAGACGCAGCAGCAGTCATGATTTATATTATTCCTTGCCTCTCCCTCTCAAGGCCTTGGACAGACCCTGGTAAGAATTGCAGCATCAGAGGAACATGGTTTGCCTGGAGGAGCAGTAGACTTAGAGTCTTCCCCAGGGGAACATCTGAGACATTCCAATTTTATTCCAGTAATGCTAGATAGCCTAAATTAATGAGCTGCTATCAAAGATCTGCAGAAAGCTTTCCTCCCATTTCTTGTGCATTCAGAAAGGTAGACATGCCTGCTATCTGAAGGACAGAGGACCACACAGCCAAATTTGTGAGGACATAAAGGAAACATCTTCTTTCTCTCAGGTGGATCAGGGCAACAGGAAGCCCAGCAAACAGAGTAGCTTGAAGACCTGCAGGTGCTATTGTTATTCTCTCCTGAGTATCTGTCTGGCTAATTGTTCTGAGTGTCAGCTGGTCATGAAACACCCATGATGTGCTTTTGCCTCGGTGGCAAAAGTATTAGCACACGTATTTTCTGGTCAGGAATTGCTTGCACTATTTTACATATTTTCCATCAATTTAACCAATAGGTATATTTCCACCAGTCACAATGGATATCTCTTTCACCAAGTTCCAAGATGATTTCTTCATTCTTTGAGTAAAGCCCAAAGGAGACATGAACATATACTTAAACAAAAGTTGATCACCTTCCCTCTATATTTTTGTTAGGTGGTAGAATTCAGAATAGATATGAAGGAATTTTTGGGCATCTCTAGAGGAGCCCTGTTTAGGATCATTACCTGACCCTGACCTATTCTGCCGTGTCCAAGAGGCACGTCATAGAATGGGCAAGAAAGTTTGTGCAGGGCCACAAGATCATGCTTGGCTATGTTTTTCTAACAGGTTTCAGAAACCTCTTCTGTCATCGTTCTTGTGCATTTGAGATGAACTAGGTCTCACAGGCAAAAGAAAACAATATTTCAGTTCACACTTGCACACTTTCTGTGCAAATTGAAGGTTAATCAAACCCTGAGGATGACCCCTGACAGAGACAATAAACATACTTACTCTGTGTTTGCCTTTTGGCATCTTTTGAACACCTTTTTCCCTGCAAATCGTGACTTCTAACATCATTGTATACTTGTGATCTTAGTTACTGACCTTGGAAAAAAAGGCCTGTTAAATGGGCTGGTGACAGGTAGCTTGGGAATACCAAGGGACTAGTTCACAGTCCTAAAGACCTTGGGTATTGTCCCTGGAGATACGTTATCCCTGTCAGTGTTTCATTCCTGCTTACAGCCTCCTTTAGCACCATAAATTCAGAATACTACCAAACAAATAAATCAAGATACATATTATTTTTCAGACAAAATAATATAGCTATTATACTTATTCTCTACATTTAGATATATCTAGATATACAGTAGGTAAGTATAATCTACATGTCACTAGTCAGAAATCACTGTACTACAGAGAAAATATAGGCATTCTTTTCGATGTATATGTGCTGCGTCTGTTACAAAAGAAGTTGACTTATATATGCACTTGAAAATACATGTGTTTTCATTTTGTGGTAGAGACCCCATTTATTTCATTTCAGATTCACTACAGAAACTTGACATGCAATTGAATAACTTAGCATCATCGGGGAAATTTTAAGATTCTCTAGCTATGGAGATTTATGCAAACTGTTTATGGAAATATGGAAAAGACTTTTTCACCACTAAAGGTCTACATACGTATGTTCCTAAAAAATATGACCTGGACTTTGTTTATTTACAGGTATGATGTGAAATCTCTATATGAAGCTTTGAATTTTGTGAACTATGTCCTATAAACAAATTTAAACTGAGAAGTCTTTCAACTATCTGTAACAGCTGACATTGTTTCAGAATTTGTAAACAATGGCTACAGTTTTGGTCAGAGCTCATTTTACTGTTCCTGCGGGAAAAACAGAATTCACAAAATGTAGCCAGCACAGATTCTCCCTTGCGCACAGAATTCACCTCAAGAATGAGAAACAAGGCTGTGAGCATATTATCATCCAATTATTCCACAATCCACTATTTTGCACTTTTGAATTCCCGTTGACTTCAGTAATTACTTGCAGTTTTGTTTTGGAAGCAGGACTTTGAACTGTAAGAATGCAAAATACAGTCCACTCCATGCAAAGTTTATTAAAAAAAAAAGCACTCACATGAAAGCACTTTCAAAATACTAAGCTAAATGATGAGTAGAGGTGCCAAAACAGGTTGATAAATCCTTCAATCATCCTGTATCTTTTCCAGCAGTTTTCAACTCATACTTGAATTTCTTGCCTTTCAGCACAAATGCACATACCTTACAGTTTTTTTCTGTGAACAGCACAATTAGCAGCTGCATCTTAACAAGAAATGTTCAGTAAATCTCATTCTCATATATGAAGGCATTTGCCGAGAAAACCCATTTCCACAGCATTTTAGGCTTGCATGTGAGAAAGGAGGCATTCCAATATTATCTAAGGAAACAAAATTCTATCATCTTCCCTCAATTGTTTTAAAAACAATAGTATGTGCCAGTGTATCAATCACATTATTTTTGTGGTTGTTTGTTTTGTTTTGTTTTTAAAGAAGTATGGCTTGAATTTTTGGTCCTTCACACATGGCTCCTGCTTTTTTATCCAAACTAATAGAGCTCAGATGCATGGCTGGTATTTTGGGGTATAAGGTTGGAAGGATAGTTGCTCAGATTCCTGCCACTGAGTGAATTCTAGAAAAAAACCTGTTGTTTCTTTAAGGCTGCTGACTTAAAGAGTCCAGCAGAAAAAAGTTAAGTATCCTGCAGACAAAAAGAATGTCCCCAGATTGAAAGAATTAAAATTTCTTTCTGAATTTGGAGCTTGGCCAAGCAAAAGTGAAGATAAACACAAGCAGGTTAAGATGTTTGTTTATTCTATGTTAATAAATAAGCTTCTCTAGGATTAAGTCTCTTCTGTCTAGATTATATCTGCTTGCTAATATATTCTCAGTGAAGCCAAATGGAACGCGAACAAAGTCCTGTTTACTCAGTTTTAAAAGGCAAAAGTTAGGGTAGCCTGTATAACTTTTATGCTTTATTTCCTCAACAATGATTTCCTGATGACAAAAAGAATACAGAACTAATATCCCAAATTGTTTAGAGTGTAGATGTTCTTTCATTAAATCTCCTCATCTACCATGTTCAGAAGAAGGGAATTGGCCTCAACTGAAAAAACAATATCGTAAATATACAAGCCCATAAAGTGGCTGGAATAATAATGAGAATGTACTGTTGTCTCATGGCACTTTCTGCACCGTTTGATCATTTTCATTTAAAATTCATATAGAAACCAACATACTACAGGTTGTCTGCATCATCACAACCAATTGCAAACTTTGGCTGAGTTTCCCGTGTCTGCAAGGATGGAACTCATTTGTCTCATGGTTCCCTGTTAACTTTAGCATATTTATGTGAGGATGTAAGACTCCATCTGTGCAGTGTTAGGGTCTATACTGCTTTATATTTCTCATATTTCTCTGCTTTTCAAGTGAACATTTAATGGTAAGGCCTGATCCTGTGAAATCCATTCACATCAATGTGATGACCACACTGATTTGATTCTCTAAGGCAGGCCGCCTACTGAATCATACTATTACTTTAGAATATGCCTATTCCCTCTGTTTAGGATGACCTGAAAGAATAACTGCCAGAGAAAAAGAAGCAATTTTCCAGTTTTCTTCTTGCAAATGAGTGTCTTTTCTGTAGGTAAGCAGAAAATGTAAAATAACACCAATTTTTCTTCTAATTTACTAGTCAATCTATCTTGTTCAGTTTGGGGAACATTCATTTAGTACATACCATTTAAGACAAAGCAAATCTATGTTTGTCATGCTCCCTTCACACTGTTACATTTTTATTGATTGCTTAGTGACAATTAAATTATTGTGCTTTAAGCCACAGTAGGCACATTTATTTCCCCTTTTCCTCTTTCCTCCGCCTCTGCCTCCCTCTCTCCCCCCGCCCCTATTTTTCCCCCTCCTTTTTCAATAGACTTCTTTGATTACTGCCAGATATAGGCATTAGCCTGTTCTAAACGACTGCATTTCCTTGCCTGATTGAGTGCATGACTGTTCCTTGAAAAAAGCCATTTGAAGAAGCTGCAGCATTTTTCTGAACTTCAAAAATGCCAGCAAACCTTGATCATTTCACCTGTCCAGGAGTAGAGTTAGAGGGCATAAAATGTCTCATGAATTTAAACAGAAGTTATCCTCACAACCCATAAACAATACCTTAATCAACGTGTGTGTGTGTGTAGGTGTATGTAACTCCTCAAGGGCATGATCCAAAACTTGGTGAAGTCAATGGGAGCCTTTCAGCTGAATTCAGTGGACTTTGATTAGCATCTCATGTGCCAGATTTACCGAGCTGCAGTTGAAAAGCTCTCTCTAATGTCTGCAGGTACTGTATTATTATTTAATGGGGAGCTATGCAGTGGCAATGAATTAACTACTACAAACTGAGCATGTGAACATAAAACAAAAGGCTATTGTTTGAGAGAGTGTGATTTTAAGATTCAAAATGTGCAGAATAAGCTAAGCTAAGCAGGGAAAAACTTAGGAACAACCTTCAAATTTCCATTCTCAGTCCTCTACCGGCTTCTGCCCTTAAAATTTACAGTTTTCCTCAATCTCCATGAGCAGAGCCAGGGTGACTGTTTCTTTGCTCTGAGACACTGGTCCCACCCAAGCTGGAGGATGCTGGCACCGCTGTACCTGTTTGATGGACAAACAGAGGATTTCACTTTTCAGGGCTGTCAGTCCAGTCACATTCCCAATGATAATAAGTTCATAGTTTAAGGTATCTTTCCTTTCTGTAGTCAGAAAAATATGCAGAGAACTGTTCTTCAAAGCCAGTGGTCTTTTCAAATTCAAAATGCTGCAGCTGTTTAAAACTCTTTTAAGCCATTAGTCTGGGTTTAGATGTTTCTAAGCCAACTCAAACGTGTAATTACAATGAACCTTTGACCTTTCTCACTTTTCGGGGAGTGATAATAAATTATCCAAAAGAACATCCCAAAGATGATACTATGGTTTAGGGTTGTTTTTTTCTACAGAATGTTTATATGGAAAGAAAAAGTACCAAGTAAAATAATCTTCAAACCATTCAAATTATCCATTAAGTTCTGATAAAGGTCAAGAGAGGCTGGATATAAATGAATCATCCAAATCTTCCAAAAAGCTATCAAATATTCCTTTTTTGTTGTTCTTTATTTCCAAGTAAAATGTTTCAGAAAAATAAGATGCTTCCACTTTGACTTTGAACTCAAAAAAAAAAGAAAGGGGACATTTTGTTGTGCTTCCTGTAAAGTGTCAGGCTTAACTTTTGCAACCTCAGAAAGAAATGAACTCTTGGCATAAATAAATTAACAGATACCGTGACTCGGAGATTATTCAATGAACAAAGTACAGTAGTTTTTTAAAAAACAATGCTGTTCTTTTTCAGCTGCATCTTTTCATTCTCCTTGCACAATAAAGGTAAAGACCACTGAGCCTATTTTCTTCTATGAGACAAGATCATCGGTGTCACAAAATGTTAAAACACACTTGTTTTAACTACACATAAAAGAGTTGTCACTGAGCCTGAATGGACAATAATAACCCCATTGTCATGATCTTAGGTTCATTTTTCTCTTATGGAAATGAAACATAATTATACCTACAGAGAAATCTGTTTCTGGGAGCTTAAATTATGTTAGACTTTCAGAGAGGCAGCAGCTCATAACTACCTTGGGTTAAGTGCTTTGAGATCCTAGGCAGAACTATAAACTTTCAGATCTGTAGAAGTATATTATTATCATATCAGTCACACAATCTAGTATAAAAATCTGCAAGTAAACACCGGTGCCAATTAGGGAATGGAGGAAAGAGCAAAGCACTGTGCCTGTTCTTTCAGTGAGAAATAAAGTATGTGATTATTGTCCTACGAACTATGGTTTAGAGACAGTGGAGGACATTTGGTTCCTGGTGGAAAAGAATATAACATGACAGCTACTATTTTTAGTTCTGTTTAAGAATGTTAATTGAAATCTAAACTAGCAATAGGAACCCTAGGCTTTAACAGACTAAGACAAATATAAGATGTAGTGCCAAAGTATAAAGGCTAGACCTAGCATAATATGGAGGAAGAGAAAGTGACAATGTATAATTATTATTCCCAAGACGAAAAAAAGAAAACCCACTTTTTCAATACATATTTCTGTAATGAACACTAAGAACAGGACTGACGAAAAAAAATAATACAGTATCTTGGCTACTGAAGCAGATAATAGTTTATAACGCATGTATCTCTGGATTCATAGTGTAAAAATCTAAACAGGGCACTATTATCCAGAAATCCCAGGTTATTTCTGGTTCTACCACTGTTTTGATATGTGAACTTGATTAAGCAACTGAAGCCTAGATCCAAAGAAAAACTTGGATACTGAGAAAGCAGGTACCTGACCCTAAACTAGAAGAAAAGAAAACCGTTTCCACACAGACACATCAGTAACTTGCAGGGAGAGAGCGGGGCATCAGGTGAGGAGACAACCAAAACCAGCAACCCACAGAGAACGATGTTAGTGAGAGCAGATAAACAGAGAGCAGCTGCTGAACACAAGGTAAATCATTTTTCCTGCCTCCTCTTTGGTTATTTCAAATCTGTCTATCCAGTACTCCCTCCTGATTACTTGCTTTCTACAGTTGCTTAGGTGCATTATTCTAATTTTAAAGGACTGCTAGAGGAACGTAGGATGGTGGTAATGGCTGCAACATATGCAGCAGCCAAATGATTACAGTGATCATGAAAATGGCTTCCACAGCCTGAGACCAGCCAGCTTGCTGTGCTGGTTTTGGCTGGGATGGAATTAATTTTCTTCCTAGTAGCTATTATGTGGCTATGTTTTGAATTTGTGCTGGAAACAGTGTTGATAACACGGGGATGTTTCAGTTAACTGCTGAGCAGTGCTTACACAGAGTCAAGGCCTTCTCTGTTCCTCACACCACCCCACCAGGAAGTCGGCTGGGGGTGCACAAGAAGTTGTGAGGGGACGCAGCCGGGACAGCTGATCCCAACTGACTAAAGGGATATTCCATACCACAGGACATCATGCTCCGCAATAAAACTAGGGAGATGGTTGTCAGGGAAGCCACTGCTCAGGGTCTGGCTGGGCATCAGTCAGTTGGTGGTGAGCAATTGTTTTCATTTGCATCACTTGTCTTTCTTGGGTTTTATTTATCTCCCTTTGTTATTGTCCTTTTCATCACAACATCATTATTATTTTTTTTTATTATTATTCCAACTATTAAACTGGTTTTATCTCAACCCACGAGTTTTCTCACTGTTATCCTTCCAATTCTCTTCCCCCATCCCACTGTGGGGGAAAGTGAGCGAATGGCTGTGTGGTGCTTAGTTGCTAGCTGTGGTTAAATCACGACAGTTGCATATCTGGTCTCCCCTCTTTTTAGCTCTTAAAAAACCCCACTAACATATAGTTGAGGTTAGCAGCCATTCTTGTTTACATTGGCCAGTCTTTAGAAAGGACTGCAAAATTAATTGGACCAGAAAGACAGCAGAAATATAAGTACAACTCTGTAGACCAGTGATGAATAGCATTTATCCAGGAAGCAGTAGTCTGGATTTCAGTTTTTGAGTACATCATTTGATATACTAAAATATAAATTACCTTGTGTGCTGTGATTTCTTAGCTGGTATTTCATTTAGCACTTAGATTCTGTGGAGTCTTTACACCATGTGTTTTTTAATGCCAAGAGCCTCCTTCCTGCCTCCAGCAATTAGCATTGATGCTCACCAGGGACAAGCTCAGGACTGGAAAGTTTGTTTCTGAGTGAGGATAGAGTAAACTATTAGTTGCAGAAATTTAAGACTATTGTTAGCTTCTGTTGATACCAGGCTGAGCTCAAGGGAACGTGAAAAAAAGTTTTCAAGCTAACTGTAGTCTTCCACAAAATGCTGAACATCAGATCTCTGTATTTTTGACCAGTGGTTAATCACATAACAATTTAGCAGAAACAGCATTTTAAAAGAACTGCTCTAATTCATATTAAAAGACTTTGTGGCCATTTCTCATTAAAGCCAATGAGAGTTTTTATATATACAAATATAAATATAAATAACATTTAACTCAAGCAATACAATGTCTAGTATTTTAAACAAGAGACAGAAACCTTGCTCTAAATGTAATTATCTCAAAAACAGCTGACCATCTTAAGATGTTTTAATGCTGAGCTTTCCCAAGGAGCTTTAGACTCCAGCCAAGTGAAATCTGAAGTGAAGTTTGGCTTGCAGACAGATTGGTCCACTGAGAAAAACTATGCAACAAAACTACCATATAGATGACCAGTTTCTGAATTTTTTTGGCATTTTCAGCTTAAGAGAGATTTAAGATTACTAATATTACACTGAATTACCGAAGCGGGATGTTTGTAAAGCATGTATATAACTGTTTTTAATACTGGCACCTCAATTTTGGTGTTGCCTTGCAAAACTTCTGTATTATCAGTTTATAGTGCTGCCCAACAATTTCATAGTGCAAAGCAATCACAGAAAATGGTAGATTTCTTGTTAAAATCTTTTTCAAAGATTAAAAAAAGTTTTCTTTGTTACAGACAAAATAAAGGTGAAAAGAGTGAGGGTAATATTTCATTCTACAGATTGTATCAGATTATTTTATACCAGTGGTTTTGCTACATAGTAATACGTAGGCTAGGGAATAAAACCACAAGTCAAATCTATTCTGTTTCACCACACACGCTTCCTGTTCCGGAAATACAAATCCATTTTTTCTTTAAAATTTAAGTGTGCTGCATATTCTCCTGTTTCTGCAAGAAGACAAAGAACAATACACTTGTTGCTCTGTGTTAGTCTCTTATTTCTTTTAACTCATGATGATGGATGTTGTCACAAAATTCAGGCATCAGGTTAGCTATCTGACTTCCTAAGTATGTATATACAACAATATATACCCACACAGCTGCACCAAATATTCAAAAATGCATAAAGACAAATATAATAAAAAATGTAACAGTATTATATAGTAAATACATACTATTTTTATTGCATGTATACATTTCTGCTATTTCAGAAGTCATATTCTTTAAGAAGACACTGAATTACATAATGCGGTAGTGGAATTTTCTGAATTAGTGTATTTAAAAGTATCATCATTGGAACTAGGTGAATGCGGTAATAATAATTGGAATCACTGATGTGATAGTTTCTAGTGTTTTGCAGAGATTATTATTTGAATTATGTTAGCACTGGAAGGCCCTAACCAGGAGTGGGCCTTATTATGCTAGTCAGTATTCATACAAATAATAAGAGACAGTCCTTACCCCAAGAGGTACACAGTAAACACATAGGTTAGAAGGAAAATGAGGTAACGGAGGTGGTAAACTATTTGCCTAAGGGACTGAAAATGGGAAGGGGAGAAATTCCAAGGTGAACATACTGCCTGTCCACAATGTACAGGATCCTGCCCTTCATAGCAACAATTCCTCTTTGAATAACGTGATTTTCCATAAGCTTTTGAGCATGTCTGCCAGCGCAGATAGCATTTGTGGATAGAAGTGAGCATGGAGCCAGCAGCTATGCAGAAAAATAGGCTGGCTAAAAATTAGGTATTTTGATTCACACAAAATTTCAAGGGTTTTACAGAAACACGAAAGCAATACAAAATATGTAAAAAGTACACTGAAATTACCAGGAATCTTTGAGAGACAGTGTTTAAGAAAATTATGCATAATTAAAAGATGAGAATTATAAGATGAATACCTGATTTGAAGCTGTCTACCCACCTGATGCAGGGCCTTAACTAACAGGCCGTGGCCTTTGTCTGAGAGAAGAACGGCTTATCATGAGTAAAGCAAGTGCTGTAGAAGAGATCAAGAGTGCTTTTTTGGCAGACTTAAGTCCCTGTTCTAAATCAGGTAGAGCAAAATCTGGAACATAATTGCCCCAGGGAAGCACCATGTACTTTATTGGATATTCTCTGTTTCTATGGTATTTTAACAATAAATTCCATCCTTGAGCCAAAGAAAGCATCATCAAAATGTAGTATGCTCATGAAAATGTTAGGATAATCTATATTTTCCTATGCAAAAACTCCTCTTCGTAAATCAGATCCTCTCAATGCATCTCTATGAAGGTTTATTTTCAGGTAATTGGTCTGTCTTGACCTCCCCAACACCAACCCACTGAAGATTCACCTGGCACAGTATTTTTTTTCTCTTATCACTGCTTCTGTGGGTGTTCTTGTATTAAAGACAAATAAAATGCCATATTTCTGATCTCTTACTCTTTATACTACAGTAACTGCTTCCCCCCCCGCCCAGTTTATGCAAGTTAACTTTAAAATGAGATTGAAAAAAATCTAGTGTATAATCAGAAAGATGGTGCTTATGATAGCAGAGGTGCAGAAAAATGAACAGATTCTCAAAGTGGTGACAGAGACGGAGTATATCCCACTTCAAACAAAGGTGAAAAGTTCAAGCATTTCCTGAAATGATGCCAAAAAAGTATGCTTCAAATGAATGAGAAGTTTCTTACCCATTTGCACATTGGTTGGGTAACAACACTATTGTTGATGTGAAAGAAAGCTCACATCTCTCCCTCCTCACACTGGGGGTCATGAGAACTATTTTGTGAGTAAGTGCCAGTCACTGGTCATTCTGAAGGTTTTTTCCTCCAAAAGCTCTTCTAATACAGGTTTGGAGCAACATACAGTTATCTCCAGAAGTTTACGTGCTCAGGATGCTTTCTGGACTGTTGTAAAGAGAAAATCCATAGACTAGATACAAAATATGCTAAATAACATTTTAAGTTCAAGAGCCAATTTTAAGAAGTTTTTTTGCACTGACTGTCATTATCCTAATCTGGATCATCTCATCAAGAATTTTATTTCTGTAAGGAAAATAGTATAATGAAGAACTATAAAGCCCTTATTTATAAAAATTGCAAGTATTAGCAAGATATAGGCAGTATATGATATGCTAATATATGAGGATTTACGTCAGTTTTAGTTAGATAATTTTCTCTAACCAAGCACAGAAAATAGATGCATTTTGGTTTTAGCGTTCTTCATGACAAAGTAGGAGAGTGAAAGTGAATTAAATATTTTATATAAAACAAGTCACTAAAAAGATCAACAGGGTAAGGAATAAGAACTCTTTAGATTACTTAGGCAACTGTTTATTATCTCCTCAGGAATATTATGATAACCCTGCACCTTTGCACTGCAGTTTTTTACCCAGAAAGTGAGCAGAAATTGAGTCAAATATTGCATGAACTGACTCAAACCATTAAAAAGGCACAAACAGACTCAAAATCTGGCAGGTCAAAAGACCTTTATTCACCATAGGCACACAATGCTTTCATTTTTAGATCATTCTCAATATCACAAAACTCCACATGCTCTGACTTTTGTTGGGCTTGAATGACTGTACAATTACTTGGGTACATACCTAACCTTATCTGAATGATCAGAAAATCTCATGTTTACAAATGGAAATATCAAATGACAAGGACAGCCACTCAGGACATTGAATCCCATGAGAACCAGGAAATGCACGAAATTAAAATAAAGGCACAAAGGAGAAATAGTCCAGTTTTGTTTGGTTGGGTTTTCTTTAATGGGAATGGTATGGGTGTATGACAAACATTCTCATTTGCTCTTCTGTTAATCCAAGCAATTTACCTATCTTCCTACCTTGCTAAATGATTTCACTAAAATCTTGGGACGTTTACTGAAAAAGTAAAGATGATCAAAGAAAAGAAGAGATTTGTTTGAATTATTTCATTATAGATTTATAAGTTTATCATACTTTCCCAGATTGTTCTAATGATTTATATGCCCATCATTTTTAACTGCTCCTAATACGCATCTTCTTTGCATCAGTGTTTGTTTCTGCACTTGCTTATCGCATTTACTATCCAAAAGGAAAGCTGATGTAATGTAACACACTCTAAGTGAAACACAGCAAACAGCAAAGCTGCTGAAGCCGTTTTCTATAACTGCATACTTGCTAACATTTCAAAAATGACAATGATTTGATCTGAATTGTTTCCCGTTGCTTTACAAAACAGATATTTTATAAAGATAGCCTATTTTGAAATACCCATGGAAGCTTTCTGAACACGGATATTTTAAAGACTGGGAAGATCCTTTATTATTCCTTTGCTTTTTCTGCTAAATAGGTTTTTAGAGCTCTGTAGTCCCCAAGTACCATAAACGTGCAGTTAACACAAGCAGAGATCTTTGAAAAATGGACTAATTGACTTTTACTGTCTCTGTTGCTTTGATAAAGACAGTATAACTCCACAAAAGCTATAGCTGTAGCCAGAAATCACATAAAAATAATTATTTTTGTTATTACTAGGAAAATAAATTTAAAAATACCTGGAGACAATTCCTTTTTTTTGTCATGAGGTATTTTTCCATATTCTCACTTTTAAATGTCTGATACTCTTTACATGAATCGTTGGAATTTGAAGAGCACCCAAACCTTCAGGAAACTGCCAGGTGTTTCAAGTGTCAACCTTAAATTCTTTTCATTCTTCATCAGTCACTAAATAGAAAATTCTGTCATCTTCTGCTAATATAATTTTAGACAGACTGTTATTGGACCTGATATGTGTACGTATGCACCACCTTCTTTCATTCCATAAGCTCACATCGTAGAAATGTTTAGAAAAAGGTGATCATTAACTAATGCCATTTGCAAAATCGCAGAAACAGTGCATGAAATTTTGCCCCAGAACTCCCTTCCTCATCTTTCCCTGGGCCTTCTGTCAAGAAAAAAACAAAGATAAGATGGAGCAGAATAGGTTTTATCTGGCTGCAGACGTTGCCCTTGATATGCCAGTCTCAAACTTGCCTAATAGGCAAGGTGTTACATTCTAAAAGAAGTCTTTTGAGGTTAAAATTAATGTAGAATTATTTAGAAGACATTAGAAGGTATCACAGTTGCTGGAAATAACACTCCATTTGGGGGTAAAATTCAGATTTAAACAAGTATCTACAGTACACATCTGCCACATGTTGCAACTGCTCTACCTTGCAGTTTAGTACAGTGGTTGACAGAATGAGACATACTGTAGTAGTTATCTTTTAAAACATTAATATCAGAGAAGACTGTGTGCTTTGCTCTATGGAAATACAAGGGAGAGGGGAGGAATGTTTCTCTATTCTACAGGACAGCTGGGCAGTTAGCAGAAAGCAGAAAGAGTACAGGAGCATTTCTAGAGCACTTAAGCGTTTAGACTCTCGCAGGGGCTTGTGACCAGTCAGTATAATCAGGTATGTCAATGTGCAATAAAGGACATTAAAACCCACAGCACCTGCCACCCCAGCACGCAGGGTCCTGGTTAATTCAATTCTTGGGATTTTTCCACATCAAAAAGTAGAGAATTCATTCTCTAAAAGAGAATGTTAATGGGACAGCTTCCTTGTTAGCTCTCCTTCTTAGTAAATCCGTACTTGACTGTTCTTAAAATGGATTATCAGGGGACCTAAAAAGTGATCCACTCAGGTAAATGATGGTGACACTTTTGCTATCATTTTGAAGGGCATATAAAAATCTCTTGTGGGGATAAGAAAAGCTCAGCTTGTGAAATATGCAAGAGGGTTAAATATTTGGACTGTCTCTGTATTCCTCTACATGCAAAGTGAGCAGTTTTCTGTTTGGGCACGTCAATACTAAAACTTTACCAGTTTCTTCAGCAATCTTTGAGCCTAGTCCCAGTGGAGAGCTGAAGGGCAAAACTGTAGAAAACTTCTTCTGATGCAGCTTCAGAAAATACATTTTTAAAAAGCGTTTCTGGTTTGTGATTTCATTTGTGGTGAATGGGCAAAAAAACCCACCTGCACTAATCTGTATGCACTCGAAGGAAAACATAATGATAATTCTGCTAATGTCAGCTTACAGTAGTCTTCTTCTTTCCAAGAAAACTAAGGGGTCTTCCTCTCCACCAGGAGCTGTCTAATTATGTAAAGGAAAAGTGATTAACTGATTATGATGAATAAATTAATCTCTGAGGACTTGTATGTATTCAGACATTTCTAATTAGTATGGTTTTCATGAAGAAATTCAAGGCAGTCCTCTGTTCCTATTAGTAACGATTAACAGAACAATAAGTAATTTTTGGCAGCTCCTTGCAAAATTATTAGAATTAACATGGGAGAGCTGGATTAAGGATTTGTGAAAAATTTGTCACTGATTAATGATGTGAGACTGACAAGTACCACAGACCTCCCCACAAAAGCACCCATATCTAACGATTTCAGTAAGCAACAATGAAGCAGGTAAGATACAGGGGTTTCCTGTCAAACTGTGCCAGGAATGTTGATTCCCTTTTCAAGTTCCCTACTCCTTACTTTTTCCTAATGAGGATCATCAGTTATTGCATGCAAGAACAGTACGATTTTGTTCCTGCATCTCAGGGCATTTCACAATGCTTCTTCAAGTTCATTTTATAAACACATTAGCTACCAAATATTTTTGCAGTTCATTGTTTCTCTCTTCTTTGAGATGTCCTTTATTAGATTTGCCAAAATTGTGCCTTCATTGATGACTGATCTTTGTATGCAGCCTTTTAAAATAACAATCAGTGTTTAACAACAGTAATTTGAATTTTGAATACTTTATCATGGTCATAAGGAGACAGGTCTGAGCAGATTAGTTAAGATAGCTGTGAGATGGCTGTGAAAAAAACAGGTATAATTCCAGGATACATCGAGAAAGCTATTTCTACCAAACAAGTACATGTCTCTGCACAAAGCACTTGTTCATAGTATTCTGAAAGTATTCATAACATCAGTGAAGAAACATGAATTTAAACTAAAACAGGCATAAAGAAGAACTAATAGTTGCCTGGGGAAAAAGAGAACCCATGAGAGGAGATTGATGGCATGTCTATCCAGTAAAATGAAGTACAATGGAAACAGTCTCTGTCTACCTCTAGCCAGGCTGATACTTTTACACATCATGATGCAGATCCATCGAAGGGTAATAACTTGGATGTTAAAAAGAAATATAACATGGTATTTTACCTCAGCTAGGTAGCCTGCCTCTAAAAAGGCTTCATTAACCCTTGCAGAGCACTGTGTGGCTACACTGCTTCCAGTTCAGGGGCGAATGCAAACAGTGTCTGCTCAGGAGCTCCATGGTACCCTGCAAGCGATGCACCAGCCTGCAGGATCACACCTGGCTTTGTGAAAGGAATGGGGAATCCGTGGTGCAATTGCTCTGAATGAGTACACTAGAAAGGCAGATGGTAGGAAAAGAGCCATTTCCACTAAATGATGTTAGCAAGAGATGAATAGGGAGGCCTAGAGCCTTCTCATTTTTGATCTGTTTCCAACTAGGAGTAGTAAAGAACAAATACCTACGTTTCAGAGCGAATGTGATCCATTTACCAATGGGACTAAATGACATTAATGACTGAAACGACAGGCTGCATAGGATGATCTGGGGTATTTCTTTTAAGTCCTTCACTGACGACATAACAGTATGTGGCATTAATAGAAGTCAGCTATAGGCAGAAACTATAATATGTGCCTTGCAAAACCCTCAAAACAGGCCAAAATGTACAGTGCATGTTAGCCTTTTGCTATCAGCTATAGTCCTATGAATGCAGTTTGTGTAATATGAACATGCTGAACAGATATCTGTGTTTCCAAATCAGCAGAAATGTTTGTTTATAAGGGAGGATTTTCACTTTTTGTCAGCCATTGTCATGAGAATAGATGGACAGTTCATGACAAGCATATATTTTAAAAATGTTGCAACCGATCTGAAACATTTGTAATCTTGAAAAAAATCTAAGTTAAGAAGAGAATTAAAAGGACAACACTAGTCAGGTAACTTAATTGCCATAAACATGTTGGTAAACTCTAGTTTAGAGAATGCTTCGTCAACATTTGGGTGACATCCAGAATTACAGCAAAATTCATCACTATGTTCAATGCTTGATCTATGTTCTCTTTGTCTGTCTCTTTCTGTTTCATTTTGCCTTGGATGAAAAATGAGCAAATTGTGTCTATATATATATATTTATTTTAATAAACACTGGGGAGAGAGTTGTGAACACATTTTCCTTATACATAACTTTCCTTCCTCGCTTCCCACCTACGCATACAAAAGCTTTGTCATTTAAAGGAGGCTGAATGTAGTGCGCTGGAAGGCAATGTTGTCAAAGCAGAAGCCATGTAGAAATGCTAGCAAGTGAAAAAGCGTACCTACTTGAAGTTACATCTCCTTTCCCCCCGCATCCCACAGTCAGCAGGACTGTGGTTAATCCCTCTATTTCCTCAACAGTAGCCATTTTCACTGTAACCAACCATGATGTCACAAAGCGGGGATTATGACTTCAAGTGGGGAATAAACAGTGGGAGTAGCTGGATTCTTCTAAAACAAAGACCTTGTTCTTGTGCAAATGCCTTTAGTTATGAAGAAAAAGAAAACATCATATGCAAAGGGATTTGTTTCTAAAGAGATTATTTTTCAAAGTTTTCTGTGAGGCAAGAGCTGCTTTACAAAGCGTACCAGAATATTACAGCTCTGTAGCAGTGAGTGGCATTGTTTCAATATCCATTGCTGGAAATCCACAGTCCAGGCAGAAATTTGACTTGCACGAATGATTGGTGCTGAATAAGTGGTCAAGACAGAGGGCCCCTCTATTTGGATGTGAAATGTTTTTGTTCACAGCCTTTCATTTCAAGAATTTGTTATTTTCCAGAATAAACTATTCTTTCTGTTGAAATTGCTCATACATATTCTTACACTGAAGGCGATTGTGTGTGCTTGCATGGGTATGTATATGTAAATGTTGGCAAAATTTGTATTCACTCATTTATAAATTTATTGAAGCAGGATGAAGTAGTGTTCTCATTTGCTGTCATTTTGCAGACACTTAATTTGCACTCAAATGCCTCAAAAATGTCTTCACTTGAAATGTACAAGGCTGGAATGAATTCAGCTTCAAAACAATGTACTAAGAGAAAAATAAAGATCTGAGCATTTAAGCACACAGTGACAAAGCATCCTTAGTGAGGAAATTGCAGTATTTCCCAAAATTAGGTTTGCTGCAAATACATATTTATAAATGGCCTGCTTTTAAATTTTGCTATACAAGAGTGTTGTTCCTCTTTAATTAGGAAGTCTAGAAATGTATTTACTGCAAACTATGCAACTCTCATTCGCACTAAGCAGATTCCTTTACCTTGCTCTGACCTAACTCCAATAGTTGTAAAGCACATTTTTCTAACTCAAGTAGGGCATGGGGTCCTGAGCATAACGTAGTAAATCAGCAACTCAAGTTAAAGCACTGGCCAATCTCCCTTCCTCCTTACAGATCATCTTAACCAAGTGAAAACCAAAGCCCGTCAAGCAAACAACCTTCACTCCTTCCTAGCTTCAACACTGCATTTTGACGAGCTCCGGGGCTCAGAAAATGACATCCCCTTTAAGCCATTGACTCCACTGATTTCAACAAACATTGGAGGAGACATTAAGACTGAAGAAAAAATGCAAATAAACACTGAGGTGATGTCTGTAGTAGCACTGACAGTACGGAACAAGAGACAGCCTGCTCCCCTGTGATGTCTTCAGAAAGCTTACTGGGCGAGCGTTGTGGGAAATGGTGGAATTCTTTGGGATTCTGCTTTTATTTTAATATTGGTATACACAGAAGACTGAAAAATGGGCAGCCCTTTCTGACAAATAGTGAGCGTAAAACCTGTCCTTGCTATCATCAGAGACCTTTTGTCCCTGGCTTCAGTGGAATCTTAGGCTAAGTTAGAAAAACTAGAGAGTAATCCATATTTTTCTTTAAACTGAGGAATTAATTAAAAACTGAAGTTCATAGACAAAAAGCTTCATATTTTGGCTCTGATTGAATAGTATGCGGACTGCACAGATAAACATATCTGAGTGACAAATGTCAAACTGTATCACCATAGGTTGCACTTCATATCACTGATCGGGGATTTTTTACTATTTTATTTTACAATAATAGTAGAAAAATATTTTAAGAATTATAATTAAACGATATTGTCTTTCATCTAGAGAAAACAGCTACATCATTTACAATGAGAATAAATTTTGCATTTCCATCAGTAATAAATATTGTTAGGGATGCAATGTTTATTGATGAAAAAAATACGGGGAGTCCATTTAATGTTATGTTGAAACCCATAACATTATGTTCTTTCACAGGGAACTATCATGCCCGGTAAATAAACCAGCCTTCAAAAATAGGTGTTCTACGCTTAATACCAACAAGATGTATCTTTGTCAGCATCAGCGAGGACAAGAGCAAACAGAGTGCTGACATTCCACTTCTTATCAGTTATTGAAAATAGACATTTTAATGGGTATAGCACTCAGCAGACCTCAAGACTTTCTTTTTATAGCTTTGAATTGCCACCCTATAATTCAGTACTATTAGCCTCCACCTCTTTCATTTTATCATCCACAGGTGAATACATTTGTTGAAAACATGATTTCTAGATGCTTTATGCAAGTTAAAACTGTCAAAAATACAAAGGAAGAGAGAAATATATGACAGTTATGCAAGTGAAAGGACATTTGTAAAAGTGATTTATACTTCCACTAAATAACAAAGAAGTCCTACCTAAAGGGCAAATCCCACAGTCCTTAGGAAAAGAAAGGCTTTTTGAACGTATTACAAATTTTGTCTAACTCCTAAAGCCCTGATTCAGCGAAGTCATTAAGCATATGCCTAAATTTAAACACAATAATAGTCTCCGTATTCCTTGGGAGAACTTGCAATTAGGTGGCACATATCTTTAAATACTGCATTAAACCCAGACTTAGATGAAAGTATCAGTTTTTACATTATTGGTGGGGTTTCGATACGTTTATTTTTAGGAAAGATTTGGTAATACGAGCTCACTGTTACCAGCAATAAATAGCAACTAACCAGCTGAAGGTTACAGCAACTGAGTGGCAGACGCACCAAAGGGTCTGCCTTCTGTAGTCTGTTCATGGGTGACTACAGGATGATTACCACCAAAGAAACAGTTTGTTGTTTGTTAAAATAATATGAGAAAGTGTGAGCCAGTATCTTACATAGCAGCTATCCTCAGACTTTGAGTTTGGCTCAGGTGATCAGACACGACTGAGATATATTGGAAAGACTAAAATCAAACCTCTATGCCATGTCAAGCATTACCTGAAATTTAAACAAACGTTGTTATCACATTGGAGCTCTTGATATTAGTATTGATATTTTTGAATTACCTGTTCACAGTCACTACAAACCACAAGTACTGCCTTGCCTACAGTCAAAACATCAGAAAAAAAGCAACAAGTGGTGAGAACAAATATGGGAGGGAACCCATAAAGGAGAAGATGAAAGATGAGAGCTAAGGAGTGGTTTGGTTGGTTTAACTTCTGGCTTTTAAGTATATGTGCCTATTTATACACACAAGTGTCTGTATATATTTAAGCACATATTCTCCTTTTTCTAAATAAAATACTTATTAAAGTTATCTCTGCACCATGATCCAAGCACTGAAAATGGTTTCTATAGCTGTGTTTTTCTAACGGTTTGAAAATAACTTTAAAAAAGCACAATAAATGCTCCCAACAGGTAGCACATTACTGAAGTGTTTGTGACTTGATGCTCAACCAGTGAAGGTACAGTACAATGGGTTATTGATGGACACACATGTGGGAACCACAGGAGTGCCAAGAGAACTCATTGTTATCAGCACTGCATAATATAATGCTGAATGAATTAACTGTGGTGATTGCTTAAAATGTACCTTTTTGTGTAATAGCCCTAATTATCAGCAACCCTTTACAATGAGTGGATAATCGTTTTTAATTCCTTCAGCATTCATTGTAGTAACATTAATCATGATGAGCTCATTCGGTTTTAATGTGAATATAATATGTGATACCACAGGAATTCTGTTGAAATTTAGCGGTATATAATGCCTGCTTATTATACAGCGTTATCACAAATTCCCTTCATACACAAAGAATGCTGGCTGGTATATAGCCCGGGGTATTGCTCACTTCAGCTCCCTTTGGAAACACCTAGCCAATGAAGTACAAGTCACCAACAAAGCGGTGTTGGACCAAGCTGTAACCTGAGGCTTTCCAGAGCTCCCTTCTGCAGCGGCTCAACAGGCACACTGAGATGCTCAGAGAGATGATTTGAGGAGAAAGCGTAGGTCAGATCAGTTGTGCCTCAGTAAACCAAGTCAGCCCCGTATGTATATAGTCTGTGCATCTCTGCATCAATTTACACTTGTAATGCATCAAGACAAAAATCCTCACTGGCAGGTAAACTGAGTCAGCAGTTTCTAGGTGAGTCTTTTGTAATTATTAACCCACTGGATAGCCAGCACACATCATTTTCTAAGCCAGCATATCCATAAGGAGATTGGTAGATCCTAAATGGAATTCTTTACTTACAGTTGGCTTGATACACTTCTCATAAATTCTTTAATTCTGTGGATTGATAGAAACTGGCAATGACTGATAATTGCTTTACCTATTTTAAGTGGTGACTGGTTTGGCGAGTGTCTTTGTTTAAAGCATTAAACTATATGCTTCTACATAGGATAAATAAATAAAATAAATATAAAAAAAAGTGGTGCCAAACACTACCGTACTTGCTTTCCTCGCTGAAGGTATTTTTCTGGGGCACAACTGACATCTGGTTTTGTGTTATCTGGGACTTGGGGAAGAAGCAGTCATTCGCTGTTGACCTGTGCCAGTTGTACTAACTAGTGCATCAGGAAGATTCAAATTTCCACCTGTACTCTTAAGGTATTACTCATTTCTTGTGGCTCTTGGAGCCATAAAGTTCCAGTCACAATTCAGTTGTGCATACGCATGCAAACAGGCACAAATATAGAGCTTGTGTGAATATAGAATGAGTTCAATATGATTATTTCTATGCACAGATTAAAAATAAGCTTGCATGAGCATTCAAGAAATTCAACTCAATTTTAGTCAATCCTAAGAGAACAGAAATTTAAAGCTCCATTTTTGAAAGTCATAAGATAGACTCTGCAAATTTTCTAAAGTAACAGTGCTGGCTCAGATTTTTCTGAACTGTGACAGTGCAAACCGCTGACACCTTTTTTTTCTTTTAATTGTTTATTTTTCAAGCTGTTTCTGGTGAGTGGGCATCAAACCCGCGGTGCTGTGACAATTTATTCTAATGGAGGATGTGGTCCCTGATAGGTTTAGAGGCTCTGCAAAAATCTATACAGCCATACTATTTACCCATTTATAAATAGCTTGTGTTAGCAGTAATGAATTTAGAGGTTTCTGCAACTACTTTTTCATGATGAGACACTTCTGCAATGTTTGCAAACACCTTGACACAAAAATTCAAGAAGTAATTCTATTTCTAAGCTTCCTTCTCTTTTCTATTTTATCTTTTAAGGAATTTAGGACCAGGATTATCTTCATATTATACCTTGTACAAAGCTGAACACTTTATCGATGTTAAAAATTAAACTATCAAGGAGAAACTAGCTGTTTAGGGGCTTCGCTGTTCTCTTTGCTTCTACTCTTGAGAGTGAATGCAAGTTCATGCTCTTTTAGTGCTTTTTTAAGGAATCATCTTATGTGAAGGTAGGCAGCAGTGCCATAATGGAATTTCAAAAGAAAAGTGGAGCACTACATGTTTGATTAGATCTGCCATATATTCAGGATTGACCTGGAGGGTACAAGATAGAGGTGAAGTGTCTGTTTTAGACTGCCACTCAGACCATGAAAAGTCCAAGTTGGCTTGTGAACAATACATATATGAGTGGATCTTCATAGCAGCTCTAAGACTGTTGGAACTCTAAGACTACTCAGGCAGGAGAATGTTTGATTACGATAAAATAGTCAGTTGTAATGTTATAATTGCCTTTAAAACGGAGTGCTGAAATTGCCCTTTTTGATACAAATCAGCCTTTAAACTTGTCCTGAAGTTAGACCTCTTTTCACTGATATTACTAAATATGAAGATGCTATTAATAAATTATATTTTGTTTTCCACATACCTTTGAAAATTATGTTATTAAAACATAGTACACCGCTGTATCTTTCAAAATAGAACCATACATTCCATTTATTTGGTGAGGTCTTTCTATTGAATTTCAAAAAGTATTACAAAGTCTCCCTTAAATTCTTCCCCCTCCGCCCCCTGAAAATGTATTGACATTTAAGTAAAACCATTACCATACCACCCCCAGTAATATTGTTAGAAAACTCACACAAGGGAAGTATAATTCATACAATCATTTTATCCCTGATAAAGTCACTCACTTTTTCTTTTGTTTTGTTTTGTTTTGTTTTCATGGAAAAAGCTAGTGCTCTATCAGATTGTAGAATGCAGAATAAAATAAAAAAAAAAACAAAACCCAACTTGATGAAAATATAGTCTGGGAATGGGAAATAAGATTAGAGGTGACATATTGTTATCAGCCATGAGGTCTTCTCCAGGCTGTAAGGAGGAAAAAAACAGCTATTCTGTTTTAGCCATCATATCAGGCCTCTATTTGTTATGGAATTCAAAAATAATTGTCACCTTAGGGCTGCATACAGCAGTATGAATTAAATGTGGGTAGCTATGAACTCTGTTTTTTCGGGCAACTTACAGCTTGTGTAGCTTGTTGCCCAAAAGGAAGCTCATGGTCAAACAAATTCACATCAGACATTCTTGCTTTTAAGCTCAATAAAAAGAATTTTAAGAAATCTGTTGCCATTACAACCCCTGGTAAATGAACCATGCTAGCATTCAATTATTTGAATTTGAACTCCTGCTTAACTTAGTGCACATTAAAAGCTAACCTTTTTTTCTTTTTTCAATTTTTGTCACCAACTGTAATCAAATCAGGACTGTAGCTTTCAATTATGCTTGTCCAAGATTTGAGCTCTTGAGTCTTTTGTGAAGACTTACTGCTGAGTGCAAAATGTGAGATAAGTTGCAAATGTTTAGACATGATGACAACTCATAGGTCTGATTAATTACTAAAAAAGGATAAATATAAGGTGTTTTTAAAGGTTTTTTGGACAGCTGCCCAAAGAACCTTTTAAGAACGTTTTGAGCCATTTCTTAGTGACGAAATCACCAAATTAACAAGATTCTTCTAGTACTTGAAGGAGAGATGGAAAAGCCTATTTAAACAACTCAGCTAATGTTTTATGCTTTTTTTATTCATAATTTATCCTGAAATGGCCAAATTTAGCTCTACTGTAACTGACAGCAGCATGAGGAACACAAACTTCACTACTTCCAAATAAAAAAATTCATTGAGGTTAAGAGGGACCAAACACAGTTTTACCCTTTGATCATGCCTAGTTTCAAAAGGTTTCATTATTCATTCCCTTTATTTGGATCACTTTTTATTGCACTTTTAAAGCAGTCTAAACTGCTTTATATAAAGCAAGTTAAAATTGGTATCTCATTGAAATTACCATAAAATTTTAATTTACACTTAAATGACCAGGAACAAGGCGTAAGTCCTCAAGTTCTGATCTTATTGAAATCAATAATAAAATTGCCAAGGATATAAAAAAAAACAGGATCATGTCTTATGAATTTGTCAGTTACATGTCTTTAAAAGAGAAGCTTGCCAGGCTGTAGACATTTTTCTATGATACAATTTAAGAAGATCAGATAGTGGCTATCCAAGAGAGTAATATGACTTTGGCACTAAAGAATATCTTCCTAGGCTACAGTACAGATGCTTGGGTACCCCTGATCATCAAAGCAGCAGGTCGGGGTAATGTCATATTTCTTGGGGGGGGGGGAAACAGCAGCACTAAGAAGCCACATTGGAAACGTATGGCAGGTAGGCACCTGATAAAATCACTACTAAGTCTGTCAGGAGTGTAAAATAAGGAGTAATTATGCATACATTCAGATCCGGTGCAGAAAAAATACCCAAAAAACTGCTGAGAAAGTTAATCATGCCTTCCTACTGAATCTGTCATGAGCTAGAGAATATGTTAATAACACCTGTGGCTGCCACAACAGGTATTGACCCAGCCACCTCCTGAACTAAAACAGTTTGAGTTGCAACAGCTTCAGTTTAAGAGCCATGTCTCTGTAGTCAGAGATAAATGGGCATTTCTAAGTACGCACACAGACTGGGGGTGGGGGAATCATTCTCATTCAGAGGACAGAATTTTAATTAGCAGTAGAAGCAGGAATGTTCTCATGCAGATATGAATCAAGGTTAGGTGTAGGACTGGGCCTCACTTTGATATTGACAGAATGCAATCAGGTTTTTGAGACTGAAAGATGTCTGAATTTTTGTATCATCTGAAGCAGAGTGAAAGTCTACAAATACAGAATCAAACCACTTGTGAAAGTATTATATCAGTCAGACATCACACTTCCCAAAAGTATCCTGGAACTCTCATAGTAAGATGAATATGATCTGAAGCTACAGATCTAAATCCAGCACAGTCTTCCAGTTTGGAAACCGATTTTCCCCCTCTCTTCTTTTTGAAAAGCTCTGTGTATTGAATTGAAATACTACTCTCTTTAAAAACATCTCTCAATCCTCATATGCAGATAATATTCAAATCTGCGGTTTTGCTGTATACCATCTCTTTCACATGGTCTGTAGACCTACCCCACAGATAAAAACAAAATCTCATTATGTTTTCATCATCCTATATCTGAGTCACTAAAATGCACATTTTTAATTGCATATCTGCTTGTAATACCCCTGGAATGCATCATCTGTTACTTTGGTAATATTTTTTTTTCTTTGAATGATTCTCATTGTTCTATTTCTCTTCTATCAGACATAATCTGTTCATCTTGCTTTTCAGTATCATCCTTAGCTCACTGTCAGTCTGGTCTGGGCACGTACCTATCATGGCCAGCAATGGGGCTTTATGGACTTTTCATTATGAAATGCAGTTACTTTTGTTACTTTCTTACCCTCATGCATATTTCATATGACGAAAGAACATACTCAATTCAACCCAGAAATTCTCCTTTCCAGTAAATATCATATTTGGTGAAAAAAAGTCACCTGGCTACAAAATGTTTGACTAAAATTCAGTTGCTGTCTTGCAGGAACCATGGCCCATAACTGTGATGAAAATCAGATCTCCTTTGCCCCTTCTGTCTGTTATCAACCTCTTGCCCCTTGCAAGCAAAACCTGTTTTTTTATTTTTCCATTACCTCACATCATAGTGGAGTCCAAGTTCAGTATTGAGACTCCTAAATGTTATCATAATACAAACCATAAGAAGTAAGACAACAGTTTCTGTTTTCAAAATTGGAAGTAATGCATTTTTTAATTACAGACATATGAGTTGCCTGGTTATTAAGAGGGAAATTATTAAAGAACACTCATGACACTAAGTATGCCTAGACTGATACAAAAGGACAAATGCCTTTATCTTTGTACTTCTTCTCTGTAAAAGTAGAACTGAAACAATATCCCAAATTGTAATTTGGACAATGGGCTGTAGGAGACAGTTGACAATTTATAAATCAACGTAAGGCTGTTGAGCATCCAAATTTTATCATTTCAAAAATATTTTCATATGTGCACATTTATATGTACATGGGATTGGGAGTTTTTTGTTTTCTTAGGTTGGTTTTGGTTTTGTTTGTTGGGGTTTTTTTTGTTTTGTTTTGTTTTGTTTTTTTTAATATGGTGTTTAAAGTTAACTGTGGAGTCTCAGTTTCTGGATAATTTTCAATGGGCAGACCTCCACTCACCACTTCTTCCTTTTGCACGTAGTAAAGGAAATGTAAACTACCTTAAGAGGGCATCTGAAGCTCCTTCATAGCATGGGTTAACCATAACTGTGATGGCTGGTACCAACACCTTGAAGTAAAAACCACGATGGTGTCACAAAAGAGGTCTCAAAAGTTTCAAACAATTGTTCAAGCTCAGACAAATTAGAAACACAGTTTCTGAAAATGGTTTGCTAGCATTTTTAATTATCTTCTTGAAATACACTGCAAAACAAAAAGAACCAGCCAGAATCAAAAGAAAAAAGATCTAAACTACCGTGCAAATAAGTGAAATATAATTAGTTCCTGATACTTATTTTTAGATACTTTTTCAGTTTTCCCAGAGAAAGCTTAAAGAAAATCTTCAACTCACTCTGTGGGTTAAAAGGGAATGATATGCTGGTAACTCTGTTAGAGCTTTGACATTCACATATCTTTTTATAAATCTACAGTACAAAATACACTCGCTTATCTTAAAATTGTAGAAATACCTGCCATTGACAGCAACCACTATGTAAACTCCACAAACTTTTTTTTTTCATCACTGAATTTATTAGCTGACTATCATATGTGACTTCACGTGTAGTTGAAATATGCTCAGAAGAGTTACGAAGTTATTGTCACTTTCATGTAGGTGTGGAAGAAAAATTTCTGTGATTTCTTTGGGGAATGCTTTCTTTGGAAAAAAAAAAGTGTATTGAGTCACAATGAATGTCAAATGCTTCAAAAAGTAAAAGATAGTGTTTAGTGAGAAACTTTCAGCCTTTCAGTTTCCAAGTACAGCAGTCAAAGGGAGACTTTTCTTCCACACTCTATCATTACCCCTTCAACCCCTCTGACATTTTGACATATCATCATTTCCATGATCTCAAGCATGTATACATTGATTTTTCAATCATTCTCTATTAAACCCAACAAAAGAAATTTAATGATCCAATTGAATCAATCCAGGGGAAATAACTGCTAGTTTCGATGCTATTAAAAGCTTCTTGCTATTCTTAAATTTATCTTTTTTGTTGTTTTCTCAACTGAAATAAACAAAAAGTAGCTTGTTCCCTCAGAAAAAAAAAAATCATATTTGAGTGAGAGGGTACTGAAGGGTTTTCAGGCAGTGAAATCATTTGTAGTGACTCAAGATCGCTGCCAGGGCTGGGGAGGAGCACATGGCTGAGAGAAACGTGCTGCCTCCTGAAAGGGCGTTTGAGATTTCCTCATGTCCGCTCAGCTTGGCTGAGCTCTGATGCAGCTTCTTTGACGTGGTCTCCAGGTCAGTACAGGAAAGCGGCAGGACCACAGCTTACCTTCCGTTAGGGAAGCTGCTTCTGTACAGAGGACAAAATTCATGATGTATTTGAGAAACACAGCTGTGGCTGATCTTTGCACTATGGCACACACAGACAAGATGCTTCTTGTGCACTAACACAGAAACAGATACTTTGTAAACAGATATCTGCTAACGATTTTTCATTCATTGCCTGTATATTGTTAAGAGTCTATCTCTAAATGTGCTGTCTACTGGCATCTTTCCAGAAGATAAGAACTAATAGAAACTTTGAAGGATCTGTACTATATAAAGAGGTTAGGAAAGTCATTACATCAGCTCTGCAGGGATGAAAGCCTGGTATCCTGGTTCCAATATTGGAAGATTACCAGTTCTGTTGGTTCCCACTGAAGATTTCCTCTTTTATCAGCAGAAACCTTTCTGGCTTAGTCATGTATATTGGAACAGAGAGTTCTGGCATTTGGTGAAAACTTGATGAGCAGATGCAAGTGTTGGCAGAGTATATCTGGGGAATACTGAGTGACTGATGGAAAATCTACGCTATTACCTCTTTAAGGGCTGAAATAGAAAGTGTTTTCTCTTCCTGTTTGCTTGGGGAAACCAACTGTACATAATTTATCTTTTCGCTTATTAAGAAAAGATATGTCTGTATGGAAACAAAGCACTTGATCTTCGTGTCCAATTGGGTAGGGTGTAAGGCCACAGCTGCCCTGAATTCCTTTGCCAAAGATGAGAAGCCTGTGGGTATTTTTATACTAACTTTTTTGACACCAGACGTTCAGTGAAGTTCAAATTCATCTTGCACAAGCTCTGGACAAAATGATTGAGCTAACATAAGTGGATGATCCCACAGAGTCAGGAGCTAAAACCCCAGACACACATGTAGAATATGGTTCATCTTGGGCCATTTATTCTGCCTGTCACTGTCCCAGCTGCCCACGGACCCTTGTTACACCAGATGGATGAACTGAATGCAGGTCTTTTGAGAGATTTCCTCCACCATGTAAAAAAAAACGCAGATAAACCTTGTATACAACTGAAGTTTGACTCCATTTGTAATTTAGTGACCACTCCATGTTATGACTGTGATGACTAAAGCTGGGCCAAGGGTCAGGTTTGGTTTTAGCCGTCTTCCTCTGGCCCAACTCTAAGGTATAGTATAGATGCAGCCTACCTGATTTCGTATAAAGTAAGAGAATGGATCCCTGAGCCAAAGAATGCATATGAATAAAATGAAGGTTTTACAGATTTTTGTAGATTTCCATTAACTACAAGCAGCTGGAGAAGACTGCAGCTTCATAGTCCTATAACATCCTTGACTCAGGCCAGTCAAACCTGCAGAAATGTTTAATTATCTTGGGGAGATGATTGTGCTAATGCAGCTACCCTCATTCAGGATGTGGGGTAATATGTCTACATCACGAAGTACCAAACTCTGTCCTGTCGGATGGAGCATAATTCCAGCAATGAGAGAATGAAGGAAGAGGAATTTCAAAACACAAAAGAGGGGACGATATTTAGGGGTTTTGAAACTAAGGAAAAGACAGTTGGGCCTAAAGGACTGGGAAAAATAATAATCTGTATTGGGAAAAGATATAAAAAAGAATTAAGTCTCACAAGCTTTCACTTTTTTCTTAGATCTTCTCCAAGCACTGAGTTAAACACTTGTGAGGGTGTTTCCCCTCATCCACAGATGCCTATGGAGACTGTCAAGCAGATAAAACATCCATTTCAATTTTAATGTTTGAAATAATATAATTATTTGTTAGTTTACAAGAACTTTCCTATCCTAATCTTATTTTGCATATTTTTGTAATATGTTGAGTAATTTCGGAAGCTAGTTGGATAGTATTTTCTTCATGGAAGCAGATGCAATCTTTTATTATATCAATCAATTTATTATATCAATCACGGTTCTCAATATATTCAGAATATCTCTATGTTTCATACAAATCAGTCTAAAATAATCAGCAACCTGCCGTGCAATGATTGCAATTAGAGTTGTGCAAATCTTGGCCGTTTCAGTTACAGGGCTTTCACGAGAATGTTTTCTTTTCTTTTTAACCGATTCACTGTTTGAGCCTGTGGGCCAATGTAAAAATAAAATTGCCCAGTGACTTTTCATAACATAATTGAAAAGTAACCTCGCATGAATTTGTTAGACAAATTTATCAGCACTCACTGTAACACCTATGAAACAGCTGATATTCACTATATTTTTATTTTCCTCTCATTTTTTGCAGCAGCTTCCCCTACGCTCACTAGGTACTTTTTCTATCATCCCAGTGATCTAAGAATCAGGCTGGTTTCTCTACCTCAGGAACTTTAGTTTGCTTGATCATACTTCAAAGCATTTTGGAAATAAAATAAATGAATATATTATTATTTCTTCATTCTTACTTTATGCTTGTCCAGAATCCATAAACAATGTACTTAGCACATAAACCATGATCTTTACAAGTATTTGTAGTATTTGTAGTACAATTTTTGACGATTACAGAAAAGCATAAGGCAACGAAACTCGTTCCCTTCACACTTCTGTAGCTTTAAGAAATGTCTGAATTAAACATAACGGGGCCTCTGAGATGCTCCTATTATAGCTGACAGATGCCAAGGTCTGTACCTGATAATGTGTTTATATCATGGAGAAAAACAAAGCTGTATCATACAGAGATTAAGCAGCTCCACAGCTGGACTAGCCAGGCCTGTCTGAAAGCAGAACAATAGACACCTCCAATCTGCCATGACATTAAGTTGACAGTCTTTATCTGCCATTGTTACTTAAAACATGGGAAAAGTGTTTCTTTGAAAATTCCAAAAGGTACCGGATGTGCTGCAGTTCCCAGCCTACCATTTGTTTGTAAGGCAGGGCAGAAGCAAACTATAGTTCTGGACTACTTAGTTATACACCAGTGACCACAGAATCGCATACACGTCTCCCAACCCACTGTGTTCCCTGAAGCATGTCCTTTAGACTATTATATAGGATTTGGACAATGAATCTTTCCCACCCCTAAAATAAAGGGAAATTCTGAACAGACAATGTTTCAATCTAATATTGTTCCACTCTCCACTGTGTAAAGAATAATATTTTTTTAAAGTATAGCTACAATGGGGTCATTCAGCACGTTAAGGAATGACAGACTGTGAAGATTTTCCAGTCTTAAAGAAAATACACGTATCTTCTTTTCTGGGATAAGAATGAAACCGTTACTTCTCAGTGTTTGTAATCTCTGAAAAAACAATTTTCTGTCCAGTGGGAATGAAAGTTTAATGCTGCAGACAGTATAGGTGTATTATTCTAAATCATAATATGTTCCAGAATTCTGCAGTTCTTTGTAGCACGCTTCTATTTTAATAAGGAAGGATGGAATAAAAAAGGTTTTTATGAACTCCTGTTTCTTGCACTAAGAAAATAAGGTTTATTATTCAGACTATTCAGATTTTAAAGGGGAATTCTTGGAATTATTGATGTCACTTACTGTAATTTGGACACATGTTTATGCACCTGTATACGTTCACATACATAGAACACCTCTGGTATTAATTTTACAGCACATCCATATTTCGAAGTGAGGTGGTTTTGGACTGTAATGAACTGAAAAATAAATAAATAAGGAGGACTTCAAATAGAATTTACAATAACAAAATACATTCTAAGAATGCTTGATCACCATGTAGTGAAAGCAAAAAAAAAAAAAAAGGGAAAAACTTCACAATCTCTTGTTATTCATTTGTTTCTTTTAAAATACTAGCTGTACTTTGTCTCTTTTATTTTGCATAATAATAAAATGTGAGAGCAATCACAGTATTGGGAGTGCAATTAAGCTTCTGCACAAAAGAGGCTGGAGCCTCAAAATACAATGAAGGTGCTGAAGTAGTGTTGTAGACTTCAGATGAAAGGATAATTGAATGGACCTAATAACACTCCAAGTAGTAAGCATCCAAACTTTTTAGTGGCTTGTCTTTGGAACTACTTCACAGAGTACTTTTAAGACAAGTAGATGCACGTTTTAAGTGCTTGAGATTGTGGTGGCAGAGACGTGTTCCATTTTCCCCAGTTATGCATTACTTATGCATATTACAGTGTATGTAAAGTTAGGAAAAATGTGACACCAGTTCAGAGAGAACTTAGCATTTGTACTGAATAAGATTTAGCTTAAAGAATAAACTAAATGTAGCCATACTATAATATTTTCCAAATGATCGTTCAATTTATAGAATAACTTAAACCTAGTTAGAACAATTCACCAAATTATGGACCAACTCCTCACTATTAAGGAGTGGACGTTGCAAGGCAAAAGAAAAATCATTACTGGAAGTAGACACGCAAATGATACCTAACGCTTAAGTTTGGATCCTGTAACACAGCACTTTGCTTTACAAATCTTCAGATGGTAATTAGTTATACTTACAGATTTATAGTTTTTATTATAGAAACAGTATGGTTACCAGTGGTTACTAGTCATGAGTGGTTTTGGGTCCCATGTAAGAGTCTCATTGTTACACCCTGTCTCTATAATCATTGAATTTCAGCACAACTTTTCACTATTATGAGAGAACCGTTTTTTCTGAAGTGTCGTTCTCTATGGCCAAACTTAATACATGAGGAGTCTCCCACAATGTTACACTAGGAAAAACAAAGAATACCTATCCATGAGTTTATTTGTCATACAACTATTTGGAAACAAGGTATTTTCTTAATCTGCTGAGAAATAACACTTCCTACTCAAGTGATGCTGTCAGAGGTCCACGTGTGACATTGTTCAAAATATAGCAACCACCGTTCAGCCAAGAATTTGGAATATAGCTCTTTTAAGGAAATGAGTTATATGTTCTACTCTCAAGAAAGCATTTAAGCTTAAATTTTAAGCACATGGTTTTACTTTGTCCCATTTATTTAACATTAATCACATAGCTACTGCTTTGCTAAATGGGGATGGTATTACACATATGCTTAAAGTTAAGCACTTGATTAAGTGTTTTGTTACAACACTTTGCACTATGCCCCGTAGCACATCTAAAAGAAGTTTTAGCAGATTCAGAAAGCTCTAGAGAGACTGGCGCTGCAGTGTAGCTGTCATTTTATGTTGACATCAACAGAATTTTCCTAATGTAAACCATTGTAATTGAAAGCAATATTGGACCTCAATGTAAGGTAGACCACCAGGGCATCATCATCATCTTCAACATCATCATCATCACCACCAATTCTTTAAGTGAATAATTGGGACAGGTCACACAGTTATTCCAGTTACTAAATGATTCATGTCTATTGTAGGTAACTTTAGTTTTTGCCACATCACAGAAGCAGAAAGGAGCTGCTGGCAGCTCCTGTGAGATAATTGTAAACATTGTCATTAGGAATGAAATTGGTTTACATCTCAGTCCAAAGGTATGGAACTGGAAATGTGAAAAAATATCATAGGTACTGGTAGATACCAGCTATTTTGATCTCTACATTTTCGGAAATGTATTATTTAAAGTGACTTGGATTTTTGTTGTTGTTGTTTGTTATCAAAATAACACATGAAGTTTCAGTTCTTATTTAAAATTCATATTAATAATGTATCTTACCATAGCTAAATTAGTCATGGTAGGTTTGAACTCAGTATGTTTCTTTTCCTGCCTGACAATCATTGCCTTCTTTCCTCTCTCATATTTTTTTTGCATTTACTTTATTTTTTGAGTGATCCAATTATGCATTTGTTATTGTTTTAACATAAAATTTGGAAAGAGATTTTTTCAGGGGGGGAGGAGGACGGGGGGAATGACACACACTTTCTACCACATCTATTTGATTGTCTTATTATCTTTCCATAATAACCTATAGCACACATTCTTTTGGATCAAATTTGCCTTTCCACATATTAAAAGATCATTTCCCGAACTCACTGGAAGGTCCTTTTGAGTTACCTTTTCACACTCTTTCTTTTTGCTATCCCCAGAGGATCACTGATGTATTTCACCCTTACCAAAATCCATTCTGTCCTGGAATAAACCTGCTAAAGTCTCCTTGATTTTGCTCCAAATGTTTCACCCGAAACCATTTGCCACCAGTCTAGAAAGTCCTTTTAAGCAGCTCTTT
Organism: Chroicocephalus ridibundus; assembly: GCF_963924245.1. Lineage (NCBI taxonomy): Eukaryota > Metazoa > Chordata > Aves > Charadriiformes > Laridae > Chroicocephalus > Chroicocephalus ridibundus. The sequence continues at coordinate 14,710,559 of NC_086291.1, read as the reverse complement.
AATTTCAAGTCACGACCTCCATTATTGTTCTTGCTTGTCTCCACTGCTCCTCTTGTCTTTCACTTTTCATTTTTTTTCTCTTTTTTTCTTTTCGGGGGGCGGGGGGGGGGGACACGGGGGACGGACACTAAAACATTTATTGTAGTAGCACAAATTTCACCAAAATGTTAAAAAATAAGTATATGTTGTAGTTTCTCTTTATTTCTACCAATTTTTAGCCACTAAGATTAGGATTTACTTCACTGTATAGTCACTGAAGTAAGCAGAGGAGTGCAGCATGTGCAGATTATGGGAAAGAAAGGCAGAACCTCCCAGTGACACCTGAAAGGAGAATGGGTTTAGGTTTGTCTCTCCACCAGCTTTTTTGTTTTGGAAGGGTTTTTTGTTTCTTCTTTGTTATCTCAAACTTTCACTTCAGAGTTCATCGCACTCTTGTTGCTGAAGTATCTCAGGAAAAAAGAGAAAACAGCAAGAGTCCCTTGGGCAGCAAGGCTTCATCTGTAGCGTGAATCATCGTGCTTGTGCTAATGTCAGGCTGCTTTCCAGGCTCAGCCTGACATTGAGAGAATTTTGTTTCTCCATACTTAGCAAAACACACTACTATGGAAATAAAGAAAGGTGCAGAAACAGAACACTGAATAACAGCTCTCCATTAAATAGATTATTTTTTTCCTATTTTTAACCTAAGTATGTATTTAAAAAAAACAACAACAAACCAAACAGCACAACCAAGAGAGGGACATCAAAACAAATGGCTGTTTCTGCTTTCCATGCGAAATTATCCCCATCAGAAATTCATGTATGTCACTTGATGGCCAGCTTAAAAGCAGCATCTGCTTATCAATTGGCTTTTGCTTTTTATGCAATATTCCAGTTGGGCTGGCTGAACCACAAACAGGTGAAAATAACTTTTCCAAGGTCATTCTGCATGAACTCAGCTCATACCAGCACTTAGGGCTTGCTTATTCCCAGTCCTTTCTATAAACCAGTGCATCACATATGCATTCCTATGTGGTTAAATCTTTGAAATGATGTATTATCTTTTGATGATATATTCTTTAAGAAATCCAGTTGTTATGAACTGAAATTATATTTACTGCAAAGGCAATGATCTTGTGACTTTATTTGATATGCAGGTGGGTGTTCACATTTCCATAGGACTTTCATTGTAATTCAGGATCACTTAAATACTAATTAAGTTGTCTCTTCAAGGTTATTTTATTATAATGTTCATATAGTTCGTGGGTTTTGGTTTGGATTTTTTTTTGCTTCAAAGTAAAATTTAAGCTGAACTGTCAAACTTAAATTAAGGTCCTAAACCTTGGACTCTAAGGAGTATATAAGCAAAACGGTGCAAGCAGCTTTAACTGCTTCAGGGATGGAAGAAGTTAGTATGTCAGTTGAAAATGTTATGAATTACCCAAGAATCTATTGAAAAGAGAGAATGCAAAATAAACCCCAAATAAAAAGCTGTTCTAGCTAACTTCATATCCCTTTCAGAAAGAGCTCAGGATACCAAGACTAAGTCCAGAACTACGCAAAAACTTTACATAGAGAATCAGTCTCTTGAGACAGACATAGCATCCCTAAAGAAAGTAGTGACAGGCTTCTTGAAATTAGGAGATTCGGGACAGAAGATGTGGCACAGGATTAAGGCTGTCTTCCTTTACAGAAGTCTTGCAGAGTACTGAGACCCACTTCAGGCAAGTCAGGAGGAACTCTAACTTTTGGGTACACCAGAAATCTTCTGTGCCTTTTCCACAGCTTTTGACTTACTACAAAAGGGGACTTAATGGCATTATTTAAGTATCTAATTTTAATTAGCTGATTTGTATTTACTATAGGAGGATGTCACTTATAGTATGATGAATATTCTTGTAAATACTAGCTGGGCATTTATAAAAGTAATTCATGCCAGAAGTTTCTTTCCCCAGTCAACCAAGACTTCATCTATGTAAAATCCTTGTAATAGAAGTATGCTCCTTGCAACATTCCACCCTGAGGAATGATTTGTTCTTTAGAGGTAGGTGAACTAAATGAAATGCAAAATTTGAATAAATTTTTTAACCAATTACTTTTTTTCTCATAGGCATAACATGGGAGGTAGATCAGAGCAGGGAAAAGCACAACCCTGCAAGCAACTTCCTTCCTTTTCATCATCCACAGAATGATTCGGTTTGTGATCAGTCCTTTCAGGGGTCCTAGGTTCTTCCTGTGGTCTTCTCTGTTCAGCCCTCAGGCTCAGGCCTTTCCCTCTGATATAAATCTGTTCAAGTCTGGTAGTCAATTTGCCTATTGATCATGTTTGCCCCTTTTTAACAGAAGTTCTTAATATCCTTTTCCATTGTTTCTTCTTTGCTGATGATTTTACACCAATCAAACCTTGTGCCCTGCAGACAACTAGTTTTCTGTGATCATTAGGACTCCATTCTTATTCCAAGGGTAAAAATCTGCTGGATAAGGGATGAAAACCCATCTATATGAATATATTTTCAAACTCAGTTCTTCTGAATGCTGTTTCCTGGATTTAATTAACTTGTAAAATCACAGGAATACATGGATAATGGCAATACAGACTCTACACAATTGCTAGAAAAAGTGGCTTTCAAGCATAGCTGTTCTCCAAAAGTAGCATACCACAAATTAATAGCAGGTCTTGTCTATCTAATAATTTCTTATGCCTTCCGCACTCAATTTCACTTAGCTTTGAATAAAAAAGAAAACAAAAAACCTGAACAAACTGAATTAGATGAAGGGTTTCTTTTTTTTCCTCATGAGATTTGAGACTTTTCTACTATAAGAGTATATAACTAACTATAGATCACAATATAAGAAAGTATTTTTTCAAAATAAGGGTGGTCAAGTACTGGAATAGGTTGCCCTGAGAGGTTGTGGAATCTCTGTCCTTGGAGATATTCAAAACTCGACTGAATATGACCTTGAGCAACCTGGTCTAACTTCGAAGCTGGCTCTAACTTCAAAGCTGGCTCTGCTTTGAGAGAGAGGTTGGACCACATGATCTCCAGAGGTCCCTTACAACTTAAATTATTCTGTTTCTGTGTCAAATGCAGCATTACCTTGTGCAGTCCAAGAAGAGCTTTGTGTAACATGAAAGCACAAAATACGTGCTATGTTCACAGCCTCTTAATAGAAAGAACATCACTTTATAGTGAATCGCCTAGCAGATCCTTTCTTCAAGTGCTTAAATTTCTCTTTGCCTCATTTTTGTCTGTAAAATGGGAATATTATTGTACTTCTGCAAGCATTTAAATTAAACAACAAGTGAACGCGGAAAAGTGATTTGTTTTTCTTTTGAAAAAATAAACAAAATGTTAAGTTTTGTCCTTAGACTCTGTTTCACTATAGCTGCAATTGTATCCACTGCATTTTTCATAAAGATTATTTGTTTTACATGTTTGAACCTCCAAACGGAATGAAAACATCACAAATGTATTTGCAAACATGCAAGTCTTTGCATTCCACTGTTTTGTACTGAGGAACGGTTGGAACAATTTTGAACTTTATCCAGCTACTACAAAAATATCATAAATACTTCAGATTACAGTTCTGTTCCAAAACTGTAGTTCCAGGCTATAAGAGAGCTCTATGTGACTGAAGACTTTTAAGTAGACTCATGAGATTAATAGCAAACGTTTTCATAATTAGAAACAGCAATTGGCACTTCTTGATATCTGGTCCTTTACTAATGTATTTTCATTTAATTTTGTTTCAAGCACATACCTGTAGTAGAATGGCTCTGGTTTATTTCCTTTTTTAAAAGGAAATTTTATTTTGAAAAGACTGCCTAAATTATTATTTCAAGTGGTCAACAAGTATTCAATCTGTGACTCTTCAAATTACCATTCTGATTTGATATTCATTTTTTCTGCTTCCACATTAAAAAGCTAACAGTACGTAGTAACAGTAGGTAACATAAAATGTCTCTGCCAAACTTGGTCAATAATTGCATAGCATTTCCAGCTATAATTAAAATCTTTCACAGTCTATATTCGTATAGCATTCTTTGAGGTTAATTGGGTTTAGATCACTGCAAAATCATTTTCATGTGATATATTTCACTTGTTACAAATTGCACATTAGTTCATTGAAAACGTGCCTCATGTCTCTTAATTTGAAAGTATTTAGAATTTTAAGTTACAGTATCAAAACAGCTAATTCTAATTTCTAATAACATGCAAAAAAAAGAAAATCCTTTCCATTTCGAAGATAATGACATTAATGAGTTCTAGCATAAGACTGTGAAGGACAGGTTTTTGCAAGTATTGAGATTGCCTTACCTAGCTAGTTACAAAGCTGCAGGACGTGCATCCACTTGAACAAGATCAGAGGTCCTAATTTTAAGAGAAGTAAACACCCAGCAGTAGCTGAGTGCCTGTTGGGACAGTCCTTGAGCACCTCTTTCAATACATTTCTTGGCATATGGAGGCAGGATCCAGTGAAGGGGAACATGGATATGAAAGGAAGCTTCTTAAGGAAGAAGAATCTGCATTTCTTTCTCTTAAAACCCTAGACTGACGTGTGCCAGCCTTCAGGCCTTTCAAGCATTGAAGATCAGGAGCCCAAAGTCAGTAAATTACTGGAGCCTTTTAGAAACACAGCTGAGATTTCATTCTATGTGAAATATGACTGCTATTATGATTTGGAAATCATAATATTGAAACTGATGAAATGTGTTTGCACAAAATTTGAGTCATAATGGGAGTGAGTCACTCAGTCTGAAGTGTCTAATTTGGAAAACTAGTCTCCCATACGCTCCCTTCTGAGTCATCACAGAGTCTCCAGAGGGAAGCTCTGGGCTCCCCAGACCTGATTCTGAGAAGTGGCTCCTGCCTTTCCACTGGATGTAGAAGAATTACAGTAAAATTTCTAGTTAAGTATATAATTTCATGAACACCAGATCTCATTTCTCTCAACATTCTTTAAGAGTATTGAGGAACAGACATGCATGTGGGACAATGTGACATAGAAAACCAAATTGTATCAGATTTGTCGGATTTCTAGTATTTCTTAAAAATGAATTAATTGTTTGAAAAACTTTTTTAGCTACACAAGAGTAAGAATAAACACAGCACAAAAATACCATGTATTCATGCTTTACCCTATACTTCTTTTATTCTCTATAATTTTGGTAAAATCTGAGAAATTGTAATAAAAGAAACACGTGCTCCCTCACCTTCCTTTTTAATAGCTAATTATAAATTTCCAACTACCATATAAAAATAATAATATTTTAAATGCTTCATCAACAGGGGAGCATAGCATATATATGGAGGAAAAAGTTAATGAAATGTAATGTATGCTTGAAAGACGGCACAAAAAATCTTGGCAAAAGTTATAGGCCAAGCTGGACCATCCAGAAATGTCCTTTGTTGACAATTTTCAGAATAAATAATAGACAATAATCCTCTCTCTTATTGCAGCACTTCACTGTTTCGTGTTTTATTTGCTCAGTTCCAATACAAATTTTATAAGGGAGGACGTTATATTCTAATATAAATGTAAAGTACTCTGTGAATTTTTGTGCCTTATGAACAGCAAAATGTCAAAAACAATCATGTTATCTTTTGCTTTTATGAGCTCACAGGACACTTTTTGGTGTAAGAAGACAATCTCAGCTCCTCAAGTCTTATCAGAGCCCTAAATCTTGACCCAAAGACTGTCCCTCCTTATCCACGATTCTGTGTAAAAGGTTCACGTGCGACGTGTGTGTCTATTTGTACATATGTATAACTATGCACACAGATGCTTTTACTTACGCACTCATTTTCTTAGACTTGGCTAAACCTCTTTGGAGTTCCATTCTGTGACTATTTGTAGCAAATTTGTGTATTAATTAAAATCCTACGGAAGAAGCAATTTAGTTAACAATGAGTGTATAAAGGCATTTGTTTTCCTTCCCCTGATGGCTTGGTCCACCAACACGGTTGACAGCTCTTAAAACAGCTGCCGAAACTCAGGCAAACTGTGCATATATTGTAACTTGTTTTATTTAGGTGTATAAACCAGGCTGAAAACAAAACGGTCACTTAGCATGCAGAGTAATCCTTTCTTTCAGGACTTTCATCCCAGGGTCAATAACCGAGTCGCTAGAACCAGTTCCCTTTCAACACCTAATTCTGACTAAAGTATTACAAAAAATCCCTGCTGTCTTGTACTGCTCTCTCTATAACATCTGCTTCCACACAGAACTTGTGCTGAGAAAAACGTAATATGTAGGTCTACCAGAAACTAATAATTTTTACTTCATTCTGAAAAGAATACTTTGAAGATTATACTTCACATCATTGTTTTGTTATACACATAATAATAAAAATATTTTCACCTTGAAACCTAATTAATTATAAGATTTATGATTATTCAATTCAGGAACAGAAAGCCAGTGCCATATATCAAATGAAATGAGTTGTCATTGATGTGAGAATCTCTAGGAGAACTATTACAGAGAGTACATTTTTTCTTCTGTTTAGTTTATTTGAGGCCTTCAGTTGCCACTAAATAAAAGTATATCACACAAACAAACCTTAAATATTCCTATGGAAATATACATATAACTGAAGATCAGGGACTTTTCACTGGAAAATATTAACAACAAATTAATTCCAGAAAACTCTAAATTTCTTCACCACTGTATCAATAGAAGATGAAATATTTTTTCTTCTAATTATCTCTTTGAAGAACTAAACATGTTACTATAACAATTCTGAAGCAGTTCCATCATGGCTCCTGCTTTTCAACTGAAATAGGTAACATACCTTCACCGAATAATTCACTGGTGTAAACATAGAGCAACCTAACAATTTTTGGCATAGCTAGGTAAATATACAAAAATAACTGAAAACAAGATAAATTCCTGAATATGCATGTTGCCGAGTCAGACAACTGCATAAAAATAATCTGCTTACAACTAGGAGGTATAAAAGTTTAATTTTTTTTAAGGATTCTTTTCAATGAATTATTAGTGTTTGGTTTCTTCTCTGATTGCTGTTAAGTAAAAAATTTATGGATAGGTAGAATTTATGTGGTACAGCTATAACCACAGTCTAAAGAAAAGACCAAAGATATTATCAATACAAGATGTAGAACACTTTCTTAGCCAGAGTCCCTCGGTGGGTTCCTGTCTATAGAAGAAGAGTTTTATGTCAGACCAGACATATTCCCTTCCCACCCTTGTGCTTGCAGCCTGGCTAAGATAAAACGAGATGAACAGAAAAAGGGAAGGGAAGCGAATGAAAGTGGGGCGGGGGGAAACTGACAATAAAGACAATGTTCTGTTCTCCTTCTGTTCTGCCAGTCTTGCGGCACCTGTGGATTTTTCAATAGGAAGTTTGAGGTGTTATTGTGTGGGATGGGGTGTTGTGGTCTAGCAGATTACAGCAGGGAGAGTGATGGCTGCCCACTCTGGGAGACAAAGGGTCCACCCAAGCAGCTGGGCAGCACCAGACCCTCCTGCCCCCATGAGGTGACAGGTCCCGTATCCCTGTCCTCCCTGCCTGAGGTCCCATAGCACTCAGGCAGCCCAGAAAATCGAGCAGTCACCAAGGACCATCAGGTACTTTGTTGTTTGCTGATGGATTAACTGTAGCTGAGAGCATGCGCTGCCTCATGAATACCTTTTGTAACCTGGAAGAGTTGCCTCTTGCAGATTTTCTCGCCTCCTGTCCAATGCAGTTGGCCCCATCAATGTATGTGACAGAGGAGGTTTTTGTATTTTCTTTCCCCTGTTTCATCTTGTGCACTGAGACAAAAGCCAACCTCCAACAGCAGGCTGTTTGGCTGCTCTGAGCAACAGCATTGTGCCATCCTGAGCAGCTTTGCCAGCTGGTAATGAGGCACTACAGGGACTAAGATCCATGAAGTGCATGGCTTCTTTAGAAAAATGCCCTTCCCAGTGCAGAGGAGCTGAATGGGATGCTGAAGATGAGGCTGAGAGTTTTATAAATATTCAGAGCCACTGGAAGTGCACCAGTGCACAGGGGATCGTTGCATGAGCAGAGGATGTCGGCACCCTCGGGCTGCAGTTATTGCTGAGCTGTGCTTCTGCATCAGCCAGCCCCTCTGATGCCCTGTGACAAGGTTGGTCTTGGGAAGGGGGTGATGGATTTGTCCCTGGCTTAATTATTGTATTAATTTAATCGCTGTCTCACATCAGGTTCTTATTATCTCTTTTTGTTGTGGGAACTGGTGAGTGTGTGATCTGACTGACGCGCCACTAGATTACTTTACTTCATGAACTGTTGGTTGACTACTGCTGGTGCCATTAAAGAAAATATTTATTTTTAAAAATATGAATCTATATATTTTAAAAAGTAATGATGTGGGCAATTCTACATAGGTCACATAGGGACAATCCCTTCAGCTTTATTTGCCCAATTTGCAGCATTTGGCCTTGTACAATGTTCTACTTACTTATGCAAAACCCAAAGAGTTTGAGAGAATTGTTTCCATCAGTTCAGCCTGTCTGTGCATCAGGTTCAAATGTTATTTTAAATGCCCAGTATTCCATGTTTCTGATATGAGATATGAGCAAGTTTTCAAACACTTCTTTCTTAAAGTGATCTTCCTATTTAGTAACTGTGAAGCAGTTTGATACAGCTGAAGTGACTTCATGTCAAGGCAGCCTGCCTGAAACAGCTGGATCAGAGGAATAACAGAGTATGTCTGAGTGAGTGTAAGTGTGCATGCTGGAAAAAATACATGAGTACAATAATACCTATAGGCTGCACGGTGGTTTCGTTCCATCACTAAAATCACCCAGACTAAAAAACCAAAATGCATACAGAAAGAGGTTAATACCAATTATAAACTCACAGCTCATTATATACTTCTCAAACTAATACAGATACAACATGATTTAAGATTGGAAACTGTGGTTAAAGGAATTAGTTGGCTCGGCATGAAACTAGGTTTATTTAATCAATGTTGCTTCCACGAGAAAAGTGGATTAGTTTTTCTTTAAGACAGAGTTAAAAGTTTTGCAGCTAATTTATTTTAATAAGCATTCAGTCACTGACTGCTGCAGAAAAAGGCTAAACTGTAATGAAGAGCCAGGAAAGAAAGCATGACTTAATTATTTTTCTGGTGTGGATAATGAATAAATTAGCTACGCTGTAGGCTTGCCGTTTGTATAGAATTTATTACTTTTGCTTTAAGAACCATATCATGACAAAGTCAATTTTTCTCCTGACTGCAAACTGATTGATGGGGTAATGTCTGGTTGTGAAAGACTTCCTCTTCATCATTGTGTTGCCGATGTTGGTACCACAAAGTGAGTTTGAAGTTTTCCTGAGTGCATGTTCTCCTACGTAATTACAAATGACAATTATTTTAATTCCTTTTTTTAACAAGCTTTCTAATCATGTAAACTACAGAACGAATAACTTAGATGAGACCAAAGATGCACGTAGCTCGAAAACTACTTCCTTGGTTTTTAATTTGTTGCCACAATGTCTTCTACATGAAGAGCTAAGTACTGTATTTAGAATGACAGCAGGTGTTTTCACGGGAAGATGTGTATGAACAAAAAGGAATAACTAAAGAGTGGTCTTGCAAGTGTCAGAAGGATGAAAATTTTAAGGAGAAAGATTAATAATTTGACATGGCATTAGGAATATAGGTTTGATTCAGTTCTCACTAACGTCAGTGGGAGGCTTTGATTTAAATGGGAGTTGGATTTGGCCTGCGAAATGTAAGAAAAATGGTCACTTTAAAAAGAAAAAAAATGTAGAATAAGAATCAGGAGGAAAAATAAAAATGAGCTGTGTGATTTACTGCAACGTGAATCCTCCCAGCAAAATGAAGAAGCACATTCAGTTAAGATAATGAAAATGAGATTAAATAAAGCATTAGAAAAAGCATCGTAGAAAACTTTACTTTGACAAGCAAACTGACTGTTTTACAGGCTCTCTCCTCGTGGGACTTTTCCTTTTTTTTTCTCTTGACACATACATAGAAGATACAAAGTCTTTAGATATATCGCTTAAGATATATTTTATTCTCTGCTCCTCCTCAGTCTAAGATATTAAAAATCCATATTGGAGCTTTATTATCTCTCCAGTAAGGAACTTTCCACTGCATAATTTCAGATGCACCCTGAGAAAAAGCATTTCTTTCAAATACCCTGTTTCTTGGTTTGTTAATTAAGTTAGCAATGTATCATGTTTTAATTAAAGAAGGGAAAACATTATATTAAACAGACGTTACTTGCTTTGGATAACTTTCTTAGAGGGTTTGTTGAGTGTTTTTTGTTTTGGTTTGTTGTTGGTTGGGTTTTTGTTACCTTGAACTTGCAAAGCATAAATGGAAAAGATCAAAGTAGCAGATTTGGCGCTGAAAGATACATTACTAAGCTGCTCCCTATATTGCAGTCAAAGGTCCTTACTAGTTAAGGGTCAGTAAAGAAAGTACAAGGAAAGAGGCTGAAACAGATAATCCTGTCTTTTTTTACAGTCCCCGGAGTGCTATACAGTTTGGGGGGTTGTTCATCAGCTGCAGAGGACACTGAGTGCTTATCTGCTTATTTCCACAGAAAGTAATTATCTTTTACTCCTTTATGAATACAAAGCTAAAATCATTATGACTTATTCCATCAAATGCTGTGCTGTCAATGGGAAAAGCTTTGAGAAAGGTCAGCTGTTTGACTCTTAAGCTGGAGTGTTTACCAACCAGTGTTTGCAGCTTATGGTATTTTCTATAGAACAGGCTAAAAGACACAGCTAGATATTTATGCAATTATTTCTGCGTGTTTGGATATCCAATTTAATGACCATTAAAGTCATTCTAATGAGTATTCTATAGTTAAAGTTATAAACTTTACAAGCTCAGTAAGAAAAAAGGAGACACAACAGATTCTGTATGTTACAAGCATGTTAGTTTTCTCTTCTTTTATTGTATTTGTTGCTACTCTGAAGGCCCCCTCCAGTGCGTATGTCATCTTTATTAAAATTAATGTAAAATGACTCACAGAATCTAAATTAATTACAGTGATACACAGAGTTTTATTCTGTTCTAAACAGAAACTAGACCTATTCATGGTTGTTCGTGGTCACAGTAAAACAAAATAAAACAAAAGAAGCCACCCCCCATGTTCTCCAAAGATAGCGCTACCTACTTATGGATAGAAGTAATGATAAACAATGGCAGAATTCTGTCCCCAAAACACTAAAATTCAACCAATCAGTTTCAGGGTTTGCATCTACAGGTATGAAAATTGATTATTATATGACATATTTTGACTGTGAGGAAAAATCTGTTCTGAATATAATACATAGGGGCTTATGTTTTTCTAGTTCTTCAGTAAGGTAAGACATCTAAGGGTGTAGCCAAAACAATGTTTTTTCTTGTGCAGATGGGAGTATGAAAAGTGCACAGATTACCTAAAATTCTTCAGCTATTTGCTTTCTCACTATGGGATACATCTACTTTGCTGCTGAAGGAACATAAACGAACATACGGAGACTAGCATTAATCTGTGTTCTATGAATCATTGTATGAAGGTGTAGACTGCAGGCAGGCGAATTGGCAGGTTCACACCTAGATTCTGCAGCAAAGCGTGCGCAGGAAATCTGCGTCCCCCAGCCAGCAGGCATTCCACTTCTTTAAAGATCCCAGTTCCTCGAATTTATTTAGATGTCCCTTGTATTTATAAATACAAAGACTGTATACAAAGATAGGGACTGGAAAATGAAGCAATGGGATACATAGAGGTTGCCAGTCACCTTCAGCAAAGAGTGATTCATGAATAACAAAAACCTTCCAACAGTACAGGAGTAACCTTTATACTTAGCAAATATTTCTTCAAGTATATAATTGAAGAATTTTATCAAGAATAAAAAAAATCAACTGCTTTGCAAATAAATGGCGAACACGAAGTCCAAATATGCCAAAACCATTATTTCTTGCACATTTTTGTCTTGCTGTATGCAGCAATGTCATTATCAGTGAGGCCTTGCAAGAGCTTAGAGTGAGTAGAGATAAAGAAGGCAAATGGACAGTGACAGCCATGTAATCCAGTGTCTGATTGCTTTTCCACATGTCACTGGTGAAACACACAACTCTCCCCTCAGCCTGTGTGAGGGTATACAGTACTCAGACTCATTCAGCCTAATGCGGTCCATGCAGAGAAACAATGTCTTGAAGGAACACTTTGCTGAGATTATGCTCTCTGGATATGTTTTGACACCACTATTCCTCATCATTAAAAATACATCTGCAAGCCTGAGCTACAGATATGAGCTGAAAAAAAACAGAAATATTTTTGTTATCATTTTTCAAAAATATTTGATCCAAACGCTTGGTTACTTTTGATCACACCCTAGCAACTGATCCCTGTAAAACTGTAGTTAAGAAATTTTCAAGAGAAGCTGCCATCAGTTCTGTTTGTGATCTTTTAATTAAGCCTCATTTAATTTTCCCTTTTATTGACAAACTTCCTTTTAAATTCCAGTAATGTTAGTCTACCCTTTTAAAAATTCATTCAGTATAGTCTTGATGTTTGGGAACAAACTCTTCTTTTACTGTTAGCCTTTATCATCACCTATGAGAATTCCATGACTAGCCAGTATCTTGATCTTACAATTGCTCTTGAGTCTCTATTTCTGCATCTTCTCAAAAGCAGTTAGAAGAGGTTAGACAAAATCCGTGTAAACTAGTCCTGCTGCTTTTTACATTCTCAGTAATAGATAGACAAAATCTGTGTAAACTAGTGCTGCTGCTTTTTACATTCTCAGACAACGGCAAGTTTGGGGGGCGGTTTTAAGTGATACGGTGGGCAGGATGGACCTGGTTCTTCAAAGTATAATACCATGCCTATTAACTCCGTATTCTTTCAAATCCACTGTAGTTCACTTAGTGTAAAACTGGAAAAGAAGTGAAAAGCAAGTTCCAGTATTTCTAGGGATTAACATGTCTCTCTCATTTTGTAATTTAGTGTGTTGTACAAGCCACAACAAAGATCAATCTTAATGAGAAAAAAAATCAAAAAAATACAGTAGCTCTTTCTATTCTTCATTTGAGGAAACATCTCTCTTCTTTTTCCTTTTCTACCCTTCAACAGATACAATGGTTTACAGAGTGAAATATAAGAGCAACAGAGAAAACTGTTGTGGCTTTTCATTAGAGTCTATTTAAAACATATGTTTAAACATGGCATAAACAGGGTACTAAAAAGGAAGGTGAAGCTTAATAAAAAACTTCAATTTTTTTCTAAGTATACAGAAAAAACAGCTTATGTTTGCTATTATTGTTTTTTCTCTTTTTCAATATTTTTATTTCTCTTGCCCTGTAATATAGGTGCTGATAATAATACTAAAAGTGCAATACTAAATATGAAAACTGCCTTTGTTGCAGCAGAAAGATCAGTTTGTGAACTTCTGGTGAAGTTTTGTGCAGAAAAACATATTTTTTTTTTTGTAAGTCACTGCAGAATGAGGACAAATCAATGCCTGGTAGCAGGCTGAACATTCAGCATGTCTCCAGTTTGCTTCCATCCACTTAAAGGATTTTAACTGAAACATCCACCAGGTGTCTGCCAGGAATTAACACTTGCCAGTATGAGAACAGAGGCCACCAGACCAGTTGAGCGGTCCATTGCCCCAGGGCAAGTGGTGCCACTAGGGTAACAGGGGTCGTGGTCTTTGCACCTCCACTTTCACTGGTCATGCACAGCAACACCAACCTCAGCCTAAGTCGAACCCATGGGTACTGTGTTCGCAGTAGGAGCCCCTTACAAAAGCCCATCTCTCCCTGAGCTCTGGCACAGCCACCCTCCATCCACTTCCCGGCCTGACAGTGCTGCCCCATCCCGCTCTTGATCCCATGAAGCCTCCAGAGAAAACCCAGGGGGAAGAAGGGTACGCCATGTGTTTTAACCTACAGTCAAAAAATTGCCTTTTGTGCTCATCTTTTAATCCTGTCCTGCCCACAGCTGCCCGTCTTGGAGCAGAAAGAGCTCAGAGCTCGAGGTGTTTCTTGGGTTCAGGAAAACTCCTCCTCTGGTATCTCCTTCGATTTAGGTAAATGGCAGCTGCATTTCCTTGCACATGAACTAGTGATCCTTAAACACCTTCAAGCTGAAGTTCTCCTTTCATGGAACAACTTCATCATCATTACCATTAGTCATTTTTATAAATGTAAAATAGACCAAAAAATATTGTTTCATCCTATTTCCTCTTTAAAAAAAAAAACCAACAAAAAAACCCCAAACCAAAACACAAACCAACCAACAACTGTTGTCTGGTTATAAAGTTTTTGCAGTATGATCTTTACCTCCTGCCTTGGTGACTAGACTAAGGAAGCTGAATTTTAGACCTGTATTTGTGTGCATATTGTTTTTCTTTTCCTGGTAGTATAACACTCCTAGCAGTAATAGGGTTTGTGATTACATTTTGAGGTCCTTCGTCTATTATACTTGCTTCCATTTCTATTAAAAAACATATTTTGGGTGGGTTTTGTAGCTTGGTGATGGAATAGTCTCATAACAGCTTTGTGGTTTTTTTCTTTTTGCAAAATGTCTTAGCATGAGAATTGTGCTGTTCTTAACCATATTTTTTAAAATCATATAATAATTATTTAACACCTTGCATGTAGCAAAATTACCATTGCTCTAAATACTAGTGTTTAATATTTTACATCAACGTCCACAGTGCCAAAAATACGAAACGCTTCAATATTAGATGTAATTCCACAAACGTCTGTCACATTACTCTAACACAAACATTTCCATTGAGTAAAATAAGACAACTAACATGAAAACTTTCTTCTTTACACAGAAATGATTCAGACTCTCTGACATCCTTCTAACAAAAAACCCTCAAAACTGAAATACTTGATTTTCAGTAAGGTCGGGTCTTGAAGTTTGCACAACTAAGTTGATTTCTAAATTTTATACATTTGCTTAATTTAAATAAAATTTAATAATTTTTGAAAAGGAGATGGATGAAAACATGAGTTCAGTTCCTAGTTTGTAAATTATTTTAACAAGTGCTTAAATTTAAGCACATGGGCCTCATTTTTTGCAGGATGTCACCTGTTTGTCACCTGTCACAAACTAAAATCACCCATGTTCTTAAATGGATTACTGGCTTAAAGCCATGGCTCTATTTTCCCATCATAGGTGTATCGAAGTAAAAATAATTTGTATTTATTAAAATGAAAGCAAAATGCATTTGTGATGATGCAGTGGCTGCTTTTATATTAATTTATTTAATTAATGTGCTTAATTTTATTTGATAATATTGATTGATTGCGAATTTCTGCTTGCAGATAAGTATTTTAAGAGCAGATAGTCATATTATAGATATATACACATACATATATAGAAATGTATGTAGGTAAATAGGTGTAAATATATACAAATATACATCTACACAGAAATCAGTAATTAATACTTGGTCTGTTAATTCCTAGTGATTTGAATATGCATTTTGAATTTGATTATGCAAATTATTCTCTGAGTTGTTCAAGGACAGATGACTGATACAGTTCAATTTAATCCACAATTAAGCCAAAACCCCAAAAATGTGTAAGAGAAGAAAAGTGATGAATAGTTGAGCAAAACAAACCTTCAGGTGTTTACTGGAGAGAGCTGACAGGAAGGTAAAATCAGGTGTGGTTTTATTTTATGGTATGGTGAGTACAATCCTCAGGAAAACAATAATTTGCATTTAGTTAGCATTTGAGGTAAATGCAATCATTATTTTCATTTTTTCAGAGGAGTAAATGTAGAATTTAGGTCACTGCCCAGTCCTAAGGAAGAAATCTCTGACGAAGCTGTCAGCACACACTCTGTCACCTGATCTTACAACCTAGCAGCAGGACAATTCCTGCTCTCGCTGCACCTCGCTGCTCTCTACATGAGCGAGGCTGTTGTGCACAGACTCTGCAGCCGCCAGTAAGGAAAGGGGCTTTTTTATTTATCATCTACCACACACTTGGTACAAGGTGAAGCAGTAAGAAGCTCTCAAGCAGGTGTCATGAGAATCCCTTCCGCGTCTGAAGGGTTACAGATGTGCTCCACCCTCCCTGCCGCGTTTATCATCCATTACTCTGTTAGATCTCCCTGATCTCAGAGAAGGACTGGGTTAAGATTCATTTTGCTGTCCCCAGCAATTTCTCACCGCTAACATTAGCCTGTTCCCCCTCAGCAGTCAACCCGTTATAAGCCTCACTCCAAAAGGTCCAACTGCTTCCATAAAATCCAGCAGGAGCCCGGGCATCTTGCTCAGGGCATGGAGCAGCTACAGGGAGCAGATGCCTAACTGTTATGTGCTGCAGTTTTCGGCTCGGCGTTGTTGCACATAAATGCTTTGGTGGATCTAGCTGCTCATGATTAATTTAGCTTTATTCCAGTGCTCCTCTAATAAAGACTTTATTATGAACAGAAGGAATCAGATTTGGAAATTAAGCTTCTTCCTACGACAATCTTTGTGTGCACAGAAAAAACTATGGAGACAAAACTGGACAAGAAAAAAAGTAACGAACTTACACTTAGACATCTAGACTGTACAGCCCATTTTCCCATTTCCCTTTGACCACTAAAACATTTCAATGAATTATATGTATAGTAGTTAAATCATTTTAGCATCTCCAGTGGAACTAGCCCTCTAGCAAAGAGTAGCAATGGAGCTGCCCTTACTTCGTATTATTGCATACAATCAAGACAGGAATGCTTAGTAATGTGGAATATACAGTATTTAGCTCAATATGCATGCAGTTCAGATTCTGAGAACAGAAGATGCAAAATGGAAAGGAGCATGTTTGCAAATAACCTCTGTTCAGCATGAAAATAATCTAATAGCATGGATGAAATTTCAGTCATTACTGCCAAATGAGGATACCTTTAAATCCATAAGATTCAACCCATCCGCATAGATCAAGAACCATGGAAGTTAATTGTTGATATAAAATAAGCAGAAGCTCCCAACAGCTTTTCTCTTTTACCTCATTAAGCCCTGAGTAGACTGCACAGTCATTAAGCAAAACTGTGGGAAACACATTTTTTGTGTTGTCTGATGTGGTGATCCTCAGGTGCAGGTAATTGCCCGTGTGTTTAGATGAACTCCATCCTTGCAGCTGTGCTGACAGAGGCACCAGGCAGGAAGGCAGAAAGGAGCTGGGTGGTGGGAGGAAAGTCTGTTTCTCTGATGTGTTTGTTCAGGAAAGCATTCCTGCACCAAGTGACACTTAAGCACGTGCTTAAGTTCTAGTGGGACATAATAAGGAGCAGGAAATGTGTGCTTAAGTGTTTTCCTGAATAGGGTCCAAAACTGAGTAGGTCATAGGTGAAATCTTTTCCTGCTATGCTGTTCTGTCTGCATCATTACTTGCAGCTGCCTTTCCAAGGCAGTGAAGTATCCTTCTACGTCTTCAACCTTGCGCTGGCTTATCTCCAGCAGAGCAGGAACAAAAATGCTATCAGTTCCAGTTTTCCTCTGAGACTTGAAGGAAAACCGAACGCCATTCAAAAAAGTGGCTGAGGGAAGTTTCAACCAAGGAAAATAATTTGTAGTGTTAAACAATGTTAATCCTTTTTCACAATTTGAGTGGTGTTACCCACTTCCCTAAGTAGCTATAACTTCAGCACAAGGTATGATGAGGGCAAGTGTTCACTTGCATGTGATATTATACAAATAAAATAAATGAGGTAGGAATCTTTTCTTTTTTAGGTAAGACCTTTTTGTTGAAATATGGTAACACTGAATGGGACGCTCTTGCAGATTGCAGTTTGCTAATGATTGCCTTTTTCAGTCCCACACAAATTTGTTTCCATTTGTAAAAAATACTTGGGATATTTAAGCTAATATATTTTTTGTTGTCTAGAATGGACAAGCCGTTCTGAAAAACTTGATTTACAAGATCCCTTAACCTGACTATATGTCACAATTCACGTAATACACTTTGGCCATGAGACTCACATGTCACGGACCAGTTAGGGAGCAGCAGGTCTCTGCAGAAAACATAGTCCAAGTGTCACTGACCTGGCTTTTTAAAATCTTTTATTGATTTTTCCAACTAGAAATAAAAGTAAAGAATCTAAGGAAGGAGATCTTTAAAAAATAGCAGTAGACTTCTATGTATGTACCAGTGTACAATGAATTACGTTTTATTTAAAGGGTTCATAATTACAGTCATGTTTGCTCCTGCTGTATTTGAAGAAAGGAATAATGAAACACTGTTTCATCTTCTGATCCCCCATCTCCCAAATCATCTTAAAGAAACTCTTTCAGAGTATTTTTTACTGCACTTGTCATGGAATAAGCAGAACTGAAAAATGGCTATTTATCACAGCACGTACGCTTCAATTTACTGCAACATTTGTAGTATTTCTCATTCTCAAAATGGAAACAATGAACACTGCCATATATTTAACTACTATCAGTGATTTAATGCCCAGTTTTTAGTGTCCTTTATTGACTGTGCTCTTCAGTGTTTCACCACCCTGATCTTTGCTGGAGTTAAACATACAACACAAAAGTTCAAAATGTATCGGTGTGTTAGGGCTACGTTAGATCATTGTAGTGTAACTATCACTTGTCTTACATTGTAAGCAAGGGAGAAAATAGAAAGGATTAAACAAGTATTTTCTTGAAAGATCCTGCAATGTTTTCTGTAAAAACTGGCAAAATTACCCATGCCTATAATGATCAAATGCTATACTTATTTGATCAAAATAATTACAGGAAAACATGACATTTAAAGTTGAAATTGTTTCAAGCACCACTTTCAAAAAGTATTATATTAAAGACAAATCAATACTCTTTCTGCTATCTTCAGGCAAGATCTTCAAAACCTGAGATAATTGAGTATTTGAAGAACCACAAATCACGTATTGATCCGAAGAATTTAGATACCGCACTGAAGAGAATGTGTTCCCATAACAAACCACCGTGTGTTGACACTACTGCTGCCTATTTCTATGTTTTTCAGCACTTTCAGGGCTCGTCTACTAGCTACAGAAATGTGCAGCCAGTGGCACTGGTAATACTATGAAAGTCAGAAAATTCATAAACCTATTTTCCATACATTGTTGTTGATGTACAAACACAGTAAAAATGAAGACTGGCTGATGTGTTACCCACTGAATTAAGGCAGAACAGAACAAGACATATAGTAGAAACATGTGGCAGCTTCCCTTATAACTCTCTAAAGGTGAGAGGAGGAAAACAATAACAAAAAGAGAATTGCACTGCAGTAAGGGCCTTTTTCTTGGTGTTCTGTTGCACAGCCCTTATTTTTTCAATATGTGAATTTACTTCTATACATAAGCATCTAAAATCCTGCTACCCCAACTTCATTCATCAATTTACTGCCGCTTTTCGTTCCTGTCATATCATATCAAAGTTTCAAATTATTCATTAGGTTTAGTAAAGACATACTGAGTGGTTAAGGATGGCTTAACAGATTATTTTATATTTTAGATAAATAATGTACACTATATAATAGATATTTAAAACTTCATTAAAAATAAAACAAACAAAACAAAACAAAACCCATGTATTCTCTGTATAAAGGCAAGAAGGCAATCCAACAAAACATAAAGCAGACCTTAGGGATGCACAAGAGGACTTTGAAGAAATGTCAGGCAGACACAGAAAACGTAATAAAAAACCCCAAATGAAGTCTGACTAGCTGTCCAGGTTTCTCAGTGCCCTGAAGTCCCTTGTGTTTTCTTATGTCCCATGTTTTCCTGGACCTCCCTGGGCTGTCTACTTTCTGTTTCACATAAATACTTGAAAAAGTGGAAATATGCATCCCTTTTCTGTAGTTCACAGCAAGCTATCAATATTCACCTATACAAACATCTTCTGCAAGAGTTGCCTTTCCTGAACATAGATTTCTACGTGATCATAACTCTAAAATTGTAGTAGGAAATCTGTTAGGTCTCCATCCCCACAAAGCATTTTCCACCAGGCAGATGAGCTCCTTGGTGTAAATCGGGAGGTGGAACTTTGGGGCTAAAGTAAAAGTTATTTATATTATAAAATAAAATTTATTCAAAGTAAGTAGTGTTTTCTATAATAAAATCTCACTTTTTCAGACTGCCAAAGCACTGAAAAATATTCTGTCAGGGAAATCGAAAAAATTCTAGGCGAAATGCAAGAGATTCTTGATAGCTTGAGAAAGCGGAGGAGGGACAGGCGTTAGATCACTGTTTCTGTGGAACTGAATGATAACAAGCTTTTGATAAAAAACATAGGTGTTAACAGAAATGTGAATATAAAAGCTTAATACCAGAATTTTGTGTAAGAATATTGGACATGATCTGAATTTTGTACAGCAAATTTCAACAGAAAACACTGATTCCAAATGAGTGTCAGATATCTTGAATTTTACCTACATAGTAGCTTATGTCTAAATTTTCTTCTGGGTCTCAAAAGTTCCAGAAGGTAAAAGCGCACATGTAGAATATAATACATGCAGTTTTCATTGTTGATGTTGTGACGTGTTAAGTTGTCCACATTGCTCCATACCTTGTAGAATTCTATCAGCTCTTAAAATTTTATAATATTTGTTTTCAAAGGCAGCTTCTGGTGTGTAGTACATAGCATATGATTCTGTTCTTGATTACAAAGGCAAGTTGATACTACCATGCATAAAACCCTGGTGACCACCTCAGTACAGTTTAAGCTAGAAGAATATAAAAAAATCTAACTCCAAAAAACCAGACCAAATGTATACTTTAGTCTTTTGTTCAACAGATGGCAAAGAAATGTCTTTACAAAAGAAGTGTTTCCAAGACTGAAAGTGGATGCAGTATTGCAGGTATTTAGAAGAAGACTTTTAAGTATGCTACCATGTTTTACACAATCATTTATATATTCTAAAAAAGTAAGTAGTTAAAGAATGAAACTATTAAAAAGGCAAACACTTTTGTTCAATGTCATTAAATGTTCATTCTACTGAAAATTACAAGTTTATCCAGTTTTGATAAAATATTTCCCTAATTGGCTAATACAAACTCAAAGGTATTTATATTTATAGTCAGTAGTTTTGAGGAACTGTCCCTCAGTGTATCCTTTTGCCTCGAATGTATTGTCCACTCTCATCAAGCTGATCTTATTGAACAAAGACTGACTAATCCAAAGAGATCTTATGTAGGCCATAGAGACATTATTAGATGATATGATAAAATTCTAGAAGGTTATCTCTTGGAAATACTTAGCTCATTAATTTTAAAGGCAAAGTCTGATACAATATCATAAACTTATGCAGGAGAATGCAAATATATTTGTGAATTAACTACCATGGCACAAGTACTCTGGAGGATCAAACATGCTTGTTAAATTAGGTTTATTTTTCTCTTGGATGCAAAGTCGCAGATAAAACAGGATATTGTGGAAATCCTATGAATTCATGGTAGAATAAGTAAACTTTGTGAAATTTAACTGACATCCTGAATGCCTGCAAGGAACACCTATATTTAGTATTACAGTTAGGTTTACTATCCTTTTCCTATGTGCTAGGGCTTGGATAGAAAAACATTAAGTCTTAGTAAAAGTTTAGCAAAAGCTGTTTAAATAAAATTTGGTGACATTTCATTCACTCATAACTCTTCTGTTCCCTTAAATACCTTACAGTTCTATGATATCAGGCACTAGTTTGCAACTACTAAAAAAAAAAATTAAAGAAGAAACATAAATGGAGGTTTTTCATAGTAAACTGGAAAGTTAGTGCTTAAGGTGAAATGTTTTCTTGAAGTATTTAATAGCTGAGTTCTTAGGAAGGGAAATGAATACTTTATTTTTCTATAAAAATAGACACTATCTTTGGAGAGGATCGAAGTCATGGGATTCAGTCAACAGGGTAAAGACTAAGACCCTGATTCCATCCCAGACAATACCAAATTCCCGTGTCTGAGCTCCAGCCTGGCTTCCCCTGCAGAGAACCTTCATTCAGTCTCTACTAATACGTCCCGCGTGCTTGGATGCATGAGGTTTTAAGCTCCTGAACCTGTGCAGAGTCTACATGCTAGGTTTTAAGCTCTGTCAAAAGATTTTTCATCCCCTGGAAGGTTTTCTTTGGTCATCATTCTGAGTTTACTAATATTAGATTTATGCAGTCCAAGATCTCTTAGAACTACATATTGCTGAACACAGGAAGGCGACAATTAGAGACAGCAGTGACACAACCCAGCTTGCATTGTGTCCCTCTCCGTTCACCTATCTAATGCAGGCTAGGATGTATTGTAGGAGACTTGGAGGATATTTTCCTATGGGACGACAGTCCTCTTTTTCATAACCACCATTGCTACCACGGTATTTACATTTTGTCCCTGTCATTTTCAGCTCTCCAATTTCTGCATGCCTTTTGGATGTAATGTTGAACAACTACGAATCTGCACCTGACAATCCTGCAATGCAGATACATGCAGGACCTCTGAACCAGGATAATTGATTCCTGCCCTCCATGGACCACATTAATCAAGAAAACTGTCTGATGATTTGGAAACAGTTGTAGCAACTGGAAGCATCATACAGTTCAAAAGAAAATGAAATGCCAACATAATGGACAACTGTAGCAATGTCTAACTGTTAAGGGAAATACCTTCTGACAGGAGACAGATGATGTTTGGAATTGTATTATTCCATAAGAAGACAGAAATTCCTATTTCTGAAGGAACTGGAAATAAGATTGCGTGCAAAAGATGTGCTTTCGCTACAGCATGATTCAAAATGGTCTGAACTAAATATGAAGAGTGAATTTACTTATTTTTTGGCAAATAGACCATGCCTATACAATTTTGGTTAAATTTGAAAATAGCTAGGAACATTTTAAAGAGTTAAATATATTTTTGAATGAAATACTGTGTTTCCATCAAACCCACTGAAATATTTTTGGCTTCTGTTTAAATTAATCTAGATTTTTAAAATTTCCATTTCTGCTTGACCCAAACTTGCTTTTCCCCCTAATTTTTTGGTTCAGTCACTGTTATTTACACAGCTGTAGATAATTTAGTTTGCTTTCATAACCAAGCTGTTAGCAATTATAGCTCTATATGTAGTAAATCTTAGAAAAAAAAGACATCAAAAAATAATTGAAGAACAGGCTTCATCTCTGTAAAGAGCATTGCTATGCCACTCTACCTCTGGCTAATTTTGGCATTATAATTGTCACAGTTATTCCAAAAAGAATAATTTCAGATTTAAGGTGATCTTTTTCCCTACTGTCATGTAGTTGATACTGGGTCTGTTGTCAGTATAAGAGAGAGAAAACTATCACTATGTCAGTATGTGTGGCTATGCTTTTGCACAGCTTCTCAAATGACACTAGTACAAAATCACACACAAAATTTTCCCGTCACAAACTGGAATAATCTAAATTGTGGTTTTTTTCTATTTTTTTTCTTCAAGTATTCTTATCACAGGTTCTTTTCATTATTTGTATGAATATCCAATTATTCATCCTCAAAACAAAGAAGTTAAAAAGAATGAAAGCAATGCTTACGCTTTGGCCTTTAATTCTTACTCAGTTTTCCGTTATCTGTAATATTTTGCCTAATGCTTCTGACTAAAGTAAAAAAAAGTGCTGAAAGAAAAAAATATTTTATAAAAAAGAAAAAAGAATCTAAGCATTCCTGATCTGAAAGCTTTTCAAACTTTCTTGCTGTTTTGAATATATATAGCTATTTTTGCTATTGGTAAGCAATAAATGGTTTTTGACTAAATTTCAGTTAGAAGCCAGTATCACCAAGCAATCACCTTGACCGGGTGCAAGAGTACTTGGATTTTTGTTTCTTCCTGCACAAAAACCATCCACACACTTTCAGCCTAAAACTGTTTTTATTTTAGACCAAGAATGATAACAGTAAGAAAAAAACGAGAGAGCATAGTATGTGTCTTTTGGGTAACAGGCTGTAACAACTAATGGAAGGTTTTCAAAAATAGTCATCACATTGTGGCTTGGGGAACAAAATGGCTATGTCTGTTCTTGGTTCAAATTAAACCAATGGTGCTGTTCAATGAAAGAAAAAGTCCTGACAGGTTCCCTTAGAAACAAGTTTCAGTTGATGAATACTGTATCATTAATAGCGAGAAGACAAGTTCTGGAAGTTTAACAGCAATCATAGTAAACTAAGGATTTCAGAAGAATAATTTTCCACTTCATCCTGTGTAAAAATGGCAAGCAGACAGGCAGAGACAACAAAAAAGGTATCAGTTGCCACTACTGGAACTTTTTTTTCCATGAAAATGTACATCAACTTTGCTGAAATCACCAATGCTACACTTAATAATGTGTGTGTGCAGGGTAAATGAAAAGCAGGCAGCTTCACAATGCAAATATGAACAAATCTTAAAATCTTATAAAAATCTAATTAGCAGGTTGGTTTATATATATATATCTGAAAGATATAAAACAAAACAAAACACATACCAAAAAAGAAGAACCCCCCCCCAATATCTTTGCATTGAGAATCCCTAGGATTAACTGTTTATACTACTTTAGGATAACTGACAGATCTTCATCTGATGTACATTGATATAATTCAGCATATGATTTACAATTGCAAAGGAAACATTGGACCCTTGTTGTTGCTATTTTAAAACTACACAAAGAATAAAATTAAAGACAAAGTAATAAATGCTATGGAATTCTATTTAAGCTCCTACTTGAGTTTATGAGTTCTGAAAGTTAAACACTGGCTTGCTGGGCAGGTTTTCCAAGTTCTTATGACTCTAATTCGTATTTGCTTTAATATTTTGCTTTGTGGTTTACCATGATCATTATTGCCAACTCCTTACAAATATTTTCCAAAATCTTCCAAAATCCATATTCCAATTTTAAATGGGGATATTAAAAGTTTCAATTCTGCAATTTCTAGGAAAAACATGTTAAAAAAAGTAACAAGATTGAGAAATAGTTACCCATACAAAACGTGCAAAACATCAAAATAATTCTGAGGAAAGATAAAACTCAAAGAAGATATCAATACAGAAGAACACGATTGAATTAAAAAATAGTCTTCATGATCTTCTCTGCAACTGCAATCTCTCCAACTGTGACTGTGTATCAGAAAATTACAGCAAAGATCTCCTGAGTTAAATTACTTTTTTAAAAGATGCTATGGGCTAGGTTCATAATTTCTTACAGCCTTTGTGCATTAACTGAACACAGGACACTTCTATGTCAAATTAAAAAAACCAACTTCCTTTGCACAATATCAGGATCAGTTAGGCTTTCTGGTTCTCCCTGGGATGTCTGGGAAAGAAGAAACTTGTTTAGCAGAAATAGAAGGGGTAACATAGAAGAACATAATTTTAAAAATGTATCCTGGAATGAACATGAATATGCTCTGATCCAAAAACTTGTCTTAGGGCAGGCTGGCTACAACAATATAAAAGTTAATGCGGAGATGATTTTGTCTGCTGTCTCTATCTTTTAGCAGTTCCTGGAAAACATTTCCATACATTCTTATATCTTTGTGCCAATGTTCTGAAGTTAATTTGTTCAAATATCTGTCATGTTTAGATCTTAGTTTTCTTCTCTGACTCAATTCATAGTTGTACTTCTCAAAGATATTCTGCTCTGTTTGAAATCAATCTTTGAGTTCAATGAGAAATCTATGTAAGCTGCAAGAAAAGCATCAGAATCAAGGGATAATTTCCCTTTCCCAACTGATGCCTGGCCGTTACTGATGCCACAGAATTTGACTTCATGTACATTAGCTTTGCACACAGAGGAAGATCAGATTTGCTTTGAAAAGAGATACTATGTGACCCAGAAAATAAGTTTAAAAGTCAGTATTTTGAACAAATTAGTGTAAGCATAGAAAAACAAATACTTCAAATAGTGTTCTCTGCAATGGAACCTGCAAAAAATGTAATGTCTTGTGACAAGAGGAGTTTACACAGGACATTCTTCTTTCAAAATCTTAGTTTACAAACAAATAAAAAATGAATTGGAAGAATATTCTTTGTATCATCTCTGGTGTGAACTAAATTCTTTATTCCTCTTTAGAAAGGGAGCAAAGGCACACATTTTCAATAATATTTACAGCGTTTTTTCCCACAGCTATCTTTGTGAGTCAAAACCTAATACTTTCACACAGCAGAAGAAAGTGCTAGTCAGCATACTCTGTATTGTAAATAACTTAAAATGAGGAGTGAATCAAATGGGATTATTTTTCACTGACTTCTATAAGCATTCAATTGGTCGTAAATACTAGAAATCAGAGAGACCAAATGTATGTTTTCTGGTTCAGTGACTTCCCTTTACAGAATTACTTTCATATCAAAAGGGGAAATGGTCAAGTTGACTTACAAAATATTGCTGGAAATAAAGTTGAAAAGAAGCAATTGTTTTGTCAGCTGGACTTTTGAACAGCAGCAAAGACAGAGCCATTTTAATCTTACGTTTGTATGCTAATCTTTGTAAAACCTTGACAGCTCTTCCTACAGAACAAGGGCCAACTCAGAAACAGTAGTGACTTCTTCACTGTCAGGTTTTCAATAACTTATCGATGATGGCTTAGGGCTAGACCGAGACTTTCATCCCAGCCATAAAGCACAGGGATTTGGACTGCATCATTGTAGAAGCAGTCCCAAGAAGAGCTGTGGATATGAATCATCCCGATCTCCTTCTGAGTTCTGGGAAACAGTGATTTGTAGCTGGGTTATACCACCAATAAATTACTTTTTTTCCACCTTTTCCTTCTCTGGGTTAGATGCTGTGGTCAGCTAGCAGTAAGAATGGAACTACACATATATCCACTCACTCTCAACTTCCTTCCTTTCCCAACCAATATTTAATGCCTTTAGTCCAAGAAGTTGTCACAGGAATAGAAAGGAAATTCTTCCCTCTTATGATCCCCTTTAAAAGGATGCTTAATTAAATTCACAGTCCAGCCACTGTGAGGCCTCTTTCAATTCCAATATTGGCAAGGAGGTGAGAGAATCTCTTTGTTCCACACGTTTTAACCTCCTGTTTCTTCCCAGTGCCAAAATGTAAAGTTTAAAATGGTGTGCAGTGGCATGCAGCTGTGAAAATAGAATGATTTTTGGACATGATTACATTGAGAACAAAATTTGCTATCTACTCTCAAAGGTGAATATTCAGTGCATTTTTTCCCTTACCCACTTAACCTCTGAAATGTAATACATTTGCAGAAAAATTTCTAATCATTTAGCATCTACTGCCTGTATTCCTTTGTGTGCTTTTCAACGTCCCCAGTGATCAATGCTAAGTATTTTATCGGATTCAAGACTGTAATAAACAGTGGAAATAGAGTGGGTTCATCTTATCTTATCCTAGTCTCATTTGCACTGAGTAGGATAAGTTAAACTGTGCCTAATGTAATGAAACTATCCTCATCAAAATATTTAGACTTTAATTTTTGACTCATTATAAGGGCACTTCTATGCAGTTCTGAAACAAAATCAATTTGGCAGGAGTTCCTGCAGCATGATTTTGAATCATGGTGTCTAGGTGGAAAGTGCAATATACATCTGAGCATTCTGGCCCAGACCCATTCTGTAAGTTTGTTTTCTATGTAGATATATTTTCATCAAAACTCCCTCAAGAATTTTTGTCATTTTTGTCATTTTTGTCATGGTTTAGCAGAACCAGAAAAAAAGGGGGACATGTACCTAAGAAAGATGTTTAAATATCCATAAGATAAACAAGTTCAATTTTCAAATTGTAATTCAATGCTCAAAACAGATGATGACTAAACACTTTTACTAATTGCATAACTAGGAATCATTTAAATAATCATATAAATACAGTTGATTAAGAATGACTGATCTTTAAGAAAGCAATCAAAGTAACACAACCAAAACAGCACTGAAAGAAAGGTGGCAAAATGCTGCATTGCCACAAGGAGCTTCCAAATGTGCTTACACGCACGAATTTAAGCAGTACAAATCTAAATGCAATAATAATCACATAAATAATTCCTGCTGATTGCAGCAGAAGTGCACGTCTAGGGAAGGCAAAAGGATTTTGCCTTATGTCAGCTATCCAAATCAGTGGCCACATGCTTCACTTCCACCAGCTCCACTAATAAACCACTTTTACTCCTGATTTGCACTGAGCTCAGCCTCCAGGAATTTCCTCCAAACCACGCAAGGGAAAGTTTTATATCTCTTTCATGTCCAAGCAAGTTCACTGAAGCCTTTCAGAGGTAAAAACCTAAGTGTTCCCAAATAATCAAATTTATTTTGCATGGAAAGTAAAATCAGCATACGGAAGAGAGGTAGGTACATATAGCCAGGACGGCTCAGTGCTTTCCTCAGACTACTATAGTCTTTTTCACAGACACTTACTTAGGGGGTGAATAAGGTACAGACATGGGAAGACCTGACTCTACAAGAAACAGTATTTCATTAATATATTTCAGGTCCTAGGACTCTGCAGCCTTTTCAATATGATTTTTTTTTAAGATTTTCCAACCGTTGCAATAATATGTAGAACATTATAAATGTTTTCCCAGAGCTATGCACGCACACTGTCATCAAACAATAGCCTCTCTAAAATACTCTGTTGTTTGTACTGCACAAGAGAAAATGATAAATACATAAGTGGATGAAGTGAACACCAAGCAAAAGATGCATTCATTTTTTAAATTATTTTGCACGGAACATAGCTTCAACATTAAAGGCAAAGCAATAGGGGAGAGAAGGGAATGGCTTATTTCCATCTTCCAGAAGTTATTTCATTTCTTGAATAGCAATCTGGATACACTTTGTTACTCATATTTTTATATAAAAACTATAGAGGCCTAGACCATCTTCTCAAACTTGAGTCAAATTCTGGTACCATTAAAAGAACAATATGTTATCTGACAATGACTTAAAAAGTCCAGGGTGTAGCCCAAACATTATAGTTCTAAACCACCTTACGATACTGATATTTTTAAACCCAATGTTGCAAAAATAACAATGTGTCATAAAGGCTTACTACTTGCAGACGATTTTGCTTTTCCTATAGATCTATGAGTGAATTTTCAAAAGCGTGTATATGAAGAAGGAGCTTACAGAGGTTATTCAAAAAAATGATGCCAATGTTCTGCAGCAAAACCCTGATGCTAAAATTAGGAATCCTGTCTACGTGTCAATGCTTTTCAAACTCTCTTTCAGGTTTTCCCATACACTGATTGCCTAAGATAACTCATCAATGCTGTGGCAGAGCTTTCTCTCAGCCTCTTCTCCAGTAGCTGAACTTTGTGACTGTGATTTTTGATGTGTGGGACACTCAGTTCCTGCGTAGGTCCCACCTCCTCTCTCCCCAACATTCAGAACTCTTATACCTGTCAGTTGTGGCCCTTTATATTTGGACAGATGTACTTGCCGAGCGCCTGGAGCCAGATGTGGTTAACACAGCAAACAATACCTTGTATATGGTTCTACAGATCTCCCACAAGAAGATGAGATAGATATTCTTTAAGTGCAACTATATATGTATTTTGAAAACTTTAAACTTTTTAGAAGCCATCTTTCCTAATGTATTGTCCTTTCAAAAGGAAAAGGTACCATTACATTACAGAATTAAAAATAATACTGGCAATAACAATAATGTAGTACACGAGTAAATATAGTAATAACACAAATGCTTTCTTTTTATATGGAAAATACTCAGACAAACTACTGTTTTTGTTCTCAGAAACACATATCTTCCGAATAATTTCTTTATCTAAATTCTTCATAATTACATTTAATGACTCTATTCTTTTATCATAGTGCAAGATTTAAATAATAAAAGAATCTTAATAGACTGTAATTATTGTAATCTATCTGCAGATATTAAAAACATTTTTGAGAGAAAAGCATGTTTTAGTTACTGGTAATACAGTGTTACTGCTGAGCTGCATTCATATTCCTCCTCCCTAATCAGGATTATGGTTTTCAACAGTTTCTGCTTAGCTTCAGCAGCTAAAGATTTAGGATGAGAATAACGTGCACACAAAGTGCAGCACGAGCTCTAGTGTTGCTACAATCCCCACGCCTGATCTTGGGCTCTGTTTAGCTAACTTTGAGATTTTGAGGGACAGAACTAAAGAACAAAAGATTTAAAACACTCCAGAAAGCAAATCCTTGCTTGGCTTGTCAAACTATACATACTTGCTTTACAATTTATCACAGCTGGTATTCCTGACCTGACTTCAGGCATTAGAAATCAAGAGCAGCTGTCATCTTACCTTAGCATACTAGCCCATAGAGGTATTTTGATGTTTCCTTTGAAATGGTATCTTATCCAAAAATAATAAGAAGCACCAATGTGTTCTGTCTTTTTTTCTTAACATTTTAAATGCTGAATGTTTTTCTTTTTCATCTCGGGTAATTTGCTTTTCTACCCACGCTGATTCTGTCCCGTAAGCTTCAGTGTTTTTAAATAAATTAAATTAACATAAATACAAATTATATTTTACTGTCTATGCTATTTTGCAATTTAGATCAATGTTAATCTAAACAAAATATGTGACAGCACATTTCACATTAAAATTTTATAAGATACAGCCTCAATGACTTTTCAAATATTTTATGACTTGTGGTTAGTATATTCTATTGATAGGACATTGTTTGAGGGCTAAAAACACTCCATTGATAATTTGAACTGTGTCAGGGGCAGTAAAATTACTTTTATTTTACTTAAGTATGTCTGCTGGAAAATTAACTGTCAGAGTAGCAAAAGGGGCTGCTAGTAATGAATCGTGCTGTTTTGTTTGCATTAGAATCAGTGGTCAAAGCTGGCCACTAAATGCATGACCTCTAAACACCCCAGACAGCCACTACAGCATATTCTTAAACCAGAGTCTGAATTACAGCCCCAGTAAGATTTTTCATTTTCAGAGCAAGATAGCACCATTATTCGTCTACAGTTATTTACAAGGAAATATATCTATAAAAATGTGTGCATGATGATATATGATGCATTTTATGCTAAAATTTAAAAAATTGCCAGTCTTTGCTATACCTCTCTTTTGAGGGTCAAAAATTAAAACATTACATCCAGTAATCAACATAAAACAATTCACCCTACTTGTTAATTTTTGTTTCCTGAGTTTATAAGAGCACGATTTTTGCTTCTTTTTTGATTTTTTTTGTCCTTGACACCTGGGAAATAGGGATTATCTCTTTGGTCAGGGGTCGCATTTCTTAAATGCCTGGTCCATCTCAGGTGACTGTGGCTTACAGCGTCTTTCTTCTGCAGTTCTTCTCTTTTCAGGCATTTCAAAGACCACAAAAGCTCTGAGTTTGTGTTGAAGTGTATTCACAAAAACTACGTATACTCTCATTGAATTGCCTACCTGCTTGCAGGGGCCAATTGTTACAATCTGCTCTTTTTCCACTTTCTTGGGGACTATGTATTGAATCTGGAAGGTAGATGACAAGCCCATGAATTGCAGCAACCTAATCATAAAAAACACGCACAAAAAAAAAGAGATAAAAAAATTATTGGCTTCCTTATCCCACTCTGCCTCATGAACACAATTATCTACAGCTTTGCCCCATTTTGTACATGTAGTGATCATTTAAACATTAATATTGCTTTGGCTAAGGCATTAAGACTTTAGGTATTTATGTGCACGTTTTAGTCACATGCATGGTACAGCAGATAACATACGAACACTGAAAAAGGTCTCTGTTCCAAAAGATGGGAAAGATTAAAAACCCAACAAATAGACAAAATATATAGAAAAGAAACAGCACAACCTAGGTGAAAACTTGTTTCAACTCATCTATCTGTCTTTTTTTTCACATGACATATATGGATACAGTAACATCCTGATTTTTTTTCTCACCTGCAGTTACATGTAAGAAGTCCGAGAAAATTTAAAAAGAAGTTATGTCAGTGCATGTGTCTAACCAAGAAGATAAATCTACACTGGCAAATTTTCTATTCTAGTTTACTTTTCATAATGTTCTAATTACTATCACTTTCAATAATGTTCCATCGGAACATGAATTGGTATGACTGATATCTGCCATGCATGTTTTTATCTTCCTCTTACTATCAAGTGAGATTTGTGTATGCAATATTGTATTGGGTGTATGTGGCAAGGTTTAGGTAGTGGGGTGAGGAGGCTGCGGGACTGGTCTCTGTGAGAAGTTGTTTACATTTTGGAAGCATTCATCATTGAGAAATGCTTGTGTTTTTAGTGCACTCTGCTATCCTCATTCATGTAATACTAGCTCATGTTCTCATAGGATCTTCTGTGTTCAAATATGTATGATCACTTCAAATTCACCTGGTCTGGGAAAAAGTATAATGAACTAGATGTCCACATGCACATAAGCAGCTTAGTTCAGAAGTAATATTTAAGAGTTAAAAGAAAACATAAAATAATCAGAAATCAACTAAGCTGTCCAGTAAAGAGAAATACTGAATTGTAATTGCGTATTTTTACAAACTCAGCCTTCTTCATAACAACAATTAATTTCTTTCAGGTCACAGGTGAAGAATAGAGACATTCTGACACCTCCCCTCCCCAGATAAGCCTCAGTATGTAGCCTCAACCTAGAATTCCAACAATAGGATATAATCACAGAAATATGTATTTTATATTATATATGTATAAAATACGTATAAAATATATAGAGAAGATACAGAATATATCATAATGTGAAATAATCACACCTTTCAGAAATTATGAGAAGGGACTATCTTTGGCTTGGTACTTGAATTAGTCTTCTCAGTTGATATTTGTTTACCATTCACTGTTACTCTTTACTGTTCATTCCAATCCAACCACTTATTGTTAGGGAAGCAGATACAAAATGGTTTTATATTTAATATTTAAGCCATATCCTTTAAATCCATTTCTCCCTGACAACTCTGGTTTTTTAACAGAATTCTACCATAGAACAACACTGTTATCTAGTGCATAGTTTTATGAGCATCAGTAATGCATTTCCTATAGATACACAGAGGAGAGAGAGTTTCAATTTTTGTTTTTTTTTTTCTTTTATAAAGAAGTCATCCTGCTGGATTTGCTGATTAGCCAGGACAAATTTGCTGTTAAAGTAAGAGGCATTATCAAAGAATCACATACCCTACACAGCAATGTTTCACTTTTAGAAATTCAAAGTATAATGACAATAAGCATATTGTTTGGCTATGTCTTATTTTAGGACTGGGTGGTATTAAAGAAGTAGAAGTAGCAATACAGATAATAGCACAAGTGGGTACTATCAGTACAAAGTTAATTTTTTACCAGAATTTTCATTGTTCCAGACCTATATAAATGAAACATTTCTCTTCTCTTTAGTGACTTCTTAAATAACAAATTATTTAATTTCAAATTACATAAATAAGGGAACTAAAAGGTAATCCATGCAATAGCAAATTTAATTTTAATCGAAATAATGAGGATTAGTATGATTCAAATATTTAACTAAGCACAAGCATGGAAGTCAAAAATTCTTCACCATTAGTAGCTCAGAAATGGAACTCAATGTCTCCATCCCTTCAATTTATTCTTGATACCTCCTGTAAACAGATTTGTGCCACAAATGACAGAGGGCAAAGAAAGGCTGCTTCCTTAGCAAACTTGATTTTTCAATGCCCCTTTCACAGTGCTGCGCTCTTAAGCTGTCCTTCTGAAAAGCCTGTCCTTTTTTCACGTTGCTTTCCAGTCAGCGCCTAGCAGAGAGACGGCCACCCCTTAGCAGAGCAGGAGGAAGACGTGAGTCAGGAGGATCTTTCCAAGAAAAAAAAAAAAGCGGGATAATCCTGTAGAAATGTTACATATTTAAAAAAACATAAATCTTGTCACTACCTACAATGCTGAAATGAAGGTTTGATTACACATTTGACTCAGGCTGTTTTCTGAACAACTAGTAACAGAGCTTTAATTCAGTTTCACCAGCCATATCTTTTCAAATGCTATCTTCCTTAAAATTAATGACTACAGCCTCAGACATCTTCAAACAGACGGTGCCAGTCTTTAAACAGAGAGCTCTGAGACATCAAATTGATGTTCCAGAATTACTCTACAGACAAAACCACCTTAAATGATACAAGCTTCCCTCAAAAAGCAAAAAAAAATATCTTCTCATTTCATTTTTCTCATGATCTATATCCTCTGTCATGCAAAGCCTTCATTCGATACCCTAAGATTCAGAAACCTTCTGCTACTCCAGCAATTACTGACCTCAGTGCTGTTCATTTTCAGACAAGAAAGCTGCTGAAACAAAATCTCCTAATATGGTTGGTATGGGGATTAAAATAAATTATCATGCCTGAATGTACACTCTGATGTAGATTTCCACTATTCCTAAATGTAGCGTTAACATAAAGAGTTAATCTGAAGCCTTTCCACAAAATAATTTAGCTCAGTAATAAATATTCAGCACACTGGGCTATAAAACGGTTCCACCTCAGGGGAGCAAGCTGGCCTATACTTTTGCAACAATGTACGAGTTGGCAGCCATAAAGTGAAGACGATGCTTCACTTCAAAAGTTGTTTGTGGTTTAGAGAAAAACTGAGCTCCTCAACAGAGAAAAGAGTTGAGAATAGAGAAGTTCCTAAGAACCATAGGTAGAAATAACTAATTTGCTAATACTATACTTCCGTTCTTACTGCATTACTATTTTTCATTCTTACTTATTCCTTTCATCTTAATCCACAGCTTTTTTAAAGGCTTTCATCTGATTTAAGCCCCATGAATTTGCAGATAAAACAGCCTCACTTAGCTTGCCGCTTTTACACGAAATCTAGGGACACACTGGGAGTTTAATGTTGCCTTCCCCAACCTTCCAGTGACTCTTCCAGCTATGCCATCCAATGCTTGTCTATATTCTTCAGGAAAGCATGGAAAACATGTTCATGGGAATGCCCATCACCGGCTGAAGATTAATTAGGAAGTGAAATGCAATCAATGTGTTATTTATTCTCCATTATACCATGTTTGTGTATTGGATGGTGGCTGTAAATGAAACAAGGAAGCCAGCTATGAAGTTGAAGTGGTAACCACATCCTTCATATAAGAGAATCTATGATACTTTTGGTCCTTAAAGATCTACATTTGTGGAAAACAGTCTTCAAGAACTTTTATTGCAAGTGAATAGCTGATGGAAAAGATACTTGTTAGGAAATAACTGGAAACAAACATTACAGAGAATTAGGCCATGTACAACCAGCTCCTCACACAAATCAGTCTATCTATCTGATTTAAAATCTACAGGTATTTTTAGATTTGTTTTATATGAAATTACAAAGTTCAGGTTTTTTTCTTTCTTTCTTCTTACAAGGGGTGGTAAAGTTGTAGTGTTTGAAGAGACTTAAAAGCAAATGTTCGTATTTAGTGAAAGACGCTCATGAATCATTTTGAAGGAGCTCAAAAATACTTCTTTTAAAAATAAGTTGCTACAGTTCAGAAAATAACAATTTGATTTGAATTTAAAGGGCTGGTGAGGAGCCTTAGTGCTTGGTGGGAAACACTTCTTGTACAAGGAAGGAAAAATAGACTAAGAAGTTACATGCACTTGTCACATTTGCAGTTTGGGATTTAGGGAAATATGTAGCTACGCATCAGTTGTTTAATTGTTATCAACAAACACTAGAGCATGGAAAAGACAGGAATGAAGGCTACGCATCTTTGAGTTTGATTTGTAGAGAAAACTCATCATAGTAATTAAGACTACATACACAAAGAGGAAAGTTGCTATATTTGTAGCATTCCACTGTTGATGTGTTGCAAATAACAAATAATCATAAATAATCTGAAGATGCTCCTCAAGATAAATTAGTATCACTGGTCAAACACCTTTGAGTGGAAAGTTTAACTGTGACTGTTACACTTGTCTGAACTATAAAACAGCAGTGGAATGGAAAGCCTTTTATGACCTCAATTATCATCACCCATCATCTTCATACTCATGTTCATGAAAACAAAACTGCTTTATACACTTAATTATGTAAGACAGATAAACTAAACATGGAGTTAGTTTGGTCTGAATATGTTTTGAAGTGGCATTGCCTCCCTAGGTTAAGTAATATCTCCCCCAACCGCTTTTTAATTCTGTTTTTGTTCAATCTTATGGCTTGAGGATTTAGGGCTGTTTGCACTGTAAATAAAGCAGTCACCAGTCCATCATGGTGACGATGGCAGACAATGCTTTAATTACAAAGAAATGGAAGTCAAGTTTTACATTATATCCCATGATTCATGCACTTTGGAAAAAGACCTTTATAATAAGGAATAGAGGAACTTGTAGAAAAAATACTGACTGTTTGGAAAATACCACACAGTGGGTTACTTTTATTTTTTGTAAAGCACCATATTTTTCAACATTGTTTTAAATAAAATCGGACTTCCTGATATGAATTTTTTTAATTAAAATTAAAGTTAAATACAAAGCATACAAAAATCTACTTCTGTTTGCCTATGTTTTCATATATGTACTTAAAAAAAATTAAATTAATTTAAATGTATATTAAAAATGTACAGATCCTCATCTATAAATCTGGACTGCATTATACCTGTGTGAGGCATCATGTTTTTACACCTTCTTACAACGCAAAGTTTCAGAATAATCCTTTTGATTATTATATTCTTAAAATCAGATTGCCATGTTTTTCATTGTATCATTTCTTTGGTTTAGCAATAGGCACGTCTGATGACGAACAACACATACGTTAAGAGTCTTTTTGTCTAACTTTCCCTCTTTTTCATTCTTGATGTGAATTAGTGGTCTAACAATGTAAATTTTCTTACTGATCATTGACATCTCTTTTAGATATCTAATAATCATGTATGTAAGTCATAAGACTGGTACCAATCCTAAATAACCGTAGAGAGGGCTTATAAGTACTAGACAAACTTAATAAACTAATGTTTAAACTAGAAAAGATGAAGTTTAACATTTACATGGAGTATTTCTAAAAAAAGAAGTAAATACAGAAAATTAAATTAATTGACCAAGTCTGTTAATTTTCCACATTTGGCAGAGGAGATGAAGATACCCATTTCTGGAATTCGCAATTCTACTTTTATGCCATGAAAATCATGACGAGTGGATTTTCTTAACTTTAGCTGATTATTGGCATAAAATAACTGTCATCAAGCTCAAAACTAAGATAATGAGCACAATTCACCATTATGCTGCTGAGAGAAATGTCATGTTTCTAGTTTCATTGTTTTGTGTCCCAACCAACCATGATATCAGAACAGGTCCTTTGAAGAAAACAGAACTATTGGTTAAGTTCTCACGTGTTAAGTATTGTGGTACTCTGGATGAAACAGAGTAATGATAAAAAAATCACACTAATTTATAATTAAATGAGAAAATAGTATTTTAAACTAATAAAATAGTATTTTACTAAATCTTTGAAGTGTTGGCACTTCTCTGAAATTACAACACATTGTATGCCACATATTTGCATAATAATCTGTATGTTTTCCTGTATTTTAAAATATTTTTCTTTTTTAAAAAATATTCCCATAATTTAAAATATTTTTTTACTTTTTTAATGTTTCCTTTAAAACTTTCAATCATTGAAACATTTACAAGCATTTCATTAGTTATCTGCACATATTGAAATACGAGGATTATTTTTTATTTTACATTTGTTGGACACACATTATGCATAACTATCGAAATCAACAACAAGCCCACTGATCTGCAGTCTTCTTCACCAGGAAAGACCTTTGCAACTATACAACTTCACAATTAATTCAATGGCGCATGACTTCAGATTTACATGTAGAATTGTGAGCTGGAGTATTGATTATCACAGAGTTTACTGCATATGGGTTAATCAAAATCTAAGGTGCTCATAGTATTCCTACTGGTTAGCAGTTCTTGGGAACAAAAATACAGATGATGCATTAAGGAAACTAAGACTTTTATAATTTCTGCTCTTGATCAGTTTTCTGAAGATAATTGGGTGTGAAGGGCTGACCTAAATGTTATGATGTTTAACAGAAGTCTGGGTCAATGCAAATGGACTTTGTATCTGGCTCCTCACATTTTAATATAAGGTCTACTGGTCTACAAACTGGTTACGAGAATTTAACTATTACGCTTTGAAAACTTCCTTCTACTTCTGGTTTAGGCGATACTGATAATGCATAGCTCCTGCTGATTTTAAGGTTCTAAAACCCCCTGAAAATTAGAAATTTAAGCACACGCTAAATAAATCCACGTGGGTATTACTGATACCGTTAAAATGCTATGTTCATTATCTAAATGTCATGCTGGACATTGAAACTGTTCAGATAATTGAGTGAAAGATAATTAAGGGATTTTTAATATAATTAATAAGTAGGAGGTTCTGACCCTATTATGGATAAATAGGAATTGTTTTAAGATAACTGAAGATGTACTTTTAGCTAAGAGTATTTCAACAATTCTAAAATTACATTGTTCTTCTCCGTTGTTGTTTCATTGTTTTGTCATTTATCCTTTTTAAACGACAGAAGTATCTGGTTTCTAATATTTTGTGTTGATTTAGGCAAAAAAACTTCTGAAATAATTCACTGTGAATTTTATTATTAGGCATTTATTACTTCTTAGTAAGTGAGGTATATTAAGCCTAAAATTCACCAACCACCTACTGCAGTCACGTTAACTTGTGACTTGCACTCAGAATATTAATGCTTAAAGGGAAATAATCTATTTTATGTCATTATTATAATTACAGCAGGCAAGTCCATATTTGAGATCAGTTAAATTATTTGAAGATTAACTTGGGCTATTTTTTTGGAAAAACTAGCAGCTTAGTGAGTACATTTAATAAATATGTCCCCAGTCGAATATTTACAAATAGATGTAGTGAATGGTACTTCTTGACTCAATTTTGATAAATATTTGAGTACTGATAGTCAAGAGATACATCCCGCTCCAATCCAGCAATGCATCTCTTGATATTAGATTTAAAAGGTATTTAGATAACTGAAGATCCAAATAGGCAAAGTGAAATAAGTAGGCTATGGCCATATGTCCTTTATCCTTATTTTGACCATTGTTATCAGTAGTGGACCCATGTCTGCTCCTGCACCCTGCCTGCCATCTGCTCTTGAAGGTGCTCTTAGCAGCCTATGTGCATTCTTAACTGCCTACAAAACTTTGACAATTTGGCCTTAGCACGTACTTGTGCCCCCTTGCTGAAAAGAACATGCTTAAAGGTAGCATCTGGTTCAAAAACTGCTGTATTTTTGGGGTCCTATGAGATCATTTTGAGTAGGAAAGTCATGTGGGAACGGTATGTACTTTAAAGTTCTTTAATTTGACCAGAATTTGTTTTAAAATGGCAGGTAAAGAGATTTGCAATAGCTAAATTAGCTTTCACAATAAATGAGAGAAATTTTTGAATTTTCCTGTTTAGGCTCTTATCAAAGTAAATATCTTAAATATAAACCCATAAATATTAAAAATGCAAAGCATCAAAAAACAATTTCATATATAAGGGTTCTGACTATTGGCTGACATCATACTGACCTCCCCTTTTAAAGCAGTAAAATAGATTTTTCCGTACCTAAAGTAATTTAAAGTCAGCTAACCAAAAAGTGTGTGAAGAGCAACTCTGGCAGCCTTCATATGCAGCTGCTTGGCTCAAATGCAGACTCATTACTGAATAAGAAAAACAACTTTTATAACTGGAAATTTGAAGAACACTCAAATTTAGATGTTGAAATTATGCCATATTTGGTACTGTGTAGTTAAATTAAAAAAAAACATAGTGAGGCATTTGAGTTTGAAAGTGGCAGGTTAAAAAATATTTAGATTAAAACTATTTTAAAATACAATCATACGGGGGCTGGTGATCATGAAATTTGTGGAATGTAGAATAATACTTCATTTGAATGAAAAATACCATTTGGGTACAGACCATTCATATTTAAACACATGGATTAATTCTTTCAATGTCAGCTAACATCCTCAGTTCTTTGGCTTTTGTTGTTTTTTGATGGACTATATATGTTTTGATAAAATTCGTCATAGGTTAGGGACCTACCTTCTAATTTTGTATCTGTTTTTCTGTAATATTTATGATCTTAACAACAAACATGTCAAACAGATATTTTTTATGCTCCTCGATACACTACTGGTCATTCTCAGATACTGCTCTGAGAAGTATTATGAACAAATCAAAATAGAATAGCGAAGATTTAAAGCAATCACTAAGTTTCAAAGTAAAATTATTTAGCGTCACAGGAATTCATTGTAAGGATCAAGTCCATGAACTAAAGATGTCAATAAACAACTTATGGGTACAGTGAGAGCATCAACAGAAATACAGACGAAACATACTACCAGCTGCTGAATTATTTCACTAGTTTAAAAAATGATCTATATATAAACAATACATTTTTATACTATTTTATACATTTTTATGATTCACAGACCCTTTGTTCTTCTGTTAAGACATATATGGGTTAAATAGGCTCAGTTTCCAGATTATTAAGCACACATTTTTGTAAACTCTTTTCAATGTGCCTTCATTAACCATAAAAAATTAGGGTACAGAATCTTAATGATGTATCATAATTGCAAGAATATCAATTTATTTCTAAGGAAGTTAATTGCTAGGGAAATTTGAAGCTCATACGTAAAACATAAAAATCCTCAATGTTAAAAATGGGTTAGATTCTGTTTTAACTAACCTACTGCTGTAGGGTGCCACTCTTAAATTTTATACTGATGTCATGACACACTAGTTCTGGAGGAAAGTGAGCAATAAAATATCTCCTACTAGAAGCCACAGGGTTTTGGGGGGGGTTGTTTGGTTTGGTTTGTTGTTTGGTTGTTTTTTTTCAAGTGGGAACAGATGCATTTTCCTTTCAGTTGAGAAAATTTTGGGAGAAGTATACTTTGGTTTAGGCAGATCTGAATCAGGTTTCATGTTATAAACAGAAAATACCATGTTTATTTCAGATTCTCAGTAAACTGGGCAAAGGGGCTTCCAGGCAAGAATGCAGAATCTTAGGAGCTAACAGAGAAGAGCTTTATTCTGAGCACCAGTTGTTTAAGTTATTATAAATTTCATACTATGGCATTTTTGGGAGGAAACTGTTGATTACCTTCCTCTGACATTAAAGACAAAAGCTGAAGTTGTATCTTTAAAAAGAACAGTAAATTGGCTTCTTTTCTTTTTGTGTGTGTGTGTGTATATTCTGATCAGTCTAGACTGCTGTAGTTTTTCTAATCTCAGATTGCCAGACAAGACATTCTTTGGTGAGATTTTCTTTGACATGAAATTGTGTGGAAAAATGAAAGAAGTGAGAAACCGTTCCATTATCCCTGAACACATGGTCCTAACAAAGGCACTAAGTATTGTTTACTGCTGCTTTGCAGACTGCAAAACTGACGTTAACTCTCAGCAATATCAGAAACACAACCGAAATACAGATAGTGAAAAGTTGCTTGCGTTTGGATTAAAACAGAGCCATGGTGAGTTGTGCTGGCTGGCCCATGGGAGCACCAGCCCTTTGCAGCAAGCCCTGACTCCTGCTCAGCCCTGGGTCACTGCTGGGGCCCTCCAGACCAGCTGCAGCAAAGCTGGCTGACACCTATCTGCAGTCATGCTTCCCAGCTACAACGTGGACTTATAGATGGTGGGTAAGAAACCAAACAAAGCCATTTGGCACATCTGCAATGAGAACTCAGTGGTTTTTGACAGCTAGCATGGGAGTTATCCTACTAAAACATGTTGTTCTCTAAAGCCCTATACCTAGTTTCTATTATTGTTTCGAAAGAGCTCTTACTGTCCACGGTAGTTCTGGTGCTGGTAGCGACACATTATATGTGACAGGTGGTGTAAGAAAGAGTTCAGAAGGCTAGAAAGTTTGTCCTGTCACTATAACAAAAGGACAATTTTGTGTCTCAAATCAGGAATATCCTCTGTGAGGGAAAACTTATTTTGTGATACACACAGCCCTCAACTATTATGTAATTGGCATCATTTACTCTATATTTATGGCATTATGAGTTTACTGTATTTGGGTTTGTTCAAATAATTTTACATA
Source organism: Chroicocephalus ridibundus (assembly GCF_963924245.1). NCBI lineage: Eukaryota > Metazoa > Chordata > Aves > Charadriiformes > Laridae > Chroicocephalus > Chroicocephalus ridibundus. Next base: position 14,668,635 of record NC_086291.1, on the reverse strand, counting down.
TCTTGGAGAAATTGTATTTTATATGATGATTTCATCTAACCACAGCTGCAGCAATATAAATTACACTTAAGACTATGCTGATTGATTATAATCAGTTGTAATCACGTCTTATAATTACATTGCATTCTGGAAGCAAAGGACTTTTAAGCCTACTCAGCACCCCGCTACATAAAGAAGATTAGCTGTTACTTCTGACAATCTCAGCCAACACTGAAATATGCATATAAACACTAAGTTTTATAAATTTATTGTTCAAGAATCAAATGAATTTCTTTGTGTGTCAATAGAAGGCAAAATAGGAATAAAAAAATCTAAAATTTATTGAAAGCCACACTTGTATAAAATATACTCATTAAAATATTTATAGTCTATTTAGTTTCAGTATGCTAATAAATATAAGAAAAATCAATTTTCATGATATCCATCTGATCATTATTTATTGGGATCCCACTGTTTAAGAATCAACAGAGTAGTGCAGGATGCACTGAAGGTATAGCATGTAGAAGTGGCATCCAAGGACTGTGTGTAAATCAGTATTCAATACGACAGTAAATTCAAAAGTCTTTATAGGTGTATGTAATATTCCAGTTTCATTCTAGCAGTTTAATAGATCTCCTTTTCAAACAAGTCAGTTATCTTCTTCACCAAGCACAAAGCAGTTAAGTACTACTTCTACTCATATGGCAAGTGCAGAGGGGAGAAAGGAACTGCCTGGCTGTCTGAGATCCAGTTGCTGCCAGACTAGACCCTCTAGGTCCCCTTGGAAAAACAGAAGTCTCCTATGTTTGTTCAATAAGCTCAGGATGGAAAACTGACCTAACGGTTCTGGTCGTCTGTAAATTTCCTGGTCCAATCTCATCATTTGTGTTGTTCCATAACACAAGTCATTGTCCTGTGTGTACACTTTGGCAGGCAGAGGTAACAAGTTTACTCCAGCCTTTTTGTAAATTGCCCTGTAGGTATTCAGTCCATAGCATTACAGCCAGTAACCTAATCTCTGCCCCTATTGTAATCTCAGTTCTAAAAAGAAGGACTCTTTTAAAGTAAAAAGAATGAGGGCATATTAGAAGAATATAGAACATTTTGTCATTCTTTCGATTTTTTTCTTTCAGCAAATGTAAGAGTGTTCATCACAGCCACCCAAGTTTAAAGTTAAAAATTCATTATTACAAGCCCCAAACAATTGCCACTACCGCAAATATGAGGTTTCTGTACAAATGTGTAAAGCTATTGTAATGTCTGCATGATTCCATATGACTTCTGGGTATATTACACAGTAAATGAAAAGAGAACCTCCCCCTCAATGTGAGCTGTAGAAATATTCTGAAGCATGCCTAAGAGCGAGCTTACCTAAAATGTTTGGGTTGTTCCAAATGTTTGTAAAAAATATACTGTTCCCTATTAAAACTTCTAAAAGATTACCATAAGCAATTACAAGCTCCGATCAGGCAAACAAAGCATTTCTGTAAATAAAAATACTCTTTCAGAATTGTCTTGGTTACACAGACCTTTAGTCCAACAGAGAGTTCTCCACCAGGGAATCACTGATACGGCTGTCCCTGAATTAATACAGAACACATCTCTAGAGGAACCAGCAGAAAGTATCTACAGAGCTAAAGAGATTCAAAATTGAAATGTTAACTATGCTGCAAGTCATACATACATGAAGTTAGAATATATGAGCTTTTAGAGTGTTAGATACTGTACTTTTCTAGCTACATAATTTTGCTGGCTACATTGTACTTGTTAACTGTCAATACTCCCTAGTTGGAAAGGTCTGACTGAACTGAACAGAAATTAGCAGCCTTTTTACACATGGTGAAGAAGCCTATTGCATGCATAAGCCTAAAAGGCCCATTCCCTTTGAAAGCCTGATAAGAGCTCACAATCTGTATTAGGTAAAGAGAAGTGCTGAAAGACAACATCAGGCTTAAATATGTTCGGTTTACATCGCATGCATAGAAAATTTGGGTCAATTTGTTAAAAATATAGTTGTGTCAGGAAGCGGAGGGATGTATGGCACTTATATAGTGAAATGCACACCTGAAGAGCTCAGTTGCTTGTTGACATGCTAGCTCTTCAGTATCTCCTGCTTCAGAAATTCAGGGGCAACAAGACTGTCTGGAAAATATTTCTTCTCTAACGACCGTGTGCAAATCCTGCATATAATTGTTTCCCTGTTACGGAACGGGAGTTATTAAGGAGGTGACAGTAGTGGCTTATACAGACGAACCTAGTAGCAAAGGGGGCTCAAAGAATTGGAGTTTCCTATGAAGCTGGTAAGGGCTCCTTCCTCTCATCAGCCTAAAATAGACTGACAGATCAGCTAGCTGAAAATAGGTGTGACAATACAGTGCTGCTTGGGTTAACCTATTTGTTTGACTTATTTCTTGCCTGTTCACTGAGTGCTCAAGAAGATTAAGTTAATTTTCTAATATGTAGGGGGGAGCTGATCAGGCATTCTCATGAACTGGTGATGAACCAGCTGTTAAATGTTATACTTTAACTGAAAATCAAGATCTGATGGAAAGGAGACAAACAGAATGAAGAATTACAACCTTGCTGCAGGTTAGGTTAACTTCATCTGTTCTTCGGATATTTTATTACTTAAATTCCAAGATTATAAAATAGTTTTTGTAGATTACTCCTGCTACAAAGTGACATACATATTTTTCTCTGTAACTGAGACACTGTTTCAACAATCCCTAGACATTAATAGTATATAAATGAGCAAATACTGGGGCACTGCTATCTCAAGATTCTTGAGGTAGAGGATCATCTAACAGTGTTATATGCTTCCAGCACTAAGCAGACTGTTGCTATTTAATAAAGCATCCATGCTAAATAGTTGAAAGAAGCTCAGTAAATATATTTTGGATATTTTCTTAGAATATTTAATAATGTTTCTCATGAGATTTTTGCTTGAAAACATTAATTCAAGTTGATTTGCATGGGATAATATCACAAGAACTGAAAAATATTAACAGAAACAGGATAATATGGACAAAATTGCAGTCACTTGGGCTGTTTCTGTATTAAGAGATGGGTGCCCAACAGGTTCCTCCGTTGCCCAGAATCGTGTCCAAGCAGGACTCCCACTGCAGCTGTTTTCTGTCCTGGTTTGATGGTTATCCTTTCCAGCATAATCTATACACAGAGTTCATTGTGGTGATGTATATCTTGAAGGGCTATTTTAATATCAAAATTTGGACCGAAATCTCAAAAGTACCCTTCTCAATCAATTTATACATAGCCTCAGTAAATCACAGCCTTATCTCCTATTTTTTTATATTCTCTCCTATTTCTATCCTTGTCATTCACTTATGGATCATATCTTGACGCCACTTAGGCAAAACAATTCGGAGTAAAGACTGCCGTTTCTATACATTTTTGTTTTACTGATATGTTCTTCTTATGTCCTTTAGACGTAATTTTACTAAAGTATATTCTTTTAAAGTTATCACTAGTATTTGCCCTGATCCAGATTGTGTACAATCTAAGTTAAGTCATTCGAACAAAACCAGCACAGGTTTCCTCACAATCTTTAAGTGTTTTCTGCTCACACCTATGCACTGCTTAAGAGGTTTCTTTCTTTTTCTCCTGATACGTGTCATTTATATCACATACAGTTTTATTTGAGGCATATTCTCATAGCTTTAGTGTGAATAACTGCTGCTTTGTAAATGTCTCTGCACAGTTTGCTAATGTACCTCTGTCCCTGATGTGAAACTCTCCTTGACATTTGAGAGAATGTCTTAATCTTTTATTTTTTAAAATAGAAAATACTTCTGTGTACATTTCATATTTAATCAAATATCCTGGTTATTCAAATTAGTTATGCAAATTAGTTGTTTGACAGACTCTGCCTGTGATCTAAGTTGCTTAAATTGTACGGCATGTATGTAGTGGGTTAACCGTTTTAGGGGCTGCCAGGACACGTGCCAGCACATCTCAACATGCTGAGAACACCAGTAATTACAGTCCCTAGTGCTTCGTTCTCTTAAATCACGGTTGTGCAGAATGCTGTTCAGTCAGGTCTGGTGGGGACAAGTCATGATGATGAGGACAAGAGTCAAGAATTAGAAAACAGTATTTAGAGGAGGTGGCCTAGAAAAGAGAAAGCCCTGGAGGAAGAGAGAAAATGTGTGTGAAAGCGAAATAACTGGGAATCAGATGAGAGACCTGGGAGCAACTAGGTATTTAGAGCCAAGAAAGAGAATTAAGCATTAAGGGCCAAATTTTGCTTTAAGTTACACCTTCAGTTAAGGTTTATATGAGTGCAGCTAAGAGACTTCTTTTTCCCTAGTGATAAGCATCTGGTAGCAAGAAAGAGTCAAGGACGATTCTGGTAGAAGAATTTTGGATTAAACATCCATAAAGGGAAAGACAATTTTATAGAGAACACCCTCTGCCCAGCTTCATGCAGCTGAATAAACTTTCAAAATACTGCAAAGCACACTAGTCAAAATACAAATACCGAATATGTGAGTGTGCATATGGATAGGTATACATTAGTGGTGTTTTGCGTTGCTGTATTCTTAAGAGGATGAATGATGGCACATTTAGAAGCCACGTTAACAAGTTAAGTATCATAAATTATAGCGCCTAAAGAAGAGGTGGCACTTTTAACTGTAAGACCCATAAACTGCCATAAAACTAGTTGAGCAATATGATGCCTGAATGGGCCCAAATCCAGCTGGATGAGACCCAGCATTATGAAAACAAACTGACCGAGCTGTAAGAAGTGAGTTCCAAAGGAGATGAAATAAGACTATGCTCCTCATTAAGCTAATAACAACAACAACAAAAAAGTCTGTCTGCCTGGAAGAAATGCGGATTCCAGTTGGAGCAAACCATAAATTAGGTTTTGTAATTCTTTTTGTGACTTCAGTCCACATTGTTCCTTCCAATGCAGAAATAAATAGCATCTAATAAGGCCATCTTGCAAACATCAGTACTATCTGGCTCCAAGTTAAAATGAATCACTCACAGAAAATTATTTAAATTAATGTCTTTGGTATAAAGATTTTGTGTCACCAGCAGTCTGAGCAACTGAGAGCTATGTGCACACTGTGGGGCAGCGGTGTTGTGTGCTCTGACCCAAAGTGCTCATTCCAGACCAGACAGCCTGGTCGTCCCCCAGTGCAGACACACCAATCGTGCCCCGAACGTAGGAAGGTGGCTCTCCACAACATGCCCTGGTCCCTGGCTGCCCCACACTCCACACACTCCATCACACTTCTAAGGAATGGTATGTAGCCTGGTACCAGCCAGAGGCACTGAGGTGTAGACGAGTAAGATCCCAATGTGGGGCATGCTGTGCACAACAGCTGCTCCGCAGTGGACTGAGATGAAACGTTCACTGGAAAGCAGACACAGCAGCACACATTTCAAACGTCTGTACAGACCTCCTCTTCTTCTCTTGTGTTTGCCATCCCCTGAGTTTCTCACTTGTCCTGGAAGCATGGCTAGCCAAACAGCTAGGCTTCTATTAAGTCTAGTTAACATTCGCATTTTACCTGGTGCGTAAAGTTTAGCTTCAGATATGAAGCTTACAGTGTAAGTAGTATTGTGAGAAACTTTCACCTGCCACAATTTAATTGAGGAGCATATCAATTGTATGTATTTGATTCTCCACAGACCATAAGTATCCAAACTTGCCATGCTGCCAAGCATTGTTTCACTTAAAATGAATGAAGTTTTTCACCTCATACTACTTCATTACTCAGATGTTTAGCCAAATGTCACAAAATTAAGTCATTTGTCCTCCCCACAGCAAAAGGGAGCGGAAAGGTCATTAGCAGCAGTCCTGGTGTAGTCAGCAGCGGTCTTCTCTGGAAGAGATGCTGTGGTGGGTTGCAATTTTGATCTATGGCATTTCATCTATGCCATAATTTTGATCATGGCATTTACATACTAAATACTTACCTCTGTGATTATTGCAATTATTATTGTAATATTTCTTATGAACAGGGGTAACACTATAGGATGGAAGAGACAAAAAAGGTTAGAAAACAGCAAGGCAGGCGATGGCCTTACTGCAGAGTTGCATTGTAAATTTTCAGTGAACAACAACACAAAAAAAAAGTAAAATGAGGGAAAGTTATGCATTTGTATTGAAAAAATTTCTAATTAATTACATCTAAATATAGATGGTTGCATGGGAAAAGGAATAAAGGTGCTTGTTTATATATACGTGGTATCTGGTCTGATCAGAGGGAGATTATAGTATTCCAATACCAAGAAAGCTCATCTGAAAATGTGAACTGACAATCACAGAGTTAAGTTGCCACATGAGAATAGGTACAATGCAGACAGACAGTAACAGCTGGGAAAGTGAACTAGTTCATATGCAGGAGAATGGAGAAAAGGAGCAAAGAGAGTAAGTAAATGGTTGGGTAAATAAAGTAACAGTCTTCTGGTCGCTGATGATTGGTCATGGTTGCATTCAGCAACATTGGAAATAAAGATATTGCAGCCGTGAAACATTAAACAGTGACAAAGCGGGTGAATTTTCTTGTAAAAGGATAGGAAAAACCACGTTAGCAATGTAGTGCATTATCCACTGGGTTACGAACCTCTTATGAACTCATTATGAAGTGGTTGAGAAATGGGTTGAGGTAGGGAAGTGAATCAAAGGAAACAAGAGAGGAGACTCAGAAAGACAGAAAAAGGAAAGAGAAACAAGCCACTTTCCTGCATTCTTCCTCTCTGTCCCCCATATCTTCTTTCAATAGAGACACCCAAGTCATGAATATGGTTAAGAACCATTGAGCAAATAATAAACAATTGTTTACTAATATGTAAAGACTGGTTTCTCAATATTCATCTATTCTTCTGCTGATGCATTTGCTATTTCACTATGTATTACGAGAAGTAAGTTTACATCCTGATCTATGTGCTGTATTCAAGGCTTGAATTTTGAGTGAGACTGATAGCCTTGCTTTTGCTTCTGTACTTGATATATGATGGTACTACCACTGAAAGTGATACAAATGTTATTGAAATTATAATGATGCACTAAAAATATCTATGCGTTTCCAACTCTGCCTGACTCCTTTTGTATACATGTGTTACAATACTCCCAAATCTAGATAAAATTCTGTTTGAGAAACTGAAGCTCTCAATACAAATTTCGCAGCTTTAATTTAATTATTCTTATATGGACCTGTTGTCTTGCTAGCCACATATATCTTCTGAAAAGCACACCCACATTATCATGGTTTGAAACTGAAAAAAACTCAAAGATTTTTCTTCAAAAATTGGGAAAGCATGTCTATTTTAAGGATACTCTTCAGAAACACATTCTTGGAATGCAAATGTCTTAGAGACACAGACAACGTGAAATATAATAATGAAGGAATACAACTATTCAGTTTAGAATGATAAGATAGAAATAATGCAATCAATAACCCTCATGCAATTCTCCTCCTCAGTTATCTTTACACTTGTAAATAAATATGTGGTCTTCCCTTTTAGAGAAAGGTGAACAAAATTGCATAATGAAATACCACAGCACAACAGGGAAACTGTCTCTAGTCTCCTCCAGTTAATCTGATGTCCTAGAAAGTGAGTGCTGTATTACATATCTGGTGCATTACCTGATATAATTAATTATTTGAATTAATACTTAATCACTTTTTAAATCTTAGTGAACTGTCAACCTCAAAATAATACCTGATTTGCAAGCAATTACCAGGTGCTTTTTTGAAAAGTATATCTTTTTATATATATATATATACACACCGTTTAAATACATATATATATTCACTGGTTGTCTGTTCTTTAAAATCATAAAGAAGGAATAAAAATAATATATCTCCACATTACAAACTTTGTCAGAAACGATGATGGTCAGTGCATTAAAAAACCTACAAAAATGAAGAAGGTGTTTGATTACCAAAGTAAGTCCTTCATTTTAAATTATCAAATTTGAAGACATCAGCTTTCACTCATTCCTCAGTTTCTTCTTCTGCGAAATAAAGACATTTCCTACTCCCTAGGAAATGGGGATAGTTTATGTTGCCAAGAGTTTGAGCTGTTCCTAAGGACGATGCTGGATGAGTGAACTATCTAAATTTTTTATTGCTCGCATAGGACAGAGATATCTTTTTCAAGTATATTTTTATCGTAATCGTTGAGTAAATCCTTTCAGTAAAAAAACAGATGATATTATTCTGCTTTACAGTGGCTACTGTGTTTTATGCCTTTAATAGGACAATGTAATGGCACCATTAATATTGTTGTATGCTACCACATAAACCATTCCATCACCTTAGGATACTCTTTGAACAATTGTTCAGTCTTATTTCCTGTTCTTAACCTCCGTATCTTTGATTTGTACTGACCCTGTAACCTCTCAAAGTGATTGCCACTGGAGACATATTCCACCAAGAATTGTTATAAAATCTCAGCTGAAGTCTGTGTATTACTTATACAGTTTTCAAAATGTATACATAGGTATATATGTATACATAAATATATATGCAGATATATACATATGTGTATATCTATACACACACCCTGGCAGAGATGAATTTCAGTTCTTATTCTCATGCATGAGACATACATGTGTATAACGTAATAACAGCAAACTAGGGAAATAGTACATAGCTAATTAGGGATGGTACTATATATTCTACAACTCATAAAACATTTCCTTTGTAAGAATACCACAATGCTAAGCATCACATTCATAAATAAGCATTTGACTAATACATTAAAAGCCAGTCTGGTGGCAGAAAGGGATGGTGTTATTCAGGTTTTAAATTCTTGACTAGTGAATCACCTCCTACCAATTTGTATATGAAAAGGTAGAAATGGTGCTTTCAGTTAGGGCCTTGTTAGAGGAGAAGTCTTGTATTTTTCTTCAGTAATTTCTTTTAGAAAACCAGCCAACTGATTTTCTTTCCAATTAAAAATGAATACTGTTACCCACCAAGATTCCAAATCGGGAAACTATTGACATAAGTTTTCCTGCTAACACAGAGCTGAATAGCGTCCATCATCTGCTGAGGTTGGAATGCATTAAGAACTTTATTTTTACTTAGCTTTTGAGAAGAGTTCCCATTCAGGCACTACATTCTGCAATACAAATACAAGTGAAATGCTGAAGCGTACGTCCTCATTCTAGGGCATTACAGTGTTGGAGGTGGAACTGCTCCTGTTATAACATGAATATGAAATTTACAGATTGCAAATCAAGGAGGGAGTCTGTACCCCACGCACAAGTGGAAGAAAAGTTGTGTAACCAGAGCTACACAATTAGGGAACGTTGTGGTAGATGGATATTTAACTCACAAAGATGGTGTTGGCATTGATTTTAGGGAAGAAAGATTTCTCAGATCTTAGTACGTAAAATTATAAACTGTCCATAAAAAAAGATACGGTTTCCAATTTTTTCTTAAAACATTTACTGTGAACTCTTACTTTTTAATGGTGCATTACTTCTGTGACCAGACCTCAACATTCAAAGGGCTATTGTAGCATATATGCTCTGGGGGTAGTTTTTCAATTCAGATTAATTTCTCTAACCCTAGCACAGAAGAGTTCTAATCTTTACAGATAAAATGAAGAATATAGTATTTAAGTAATTAAGTCTTTGAATACGATTAATTTCCTTCCAACCATAACCACCTGCAGAAGAGGAATATTTGTTTGTGTTGAGTGTACAAGGTTGATAGAGGGTCTGGTTATCAGCTGCTGACATACACACAGCTCAACTTGACAGTAGGCTTCAAAGTTAGCTGTGCGTCACCTTCACACTTCCAGTCTTACTCCAGATATGTGTTGGGCCAGATTCTTGGCATCAGATAGAGAAGTCTGAATGCTTTTCCAAATTACTTTGGCTACTAATTGTGCCAAACAGCCATTACGGTAACCAGTAATCTCAGGGCAGAGTGCAGGTTTGGCCACATTTCCTACGCCAGTCCCAGGCAAGCAGGTGGTTGGAGAATTATTCTGGCATTTGCCCCTTTAGTAAGTCTATATGCTCTGGGCGATGCTTCCACTGGTAAATGCAGGCATTAATGACACTTGGCACGGACAGATGAAGATAGAAGTCATCGTTTTCTATTCTTTTGGATTATTAAAAGAGTATATTCTTGAAGTATTTTCCACTTCAGTCGACTTAAAAATATAGCTAAGATTTAATGACAGATTTTCATGTTTATAATTTTATTTCTTTCACCAAGGTCCCTAGCGAGGTGACAGCATCTGTGACCTTGCAGTGGATGCCCAACAGCTTCCACTGGCTATCAAGACAAATTTGTATTTGCTACAAGGGTCATGTAACTTTTCGTTGATTTTAGATATGCTCTTTAACTGCATACACACCAATGATCAGTTACCATTGTTCTGGTGTGAAAAAATAACATCCCCAAGAGGAACTCTTACAGGTGTATGAACTTGTTCTGCTTGAAGATAAGGCAGACTGGTATTAGTGAATTTCAAAGAATGCCTTGATTTCACAAAGACAAAACTGCAATTTTCATGCTAATGAACAAACTCCTGTTGTCATTAAATCCTTCAAAAAGTTATAAAAGAATGTATTCAGTTAGCAGGCAGATCGAATGTATCAAACAAGGCTCAGGTAACCCTAGCCTACAATTAAATGTCATTTCCTCGTGGGAACAATTCTTCAACAAGAGAGCAGCAACAGTGCCAAGAACGTGTCAGCAGCTGCAACTGCAACTGGAAAACAGCAGATTATATTTCAGTGTCTTAATTTGTTGTCTTAAACACAACCCTAAGAACTTCACATCTAAAAAGGTGCCAAAGACACCCAAAAGGTTGGGTATGTTGGTGATCTGAGGCTGACATTAGAGAATCAGAAGCTGTTTTCTGACAGTGCATCCACAAAATCTGCTCCTTCTCAACTCACTGCCTTGCCTTTGCTTTTTATATCTTCACCAAAAAATACAGCAAATTAAATATGTAGATTTGTTTCACTGTCCAAGTTTTAAGAAAATTTAAATGACAGAAAATACAAGTATTTAAAGTTCAATATCTGACAAATAAAAATCAAATGTCAGTCTTCCGTTCTCAGATGCAGAATTCAGAAGTCAGAAGAAATTGCTGTCTTACAATTTGATTTCAAGAGAAGTCTAGATCGATGTTATTGATTTAACAAGACCTTAATTATTCATTTTATATCTAGTTTATTACAAAAGTTTGCCACATGTTGACTAATTATTTTGCTAGGAAATTGTAACTGTCTAAATTAATAATGGAAAGTGCAGAGTTTACCCTGAGGCTGCAAAAATTGGGAACAAGCAGGAAAAAAACCACCCTGTTTTAAGGAAGCCAGAAATGTACATGTGATTAAAAGCTTCAACCTTGCACCAAAATAAAGCATAAGGAAAACTGCAGTTATTATTTCCCACTGGAGGATAATTAAATAGAAATAATAAAGACTGCATGATCTGTGAGGTTATACATCTCTCTTTGTCAGAAAGCGTATTCCTGAATGACAGCTGTCACATGCCTTGGCTTGATGTGACACAAACTATTTGAAGCTCTAATTGTGCAGAGAAACGCGCAATTCTCAGAAGACATGTCATTGCTGACTGTGAAAGGAGTCCCTTGGCTGTGGCTGGAAGATCGTGTGACCACAACGCAACTGACTTCAGAAGGCGGGGGGGGAAAGAGTTATATAAATACGGCCTTAGCACGAAGGTCACAATCAGAACAAACCCACTTTTCATAAACAGAAAATCTAAGAAAGCGACTTTCAGCACCACTGGGGCAAAATCAGCAGAAGACCAAAACACATACTTTGAAAATTAGCTGAGAGAGGTGGCATGTCACATAATGATAATCAGTCAAAACTCTGTGACAGGAACCTTCATCAGTAAAATCTTTTATAATATGCCACTGACACTTAAGAACCTAAAGAAAACCTTCCTTTAGAGCTGTGAGGCAAGGCCTCTTCCTTTCCATTTTGAGTCAAAAAGTTGAATATAATTTAGAACATGTGCAAAAGCAACAAAAAAGTGATTACTTCTGAAGTATTAGCCATCATTAAAATCACACATCTTAGGTTTTCTCTTGAACAAACCAGAAGTTGTTAGAACACTTTTCTCTGAGACAAAACCAAATTGCGTATTTTTCTTGCAAGGAAATTAACTTGAGTAGTTTTAGTGTGAAAATCAGAAATAGGGGGGAGAAACCACTCTAAATCTGAAGCACAGGTGCAAATATTGCATTCTTCACATGGCCTTCAGGGTCTGTATGCACACAACAAGCAAATAAACAAATAAATAAACAACTCCTTCCACACACGCACAAAGTAAAAGACACTGGAGACACAAATTCCTGCGAACTATGAAGTGTGTTTATTCGGGCAGAAAGAATGGTCCTTGAAAGCTTTTGTAAAAAAGAACTTGGAAGCTGGGCTATACTATGTTTCATTCCAGCTGAGTATATAACAATTAATAACATAGGACAAACGTTCCTGTGATTCTTTTTTTTTTTTTTTAGCAAGGAATAGCATAAATACCATCAAGGTGATATACTGAGCATGGTGAAGACTCACACAGACTGTAGAAAAATAATCTGCTGGAAAGTGTTAGCAACCTCTTTCTTTCCAGTCCTGTGATATTTCAGGGTGTTTAGAATGTAGTTAATATAGTGTTCCCACTCTGGAATGCTACAGGCTTTTTTCTGATGCATACAAACAAGTAGATATTAATGCTTTCAAACCTTTGCCGAATGAAATGTCAGGTCAAAAAAGAAAACTTTTCTTCTTCCAGAAGTTCTTGGAAATTCAAGGAATTTAGCCGAAGATTTTTTTCTATGTTCATCTGCTTGCATTTAAAACATCTTTTTGTCTATTGGTCTAATGCAAATGCCTTGATTGTTGGACTTGAAGAAAGGATGTTAAAGCTCTTTTTTTTTACAGAAATCTAACTTTTCCCAAGATTGTGCTCACATTATTCATTTATTTTTGTTTTACTAGGTTTTTGTTCATAAGAATAGAAACTTCACAGCTTGATAAATTACATGTCAGAACCTGTTCCTGTTTATTGTTTGGGGGCTTAAGGGATTATCCAAAAGGTTCTGGCTTTCTGTTCTCAGGTTTTTTATAGCCACTTGAATCGTAGACACACAAATGTACACAGAGTACTTTAGACAGTTAATGGCTGTATTTTTTTATTATTATTGCTATTTGTAATACATTTAGCCATTTCTCCATGATTTTCTAAGGATGCTTTAGGCACATCTGTTTATCTTACCTTTTTCAAAAAGCACAATTTTACCTGCAGAAATAATTGTTCCTTTGTATTATAAATCACAGAGACGCAGGCCCCTAAAGCTCTACTGTGTGTGATTTAAAAACTGAAATAAGCTAAAAGGCTTAACAGAGGATGAATACAAAACCTGAAACTGCTTTGACAGTAAGGATGCAATAATTTATTTCTACTCACTATTAAAAGTTCATTGATTCTAAGTCCATTAAATACTTCTGTAAATGAATTACATGTTCAATTATACTTACATATTAATTGGATTATCTTTTAAAAATATATTTGGTGACGTAGTGCCCAGAATATCTTTTTATGGTATACAACATTGTTCCAGATTTTTGTGGAACTGTATTTTTGTGTCAGATGTAATCAGTTAGATAGGTCATCAACATTATTTTAATAACTGCAAGTGAAGAAAATCAGAATATAACTGCATTATTAAAAAAGTTATCTTAGCTAAATTGGTATATGTTTAATGCCATTTTGATAGCTTGATATTGAATTATATTTCAGTTATAAAATGTAGCAGTATGCTTGTTAAAGCAATTGACAAATACACAAGAGCTCTGACTGCATAAACTTTCCCAGCCCCGTGGAAAAAAATGCACTGGTGGATCTTTGAGGCTATTTCCATTCTCTTCATGTCTATTAGCAGGCTCTGCTGCAGGAAGATGAAATATGGTAGCTCATAGGTTCTAAATCCATTAGTGGTGTGTTGCTCAATTGCTGCTTCGAGAACTCATTAGAAGTTTGATGGGATTTGTTGACTGCTTTCACAAAAGTAAGACAGAGATCTCTTCAGGCAGCTGCTCCACATACAGATTCCGTCAGCAGCCAATGCAGCTTTGCATAGTGTAGTACAGACTTGAGCTCAAAATTCTACCCTAACTTTCAATCTGCAATTTGAAATTCAGCTTTCCATCACAGCAATTCTCAGATACGGCTTCAACATTTGGTTTAATTATACTGTAATTGAAATATGCTGCTGTGTAGTGAAATTAGTATCCTTTGGCTCTCAGAGAGCTGCCTTAAGGGCTGTTCCTGAAGTTCTATGACAAAGAAAACTCTCAGTGGCTCTGTTTAAATAGATTAATTGCAATGAAATCTTTGCCAAGGGTAAGACTGGAGGCCCTTAAAGAGAATAGCATTGATTGAGACTGGTGAAACACAATTTCCCTGTTATGTCATAAGCATTACAGAGTTCAGCAGAACAAACATCTTCCCTGTCATGAAATCATGTTTTTCTTGCAAGAAATGTTCTCTCTGGTTTGGCTACCGGTTCATATCTAAGTGACAGAGTCAGAGTCAGATGTTGCTGAAAAAAGCTCCCCCTTACTTTAGCATAATGCTTTTTGTATTGTGCCTCTATCTAACTAACCTGCTGTGTTATTTCCCTCTAAGATATATCCATGTCCGTGTTTTCAAATAGCAATTTTTATAGTTACATTATAATAAATCAGCTATACTGAAAGAGGTTGTAAAACAGCTACAGAGGAGTGAAACAGCACATATGCATAACAGAGAAGTCAAAAACCGAAAAGAGGATAAAATACAACGTGCAAGAACATAAGTAGCAATGAGTAAGATAATATGTTATTTAGAAACTGCTTAAATTATTCTGGAAACCTAACATTAGCGTGCAAAAACATAAAATCAAAACCTGGAAATTTAATTGGAAAAAGAGAATGAAAAGAAAGGGCTTGGGGCTGTGCCAGTCAATTTTCTACTGTTACTAGCAAAAATTGACTGAGCTGAGAAAAAAATTCCACATCAAACTTCTGAGTTTAAGAAAGGTTTTGCAAATCCAAGTTGATTTTGAAACCTTTCAGCTATGAAAAGAATTTAAAAATGCAAGAAGTAACAAAGTATTTTTATAGTTTCTACATGAAATATTTAATTTTTCAAATTCACAATATTGTGGAAATAGTACTTTCATTGTGTCTAATTTTATGTTTATTTTCAAATGAAATATTGTGTTAAGACTCATTTATTCAAGCAGTTCTTAAACTTGCTTTGCTGAAAATGAAAATAATATATATTTTGGTTCAAATCAAGCACCATTTTTTACAGCAAAGAAAACTGTATTGTTTCTACAGCACAACAGTGAACCTCTGTGAAAGAAAAGTCTGATATTCCATAGACCTAAAGGATTGTGTCACATGCAATAATTTCAGTGACTGAATGCGTAAATAGAACAGCCATTCCCGTTCTCAGCTCTTTCTTTTGTTTGACCCTATGGGTAAAGATGAATGTTATGTCTGGGATTTTGAGGAAATGACCTATAGCAAAGGGATTTCAAATAGAAAAAATAACCAACATCACCCTTCCAAAATGCAAGACTCATGAAGCCTTCCCTCTTGTTTCAAACTAGCAAGAGTGAGACCTAAAAATACAGAGCTAGTGAAACACAGATAGAAAAAGCTAAATCTACAGCCCTCTTTCCAGGTTTTAAGATCCACATAAAAGCTGCTGCAGCTGCTGGAGCCACAGGCACAGCCATACAATCCACGTAGGGGATCTTGCCTGTGTCTGGCCCTGGCCTTCAGATTATTTTTCTGTAATATTAATACGGGAGGAAACATGAAAGTGGCCAGGACGGTTAAATCTAAAACTTGTACTGCTACCAAAATACAGCAGCTGCAGCAGCATCTCTCAGCGATGCCTACAATGACACACTCTGCCGTAGGCACCGTCAGGGAACCAGCTGGCAGCTGGGACTGGAGCCCAGGATGCTCCAGCGTGGTGCTGTATGTCCCACGAAAACTGCATCCCCCAGGACTCCGGGAGCAAAGCACTGGGGACAAGCCACATAGCTGTAGAAGCAGCAGCAGGTCTAGCAGAGCTGCAGAAAATGTAGCGGTGTGAGTCTGCCATTACAGATTAGCTGAAAACTGTGTGAAAAAAATGATTCTGTCATATTTGCCAGGCCATCGTTAGAGACCATCTCCACTGTGCTGCCTGCCCTAGGCAGTGGGGAGGGACCACATTCATACATATATCAACAGCGCACTGTTCCATTTTTACCTGAAAAGATTATGCTCATTTCAAATTATTGCATGCAGTGCCAGTCAATCAACATTTTTTCATTCTTCAGATCACACTGTGCTGGTTTCAAAGGGGGCTCAGGTCGTCTTTTATTGCGGTGGGAAGAAAGGGATAAAAGAGCTTAGATGATTTCAGTTAATGAAAGGAAAACCTCATCTTTGTTTTTGATTTTTAAACTAGTTTTGCTGGTACATTATTTATTTTTTTCCTTTTTAAATATTAAAACATAGGGGTTTGATGATTAAATACTACAATTAACCATGGCAACATTCTCTAAATTTAAAATATAATTATAAGTAATGATCAAGGCAAGTGGGCATTTTTGCCTGTTAAAAGTGGAAGAACTGCTGACCTCATATATGCCAACCTCCATTATCTTTGTTGGTAGCTAACCTCCAGGTATTGCATTAATCTGAAGCTATTATTACAATTGCTATATATATTTCAGTGCAGATGTCATTGTTACAGATGGTATTATAAATTCTTTATCTTTGTGAGAAATACACAGTCTTTGAAGATACTCTGATAATGCAATAATTTTGGGAATATCCACAGCAAATTGCACAAATTTAAGTTTGCTTTAATCAATCTATTGTCAATTCTTATTGAAGAATTGTACTAATATAGCAGGCAGTGGTGTTTAGGTTGAGGTTTCTAATAGAAATGAGTGCTTTCACAACTATGTCTGTTCAGTATCAGTGAGCATAGTGCAGACAAACATGTTGCACTAAAACAACACTTGAATCCACATAATTGATTTTTTTCAATGGGAAATTATAGGCATGTCTGATCACATAGTTAGACAAAGCAATAGATTTTTTTCCCCTGAATCATGCAATAATGCTGCCTATTTCATGCACCACCCAGTTGCTTCTCCATACATGCACTAGAACAACCATACTCATGACTAATTCTACTAACCTCGGTTCACATTAAGTACGGTTATTTATTTGCATGCCTACTTACTTTCAGGATCAGACACTTATTTCTAGTATTTCTAGAAATGTATTTTCATGTGTAGTGATGTGGCGTTTAGAAGAATATGTAAAAAAGTCAGTTGATCACTTTTAAAACACTGCTAAGTCTTTGAGTAATATTTTACTACTGGCTGAATTCTACTCTAAACACTTCATTCAGTCTGTCTTCATTGATACAAGAATAATTTGTTACCCTTCAAAGGCAGATAAAGCAACAATTAAGAGCACTGTTAATTAAAAATAATTAGCTTTTTGGTTAGTGTTATTCTTCCAAAAGAATCTGTTCAAATATGTTGCTATTTTTGAAATTTTAGTGAGAAAATACTGAGAAAGCTGTTTGCGTTTTTAATTTCAACTTGTTTCATTCAATGCAATCCATTCTGGTGAGTTGCAAATCTGTTTTTAATATCTGAAATGTATTTTAAGTGTCCAAAATGAAACAGCTCTCAGAAATCCTTGCTTTTAGAGAAATCCTTGAAATGGCATATAGCTTTCAGAGGGCTTGGTTTGGGCAGTTATTAACTTGTGAAAGCACTCTCTGAAACCACATGGGCCATTCAGTATCTGCAGCCTTTGACTCCAGCCCATTGTCACTTGAAGGTGTCTGTGACTGGTGGGCAGGTGGTTTGCTACTAGTCTTTCACCTCGTGGTTTGAATAACAAAGAAGTCCTCCAGGCTGTTTAATGAAATCTGTTAGATGTCAGAGTCCCATATCTTCTGGTCATGGGCATCTGCGTGATTCACAAGACTGAATGATAGCTGTGAAGAGAAATACACTCGGTAACAGAAGGACCCCTCACAAAAGACCCCGTAATGGCTTTGTCAGATCCGAAAGAAGTCCTTTGTTCTTCCCTCATCCTGACCTGCCCCTGATATTTAGTAATGTGCAACTTGAGGATACACAATACACCTAACCTTGTGATTAGCAGCCAAGTAAAACTAAAAAATAAGTTAAAAGACTAAGAAATGATGCAAAACAAAGCGGAATATAGGTATGTAATAGTCTTGGTTCTGTGTATACTTCTAAGTAGGCTGAAACCCTGGCAGCAGCAAGATGACAAGGAAGAGCTACAGTGTAGGAAATAATGCTAGATGCATGACATGATGTAGATAGAAAATAATCAATAAATTTCAGGTAGTAGGACAACTGAGAAAAACAATTTTTAAATATAAAATAATAGCAATTTTAGATGATGGCATCACTGAATTCATCTCAGGCTCAAGGGGCAAAGCCTCAGATGTTATAAGTTATCATTGTAACACTGATATCAATGGAACTCTGACAATTTATGCAAGCTGAAGATCTGCCCCTCAGCAGCTCAAACGCAGTTTCTGTGCACTGCCGAGCCAGTACATTAGCAAAGTCTTCTTGACTCTTATTGCCACAATATCTATGCTCACCACCTAGTTTACGAAGCAAATAAACAAACAGTGCTCTCCAAAAAAGATTCTGCAATTGAGAGCTTTAAAAAAAACCACATGAAAATCAATGAAATTAATAAAAGGAGTCTGCTTAAGGCAAAAACATGCTGAAATTGAAGGTTTTTTTTTTTTAAAAAAAAGAGCAAAGATAATATCCACAGAACACGGTGGATATGTTATCATCATAAAAAATATTGATTTGTGTGCCCGACCAGATAAGCTAAACAGTTGGTGGGTTACAAAAAATATGCAAGAAAAAAAAATATAGTTCCATCTTCTCATTTGATAGGAGGCATGAGCTCAGAAAGTTCAGAACTCAACCGCCTCTTCTATGATTCTGAAATGTGTCAAGTGATGCTTGAAATGGATCAAGAGTATTCCCTTCAGCTCTGTGCAAAAAATGTCCTGGTCTCAGATGCATCATTTAATGTACTGCATTGAGAGAGGCTTGTCTTAAAAGACTGATCATTAGATAATGTGCCAGTGAATTCCAGCATTTGTGAACAGAACATTGTGTTTTTTAAGAAAAAAATAAATTAATATTGCTGTGACCCAAGAGCTGCAATATGTCCTTCTTTAACCATTGATTTAATCAAGGATTCAGTATCAAAAGATAATTTCTAAGTTTACCTATCATGCCACGTGTTGTATACTATATTTCTTTAAAAATACTTGTCTGCCGCAGATAGCTATGATTTATCAGATACTGAATCACTGTGTATGGGCCTGTTCGACATTACTACTGTGTCTTTCTGTCCATAACAGAATAAAAAGATTTTCTTCCTGAGAAAGTAAGTCCACTGAAATGAGTGTCAGAATTTTTTATTCCCTTTTTTTATTTCTCACATGGATTCTCCTTTTAAATTCACGTGTTGAACATTTCTTTCACTACAATGGAAGACTACAAAGTTGATCTGAAATTAAATTTGAATTTTTGAGTTTTCAAAGTTATATTTATTAGACTACAGTCTCAAGACTAACAATAACTAAGTCCCACTGAGCTGGGACAGGAACAAAAAATAGCATCTAGGCCCTGCCACATATTTTGAAACAAAATGTTTTAGACTTTGTTTCTTCAAATTCTAAAAGTAAAATCATAAGCCCCCCTCAGGTATGACTTAAGCAATGATGCCGAACTATCCCTACTGAGGATTCTTGTACGTAAAGGTAGTGATAAAACATCTCTCTAACATTATAAATGTATTAGAATTTTTCTTTTCTACCTTCTCATTCTCTACCCTTTGGAATATCTCCGCTGATGGTCTTACATCAACAAGCTCCAGGAAAATCCAATTGGTGGAGCTCAGTTTCCAGAGCTATTGAGGTATTGTTGCTGTAGCATTAGAACCTGAGGAGACATAATCTGAACACTGGGCTCTGTAGCGTTACCAAGGTCCAAGAAAAGCCACCTTAAATGTGAAAAAGTACAGAGCGAGGCTGCAAGGATGATCAAGGGACTGGGGAGCCTGTTTTGCAAGAAGATATTTAAGGAGTCTGAATTGTTTAGCTGAGCAAAACAACTGAAGGCTGTGAGCACATATGATCGCTGTCTAAAAAACACATTGCAGGAGTAAATATTGAACAGTGATATTGTAAGGTAAAGGACAATGCTGTCACGAGGAAAAAATGGTGATGACTGTAAATGCATTTAACTGGAAATGAGACAGTCCAAAACTATTAGAATAATGTGTTTCTGGAACTGCCTTCCAAAAGAAGGAGCACAGAAACTAGAACTCAGTGAAGACTTGTCCTAACAGTTACAGAGTTAGTTATTTATTCTTTCCGTATTTGCAAATATCATTATTAGTTCTTGCAGTTACATGTGTGCTTTGAATGGAGAATCCACACTCATCATGGAAATGACACAGAAATGTAAAGAAGTTAGGTGTCTTGTCTAGGAACATAGAATCTTGTCTCGATCGTAAAATCATAGAATCTTCATGGTTGGAAAGGACCTTTGAGATCATCGAGTCCAACCATACACACACCAAAAAAAAAAAAAAAAAAGCCACAAAAACCCAACAAACCACCCCACAAACAACCAACCTACAATCTCTGCCACTAGAGCATGCCCTGAAAAGCCAAATCTAGACGTCTCTTAAATACCTCTAGGGATGGTGACTCAACCACCCCCCTGGGCAGGCTGTTCCAGTGCCTGACCACTCTTTCAGTAAAGTAATTCTTCCTAATATCTAATCTAAACCTCCCCTGCCGCAACTTCAGACCATTATATGCACAGGGCTCTGAAAACTGAAATATGGACCATAAACAGACATACTCTGAATCTTCTTGCCTGTCTGCATTATAACATTTTTTGACAGACTTGATAGCTTCTTTCCGTATTTGTAACTGATTGAAGATTTTTTCAAAAAGTTGTTTGCTTCATCATTCCAAGCCCCAGTGGACAACTTGCTTGCTTACTTCATATTTTCATATCTTTAGACAAAAGTGTATGCAAGTTATAAAATAGCATTATGTATTTCAAAACGAGGCTCAACAGAACAGCTCAGGATGAGGGCAGTGATGTAAATTAATTACTATGATTAGTAGTATTGAATTACTACATCTGATTTTGAATTATCTTTTATTTCCATCATTAGCTCTAAACAGCCTTCAGAAACTATCAAAAAATTTATATATTCTTACATCAGCTCTTCAGAACAGAAATGTGTCTGCACCTGGACTTTTCTTCTATTGAATTTCTATTGATGAAAAAAAAGTTTGGGACATAGCTCTCAGCTGCAGCTGGCAGAGGAAATCCACTAGAAATCAGTATGTAGAACTTTCCTTTTTAATTTGCTATTGCAAGTAGCCAACCATCACCAATGTTCTTTTCCATTTCTTAGAGCTCAGTCTATGCGTAAGTACACTTCACTTTCTCTCCTAAGGCAAGCTTTACATTCAAGGAGTTGGAGCTTCACAGACTAAAAGAAATTTTTTGCAATTGATTAGAGAATATTGCCGAATTTCCCTTCAGGAATACAAAGATGCATTTTAATTGTATGCACATCTTTAGGCATCTATCATCAGTCTCTGTTATGATTTATAAAGGAACAGGAAATAGTTGCTGGTGAGCTATAAGTTTAAAAATGTAATTCCAATAGAGTCTGTCCTTTGGGCAGGCAGCTATATGCTAGGTATGGCCTTTAAATCCTGACTAGACAGAGAACTTAAATCATTACACTTATTTAATCCTAACCCTATTTAGCAAAGTTTTTAAGCACATACTTTGCTCAAGAAAGGCTCGAGCTTTGATAGAAATTCAAAAGAAAGTATATCATAAATGAAAATAGATTAAAATACAAAAACTTGAAAGAATCAGAGCACTGCATTTGAAAGACATCAATTCAGATAGGATTAATGCAAGAAATACAAACTTTATGAATTTTGCAAAGGTTTTCAAAGATATAATCTCTGGAGTTTTAAAATGTTCCATAATTCTGGCTCTACGTTCTCTTATCCCTAGTTGTAAATAAACTTTAATAAAAAAGTAAGTGTCAATAATCTGAAAGCCATTTTTAACCTGTCTCCTGCACTAGCCTGACGTCTACAATAATGATCTTCTTCAGATGGAACACAGCTGATCAGGGTCATTCACTGATAAACGTATTTCAGAGGATTTGCCCCCTCTATTTCAGTTTGAAATTCTTATCCTATAATGGTGTGTCCTTGCAGAAAATGCTTTTGACTCCCAACTTCTTATTTCCTTGTGCCTAGTCTTACAGTTTTACGGGTAACTTTCAATTTCAAACATATATGACTAACTTCTTTCATTTACATACCTACAGTTATATAGGCATTAGTGTACAGATTAGGATTTATTTAGGAAGAAAAAGACGTTAAAGATCACTTCATAATGAATCTTAAAGGGTTTTGAAAGAGTGTTTGCTTTTTCCCCAGTTTTGTTTTAGTGACAGAAATCAGGTTCTATCAGAATTGCCATCTTTTCCCAAAGACATGAGACAGACAAGTGTGTAAAATCTGAAAGGCTTTGTCTGCATCTCTGTCCACTTCCAGTCCATGTTCACCCAGGCATCTGTCTGCCATTGTGCAGTCCCTGTCACCAGCTCTTCACCCAACTCTGGGAATATGCACCGCATATAGTTACTGCCATTGTAAGAATATCACACTCCAAGTTAGAATTGATAGTTTTTCCTGTTTTCACTTCTTTATATGTTCGGTATTAATGCAATTTTTTTTTTCTTTAAAAAGCTCTAGTGTTTCAGTTGGAATAAACTTCTCTCAAACAAAGCAGCCATTTCTTTTTTTTTTTTTTTTTTCATAGTAAGGACTTTGATTTTGCAAAGTTGCAGTGATCCTCTAGAAAGACACGGCCAACCTTTTCTAAAGTGTTGTGATGTAGCAAGAGGAGCTCTGAATGTTGCTGTTTCCCATAAGACTATCAATAAGACAGGAGATGTCACAGACGACATCTTGGATTTCCTACAACTGCATTTTGAAGCTTTTAAAGTTTCATTTTCTCTTTAAAATGCTTCTTTGAACATTACCTATGCCCAGAGGAACAGTTTAAAAATGAAAAACAGGCTTTTAGAGCTTCAATTGCAGCCACAGGGGACTCTATATTCTTCCACTGTTGCTTTGCTCTAGTATTATGCTTCTATTAGCTCAAAATGTAAAGACCTGATAATGCAGGCCCCTTTGGAATGCCTGAGATTAACAATGGGTGTTCCAGCTTGGAGGACCTGCAGTACTATTTATTTGCCATCACATTACATCAGTTGTACACATTTTCTCTTTTCTTGAAGGAAAAAAAATCCTAATCACAACTACTAATATAGGTTTTTATTGGATTTAGAAAATAAGAAACAGTCAAATGAATTTTTTAACCATTTGCTTGTAATCAGGGATGCATGTCATTTGAATTGAATCTTTTTGAATCTTATCCCTTTTTCATTTCTGTCTCTTTTGAATTTTACAACAGATGAAAGAGGCCCTCAGCAACTATTTCCAGACCAGTCCTTTGTCAAATAATTCAGGTTGCATAGGCTGTATCACTGCATGTGCAATCTGCTAGAAAGAAACATCCTAACAAGAAATCCAGTCTATTAAATAACTTTTCTGTATAACTCAAACATACTGAGTTAAGTTATTACAATAGCACTACTCATGTTAGAATGGAGTGCTGGATAATTACCACAACATGCTAACAGCTTAGTGCTTAAAATACATTACTATGTATGGGCAATATCTGTACAAAAGGATGTCAGATCGTGAAAGGTGAAAGGTGTTTATGTGATGAATTCACACTCCTTATTACAGACAGATAATGGTCAGTAAACAGACAGTAAATCAATAAGAATTTTAGCATATTAATCTTTATATTGAATTCTATATTTTCTGAGAAATTTCATAAACTTATTTCAAGAGACGGAGATACTAAGCATCCAAAATATTCTGGGCCTTCAGTCCAAATATCAAATGCTCAAATGCTCAACCGAATTTGGTCCAGAATGATATTTAGATTTTCATAATAGGTCTGTCACTCCCTGTCCTCCAACAGAAATACGTTCACTGCTTCTGTTACATTTTTCTGGGCTGGATGCTTCATTCATCAGCCAAAGTACTTTCTGCTTCTCAAGGTCTCAAGGGATAAAAAAAGCTAATTTAGGATACCCCTAAAGCTTAAGTATTTGTTGGTAGAAATATAGGCTTGTCATTGTGGATGCATAATAACCTTGCTGGTAATTATAGCTGACTATGCCAGTGGCTCAGAGTTAGGGAGAATATCTGTACTGTTAGCTTCTAGAAAGTCTCTGACCTCAGATCTACCCATTTGATAAATTATTTTCCTTTATATTAAAAGATAGAGGAGACAGCTCCAATTTAGACTTGTCAAAAGTTTTCTTTGCTTTTATCTTTGTCCTGAGACAATCCACAGGGGAGCACTTTGAAAAACTGAGAGCTCAATTGGAACATGTGTATCATATACATTATGATGTTAAAGGACTTGGGGATCACATTTTCTGTAAAGCCAGAAGGAACCCATGCAATCACCTAACCTGATCTCTTATTTATAGGAAACGATAGGATTTCCCTGAATTAATTCGCATTTGAATAAAAGGATATCTTCAGAAAAAAATCTATTCTTTATTTAAAAGATTTCCATTAATGGGGTTATCCACCACAACATTTGTTCTAGTAGTTAATTATCTGTGCTGTTAAAAATGTGCATGTTGTATCTAGACTGAATATCTAGCTCCAGCTTCCAGAAGCTGGGTCTTTCCTCAGATCCACAGTCTGGATCTTTCCTCAGATCAGGCATCTTCAATTGTCAACATTTGATCTATTGTGTAAGTATTTACATATTGTGGTAATTCTGAGATACAGGGCCTTTGAGAAACTTTACTGTCTGTTTCCTAGTCCTGAAATAATTTCATAGCATAATCTAAGTTGGAAATGACCTATGGGAGTTATTTGTCCTGATCTCACAGCTCAAAGTAGAAGCAATCTGTACCAGGTTGCCACAGCTGAATTTTGAAGATCTGCAGGGATGGAGATTCCACGACTACTCTGAACACCTATTTCAGGTTTCGATAGCCTCCTTATGAATTTTTTTCCCTAATATCTTCTCAAAATTTCCCATGTTGTAATTTATGCCCATCCTTCTCATCCTATCATTGTGCACTTCCGAGATGAATCTGGCTTCATCTTCTCTATGGCCTTCTGCTATGTAGCCAAAGACAGTAATAAGATCCTCCCTTAACCATCTCAGTTGGACTATGGTCTCTCAACCTCTCCTCCCCTTAACATGTGCTCCAGTACCTTAACCATCTTTGCGGCACTCTGCTGGAGCTCAAAATTGGACATGATACTTCAGACACAGACTTGCAAGTGCTGAGAGGGAGGGATGTCCACTTCCCTTTACCTGCTGGCAATACATTTGCTAACACATCACAGTATGTGGTTGGACACACTACAGATTCATGTACATCATCTTGTTTACTGGGATCTTCCATGTCCTTCCCTCCAAAGCTACTTTCTATCCATCTGGCATCCAGCCTGTACTGTTGCATGGCTTGTTCTATTCCTGGTGCAGGACTTTGCATCTACCATTATGAGGCTTATGTCAGCCCATTTCTTCAGTCTGTTGAGGTCCCTCTTGATAGCAGCCCTGCCCTCCAGGGTACTGTCAGCTCTTCACAGTTAGATAAGTCTGCGTACTTGCTGAGGGTGCATTTTGTCTCATCTTTAATAAAGACATTAAATAGTATCTACCTCTTCTATTTACCACACTAAACCAGCATTTACATGTGTTTTCTCTGCACTATTTGCAAACTATATCACCCTTCTTTAAGTGAGGATGCTGACAATAAAAAATGCGTTTCCTAACTGGTAAGGCCAGTGCGAAATAACTGCCTATGCTGACCCAAGGATCTCCTTTACGTATGTACTGCATTTGCCTTTTGTTACATGAAATCAAGTACAGCTGCTTATCTCTCATAGTGCCAATCCTTTTTCATTGTTACTACTACTATTGTTACTACGTCTTGTTTACTTTCTGTAAAACATATTTCTTTGTTAATATGTAGCATTATTAAAATGTATATTATCTATTTATACTCAGTTTCCAAAGCAAACAGGATCATGCAGCATCAGTGACCCCTCTTTTTCTATATTTAAAATTTCTCTCAGCCTTTGGATCATTTGTAGAATATTTTGGTATATTTTTTTCTATTTCATTGATCAAATGTTTTAATAACAGTGCTAAGGATCTTACTAGAAGTATTTGATGATGCGTGCAGTCTTACAGACACATTTAAACGTGTTTATCCTGTACCTCTTAATCAAAGTGACAGATAGAGCCAAGGCTTATAAATGACCACATGCATTACATCAGCAGTACTTCTTCATTTCAAACATCTCTCATTTCATCAGACCCTTCTGCTTTTCTTCACTCACAAGAGTGTCTCTTAGAAGATACTTTCGAATGATATTATTCAGTGGCTTCCCAAGACAGGAAAAGGAAGTTATCAGTTTAGGAAAATAGAATTATCCAGTTTACAAATACATCCAGTCAGTAACTTTCCCAACACGGAGAGAGTGACTAAGTGACCAGTGCCTAAGTGACTAAGACGCTAGTGACTAAGCACTTTTGACACTGGAAGGTACCAGAACCACCATCCCTTTCCTTGTGATCCCCTTGCTCATCACATTTTACACCTTCATTGTGCGATTACGAATAAGCAATCAAGTGAGGACAACTTGGAAAAAAGCTCAGCTCAGTTTCTAATGAACTATTAAACTTTGTGTTAATATAATTTTGACTATTACTATGTATTTTCTCACAATCTGGGGGGTGTTTCTGAAAAGTGAGGACTCGATCCCCATGCAGGGTTTTGTATGGGCACAGTAAAACATTAGACAATTTCATGCTGAATTAGCACATTATTTTTGGTGACCAGGATGTTGCAAAATCTTGTTTTGACATGACTTCTTCAGTCACTTTCAATCAGCAACAAACGTGAAATGCAGCTGGTAATTGTGAAGTTCATTTTACACATGATAGGAACAGTGCCCTTTGGAGGAAATTTCTGAAGGCAATCCCACTTTTTTATTATCAAGAAGCACTATTAAAATACTCAAAATCATATACAGGATTCAGTGAAAGAATGTCAAAACTACAAGCACTATTTAGCTATTTACCAACTATTGCTTACGCTGATTTTCCATGTGCTGCATCTCATGCTTTTATGCTTCAGCATGAAGCATGCTAGATGCCATCATGAAGGATTTCTTTAATTCATCATACCAAATATCTGCCTAACCACATAAGTATTTTACTCCTGGAGGCAGGTAATCCTGTTCATATGTAAAAAAAAAAATTTATTCCTCAATTTCAGCAATGTTAATCATAGAACAAGTCTAAAATAAAAGTTTGGAAAATTTTTCCACAGACTACCCATTTCAACCAAATACAACATACATATGTAACATTAAGAATAATCCAAGAATAGTAGAAGTAGCAATCAGGAATAAAGTGCTTTGTAGTCATTTCTTTATTGACGTTTGTTTTGCAGTTGGTGCAGCTACTGTGGCTTTGTCAAACAATGATAGAATTTGTTCACTGAGGCATGTTTAATTCTATGTAGAGCACTGTGAATGCCTACAAATGCAGGTATTTGTGTAATGTTTTGGTGATTAAAAAAATCTCTTGTTCGTGATGTGCAAAATCATACAAAATTATTTTCTATATGTGGTGTTCTACGATAGTTTTAATTGGAAAATGATTTTACAGATTCAAAGGGTATTGCCATATTTCAGTTTCATAATTAACTTGAATACTGGAGTCCATATGGCAGATGAGCAATATTTAATAAAAATAGCTGACTCGCTTGCCAGAGAAAGAAGTGATGTTATTGTGGAGAGATTTGTGCATTACATAATTCATGATTTTTATAGAAGACATAGAGTTATGCCTAGAAACTGTTTTGTGTTTAGATTCTAACCAAGGTATGCCACAGCTCCAGTAATGAATAATGCAGATAACATGGTGCCCTCAGTGAACTATAGAGCAGAAAAAGCAGCTGACTATCAGAAACAGCTCATTAGGAAAAAAAAAAGATAAATGTGACCAAAGCACATTACCGTGATGGAGAAACAGAAAAGACAGATTCTACTTCACAACTAATTTGTAAAAACAAGCTTGCAAAATTTCTAGCTCCTAAAGCCTTTAGGCAAACTCAGAACTAATTAAACAAAAAATGATCTTTGTTCCACACTTTTCAGATGAAATGGTAAGATATTTCATCATGGAAGTTTATGTAATGCAAATGTGGGCCATCAGCAGTATAGTACTTCTAAAAATGAAACCGTGTCTGTGAAAGACACAATGAGTCTGACTCATTATAGCATTGCTGTTTGCAACTCTAGGATGTAGTTAAGATGGTGTCAGCACTTTTATTACATAACCTATTTGGGGTTGTTTATTACTTAGCTATAAAAATTTACTTCAGGCTAAATCTGAGTGCACAAGGTTTCAGGTATTTTTATTTTTTTTTAAATAAGTTTGACTATTTTAAACTTTGACTTATGTATTTACCATTGAAAAAATCTGTTTTCTGTGAAAGGTGCTGAATTTACAACCTTCTTTTAGTGTCCAGAGCACGTACAGCATTATTGGTAAACCCATTCTGCACCACCAAATTTTTTCAGCTGGTACATTTCCAAATTTTTGAAAATCAATCATCAGATCTACTCAACGCTTGTCAAAAAGGAGAACTGTGATGGCTGAAATTAATATACAAATGATAAAATGGAAGACCTTAGCCTAAAATTTAAAGTATGCATAGAGCTACAACTTTAAGTAACTCATGCACTAAATAAACTCACACCTTAATGTATCTTGTGGCAACCAGTTTTGTGTCTGTTTCCTAATTTTCTCTAACTAGTACTGCCGTCTTCATTTTTCTGTGTATCTACAAACTACGAAAGTCTATAAAATACTTCACCAATGCATCATCTGAGTAAACCCCTATATGACTGCAAAAATGCCAATGGCTTAGAAAAAGTAGATCATCTTCCATCTAGTCCGATGACGGGGAACAACTTCATGTCGGGTACCAAAAAATACTTGCATCAGAGGCATGTATTGGGCATGTTTTCAGAGATGGGCTTTAACCACTACCCAGGCTCTTTTTCTTCAGCAGTGCCACAGTCTGTAAGTGGCTGTCTAGGGCTGATGTGTGGGGTTAAGAAGGCAAAGACACAGGGCACCACTGTTAGGAGAGCAGCAATACCCTGTTGAAAATACGGTGATGTGCCAATTCTGGCATACTCATCAGACTCAGCTTCTGGCACACTGTTTGCAGCCAGAAGAGACGTCATATGCAGGTAACTCCTGGGGACCACTTGAAATACTTGTAGTAATTGAAGTGTAGAAGTGGTGTCCCAAGCATGGTACTGTAAACACTAAAGGCTTTCTTGCCAATCCAGCCAACATCATTTGTGTGTGTATGTGTATCATCTGAAACTGATGAAGGACAGATTTTTATCTTATGCCTGCTTTCCACTCAGCTTTGCAAAAAATTGATTTAAAGGTTGATTCATCATCTGTACAGAACAGAAATGATACCCATTATATATGCAGTAATAGGTCACATATACAGCCTTCAGCACTGCAATCTGTTTTAATAGGTGAATGAATGATGAGTAAGATATCACATTCTTCTCAAAAAGTGTATTTAGGTCTTTAACTTGCCTGACATAGCATTAGTTACTAGCTGTCTTTGAAATCCTATTGATAACGGTAAGCACATAGAGACCACTGGTTTGTTATACTGGTCTGTTTGTGAAAGGTAGTCTAAACTTTACATTTCATTCACAATTAATATATAATATTAATATAGAAATTTCTAAATCAGCTACTATCCCTTCCCATCAATATAGTTACAATGATTAACAGGTCAGTGCAAATATTATTCAATTCATACATATGGTAAGTCAAAGGCAAAGGAAATATGATGGCATACTGTATTTCCACATTTACTTACAAATCCTCAGGTAACCCATTTTAGTTTTCTACCTTTTTTTTCCCCTTTCTCTTTTTTTATGATTGCAAAGAGGAAAAATGAAACAGAACCTCTCACCAAAAAGGTTATTCTCAGGATCCACTATTGCCTCTGACTCACTTCCCTTCTTTAACTGACTCCTTTAAGTGAGCAGATTGGTCATCTGCCTGGAAGACTGATGCTTTCCAGGCACATTACTTTCAGTTACTCCCTATCTTTGTGGAATAATTTCATAGTTTTCTTGTCTTTGTACATCAGTATCTTTTCTGGTTAGTTTTATCGCTTTCTTTTCTTTTCTAGGTTTATATGCTGCTTTTCCTTTATTCTGTTGCAGTTACTTTTCCTTCTTTCTCCCTTTTCCTGAGGTTCATTCTATTCCTGCCAAATTGCATGTAAATGTTTTTTCTTTCCTATATTCTGATCTACAACTCTATAATATTAGAAGCAGTTAATGTATTTGAGTGAAGACGACCATTATGTGTATTATGTACTTCTTGAAATAGAACTGCTCCTCATGAAGCTAGGACAATGAGGTACTGCATGAAGAAACAGTTTCTTATGAAGAAGTCAATGCACACACTTCCGTTGTCAGCTCTCACCACTCAGCCCGTACCCCAAAGACTTCCTAGTGTTTTCTCTGGCTCTTCCTAGCAATGAATCTGCTGTCAGTTGAGAGGAGTGGAGGAAGCAGAGGAATTCCCTTTTTCTGGTGTAAGGAAGGAAAAGTTGTTCATTTGTTTAAGCAGAAAGGATGATCTCCATGTATCCTTTTAATATAGCGTCCTTTTAATAATCTTCAACCACGCCTCTGGAAAAGCAATCTCCCATCTAATGTCTCCTTTTCAGAAAAATAAAGGTTTTGAAGGATTCCTTTATGGCATTAGAATCTTAAGAGGCTGCTCCCATTTTTATTGACACAATGAAAACTATTCTGAGGATCATTCCACCCAAGATATAATTTTCTCAAATTTTTACTTGTGCAACATTTTAATTGAGCGTGTTTATGTCATGATTTTTATTTTAGCTGTAATCACAGCTTAGATCTTAGACTGCAGTCTACGCATTTGGCAAAGAAATTCAACTGCAACGTAGAACAGCTTGTTAACAGGTTAAAAATGGAATTGTCATGGAGAATCAGCCTTCCTTACAATGGTTTGATGTTACTGTAATAACAGGGAGTTCACAGAAGTAGATGACTAAGAATTCTGAGAGTCATTTTGCAAAAGAAGACACATAATTGGAATTTAATCTTAAGACTCTGATGTCTGTATCTTGGCTGTATCTTGCCTGTGCTGCATCTTCGAATTTTCTAGCTTTTGTCACTTTGACACTTCGTATCACAACCTGATAGAGAAGGTTTCTCCTTTTTGTTACTATTGTTGTTCTTATTATGTAATTGACCCATTTCCATGTAATTTACTCAGGAAAACTTGAAGTGCCTTTCTTCCTGAATTATAAATGTTTCTGATTTGCAATTCATTAAACACTTCCCCTAGCAGATATGTCCCTAAAGGGTGGGCAAATTCCAGGGAAGGTTAAGCAAAAAGCATCCAATGCAGCATGTTTAAATACTGTGTAAAAGGGATTGAAGAAGGATTAGCTGATATTATGTATCCATATGTTATTTATCATTGAAAATGTTATATACTTCTTGAAAGACACAAATAATAGGACAATGTAAGGGCAACTTTATACATATGAAATCAAACCTGAAGTATCTATATTTCTCTCCTTCTGGATACTCCCTCATCCCCGAAGTTTGCATGCTTTTTAAGCCTTAAATGAAATGATGATATACCTTTGGCTAATTCTAAATGCTACAGAAGTACTCCTGATTATGTTATTTTCCTGCTCTTCTCATTGACTTTCCAAATTGTACAGTATCAGAAGTGCTCTCTAATGCACCTATATTTAACTATATAAATGAAAATAGAAAGTAAACATATTTCATATGGATGTTAGAAGAAGTGTTACTAACTGCAAATAAAATAATGACCTGACCAACATTACTTGAAGTAGTTTAAAAACTTAGAACTCATTTGGATGGGATTTCTTTTTAGTACCTATAACAATATGGAGGTACTGAATACATTAATTTGTATTTCTCTCTCGTAAGAAGACCTTCTTAGAGAAAGTATCTTACCACAGTCATTGCAAATGTCAATCCTAAATTAAATTCGAATAATTTGTTGAATGACTGCATTCTATAGGGTTTGTGCAGGGGTTGAAATTTTCACCTTTGTCTTTCCCTACAGCCACACAATCAAACACTTAAAGAGAATGTACAAAGTGTGATAATGTTTAGATGTAGTATTCTTTGACAGTTTTTTCAAAGAATAGTTTTTTTGACATCATAATGCCATCTGTAAGTAAACATTGTCCTGATAGAACTGCGCATTTAACTCACATTGTATGCATTAATTGTTTCCACAACTGTATTTGTTACACTTACTCTAAATTTTAGTAGACTGAGGTAAGGCTGATTCCTCAAGCAAAGTAGCAGTTATAACTACAATCCAGCACCACAGCTTTTTCAGCAAATAACAAATAACATTTTTATCATGCTGACGGTCACAAAAATAGCACAGAATAAAAAAAAAAGGTATTAAAACCTTTTCCCCATCCTTAGATAGGTATGTAAGTCACCTATAGGCTAAGTTTCACAACATATTTTTTATCCTTAGCAGGCAAGGAGTAAGATAATTGGTTTGTCTGACTGTGTATCTGTTTCAAAAGCATCAAAACAATATATGTAATAGAATCTGAGGGGGAAAAAATCACATTGTAAAATGATAGATGATAATATGCCCACCAGGTAAACTTTTTATATGACAGGGTTAGAGATCAAGGTTACAGATAATAATGTATTGCAGAAGACTGTAATTGTCTGGAATATTTTCCGATTATGTTCTGATTTCTAAGATAGTATTTTGATGTACTGCAGCTCATCTTAGGCTCTACTAGGTATTAATAGAAACATGTCCTTTAGTATAAGTAATCTGTTCCACATAGGGAGAATATATTGTTCAAAATAAGAAGACATGTTTCATTTTATAATTGGTCAAAAACTCTTGAGAAATAGCTGTTCATTCTGAAAGGTACTGTAGTGAATAAATTGCCTCTTCTGCTTCAAAAATCTACGAAGTCTTATCTTTTTGATTCAAGGTTTTCCTCAAAAAGTAAATTGAGAGACTAGGAGAGAAGAAAATTCTGTTCCTATCTTTTATGTAGTAAGCAAAATATTAAAAGAAATGACATCAAAGATCCAATACTGTGGATTTTGTTTTGGTTTATTTTGGCAGTGAACCTATTAATGCCTATTCTTTTAGACTCACACTTTTCCTTTTTTTTCTGGAGTTGAATAAAAATAAATTCTCTCTGAACTAAATCCTAGCAAACCTAATCAAAGGCAGCCACTTCACTAAGGGGAAGCAGGGGGTGGGGAGGAACTAAATTACAACTTTCTAAGAGATCCTAAAAAGCAAAATGGAAAAAAGCCATAGTCAATATAATAAATCATAACATCATAGAGAGCTTATTTGGAGGGAGTTAAGGAGTGTTGATTAAGGAGGTGTTGGTGTTAAGGTTGTAATCAGGCAGCCATTTCAAGCCCTACTTTCAGAGCCTGCTAACATGCAGGAATAACATTTATTTTGTGAACAGTTCTGTGACTGATGTCAGAGACAGAAAAGAAAGAGATTTTTTCCCCTCTTACTTCAGTTGTAAAACAAAACCATGTAGAATAAATGTTTTATGAGTTATAAAAGGGGATGTGTTCTATGATTTTTCTCCCTGCTTCTCCAAGATGAAAGCTACCTTTTCCAAATATGTAAATTAACATCTGTATAATCAGAACCTGGAAAAAGTAAAATGGACTCTTTACATGCTCATATCAATAGCTATGTGTGTACATATGCATGTGAATATGAGAGACTAATATACTGCTGGATGGGAAATCTGTAACTAATGGCCTTATTCTTCCCTCACATTGTGTAAATTGAAAATAATTTACTGAATTCAGTAGATCCAGGTTTACTGTAAAAGTGGTAGCTCAGAGAAAAGAATCAAAAGGCACTGATACCTTAGACTGTTGCATGGCTAGTATTTAAACTGCTGAAAAAAATATGTTTTTCTTACTACTTTGCATAGTTTAAATAGTGTGTATTAACAAGCTGAAGGAAAACACAGAATGACACTGCCACATACACCTGTATAAGAACATCATGATGGAACAAAATCTTACTGTTCCTCTAGCAAACTTGTGTGTATATGTGCAAATCCAGGTTCGGTATATTTTAGTTCATTGCTTGAATTATGTACATGCCATTTTAATCTCCAATTTTTATTTGACCTACTGAGAATATATTAGTAATAGCAGCACTGCTGTCATCTTTCAGGTCTAAGAAAATGTGAGACCTTACAAGAGGAAATGTAAGCAAACACCCAAGGAAAAATAAGATACTCTTCAACTTTATGACTCAAAGCCACAGTGAATTAAGAAGCACGCGTAGCAGATATGAAAGTTTTGATGAAAAAAAAAAAGGATTAGAAAAACACTCTAAAAATACATTACTATACTTGCTAAGAATAAGTAAAATCTGAGGGATGTGGGTCAGATATTTCAGATGGTATTTAACCAGATAAGCTAAAATGAGACAGCCTCGTTAGCGCATTACATACATCAAAATAATAAATATAAAAATACTGAAAAATGGCCCAGTTGAGCAATAGCTAGACCTCAGACATCTCCAGCTGTGACTGTGATATAGCTTAATGGAGATTTGACGTCATTTACCAAAGAAAACAATTCACAGAAAATTCAAAGTAGATATCCACTGACCCACATGGCAAACATTCTGGACGAAAGGAAAACAGAATATTATTTTCTGTTCCTTTTTTTCATTTAGTACATGGGTGGTAGCACATTAAAGAGGCCTAAGAATATAAAGAGCAATTTGCGGTTGTTTCTGATAATACTTTTGAATTCATAGGTGCCCATAAATTGACAGTATAAATCTAACACACATTTTTAAAACAAAACCTATCTTTGTATGCTTCTACCCTTTCATTTTCCTTAAATATGAAAAAAAGGTTTTTATCCCAGAGTAATACCAGTAAGGCTATGCAGCTTCTAGCTGAAGCTGCCTGGTATCTGGCCAGTCTGAAATGGGAGTAAATTGGGGCTTATTTTTGTCTTCTCATGTGAGCAGGGTATAGCCTATGTTTGGGAGTGCCAGATAGCACTGGAATACATTCTGTAAAGATGCAAATTGAAATGCCCCTTTAAAAATGTTTCAATTAAAATCGGGGAGTACAATTGTATATATGAAACTTAAAATACCAATGTCCACAAATTCAAGGGGATCAGATATATCAGAAAAAAATGGTCTTACCTTCCTCTAAACCCTCCTACATTTATTTGAAAACTCATGTAAAAGGCCATTTTAGAAGTAATTCCCAGGAAATGTAATTACTGGAAAGCACAGAAAACACTTTCTGTTCAGAGATACCTTCCAACTTGGCTCAGACCACCTAGACAATTGAGACACTGTGATCACAAAAACCCCACATGCTTATGCTGTCAGTGACTCCCCAAACCAAGGCCACTTCTTAGCAAATTACTTTCCACATAACTGTACCATGATTGCACATTTCCACATCCTTTAAACTAAGTTGCAGCAACGTTTACGTACCATACACTAACAATTCTTGGCATCTTTATACACAGTCCATTCAGGAAAAAGTATTTTGGTCTCTTCAGAGGAAGTTCATGCCTATGTGGAAACCTACTTGAAGACTTTATAAAGCACACTGTCTTTTATGTGCCTATTATGCAAAAGTGCAAGTAGCCCTCCGTTCATAAAAATGAGAGTGCAGGTTGTGCCACTGTGTTGTTGAATACGTAATTGTTTTACCTACAAACACTCAGGCTAGAACTTAGTTACACAGGATCTGCAGTGAGGGGATAATTGAAATATAAAGACTAACACGGTGATGAAATAGTGTGTGTTAAAATTGAATTACACGTTCACTGCCTTTTGCACAGAAGATGTTGAAACATACTGACAGTTCTGAAAGTATGAAGACTACAGTAGAGCTGATCAGAGTAATGCAGCTTCCACCTTCTAAATTTATCTTATAGAGTAGAGAATAGAGCCTAGAATTTCTAGCCTCCAGGACAGTGCCCTGGGGCTTTAAAGTTGCTTTCTGTTGCTGTATTGTGCAGCAGAGTAATGCAGTGCTGTTAACAGCAATGACTTGGTTGAAGGTCTATTAGCTATTACCTTCCTAAGCATTAAAAAGCTACCTACATAATTCCTGAAGTTGGGTAATCAGTAATGAATTTAATAATATTTAATTTCTTTTAATCTTTTTTTTTGTTCAGCATTCACATTTTCAACTTTGAGAATCATGAAGGTTAAATTTTTTTTCTTAATATAATTGAGGACACTACAATCAAAGTGCTGATAATTGTATGTAATTACATGTTGGAACCAAACTGTGAAGTGAAGGTTAAGCACTTCAAGAGGAGAAGAAGGAATGAGAGACTGGCAATTTCTCTACAAGCACCCTGGAGAAGGGTCATCCCACTCTTTGTACTGTTCGAAGGCCAGAAAACACTCTTTTGGTGTGTTCCAAAACCAGAAGTGAACACCATTCTGAAAGACTGAACATGGCCTATCCTTTCCTCCCACTGGTGTGCGAAGACAGAGACATTGAAGGGAATAGGAACACTGTCCATAAAGCCTCCAGTGTGAGGCAGAGATTTTGTGCTACTGTTTAACCCACAGTATTTAATATGTGGACATGTGTTCTGCACTGCTCAATTACAGTAGCTCCACATATTTTCATGGTTTGATGCCTCAGAATAGAGTATCTTTTAAAGGACTTCCTGAGCATGGCTAATTCCTTGCTGAATCAGCTAGGCTGCTGGAGACTCAATTTTTACAGCTGTCTCAGCCTTTCATTCTAGAAAAGCTTCAAAATACTTAGCAGTGAATCAGACTCTATGGTAACTTACTGGTAGGTTTTTGCTGAAATGATAGTGTCGCTACAGCAGTAATTCCCATTTCCATAGCAAAATTGTGTTTTACTTATCCAGCTATTTCAAAGATGGTATTGGAGG
Organism: Chroicocephalus ridibundus; assembly: GCF_963924245.1. Classification (NCBI taxonomy): domain Eukaryota; kingdom Metazoa; phylum Chordata; class Aves; order Charadriiformes; family Laridae; genus Chroicocephalus; species Chroicocephalus ridibundus. The sequence continues at coordinate 14,631,289 of NC_086291.1, read as the reverse complement.
GGATTCATTTTGTCAATTTTTATTTTCATCCATAAGACCTCGTGGTTTTTAAAACCTAGCGTATTTAAAAAGACAATTACAATGTTAAAATGTATCATTTTTACTTCTTGGCAATGCCAAAAAAATAATTAATAATTTCCAGTTATTGGGAATAAATCTGTAACCCTATTTGGTATTTATTTTTTCCTTATTTAGCCCTAAACACAGCTAAAAGTTCTACATGTCAGCTTGAAAGTGTAGAGCCTTACAATTAAAAAAAAAAAAATCAGTGATTTACTGTGTAATGAGAAGTTCAGATCTGTACTTTCCTATCACATGCTTCTCAGCACAAGAGCCAATTTCTGAGTTGCTCATGCTGTACAGCTCTCATTCACAGAATCTCTTAATGAGAATCACTGCATAAATAAGTAAATATAGTATTTATACCTTCGATCCTGAGAAAGCATTGCAGAAGCAGACGCAAAGCAAATACTCCTCTTTGAAATATGTGGGAAGATTCCATCCACCTAAATTCTCAGCTGTTTTTTTCAGGTCATTTTAAAAAAAAAGATTAGCTAATCAGAACAATAAACCCAAACAATAATGGACTGTTGAAGATATTTGAAATCTGAACTTTGTAACTGTGGATTTTTTCCGCAAACCTCTTGGAAGTTGTGGAAGTTTCCTATTGTAAAAGTGTAATGGAAATCTTCTCCTTTCCTCAAACCAGGCCACTTTTGAATCACACAATCATTTCCTGATTAATTTTTATGGACTCACTGCAGGAGATGAATCTTAGTTGTGTCTTGGGAGAAAAAAAAGGCAGTAAAATTCACTTGGTGCAAGAGTCCAGTACCAGCACGAACAGGCCACCACTTCCAGGGTGCAGGAAGAAAGGGTTACCTTTATGTAGATTGTTGTTGGTTATCATTTTGGGCCAAATTTTTAAATAGGTAAAGTTGGTAGCTTCATTTGATCATATGACCACTTCCCTATCTCCTAATGTGTCTTCTTTATCATAATATTTGCTTTTATTTATGTTGTGGTAATCACAAAACAGTCTCTCAGAAAAACACCCAAGTAAACATAAAACCTTAATCCATTAAGCTTCAGATCAATGGCAGTTGGATGCCTTTCCGTACCATGAATTTACTCTGTCATTTACTATGAATTGTGGATATGCAATATCATGCAGGAACTTGGCTGAGCATGCGAGGATTCAAACTAGTCCTATAAAGAATTTCCTGAATTGTGAGACAATCTAAAAAAAATTTTGGAACATATACATTTGGGAATACACTTAAAACCCAGGCTTCCATTTCTATTCTTGTAATTTCAACACTTTTATGGTAGCTATCACCTCTAATTATCACGGAACTCCCACTTGTCATGCATTTAGATATCACAGTGACTCCAGTGGCAGCAGCTTGAACCCAATTAGTAACTGACTAAAAGTACTACAAACTTGTCTCTTTTTTACTGGTAGATCAAAGTCCAGTGTATAAATGAGAGCAAACCCCAAAATACTTATAAATAGCAATCTTAAATCACTGTGCAATAGGTATATGTTGCTGTTAGCTTCCTGAAAAATAACTTTTTGGATGTGAGCATACATATCTATTTTTAAGACAATGGTTTTGTAACTATTACCCTTTTCTTGTTTTCCCAGGACTGCGTACGCATTTACATGGCTCTGAACAATTAACAATTTTATATTCATATTCCAGGTTTGTCTACTCTGACTCTTTCTAGAAAGTGCATTAGATATTTTTTGTTGCCTGCATTGTAATGACCCTCAGTTGTTTCCAGACTCTCTTCGGGTGTTAATATTTCATACTCAATCACACTCTGTGAGCTGTAATAAGCGTGTATAGAGCAACAGAACATGTTTCACATTTGAGTCATTATACTGATGGCCCTAAACACAAAACATCCAATGTGAACGAATCTTTCTTTTACCTTCCAGATGCTCGATTCAGCCCCCAAAAGCTTAAAGCAGGAATACCTTCCATTATGTAAGTGCTCTCGTGCCCAGTATGCTTCAGGAGCTTATGCACTATCTTTTTTTTTTTTTTTTTTTTTGGTGTTAGTTCACTATGTTCATGACCACTTATGTGATTATATATTTTACTGAACTGGGACTGCAGAGATCAAAGATAGAAATAAATGAGTGCCACTGAATATGGGTAAGTGCACATATCTACCGAATTGTTTAAATAATTTAGATTAATCTTTCAAAAAGCAGGATTCATGCTTGAGAAAGACACCTGTGGATTTTAAAACCAGGTCTTGTAGCTGATGACAGTATTCTGAAGAATAGCTTCTTCAACAGCTTTATGCCTGTAAGGTGTGCAAAGCAGCATATTATTTCTACTGAATGGGCAATAAGAGCTTTATACTAAGGAAGTTAAACATCTCTCAGAAATGAAAGGATAGTATTCAAAACTTCTATTTTAGCTTACTGTAGAAAAGCTCGTGAAACTGAGTGATCAGCAAGAACTTTGAGATAAGTTTGTATGTTTTTATTTGCTTGCAGTACGCAAGACTGTTAAAATATTCTTTTATCTAAAGTATAATTAGGAGACAACTGCACCATGAACAGCTAAATCATTTAACTGCTTCAGCAAAAAAGCTAATCTTTAATTTCATTCAGAAAGCTTTTGATTGAAGAAATGGAGGGCTCTAATTTTATTCCTAAAAGAAAGATTTTCTTTCTAGTATAAGCTACAGAAAACTTTATTTTGACTTGCACAATTGCGTTGGACGCAAAATGTATTTAATAAAAAGGAGATCAATATTTTTCATAGAAATTTTCACATTTAAATTCCCTTTTTTCCCTCCGAACATTTAAGGGCCAGTTTTCTTTCTTTCATAATTCTTTTCACTGATACCTTTGTCTCGGTTAGTGATATTCTTAGTGTTTGTGCATCTGTCTCACAAAATGAATGTCTTGCTACAAAAGGCACCCCACTCTACTATTCCACAAAGGAATTCTGATAATCCTACATTATTAAGACTCATAAGTAGATCAATAAAGAGAAATGAATAAATTCAGATGCATTATGTCACAAAAAAATACATTATGCTTCTGACAACTGCTGACTTAGGGAGGCAGAAAAGCTGAAATGAACTGGTATTAAGGTAAAAGAAAATTCTGGTCAAATCCACTCATTTTACTGAAAAACCACTTTCGTAACAAGATTATTTTGATAATCAGAATAAGATCATCTGAATGTTATCATTCCTGTTGAATTTATAATACTGGTCCTATGATCTTAATTGACACTTTTATTTATTCTGAGGATTCAAATGAATTTGAAAAACAGTGGAATGTATTCTCAAAGGTTCATGAGGTATTTGTTTACTTTCTTAGCATATAGATGGACATGGCATTTAAGAAATAGAAAAGGTAAAAATATATTTTGTTCAGAAGCATATCAAACAAATAAGATGATTCTTAATTTTCTCCTGTTTAGTACCATGTCATTGTATACCTCCATTGACCTTTGTGATAATATCTGAGCTCTCAACACATTGGAAAACACAGCAGTAGCTAAACATGAGCTTATATTATAATTATAAACACCAGTTAAAAAATAATCTTGCTTTGTTTTCAAATCTAAGACCATATCCATCTATTAAATTTTATCTCAAATACTTAGGAATACGTCCATTCTCTAGACTTTTTGCGTACATTGAAAAATCATTAATCATAGAATTTTGAATAGATATTAACAGGTGGGATTAGCAGGTGAAGCAGTCTCCTCTCCATGTAGGTGCTGTGGTGAGGAGAATCATAGCTGTAAGAGTCAAGCAACTCAGACTTCTAATGATTTGGATAGCTTCTTATCCAAAATATGTGACATGAACTTAGATTTTCTGGATCAAAAGTTGGATGGACTGTAGCTGGGAAGGAGTTTTTCCTGTTCGCACGGTTTAAGTGAAAAGTATTATCATATATTGAACTAATTTGCCTTTTTATTTTTTAAGAAAAAAATACAGTATGAATGCTAACTGCGTAGTTTGCATATGGCAAAGACAGATGTGTTCTGTGCCCAGTATATGCTCTCTGACTTATTGAGGAGTATTTTTGACCAATGACATGAAAGATACTAGCCATCACTCTGATTTCTTCCTCCTTTTACAGGTGGATTTGTGTATAGCATTTTCGTATTTGTAATTGAGTAAATATGCTGCCATACCATGCTAAACTATGTGTCACTGACTTTAATTTATTGGGGAAGCATTTGTGTTGTATTAGCAGAAATCAATATTAGTGGTTTGTTGGGTGACATGAATAGAACCTTAAAAAAAATTACTTAAAAGCAACTATAAACCACAGGTGCAGTTTTGAGCAAACTGATAATACGAGATGTGGTTCTTTTTCACTTTCTTTTTCTTCCCCTCTGTTCACACAAAGGTTGTTATTGCTTTTTTTTCATTGTTAAAGTTTTTCATAAAAGTAACACTTTGTCCTTATAGAACAGTGACTTTTCTATTGAACGTCTTTATTTACCCTTTTTTTCAGATATGACCTGGAGAAGATAAGGAAACAATATGAAGCATTCGTACACCTTTACCTCCTATATGCAATATATCTTCTCTCAATAAATATAGAAACCCAGAATAAATAAATAAAAAAATAACCATAATTTGTCCCAGTTTCATCATATCTTACCATTAGTATATAGCCACCTTTTGTCTTAGAAAGTGGAGGTACGTTCCATGTTTTTTTCTTAATTGTAAAGAATAGTTCTCCTTGATGTTTGAATGGTATGCATGATCAGATGTGACAGAAACATACAATGTTTCTTCCTGTGCTTGATACAAGAAAACTCTAATTAGCTGAATATTCAATAACCACATACTGCTATCCATACACATATTCAAATTTTGTCTACATCTTTTGAATCCCAAATCCTCTAGAAACACATTTGATTAATCTGAAACTCTCTATAGCTGATTTAAAAAAAAATCTACGTCCTCAAGTATTGCGATAAACTAGTCTTGTTTGCATTTGTGATACTGCAATTAAAATTCTGCTAAATACATGACTCTAACAACAACAAAAGTGTTACAGGATTTTGGTATAAAGCAGATTTAGGAAAAGTAAGACATACATGCACCATTTTCATATGTTTTTGATTTTACTTATGCATTCAACACACACATTTCAGTAAGGACAATTCCATCACAGCAGTTTTTTGGCTGAGATCATTTATTCTAGGAAATATTTCTTGTTTTATACCCCCAACCAATTCTCATTAAGTAAATGAAAAGTCACATCCATTCATAAAAATTTAATTGATTTTCTGAGCCAAAATCTGTTCTTTAAAAAACATACATATACAGCCTATTGAGATTAATAATTTCTGTGTGAGCTTAAAACATAACAAAGGGAAGAGTTTACTCCAGAAATGGGGAGATAGTGCAATTATTATTTTTTTTTGCATTTTTTCTGCAGATCTTTAAAATTAGCGCTTCTGTCTTTCATTCCGAAACAAAGATGTGTGACCAGAGCAAATCTATAGGCACTGCTTGCTATTACTAGAACCATCACAAGAGAGAATGTGATAAAAGCCAGGCTATGGATATCATTCCACATGACTGACCATTTGGTACCTTTTTTTTTTTTAATGATTTCAGCGTTGCGCAGAACTATGAAATACATCTCCCTTCTACACTGCATTATGTAACCTTACTGGTCATTATTTTAAAAGTTCAGAATACTTTTGAGCACTGAAGCTCTTAGCATCTGTAGAAAGTGCTGCTAGCCACAGAAGCCCACTCAGGAAAAAACTTAATATAGCTCCTATGCAATAGAGTTGCTGTCTTCTACAAAGGCTTGCATCAGCTGTCTCCTATACTTTAATAGGAACATAAAACTTGAAGATGCTTTCCTGGTTAGAACTTTTTCTACCACATTTTTAACAGGGATTAAGCTCCATTCTCAGGAAAACATCAGTCCTGTGTTGCGATATATTTCCACATAAACTGATTTTTTATGAATCCCTGCATATTCTTTAAAGTACACCCAAAGTTCAATCTAATCTAGATGGCATCATCAAATTTTTATACCATTACTATAATTACATTTGCACACACAACTCAATTACCAAAGATATGGATCGTTACCTGCACAATTTGATTATGAAATTTAAATCAATATATTTGATATAATTACAGTTAAGGTTACAGTACATTTTGTCACAAACCACATTATACATTACTGTCTTGTTTTATGCATTTTAATAATTCACTTTAATCCAGTATACTTCAATAAAAAGGGATATTTTTCTTTTGGAGTAATTTCACTAAATGGGAGGAGATGGGAAAATATATTGTACATTAGCAAGTAAAGCTAAGCAAATTATCTATCCTGCATTTTGTTTTAATAATCTACATGCACATCGTTGTATTTTGGTAACAAAGAAATATCACTGCTGTGCTGTTTTATTCTGTGTTCATGGAAGCTGATCCATAGGAGGAAATTTATAGAGGGAGACATATGCAAAGTTAAAGCCAAATTGGGTGTTAACACAGAACATGTGCTTTAATATGCTTGTCCAGGTGCCAATGAGCGTCAGATTTGATTCAAAGCTTAAATTTGGACAGTTCTGAACTAGCAAATGTTTGATAGTGAGTAATTCATATATGCACACTAATTCATGCATGCACATAAACTGTCTCTAAAATACAGTCATTTGGGGAGACGCAGCAGGGAATCTGTTTAGAAAATACAAACATACACTTCTAAAACAGATTAGAACCAGAAGCAATTTAAGAATATCCATATTTCACAGTGATGAAAATTTTCAGTTAAGATATTCCTATGCAATTTCATTAAAATTGGGGTGTAATTTGGCTCAAAATGTTTCCATACCTGTGCTGGGACAAAGCTAACTATACAGCACCACAAGCCTTTTGTATGTTGAGTTTTATTTTGTGAGCTGGCACAGTTTCACTCAAAGTGAAATGGTTAGTCACTTGCTTCAAAAGAAAACATTAAACATGTGTTTCATCTTAAACTTCATCTTAAATACCAAGGTGTTTTATGCAGCTATAAGCTTCTATCTCCTTTATAGATCAAATGATTAACAGTGAATTAAGACTTTATTGTTAACAAACATTATTAACAAACACGATAGTATGCTATGTTATTAAATGTAATACACCTCTCTGCGACTGCAGATGGTGACAAATGGTTTAATGCAACCTCTTGATAGTCCCTGAAAACTGTTCTTGAAATAATAATTTATTTTATTTTTCATTTGGAGGACCTGTGCTTTGGTGTCTTATCCAATGTAACATACAAGTGGGAGACTGAGCAATGAAATGCCAGATTTTCAAAAAAGCATGTAGTAAAACGTATTTGAAAGGCTGTATAGTTCCTTACTTATTTTAGCACAGTGAAGTTAATATGGTCCTAGCTTTGGATGAACAACCACCATGTCTTAAAAACACTGTTGAACTGTATAATAACATAAAGGACACATGACTTGTAAATCCCAACTATTTAATTTTTTTCCCTCAATAACTTGATCCAATTAAGAATTCTGTTCAAGGTGAAAGGCATTCAAAAATTTGCTTTCACTTAGAATTTATGTTATGTCTGTTCATCCAATAAACAAGTTTGAGTTCTTTATTAGGTTCTTAGCCAAGTCTGGAGTTAGGATTTCTCCCTTCTCCAGAAATCTACTTCTTTTTCTACTTAACCGTTAAATCACTACGAATATGAAAGGTTATTTTGCAACCTGGACATTTAAAATGTGGTGGATTTCTGTAAAAAAAGATGACTTTTAGCACCATTTTCTAATATTGATTAAAAAAAGTTTAGATTTTGACTCTTTAAAATCACCTTGAACCCAGCATCACCCATTGTTTTCATGTTCTGATCTTCTTTTTGTTTTTCTGAGGTCTTGACTTTGTGATTTTTTTCCCTAATGGCTTTGGGTTTTGAAATTAAGTACAGGAAGTCAATACACGTGTACATCCCAGTGATGTTTATGCAAAGAAAAGGCAGTGAGTGACTGTACAGGAGAAAAAATTCTTTTCTTTGTGGCCTCATTAGATGTATACTAGTATAAAGAGAGAAATGGGTATCTTTTAGGCTTTTATCATGGGCAGATACTATGTTCTGCTATTTATTATTTAAATCACATTTCATACTCCACATGGCAAGTTAATAAGCTACTCTATAGGAAGAGAAACTATATTTTTCCTCAGATTTATTAACATACTTTCAAATTGAGACCTGCAGAAATGTACTCTACGTTTGTGACTGTAATATCTGATATCTAAGTAGGGATAAAATATAGTCTTATTCCTGGGAACAGATTTCCTTGTCTTTAGTGAAAGATGGTTTAAAAACACAAATTAAGTGCATTTTAGAAGACCGGTCATAATTCCATTTCTCTATATAACTATTTAGTAGACATAAAGTAAAAAGAATAACTGAAAACTATTTAGAATCTTTTTAAGTGGGGAATATTGGAGAAAGAAAAAAAATCAATTTTTCCTGCTTATCAGCTCATGTCCATGTATTAATTCTTCGTGGTTTACTCTTTTATCTGTGATCTATGTCCCATTAGCATCAGAGATCATGGTATACAAAAGAATGGTTCTATTTTTATCTCAGGTTGTATCTTAGTGAGTCTTGAGTTGTTCAGTCATGACTTTGACCCTCAAGGTCTTTTAATGAAAAAACATACATTTCTATAATTACAGCTACCTGTAGCTAAAATTGGATTGCTATGCTCTAGCCAAGTCTACCTCCTGTTTGAACCATATAAATTGTGACAAGTATTTTTCTAGATGAAAAATGGCTGCCTTATTGCGAGCCTTGATGGTATGTGCTACATGAAATGTAGGAGAAGACATCCACTGGGATGAAAATCATATTGTCCAGCAGAGATTAAGAGATAGCTTCATTTATGTCTTTATCATTTTAGGAATTTACCTAACTTTTTACTTTGGTAAAAAGAGGAACTTCCTACTCCCTAAGCCATTGCATTAAAATAGCTCTCAGAATTGAATGAATCACATTCACTGTGATACGGAACAACACTAGAGAAAGTATCTCATCTGTGTCCTGTCAAGGGTAAAAATAGTGCTGCCATGTTGTTCAATGTGGGGACCCCTAGAAGTTAAGTCAAACCAGTATTTCCCTATTAAAAAGCAGGAGTTCCTCAGACTTAAATATAAAGCCAGTTTCCACAGCTTAAAACTTTATCTTTTAAGGCAGAGCAGGGGACAAGTAAAACAAATGAAGCAATAGGCTGCAGAAGTACTTCTTCTGAATAGAGTCTGAAAGAAGTCCACAGCATTCAGGGCAGACCTTGAGCTGACATTTCTCCCTGGTAAATCCCAATTATCCTTCGTAAAGCTGACCTGGGCTTTCCTGGTCATATGAATCCAGAAACAGAGCAGTTATTATACACACTATCCAGATTTTTTCCTGATTAGAAGAGTCCATCTATTGCTTTAAAAAAAACCCCATATGAACAGGCTGGTTCTAATTACAGACACTTTAATAAGATACAAAACCAGGAGGCCAGATTGTACTCTCAGTATTTACAGTGAAACCACCTTAGCATGCATAGTGCACACTTTATATTCTTAGGTATCTATCTATGCTGAACAACTCAGAACAAAGTTGGCTTTATGTCTTTCCTTCCATTCTAAAAAACTAGACCAGTCTGTTACATTGTTCAGGCAGCCCATGGGTCTCAGGTCCATTACAGTCACTGAGCTGGGGAAAGCAGGAGGCCATGGAAGGCTGGCCATGGACAGATGTTTGCTCAGCAAACAGATGTTGTGGTTTAAGATGTTACTGCCACTAGCTATTGATTGTTGTACTTCTGAGGAATCTTACTGCTCTCACTATTGCATGGTGGAGTGGGTTGCAAAACCAGCTGGGCTGTTTAAACAGTTTAAGTAGATGGTCTGAGTTAACAGGACTGATTTTACTCTAAACATACATGGGAGTGTTCACAAAAATAACTTTGACAATGACAGGTGCCAACATCCAGCTGCTGGGTGGTAAAGAGCAATTGGGAGTCAGCAGGGAGGGTGTAATATCTCAAACCAGCATGCCCAGATCAGGACGAGGATATCAGGCTTCAAACAAATATCGCACTAACATCACTCAGTTGAGGCCTTTTCTGTGTCAGGCTTCAACAGGTAGATCCATTGTGCTGAAGTGCCTTATGTCAGAGTTTTGCTTGTACAAAGTTTGTCCATTATCCATTTCCAAACACACGAAACAACTAGGTCATCATTCCATCAGCATGCAGCTTAGCTTTACTGTCTGACTCTTACTGACTTCACTGTTAAGTGTTTCGCAAAGTAGCACAGGTAAAAGAGCAATTTATTTTTTTCAAGGAAAAAAAGAAAAGAAAAAGGGGAAGTCCCAAGATACCTGCTTCAATTTAAGATAAATGCTATGACTCTCTTTCCTAGTTGCTGGATTTTAAAATACTCTTAATAAAGGCAATTTTTCTAATCTGAACTTCCACAGTCTCACAAATAGGACACTCAACTTTTTTGAACGTTTATTTCCTCTGCATGTAGTGAAATGATAATAGTTTTATGCTTCCAGGGTATGTTTGTCTTACGTTAAGCTCTCTCCATATATTGATGAATGCTAATGTATTTTTAATAAGACCAATTTGAACGCAGTTGATTAAAATAGTGGAGGTAAGAGCTACACAATAATCCAGAAAGCCTGATAACAGTCTTTGTTTAATATCTTGGAATCAACTTTAATTAAAGAAGTAAGGTCCAGATCCTCAGCTGGTGTAAAGTTACGTTATTTTTAATGAAGCTATGCCAATTTTCACCGATTTAATGTCTGGTCCTGTGACTGTACCTTGTTTGGTTTTCACTAGGTTTATTCTCTTTCACTGTTAATTAAATGTTTCCTGCCTCATTTCCTGAATAAGAATGTCAGATGACCAAAAAAAAAATCTCCCAGCTATACATGTACAAGCAATCAGATTTTCACCAATGCATGCTGACACTGACTTCAACAGAGATTCATTAGTTTATAAGAGTTGAGAAGCTGGTCCAGAGGCTTTCCAATTTTTGATAGGCTTCTAAATAAAAACCTAAACTTGAACTTCTGAGTCCGTGAACCATGCCTTTTTTTTTAAGGTTTGTCTATTTAAGTTGTATCATCTAAATTAATCACTATTCCTTTATGCATTGGCAAGCAGAAAAAAATACGTGCTTTAGCACCCTGCAAAATGGCTTAAGAATTTTCTCAGTAAAATGAAATTAAAAGTTAATTTTTCAGGTTTTCCATGGGTATATCTGTTTTACCTTTCAATAACTACATGATTTACTGAAAGTTCGATTATAGAATTATGTAGAGTACACAAAGCAAAAGGTGTCCTGTTTAGCTGTGTGCCAAATCATTTCCCACAGGAAGCTGTGCTAACCAAATGTGAGACAATGCTGTATATAAGGCAGACTGGAGGACTAGAGTTTTACCTTATGAAAACTCCAGAACTCTTGACATAATTTCATTATTCCACTTATTACAAAGCTTGGTTTTGTAGATATGAAAAATTTTCTGGCAGTACGTGGAGAGGTTATGGGAATCAAACTTTGATCAGGCTTTGTCAGTTTATCAAAGTTGATCATGGTTTCTTTGGAATGAACACTCTTAATGATAACTGTTTCTTTGTAAATTCTCTGTCCATGACTGGCTATTGAAGCAACAGCTTTTCAAACTGTATAAATCATTAATTTCAGTAAGAAACAGTGCATACTGAATTAAATATAGGTTCTGTTAGTATTATTTGATTATGGACCTGAGCAAGCAAGTGTGGTCAAGTTTATGGTCAAATAGTAATCAAATTCGAAATCTCTGAAAATGATACAATGATTGAATTCGGGGGGAAAAAAAGGAGTTCTAAAAGGAAATGTTTACCTCCATAATATAGAATGAACAGTTTCCAATGACTAAAACATCTGGATGGTCCATCCTCTTATCCTAGCGAAAACCTCAGCTAAAAGAATTTTTCACATAATATATTAATGTATCCAGATGCAACTACTAGAATGAAATTTTTGCCCGCTGACTTCCCCATTGACTTTGACAGGACAAGAAATTAATCTTTAATGTACTCAGCTCACTCTAAAATCAGATAATAGGACCTTTTTGCTCATCAAGGATGACTAACCTTATGATGCCTAAATATCACAGATGTCTAGCTAGATATCTCCAAAACTACCTCTACAACATTATTAAAAATACTTGGCTGACATCCAAGTACACTTTGTCTACAAGACTACATGAGCCTTCTACACAAATTTTGCTATGCAGCATACAGAAAATCCCACTTCATTACCCGTTTATATTTTGAGAGGAAAAGAGGATGTTTAAATAGAGAGGGAAATACTTTCCTAATGTCTAGAAGAAGTACAAGTGAACTTTGGACAGAAAGTTTGGTTTTGTAAAAAACAAATTTATAGAAATGTTCCTATGATTAATGATATTGTTGTTGTTATTTACTGTTTCTGTTATGGTTAGTCTTGCTACTGACATTTAATTCCAGGAAAACTAGATTTCTAGAAATCTAGACTGGGAATACAAAAATCAGCAATTGTAGGAGCAATGCTCACAGTAACAACATTTTTCTTTAATTCCAGATGAACTAAGTTTAAAACATCTTTATTATTAGAAAATACTTAATTTTCAGTTTCCATTGTTCTTCAGAACTTTTGTCCGTTCTTTGCAAATGAATGTATATAACTTGCAGTTCTAAACACACAGTTTAATACTCAGGCTGTGCTCCTCCAGGTGAATTCACACAGGCAGATCGCCTGCACCTATGCAGTGATCCAAACCTCTATACCTGTGTTAATGAGAATATACATGTGTTGCAGTGTATAAATGGACTGATGACTGACACTATTTTTAATAGTTATTCTGAAATGTCTTTGTATTTCCTTTATTCCTTTTTTTTTCAGCTTCAAAAAGTTCGCTGCATTATATATCACTGGGCCCAAAAATGTCTTTCTTTGAAGGAAAAAAACAATTTTATTTTAGTATTTTTAAGTTTTCTAGTACATTTTGGGAAAGAAAAGATTTAGTTTATGAGTCACGTATCTGACTTTAGAAGCAGAAGCTATTTATAAAATAACACAAAACAGATCTTTCCTATCTAATATTTTGACTGACTTGCAACAAATGCTATAAAAGGGATAAAAATACTCCCTTATGTCCTCTATGGTTATTACCTTAAATAAAAAAAACCCGAAATACGGTTTAAAAAAAAACAACCCACAGCTAAAAGTGCATGTTGTTTCATGACCATTATGAATACTCTCTCTTATGACCATTATCTAACACATTTACAGTTTGTGGTCTTGGTATGTTTTCAAGTAGTTAGGAAAAACATTAAATCTCCATGAAACTGGTTGCTTAAATTTTATTCAGACCATGAAGATTAAGGTAAAGACTGAACATAGGATCTATCTGTACAGAACAGGAGACTGTTACAAGCAGACTTGACACTGAAAGGCGATCTTTCCAGTCAGACCTCCTAATCTGAGTTTGACCCTGCTTACTCAGAGCGAATCTTTACACAAGTCACAGAGGCCATCCACAAAAAAAACGCTCCTTTGGAATAAAGTCTAAAACTGTATCTTCATTTTTACTGCAACATTTACATACTGCCACTTTTCTGTATTTCTCCTTGAATGCTGTTTTTTACAGTGCATTTTCTATTTGATTTAGTAAGTTGTTGGATGAACAAGTGCTAACAAGAAATTTGAAACTTTTATTGCAATCAAGCAGAAGGTTGTTGTGCTTTTTTTTTTTTAATATAGGCTGATTATAAATTCCACTGATGTGATCAGTGGAACTTCTATTCATTCCAACATAGCTTTCCAGTATCTTAGCTTCTTTTCTTACAGCATACATAGACCTAGAATACATAGGACACATTCCTTCATGTGTTTGGGCTTCTTGTGCCACCTAATTTTATGTGTCAGAGGCTAGAAAGGAGAATCTCTTTACCTGTAGTATCAGTATCCTGGGAAGATGGTATGAACTACACCATCAGTGGCTGACTCTCAAAAGAAAGTTATAACTGAAAAATTTGTCACCTTTAGACAAAGAAACCTCTGAAAGCACTTGAGACTCCAGCTGACAGAGTACCTCAGAAAGTTCTCCATAAATATATTGTCATTCTTGTACCCTGTTCTCTATGGTTGCTTCCCATGTAAACTTTAGTATAAGAGTTAACAACCTAAAGAATTCCTTTAAAAAATGTTGCAAAAATTTTAAATATACTTTGAAATTAAATGTTAGAAGCAATTTTCGAGTATTTTTCACAGAAAGATAGTTAAAAGTTGTGTTGCGTCTGCTAGGGACATACTAAGACACAAAGAAAGAAAAAAACTATTTAAAGAGCAAATCTAGATTAGTTGAAGCGTAAACTTAAAAAAAAATAATCAGGGATAAAAGTTTGTCTATACCCTTTGCTGGGTATCAAATCAGGAGCTATGGATTTAGGACCACAGTTCTGAGAAAATACAAAATAGAAAATTTATCACTTATGTGATATGTACTGTAAGAAGATATTTTAATAGCATCAAATGTGAAAAACATCATCAGCTCCTTGAAAGTAGCAATCCATACCTACTATATTGTGCTCATTTTCAGCATTATCAGTACATGCCACTACTAGACCTTATATTCTGTGATTGTTAGTAGTATGAGTATTTTAATCTGGACAGGATTATTTTAGGATTTTATCTGAAAGCAAATATAATAGGGTCCCTATAGTTTGAGTTAGGTCCTGTATTTTTAGAAATATCTTTGAGTATGCTATATAGCAATATAAATAAAACAGTGATTTTTTTGGAAACACCTGCTAAGATACTTCAGACTTCCGCCTCTTTGCCAGCCAACAAATTATTTTTTAACTAATCCCCATCTTTTTTTTTTTTTACCAGCTCTTTTATATTCTGCTTACCCTTCATTGAACAAGGGCAATTGCCTCCTTTTCTGTCCTAGTGTAGCTTTGCAGATAACTGGAAAGCCTTAGGCCCTTACAGAGTAGTAAAAGTTCCCACAAAAGTTCAGTCTCAGCCAAACTCTTCCTCTGGGATCAGAGGCACTTCTTCAAGGTCTATTGATCTTTTGTCCTGCTTTGACTACAGCTGTAATGCCCCTCTTACCCCCAGAACTGAGGGTGGAAATGTTAAGGAGTTCAGCTCCTCATTCTTTGATAACTTCCATCTCCAAGGAAAAAAGTGGGAAGCAAGTATGACCAGGAATGCTTTCTTGGTTCTCTTTACCCTTAAAGCTCTTTTCTTTTATTTTTTTTATTTTCTCTCCTCGCAATATCTGCCTGCAATTAAGCTTCTTCTGAAGCCCTTACTGACATTTTTTCATGGATCTTTTGAGTGGAGACAAGTAGAGTTCTGTTACTTTTCTGAACCATATTTAGCAGAGACTGAAAGTAGTCTCTCGCTGAGGAAAACAGATCTCTTCATATCGTTATCCACACAAAGCACTTAAGACAGATAGGACAAACAGAAAATGGATGGAGTCATTTGCAGGAGACCACATTAAATTGCTGATAGCCAGTGACATAGTGTGGTTACTTGGGAAAGTGATGACCATGGCATTTCCAGTTTATGATGGTTATACCGGATTTTGTATAGTTTTTGACTGTCCAGGCCTTCATAATGCATCAGACCTCATTAGGGCAATTTGCTCATGTCAATTCCTGTTACAAAAGTGGTAGGCACATGGATGGAGCACTGTAATAGCAGCCTGTTTCAGAGACCACGCTGAACTATTCTGTGATGCGCCTTGGATTTTATAAATAATTGAAAACAATAAGTGGCAGGAGAGCTAACAGCAGGAAGCACGCAACTCACTGTAGTCTGTGTGTGAGCAGCTCCCCTGGACTAAATAAAATCAATAATCACCAACCATCCTTCCTTAGGTACTATAAAAGCTAAAGATCCCATATTGCCTTTTATAAATGAAAACCAAGTAATTGACAGCAGTGACAGCTGCTGAGAGAATACCACTCACTGCCTGTTCTCAGTGCCTCATTCCTCTCCCTGTCCCCACCAACAGAAACAACAACAGATATATTGCAAACACGAATGACTGGCATTGCTGTCATACAGAAAGAAGAACTCACTTGTTGCCTCATAATTGGAAATGAAAAAATGGAAGCACTGCCAGCAAAATGTTGTTAATGAGGCACTCTGTGGGCTCTGATTTCAAAAGCTAAAATTTGCTTAAATCAAAATAATAAGGAAGAATTCTCTAGGATGCTACTGAGAATTCAGACAGCTCTTGATGTGTCCCCTCCATCCCCATCTAGTTCTATACATTCACCATCACCACCAACTGGGAATAATAATGGGAAGGAAACGTACTACCTGACTCAGTGCATTGCTGTGAGATTATTAATCAGTCAATGTTTGTGAAGTGCAATGAAAATGAAATGCTACCCATAAGTGTTAAATATTATCTTTTCTCAGACTCATTCTCCCCCTCCAGCCTTTCAGCCTACTCTTATTCCTTTCTCTCATAGTATTACTATATACTTTGGAGTGTATATACCCAGCATACCTAAACAGCACACCAGGATTCCAGTCTGCAGAGTGCGCTTGCTTTCAGGACGCAAGGTCTGTTCTGCAAAATGTTTGCCTGAAAAACTTTTTACAGGCATTTGTTGCGGAGAACCCTGCATAAGCTATTCCTTTACAAAATTTTCCTTCCTACTATGCTAAAATTACTCTAAACAATATTTGAGAGAGCAGCTAACCTGTTTTATGCTGAATCATTGACTCATGACTACTTAAGTGCCTGGCTTTGTACTGACATGCATCCCATGCTGATGCACTGCTTTTCTGCTACTGAATAAGCAAGACAAAAACTAAATTCAGTCTGGAACCTTCCTCAGACTTACTGATGCCCTAGGGCATACAGGGGAAATCTTTGCTTTTTAGAGGCCATTCACTCTCCCTTTCATGATGAGGACAGTCTACAATCCCTTCGGTTGAAAAGAAAGAGCCTAACATCTCCACCTCTTCTCCTTCAGCAAGAGTAGCTTGAAATCTTTTTAAAAGAGATTTTGAGACACTCACTGTCTCCCCAGTCCTACCCATCATCCCCATTTTCCTGCTCATGTCCTTCTTTTGTGAGTGGAAAATAAAGAGAACTGAGAGACTGAGAACAGCGTCCTCAGCTGCTTCCCAGACCACACAGGAGAGCATAATTCTGATAAGTGCTGGAAGGACTGAGCCACAGTAGATGAGAGCAACGTGCAGCGCAGAGCTGAAGAAAGGCACAGGTGACAAAGGGTGCTTTGCAAAGCAGGTAGACAGTGCAGAGAGGCAGGAAGAAGGACTAAGGCCTCATGTAGCCTCCAGCCAGCAAATTCAAGTGTCAAGTTGAGTCTAGGTAAAACAGTATTGATTTAAATCACACATGCTGTTAGTTCTGAGTTACAGGGGATGCCTTGTCTTAAAAATCTACCATAAACATTGAAGTGAACTTCAAACGTCGGATTATGACTTAGAGTTTCAGAAGCCTTCTCCCCAAAGGTTTGGGAAAGAGGTGGTTCATTGCAATAACAGAAGAGCCATGAGAAGGCTTCTAAGAGCCCCCCCAAAATGCTATAATGCCAGACACTATATTTTTCATTTTAAAACAGGCTAAATTTTAAAAATTGTCACATATTGGAAAATATGTTGATTTTATCTATCAACATATTCTCTATCTAATTTTAAAGGTCCCCCGTTCTACCTCCTTTTGAAATTACACATCCCAAACAGCACATTCTGTTAATCTGAAATGCACCTGCTTAACTGGGTATTTTTAACAGCTAAACAAAACAATTCTGGAAAAGTGCAGTTTAATATATAGCAAATCCTTCTTTTGCCTTCTTCTGTATTATGGTTATGACGATGTGTTTTTGCTTTAAATGAACAGACTTCACATTCTCACAGTCATCTGCACTGTGTGTGACATGGGGTCTATGTTAGTTGCCTATTAGAAAAAATCAAATTTCCTATATAATTGAGGATAGATTAAAAGGACTGCATCGGTCATTGTCCAATTTCTCCTTTCTCATTTCTCTAAGGCATTACGTTTTAAAGTATACAGAATCGGGTTTTTTTCTTTTTTTTTCTTTTTTTCCCCTAAGTCAACCCTCAAACCAAGTCAGCCCAAACTAGCGTTTTATTTCATGGATCTTCTGTGCCTTAGCAAGTGCAGGATATCAGGACTGTTACACCCCTGTGTGATGGACAAAGCTAAGATCTGAAAATCTCTCAATGATTGACAAGAGTTGAACTTTTAAAGTTCTCAGACCTCATTTGAAGGATGATCTTTTTTGTCAGACCTTTATCTCAGGATGGCAATTTTGGTGGTTGAGGCATGGTAAAGAGCTGATGCAGTGCCCTTTCAAATGTATCATGTCCAAAGACTAAACACACTGATGCTACTTCAACCAAACCTGAATTTTTTCCATGTTCAGTGACTTCACCTCCAAGTAAATAACTACATATATTCACATAAGTACAGGAAACAGACATGAAGTAAACACACATCTAGAAAAAGTTAATTAGTAGCAACTGAACAATTCTTTCTTCTTTTAGGATTTTTATTCCTTATAATAAATGTAGCCTCAGGCATAATCATCACTAGTCTTATCCTGTCTGCTCCAAAACCACTAAGTTTTGGATATTGTTGGGATAAAGTACAAATTCTATTACTCCATCTAAAGGAGAGTATTATACACTTCATAAAAGGGAATCTTTATTCCCCATATATACATATTGGATGCAAATTAAAAAGTTTGTCAGAAGACGATATGATTAGTTATTATCTAATATACTTCTGAAAGAAAGTAGTGTCATTTCACATCCTTGTGAGAGGAATTTTGATTTTACATTAAACTGTATGGTTTACAAGGAAAGGCTTTTTTGATTTTTCTATCTTTCTTTTGTTTCCTGTTCAAACTGTGAATAGCCACTAATACAGAAGTAGTCTTGGAATGCAAAGAGCTCTCATGTGAGTTTCCCTCAGATGGCACCAACAGTCTGCTTGCTTTCAAGAAATCTGCACACAGGTGAAGAGGGAATGGTAATTAAGATTAAAAACTTTCTTTATTGATTTCACATCAATCTTTGCTATTCTAATTACATCACGAAGCATTTTGCGGTATCTATAAGCAAGAACCATGCTGTTTGATAGTTACATCTGCCCAATGGACTCTTTCAATAAGCATAACAGAAATTACCCAGACACGTAAGAAATATATGTAACAGTTTTGAGGTATTTGTAAACTTTTGAGAGTGTCGAGGGTGTAAATTCATTGAGAGCTGAATAATTCTTGCTGCATAAACTTGCCAGTTGTCAGCCTGGGCAATTATTCAGGAAAATTACCAGTGGCAGTTTTCAATGGACTTCCAGCTCAGGAAGCTGGGGAAGCTGGGAGATCTAACACAGAAGGCATTAAGCCGTTTGTACCCATCAATTTTCTATATTCCTCCCTGAACATCTGCTATTGGTTGCTGCTTAGGACAGAATATTCAGCAAGATGGACCTTTGGTCTGACACAGTGTGGTTCTTCTTACATTTTTATGTGCCTGGTAACAGCAAGCTCTGTCACTGTGGAGTTACATAAAACTCCACTGTGGATTCATGTTCATTTAAAAGAGAACTGGAGGGAAAATTTGAGGAAAGATCTTTCTCTCTCACTCGCTCTCTTTTCAGAACATAAGCTCCTGCTATGAAACAGCTAGGCAGCTTCTTCCTCAGAAGAGTTGTATGCAGCCCCATTTCAGCACAGCATCTAGCGCCTGCACACTCGCTGGTTCCAAAAGTCAGCTTGGAGTAAGTAACGTAATGGCAATGCCGCAGCCTGAGTGACAAGGATAAATTACCGTATGCAGTGGTAAAACAAGTTATTTACCCCATTAATGTGAAATAATGTAAAAACATGGCCACCGTAACAAACAGCTGAGTGAAGAGGTAATTAAAATGTTGATCATGGACAGAGTCTGGTTGAGCTTGGCTGAATCACATCAGTGTACTGATCCCATGTGCTTTCTGCCTCACAACAAAATCAAATCTAACAGCAGAATGCTGAATTTTGAAATTTTTCAGACACCTCCCCACCCCAATCAAAGTTACGGGCAGCCAATGCCAGCTGTAGCTTCGACTGTAAAGTAACATTAACTATGAGAAAGAGTGATTCGTGCTTTAAAAAACACAGTAACTCTCTAATAATTAAACAAGAATTTAAAAAATAACTAATTTTGAATCTAAATACCTCTAATTTAGTCTTTACTGTGAAGGCATTTTAGCCAATCACCTTATTGGTCAACGTAAAGAAAACACTGTGAAACTTTTTGTAAAAAGCAAATGATCAGTTCTGTAAATGAAAATACTCTGTGCTAGAATTACTACCAGAGAGCAGAAAAACACCATAAGGACCATGTGTCCATTCTAATGAGCTCAAATTTCAAATGTGGGAATACTCACAATGAACTGCTTGCAAACAAGCTAAAGAATTATTTGCAGACATTATTTGGCAAATTTACTGAATAAATTATTCACTATGAATTATTCACCCAACTCTATTACTTACCCTCATCAGGCATTAAAGCCATCGAAACTTGAGCTTTATTGTTAACCATTATAATTATGAATTATAATTAATTCTTAACACTGTTGTCAAGAGACTGCAACATGACTGAAAAGTGCGCAACATTCCAAAGGTATCAATGGCACAAATAATTCCCTCTATGAAAAACATGGCATTAAAATAGGCTGAAAATAAATCACCGTCAATGAGTAAGCAATATAATAATTTGCTACTAAAACAATTAACATTTCAAATGTTAATTCTTCTATTCTCTGCAGCCCAGATAACAATGATTCACTGAGCTTGAGAAAGCTGCAAGCAAATCTAACTGGGCAACACAAGGGAAAAAAAAGTTCCTTTGGAGAATTTACCTCCTATCTCTTCGTAGCAGTTGTTGGGCAATTTTTAAAGCATTATTTACCTTGTAGCTTAGTGCTACTGAGAACCACACTACATAAACATCTCTGGTTTTTTACATATAAAAATAGTGCAGGAAATTAAAGAGGTGATAGCCCCTACACCTGTTCACTGTGGTCATCCTACCTACAAAAAAGGTATGAATTAAATGTTCATTTGAACGGCAACACACTCTCCTCTAACTCTTAAGAAGTCATAACTAAAACTGAATGTCTGTAGGCTGTGTGTCTTTGGTTCTTTACAACTTTTTCCTGCAGTAGTTGTACTCAAATTTTACTTCTTTCAGAATATTTTTTTTTCCTTGCTTCTTTCAAATTGTGATATTAACAAATATTGCCATTTCCTTGCTGTAAGAGTGTTTGATCTAGAGTTTGGAGCCCATTAAAATCTTTTCTCTATAGTGTGATGCCCTCACTGCTATATTTCCAGTTGAGATAATCTTGTCATAGTAATTGCTGCTGTCATCATCAGTATTAAGGTTCATTTTGATTTCTTTTTGAGTCTACATGTTTGCTTAGCTCTTCTAGCAGCATGACTAATCAGGATATTTGAGATCTGAGCTTCGAGGTTTCCAATATTTGTGTGGTCATTTGAAATCTGGAGGCCAGCAGATACTTCACACATTGTCTAAAGAATCCTCAGAAACATTTTGCAGTCAATGTTACAAGAAAATTTCTGATTATGGTTACAGCCATCTAAATTTTGCTGCATGTTACCAGCCATTTTGTCATATGCAAACACAGCACATTTTATTCTGGTTGCTTGAACAGTTGTGACACGCAAGTTTTTAACCCACACCGGCAACATTACTAAGTATTCTGCAAGATAAAAAAACCTCATGAAACATTTCATTTGAGGGGTTATTTTTACCCTTTATTCCTATTAGCGTACTGAGACAAATCTATCAAGGCAGTACTGCATTTGGACCTAATTACCTTAAAAAAAACCCACTAGATATTGAACACTAAACAACTCTCAAATAATTGGAATACTACTAACTCCTATTTTGCCTGTCCAGATAGCTAAGACATGAGTATCTAAAGATATCAAAGTGGTTTAGAAGCCTGCTTATTTTTAATAGAGAAGAAGGTATCAATAAGTATTACAGCTTCCATGAATACACAGTAAAATATTAATAAAATATCAGTCATGAAAATCTGACTTGTTCATAATTAATTAGAGTACATCTGATACTTTTCTTTGCTAAGAATCATATTCAAAATAAATGACCTGTCAAGCAGCGTTCTGAATACAAACTGAAGGTTAAAATAATTTAATATGGGCAAAACTTTCTTGTTCCTATGAACTAGTATGACTAGTATAAATGTGAAAGACATCATCTGTCACTACCATAGCATTATTTTTTTTTTTGGGGGGGGGGGAAGGAAGGACTATGTTAAGTAGATAACTGCATCTTAAAAGTTCACGGCTATGCATGTTGCCTGAATGCAGTGGCAAACTAATTTAGTTCCACTTGTGATCTTGCAATAATTTCTGTCAATCAGGATGGCATTAATAAAAAACCTCAATCTAAACAGAAGTGCTGTGCAGCGTGTATAATGTATACACTCATTGAAAGAGGCTGAAAAGATTGCAGTCACACAATTAGGGTAACATTTGACAGCTTTAATCACTTTGAATCTCTTCACATCACTTTTAAATGTCAAAACCACCTCCAGAGATCTCATCAGAACAAAGCATTACTTAAATTGCAAATGAAACTATCCA
Organism: Chroicocephalus ridibundus; assembly: GCF_963924245.1. Taxonomy (NCBI): domain Eukaryota; kingdom Metazoa; phylum Chordata; class Aves; order Charadriiformes; family Laridae; genus Chroicocephalus; species Chroicocephalus ridibundus. The sequence goes on along the minus strand of NC_086291.1, from coordinate 14,608,526 downwards.
AATTCAGCACACTATTATTAAAAGTATAAAAAATGCCCCACATTATTTTATGAAAAACATTCATAAAACATTCTATGATGCAACATTGAAATGAGCAAAACAGGAAACAACTATGGCTCATTAAAAAAAGGTATTAATGCTAAATTTACTCTCCATTAGCATGTCCCAGGATGTTATTTTTCACACTGTGCTGTGCTGTCTTCCCCAAGCAACCAGGATTACTTTTTCCATATAAAAAATTAAGAGTATTTAAAGTATGAGATCCTTGTAATTTGGTGAGGAAAGATAGATGGCTGTAAATAGGTTTTTGTACTGATGTCATATATCAAAAGGCTGTTTATCCTTTTCATTTATGTTTTTCTTGGTCCCTTTTTCTACAACAATTGTAGCTGCTACCTCCATGACATATTGCCATGTATCCTGTGTGACTTATTTGTATACAAACAATAGGCAGTGATATATCCTTAGGTTTTAAATGTATCCTTTAATTCATTGTTTTCTCTGTGTTCACTGTATCATACTTTTGAAGAATTTACAAATGCAGTAATACAAAATCTATTTCTTAAAAAAACATTAATTTCTTCAGTGTAAAATATCCCAGTTATGCAGTTAGTTTCTACGATATTACTATTTTAAAATTGTTAGTTCTTTTCCCATCTAAACCACCACACAAACAGAAAGAAAAATAACCTGACAAAAATCTCTTTGTGTCAATAAAATACTTCCTCTAGCTATACACTGAAGATATTCCTGTAGCGAAGCCAACAGTACTTTATACACACAATTGTACTCTTTGATAGCCTTTCAGACTGGTAAGAAAACCCGTCACTAGGAAGTTGAGGTCCCAGTAACAGGTCTACAGGTGGATATTTCTTGTGATCATTTGAAACTCTCTTGGATCATCTTAGGGTGGGTGCCCAAGTAAAACACTAGCCGCATATTTTATTTTTTTTAGAGGTTCATGATTTCCTAGTTTTTGAAGATGCTGAGAAAACCTACTGTGTCCGAACTGATTTTAGTGGAAATTTTATTTTCTCAGTATTACCAAAAAACAAGGCTCCTAAAGAGATACTGAAGGACTGCATATCTGACAAACATTAGACACCACCATTTTAAAATAGTCTTAAATATCTGTTCTAGTTTCATTATTCATAGCATTGAAGTTAAAAACCAACTTTGCTGCAGTGTTGCATTTGATTTAATTAACTGTTAATCTACACTGAATGTGAAGAATGAAAAGAGTGAGCAGAACAGGTAGAAAGTTATTCCTATTGAGATGTATAGGAGTCACTTGCTGTTGAAAAACGTTAAACACATTAAAAACTGCCCCTCTCACAGACTCAAGAACCATTGCACCAATCAGTAAAATCTAAACAGCATCTAGTGTGAAAAGGATACAGCTGATCACTAATATATGGACTTGTAGCCAGAAGAGACCACACACAGCATGCCTATTAACAGGTCACCGAGTTTCTTTCTCTTTTCAATATACCTCAGTGCACGGCAGCTAGTTTTCTCGCTCAGCAAGCAACACACAGCATGTGCAACTTTGAAAAATCCTACACTGCAGGGAATATTTTGCAGAAACTACATGATAAGATTACCAAGTGCCTTACTCCTTGCTCTCTTTGTCCTTGGGTTTACTGCCTCCAATGATGGGGCAAATATGGTGGATGATATAAAGGTAAGGTTACTCACCTGTGTGTCACATTCCCTACACCGTGTTCTGATATTAGGAACCATGAGCCTTCATATTTCTAAGTTTAAGCACACTTTCCTGCCTTTGTACATACTGTAACAGGCTTTGTAGATTTTTGTAACAGGCTTTAAACCTTGAGAAAATTGCAAACACTTTGTGACCTACCCTGCAACCATGACATTCAGTAAAATCTTGGTGCTGTTGACTTCACTGAAATTTCATCTATCATGTATAGGGTTAATTCTAGATAGCAATACAAAACAAGTTATATTTCTTACTGTACTACTGTTTTCTTGTGTGACCTTGTATGAGTCATTTTACCTCAGAGGACCTCACTTTCTTCATATGTAAAATAAATGCCCAGAGACCACTAATATTCCTCATTTTATTGTCCTGCAAATTCCTTAAATCAAAAGATTTAAAATAAGTGCAAGATACTGCTTCAATTATCAAATATGTGGTGCTAACCAGAAAGGATCTTTTATTCTATTTGGGCATTTGTAGATCTGAGCTGTGGCACCCGTTCAAGCTGCAGCCTGGTTGTTTACTTTCTTTATCTCATAGTGTCACATACAGTAGCATGTTTGAAAAAACACTGAGGTGACTGGAAGGTCCTCCCACAGGGACAAACACTCTAATGTGAACATATATTATTCACTAGGTTATAAGCAAGGGAAGGCAATTACAGCAGAAAGAAAGAAATGCTGCAGCAGTGGCAGCATTCAGTGTGTTGTAGAGCAAAAACAGAGGAGTATTGAAAGTCAGGAGTTGGATAAACTTATCATCTGTTACTACCACAGTATTGACCAAAGGCCAAACAAGTTTCAAGGCCTTATTAAAGCTGATCTGTACACATAGTTAGTAGAAAGACAATACCTGACTTAAGGAGCTTGCAATCTAATCAAAGGGTTATTATGAGACAGTCTTTCCGCAAGGGGATGAAAAACCACAAATGGATACATCGGGACAAATAGAGACAGCTTGTCTGCTCAATTAGATGTTGATTCAACGTTCTCAAACCAGCCCTGAGTGACACAAACAATGCTGGCATGGGGCCACTCTTGCTTGTGGCCAAGAATCAAACCCAAATGATGAAACATCATTTCTAAAAATGGGGTCAAAAAGGGCTTAGCAAATTTGTTGCAAGAGCAAAGCAAGTAGCCGGTGGTTTTGGCCAAATGTTTTAAACATGATATATCATCAAGGATCCACTAAGCAGACTGCTTGCTAGTACAGTGGTGTTACAGAGCGTAATTATTTCCCCTGTTGAGGAGTTACTGTGTCATTTGGCTAAATGACAGATTTGGAATTTACTGTAAAAGAGACTCTGGCTTTCTTACTTCAGTACCTATGCAGTTTTGCAAATGCAACTACACTGGCCTTGAACAACACCTTGTCAGATTTATTTCATGATAACTGTCTATGATCTGCACTGTAGGAACTTCTGATCAGTACCTGAAGCAATGGAAGCAATGCTGTGAAAATAAAAAGATTATAGATTTTTCTGTACTGTGATAGAAACTATGGCTCAATTAGAGCCAGCATTCTTTCTCAAAATTCTTGGAAAACTTTCATGATAACTGTTTTTGGAGAACATTCCTTTCTTCTCTGGCTTACTTGAAAAACTAATGAAACTGCAATGAAAAAGAAATCTGCTTTGAAGGAATTAGGTTTAAAGTTAGTTGGCAGAAGGTTGACATATTGAAGGAAACCTGAAAATTCAGTTGACTACTTGGTGACATATCAAGAATTTCTAATTTTGCTATGTAAAATATATATTTTGCGACTCACATTTTTTAAAGGTGAAGCTTTTTTCAAGCATATACTTGCCTATTGACACCTTTGTCATAGTCATTCAAATGTCTCTTTCCCACTCTTTTTTGTATGATAAATGCCTAATGTGTTATCAAATGGCAGTGGATGTTTTCTTCCTCTGTTAGCACAGTATTTTAAGCATTTATGTGTATATATACAAAATTTAAGCTTTTTACTAGTCAATTATAATTCAGAACTCATCTAAGGACTGAAAAAGACAAAATTATTAGCAAAAGAACTGGGCATGCCCACGGCTGATGTCCTGGTGAGGAGGGAATTATTTTAATAAGTGTGAGAAAGAGGTTTAAGAATCTAGCTTTCCCACTGGGAAAAGAACTGAGCACAGTATGAATCAAAGTTCTAAAGTAAACTAAGCAAGATAGACTGTTACACCATTTAGCAGGCCAGCTCTTTAAGTTATATTATCCAAGCTTTCAGAATGTAAAAGGCCTTTCTTCAGGGATGAATTATGGATATCATGTTAAATTTATAACCCACTTCCATTACAAAGACCTATTTTAGCCTCTTGTCTAATTATGATTTAGAAAATTGGTTTGGCCTGAAAATTGTCTGATTTACTCTAAAGGCAAAGGAGAACGTTTCCACAGAGTGCAAAGATAATTTATGTCACAGTTTTTCAGGCAGAGGTCATTCAATTATTTCCCTGATTTAAAATTTTGTCTTTCATCTAACATTTCTTTGGCTCCACCTAGGTCAATAATAGCTTATTGTTATCTCATCAAGTCTACATGTTCTTTTTTTTTTCCTTTTATTTTTTTGTTTGTTTTAAAGCAGGAAGCTATTGAAAACTTGTGAATTATAGTTCATAAAATGATAATACATATTCATAATTATTTTTTGTAGCCTGTTGTTTTTCTATCACAGTTCCATGGATCAGGGGAAAAAAGGTCTAAGAAGAAGGGTTAGACTGAGGTTTTTGCAAAGGACAGTGTATATGTGTACATTCTTCTATTATCTTATTGAAAATCAGGGGGACGTATGAGCCAAAAATTACTTTAGTGCATATGCATCATGTAATTGCAGACATTTGCCTATTTGTAGCTTTAGTAAATCTAGTCACATTTTAATGCTGCAGTAGACATAATTATTCTGACAAACTTGTGATAAAGCTAGTTATCTCAATGTGAGAAAACAAAGTTCAGTTCTGTCTGAGGGGAGCTGAGCTGTGTTCTTGAGCAGGGAGAATACATGTGGGAGTTTTCAGTGCCTGCTGTTGAATGAGTTTCTCATCTGAGGGACTAGTTAATTTTTCATCCAGTCAGAAAGCAGGGTGGCCAGCAGGAGGTTGAGAAGACCATCAGTGGAGGGGGGAACACTCAGACAGAGAAGGGAAATAGGTTCAAATTCCTACTCTAGTAATCTGTAAATAAAACATAAATATATACCATAAATCCAGAAACAATATTATTTTCTTTCTAGCTCAGTGGCTTAACAAGTGTAAAAGCTTGTTAATTATTATATATAATTATTAAATTCTTTTGAGAGGTGGAACAACTTCTGCATTTGCAATGGAAATGGAAAGAAAGATTTTAGGATACCATTGAAAGTAGGCTGTGAAAATAGTTTAGGAATATTTTTTTGTTGTTTTTTTTTTTTTTCAATCATGTCCAGAATACAAGAGCAACCTCCATTTTGGGAATTATGTCAGCAGTCAGCTTCTTTCTGATTGATAACTGTAAAGTTATGTGGATGAGATATTCTCTGATGTACGTAATAAAATTTTAATTTCATAAAATGAAATACTTTTATAAAGTGGGAGGAATAAGCTAACATTATACACTTTATACAAAAAGAATGTGGACCAAATTCTGTCATATAAAACTGATCTCCTTTAGGTGCTTCCTATACCTATACTAGTGTCTTGCTTCAAATACCCAACATGAGATTTTTCCCTCATTTCCAGTTCCTCCAAATTTGGATCTCATCTTAATGATTTCCCCAATAATGAGTAAAATCATTCTTTGTCTGGGACCTCAGTACTTGACTGACAATGCTGAGACAAATGTTGTCAGGGAGGCTCCCAGAGAGAAATCCAGACTCTCTTAAAAGGTAAATTACAAATTGGAGACAACCACAAACTAATCAAAATGTAATAGGAAAATAATTTCTCTCTGGTCTGTGTTTGTCTATGCAGTTAATCCAAGCTTGATTCAATAATACCACTTTCTGTTTCTTATGGACAGCCCCTGTCAACCCACACAAATTATTATTTGAAGCTATTTGTTGGGTGAACTCTGTCACAACTACCAAAAAAAAAAACCCAAGAGAAAAGGAAAACGGTCTCTAAAGCTCTAAAATGTAGTGTACAGAGCAACCTAAGGGGACAGGTACAGAGCAGCCTTCCTATACACGTGAAGCCATACCATTTAATGCTTATATACACAAAGATGTTCATGATGTCAGGTAGAAATGTGAATTTACAGTACAATCTCTTTAAGCTACTCCTGTTAAAAATCTCCCATCAAATTTCTGCTTGCAACCTCTTAGTCTGTTCTGCCTTTGAGTGATATATTAGAACATAAAAGCATAAAAAGCACCTTTAGAATTTCTCAGAGTGTCTGTAGTGAATAGAGTTAGGACCTGCATTTACATCTTTCCCATGTTTTCCCTTAGAAAACTATCCTTTCAACATTCCTTGCAAAAAGATATTTTTTTTTCAACAATCATTGCCATTATTCATACAGCCACTAACTGGCAAATCGTAAATGCTGGATATGAGTGACTTGATTCAAGGTGTAAGCGAGGCTGAAATCTGGGGAAGAGGGTTCATGGATTGAATTCAGACATTATAAATAATAAAAGAATACTTGCAGGAAGAAGTAAATTGCCAAAATAAATTACAATGAAAAGAAAACTCAGCCATGTCCTGAGGACGAAGCATTTTTAATTATTATTTTTCCCTTGGTTTCCTTGCCTGTAGTGTCTGTGATAGACGTGATAAAAGTTTCTTCTAAAATGTAAAGTGTGAATGCTAAACACTTCGTAGAATGCTGTAGTCCCCTTTTGCAGTACAGCTGCCATCCCTTCTCTCTAGTTCTTTCTCCCTTTTCTCTTAACCCTGTGCAGCATTACTTAGTGTAGGGTCTGACAAACAAGAGGTGAGAGATGATGGACCCCCTGAGGAATGACAGAATGGAGAGGCTGACTGCACACATTGCACATGAATAGTAGGAGGAGACGCTATTCTACTCTGGTTCCTTTCTGCCATCTAAAGGTATCCTCTAAAGTAACTTAGCATTACATAGCGCTTTGAGCAATGAACTGTGAGTCAGGAAACCTGGGTTCTATCCCTCGCTGCATAATTTTGAATAAATCACTTGCCTGGACTCAGTTTCTCAATCTGTAAAACACTCATTATGACTATCTTTTGAAAACTACTTTATGATGTGTGGCTGAAAAACAAATTAGAAGCCCAAATTTCTTTAAATCAGCTCTTCACTAATGTAGAATGAGAAGCTGAGATAGCCAATGTGAAGGAAAAATACAAATATTTCTAGTGCTTGAAGACTAGTACTAGACTAGTGAGAGTTAGCTTGGACATCTCTCTTACCCATTACACAGTTGTGCATAACCTGCTTATCTGCTCATTATAATGTGTAGTTGATTATAGGCAGCGATGACTTACAAAATGTCACGGTTTGGCCTGGACTGGCCACTATATGAATGGCAGATGCTCTCTTTGACCTCTCTCCCCTTCAGAGAAGGAGAGAAAATGAGAGAGAAAGACTTACGAGTTGAAAAGAAACTAAACTACTTTAATAAAGTTATTAATAATAAAATAATAAAAAGAAATGATAATATTAATAAGAATATAATGAAATATATACAATATATACAAAATCATACCAAGCTCCCAGGATGACAGTTACGTCACCAGCAGGCACTGGGAAAGTCCTAGACTGGACTCAGTGATGGACGGGAACTGTATTCTGGAGCTGAATTCAGGAACACACGATCAGGATTAAAGGCAGACAAAGAGAGTCCTCCTCGGACGCCGGCCAATGAAAAAAGAGACTGACCCCTTTGATCTCTCAGGTTATATACTAAGTATGATGCAGATGGGATGGAATACCCTGTTGGTCAGTTTTTGGTCACCTGTCCTGTCCGCTCCTCCCTGCAGGTGTGACCCTTTTACGCTTTTCCACTTCTGACCCTCCAACTTGGTACATAACAAAGTGAGCTGACCTTGGTTGTTACAGAAGTAAGTATAAGCAGGAGTCTCTCTGCATACCATCTCTTGGTATTCACTACAAACATCAGACCTTATCTGCTAGAAGCTGACACTGTCTGAAAAATATGCTCTTCATTTCAGAGAGTTAGTTAGAAGAGGCGTACCTGAAAAGTAAAATTGCTGAAAAGAAAATTGGTTTTGTTTTACCTCAAACCAGGACAAAAAATGAAGAAGGGAGGGGGAAGAGGAGAGAACAAGGATATCTGCATTTTCTAAATGATTAAGGGAGCCAGGAAGAGAAGTTTTGCTTGAATTTTGTAGCTAACACTACTTCTGTACTTCCACTTCAGCAGCAGATGTTGGACTTAGTGACCAAGTGGTCTTTCTGGTCCCTGTTTCCCTGAATCCCAAAATTTGAGCAGACTTTATCTACTACTTTTACTAACAGTAAAAATCTGCTACTGTATGCTCCTCTCCCGGCTTCATACAATTATAGGATAGTGTAAGGGAACACAGATCTCTTATGAATAAATGCATGCATTAATGAGTAAAGCTAGAAGTGTGTACATAGAGACTGCACAAAATTTTGGACTTAGGAAACAGCAATCACTGCAAAGATGACTTGTCTGTTGAGTCCAATACCACTTTCATCAGCACAGAAAAAAAGAGTGCGAGAGTGCAATTCTGAATCTGGGAAAGGCATGTTCAGAGGGATGATGTCTTTAATTTTTCTCTTGGATGTCTAATTTATTGTTATTTTTTAAAGTTAAATATAGTACCTAACTCCTTCTTGGGACTTTACTATTAGTCTTTCTAGCTACATCTGTTCCTGGACAAATCCACCCTTCTGATCCCTCGGCCATTTGGTGGTGTGGCTCACATTCATGCCCTACGAAAAGAATGCTTAAGGTTGACTCTGTCTTTACTGCATATCAGCAGGAATTTGTCATGCTGTTATAACTATCTCATTATCCTTTACTTGGCAATACAGGTTCTTCTCTATACACTCCTACATGACTCAGCTGGCAGGATAGCAAAGCCTGTGAAGACACTGTTTAAGGAACCAAGTTCCCTCAGTGTGCGAAATATGGCACAGCTCATACCTACACTGTGTACTAGGTAGACCATCTGGCAGACTGACCTCTGAACCATGCCTGGCAACAATGCTGAACAAACTGCTTGATGCAAGCTAGGCTGGAGCTGTAATGCTAGCACATATGTCAATAAAGACACATACATTAGAAGATTATGGTCCTAGCGCAAAATGTACAATGAACAAACTTAACAGTGTGCATGAATTTGCAGTGACCCACTGTCCCATTTCTGAAGCAATATAATAGTACCTTCCTTACTTATATGCTTGATGGGGGATAAAACCTTGAATGGCTGTGAAATCCTCAGTAGTCAATAACTTTGATTAGTAGCTTTCATTGGGTTTTGGCATGCCTGTAGATTAAAGGATCAACAGAAGACAAGTAAGAAAGGTCAGCCTATTGTGAATGTCTTCCTAGCTGTTACAAAGGGATGTAGACCAGATCAAGAGGATTCTGTCCAAAAAGACAGAAGAACAGTACATGAGAGAGACTTGAGCTGGAAGCTGCACAAACCCACACGTAAGAAGAATCTTAGTCAATTTGAAAAAAGGTGGATATGCATAATAACTCAAAGAGGAAGCAGTAAGGATAACAGCTAATAAGTTATAGCTTAATGTTTTGATATATAATCTCAATTTTAAAATCAACAATAATAAGCAAACAATCCCCCAATAGACAACTTAACCATCACTTTCTCACTCATACTTTTAGTAACAGATACAGTACAAGTGGTTATTAGACAGGGGTATTTCTCTTTTTGATAAGTTTAATAAGAATATTCCGAAGAGAAACAAGAGGAAATTTAGCCTAACACATTTTTAAAACAAAAAAGTGGCCTTCATTTCAACGTTTAATATGCATGCACACACAGACACAAACAAAAAGCTCCAAAGCAGACAAGAAAATATATAAAGAGACAAACAGACATGATAAAACAGATGAAACATGTATGGCCTCACAAATGAGAACAAGAATATTTAAACCTGGACATTGAAAAAAGGTGGAAAAGGGATCTGGCAGTGAGGTTAAGCTGGCTGGGGCAGCAAATGAGGAAGCTGCCTTCACCAGACATATCAGTAGCTATGCACATCAAAAAAGTGCAACAAAGAACAGTGAGTGGATCGTTCTGTAACCTACTGAAATGAGAATAATCATTACGATCCACGTTTAGTGCTATGTGAAGGAGGCAGAAAGATAAAAAACCTTGCGGGGAAAATAAAGGGAGAGAAAAGAGTATTCTAAAACAGCTTAAATGTTCAGAGGAAAGGTCTGAGAGGAGATCCATAGTTCTTGTCTATGGGGACAAAAATGGTGTTCAGTGTCACACGAAGAAATGGAAAGAAGAAAGGCACTGATTATATTAAAATTCTGATTATGTTAAAGTTGAAGATTGCAAACTGGAGAAAAACTATTATGGAAGATAGAGTGAAAAGAAACCCATATTGAGTGGAAGCTAAGATTTATTCGCATTACTAGTCTGCAGATGTTCTGTAAAGTCAAGAGATTTTTCAATTGTCTTTTCAGTCTCTTGGGGAAAAGCTGAAAAATTTTGCTAAAACAGATTTTTGTATTCCTCTTTCAAGACAGCGTAGAAATATGTAATATTTACAAGGACAGAATTGTAAGAACTTGAAGGATTTAAAAAAAATAAATGATCAATAGTTCCCTTGCAATCATGTTGGCTCTGGAGGTAGTGCTTTTACTTATGACACTTCAGAAAAAAATCAAAATTCTAGAATCACCATTCGTACTGTAAGCTTACTAGAAAATGATGACAAATATCTGAAAAATCACTTATGTGATTCTCTATGTGGAACTATCCTATAATACTGCATGGAACAGGAAAACGTTGTATAGGTTTAAATTATTACACAAACCGTAAATTCTGAAGCTTTAAACGTGGGGTAGGATTTTAATTACAAACTCGTGGTTCAGACCATGTTCATCAAATTGTTTGTAAGGTCTCTAAAGGACACTGGGAATAGCTTTACACAAAACCGAGTGGTTTATAGTGTAATCAAAAATCTCCAGAAACGTGCTTTCATGTACAGTCAAACAAAACTTAGCAATTTGAGTTAATTTTTCTTTAATTAATAGAAACCTGAAACTCAAAGAATAACTCAAAAAAAGCCCCAAACTCAAAGAAAAACTGAAAAATTGTAAAATGAAATATATACAGACTTGTTCTTTTTCTTTCTATCTCAGATAAACTAAATAACCCTTTTACTTGGAAAGTACTCTAAAACTCCAAAGAAGGTAAAGAAAAGAGTTCAGCATGCTAAATTCATTCCACAGAAATAGTTAGGTAAATATAAACTTAATGCTGTGTTTCTTTTAAAATTTTCTTTCTTTTTCAGTTTCACAAATATTACGGTAAGCATGTTCATGCTATTTCAGACTATACTGGAAAATAGTCAATGGTCATTACAGCAAAGGGCTGCCACCTGTTGCTTTTTATGTATAATGACCAAAATACACAAGCAAATCAATTAATGTAGTGATGATGGCAAAGGGGATCAAGTAAGGCTGTCTATAAGGTAGGATAAAGATACTTCCTCATTTCTCTGAGGTGTCAAAAGGAAGACTGAAACTCCACTGACTAGGCTAACAAGGGTTAAACAATCACCTAAAAGAAGGTAAATTATTCCTTAATCTCAAAAGTGCGCTGCACAGGTGACTGCTGTGATCATACTGAGTATCACTAATTTTAACGTTCAGTACAGCTCTGCATGATGGTAAGTGATAAGTGCAGATGGAAGTCTTTATAAGATACAGGCCAGATCACAAGGTGATTTATTCAGATCTTGCTTTCACTAAGCCTGGGAAGTCCCATTGTCATTCATATTGTTACCAATTAAACCAAGTAACAACCAACAACCATGCATAAAGCATAATTCCTGTGTTTGGTTCCTGCTGAAATGCATAACTTTTTACATGACACATTTATTGTAATTTAAAAGTTTTATGTGTATTCTTCTCGTGCATGCCAAAGCGGAACTGACTTTCTCAAAGTTTATCAATGAGAAACAGCTTGTTTAGCAAATGGAGCATCCTCTCCTAGATTATTTTAGTGTTGTACTGTGACTTGTGCTATGACATCCTTTAATTCTTATTTCACGCCTAAAATTTAAAATTATATATGCTCAGGAAGTTGTCAAGAATTTTTCATTTTAAATGTTCTCTGGATTTTCTTCTGATAAGCATAGTAAAGTTGCAGTTGGGACTGCATCTTAAATGGTTGGAGGGCACACTTTCAACATTTGACTGAATCTGCAGCTAGGATAAGGAATGGCCCAGTAGCAATGATGAAAGCCGCATTTCAGTATCCTGGGGAAAAGGAACATGCCTGGTCATCTCCATTTTTGTTGTAAATGGCAAAAGTAGAACTATTTCCATCAGCTGACATGTACAGAATAGCTTTTATATTCTGCAGTAATCATAAGTAGTGCAGAGAACATATAATAGATGTTTATATAGCTATTTATCTTCAAATAAGGAAAATATTTTAACAATACCTTATTACAAAGTTCATTTTGTGAATTTATTTTCTACAAAGAACTTCCAATTACAGTAGTGAGTAAATACTAAGGTATGACATGAAGTTTAATTTATAAATACATTTGTTTCTTTCTCATTGCATAGGTACTTAAGCATTAAAATGGGTGGGCAAAACATTAATAATAATGACTTTTGTTCACTATTACAAAGTATGTGTAAAGAAAAACCGGTTTGTTAGTCATGATTCTCATGAAAATGTCGGAATCAACTGAAATACAAATGAAACATTTTGTTAACTGTAAGTTCTGATTTTTCAGTTTATGGCTACAAGAATAGAATCTTTTCTTGTAATAAAATTTTGACTCTACAGATTTAAAAACATTATATTTACCTTTAAAGACAATTTTTATCTTTGGTGTGTTTTGACAACTGAAGAAGTATTAATACCTGTCCAATTACATAACCATACTCATTAACATTATTATTAGCATTATCCATTCATTATTGAAGTTTAATTTTATTAGACTCCTGACACATTTGTCCTGTAAATCAAACATCATTGCTGTATTCATGTGGGAAGTGCCTCCAGTAGCCAAGCCTTAACCCATATCTGCTTGTATCCGTCTACACAGCCCATAGCGCTCTCTGCAGAGGTGCTCAATGCCAGTCTGTACTGCACAAGGGGAGTAAGGTGCTGGTATTTCTAAAGTAACAGAGGCTGCCCTAGTTCTGGAAGCAGGCATTGCAGCAGCACAATACTGCACCAGAGCTAATCAGCCCTTTTAAAAGACACATGGCTATACAGCCTTGAATCCAGTGCCACACTGACACGGGAAAGTATTTTTGTGAAATATGGGAGCTAGATAGCTTTGAGAGCATCAATGCAGAACTTTCACATGCTAGTATGCTGCCTATAGAGCTATTTGGGAAAAAAAGAGAGGCTCCAATCTCACAGTAGCCTGTTTGAGAAAATCAAGTCATCTGCACTGGCACAGACCAAGGCAATTCTCCTGGCTCCTGTGCCAGAAACACAAGGAAAGATTATTTAGTGCTGTCTGAGTTCAGACAGAGTCTTGGCCTTTTGGAGTCAAGCCTTATGAAAAGCATTGAAATTCTGTCCATGCACAGAGGCAGAACATCAGGCTCCAAAAGCACGTGATTTCACACTCGGTGGCATGGTCGGTTAATCAGCTACTGCCCACAGCCTTCCACTCAGATGTTGCCTTTCCCTCTGTGTCAGTATAGCTGTGCGCATGCCACATGGAAACGCAGTGAGAAAATGGCGTGGGTAAAAAAAAAAAATCTTCCCTTGTACCCATCTAATTTTTCCTTTTTGTCTTCAGCCCTCACTTCTCTGGTGCAGTTCACTGGGCAGCCTCTCACCTATACTCACACAGACACAGAACAGGAACAAGATGGAGCAGACCTTATCAGGCAGGGCAACGGCTTCCCAGGGTAATACCTCTCCTTGTGTGGGAGCAAAAAAATCATTCCTTTCATCTGGCTAGCAAACAATTTGATAAATATCTTACCAGAAATGAGTTTATTAGACGTGAGAAATAATTGTTAACTCATACCTTGTGGTATTCACTCCCACAAAGCAGCAGAGAGAGGAAGTGAATAAACTACTTGTTTTGGAACATAAACATCCTTCTGTGCTTCCCAGCTGCTCACAGCAGGGTTTTCCGCTCCTTGAAACTAGTTAGTAATGTCTACTTCTAAAGGCTAGTGGATCAAATCACCTTTTCTTCTCATGGATATGGATAGTTTGTGAGTCAAATGAATTAACTGTCTTTCAAAGCAATTGAAAAGCCTGCAGACCCCTGGTGATCCACAATGTGTGGTACGTTTGTCATTGGCTAATCTTGTTTTAAAGGACAGAGGTTCTTGCTCTTTATTTTAGTGAAATCACTCATTTTGTAAGTGCTTACAAAAATGTTATCCTAATTATGTTTTGTAACAAAATGGAAGTCATCACTTTACCTTGCACCGATATTATGTTTAGTTTATCCCATTCAAATTGAGAACTTATTAGTCAAATCTGATGAGACAACAGTATATGTTTTTTCTATCTACTTTTCTAAGTCTGTTTGCACTAGCAGGATTTTTTTTTCCATTTCTGGAAATGGTGCAAAAATAGGCTAAAAAACACACACAAACAACAAAAGTAGACATGCAAAGGCCTTACAGACAACTTATTTCAAATACATTCTTCTGATATATATAGAGCCTTCCTTTCTCCTTCATTTATGCTCTATGTCACCTCTTGAAACATTCTCTCCAGAGTACTGAATGCTTTTTAATGTTTTCATATGGCAATCAATAATTATCAATTATACACTTAGTCATATAGTGCCAAACCCTTTCATTTAATACTTGGTTCATCAATTGTTCATATATACGTTCTGTCAAGCAGCTTAATGATATGATTGAATTGTGTGCTATTGATTTTCTATCTGTCAAGTTTATGCAGTGATTTGGAAATACTGGGCCTATACACTGATGTAATTTCCTTGACTTCAATAGAGTCATTATTCTGTTGGTGTAAGGGACTTGATAATCAGATTGCCAAACATCTGGAGTGAAAGACCTTTTTGGCGAGGGTATAATACTGCCCTCTACAGTCTCTTCACCTAACAAATTAGGTTCTAGTTCCTTTTAAAATGTAAGCGATTACTTTGTTTGGTGTCGTGGTTGATTACATATACTCTAATTATACGTGTAATCTAATTGTAAACTAATCTATACAAGCCTTCATTGTTTAGAAATATATAGGTTAATCATCAGAGAGATAGGCATGCTGGAATTCTGTTAAAAAGATGCCATTGTCTTTAGAAAATCGAAACAAATCAAAACCTGGACACGGAATTGAAAATGTGCACATCACTGTGCTTGCACACGATAGTTGCAGTGGACCTGAGATACACTGGAGTAAAACCAGTCAGTTCACTGATTTGATACCTATTACAATAAAATTAGCTAGGTCAGTTAGACATTAGCTAGACTGCAAACCTAAGAATAATGAGAATTTGGAACAGTCAACATCTCTTACAGTACTATATTTCTAGTGCTGTTAAAGTATTTTCTTTTTTGATTGTTCTGAAATCATACTTTTCCAAAAGAATACAATGTTTCTTTCCCTCCTACAACATGAATTTTCTTAAGAAAAGGCAAAGATTGGTAAACATAAACTCAAATAACTGAAAAAGTAATCTAAATACTAAAAACCACAGAGGAAAAAAGCTGAACATCACAGCTATTCAATGGTGTCTTGCACACTTATATATTCTTAAAAAAATGAAAATAATTTCTCTCTTGGATACTTGCTTATTTCCTGACTTGTTAACCTTCTCCCTTCCTCCTGCCAGGAAGAAAAAACCACAAGAAAAAAAAGCCCACACCCAAACAAAAAGAACCCCTCGCCTTCTACATAACCGACAACAACTTTGAATGACAGCGTGTGGAGCAAAGGATATATATTCAATCACCTCAGTCTTATAATGGGTTGCTTTTCATATTCAAATAAATGCCCACTAATAAATACCAGAATCATAAATGCATCCCACAAGGAAATCTCATTAAAACTTATTCATCCCATCCTTCTATGTCCTCTCCAAATGTCAGAGATAAGATCAGCTTTATAGTACTCCTGGAAGATTAACAAGTATAAAACTTTTTGAAGCAGTTGGGCAAGTAAATCTTAGTCAAGAGACTTCTTCTGACAAGACCTCCCTCATATTTAAATTATAGAAACTAGAACTTAACTAACAGCATTCCCATCTTCATAGTAAGATGCATGTAGAAATGAAATCTCTCAGCCTGATAACAAGCTGTTAAGGGTTTCAAAAATCAGGGTTGCGATACGGTTCTTTCTCATCTGACTACATTTTTAAATGAAAATGGGGGAGGGAAGTTATTCCTGAAACTGACTAAAAGAAGAAACTTCTAAGAATCTCCATGGATTGTGTACACAAGAGAGAACAATTTAAGGATTAAGGGCAATATTCTAACCTCATAACTATTTACACAACCGAAAGGGGAGCTCTAGGGAATAGGTGTATATATCAACAAGTATATATTTGAAGGCAGAATCTCTCTATGAGACAAAACTACCAAAATAGTGAAATCTTAAAAACTGCTCAGATTCATACCAGACACTAGGCACTCCAAGCTCCCTTTTTTTCTCTCTTGACAGATTAGAAAGCAGCATCCAAACCGTTTACTAAAACCAGTACCACCAATACTGTCTTTATTTTCATTTCTCTTAATTAGTTTATACCATATGTGCACGAGTTAGGCATATCAAGAGGGATGTGGGATTAGACGTGGGCTCCCATACCTTATATGTTAAATTTTCTCTGAGCTATCAGTACACTAGATATATTTCTAAAGACAGACAGTTTAAGCAGGTAGTATAATATGGTAGCACCAAATAGTGTCAATAAAGATTGAAAGGACTTTGAACGTGAAGATTTTCATTGACCTTTGGAAACATATTACTGAATCACTGCTTTTCTGTAATCAGCTACTTCATGTCACCGATATTTTACTAGCCACTGCCAACAGTAAACATGTACACCCAGGAAAAAGGGCATTCCTAAACTGCTGTCAGCATTATAAACAGATGAAGTTCTAGAATTTGCTTTGAAATATAGGGAACATAATTGTAGTACATATCTAGAAATGGGTCTACCTCAAAATTCCAGCTGAGCAGGCAGCTATTAAGGTTATTCCAAAACATCTGTATCTCTTTGGGCTTGAAATTAGACTACAGTCTCCTAACAAAAGTCTATCCTATTGTTAGGAATACCTCCCAACTGGAGCTGGATCAAAAGAAAAACTTTCGTGCTACATTTTGGTCCTGTCTGTGTCCTAAACCAAGGTTTGTAGTCATAGGAAAAAGGGGAAAAATCTGCTTTTCAGAAAAGTGAAATAACAGTTGTAAAAGGCAGTGACTTGACAGATGTAAAGACTGATATTCTTTATTTTTGTAAAACAGATCATTGTGACTTTTAAGATTCTAAATTCATTGCAAGTAAGTGACAGATACCTTTATGAACCCAGGCCTATGTATATAGGAATTCAAATACATCCATGCAGTTTAGCAGTTTTACCTTAACTCTGAGTCAGAAGGGGCCACCTCCAGAGCAGCAAGGCAAGTCTGCTTCACTGTGATAGGAATTCTGTAACAGAGACATGCAGTACTGTAGCATCTCTGAATTGAGGCTACAATAAATAGCAAAATCTTTGGTCTCTAGCTGTTCAACTTAAATTTAAATAGTAACAATTTAAAATCAAAGATCTGCTAATCCCATATCATCTCTATGCTATCACTTGACTCCTTGTTGTATACGGTATAATAGTTTAATTCCTTCCAGAAATCGCATATCTTGTGGCAAGAACTACAGCAAAACTACACCAATTCCAGTCCTGGTCTTTTACTAAACTTTCTGACACTTTCAGGAAAGTTCTGCTTGGTTTCATCCCTTCTGTACCATGTTTAAAATCTCTTCTTACAGAGTATCATCTAAATGGCAGTTCTCCAAGGTCAGTCTAGTCACTGGTTATTCATAATTAGGTGCCAAAAGACCCTGTATCATGTTAAAATAGGGGAATAAACCAAGGCAAAGCTACAGAACTCTTAGCAACTTTAATTAAAATGTAATACCATGTCATATTGCTTGAAAAGTTTACAGCAAACATCTATATATGTCCACTGAAATGCATGTTAACAGATTAAATTGCTTCTAAAGTATTACAGGAATGAAACATGCTTCTAACCATGCTTAAATATGGATTTTGAAATAGCATCTGAAAAATACGCATGGAAGTCCAGAAACATCATCCAGACTGCCCATGTTGTAGGTAACTTGAATACATCTCATCATTACTAGACACATATCTCCTCTAGAGCTCTCCTTTTATGCATCTGGAGAACACCTTACATATTACAAACTCAAAAAAGTTGTTAATTTCCTAGTTTCATAAAAACAGCTTATCTCTTGCTCAAAATAAAAGTGTAGTCAAATTTTGTTAAGTGAGAATGCTGAAATGCTTAAAAACTTCAGTCTCTGAAGAACATAGCTCTGAGTAAAAAAACCCACTAACCTTTACTAGTATACTCTCACTTAAAGTACTTAAAGGTATCACTAGCTGGAATTTGAATATTAGTAAATGTTTTTGACTGAAAACTCTATTCAACTCCCTTTCAAGGTAACAGATTAACAGGTAAATGCAATCTAGATATTTCCATCAGTTGATTAACTGTCCTCTGTAGCTGCAACACAATATTTATCTCTGGTACTGATGTACTTAATCCGTCTATCCAGTCTATCTATAGATTTATTTTGTAATTATTCACTACAGATTTTCAAGTAACATGAGGTAAACAAATTTGAGAGTTTCCTGAAAACATGTATAGTGTTCTAAGCCAAATGCACTGTAAGAGCCAGGTCAGAACACTATCAGGAGATCTTATTCACAGAGGCAAGAATAAGAAAGTTGAAAATCACTACCAGTACAGCCTAAGTAACTCCAAATGGTTTATGTTTTCTTCAGAGCTTTTTTTATTTTTTTCTAATTTTCTTGCTTGCAAGTCAATGTGTAGAAAATAATTTGCAGAGTTCTGTTGTCTTCAGAGAAAGCTTGGAGTAATGATGATAGTGAGAATTTAAACAAAAGGATGAATTGATCATTGCATTAAGGTTATACAAAGGCATTATACCATTCCTTCTATTTACCCGAGAGCAACTTACAGGTGTTTGTCATGCAGTGAGCCTGTAGGTCTTTGGGCTCTACCTGGAGCTGTATAAGTAAAGAACTGGTCCCAGAGCTTCTTTTTTGATCCTAGCTATTGAAACGCAAATAGCATGGTAACGGCTGTCTCTGCAGTACTCTTATGCAGAATGAGTTGTTCTTTACTTTGAAACAACGGGCAACATTTCCATAGACTGCTGTACTTGAATCAGATTACTGGCCAATTAGACATTTTGTTGCAATAGGCAAGATAATAGATTCTCTCTGCTTTGCCTTGGCTTTTCTGACTCGTATAGAGGAAGTGGGAACTGGAGGGTCATCTGTGTCTGACTTCTTTCCTAGATATTACTCTGCACTACCCTTTGATTTCCTTCTTTTCTTTGTGACTAGGTCATCAGGGCGGCAGTAGAACTACTATTTTAACCCCATCATATTTACCCACCTCACACTGCAAGGAACACTTGTTCAAGGTTGCTCCTAGGACACATCCTGGAGTGCAGGAGATGCTGTGTTGTTTTACCAAGGCTAATCATGTTTCTACTTCTTCCACCCAGTACCAAACTGCTTTGAGAAATGGCATACTTCATTTTGCTAGCTACTTGAGTGTATAATTACTGAACTACATAAAAACAAGGTGTGTTCTCACTACAAGCTGAAGACCTATTGCATCTTCTTTTTTCTTTAGCATCTAAATGAGAGGACTTCCTTCTATGTATTTGTATGATGTCCAGATTTCATGTAGGTCTTCTGTTTCGTATGCAGTGTTTCTAATGGAATTACTGACATTAGGGTTGAATTTTTTTACTCATAGACAAACTTAGTATTAATTTGGCTATGTACCACATTTTTTGCCAATGTTAAGTTTAAAAACATCTCTTCCATATCCTCTGAGGAATGACTTCTTTTATAGATGCTATGTCAAAGAAAAGATGTTCTTTTTGGTTGTGGTTTTGATTTGCACATTTCTTTAGTCAACTGCAGAAGACAGTTACCAGTACTTAGTTTCAGTATCAACTGCAACTTGATAATTGTTCTTTTTTTTTTTTCCTAATACTGGCTTACATTTATTTGTACTATCTCAATACCTTACAAAGTTATGTAAATCCAGCAGTGAGCAACTAAAAGGCATTACTACCCAAGCAAGGTTCAGTTTCCCACAGAAAACTGCTTCACCAGTTGCAGTTTGTTTCTTATGAGGCACTCTTAATCTAATGAATACCTTTCAGGATCATTCAAGAAATAAAAGTGTTAGAATGTACACAGAAATTTGAAAAAAAAAAAGAAAACCACCTGTTTAGATTTGAAGAACATTGAAGAGAAAGCTGGAGAAATGCCTGTTGCTCATTCTGTACCTGTCTAGTAAATCAGCAGAGGATTTCTGTCTCCAGAACTGTCAACTTTCACAACAAACTTCGCTTTTAAAAACTGAGCTAGGTATTGCCAAGAGTTTCCTGTACTATGTACAGGGAAAATGCCTCTGTTACTAGCACTTCCAAAAATTTGAGTGACAATCTCTCTCATGAGTTGACTACAAACTCCTGTCTAATTTCCTATAAAATTAAAAGTTAGGGACATGATAATCCAATGCCTAGTTATTATTCTTCTGGTCAGTTTTTATTAAACCAGTTTCCTGGAGAAGCTGTGCCTAGTCAGTAAAAGATGACTATTCATATTTTGCACAGAAGCATAAAGTAACCAGCCTTCAAGAAATGTTCACATAGTATAGTGAATTTCCTTTCAAATAATGAAATCATACTAATATAAATAATGTTGGCCGTGTTCAAACTCAAACCTCCTCTACCTAGATGAAGATAGTTGGCTAGATGGCACTGACATCGTTATGTAAATGATACTGTAAATGTGACATATACATACAAATTTGTATTTATTTTTTAGTAATGGATTGGGGTTTGCACTGGTGTTGTACTAGTGACAAATATTTTAAAGTTAGACAACCCTTTATAGCTTGGTTTGCTTGTGTGCTTGGCAGCTGGAGTGCAGAGGTGTAAAAGAATTGGAGTAAGAAAACTGTGTGACCTTTTGGCCCAGTTCACACCATAGTGCATCAGGGAAAAGCAATGAAAAACTCAAATAAAAGAAGAAACTTTTATATTAGTTAGCCATGCCATAAATCCCAAGATAGTTGAAAATAGTTTTCTTTACAGAATCCAGTATTAATTAAAGCTGAAAACCTGTGAAGAGAGAGTATGTCTGTGTTACAGGATTCCCTGTAATTTCTGCAGCAAATTCAGGCTTGACAGAATATTAGAATATAACATCATGCATATTCATGTAAGAGATTGATAGAATCCCGTATATTGGTTTTAATGCATATGTATTTCAGGTGTGAACCTACCAAAATAATGAGAATTTAACCATCCTATCTCCACTAGAGCCAGCTGGCGCAAAAGGATCTTTTGCATTATGCAATACAGCCACATAGATGCAGAATAGTTGCCTGGCACTGCAATCCTGTCAGCTTCTGCTTCTGTTTTCTCTTATGCTGGTTGCAGCCTTTCCTGTTTGGTAATTCTCTTTTTATGTTAATGTAATATCCATATTTCTTGGCATTTCTGTGCTATTCTAAAGATACTTTTCCGGCTCAAAGGTTTGACAAATAAACTCTCATAATGTGAGAAAAGAAGAAGTTCTTAATACCTAGATCTCAAAAAAACTTAACGCACAAGAGCATTGTCTTAAATATATTTTGTCTTTTCATAGTTTCCCTGATTTCCAGCCCTTTCAGTCTCTGTTCACTTAGTTTCTACTCAGTTGTCACATCTGCCTCATTTATTTGATTTTATTCCACAAGACAAGGTATTTTCTGTATTAAGGCTTGATACTGTGACCGGAAAGACTATAGACACACAGAGTTGATCCTAAAGGAAGCAATCTCAAAACTTCAGTGGACTTTTGACAAAACTGAAAATTCAGATCATGCTTTTAGACCTAGACCTTATAAATGGAAACTTCGCAGTTGCAGCAAGAATAGGCTTCTGTCCTTAGTTTGTCTTGCCTCCAGACATTCAAATTGACTTGGAATTAAGTGAAACTTAGATAATTTTAGATCACTTAGCTATAAATGCAACAGCAACCAAAATATATGCAGTTCTGGAAACTATTTTTTTTAATTCATCAATCATCTGGCATTCATGCTTACTGAGGAGACCAGTATTACTGAGGATATTATTTTATTTGGACCGCCGTAGATAACACAACTAAAAAAGATCAATTCAATGAACCTATATAATATCCATCAGGAAATTGTACAGAACAGTCAGTTGTTCTCACCCCCTAGCAAAGTAGTATTTGGCTGATCAAGGGACTGGCAAGGGCTTGTCCATTTTGCTTCCTGGAAATGAATATGAGAATGGACACACAAAGTAAATTACAGAGCAAAATACGGATGACATTATTAAAAAGGCTTTAATATCCTTTTGGTTTCCAGCCCGCATATTAACATCTCAATTTAACAAGTATACTAATTACCTGAACAATAATTTGCCAAAGTATATTAAAAAAATTTAGGAAAAAAATCTTACTGTAACAGATTTCAAGGAAGTATGGATGAAAGGCAGATGAATCAGTAGAAACTTTTGAAAAGAGTTTCCAGGAGACTGTCAGGGAACAGGAAGTGACAAAATCTTTAAGAAGTAACTTGGGGGACTGATTTTTCATCTCTGCTGACTTTTGTGGGAAGTTATAAGAATGTTTTTAGAAAGAATTTAACCTGAATATCTTGATCTCTTCACACAGTATCCATCAAATCTTCACTTCTTCTTTGGCATCCATGCATTTTTTCTGTGCAATATCGCTCATTTCAAAGTATCTGACCATTAGAAAGACTATTTTATGACTGATGTATTGTTACAATACTACTTTGCAAACCCTGTTTCCATGTTTACCATGCACCTTTGATAATATAAGGATCTTCATGCTATCATTACTGTTATTGTTATCTAGATATAAATTACAGAAAGATTCTGAAAAATACTACCCAGAACTAGACCTTCAAATAGCTTTACTAACATGAACCTTTTGCACTGAGAGATGTTGAATAAAGGCGTGTTATGCAATTCACCATTTTGGTTTGTTTTCTTAAGAAGAAATTTGAATGAAAATTTGATGGACCTCAAGCAAACAGGTTTGGTTAATATTATCGTATTGCTTCTGACAGAATGGAACAGCCTCAGTAAGAGATTAGTTATGACAGCCCATTCATTTCATATTTGCTCTCTCATATAGTCTAATAACTTCATCCACTTCTATTCTTCCATGATTCAGCGTAGAAGTGATAATTCTTTTATATTAGAACTCTTCTTTCTTTTAATTTCAGGTCCTTCGGTGTCACTGAAATATCAAGGTGAAAACAGTTTTTTTGTTGCCGCTTTAAGACAAAATGACCATTTGGTTCAACACTTTATATTATTTTATTTTCTCTCCTTTGAAATAAAAGTTATGCACATAGATTTATTTACATAAAAGTAAGAACCCTTGGTGATTTTTCTGTGAACTAATATCTACTCAACCTAGAACTGAGAGTTGTAAATTAGGTTTTATACAGGTCTTTCTCTAGTACCAGTAAATGAACCACATTTTCCTCAGATTTCTCATTTAAAATGTAACCCAGAGTACCAGAAAAGCTCTAAGCAAAATATAACATAATAACATAATTCAATCCATTTTCAATAAGTCAGCACTTTTTTTAGTTTTTGTTTTTCCTTCTGAACAAAAGCAGTGTAGACAATTATTTTAAATTAGGTTACATGAGGATATTATTTGTGTAACAGAAATTGATTTCTTATTGTAACTAAGTTTAATGGATCTTGCTCTGGAGATGAATGGAATGAGTCTTGAAAATACTGGACATCTTCAACTGCAGGTATGTTTCCAGGTTGGTTGGATGCATCAATTAAGTCTACTAGTGAAGTGGTAATGATGAGGGAGTAGCTCCCTATAGCTTTTTAATTACATTTGAAATTACAGGTTGCCGAGAGAAGTTATGGATGCCCCATCCCTGGAAGTGTTCAAGGCCATGTTGGATGGGGCTTTGAGAAACCTCGTCTGGTGGGAGGTGTCCCTGCCCATGGCAGGGGGCTTGTAACTAGATGATCTTCAAGGTCTCTTCCAACTCTAACCTATATGAAATATAGGTAAAAATCTCCACAACCTCCTGTCTTTATCAAAACTACTTTTGGAAAACCTTTGATTGACTTGAATGGATTGTGTTAAGACTGTAATTGCAGTTGACTTGGTTCCTGAAGGGAATAGATTTATACAGGTTAAGTGCAACTCTCCAAAAATGTCTTTCTTTAGATAAGGACGTGTCTATAAATGTTTCAGAATTTGTGTTTATTTTTTGAGTTTCCCAACTTAATTCAATCACTTAGATTTTTGGGGTTTTTTTCTTTGATACGGATAAATGTTTCAACATACTAAATGCTACTGCATCAAAGAAATTTGACTGAAAAATTGCCACACTAACAAGGAACAATGAGTTCTGTATAAGAATCAGATCACCAATGCATGGTGAGTCAGGGGAAGCCGTAAGAGTATCTACATAGAAAATCTATGTAAGAGGATCTGGGCTTTTTCTACGTAATAGTGATAAACTGTGAAGGTCTACCACAATCCATAAACTGGACACAAGAAACACGATTCCCTTTATAGAAAGTGTCAGTAAAGATAAGGAACCAGGACTAGGACTTAAAGATAAGGTACAAGGCACCAGATTTGACAACTTACTGGTTTTGCTGCCATATTTCTGATACCTGATGCTCTTCTTTAAACTCAGTCTCTTCTTACTGAGCCTTTCACTTTGTACATTTCTTGACTCCAAATAAAATACAAATAACTAAAACAGAAAAAGCCCTTTTAACCCAACAAATTAAACAATCCCAGATACATTGGCTTTAAAATTTCATTTATCTTAAAATAATCTTGTAATTGGAATGGCTCATGACTCTTCAATGTTCGCATTTGTTAGTGCTAGTATAAGTAAAATAGAGTAAATGAAGCCCATGGAAAAAGAAATGTTAAAACAAGAGATAAGAAATGAAGAATCAGCAAAAAGAACGGCTGGAGATGTTTTAGAAGGGGAAGTATCCACTGACCTAGACAGTATGAGTTTTGGTGTGACACAGTAGAAATTGGGCAAGATGCTTAAAAAAAGGAAGAAAGAGAGAGGGAAAGAGTAACAATAAATACACAGGAAAAAAACAGATGAGTTTAAGTAGGTATGGGTGGTTGGGGCTCAGAAAGAGAGCAAAAAAATTAAACTGCATTTCTGGCAATTTTCTCATTTCTCTCTGTCAAAAGCACGGGGGGGTGAAGGTATAAAACAAACGAAGAAAAAATAGCTTAAAATTTAAGCAGACATACAGGAGAAAAACAGAGGTGAAGTTTCATACCAGATATAACCAATATAACTGATTAATCTAAATAACATTTAAACTTCCCCTGGTGTCTGAGCACAGAAAGAGGGTAAAAAAATATTGACATGAAGGTACCTTTAAAGTCAGGCAGAACTTTAAAGAATTGTGTTTAGAAAGTGCCTTTGAGGGCTACTGCTGAAAATTTCTTTCTTATTGCTAAGCATTATTTTGCTTTTGTGCATAGATATACTCAGCTCTTCCTTTGCCTGAGAGATTTAGACTAAATCTTTAAGACGACAACCAGTGCTAGCTGCAAAGAAACGGAGATACTCATTCTAAGTGATCAGGTTCACAAACCAGAAGTATAGTCACATTACTGTGGACCATTTAGTCACACCATGTTAGTCTGGATGGACTCGTGCTTTATTTCTGATAGTACCTACATTATGCAGTTAAAACTAACAAGTGTTTATGCACACATCTTTATTAACTATGTATATTTGCCCTTAGAAAACCCCTTCCAGGACCTCCATTCAGCATGGTTGCTATTAATCGCAGCTGCCACTAACTGATTTCATGTCATTGATGAAGCATCTTGCAGAATACTTCAGTAATGCTTGCAAGGGTCATAATTTTTCTTTTTCTGATCTAACTTTATTGATCCTCTCCTCAGAGGAACAGCACCCCTTGCAGCTTTATGGGACCATTCAAACAATCTAAGAATGATTTATATTATCCTTAAGCAAAAAGACATCAGGACTGTTACTCGCATGCTGAGATTTTCTCTGAGATCTCAAGCTGTCAAAATACTAAACACAAATCAGGATATTCCTGAGTAATGGAAAGCACTACAAAACTTTATAGCATTATTAGGCTTCATGTTATAATTGGATGATGCTTCCACTTAACGTGCAATTTATTTTATTCAATATTGATAAGATTTAATGGATGATATGTTTGATTCAAGGCTCTGATACAAATGTAGAGTCTTAATTAAGAAGTGATATATTTGATGCAGTGAATAATGCATCTGATTTAATAGAGGATGCACTGTATCTGCAGCTGGAGGTGATTGGTCTTTTTAGTGAGAGATTAATTCATTTCAGAAGATGATGTATCACTTTCAATATGAACTAAATCAAATTTATAATACTTTTTTTTTTTGTCTATCGTGCAAAGTAGCACAAGGAACAAGTTTGCCCTCAAGTGGACTTCAAAGGCAGATTGTAACTCCAAGGTACCAGGCGGGTGGAATCAGTGGTTAATTCACTCACGCTGTGATAGGGGTGGAACCAAGTTCTAATAAGCCACTGCCTTCTCTATCGACCTTTGCTTTATTTCTAAGTAAAATTATACTAAAGATATTTAATTAGAGATCCCCAAAAGTGTAATAAACTTCGTATTAACAAGAACTGACAATAATACTTGAAAGATTCAGGGTGCAAAAGTTATCTGAACTTGAGATATTGATAAGGTAATAGAAAGAGGAAGGCATCTTTTAAGCATGTATTTTTCTTAGGTCACAAAAAAACCCTGGTGAATTTGACAGTATGTGCTTTTATTTTATAAATTCATCTCATCAATACCACTGCTTTTACATCTAGTAAAACTGGGAAACTAAATCATAAGACGGAGTCAGTGGGAGAGCTTCAGTTTAGATCACTGGAGTTTTCAACTCCTGTAAATAGACAACTAGCCAGGTTTATCACATTGAAAATGCAGGAAGGCTATGTGGAGTCAATATTCCACTTCCACTTTCTGTAATGTGAAACCTCTTGTTCACTTACTATTCTATCAAGCCTTTATTTTTCTGTTCACAGCTCCATAAATTCAATACTCTCTGCTTTTAATCTAATTTGCTGACAAGTGGAAATGACCCAGGTTCAAGACAACGCCAGCTAGTTTTTTAAATTACATATTTAGAACTAAAAAAGTATTAGGACATGCATATATAACCCAATGAGCATATAATGACTGTCATACTAGTACATAATATCCCTAGTAATTTAATTATAAACATCTGACTGTTTGGTATTTAAACAGGAAAATGAGTGTTTAAGCACTATGCAGTTAAAGAATAATAAACCTTCTGGCATATTCTTTATTCATTCTAAAAAATAAGATCAAAAAGAGATTCACCAGCAATGAAAAACTATTCTGAAGTAAACTGATTTTATATTTCTAAAAATATGATGGATTGTATCGCTGTCTTGTAGATATACATTCAGTTTAGTGTATATCAAAATTACAAGATAGAAGTAAAACAAGAATTTTTTTTTTATTTTTAATCCTTGTTTCAATTTTTCACCCAAAAGTAAAACCTTCCCATTGATTCACAGCACCAAGAATAGCATTGATAAAAAATTATGATAAATTTAAAAATATAACAATTTAAAAACAAAATGTTGGATCATACTGAATTAGGTTTTGCGTAACATAAAGAAAATAAGTACATGTTAATGATGCTTAGAATACAAAGGACAGTGTATGAAGTAGGAAAAGATTTACAGGTCAGTTTTTGACAGATCATGACATCTGTTTTTGCAACCCAAAAACTTTTTGTGTGAGATAAATACTTGAAAAATAATTATAAAACTGTATCCATTTGGCCCATATTAACAAGTGATTTCAGATCATAAGAAATTGTGAGCTATCCACAACCTAGCTACCTATAACTACAGATTCAAGCTATTATGCTCCCCTTTTCAGTCATCAAAAATATTAACAGCAAAGTTCCGAAGATAAGAATACTAAGCAGTAGCTAATATGCATTATCTATATCATACATGGTAAATGAATCAAGGGGCTAAAAAGTTAGAGTTAAGCATGTCTTCTTCCATTTCCCAGCTCATGGGGGCAAAACACGACTACAGGATCAAAAATAAGATGGCATAGGATTATCTACTTTCTGCTGTATGAGGTACCTCTATTTACTTTTTTCCTATTCTGTAAGAATGTTTCCATGGAGTGTAAATTGCTTTTTCAGTCAGTGCAAAGTGCTATTTGTCCTCTTGATGTGGCTACGGAAGCAAGAGTACACTAGTCTTCATAGGATTGCAGAGGGTGTAACGTAGTTTTGTTTATCTGTGTATGCCACCTACATAGCTGCTCCTCCTCCCGTGCTTCTGAATTACAATGCTATAGTTCAGTGATAGATTAGAAAAGTATGTTGAAACCTACAGCAAGTCTCTTGTATCTACTTGTTGCTAGAAGTTGTCCAAGTAGTAGAGAGCTGTTAGAGTTCATAATTTCAGGCCATTGTTTAAGGTGGTAATCCATCAGAAGTTAAGGTGAATACATATTATTTTTTCCAGATACTTGCTACGGACAAAGGATAAGGAAAGATAAGGTTTTAATGGTTACAGAGAATGCCCACATACCACAGGATGTGTTCAAGGATTCCTAGATATGTGATCCCCTGCCTTGATTCAGAAATACATCCTTCTCTTATCACGGAAGAAAGTAATTAATTTTGGATCCAAAGTGACATCTCCTGAGAACTGTAATATCCCATGGTTTTTACTTCTCAATAAGTGTGACAGGATGGCTTACTTTTGAAACAAGATTAGTCATGATAATGGCAAATATCCTCTTCTCTAATTGACATTGTTTATGATACTGATAGGACTTGAATTTGCCAGAAACTGTATAAGCAAAGGTAGGTTATAGGCAACCAATCAAAACAAGTTTTAGTCCTATTTAGTGCTGATGGATGTTTGAATGACAGGGCTGCATGTGTGAGGCAACAAGAGAGCAGAAGGCAGAGGAACCAGGAAGACGACTAATTAAAAATAGAAAATGCATCTCTGTCACAAAATTTCTGAACTTATATATTGGTCTAACATAATAGTATATGCCCTGAGGTGTTACATTTGAGACGCTTGGGGGCATCAGACCTGCTGAGATAAAAGGCGGAGGATTTTCATGGGTGGTATCCACACTGTCTGGTAGCAGCTGATAAAAAAAAGCCAAAAACCCCTAGGTTTTCTCTCAGAAACTGGTGACTTGTTGACTCACTCCAAAAGGAAACCAAATAATAAATTAGTGTGTGTGTATTATGGATTATTGGTAGTATAAGTACAAGTTACATTAACAGTAGTGCACTGGGGCCTAGGTGCAATACAGGCACCAGGCCAAAATACCAGTACAGAAATACCCAGAAGGCCGCCAGATTCAGCAAAACAGATATGGGATGTAGTAAGAGATGTGGCCAACAAGCAGAATGAAGAGGGTGCTATGAACTAATTTTGCCTTTACTGACTTCTAGCAGAAAGAAAAGTGAAAGAGATAAAAAAAAATAATACGGACTAATGAGGATAAAAGTCATCATGAAGGGGAACGGAGGGGAGATAAAAAGGCCAGTCTTGTAACGCTCTTGATACACGCAGATGAACAGAGTTCACTACTTCTATTTTTTTTCGATATTACATTACCCTATTGTCATTTCTCTAGACAGAGGGGCCAGAACACTGCATTGTGTGATATCCATCAGTATTGCTTTTTTTTTACCCCCATTTTCTTGAAAAATAAAAAGAATATGTAAAAATTTTTAAACATAATTAATTTATTTTTATATATTTTTTCAAAATTATTATTTTTTTTATTTAAATTAAACAGTGCTTGAAGAATGCTTTTGGAGTATTAGATTGGTCGATTTGAGGGAAGGAAGGATTAGTTTATCCTTTAAAAAAAAATTAATGAAAAATTCAAAATGAAAGTAATTTTAACTTTTTTAAGATTTATTTTTACCATATAAAATTGCTCCAAGAAATGCAAACTAACTTTGTGTTTAGTGACCAGAAGAATCATATTTACCTTTTTCAGACCATAAAGTGTTTAGCACAGTAATTTAACCCAGTCAGATTCTACATAAAATAAAAAAAAAAAAAACAAACAAAAAACCTCAAAACACAACAAACCCACAACAAAGGAACCCAAAACCCAAACAAACAAAAAACCCCCCAACCCTCCCAATAAAAACCCCAAGCCCCCACCACACTGAAACTGTATCATACTTTTTCTCAGTGAGGCTGAGATTGGAAGAAATGCACATATCCATAAAGAATGAAGATGTTGATTTTAATTCCAAAAACCACAGGAACAGGAAAAGGAGTTAAGTTCAATCAGAAAAGAAGAGCACCGGTTGTGCTCTTCTTTTCTGTTAGGATAGGAAAGAAAGGAAAGAAAGAAACACCATATTTACCACAAAAGACAGGGGGTGTGGCAAGGAAGTTGGTAGTAAAAGACTACAAGTTCTTTTATTTGCTTTTCCAACCTTTATACCTCTTCTGCTAAGAACTAAGCAGTTGGAATTTTTGAAGGGTAACTCTGATTTCTGTCAGGAGTTTTTGAGGAGGAGAATAAAAAACGGCCTCAGGTCAGAGCTTTGAAAAAGGTATGTTTAAGTTACTGAGATATCTCGTGGAAGACATAAGGCAGGTGCAGAATGAGGTTCTACCTTCTTAAAGGTGCAAAAAAACCCAACCAAACCCAAAAAGACTATCTATCAAACTGTACCAGAAAGGATGCAGCCAAAGGTCTTGGATGCAGCCTACTGACCTCCAGCAAAATTTATCAAGTACAGGATATTGCATGCTGGAACTGCAGAATAGCAGCAGCCTCATGAACACTCAGCAGTGGAAGTTCTACATGCTTATGATGAGTTCCTCACTTTTGTGTGCTTTGTTTTGTTTTTTTCCTTAAACTGCTAACTCAAACTATAAACATTAAAACCAAAACAAAACAAACACCCACACACACCTCTAGATCTCCTTTTATTAAAATTTTTTTCTTCCTAAAAAAATAGTCAAGGTTTATATTATGTTCATAGTCACCAAGCATGTATTTATTCCCAGAATTAATTTTTCAATTAATATATTATTATCTGGTAAGTACTATAAGGAGTTAAAGAAAATTCATTAAATGAATGACAGACAAAAGGATTTAAACACACAGAGACATAAAGGCATAAAAACTCACTGCAAAATGATTTAAATAATTTTTCTGAGTCCCTGTATACGGTCTATCCAGTAGAATTCTGCTATTTTGAAATGGCAGATGGATGTTCACCTGAGCTTTCCAACAACTCTTTTTCCATTTTAAAAATTCTTTTTGACATGAAAAGATACAATGATACTTAACATCTTGAATTTAGTTTGATGAGAAGGAAGTTGTTCTGTGAAACCTACAAGTCGGTTGTTTATGCAAAACTCAAGGTGAAATTTCCAATCAAGGAAAACACCAACATGTCTCTGGCAAAAATCGAAGTCCTTTTTGGAACTAGTTTCTTTTTGTAATGAATGTGAAAAATAATTCTAAAGTTCTTTAGGATTGTATGTAATATTTTAACATTCATTCTAAATTAATCAGATCTTATATTAATTGCAAAACAATTAATAATTATTTTCTTAAGAGTTAAACTAAAAATTAACAGTATTTTCTGATTTTTGTTCACTTAGAGTACAAACAGCAAAAAATACCTCACCATAAGGAAATGTCAAAATAATGCCATGTTCTCCTCACTGAAAATCAAATAAAAAAATGCCTGTGCCATGAAAACACAGGTAATTAGGAAAAGTAGATAAAAAAGAGGTTTGTGAGTAGCAGTATAAGCTTTATGACTTTGTGTGTCTTCAAAGGAGTCATCAGCAGAGGCTCTCAGCATATGGGAATCTTGTTTTATAAAACAGGACTGAAGTTATGTCAGGTGAGGTCGTTTTAGACAGGGTTACTAAGGGGCATAAGAGTCTAAGCTACCAGAAAATAGGAAAAATAATTGTTAAACCTATTAAGTAGTAATACTGGTGGAGGAGAATTAGAGTGGAAAAGATGGTCAGAATGACCTGATATTAAAAGGAAAGAAGGATAAGGTTTAATTAATGTCATGCTTTCTTTAAGATAAAGGTTATGCAATGTCATTAGGACCTACTAATCCATAATTGTTGAATAGAAATGTTAGGAAAACTGTTTAATATTACTTTTATGGAGTTCAGTTGTTACATTTTGTTCTGAGCTCAGGCGTCCCCACCTGCCTCCAAAGTGAAAAGACAAAAGCTGACACATTCCTCTCAACTTAGATATTCTTCTCCTTTTGAACAGGAGATACTACAATGTAATAAATACTACATTTACTTCCCCGGCCAATGGGGAAGTTCTTTGCTACAGTTTATTGTGATTTCTTGACAATCCACCAAAGCTGAACCCCTAACCCCTCTCTGTAATTTTCTTTTATATTTATTGAATAAACTCATTATTGCAGCTAATATTGAACACCAGAAATTATAGCAGGGTGGGATAACCCGGTGGTAATGAACATGTTAATGAGGAGCAGAATGCTGTGTGAAGAGTACTGTGAAGAGTAAAGGTCCCTAATAGAAATTATATGCTCTTGAAAGTACTAAGATTATTGAGAACAGCCTGAATCAAATCCTCTCACAGTACAGCTAAATACTGCAAATCATTAATAATACCAATTATGTAAAGAAAAGAAAGAGAATTTTATCTTAAACAACAAGCCCTCTTCAAAAATGTATTGTAAATCAATCTTTTCTGTGGATTAGACCATACAAGATAAAAACAGGCATGAAGACAGCCTTTTTAATTGGAATTAATTATTTCAATAAGCAACGATTCATCAAGTAAACTTGGATGTGCACATCAACATAGAAGGATACCAAAGAACCGCAAGATTTAAAAAAAAACTCATGAGAGGATCACAATTTTATTTATTTCAGTGTAGAATAAACACTAAACATTTTTTTCAGAAAGCCAACTCTTGTTTGTCTCAATTGTGATTCATACTGCCAGATTTAATCACCATTGCAGACTATATGGACCTGAGATTATTCATCTGGATGTAACTGATATAAATTGTAGTTCAATTCAAATTATCACTAGTTCACGGATTTCCACCAAGTCAAGTGTCACTAGACTTTCTCTTTGTTTCTGAGTAAAATTTTGTTTTAACCATGTTGTCCTATTCCTCTACCACAGAGAATTTGCTATTTTATTCAAAAAATAAGCAACTGTCTACATGAACTTAAACAAAAGGGCTGTATTAAGAAACACTTATTTAGCTAATTACTCCCTCAAAGCCAATCAATTTACTCCACTTAGGTATTTTATTCTCACATACGCATATGCTCATTATCATATCACAGTGAAGTCTCGAACCACTGAACTGAAACCAAGAGTCCAGGAAACTGACTCTTTATAACCATTTTAAGGAATCTCAATGCTTCTGCAAAAATCTGCTAAGATTTCTCCTTATAAAAACAGAGGAATAATGTTATGTACTACTACGTTTGCAGTAATCCACTGTCTGACACGTTCTTCTGATCTGAATCAGATGACTTATTTTACTGCATCCCTTATTGAAATAAAAAAAAAGGTCAGGGCAGGGGGAAGGGCGAGGAATGGCAAAAGAATCCATTAAATAGAATAAATGGCAGTGTCTGTGTCAATGTCTGAAAATACAGAGACAATTTCTTGTTTTACTCTGGCAAAGTTTGTTAAAATTTGTCTTATGACAAAGACTGTCTCCTCTCAGAAATTCCACTGTTTTCAGTATAATTTCTTTGACACTTCCATGTCCCAAGGACTGCAGGTCTGATATATTTGAAATTTTAATCAATAATGAAAATGGAGTAATATATTTTTGTTGATTTTTTTTTTTCATAGGAGCCATCTTGGATATTTTTGTCTAGTCAGAATAAATCTTAAAGATGTGTCTTTTTTCCCTACTTCCTGACAAATTCCAGAGCACTTTATTCAGGATTTTTTTTTTTTTTAATATTCTTTTATTTCTTGATGCTAGATAACTGCATGGTATGAAATACTCAATTCTAAGAAATGTTGTTGGGGATGATTAAAATACTGCACTTCAATATTGCGGGAAAAAAACCAAACCTGACCCCCTTTTGACATTCTAAGAATCTTTTCCTCTCTTCCACACAAAACAGCAATATTTAAGTTGGTTTGTAGTTTATGGTGTGAGAAGTGGTACAATACGTGAGGTTTTGTCACTGTTTAATTATGCTAAAGTAAACCAAAGATGCTTCAGTCTTTCAGGTATTAGCATGTGCTCAACATTACAATAAACTTAATCTTGCATGCATTCATTTAATTATAAAATATTTAGAAATCTTAAGTTTATTTAAAATCCTAATGTTTATTATGTTCTACCTACAGTTACTTTTAATAAAAATAGGAAAATAAATTTTAGACTTAAAATTGTAACAATGTTTTTCTTAGGAAAGAAATGAGAGATTTTATAAGGAAGGACATTTCATTGTTAATGATTTCATAGCTAGAAAGGATAAAGCTGTGTTCTTCTTCTATTAGCTTTTCTTATTCAATTTCCCCAAACCTTGTGTCTACACTAGTGACCTGAACTATGAGAGGTTATTTACAATAGAATTATCAATACTCTTGAAATTTAAAAAATTCAGAACTCAGTGAATGGCAAAGTCTTATGATCTCATGATATATTTTATATGGTCTTTTTTACTGGATGCTGTAGAATTTCCAGACACAGAGCTTTAAGCTGAAGACTTTGGCTTATATCAAGCATCATCAGAAAAATTATAAAGAACACTACAGTTTAAAGACAGAAAAATAACCTTTCAGTAAGAAAGCAGAATACTGGACTTCTATTCCTAGCTGTCTCCCTGACTTCCTGCACATCCTTAAACAAGCCAGATTGATTGTCAGTTTTTCTAAGGAGAATAATAAATCTAACTCAATAGAAAGGCACGAGGCTAAGATTCTTGCATTATTTTCATAATCTGTAGTCATGGGTATTATAAGAGAAATTTGGGGACTTCTGATTTTTCCTCCATCATTTTAAGGGAATAATTGTGACAAACAACATATATGATCAATTTCCATTCTAAAGGTAATTTCACAGTTAAAAGAATCAGAGACCTGTGTCTTGGATTTTGGTTCTGTTTTCAAAGTGTTGGGCATCCACCTCTCACATGAAATTATTTGTGGATATTTGAAAAACTCCCAGGCCAGGCCAGATGTCTCCCAAACTGTTTAATATCTTGCGTTTGCATCTCCAAGGCAGTAGTTTAACCAGATCTTTGAGCTGCTAGTTAACTGGAGTAGCATGGTTATGTAACCCCGTGACTATTAAAAATATTGGTGATTACAAATGAAAGATCCAGATAACTACAGAGGCAAATAGCACCTACAAAAAGCCTAATCAGCAACGATACCTCATCAACTGTAGGTTGTTCTTTATGAACAGTTGAGGATTCTTCTCTAGAGACAAAGTGAGTCTCACGTTACTATAAGATGAGAGATCTTCTCCTATTTGCTCTTGGTCATGAATAAATCATATTTCAGTCTCCTCTTTGAGAGCATTCAATTGACTGACCAGGTCACAGGATGGAAGGTAGCAGAGATGCTGCATGACTCAAAATATTTTGTTAACACATCTAAAAAATTTATTTCCCAGTGATCCACATAAAGTTCCTAACATACTTTTCATGTTCCCAGCACAGAGAACAAAAGTCTCTCATTTATTTTAATTAATCTATATTCTACAGAGAAAGAGAGAGAGTTATAACCATTCAAGACCACATCATTTCATTTAGACAGCAGAGGAATGAACATGTTTTATGGCCCAGTTTATCATCTATGACTGACTATTCCATTCTCTGAATTTTAGGTTCAGTGTAAGTCTGTACTATTGTAATAAATTATTCATTTCAGGCATGCGTATATGAGCATGAAAGCTTCGTATCCATTACTGAAAAACAACCAATGACAGAGAAGCAAATTATCATTTTGTCAAGTTCCAGAGCTCACTACTTGTTCTCAGGTAGAATTTCCTGAAATAATCACTCATTTGAAAATGAATCCTTATTATGCACAATAGCAAGAAATAGCAACTGACAGCAAAGTACAGAGGTCACCACTCTTTCCTTATGCTATCACTATTGTTTGGCAGGAATGTACAACTGCTGGGCCAGACAACATTTTGAAAGAGTTTATAATTCCAGTGCACTATCAATTCTCAGTATGACAGGTTTGTATCAATTATAAATGAAATGAAATAGAAATATCTTTAACTTACCCCAGATTAAGAATAGCCTTGATGGTTTCAGTGACTCTGGGTAAGTCACTGAAAATATTTTCATGCTATATTCATATTGAAACATTTGAATAACAATAATTTTTCCTTACCATAAGCTCCATTATGCTATATATCCAAATATGCCTTCCAAACAAAGTCTACTAGCTTTGTTTTGGGCTAAGATTAATATTTTCTCCTCATTGTCTTCCAGCAATAGCTCTATCTTGCCTTTATGTTCCTTCATACATAAAAAGATCACAAAGTATTCCACAGACATCTTATACTTTAAGACCTAGAAGCTCCTGCTGAACAGAGGAAAGGATTCCTACTTGACTGGCAGCATTGGGTATTATTTCCCAGTCTCTGAATTTTAATGTAACTATGTCCAGGTGGAACGAGAAGTTTCAGTGTTACAAAGACTGATAATTGACAAGTGTGGATAATGTTTGCTCGATCTGATGAATAAAGAAGGAAGGGTTTTATTTTAAAGAAAAAAGTGATCTTAGTGCAACTGTAATCAAGGCTCAATTACATGCTTCCATTGATGCTAACCAAGAGAAGTCAGTAATAAAAAAGTCTTTACATAAATTTCATCACATCTGGGCAAATGTGTAAATTCTGAATGAAAAAAAAAACCACCCTAGATTTAACTCCAGATATTCTCTGTTCATCTTTCACCACTGACTGACTGATTTATAAAGTTCTAATGCTTACAACATTTATACAATTTCTAAAATAAGGAGCTGTTAAAAAAATTGCTGCCATAAAGTTTACCTGTCTGCCCTGAAATTAATGTTATTAGCATCTCCAATTGTTCTCTTCTGCTGCCAATGACACTTCAAATTGATAGTTAACTGTGTTACCATTTAAAAGGAAAAAGGCCTGTGGATTTGTAAAATACATGCATATATTTGGATGCAGCATGTTTAGGACTCTTTTTTATTCCCCCACTTGAATTTAGCCATTTATGAAAATTTACTTCTACATATTACACCAAAGTATTAAGAGAAAGGAGCTAGGGGGGGTGGGGTGGTGTCAGCCAAATGCATCAAGTAGAAACTCTAAACAAAGTCCTGTGAAATTACAAACTATGCCAGACACCTGGAAGTCAAGTGTAACTTCAGTTCCTTCAGCTTTCCAAAGCCTTTCCAAAAATTGTGCTGATGCCAGAGGGAGCCTGGTTTTCAGTTCAGGGGTTTGCATATTTTTGTTTTTTTTTTTTAATATAAACTGCTTAATTACTCCTGTGTGCCACTATTTGCAGGCTAAGGCAAAGCAGACTTAAAACATGTAACCTAGGCTACTTTGGAAAATCAAGTCTCCAATATTCTAGACATAATTTCCAAAACTAGTATTAAATCTTGCTTAATTGAATAGAACACTGGCATGTTATTTGGATAAAAAATTCCCTTCTTAGTCACTGCTGCCTTTCAAAAATCAGGTATTACTATACCGTTTCCTTAACACGGCTTAAAACACAAAGACTTCATTATTACTTTGTTTTGTTTGATGTTTTTTCTTACCAGCAAAATAAACAGCTACAGCGTCCGCCAGGCTCCCCCCAGAGCACGGACACCCCTGGGCCCCCCCACCTCCCCTGAGGGAACTGCAGAGAACCTTCCAGAAGAGCAGCGACAGCCACTCGTCAAGTGGGAATGGGAGCCAATCAGAACCCGGCATTCTGTGCCCTGGTCTATAAATAGGCCGTGGGCAGCCAGGAGAGGCCCAGTAGAGGTGTTGTGAGGGGCTGAGGGAGAGCCCGTGGGCCAGCTGAGGCGGGGCTGCTGTGCTCACCACCCCAGCTGCCTTGGCCTCCTGCGTGGGGCAGAGAAGTCGTGTGAGGAACCGTGATGCAGGCATGCCTGGCTTCTCCTGCAGAGGAGTTGTGGTACCCATCAACACAAAATGTATCCATGACTGTAAGTGTTTTGGTTTTCTGAGCCTTTTTTTGGACTATGCTGTCAATTTCATCTCAGACTGCAACAAAGGCAAGGAATGTTTACTGTTTTAGGAACACCAATGTAATTTGACATGTTCAGGGGCTTAGAATAATTTGAATAGGCTTGGGGCTCTGCTGCAGTTTAGCCTTCAAGCTTCACATATGTGTGAAGACTTAAATAAGACAGAAAGCTTAGAGGAAAGAGGTTCTATTGCAGGACAGGTTTTGTTGCTTGTTTTGCCTTTCCCCAGAATGTCTTAGCCGTGTTGGAAATGCAGAATAGGCCTCTATGCAGCAATATCTTCAGGATGTTAGTGTCTGGAGATGTGCAGTTTTGCCCTCAGGGTAATGAAGGAGGGTGATTTCTTATGAAAGTTATTTCCTTCATCTATGAATATTTCTAATGTCAGCACTTGACATCAGAGTACCAGAAAGCTGTGATGATCCTCAAATCTCATGCAGGTGCTGGTGAAATTTGGGACCTTAGTTTGGGATCCCTCCCCTCTCCATTTCTGCCCACTGTTGCTGGCTGAGCTCATGCTCCACCCAGCTGTATCCAGGCTGAGTTGGACTGGGATAATTGCCTGAGCTGGGTAATCAAACCCCCTGCTCTCAGCAGGATGCCTACAATCCTGGCAATGCAGTTGCTGCAGAGCCCCTGCTGTGCTCAACAGCTTTAACCCAACAGTCCAAGGCAGGCACTTCGGTGGTTGTGACAATGCTTTGAGAGTACCCTTTGAGTAACTTCTCTGTGAGCTCAGGGATTTTGCACAAAGTGTAATTTCCCTTGAGTGACTTCAGGGACTTCAGCTGTTAGGAAGAGTGAGCAATGGGCCTCTCCAAATGTAGGTTTGGACTGTCATGAGGCAATGCTTTAAGTAGCATTACTTTGAAAGTCCTTTATTCTGCCTGCATTGTTCTTAAGGAGACTAAATTTTGTATCCCTACATGAAAGCACCATTTATATTTATTTTA
The DNA here is from genome assembly GCF_963924245.1 of Chroicocephalus ridibundus. Lineage (NCBI taxonomy): Eukaryota > Metazoa > Chordata > Aves > Charadriiformes > Laridae > Chroicocephalus > Chroicocephalus ridibundus. The sequence continues at coordinate 14,569,101 of NC_086291.1, read as the reverse complement.
AATAGATCAAAGACTGCATAAATGCTGTATTTAATTTATTAAAACAGTTGAGTTTATTGCTATAAAGACATGCTTGTATGGCTCCCAGACTCTGCATTCTCAGGATCTGCTCTATCATGTAGTCAGAGGATCAGGTTATTGTTCCTCCAGACGTCTTTCATCACTCCAGGCAGCTTAGTTAAAGTCCAACAGAGTGATAAGATGGTTTGTGGTGTTCTTTGTATTTGTAATGCTTGATGACTTCCGGTAAGAGAATTTTCTGGGACTGTCACTATAGTGAATATTATTTGTGTATAGAGAAATCATAGGTTGATTTCTTCAAGTTTCTCTCTTTATCTGTGTGTTGTGAATTAAAGTTGTGTATTTGTGGAAACATGACTTGAGGAATGAGATTGGTTTCTCTTTATTTTGCTGCTTAAACTTATTGTCTGTATCTTGTTTAAATATTGGTCAACTAACTTACTCTTGATCAGATTGGAATGATGATATTTCTGTATTGCATGGCAGCCTGAAAAAGGAGTAATTTGCTGGTAATTTTATTGTAACTGTAATGCCACAGGTATCTGCTATTTTCCCTACACTGCAGTAGTGATGTTCCCAGTGATGATTTTGGTTTGTTTCAACATTTAATGGCAATATTTAAAGGAAATTGTATTATCTGAGCTTTATAGGAAGGCAACAGAACATGGTCGTCTTTCCAGCGCTGCTCTAGAATTTCAAAGGAAGGTGTCAGCAAGTGGCAACACTGGGTCTGGGACAAAAGAGAAAGCAAACTGGAGCTGAGAGTAGCACAGCGCAGGTGGGAGTGGGCCTGCCTGAGTGGGCACAGCCCCCAGCCATTGCAAGCAGGGAAGAGCAGGTGGTGGTAACAAGTCAGGGCAAACAGTGTACTCAAAAGGCCCTGCCAGAAGGTGTTGAGTAGCAATTAAAGAGATTCTAGGTTATGACTGGGTTTTTTGTGACTGGTCTCTGTTTGCAAGGAATCCAAGTGCCACAGATGTTTCTTTACTACTTTTTCTTCTCTGTGAGGGAAGTATTTTCTTAAGAATATTTCAGTTGGAAGGGACCTACTGTGATCATCTAGTCCAACTGCTGGACCACTTCAGGGCTGACCAAAAGTTAGAGTGTGTTAAGGGTGTTGTCCAAATGCCTCTAAAATGCTGACAGGCTTGGGGCACCGACCACCTCTCTAAGAAGCCTATTTCAGTGTTTGACCACTCTCTCTGTAAAGAAGTGCTTCCTAATATCAAGTCTGAGCCTCCCCGATGTAGCTTTGAATTGTTCACAGATAATTAATATTAATTGAATTAATATTGATGGCAATTAATGTCAGCATTTTATTGGTGCAGCTTAAGTGGCTGGACATATGGCTTTGATGTATCACTCATGCAGTAAAATCAATAGCTGCAATACTAACTCAATGCATTTGTTGTCTTGGACGCTTCTCTGAAATCATGTGTTGATGTAATTTTGGTGGTTTTCCTCGTTTTGAGGTTTCTGTTTGTTTTTGATGCGCTTGACTTCAGCAGCATTTACCAGTTAGGTAGAGGTCTTAAAGACACTAAGATCCTTTGTCTTCTGAAAGTAAAAGCAGTGTCAGAGAAGACAAGTTCTCTAGTCTTCCTCCCGGTGCATTGAGAGAAACCACAGAGTGATAGGGGGACTTGTTTTATAATGCCTATATTCTTGCAAGGTCCATCTCATATCCTGAGCCAACAGGGTATGCAGCAATAATCTAGCAAATATCTAGCCTATACTCCAGACTGTTGTGTTAACCTTAAATTTATTTATTTTATTATAAAGGGAAAGTCAAATTGTATCTATGCCCCTAGGGATTTTTGATTTTTCCTTTTTTTCTCCCATTTGAAAATTCTGTGGTGAACAGATTCCACCATCTGCTTTTGCTTATTTTAACTAATCAACTGGGAGTTGTTGCAGTAGATTCCAACAGAATAATCAATAAATGAAGCCTAGATGGTCAACCATGTGGCATGCTGGCTAAGAGCCAATTTCTTTCCTTATTAACACAAATAGTCTTTGGATTTCATATTAATCCCCCTTGAGAACTGGCTAGATAAACTTGCTTTGGGGAAGAGCTTGTGAGGATACTGATTTTTTGCTGAAACTGTTCTCAGGGAAAAAAAAATACTGCGAAAACAGTTGTTCAGCAGACTTCTGAGTCAGGAACAAGCTGTCCTGCATTGTCATAGGAGGTACACTTTTGTATCCCAGTCATGATTCCTAGATTAGACAATGTTGAGATTTGATGTGCACTGAAATTGTTCAAAAACTGAAGTTGATACAAATTACAGTAAACTTTAATGCATCAAAATAATTGCCTAATCAATACTAGTTCCTTTGATATCTTTTAAACACCATTAATCACCATGAACTCATTTGGTATTAATGCAGATGTCACAAGTGCTTCAATTGGATTTCTGCTGTAGCTGAAGATTAATTACTTTGACTAGACATTTGTACAAAAGTCTTACCCAGTATGCATGCATGTAGAAACAATAAAAATAATGAAGTGAGGAGTGGAATAATACTTCCATTTTAAAGTAAAACAGTTTTTGCTTTAGGAGTTAGACATTATTAATAAAGATGTATGCATTTTGCAAATGAATCTGGAAAATTTATTGTCATGTAAGCATATAGAAAATATCAAACCCTATCTCTTCTTACTATCATGGTATACCTGTCAAGGTATTCATTCTTTACATTTACAGAACACACTGCCAGAAAAGATATATATCCATTATATCTTTTCAATTACATCAGTGTTACTGAATATTTTACCTGTCTTTCATGGTCCCTAGATGGGTGCCTAATAACTGCATTTAAGATTCCAGGATGCTGTGTACCAGATCCAAAAGTACTGTTCCCTCAGTTTGCTTGATCAGAGACATGTCTGCTGAATAGCATTTCATAAAAAGAAAAAAAGAAAAAGCTTAAAATTACAATATTTTGGCATACTAAGTAAAACTTTTGAAAATTATCTGAGGACACTTTCAAATTTTAGATACTGGAATGGTAAACTTTTTGTGGCTGTACACATATACAAAATTTTAAATAAGTGCTTTCTTATACAATTTCTGTGAATAGGAGACATGTTACAGCTCAAAAAAATTTAGGGACTGCCTTTGTAAGCAGACTAGTCTTTATGGTAATTGCAGTATTTTTCCTTAAAAAGATGATACTTCCAAATACCATTTGTTAACTTCATTGTTAATTTCATTTAGAACTGGTATGAAATTGAAAGCTCTTGTTTAGTATTCAAGATAATATGAAAGGTCCAACACAAGTAATTCTATGAAAAATCTTAGGTTTTAAATAGTGTCATATATATCAAAATTTATATTTAATTTTTAAGTTTCCAACAAATCTGCTTTGACTAAACTTATCTTGATATTGCTTTTTGTCTAGCTGGGTCTTTCAGTGACATTTTAATGTTATCAATTAAGTGATCCTTCTTGATCAGTCTTTTCTGATCCTCTGTCATGCAGCTTTAAACCTGATTTGATTCCTAGCTATCACTTCTCTCCCAAATGTTTCTGTTTCTATCTGATCAGGTCTTTGTCTTTCACTATGCCATTCAATTTATATTTTTTCCTGAATAGATCCAGTTCTTTCTCCACATGATACTTCCTAAACTGAAATTCTAAAAATCTCTTTTCTGGACTATTTATTCCATAATAGTAATTTCAGATATTTTTTTCATGAGCAGAATAATTAAGAAGCTCAAGCTAATTTTAACTTACAGAAATTCAACTCTTTCAACTTTGGAAATGGGAACAACCAAAGTTTGTCTGGAAAACAAAATAGAGATTCTATGAGGAATAGCACATAAGAAGAAACACCAAAAAAAAAGTCAGAATTTAAAATGAGGTAGTTTTAGTTTAGAGGGTTTAATTGATTTCAGATTGTGTGTTGCAATTGTTTTCTAAGTGTTTTTGCTACTGGAATTGCTTCAATACTTTGGAAAAGCATTTTCCTTATGGTGTTAGAATATTGATGTATCAGGACAGTGCAAACACTTTAAAGTTCAATAAATACCTGCACTGGTTTGCTTTGACAACATTCGTTCTTTTCTTTCTTTTTTTTGGTGTTCCCTCCCTATACATATTGAGTACAGGAATCTTCTGAAAAAATGTTTTAGGAAACTAGCAATTTTCTTGGGCTGCTGGAAGATACTCATGATGATCAAATTCTGAGCTTGTAAATGTAAATATTCATCCTGAAAACCTGATTTTTAAGGGCTCCAATCAGAGAACAAACATCCTGTGTAATTCATGTATCTAATCAAAGCTAACCAACACAGCCTGAATTTCAAATGTCAAATGTTTGCAATAGGCAAACAACACACATAATTCTTCATCTGTGCATATTCAAAGAATCTATGTGACTCAAACACAAGTTACAAAAAAGTGATATTCATCACAGTATTTATTCAGCTCTTGTGAGCAACATGGACAGCTGTAATACCAGGTTTCCGGTGCTTTTTCAGTTGATCAATATCACATTAACAGTTTTTCTTAACACTTTCCTTTTTAACAATATCTCATAAGGAATATTACCTTCATGGACCTAAGTACAAGAAAAGGAAAATCTTTCTGTTAGTTCTCCATGGTTTGGATACTCACACTTTCCAGTCATCTTTTGAAACACTGTTTTTCATCTAATAAATTGACATTTTAAGGTACTGATGTATTAGGTGGTTTTAGGGTTTTCCTTCTCATTTCAGTTTAGCTACCTTAGTTTATCTGCATTATTCCTACAGTAATTTGTGTCCATTTACAGTCTAATTTTGATGTCAGTCTATATCATTATTACACTGCCCCTTATATCTCTCTATTGGCTCTTGTTAAAACACCCCATTGATTTAAAGATCTTGTTACTTACCAGAGTATGTTCTGATTCTCTGACCTCTTCACACTCCTTGGTGGTGACTTCAGTTAATTGCATGATTATCAGATGATAATGTGGTAGCATTAAAATGAATTAGCATGTAATTACTGTTGTTCCCAAGGGAGATCGTGTACTTAAAATAAAACAGTGCATGTTATTTCATGGAAAGTGTGAAGCAGTGTTATTTCCACTGGTATAGTCAGACATCCATAGCTCTTGCTTTTAACAGTCTGTCCATTGTACAAAATCCTAGAAGAGATTTGGAAATAGCCAATTAACATCTGCTTTTTCATCTTGTGTTACTCATGTCAATTTCAAAGTCTTTAATTTTTACAAGTACATAGTACCGTTATTTTGTATGATCTTATTTGGTTTTTCTCATTCCTAATGGCATTTTTTACCATAAATGTTAACAAGACTAAACACTATAGACCCCAATAATGAGTTGCCAGAAAATTATTTTAAATAATCAAAATTAATATGGAACAATAGTTAAAAAATACTAATGTTTCAGATTTTGAGCTGTGAATATGAAGCTGTTACAAGCAGAAAAATGCTTAACTCATGGGATATATTATTAATTACATCTCACTTCTTCATCTGAAGAATTTACATTTTAGGAATCTCAGTGTCAAGGTATTCTTATGCAGGACTTGCTGAATGGAATTCCTTCTGTCTTGAAAGTTGTATACTTATCTCTGTTGCACTGGGAGATCTGCACACGAAGGCAGCAAACTAAATGGAAAACCAGTTTGTGTTTTAGGATTGATTAATTTTTCTAACTATCCCATTTTACTGCTCAGAACTGTTTTCTCCAGAATGTTTCTTTCAGTTGATGACAGCACTTAAGAAATAAAAATGCATGTAAATTGGAAAATTATACAATTGATAAGGAGTAGTTTTAACTGTCTCTTTGAGTTGAAGTCCATTGAATCACAACAGTAGGTTCTATAACAAGGGGCAAAGAATAAAAAAATAAGTGAGCAACAAAAAAGAGTTTACTTGCATTACCCTGTTGTGCAATGCCTCATTGGAAAAGCACTGAAGGTTAGGCTCCCAAAACCTATGGCTTCAGTGTTAAACATCTGCTTGAGTAGGGGATGCTTTCTCATCATGGGACCTAACACAGCTACATTTAGGGCAAACTTCTGGAAGAATGCAAAGTTAAATGTTTTCAGCACCTAATTCGAAACAGTTACTATCCAGAAAATCTGAGCCCTTAGTTTTTAAAAGTACTTCTTGGTTATTATAGGAAAATATCATAAATTCTAAACTGTAAAGCACATAGTTGTGTGATATTGTGGGTAATGTACATGAAATGCAGAGTGCTAAACTGTTAGTGATAATGGAGCAATCCTCAATCTGACATTATTTTAGTCACGTTACAATTTTTTTAACGTCAAAGCAGTTTTTAAATTTTTACTAGCGTGCCTAGATTTTTGCTATATAAACTTACACAAATATGGCTAAGGAGAGGGAATGATAACAATAGGAGAATGTATTCATCCATTTCATAAACCAAAATCTACTGAAAATGCTTATGTGCTTGAAAGAAAACTAAACTTCATCATAATTTTGTTTCTGGCTAAAATAAACCCCACCGAACTTCTGTTTGCAGGAGAAAAAGAACTGTGGAGCAACTGTTTTGCTTCTACAAGTGTTGCTTGGGTCTTTAGCTGAATTACTGATCAGATTAGTTAAAGTTTTATCAGTGGATGCAGATGTAGCTACATGGACACCTACTTATAACTGTCCAGATTCTAGTTGTTCGGTATTTATATAAAAAGAACATATGTTTTAGGAAGAATTCAGAAGTGTATTAATCTTTCTATTACTTTCATTTTTATCTTTGCATAAAAACATAGAAGATAGTTTGATTTTTCAGAAGCTTGATGTTCCCGGATTAGATTGCTGCTTCTAGGGTGCATGAATTAATCTGATGAGTTTAACTATTTAGAATCTGTGGTTTTAAAACAAGTAAGAACTGAGTTTCTGCTGATGTTTTGAGGGTTTTTCCTGTTTCTTTTCCTGCTGTTTGAAATAAAATGGGTCTTTTCTGTGTTTGTCTGTTTTTATGGCACTTTGTTTATTTCATACCCCTTCTTGTATTCTTCCTCTTCTGTACCTTGCCTATATTTGGGAGGTCTGTTCCTTTCTTTTTTCTCTTGCATGTCATTATACACACATGCTTATGAAAGTGTTATACATTTTACGTTCACAAAGTGTAGTATTTAATGTTTACAGTCTGCAGCATAATGGTATGCATTTATCCTCTCATAACAAATGCTGGGCAAGTTACACTGTTCTGCTAAAATTTATAGGAGTTCTGAGAAGAATGTCAATGTTTGTTGTATATCAAAGCAACTGGAAACAAGCCCATAAAAACATTCTGTTTTCAGAGATTCCTAACATTGAAAAACATTAAGAAAATGGAAAATACTAGGCTTTTTTTAGTGTAGAACTGGGGATAAATACAAAGGCATGTAGAGAGCTCTGGAGCAATAAGTGCTTTACAGAAGGTAAAGTTGGCTCTAAGCTGCTCTTATCTGCTTCTAGAACAAAAAAAAAGGGAATTCCAATAAAATAGCAAAACAACAAATTCAAAGCAGAACAAATTTTAAGAAAACTAATTTATTACTTTGATACAAAATGCTGATACAGTAAATAAAACTGATGTTTAGACAAGGAACTAATGTTAACTCTTTGAGAAAATGATTATGCCTAACTTTTGTAGAAAGGGTAAAGTTTATAGAGACTTAGGACTCGATGCTTCAGTGCTCTTTCGCTGTAAAATTAAACTTGAAATAGGGACACATTTTCCCCCTCTTTCATGAAGTAAAAATTAACTTTTCTTTTAGAAAAATACAAGATTTTAGCAACCTGACAGGATTTTACAGTTGTGGAAGAAACGATTCTGAGTTAGGTGCTCTTATTTATTATTGTCTGAGGTCTTGGGCTCGGGCTCATTGTAGAGTTCTTGGGCAGCAGGCTTTTGGTATCTCTAGGAAAACAAATTTTGGTAAAGTTGGTAAAGAACTTTGAAAATCAGAGTGTGGGTTTCTAAAGAATAAAAAGTTGGTATGTTTAAATGTATCCAAGCCTGCCCAGTAAGAGGTAAGATCTTAAATAAAATTTTGAGCATACGGATACAAGTCCTCAAGCTCTATTTTCTGTATGGAAATCATTGACTTTTTACCAGTTTATATCCACAAATACTATTACCCAGTTGATGCCGTAGTCAGTATTGAAAAAGTAAATACTATGAGCTCAGAGTCTTTGCTCAAGTCCAGTGTTGTAGAAGCCATTCACAAACAGGCCATGTCATAACAGCTATGGGAAAGCAATCTGCTGTCTTTGAATTTACTAATATTTCTAACTTTGACAAATATGACTGAATTCTGCCAGAACAATGTCAGTCTCACTAATCTAAAAAAAATTTTTAAACTCCTTTTAATGGAGTAATGATCAGAAATGTTGGGGCACATGTACAAAATAGATTTGTAAGGAAAAGATTAAGGCAGGAAACGTAATTTCTTTCCTTGTATGTATCCAAGAGCAGACACTAGACAAGTAGAAAAGCGATAGCAGACTGCTTCCATCTGAAGTGTAGTAGGTTCAGTCACTATAAACAGTGATTTTAGAAAGTTACTATAGAAGTATCTTTCTCATCTCAATTCAGAAATGTTTAACAAAACCTCTCTGAACAGAAACCAAAGTTATAAGAATTTGTTTCATTTAAATATTTAAGTTTTTTATATCTTCAGATTTAAAGAAAACTCCCTTGGTTTTTGCTTGATAGTCTTGTATGTGTATGTATGTTATATGCATGCATGTTTGTACATCTTAGGCTATTTCATCTGAATTTGAGAAGCCAGGTTTGTAGGAGTGTCATGCAATTTTCATAATTGTTAGACCAGTGCAGCTTGGTAGAGCTTTATGATAAATACAGTCTTTTTGGTTCTTATCACAAACAGTGCAGCTGATGCTGGAACAGTGTATGTATGCCTGAGCGATGTATCACTTTTATCAGTCTAAATACATCAAGAGAAGGAGTTTGAATGTGTTTTAGGAGCAGCACAGATGGGAATTAGCAAACAAGTGTTTAGAGAAATATCAGTGTTTTCTAGGTATAGATTCTTCTATCATGTTGGAATCTCCCTGGTCCGGTTTTCTCTCCCTATGGCATAATGATCAGAACAGTTATGCAGACTGAAAGGGCTTTTAAACTAGAAAGGAACAGTGGTGTGTTCAGAAGTTGCATCTCTAGCCTCCAGATCTGTCACTGAACTCACTTGGGATGAACTGGATACCAAACAGCAAAAGACTTAACTACACAGAACTCAATAGTTGAGCCAGTACCTTAAGGAAGCTAAGAATGAACTATCAAAGGGCTGTTTTGAGAAGGGAATCAATGGAAATCATCCTGCTTGGCAAGTGTTTATTCTTAGCAAAAAGATTGCTTTGACAAGGTTGTTCACGTTGCCACTCATTAAATAACTGTATGTGTGACTTTTTTTGTACCTTTGAACATCTAGATGTGTAAATTTAAATGTGAGCTGGGGCTTCACTACTACGCTGAAACCATTTGGGCCTGGTGATGAATAAGGCTGTCAGTGAATTCTAAAAGTCTGATGGAGGGACTAAAGGGAGATTTTTTTTTTTGTTAGTTAAGTCAAATTTATGTGCATGTTTACCCTTTAGAGTGTTCAGCTGCTCATAGTGGTGATCAAGGAAGTCTGGAGGATGATATCCTATGTTCACTTTTTCAGCTTATTGCCTTGTCATAGGAAAACAGGCGTATCTTAATGTATGGTTTTATTTTAAAAACTCACAATAAAATAATATTCAAGTATTCAAGCATATGGAAGGTACATCTGCTGTTGGCACATTTAATGAGGAACAGAGCAGTCCAGTTTAACAGAACTGATAATGTTCTAAAAATATTCAGTACATTCTTCAGAATTTGCTAGAAAGGTCACTCTTACTATAAAGTTGTTTTAAATACATGTACCAAGGACATAATTCATGACTAAACATTTTTGAATGATCTTGAAAACAGATATCTTATTTCAGGAGTATATAATTACCCTGGGTCAAAACACTTAAGCATGTGAGTAAACATTTCATATGCTTAGTATTAGATGAATATGACATCAGAGAACAATATAGAAGTGTTTGATGTAGTGTGCCCGGAGACCATCTGCTAAATCCCCAACTGGATATTTGCATGAGCTCTTACCCATTTTAATCACAGAATTGTCAGTGACTTTGGAGCCGTAGAAGTGAACATTTCCTTTGTCAGTTGAGACTTTCTTGATAAAATCAATCCATTCCTTGTAAATTGCAGCTACCTAGCTGGATTGGGGGGATGAAGAGGAGGATGCTGTTACAGATTCATTATATCTGCAGTAAAAGGCATGTGAAGGCCATGCGATGCATTCTTTCTTCTCAGGGAGTATTTCCAATGCAGTCTGTTTTCCCAGTGTTGTATTCTGGTAGTTCAAAATGCCACATACAAAGCAGATTTATGCTGTAAAAGGGGAAAAAAGGTAACAAACTTAATGACAACAACATTGAGGTGAAAATCCATTTTTAATCAAAGACACACAGAAAGAAATCGACAAAATAGCCAATGGAGGCAAGCAGTAATATGAAGTTCAAAAATTTGAGGTTAATATACCTCCAGGCAGTAGCCCACTTATGAATTTTGAAGATTGGCAGGCCCAAATGTTGCTGCTCATCATAGTAACTACCAGATGTAGTGTCAGAATTCTGGAACAGGCACTGGATAGGAAAAAAACTGAGAAAGCAGATAGAAGTAGAAAATTGCTTTACAATTTCAAAAGCTGCATTCTACACTACAAAAATAAAATAATTTTTCACACAGTAGTGTGCTGCTGCAGTATAAAATTTTAGAGATGATAGAATGATTAAAAGAAGGTATATGTTTAGAGACACCAAAGCGATGTACTTTTTTCCTTTCTTTTCATCTATTTGTTTAATATGCTGCTTAGTTCTCTAGCTATTTTATAATCCCTTCTGTTTAAGGAGGAGAAAGTGGGGAGAAAGAGACAAAGATCAGAAAGATTGCTTTCAGAGAGGCAGCTCTGAAATGATCCTGTGCTCAACATTAGATAATGGATTCAGCTTTCTAGTTATGAAACCCCTTGGCACCATCTCTTTTTAACAGTCACCTTGCACTAATGTTTATGTTTCTCTGCTTAACAGGAATCTTGTTAGATCCTTGGTTTCTTGAGGATGCCCAGGTAGCAGATGAGCCAAAGGTTACCTTTTTCATTTGTGCTTTCCTAGAAATTATAACTTTTTTTCCTTCCCTAGATATAGATATTGAAACAGTGACATCTTTTTCTTGTTTTCTAGTTCTTGGTATATTATGTTAGAGTACTACCATCCATCCAGTGCTGTACTTAAATTCACTGGAAGCTTACATCAGTACAGAATGAGTTACAAGTTCATTAAGTGACATTTGGTGTCACGTTTCACTAGCATCAGTTCAGTTTCCTAATGCTTGTCTCTCTTGAGTGATGACAGGCCTGCTTAGCTTACAGTCTTGGCTTGCCTAACTGAGCATCCCTGTCTGGTGTGCCATCCTCTAAGTGGCAGAGTAGTGATATCTGTGCAACTGGTACCCCAGCCAGTATTTTGATCTTGGTCCTGAATTGCACTTTAATTAGATTCAGGCAAATAAACACTTCAGTAAAACGCCATAAATCAGTGGCCAGTTGGTCAAGACTGTATAGCTCAGAAATCTCTGATTATTTTTTTTTCTCTAAAATTTGAGAAGCTGCTTTATCTAGTGTTCTGATTGCAAACTGGAGATTATTTGGAACCAGGATTTTTTCATAAGCTTCCCTTATTTTTCAACTTGTACTCCATCCTGGCATTTCAAAGCCCAAACTTCTTGAACTTTAATGCTTCTTCCATCCTTTTTTTCCCCTTTGGATGGCTGTTGAGTTAAGAAATGGGTACATCAAAATTCTTTCTGTAAAGCATTTAACTTTGAGTTGGTTTTCCATGGGCCACAGGGATATGAAAAGATTTTTAATGAGATGGTAAATATTTTAAATATTCTGTGCATTTTCAGACTGCCTGGATGTACTTTGAACTTAAAGAATGATAAAATTTACTCTTTTTTATTTCCTGCTTGGTTTTCCTTTCATCTGATACAAGTATTACATTTTAATTATACATCTGTTGTGATACGAAAAGAATGGAAAGAAGATGTAAACCAGTAAAACTTCTTAAAAACATCTATATCAAGTTGTTTTCCTTTGGTCTGTATCAAATCTCCAGTAGTAATCTTAAATTCTCCTAGGCTTGCATGTGGATAATACTGGCACTTTCTTTGTCTGTATACCTAGAAAAGACAGGTCTCAGTCCCCTGAGGCAATGCTGGGATGCAGATGACTGCTTATATTCCAGTTCTCAATTCTTTTAAATTTGCTTTTCTCATTACAGTCTCCTAGCAGCTTCTTTATTCCCATCAGGAGTCAAGTCTAAATCCATCAAATTCCATGAAGGTAGTGCTGGTTTTAGCATCCATTATCAGGGAAAAGCTAAAAATACCTTTAGGACTGAACACACTGCTGTAATGGGTGTTTCTCGGGAAATATTTGATGCTTCCTGGGGTATCTGCTTCACTGAATTACTTGGAACAACTGGGAACATTGTCTAGTTAAGCCATGCCCAGTTAATAAAATAAAATTATCCATGAGGAAGAATATGCATGTGAGATACTAAAATACCATGGGAAGATTTATAACCACGGAAGATCTGATATGAGTGGTGTCCATCAAGGTGGAAGTGGTATGGATTGAGTCCTGGAAGCATTTTTTTTTTTCTGAGAGACTCCATTTGTTTCCTGAATAAAGAATTCTGAAGCCTGTAGATCTTCTGATCCCCTAAATCTCTCTTCCAAGCACTTGAATATTTGAGAAATTATTTGTCTCTGTCTATTAAATGACCCTCTCAAGCTTCACTGTCACCCTCAGATCTGAGAAATATAGATGTCACTTTTGCATATATCATCTAAACTTGGAAAAATGAAAACCACAGCAAAAGGATATTTCTGTCTTTTTAATGATGTTGTTTGCCCTAGTAACACATAAGGCAACTGCAATAGCAAGATATGAGTTCCTGACTGAAAATTGAATTGGTAAGGAATTCTTCAGCAAAGTCTTGTGCCATATGTACTTGATTGTCCTGAAAGGTTAAACTATAAATTAAAATTCCTGTGGACTGTGAAGCTCTGAGGAGAACAGCCTTGAGCAAAAGCAGTGTCTCATGAGATAGAGACCCAAACTACTTGCATCACTAATTACTACGAGGAGTGCCAGTAGCTGGTCTTCCAAGGAACTATGGCTTTTGACCCCACCAGGAACTGGCCCAGGCAAGGGATGCTTAGAAGCATTTGACATCTGGTGAATGAGTCCCAGACCAGCAGAGTAGTGAACATAAGAAAGGGAAAAAAACATTCAGGACCAGGACTGTCTTATTTGAAAGACTTTTGGTAAAATAATTTACAGTGTGGTAAATACTTGTAGGATGTTTTTTCCCAACCCTATGGTATAAAAAAGAAAAAAATTGGTTTCAAGAGTTACACAAAATAGGTTTCAGAAACCTTTGAGACTTTAAATCACTGCCAAGGGTTACTTTTTGAACAATGTGAGGAAAATATTTTTGTTATATAATATTCAGAGGCTTGTGTAGGACCAAGCTCACAGACCTTTTATGCGAACTCTTACTAAAACCATAGAGGTGAACCTTGGCACTCTCAACAGAAAGGACTTTATTTTTCTGCTAGGATTCAAATGTCTCACCAACAGATCTAAAAAGAGGTAAATACTGTTACAACTCTATAATCTACCTCATCTAAAATAATTGTGTTTCTGTAAACATCATCAAAGAGGTTTCTACTTATTCAACAACTTACTTTTTTCTTCCCTGCTTACCAATGAGTCCTGAGACCTGAAAAACATGGTGCAAATATGAAGTACAGTAATAGAACTGTAATTTTAGCAGAAAAAGCATTGATGGTAAATAAAAATAAATTAGGCAAACCACTTCTTTTAAACGTTTAATCTAATTAATTAAAATACTTGCAGATAAAATCTGTAGCAGCACTGGTGCTGCTTTCTTTCTGTTCCATTCTTTCAAAAGAAGAAAAATTGTTCAGTGATTTATTTTTTTTTTGCTTCTGGTTAATTTATTACCATAATCTCTTTTGTGAAAACATTCTGCCCTTCATTCCTGGTATATGTTCCTTATTGGTACACTGCAGTGGAATTTTAAAGAAAATACTAATATGGCTGCTTGCATAGCACCTGTCACTTGGAATTCTATAATATAAACCCTACAGATTCTGATGGAAACCTAAACAGAATACAGATTTGCCAATGCAGCAGGCATCTTTAATAATCTGTAGAGTTTGTAAGTTTTCAATGTTACCGAAATGTCTTTCAGCCTCTTTACAGAAGGCTGAATGTCTTACAGACTTTGCTGAAAGAAATCAGATGCAGGTTGAAATTGAAATATTTCCCTAGAATGTAGCCTCTCATATTAAAATACATTATGCCTTTATTCACCAAATAGTCTTGATCTTTCCCATTTATTCTAATACTAAAAACCTGTAAAATTCAAGTTCCTTTTCATTTTATCAGTGTGACTCAAATTGAATTCAGTCTTGACCACTGTGGCTCCTAATTCACAAAGTAATCAATAGTGCCTCTTGTAAAATGAACTGAGAAAAGTTTGCCATTTCATGAGCTCACTGCCTGCACAAGACATCTCGTTTAGGATACTTAGTAAACTCCACTCTAATCATACTTAGTGTTTGAAACCTGGACTGGCTGTTAATGGTCCAAAAATAGACCAGTCCCTTCTGGAGTACATTTGCCTACAAAATGCTATCTATTGATGTTTTCTTGAAGGAACTGCTTGTCTTTGTCTATCAGGAATATCAGGTGTCAGTTTGGGAGGAATAATTATAAGAAAGCTTGCATTTATAAAATTACAGTGTTAACCCTGTAAATTAACTGTCAATGTATACATTTTAAACCTGTACCAAATAAGCTTTAATAGGATATATGCAAATTCCCAGAATGCAAATTTAAAACTGTCAGGTTGCTGATGTTATTTCAAACCTTCTTCCTCTTCTTTCATAATTTTGAGTCAAGGAGAAACAGCTCTCTGCAAATCGAGGCAGTCTCAAGGGGCATAGAGGGGGATGGAATACAGCTGGCATTTACATGGCACCACAGCGAAGCATCTTCTCTGTGCCAGTGTGTTATGTAAGTGATGTCTAAGAATAATGAAGCAGAGAGGAGGTGACATTAAAGGGGAAAGCATGTCCTATAGGCTTATGAAATGAAGATAGTATTGTAGAAAGAGAATAGGGACTGATTATACCCTAATACTGTAAACCAAGTAGGATTACAATTTAACGAATGTTGTTTAATATGAAATTCCTAAGGTAAAAAACATATATAGTACTGAAGTACCTCTTTATGGTAAAGCCATTTAGAATTTTTCATTGAATATAAGCATCTTATGATTCAACTCAACCTGAAAGGTTATTTGTTTTTTTTCCTCTCTGAACTGCTGAGGTTTTACGTTGGACACTCTGGAACTAAAAGGCCAGCTGGAAAACTGTTTTAAGCTTCCAGAATTCTGTCAGTTTTCAGAGTGTACAGCTCAAAACGTCTTGGCTCGGACTATGTTTCAGTCTCCCAGCAAACTTGAAATAATGAATGAATCTTCTTTTTGTGGTGGTCTCTTTTCTGGAGTCTGTTTTTAGGGGGAGGTGGGAGCATATCAAACTCTTACTTGTCCTGACTTTGCTCTGACATATGCAGAAGTTATACATCTGAGGTGTTCTGTGTCTAAACTGACAGAGTGAACCATAAAGTTATCCTCAAAGCAACATACATTGATTATAGACTATAAATGCCTCAGTTCAATGTCTAGAAGCCATGCATCTTGACTGTGAAGCTCCGCTGAGCGTCTGGGTATGATGTTGTCCCTGCCATAACTTACAACTAGGCATACTCTTTTTAAGGGTACCGTGTACTTGGACCTAATCTGGACATTCAAGTCTGGAAGAAGTATATCAGGTAGCAGAAATCCCACTGTTCCCTATTCCCGATTTCCCAGTCATTCTGTATCCTGCTTTTCTCTGCTATATGTAAATGGATGCAAATAACACAAAGGCCACTGCCTGTAATTGGCTTTGCAAAGGATTTTAGATCCTTCTAAGAAAACTATGGAGAACACTGAATGGTTTTGGAGTAGGTTTCCAAGTATAAAACTACAGTGGAAGGACAGATTGCACAGTAATATATAGCCTCAGTCAGCCCTAAACAGCATGTGAATTGGAACTGAAATGGTAATTTCATAGTTCAATTCTTTGCAAACATAATATATCTAAAAAATATCCCAGATAATTATCATCTCTCATAAAACCTTGACCTGTGTATCTGTAGACTAGTCCTTCATCAATGCAATGTTTTTATGGTCATCCATGTCTGTAAATTCTTGTTCTCAGGAGTCTTTTAAGTCAGTAGAGCATACAGGGATGGAGAGTGTCTTTTCTTGGATCATTACTACGTAATATAATTTAATCTTTTGGAGTCTTACTGACACAGAGAAGAATAATTCTTGCCCTGGTACCTACCTAGTATCTCATCAGCTTGTAAATTGTAATACCAATACATGACTTTGTTAGTATTGTATAGATGCCAGATTCACCAAGCTACTTAACAGTTGTGAAGAAAAAGACGAGGCTGAACAGACTGCAACTTTCTCTGAAAACCTTGTTAAACTTTCCACTGTTAAACTCTCTGCATTGTAAACTTCCTCTAAGGTCAGGTTTTGAAGCATAAGGAGCTGTTTCATTACTAAAATTTCCAGTAAAAAGTTAAGCCTCAGAAAACTGATGGCAGTTGTTCTTGAAAGCTGTAAAAACTTTTCTCATAATGGTACTTAAGTCTATCTTAAAATAATCATAAATTAAAATCTACCTTTTGTGATTTAAACTTGGATTTCAAATTTCTTGAACGTCTCAGATTTGCTGCTGTATCTTAACTATTCAAGACAACCAATTTTGATTTTAACCCTTCTATAGGGTCTTTGCAGTGATGATTACTGGACTTCTTATGGGTTATTCAAGTGTTGAAGTTTGAAAGCTTCTATTTCAAATGAACACAGTTCATACAAATTAAATTATGCAAAGCTCAAGCTGCAATTATTTGTACAGTCCATCGGTTTGCCAAAACTAAAAATGGGACGTCATTGATGTGGTTTAATCTGCATGATATAGGCATTCAGTTGTTTTGAACATAAAAAGCAGGACAGTCAGCATCTTGTATAAACAGGTATGCAAATAGAGGAAAAAAATGTATGCATGTTAAAGAATTAATTCTCTCTTACTTGAAATACAGGTTGGATTTGAACCTATACTGTTCTGATCTATGTTTCATGTTGAGATAAACTTCTTCATAGTTCTATTTTAAAAAAGATTTTGGAGAAAAGACAAGTGGTTAATAATACATGCCAATTAACATTTTTGTCTCCATAACAATTAAAAATGAAACCTTTTAATGTTGGCAGTTTTCTTTATCTTTTCAGAAGCTATTGTTTGCTTGTAGGAATGTGCAGTTGAATTCTTTAATAAGCGTGTACTTGTATGTATAAATATTTCTAATTCCTGCTTTCAACAAGCACTTAAATTGCTTTTATGTAAATATTGCCATTTATTTTGCATGCACTTACACACTTTGAGTACTTTCAAAATATAGCCTCCATTTAAAACTGGAAGGTAAATTCTATCATATACTTCAGAAAGTTGTGCGAGTTAAAATCCTGAAATGTTCTATACTTATAAAAATACAATAATTACTTTTATCTTTTGACATCTTATTTGTTGAATGTAAATATACTGCTAATGTATCCTCTTAATGGTTTCTGATACACTTGAAATCTAGGAGACTGAACCTCTGTGACTTTTGAAATATACCGTAAAGCATCTTTTATGCTTCTCTTAAACCTACAAAGGCTTTCAAAAATATGATTTTTTCAATGGTTGATTGGAAACATCTGGAGTTTTCACATAGATTTAAAAATTAGAAAGTCCCATTTTACGTCTCAGCTCTAGCTGTATGTTTTTGCTGCCTCCTTTTTTGCTGGTTCTAGTGCTCATCTCGCACTGCTGGAACTGCCTGGTTTCACCGAGAACTAGAGTCTACAAAAAGAAGAGTACCAAAATGTGCAACAGAGAGCAAAGCAGGTGCAAGACTACAGCAGCCAACAGTTAGGATTTGAAACAGCCTGTGATTTGGGGAAGACTTTTACCTGCACAAGAACAGAAGTGTGATTAAGAAAAAAAGAATTCTGTTCGGGGGTGTGGGGGGGGGACAACAATCAAAGCCACACGAGAAAAGACAACTACTGTTCATATGTTTCACAGAACTTGTGTATCTTCCTTCGTATATCTCTGTATATCTGAACTCTGAGCCACAGACAATCTCTGTGCTTTCCTTAAACTACAATGTAATTTAACTGCAACTGCAGTTAAACTGCATTATATGCAGTTTAATGCAACTGCATAATGCATTTTAGATACAACTGCATTTTTAACAGCCTCTTCAAAAATCCTAAACCAACGCAAAGCCACTAGAGCTGCTAAACTTTTCGTACATGTATTTGTAATTTGCAAGCCCTAAGAATCCTTGCTAGGACTATCTTTCAAAAGTAAATAAGCACCCCTCACCACCTGTGATTTTCTGCACCATTATGCACACTATTTTGCACATGATAAAACCTCTTTCACATCAAAATTAAATTGTAAGCAATTGTTCTCTCTGTCTTATCCATAACAGGATATGGTACACAGCAGATTACACAGGTTGCTATACATCTTCTAGTTCTGCTGTTGTTGCAAACTATTACGTTCTTGGGACTACCACTATCAGTATGAAACTTCAGTTTCATTATGTTGTTGAATTCAAACAGGTACTGTATTCCCCTTGTCCAGGAAATGACACCTGTTGAAAAGGTTCAATTTACATACACAGAATACCATTTATTTCTACTGTTGCTGGCAACCAAAGTTTGGACACCTGAAAGAAACGTCTACCAAGAAACAGGTGAAAAAAAAAATTCTTACAAGATAGTTTGTCCAAATGCATGTTAAAAGATTGGAAGCTCTTTTTCAGTTCAGTCCTATGTGCTGTGTGATATTTGCATATGTGTAGCATTAATTCAAAATATGTTATCCACCTGTTCCCTGTAATTTTTCTAGGATACTTGGTTTTGGAAAAGTGCCAAATCTCGCAGCAGCTTGAGAGCATATGAACATAAGCATGTTCCTAGCCTGAAGATACTACAAGTATTTGGTTGTGATCAAATAACTTTTAATTTATCAAGTAATGAGTAGTGGATACGGAAATTAAATGAGAGAATCTGTGATTCTAACCCTCTACTGCACCTTCTGGACAGCATTCTTTAATTTAGTTTGAAATGAAACCTTACTGGAAGAATACTTTCTTGTGTGAGTTCATAAAGTACGTTGTTCCACCAGCTTAAAAATCACACAGTTTTCATGTGAGGTGTTTGCTACTCATCCTGTCACAGATCATTAACATGTGGATTGAGAGAAATTATTCTTTTCCTCGTCTTTGTTTTTCTTTCCTCTACTCCAGCTCACCTTCTTTAATGTGACCCAGTATCTGATTGACTTGTGAGACTGTTTCTGGAGGGATCACGTGGAATGTTGCTTTTGTAAAGTTCTTTGGAAATTAATGAAAGCATTCTGCAATCTGAAAAACTCTAGATATACTTTTAAATGTTTTTATATCTTTTTTTTCTTTGAATACTCATGACTTTGACTTTTGGCACTTACAGGAAGAAATACACTTTATAGGTCTCTAGATCCCATGTCTCTAAATTGCACTTTCTGAAAAACTGGCAATTTCTGTGCACAACACAGAGACTGAACGCAAGGCTGTAATTCACTTTGGTTTTCTGCTGATGACATAAACCACAAGGGCTTGTTGGTTTATGAACGGCAGCAGCAACAATACACAAAGACTGAATTACTGCCTATGTATTTGATTAGAGATAAAGTGGTGTTGCCCATAATCCAAAAATAATGCACAGTTGTACTTCCTGATTTAATTGTAAACAGGTAAATGAAGACTACTTCAAGTATAACATTCATTGCGTAAAATCGAAATGGATGACCAGTCTTCATAAGACTGACATACTGACTAAAACAAATGTGTGACTATTCTAGACAGAAACGTATTCAAATGGTATTTAATAAATTTTTTGTTGGCTTCTTCTTTCCCTCTGCTCTCTTTTCATCTAGAAGAGACATTTCCAAAAAGGAATTCTGTTATAACTGACTGGCATTGTATATAGCTGGTGCTTAACTGTCCTTCCTCTAAATATCTTAGACAATTAGTGACATCACAGCAGCACTAACTAAAATTAGAGCCACCTCTGTAACTGCATAAAGTGGCATAATACAGCATCTCCTTGGGAATTAGTATTCTCTTCCAAGTTCTTCTTGAAACTGTTCTGGGACTTAGTGCTCCTGCACAGATTTCTGAACCACAAAGTAGGATATAAATTACATGTGCCAGATACAACCGAGTATTTAACTCAGTTGTCTTTTATACATCCTGGCAGCAGTGATGGCAAAAAATCTTGTCTGGATTGGATCTTATTATCTTTAACTTTAACGAGGTGAAAAATATTGTGTAGTAGAATTTCACTGGAAGAACGAATGTTATGTGACCAATGCAGCTTATCCATTAGTTTCTCTCAGTTTCATGTGACTATTAGTATAGTCCCTATTTGTGCTTGAAAGTGTCATTATTTGCATGGTGCTGCTGTAACAAATCATTTGAATGTTTCTCCATTATATGCAAATAATATTATATATTTTATATGTTATGTTTTAGAGTGCTCTTATTTGCTATTACTCCCTATGATATAGCTACCAAACAGGCACTGAAGCTCCTATGGGAACATACCTGGTTGCTACCTGGTATATGTATTGAAAGAACTGAACATCTCTTGCCAGAATAGAGGTTCATCCTATGCTAGATCAGTAATGTCAGGTTGTTAGCTAGTTGCTTTGAACGCAGTCAAATCAATAAATGGAAACAATGTGTCTGTTTATTATCAGTGAAATAAACCATATGATAAGAAAAATTGATGAAAGAAAATTGAAGAAATAAAAAAAACCCCAACCCTGCTTTTACCACTTATTTACTTAAGTTATATCTATACCACTCTCTTTACTCCATTTGCCAAGATGACTTTTCTGCAGAGTTTGGACACTAGATCACAGTTTCTGTCTCTTTGCCCACCTAGGCTCCATTCATTAGAGAAGGGCACCTCCCAGAGGAACATGTTGGCTTCTATAGTTAATCATCTTTTGGGACTCCTCCAGGAAGTCTGGATTTAATTTTTTTCCCTCCAAAGTTACTTATTTCTTTATTACTAAGGTAATAGTCTGGAAACTTATCTCAACTAAAATAAGCACTCTTTTCACTGCTTGGGTGGTGCACACATCATTTTGCTAGACAAGTTGTCATCTTGTGAATCTGACTGATCATCTATCATTTGCCTCAAAGAGCAGCAGTACCCTCCCTGCATTCCCTCATGAGTCATGGTGAAGTGTCTCACTCAGCTTTAGATTTTGTATCAACTGTAACGTTAACAGACATACTTAAGACGAACATTTAAATGCAATAATGCGCATAGTTCACTCTTCAGTGAAACTAGATGTGCCACCAATCAACAGCTTTCTGAGGCAACCACAAGCTTTCACCCGGAGGCCTTTCTTCTAGCCATTGTAACGCCTATAAGCCACAGTCATGGGGAAGACACTGCGTGAGTTGCTGTAAACAACTTCAGCAAAGGATAACAATCTAAATAGAAATTAGTATCTTGGATACATACAGAAAGACATGCTTAATGAAATAGTGCTATAGCTCTTCAGGATTAGCATAGGAGGTGCTCTAGTTAACCAGAAGCTGCTGACAATGTTTGAGATCTAGAAAAGAAGAGCTTTAGGGAGTACTACGAGATGGTTTGGTTTTGTGTTGTTTGTTTTGGGGTTTTTTTTAATACACACGATGAGGGATGGCGAAGTCAAAAGGTAGCAAGGTAGAAAGCCTGCAAGTGGTCTTCTAGAAAATTAAAAGTGGGGATGGAGGCAAGTGTATTTTATGATGAAGGAAAGAAGTCAGTACCTCAATATCAAATGAATGATGACAGACTCTGCAAGCTAAGTACAGAAAGGAAGCTAGTAAATGGATGCAAAAAGGGCTGAAATGGTCAGAGTAGCAAAACATTAAAACGGTATCTAGTATGAGTGGGACAAGAATCTATTTTTCAAGAGGCCAGGGAAAAGGATATCACTGTAATTGAGATGAAAAACGTTGAACATCTGAATGAGAGTATTGCCTGTTCAAATTGAAATGAAAGGCCATACCTTAAAAATGTTATGCAGAAAACATAACCTAGATATTCTAGTGACAGACAGCATTGTGTTGTTATAATTTAAAAGGGAGGTAGTGGGGAAAAGAGGTGAGCTTGAATGGCAGAGAGAAGTATAGATAGATTAAAAGTGTTTGTTTATGCCAGGGCAGATACAGCCCAGTGAAGATGGGGAAAAATGTGTATAGTTGTAACAGCACCATGTAATAGGGGAGAAACTGTGCTTGAAGGCGTTTCAGTTCCAGGCTGTCTCTCCTTCATTAAATTGAAACATGATAATAACAAGCACATTAAAACATGTTTTTAGCATTACATAAACTAATGATGTGGGCAGACTTGTAGGCTAACCAAAAATATTACATGAAAATATTACATTGTTTTTGAGGTCTCGGGTAAGAATACATACAATCTGCAAAGCTAATTGAAGGTTCATGCTTACCAAAATAACAAAAACTGCTTAAACTGGAGAAGATTTTATTCTTTGTCTGTAAACTTTGTGTTATTTTAATGCATTTGGAGCCCTAGTCTCTACCTAGTAAGTGGTGACGTGTTTTCTGCTTGTGTTAATGTCATACTGAAGAAATAAGGACCTGGCTTTATGATAAGAATGCTTAAAAATAGTATGGTTGTCATTCAAGAATGAAGTCATAAAGTCACACTTTCCTCAAGACCCACCCATCAAATGTAATCTGCTGGAAGTGATTCTTGAACTAAAGTACTCCAAAAGAATACTAAAAATTTAAGAAAACATTATCCGGTTGACAGTGAACTGCCTCACTCTTACAAAAGAACACAACAATTCAGGAGTATTGCATACCCATTTGGGACTGGGTGCCTGAAATCTGAGAGAAACAGCATGCCTCATTTTTATTTAAAAATTTTTGAATAAACTTTTTCATGGCAATCATGCTAATGTTACTAAATGCAGAGTTTGATAGCATTATATTGCCGATCTTTGCGCAAACAGATGAGTTACTCAACATCATTTTCTCAATATATTTCCATCAGTACTAGTTCTCTGTCTCAGAATATTAGTCACACCAGTTCATGGCTAGTTACTAATATTTTGGCAATCTATACAGAATTCATAAAGAGGTTTTTTGTTTTGGTTTGTGTTTTTTTGCTTTGTTTTTTTTAGCGTGGAACCGTTAGAAAATGCTGAACTCGTGTGAAATAGCTTTCATCATTAGTTTTTGAGAAACCTGTGATTTTGGCACCTGGTGTTTAATAAGGAAGGTTTGTTTCATCAGGCCTAACAAGATGATGTTTTGGAAATGTCACAACACGTTTGAAAATGACAACCAGATTGGTTCCTGCTACAAATGGTGAGAATAATCAAGAAACACTCATATCTAACTTCTCCTTAAGAAAACTGTTTGAATGTGTTCTAAGACAAAACTTGTGATTTTGTGGTGCAGCACCCACTTGTAAGGTAAATCCTAGATTTGCAGGGTTTACAAATGCTTAGCTTACCTTGTCGTATAAAGACATTTTTGTGAACATGCATTTTTCCTTGAAATTGCTGTAAGCACTCAAGAGGCAACTGCTCAACCTGCTCTTCCATCAAGTGCTGGTCGCAGAACATTATTTTAGACATAAACACAGATAACAGAAAGAATAATATTAAATCTCAAAGGCTATTATAGAACTGTAATTCTTTCCAAGGCACATGTAAAGTCATATGTTACATGAGCTAACTCATGCAGTGTGGTTATAAGAATTCTGACTTGAAATGATGAAATGATAGGCTTAATAATCCGAAAGGATTTGCTTTTTGTATCATAGGGACAGTAACATTTTAGCCATTTCCTTCCTTTTGCCCCACATAAGGAAATTTGACTGCTCATTAAAAAGCTGAAAAACATTATGCAGGTGTTTAGAAAATTAATGAAAGGGAGAAAAAACATAGTATTATACCAAAGCCATTGTAGCATCAGCTAGGCAAGGTACTTTTCATTGAGTCCAGAGTTACAGCAGATGCCTTTATAATCTGAACCATGAGATAGCTTTTTGGAGGTGTGAATAAAAAGCTTCTAAAATATAGATTAGCAGAACCTAGTCATCATCCCCTTAAGTATGTGGTAGACCTTTCTAACTAGATGTAAAAGATATATTCCTTGTATTAAATGTCACAGTAGCTAAACAAGCTAATGCAACTGAATAACAAAGAATAAAAGTAAATGTCAGGGGATACTGTAAAGCTGCTATTTATTTTTTCCCAGGGCTTCTGTAATGTCATAATTGTAAAAGTAAACTTGAGAAGGTTAGTTGATAGAAACCCTAAGGAGAAATAAGAGCTCTTACAATAGTCTTTAGTGTGTATGAATTACATAGAACATACTATTGTCCTTTAGCCTAAAATAACCTGAAACAACTTAGTAACCATTAGAATATTGAAAACCACCACAGGTTGTATTTTTCCTTCTTAAAAGTCTTATATTTTATATTAATAGCACAGAGTATATTTGGTTAGGCATCGGCATTTATGGCGATGTCCTGTATTGGCTGACTTCATCTAGAAAACCTCTGTAGGGGACTTTCTGTAAGTCATTTGGAAGTGTAATCTTCACAATAGGCTTCTAAAACAACTGTTACTTTAATGTTTGTAACAAACAGCATTTGCAAAAGTGACTTTCATGTTCTGCTCATTCTGTGAATGGTAATGAATGTTTGACAAGGACGTGTATTAATGATGAAAGCTGTTGAGGCCAGCTGACTGAGAAGCGTATTTCTTCACTATAGTATATAGTTTTCTTATCATTGTATGTCATGTTAACGGCAGCCTGAAGAAGCATATATGTATTTTTTCAGAGCTGCTACTTCGAGTCTTGAAAAATTTGGGAAAGGATTTGAAAGGATTTGGGAAAGGCAAGAGCTTTAAAAACTCTGTTCAAAAGTAACCTAATTGTGCTTAAATCTGTATTTATAGATTTCAAGGTTTAATCTTTTAGAAGTAGCAATTTCATGAAACATCTTTTGTCTTAAATTTTGATTAACTTCTACATCATGCTTTGAGTTGTCTGTAGTTAATTAGCAGTTGACTTAATGACCACTAACTTCCACTGGATTGATATTTAAAATACACCTGTTTCAGTGCTAGCAGAGATCCTGAATCTTTGTCTTAACATTAAAAATATTGTGTATATATTGCTTCCCCAAAACACTGAGTGCGATTACATGGCTTTGTAGAACAAACACATACAGTGTCAGATGTATCTGAGCCAGACTTGCATGGGTACCTGAAGAACTAATTTTTAGGAGCAGGACAAGGGAGAATACAGATCCACTTTTGCATTTGGGGATGTAATTTCTTTAAAAGGTTGAAGGGAAGAAAGAGAAAGATCAAGACATTCTTGATGCTAGTTCTGAGATGTGGTTATTGAGTTTGTGATTATTTTGATTCAACAGATTTATGAATCCTTTAGCACCTTATTTCTTTTATGTTGCATTTTGCATTCTTTTATTCTTAATAGAATGCGTTCAGTGGGAAGTCTGGCTACTTTGAACATGAAGGGAAGAAACTGGGGAAAATGCTAGTTTAGGTGTTAATACCTATTTCTCATTTTACAAAACCCAGAGATTTATTTGAGAAATATGATGGATTGTGAAAAATAACATCTATTCCTCCTAGACTGACAGAGTGTAGTTTTAAATGCTTTGTCCTGTGTTGTACTATTATACCTAATTTCATTGAACAGTTTTCATTTTCAATATTTGAAATGCTAGTAATTATGTTTTAATATGTCTGCTTTAAATTGTTTTTTAGGGTTTACGTTGTGTCATTATATCACTATTACTATATGAAGTGTTGGAGTTCACTGCAAAAGGATGCAGAGACATGTTTTTCTGTTAAAGATTTTAAGGTAGTGAACCTAGTAATTAGCTGACAACGTTATGACAGACTATAATGGAAACTCATTTTAGTTGCCCTTTCTGAGGCAGATCTATTGTAAAGTTCACACTGAACTGATGTTTCTATTTGTCTTCATGGACATTACTCACTGTATTGGCATTAGCAAATATGTTGTAGATCTGCCAGTCATTGCTTCAATATGAAAAAAGTAAGAAATCACTAATGCTCTGCAGGTCACCTACAGGGTAATTATTATCCACAAAATGTCCAGTAGTAAACTTCCTTCGTCTTAAAGACTGACAGATATAATTAAAATAAAGTTAAAAAGATAAAATGGCTATAAAATGCTGATTTACTCCCATGCTAGGAAAAAAAAGAAAAAGAGATGTCTCAGAGCTGCTTGGACAAAGGAATTATTTCATCACTGCTGAGAGGCTCTGTCTGAATTTTCACTGTCAAGCATTAACTTCAAATCAGTATTTTCGCTGCAGCTTTAAAAAAGACTAAGCAAATTTAGCAATTGGATTGCTACTTGTCAGTTTACTGTAAGGACTCCAGCAGTACAAATCAAAATCAGTTGGGCCAGAAATAAAATACATCATAACAGCAGTTCTGAAATCATTGGAGGCTGATCTGGATAATAGAGGGATAGAATAAAAGATTTATTTTTGTACAAGCTCTATATGAAATATATATGGTTTAATATTTTGAATCCAGCAATTCACTTGGGCACATGAATAACTTCAACTATATCTACAGTCATATTGATTTCAAACATTAATATGCTTCCTTCAACTGGCTTATCTAGTAGACCATCTCCTGTGGAATCAAAATTTTAAAGGAAGTTGAAATATCCTGGAAGTACACGGTCTGCTTATATCCTTATGAAAATTTGTATTTATGTATTAATAATGTGGCAATAGTAGATCTAATTTGTTGTCATTTATTTCACGTTTTCTATAAATTATGGGTTTAATGTAGTAATTCCATTTTATTTCTATTGGAAAATCTGGTTTCCTGTAGGTGTTTGTATTCAAACTGATAATTTGCTTAGATTAGTGAAGAACAACGATGAATAAGGCAGATGGTAAAATGAAGGTGATAATTGGCCTGTACTACAATACTAAAGATTTCATTTATTTCTAGTTTATAGAAGTTTAATATATGAAGTATAGAGGTTTAAGTAGTAGATAAATGGATAGTATGAGCTACAAATTACATGAAAGAATGTGATTAAAAGCCATGGCGCATGAGAACCCCATTTACTTCCTGCATTCTATTACACTACACATTCTATTACACATTCTATTCAAATAGCACTTACCAGTCCTTCTTTAACTTTTTGAGTTGTGTGCACCCGAAAAGGTAGTAGACATGGAATAAGTAGCCCTGTAAATGATAAAAGCTTTTTTGCATTGTAATTACATCAAGTTTAAATTTCTGTTTACTTGGTTTATGAATGTTATGACCATGGCATTTTATACTCATGCTGTTCTGTTACATAGAACTTCATACCAAGCCATGAGGAAAGATGAACTCTGCCTTAGCCAGAGGGAGATGAGTAAAACTGCACCCTCTCAGCCTGTGTTCAGATGCCTCAACAGAATTAAACTGCTCTTAAACACAGTGGAGTTCTGACTTGTGTACACAGGCCAATTTTATTGACCATTAAGTGGAAGCAAACTTTTACAGACTGCTATTAGGGTGACTGGAAAATGAGGGCCAAGATATTTATAAAAGAAATATTAATGTATAACACTCCATGAACTACTTCCTTGTCCGGTATTCAAATTCATGTGCATGTTTACACGTATATATGTATATGTACACGCACACACACAATGTGTTTGTATTATTTTCTCCTCTGGGATTTGCCCATTGTTTATGGCATTCATTGAGAATCACCACAGCAGCTGACTAGAACTGCCACAGTATCTGTACAATTCTACAGAATTTATCTGATTCTGAAACTGGACAAGCTTTACAGTTCCATAACCCTTTGATTCAAATATGGTGATACCTAATTAACACTGACACACAATGAAAAAAAACAAGGACAGCAATATCAGGTTATGAATTAAATTAGGAAAGGTATATTGTGCGTAGTAGAGTGTGTTTTACTTTTTCAGATGATCAGTTGAAATGATAGAGAATTACATTCTCTAAATTACTATAGTGGTCACGTATAACTAATGTTATCTATGCTAAAGATAACGTTAATTTATGAATCCTTTTTTTTTAAAGATAAAAGTATCTTCATCTTTTTTCCCCTGGATAAGTCAGTTTTAGATGCATTCAGACTGGGAATACTACTTTCTTCACTGCATTCACTTTTGTCCTTGTATACCCTTCAGGTTCCAGACAGATAGATTATTGCTTCCATCAGAAAAGGGATTTGATTAATCACCAGATCATATGTTTTATTCAAAACCAGTGCCCTCCATACTTCAACCAGAGTAAATTAATGAAAAATTCACATAATTTGTGCAGAATAGTTTATGAACTGCTTTTTTTAGTTTTGTTTGCAGTCTCAGAATAAAAACTAAAAATCAGGAAACAAGGGGACTACATTTAGTGTCTTGATTTTTGAAGAGTGGGTTGAAAGAATGTTAAATTTCATCAGATTCTCTTAGAGAATTAACTGACTATGTAAATTAGCCTTCACTATCAAAGCACTTGGGGATTTGAAACACCCCTTATTTGATTTTCCCGTCCCCCACATACGTGTGTCTCTTACTGAACAATCTGTCTTTTGGGGTGCAAGGACTACACAGTAACATGCTACTAAGGTACATGATATTGGCAAAGCATTGAGATTTCACGTCTCGGTTTTATGGATGTTCCTGTTTTATAAGTGCAGAAAGTATGAATTTGGAGTCCTTGGCAGTTTATTTGTTGAATATTAGGAGGAATATGGACAAGGCAAAAACGCTTCTTTGTAGCTACGTATTAATGCTTAGTTTATGTAATGTACTCACTTTTTAATATAGCAATGTCAAGTGAAGTAACCTTGATGAATTTGATTTGCTCTGAGGTAGTCAAATAAGCTATAGCTTTTAAGATGGTCAAAGCTGAAGTCACAGACAATTTGTTAAGGCGTGTGTGTGCTAAGTGCTTGGGAGATCAGGCCAGCAAAACAAGTTGAACCACCCAAAGCTACTAGCCTCTTCAAAAATGTAATGATGAACTATGTTCTGGAGTTGTACAGCTACAGTTTGCTAGAGAAAAAAAGGGTGACTCTTGCATGTAACTGAGACTGGGTTTTATTTCAAAAGTAGTCGATTATGTATTGCTAATTGCAGATGGATGATTTGAAAAGGAGAGCTTCATCGGTCCACATCACGGTTTTTTCCATCTTTTAATTAGAAATTAATTGTTCCTACATAAAATATTGACGTTCATGAGTTAAAAGCACTTATGTAAAAACTAGGTATTCCTTAGAAATCAACATTTAGCTATTACACACTTTGCAAATACTGCCTACCTAACTTGGAATTTATCCATCCTTTTTTGCTGTAACAGCTGTACCTATTGCAAACACAGAATAATTGCTCTTAGTATTGTATGTAAGACAGTGAAGGAAACTTGTGTCCAGTCCACAGAAGAGGAACTATGACCCTGAGAAATGGCTTGCTCAAATTTGCACAGGGGTGCTTGTGAGTCAGTTGCATTGTCACCATTCTTTGCCTTAAAATGAGTATCAGCTTCAGCCTGTGTCTGCTTTTCAAACAGTTACATTTGGAAAGTGCAGGAATATAAGCAAATCTTTTGAATGTGACCAGCTAATACAGGTCACTAGTGATTTTGTGGATTTTATGTTTCTGAAAGGCTGCTAATTATTTTCCTACATCTGTTGGACCGGAGCTATTTCCTTGATTGAATTATTTAATGATTAATAAAAATTGCTAACAAACTTTTTCCTCACATCACACAATTGTCTTGAGGCTGAGAAGAAAAAAATAAAGTCACTGAAACTAGGTATGTATCTCCCCACCAGGAGCTATGGAATGAAGGAATTGTTTGATATTATAAGCCAGAACAACCGTAAAGACGGTACTTCTCCACAAACCTTGGTGGAGAAGTATAAGACGACAGGTATATCAAAAGAGCTGATTTCTGGTTCGGGCTTGAAAGATAGGGCCTAGGGGGAGGAGAAAGAGGCAGAAAAGAGTCAGAAGGGAGAAGCTATCTCTGGGTGTGCTGACAAAAGAGGGTCAGGAAATGGACTGATTTCAGGAGACAGACGTTTTTCTTTACATTTTTATGTAATTAAATATTTGTTGTTGATTAAGTTTGAATTAATAATTTTTACCCAAGTAGTTTTTAGTATTTCTGCATTTTCCGTATCATTATAAAGACTACTTTGATATGTGTATTTTCCCAGAGTACATACTAAAAAAAAGCATAACACTTCCCATGTTCTGAAAAAAGGTGTATTTTAATAATACATTGCAACTTACCAATTCGAGGGGAATAAGAGAAGAATTATTTGAAAATAGGAGGCTAAAAGGATGATGCCCAAACTGAGAAATTTTAGGGCCTGTTTTCCACACCATTTGTCGATGCATAATAGAAAATTAAAACCTGTTGAATTAAAATTCAGTTCAGGTGGCTAATATTCCTTGGTTAAGGTGTTTTTAAAATAGCACAATAAGATACAAACGAATCTGTGATTACCAATATCTGTGCTTGAAAATTCTATTCACAAAGTATTTAAAAATTTCTGTGTCCAAATTGAAAGAAAACATTAAAATTAAGTTTGTGTAAAATTATAGACAAATATTTGAGGTCTGTACGTGTGGGGGGTTGCATTATCATATATAAAGATACACAAAGTTTTAAAAATCAAATTCATATTAATTTAAATTTTAATTTTAAATTAAAAAAAATAAATATTTTTGCTGGGAAGTGTCCAAAAGTGATGTTTCAACACTGTCGTGATTTGGAGTCATATTTGAAAGCAAAATATCAAAGAAAATGCCCTCATTTCACCAAGGAGTTTCATTTTAATACAATTTAATAATCTCAGATACAGTGGAAATTTCACTTACTGCCATTTATTCGCTATTGTTATGTTGCTTTAAATGCTCTTAAGCATTTCCAAAAACAGATCAAAAGGAATCTCTGTGACAGTTTTGTCTTGTGTAGCAGCAATTGAACGGAAGGCTTTAGGGAACCAACACCGAGATGAAGATTTATACCTAAATTGGCTGTCATTCCTGGGGAAGAGACTAGGCATGTGGAAGCCAGTTGTACGGTATTTCTATAGAGAGAGCTTGTGAATGTCATCCAGCAGTCATGCTCCCAACTCTAAACTGGCCTTTCAACCCTTTGGGGAAGTCACTCTTCTCTTCTGTCAGTACGTATTAGGAAGACAGAAAAAAAACCCAACCAATAATAGAAATGAACACAGTGCTGACCAATTAGTAACTCAAGGGTAAAATGGTAATGTGACGTAAATTCATTCCATCAGTTCTACCAAATCATTTCTATTTTGATTGCTACAAATAATATGACCATAAGTCTCATTATTATTAAAAGGCAGAATTATGAGCAGCCAGAGGCATAATCTGTCTGTATTCAGTACCAGAGAAATATCTATTGCTTTCTAAAGCTTGTTATAATTAGTACCCCAATGACCCAGACCACAGAAATCAGTTAGTAGAGATTTCCTTCAGGATGTACAAAATATGCTTTTATGCAAGGATTTCAACACATTTCTCTAAAAGCAAAATTTAAAAACTCTTTACAATTAAATATTTAGTGATTGCTCTCCCTAGTAAATTGTTCTATTTCTTCTGTTCCTAGGATGTTGATTTTCCCTGAGGTTTTAGACCCCAAGACAGCAGTGAAGTCTGTCCACACATGGATTTCACTGTCTTTTCTCAAGTACTTTGAAACTATTGTGTTCCATGCCATAGTAAATGCAGGATAGTTGAGGGGTTTTTTGTGTTGTGTTTTTGGGGTTGCGGTTTGTGTGTGTGTTTAATTACTTGTTTTTCTATAAAGAAAAGTTTCATCTGATTGCCTGCTCTTTACTCTTGATTAGATAAGTTTGCATCTTCAGCCTTTAAAAAATCACTTAGCTAAAAAAAATAAACAGTTTCAGACAAGGTGAGATGCTGTTTCTCTCACTGAATTAACAATAAGGTGGTATTTGGTTTCACTAATCCAGAATTAGATCCATATTTATCCAGCTGATCAGCTGAAAACCTACTAGCACCAACAGAGATAGTAGGTGAGATGGAGACTAAACTTTCTTCTGTCTGTTGGCAAACTGTAGAAAAATTACACTGCAACAAATCTTCACTCTATCCTATATACTTTTGGGTTTGTATAGCTGAGTATAAGCGCCTATTCTGCCTCACTGGGCCCTTCACATCAAATGACAAGTCTCTCTGCTTAATAGTGAGAAATGAAGTTAAAAATTTGTATAAAAAATATAAAATTCAGACCAGTAGAAATTGATAAAGTTTACTTCTTTGATCATGAGTGCTTTTACAATTATTTGCATTCAAACAAGATGAAAAAAAATTCAAATATTTCAAACAAAAATAAAAATAATAATAATATACAAACCCATCATTTAGAAAAATGCTAAAATGACTTTTTCAACCAAAAAGGTAAATGAACACACATATGGGAACCGTTTCAGTGCTGTCTAATCTTGTTCACTGTGTTGAAAACTTTGCCCTGCTGTTTTCTGAGGCCCCCTATATAAATAATACTCCCATTTTCTGTAACTATCATTATGTCTTTACCCAGATGCTTACGCTCTTTGAATAGGTTTTCTAGTTTGATGTTCAAATTCTCACCCATTAATGAAAAGGAGGATAACAGGCATCCTAGAGAAACTAAAAGAAGAACAAAGTTTAGTATTTTCTGCAATTTTAAAAGGAAAAAAAATAATAATCAGGGTCTTAGTCTTTGTCTTGGCTTAGTCTGTGTGTAAAGGAGAGTGTAGAAACAGGGCTTTGCAGGACACACTTCTCCCTATCACAGCTCTTCTCTCAGGGGAGGCTGTGTGTAATTTATCCATGTTACACAGGCAGGACAAAACCAAGACTCTTAGCAGCTGTGGATCATTTTGGCCTGAAGTACTTTTGAAGAATTCTGTCTGTGTACAATCAGAATGAATTCTAAATAAGCCAGCTTGTTACTGTGTTTCTGCCAAGCTCATCAGGCCTGCTACTCTGTGTCAGATAGGAAGTATCATTTGGAGACCAGCAATTTTCTGTCATACATTTATTTATACAATACTGCACGGAGTTTTTTAAGGAAGGATTATAAAATATAGCCCTGAAAATATCTTCTTTATGAAAGTTAGGGTGGGCTGCCTTCATAATTTTTCGTTTTTTGTTCTCAAGTGGTGTTTCACAAAATTAAATTATGTTTCTAAACAAGTAATTCTGTTCGGCTAATTGTGAGGGGTCCCTCTGGTACTAGATTTCTCCATTGGGAAGTATACTTGCTTGTATCAAAAACACATTTTTATAATCAAAGATAGTGTCACATGAATTCATAAAATTAAATGTGATGAGACAGGAAAGTGGTTTGGATAAGTGAACTTTTCTGAACCAAAATTATTACTAAAAGTATTTTGAACTTCTATTGTTTTTGTATCATTTCATTTTTCCAGACTTTTCCACGTGACTGTTTGTCATTAAGATCCTATAAAAGATATGAATCTGGTGGCATTGAAGAATCCTCTTCACAACAGAGGCAAGGTGCATCCAAGCAGATGATATGTGGTAGTTTGCATCTGTGTAAAGTAGGATCTCCCAATTCCACTTGAATCCAGAGCTGAAAGTGCTCTGTTTGTACAGTAATGCAGAGGAGCTGTGCAAAATACTTTCCATACAAATTCTTGCAGCTTGTCACCCTGTTGACGTGCTGGTTGCATGTCAGCATCGATACCTGTTTACCCACATATCCTTATTTCTAGGAAGGGATATTTGAGTACATTTCTGCACTTTTCCCAGTCCTGCAGAAACATTTTAAGCAACTTACACAAAACTTAGATGAATCATGACAGAAACCATCTTAATATAAATATATTTTGATTATTCTTTCAGTAGCTTTGACTTGGCCATCCTACTACACTCCAGTCCTACGTTCCTCAAATTGCAGTTTTGGTATAGTGATTATTTTTCCAAAATAAATTAGGAAACAAACTCATACCTTCCACTTTTTAATCCTAATTTACTACTTCTGATTCCTTTGTTTCCCTGGTTTTGATGCTACGTCTGGGTTTCCGCTGCCTATTCTTCCAGCCTGCTGTATCTCCTTGTTTGGAACCATGCTGATTTTTCTCATGGCAATGCTTCTTTGATGTGTACAGTGGAAGTTAATGAGCTCTCCCAGTACCTACTGGTCTTCTGTGAAATCTTTGTAGAGTACGAGGAAGCTGGTTTTACTTAAAAGTCCAGCCACATGTAGAGTGGGGATCTTGTGAAGACGTAAAACAAGCGTTATGTATATGTTGTCTTTTTTTCCACTCGTAACCTTGGAAACTGTTATAAAGCATTATCTTTTGAAAATGACATTTCTACGCAAGCAGTTCTGTACAGTATTTTCTTCTCTGTCACTATCTGAGGCTGACAGAATACATACCTCAATTCCATGCCAAAGGAACTGAAGTTTTTTTCCTT
Organism: Chroicocephalus ridibundus; assembly: GCF_963924245.1. Classification (NCBI taxonomy): domain Eukaryota; kingdom Metazoa; phylum Chordata; class Aves; order Charadriiformes; family Laridae; genus Chroicocephalus; species Chroicocephalus ridibundus. The sequence continues at coordinate 14,534,160 of NC_086291.1, read as the reverse complement.
CTAGAAAAGGCTTTTTTCTTTGATTTCACCATGATCTTCCTTATCTTCTCCTAGCTGTTGTTTTTTCTGGCTTACTTTGGTATAACTGCTACTTTTCATTGTCTGAAACGTTTTACCGGTTAACTTCCCTCAGTTCCTGTTTCCCTGCCTTATTCTTGTTTTACTCCTTTTTTGTTGTTATGTTTCCTGCTGCTTAGCTTTTCTAGCAGTTGCTTTTCTGGCTGATTTTTGTCTCACTGCTATTTGTGATTTCTGTTAAAAGTCTCCTACTGTTTAACTTTCTCAAGCGGTTGTTTCTGGGTTTATTTTTTCCACTTCTTGAATTTGCTGTTAAAAGTCTCCTGCTGTTTATCTTCTTCTAAGTATTGCTTCTGTAGACCATTCTCTTCTCCCAAGCATTTAATACATTTGATCTCTGTACCAAATTCAGGGATGAATTCAGAGGGCTTCTGTATCTGAGCATGAAGGAGAGAGAGATCTGGTACAATCCTTAAGTGTTTTATAGAAAGTATATTTTAAAATGGAATACAAGTGTTTTTAAATTAGTTCCCTGCAATGGAAAGTGGCCTTTCTTGGGCTTTTAGGTTGAGCCTAGAAAAGAATTCTCCATTGACAGACTTTTCCTTCTTAATAAAGTACCATGTTTATTCTCTGTAAAATACCTTAGAAAGATGTGAGTTTTCAAGATAGGAATCCCAGGCTTTCAGAATTTCAAATCACAACTGTTGTTTTACTTCTGAGATTTAAAATAATTTTGCACTTTTCACTGATACTTAACAGAAGAACACTCATGCAGGGTCAGATACGCACCCTTTATTTTACCAGAGTTTTGGACAGAGACAATGTGAGTAAGGCTTTCTTAACAACTCTTCCTGGTGCTTTTCCACGTTTGGTAACTTACTCACTTGGCCAAAGACAGCAGCAGTATTCAACAGCCAGTATTCAAAGCACTCACTTGGAAAGAGGAAGTCAGTAGTTCAGGTCTGTGCTCCAATAAACATTTAATTATTGATATGAAGTGGAACAGTTCCAGCTGGAAATGCTGAGAAATATTCATCTCAGAATACCTTGTAACCTACTATATTATGGAGTACAGCTGGAAATTCACCTGGAGTTTCCACATCTGAAGTGATTAACAATTTAGTTATTCTGAATTGGGCCTCATTGCTGTCATTTATTTTGCAAAATATTTCAAAAGGTTCTGATTTAATCCCAGTGGGTAATGGGACATGAAAAATAACCAAATTTTCATAGAATATTTCGTACTCACTCCAGTTGGCTTCATTACAGATTCTAGTCTCTTCTTGACCTAGCTGGCTTACAGTTAGCTTGTGATGTGGTTTGTAGGGTACTAATTTCTCAATGAATAGTTGACTAGTTTGGTACTCTACTAAATTAAAAACCAGTTGAAACTTCTAATAGTCCAAGGACTTTCATGAATCTTTAATGAGAGGAAGTGCTTTATATCATAGATAGCATTTATATTTCTTGCACCTTTCCAGTATGAATGACACTCCCTTGCCTAGCATGTTATGAAATACTTAACGAAAGATTGCAAAACTTATTTGGATTACAGTTACATGTGCTATAAAATAGTTGCAGAAGCTGCTAAACGCTTCTGGAAATCTTTACTGTAACTGTATGCTTATAATAATATAAAAGTGAGGAAGTTATTGGATGCTTTTAAAGGTAACACAGTAAAAGTATATGCCATTCTCCTTATATATACTTTTCATTATTAATATATTTTCCCTGCAGCCCTAAAATTGTTTGTTATCATCACTAAAACTTCACCAAAATCATAATTTTAAATTTTCCTGGAAATTTACAGACTTCAGCAAAATGTTGCACATTGATCATATTCATTCATATGGGCTTTTTTAGGTCATTCCAGTCTTGTTTACTGTGACTGTAAATACAACACACTGAACTAAGTGAAATAGTGCCTACTGTTAGCTTTCTGTGCAATACCACACACCACCTCAATTTTAAGGTGTGCTAGCAAAGTAGAACTCTTGTCACCCCCATCCCATTCCAGTTTACGAGATCAATCTTCTGCAGAATCAGTCTATGTAAAAATACTGTGTTGACCTTCGCCTGTTTTATATTGCATAATATTTTATAACATTTAATGGAGACATTAAATATCATAGTGTACCAAGAAGAGGTACATGGCTGTAAACTCGCATTTTAGGCAATGGCATTTTAAAAGGGATTTTAAAAATAGGTAACTAATTAACAAGTGTTATTAGTTGCCCCAGATTTCCTTGAAGAAACTCACTCAAAGGGAAGTGGGGAGGGGAAGTGATACAAGGAGAGAAGATTCTGAACTTTTCATGTAGTTGTATTACTTTACTAATAGGTTACTAGCAACTGGGTCTTTGATGAGCTGAGTGAGAAGTTGAGAGTAGATGCTGCATGTGTTTGCACTTACATTTTGGTATTCCATGATACAGAGAGATCCAAAATGTTGCTTTGTTTAGGAAGATAAACAGGTAGGATGAAGAGAGAAAGAAGAGAAAGATAATATGGTTGCAGGATGGATTATAGTAGAAAAAAACCAAAAGGAAATATAAGAAAACCAAAGCAACTTTTATGTTACTGTGCCTTTATGCTGACGTCCGAATTTCTTCTTGCATTATCATTTTTCTTAAATAAAACCCTGTATTTTAAATAAACAGAACGAAAACTCTCTCCTGTTGCAGACAGAAGTACAGGACAGACCAATATACTCTTGTATTCTTCCAGCTCCCTAATACAAAGCAGTCAAATGCTACAAGCATTTTCCTGTTCGGTGTATTTCCGAAAAACAGGGTGAAGAAGGTTTAACATGCACGTATTCTGGAGTCACATTATTTCTTCAAGAATCTTTGTCAGGATCTGGCACTGGAGTGGCCACAATGGCTAACAGGATTATGAATCCCTGTCTCCATTTAAGGAGATTCAGTTTCCTGATCTTTCATAAATAAAAAAAAATCTAAAATCTTTTTCCTTAGGTTTTCCTAGATTGGGGCATATGCAAGTAAATCAGCGTTTTTGTCAAGATAGACACTGAAAATAATGCTCTCTGGCACAACTAGTCCTTATATTGTTGTTCAGATTACTCCTTGCAAACTGTTTGTTTTGTTTTTTTTTTTAAAGTTACTCTCTAATATGCAGAAGAGAGAAACAGAGAAAAACATTGTCCTAGCAAAACTCTCATTTTTCCAATGTACTGTGCGTTGTTTTGAGTCTGATCCTGATAAAGTGTGTTTTCAGTGTCAGAGAAAGTCTATTGTGTCAGGGTTCTGTGGATTCTTTTGATGCAACGTTAACCTGATCAGTTATTCCTGTTTCAAGTCTGTTTGTTTAGTTTCTAAATTCCACTCAGTGACTCACTGCCTTTACATTTGTAAAGATACAACCTCCTTTCCCTATAGGGAAATCTATATTTAATTAATCTTTTGTCACTAAGATTTTTCTCAGTTTTGTTGGTATAGCCTTCATTTGATCTCCAAAAGAAACGATATTCTGAGCGTGACATTTCTGAAAGACCAGTAGTAAAGCAAGAGGAGTTCCATAACAGAAGCAATGGCTTGCATAGCATCATCATCATCTCAGCTGACCAGAAGCAGCTCTTTTTAAATTCCTTTATTTCTTTTAAATTTACCCCAGTTTGTCTCCAAATTCCCTCACCTTCATTTCTTTTTCAAAATGGAAAATTGGGATAGTATTGGGGCAATGAGGAGGAGAAAGAGAGGTATTCAGGACAACTATTTTATTATTTTTATTCAGATTTTTTTCAACAATCATTTTTTATTTTTTATAATTTAAAAAAACAATACTTTTTTTCCTTAGGGAAAAGGAGTTTTCAAATAAAAAATGCCAGCTCACAGTATGAGCACTGCTAACATGCCTGTCCTGTGAAGCAAAACTATATTTAAGACATCTTGAGCCAGTTGTACCTTGTAGAAGGAGAAAGGGAACTGATTTCTCAGTAGCTTATAATTTACTAATGCAGGAATATAAGAACAACTCGTTGGCTTCAAAATTCAGGCCTGCCTTCTGAGATACTTACCTTCCAATTTCAGCAGTGTATGCCTGAGGCATTCACAAAGCCTATTTGCATAATCAGTGTGGCACTGGATCCAACCTATAAAAGAGAGGCTTTTACTCACTTGCAACTAACAGCAGAAATGAATCTACGCTTCCAAAGATGGATTCTTTAGCTGTCAAGATTTTTGACAGCATCACAAACAGAATGTGTATATATTTTCTTGATAAAGGCACAACCACACATACTGATACATTTATGGCTTGAAAGCATATTCTTAACTATTGAAAAGGTCTTTGAATGAGAAAATTGTGAAGCTTTCAGTTTTAATAATGCCCTAGTAAAGAATGAAGCAAGGAACTAAAATCACTCAAAAAACTCATTTCTTATAATCCTAAGTGTCAAGGGCATTCATTGTGTTCTTGATAACCACAAACATTGACATCACTGGTGTTCCAGATCAACAGCAGTATATTTACTTGCTGTGCTATTTCCTCCGGTATGAGTGAAAGAAGTGTGAAAAGGTCGTATAAAGTAAGCTACCACAGATGTTGACTGTTTTTGTTGGTTTCAGAAAACTAGAAAAAGTCTCTTTTTTAATTCCCATTGCTTCAAATGTTTTTCTATTTCTGTACTAAGAAAAAAAGGTTGTCCAAAGGAAATAAAGCTAAAAGTTATGGGCAGAGGGAATGAAATGACATAAAAAAAAGTCAAGGACCCAACTTCTATGGACTTTGAATAGTAACTGGGTACTCAGTTGCCCTTACTTCCTCGAAAATCTCTCGCTTCACTTACTTTAATATTTCCTCGGTTTTAATGTGTAAGGAAGAATGGGAATGTCATCATCTTGAAAAGGATAAATTAGAATGGGTTCAGAAGTTGTGAAGGAAGCTGAATACTAACAGGGTGGGGCTTAAAAGTTATCTTAAGGGGGGAAATATTGCAACTGTCTAAATTTGTCTGCTAAGTCCAAAAATGCTTATCTTCGCTTATCCAGCTTATCTTTGATAACTTCAGAATTCCTTAGTCCTGTTTATGTAGATTCATTTAGCATTTCTAGTCTGGTCCTGAATGTTCCTGATACCCTTTGACTATTTCAAGCAATTAGCAGCAAAAAGAACCAGGTTCAAATTTAAAGAAACATCTTATAAACACCATTGTGAGCCCTGACCTTGAAACCTGAGACTTTCTGGTGCTCAGGAGGGTAATTTTCCACACTCAAAAGCTTGAATTAATTTCCACAATAGAAAAATTTGGGGGGTTTATTATTTTCTTTGATTAAATAAAAAAGAACCCAAAAAACAAGAAGGTAGATCATCAGGAATAACTGAAAAATACAACTGCATTTTGCCATCCACTTTGGTGAAGTTAGCTGAGCAGCTACTGGGCCACCTGGTTGCTTCTCCCCCATCTGCAGCAACATCTTACTCCCAGCATGCGATTGTCAAGCGTTGAGGTCCTGTCACCTTTCCTGCTGGGTGGCAAGGTGCTACTCAAGCTGACACTGCTCTTGTAAAATCAGCTGCTTCCTCATTTCACTAACCATTCATTGCTCTGCTTCGTTAAAGCACTTTTGCTAAAGTTTTTGTCATTTCAGCTTTTATGATCATTTCATGCTGAAAACACAGTTGTAAGATTCTTAAGTGATTTCTTCAGCCCTCCATATCATAGAATACTCTTAAAGTAATCTTTCTATTTGGTTTTCTAGGTTGTAATTTTTGCACCGTGAGGTTGAGATTCTCAGATATAATAACCATTCAGCCTACGTGTAGACTTACTGATACAAGTCTCTGTTTTTGACGTGCCTCTTGTCTTCAGTTGAAATTCTTCCCAAACACAATCAGTCAACAATGCAAAACCAAGCAGGAGGAACATACAAGTTCCAGGTTTTGGAAGGGGGTTGATCCAAGCTTATCTTACAAACAGTAGGCAACCGTAAAGAGTCCCACAGAAGGAGTAGTTCCTCAAATAACCTTCTGGTGATTTTCATCACAAATGATAAGAACTGTTGGGGACACTTACAAGGTGATACGAGTGGTTACAGGTCTTACAAAACCTAAGTTCCAGATTGTGTGAAGTCTGAACAATTCAAGCAGATGTCTCAGGCTTAGAAGAGAGCATAACTACTAGCCAGCAACAGATCAACTATGAGTGGAGACACCTCCAAGCCCCCTTCTTGAAACTAAGGCACTGTATAACTGAGCATGGAATTTTGCACCATAGGGAAGCAATATTAACCAAATTCTATAATCTAACAGTTAAACTATTTCGCTGGAAAAAGGCCAACTGTTTGTTTCCAGTTCAGTGGACTATGCATTCATCTTCCATTAGATAGATATTTAATATTAAATCCAAACAAGCTAGACAGTAGAAGCCAGCTACCATCTCTCCCATAAAGTCAAGTAGCAAAGCAGTCACCTGAGATGCGAGACCCTGTTCCAATGGATATTCATTTACACTAACTGGAATAGTTTTTGCAATGGAATTGCAGTATTAGATGCATACCTAATCTGAAATGATTTCCTGGGAGGTGAGAAACCTGGATTTCTACCTGTTCAGATTGTGCAGATTGAGAGTCTGAAAGGCAGCTGTCAGCATTGCAGGTCAGATTTCCAACATCTGAAGTAATAGAGGGGCTTTTCCCTTGGAGATGAGGAGGAGAATGATTTAAGCATCCAGCTTCAGAAGAGCTAAATGCTCCTGAGCAGTCAGGTCTCTTACTGTTTTTGAGATTAGTTTGGCTTTCTAGCTTTAAAGTCTGTTTATAGATATTTTCTCTCTTTGTATATTTTTTGAGCCTGCCTCTGGGTCTGATTATCAGGAAAGTGACATAAAGCGTAGGTATTCCTATATGAAGTTCCTCAGGGTATTCAGTACCTGTATATCTGGCCCTAATATGAGTCTGCAAGATCTGCAGGGATCGTTCTAAATTAATATAGGAGGTTAGATAAGCTGTGGGCTGTCTTGTTTTCTTCTTCTGATTATAAAAGCTTCCCTCAAATATAGAGGCAGTGGTAGCTGAAGTTTTATTTTAGAGAGGTAGCTGCTGGGAGCACTTTTGTCAAGAACTTTTTCTTGAGGCATATTGCTTCAGCATGGGCTTTCTCTGAACAAACTTTTTTCTGGCTATATTGTGACTTGTATAGATTCTGTCTATGGAGGTGCTTTCCAGTGGGTTTATAAATTTTTATTCTGTTAAGTGGGTGGGTTGTGAGTAGTCAGCTTACATTGGAAGGGAGGCAGCAGGCGTGCCTGTAAATGCCATAGTGGTGGGCAATTATAATTTTAAGTTGACCATCTGCGGTAGTGTAACATTTCTAGAAAAATAAAGGCTGCTTTTAAAAATATAAAATATACCTATTTTTCTGGACCTTTCTATGTATTACACATATCCAAACTTAAAGCATTTTTTTCTGAAGGCTATCTCTATAGAGATCCAGACTGCTTCCATCTACATAGGTTACAACTGGTCTTATGACCATGAGAATTAAGATATTGTAGATAATCCCTACCAGAGCAAAATTTCTATTCAGCAGAGTGACTCTATAGCAATACCATCCCCAGTTTCACACATGTACGTTATATTGCAGAAATGAAAATAGTTGGTTTAACAGGAACTTCCAGCCCTAAGGAGGGCTTGAACTTGCCTAACCTGTCCAACACATAACACAGCCTTTGGAGTTTTCTTGTGTTGTTTTTTTTCCTTTTCTTTAAGAATTAAGAGTAATTAAAGCAATATTTATTTGTATTCAAAACTCTGTCTCTAGTAACAAAAATAGATACTGCTACTTTTAACTTCCCTAGTTCAATCAAATCCATAACCTGTGGAGTCTAGTCTTTTCTTGGTCATAAACAAACTTGTTTACTAAAGTCCAATTAGTTACACTGTGATAAACTGAGGAATTTGATATCACTGTAAACTGCTGAACAGAAGTCTGTGTCATTTTTACCAATGTTTTTCTCAAAAACCATAATTTAAAAGGTAGAATGACCACAAGTTAAGGTTCATCAGGCATTTAAAGTTAGTTTGTTCTAGTGCACAGGGAAGGGCAAAGTTGCTGGTTTTGTTTTGGTTGAGTTTGTTGTTTTTTTGATATAGGAAAGAAAATGTCTTTTTAAAGTGCCTGAGAAGAGCTTATGCCTGGGATATGTTTCCTTTTTGTTTCTATTATTACAATGCTACTATGAAGTTTAGTTGATGTATTTAAGCCATCCTTCTAAGAAAGGATCTGTGAAAAAATAATCACCTCTCAGGAGAAAAACCATCTGCACTTTGATTGGCATTTCTACTTTGTCTTAAAAGAGCTTGCAACTCTGCCCTTAAGGGTTATCCTTCACCTTGTCTTCTGAAAGAATGTTGTTCAGATGCTACTCCAAAATACGTTCACACTGCAGAGAGTATGCATAAGCTTCAAAATACTTTCTATTTATGAGTACCCAAAGTTACATAGCTCAATCCTGATGTTTTATTTTTAATTTTTGATGAACTGTGCTTATTTTTTACTAATCATTTATTGGATGATTTGGTTCCTAATTGGAAAATTATTTGCATAAATCTGGACTTTATTCTGGTTTGATTAGTCCTCGCTTAGACATATCTCATATTGGTCAGAGAACTCACTGAGGCTGTTTTGATAGATATGATATGTAACAAGTTAACTTCTAATGGCAACTTTAAGTTATAGTCCAAACATGAGGTAATATTGGCTACTGGAGGCTCCAAGCCAGAAGATTGTCCTACCACAGACAGAAACGTTATGTTTAAATCTGATCTTGGGATCTATAAGGTTGTTAAAAGCCATCTTAGTTCCCCTTAGTTGTGTGGTCAGTTGGGAAGTAGTGTGCTTGCTTTGTCATGTGGATGAACGCATGGTCTTAATGAATCACAAGGTCTTAAGCCTACCCTAGTCTCTTGGTGAAGATAATGGCTATGAGGAAGGAGCAAAGCTCCAAGGGTGCATTACTGGGGACTGGAGAGTCGAATTGTTCTGAGTCTGCATTGTCTAAATAATTCTTTGCTATTTTATCAGGGTGGTAGATCCTTAGGCCAAAGACTATAAAATTGTTTTATAAGGTAGATCATTTTGTTCCGTGGCCACAAGAAGATTATTTTAGTTCTTTGAAAACTATTTGAATCATTGGACATGCCAATAAAAACCCATGATACTTGTTGCTGGGTGAAATAAGAACTTTCTAGGCTTAAAGTGAATTCAAAAAGGAAGTTCACACTTCCAGAGTTTATGAAAATAGACCTCAGAACAAACTTCCTTCCAAGATTGTTTTTTTTTTTTTTTTTTTTTTGGTTATTCTTCCACTCTTAACATACCATTAGATCAAAATCTGTAACAGAGCAGGAACAAGTTATAACATATGTATTAGGACAGTTGCATGAATGTATCTAACAGGTGTTGCAGGAAATAAAAAAATGATTTGAATGTTAAAATTCCAGCATAGCGGTAACTTTTTTATTCCTCCTATTTCTACTGAAAAGTTAGGCACAATCAGCATAGGCAGTTTCATGTAGTTCCCCTAACTTTCCTGTTTAAAAGACAATTGATTTGTGCATGTGCACATGCATAATCTGGTTAATGAACACCCTAGCCAAATTAATGTAGATTGATTATCCATGAAAAGTGGGTTAATTGAATAATAGCCATTGATACAAATGGCTAGTAGATACCTTGCTATACGTACATCTGAAGTTGACATATTTTGCTGCAAAATAAAACATAGTGAAAACAAGTATATTGATTCACATTAAAGTTGATTAATCTACTCGTTAGTGTAATTTAATTGTCTGTAAAATCAGTTGCTAAACAGTAGGAAAAAATAGTAATTTATTATAATTGTGTTAGAGTGAAGGAACGATTTTATTGAGTGTTATACAAATAAATCCTAATTTCACAAATATACGCATTAGAACAAAGGATGGTGTCATTTGCAATCACAGGAAATACTATGAAATTATAACAAACAGCTAGTCACATTATCATCATAGTTAATTATTGGACTTACTGTATTCAGCAGTCCATGTTACAGAGCAGTTTAAAGTGAAAGCTACATAAAAGAATTCATTATCAATAGGAAAAAAGAGGACCTAATTGAGAAATGCCAGCCAGTGTCTGTATCCTCAATAGAAGAAAAATGGACCCTATCACAAAATGCCAACTGTGGCCATGTTCCCTAATTTTCTTTTTGAGGACACTAAGCAGTAGATTGGATTAAAAAGGAACTGCCAAAGCCATTATCTTTCACTTTCAATAAAAATGCACTGTGTCCAAATGAAAAATGCCAGACTTCATCCCTCCTTTCTTGAGGAAAATAGTAGAACCAATTAAAAAAAGCCCACTCTCTACATTTTTTTACATTTTGTGCTTTCTATGGAAGAACAATAGAACATCAAGTCATTCAAAAACTGCAGTAGCAAAAGAAAGTTCTTATGAACTGCAAATGGAAAATGGGATGGGGAACAAGACACCAAAACAAAATTAAAGATTGGAAATACGGCCACCCAGTATGCATGTTTGACTAGTTTTGATGGTCCTCATCCATGATTTTACATGGATTTTTTCTTATGAAAGAGAGAACAGAGGACCTTTAAGAAATGTCATCATCAAAACCTAAGATAGTTACTTTGTTTCATTGAATTTCAAAGTAGGAATATCCATATCCTATAGTGTCTTAGGCCAACCAAAAACGCTTTGCCCTGACATCTGTAGATTACTTGCACTCTCTAAACTGAAGGAGAAATGACACATAAGATTTTTTATTTTCTTTATTCAGAAAAATCTAGAAGCCTCTGCTGGCTACAAGTTATAACTGTGGCAGTATCCAAGTAGAGATACTTTGTCAACAGTGCTCAATGCACACATTTGTCTTCAAAGAGCTTCCTAAAACCAAGCCCTAATCCATGGTCTGATGTCACGGGTTAAAAATTGTGACTGTTTTGCTTCTGATTGTAATTTGTGCTGGGTAGAGGAAATTCCCAGTTTCTGGGGGTCATTTGGGAGGCGAATGCCCCAACAGCAGCTTTTTGTTACCAATTGACTTCAGCAGTTTTCATTGTGCATTGAGATTTCATGCAGGAAGAGGGATATCACAGTGTTGATTCCAGGCCCTGTATAATCACACCATTCCGGCCTGGCTTCATGTTGTACCCAGGAACATTTACTGTCAGCTGCTGACTTCACTTAAGAGTGGTGCCTTCCGCATGAATTTCATTTGCCACCTCAGTTCGGGTATATCTAAATGGAGGGTGCCCTTTGCCACTTTGCAATCACACTACTAAGGTGTAAGTCATAGAAACAGAATTAATCTCTGAATGAAATGCTGCAAATTCATTGGCTAGATGTCATGAAATAGGAGATACACTGCTCTGTGCTCATCCAAGATCAGCTCAGAAGCAAGGGCGTTTGCATATTGTAAAGGTGAGGGGACTGTATCAGAAGTTATTCAGTAGATGCTGTGTTTTAAAGAAAAAAATCCCTTTTGTGATCTCAGCAGTCTGCCACTCCCTCTTCGAGTGAAAACGAAATCTAGCTAAATACGCCTGCAGCTATACTCTGCCATTCTGCAGCAGAGCAGTGACAAGGAGGGAATTACAGATTGCTCTTGACCGCATTACTTCTCATAATGACCTTGATTCCTTGTATCTGTCCTTTTCTTAAGTTATTGTGTGCGCACAAATCCACAAAGGATATGAGAAATACTGCCACTGAAAGGGAAGGTTTTTAACTGAGTAAATACATATGAATTTCTGTAAAACTAGTCCATACCTTTGCCAAACAGATACTTTCTCCTTTTCAGAGTCCTCAAAATAGCAGTTTTTAAATGAAAGTTTTGAAGTACCGACAACGAGATGTCCACTCATGCCACTGTAAAATTACATTATCTCGCACTTAGTGTCAACAAGTCATAGCAACAGCACCGTGTCTTATTAATGGCGTTTAGCCAGCAGACATGCATTGCATACACTACAGCACTCTTCACTCTCAGAACAGCTGTTCTTCACTCTTAAAAGAATAAATAAATAAATAAAACCTTTTTGTTGGTGATAATTAAGCAGTAACACCCGTTTTCTGTGCAGTTGTGATAATATGTTTGTGATAGTGAGATTGTTTTGTTTATGCTAATTGTTTAGTTGGTGGTGCTCATGCATACATCATCTAATGCAAATCCTCTTCAATCTGTTGCTAAGCAGTTATTATTACTGTGGATATTGTGAAATGGTAACTATATGAAATAAATAAGGCAGAAAAAAAGATACTTCCCTGAATTGCACAAATGTTTCTCACCCATGATATTTTCTCTTTTTAGCATATTTATCTCAATGTCTATTTTTAAAACTTAGATCCTCTATAGAAGAACTGCAGGATATAAAGGTCTAATATCTATCTATTAATCTTTTCGTAGGTTTCTAATGTTGGGTGGGTGGCTTGTGTGTAAGAGAGAATTCATGCTGGCTTATTCAAAGACTACTTGTTCCCAGACAGTTCTTTTTTTGATCCACATATACAATAAACACAGAAGAAAGGAATTTTTGAAGTTCAAATTTCTCTCGGAACTGACAGTTTAATAAGAAACCATGGTTCTCAGTTACCTCCCTATTATAATTTATACAATACAAGTCTTTGAAATGAGGACTGAAAAGCACGGGCAGGCTTCATACTAAGAGGCTATCATCTTCATTTAATCAATACTACAAAGACAAAAGATCACAAAAATTGTATTCTGTAAATGCCCCTCTGTAGTGTTGGAATAAAGTTAATTTCATGAATGGAGGTCATTTCACATGGATGTTTGTTTGGATAACTGATAAAAAGAGGAGTTAGCATTTATTGGGGGGAGAGGGGGAATTTCTTGTTGCTGGGGGAAGGTAGCAGTGTTTTGCTTTCCACACACTCCGCTCACACCATTGCCTATCTACTAATTGATTAATTGACCATCTATTAGACTTCCCTATCGTACTCTGCTTCCCAGCAAATTAAATAATCCGGTTCTCAAATTGTTGCTAGTGGCGGTGGAGGTTCAGTCTATTTCAGAAACATTGTAGTCTGAGGAGAGCTATAAATAGTGGCAGGTTATTTTTTATGAAGCTTTACAATGAGTATCATAAATATCTGATGATTTTAATTGAGTCTTATTAAGATATTTAAACTCTACTGATTACATGGCAAATAATAAAATTGTATCTATTTAACACCTGTGAAAGGCGAAGTAAGTATTTATTACATAGATTTTAACATTAAGTAAACCATGCGTTAACACCTTGGGGTTTATGTATTTAACACGCAATTGTTGCATTTTTTATGCATTTCTCCAGCTCAAAAACATTAGAACCGATATTTCAACAAACCACATGGTACATTGTAGATTAAAGACCAACTGAATACCCAAAAGGTACTAAGTGAGATTTTGAATCCATCACATTGATATGTATCTGTCATATAGCCACTTATCATCAGTAAGTAGTTTACTTAAAAATCATGTTAATAACGAGCATTTAGCATTCAGCATACTGGTGCTGATGAAAAATGAAATGCTTCTTTGAGACTCTGTATTCAGCGTAAAGAATTACTACAATTTTCTTATGAGGTTAGAAACGTCTGTGTTAATATAGTGGAGAAACCAATACTGCAAATAAGCAGTTATCTTCATCTTGGACCTTCTCAAATTCACACCAGAAAAACACTGGTGATTTTAGATGGGTTTAAATTATAAAAACTAAAGCTATGTAAATACACAGTTTGCATAAACCTCAGCCAAGCATAAATGCTGAATGGAGTTCATTGGATATACCTCTGGTAGAGTAGACTGGCACGCCTTGCAAATGCAGAGTGTAAATATATTAATATATATCTCGTGTAATTGTCTGAACATCTTGAGTTGTCATTTAAAACTTTCTGTTTAAAACATAATGTTCGTGCATTGCTTTATGTTACTATCCTGGCATGCTGCAGATCTATACAATGTAATATTATGTTTGAGGAACTGAAATGTAATCATAGAATCGTAGAATTGTTAGGGTTGGAAGGGACCTTAAAGATCATCTAGTTCCAACCCCCCTGCCATGGGCAGGGACATCTCCCACTAGACTGGAGAATTTACACAGAAGGACAGTGTTTATGGACTCAGAAAGGGATTAGCATGATGTGTAATCTGTTCAATCCTAGTAAAAAAGGACACTACTAGACACTTGCAGAGGCACAACTATATGGAATATAGAAAGCATGTAAGTCAGAGGGGCTGCTTAAATTTATCAACATCTAGTGTTACATGGTTGAGCAGTGCCTTTTAGGATTGTGATTCACTGAAATACTTGCAAGGTTAGGAACTTAGGTGCAAATGATGCAAAATGATGAGAAGATTTTTAGATCTGCAAATTTCAGCTACTGAGATATTATGAAAGAATCAATGTATTATCTAGCAGAATGGGCCCAACTCTGCTCTAGGACTGAAAGGAAGGAACACTGGGCAGGTTTAGAAGAGGTTAGAAAAGGTTAGGAAAAAGTGAAGGAAGTAAAATCGTTGTGCTTATGACTTTAAATCTAGTTTGAGTTCCTGTGAGTATTTTTCCTGGCTGTCCTTACTATATTCCCAATGTTGAATTTGTTCTGTGAGGACAGACACAGTTTGGAGCAGGTATCAAACTTTTTCACCGGTGCACTACTATAACTGGACCTTGTTCTCATCCTTATGGAACGAACTGTGGGCATTTTCTCACTTTGTCAGGTTTTGGTTGAAGCCAGAATTCACTTGGAGGAAAGTTTGTTCAAGATGAAAGTGGATAATGTACCATAGTTAAACTGAGAAATTTACCTTCTGTGTCTTTCTGAAGACCCACATTCCCTTATTTTTTTATTGTATATGCAGAGGGTAATAAAATAAAAATGCTGAATGTTATAGTTGTTCTTTACTCCATTGAACCCTCTGTTTCACTAAACATGAATCTTATCAACTGGATAAGATTCCAAATTTAGGATTTCTAAAAATTCTGTAAACCAAGAGTTCTGATATATCAATTCAGATTAGTTGTAGTACATCCAAGAACATGACGTGTCATACAAAATTTAGCTTTCTCAAAATTAAAAATTAGTATATACATATTTTTAGCACATATACAGCTTTCCATTTGTTGCCTCATTCTGTAGTCTTTTTCATTACGTGTAGTTCCAGCTGTGAAATGATGTGATGACAGTATCTTCTTCCCTCTGCCTGCTTTCCCTTACGTCAGTTTTGAGCACGAGAAGACAGATGTTTTGATTGTATTGCAAAGGAAAGCTTGCTGGTATACCAGCTAATGAATTAAAAGTATTAGGGAAGGAACACAGTAGACTTTCTTGTTTTATGCAGCTCTGTAGACATATAGAAGGTGTAGTATGACAGAAATTAATACATTTTTGTCCTGAAATTACTTTTCTCTTCTGCTAGCTAGTGGAATGCCAGAACAGAAATGGAGGGGAGAAAAGGTGGAAATTCTGGAAAAATGAGATTTATTTGCTTACCACAAACAACACTTGTGGACAAGTACTCCACTCTGTAACACACCATCAGATCAGACCAGCTTCTACTGAAACCTTGTGATAATCACTCAGTCTTTTACTTTCATTTTATAATTTTCTTTCATTTAATTTGATTTTATCGTTTAATTTCATTCCATGCAGGCAGTGTCATTTATGGTGAATGTTTTCTTTGTTTTCCTTGACTCGTATTTTAGATTATTATTTTTAATTTTCTCTTAAAAAGTTTTGTCTTTTTATACTGGTTCTGCAAGTCCGAGAACTGTGGTCAATATTTGGCAAAGACTATCAAATAACAGAGAATTAGTGAATCTTTCACAACTCTTATCCCATAAAGTATCTGTCTTGTATTTCATTGCTAGTGTTCTGAGAGTAGCAGATTGACCACAGAATTTTTCAGGTCCATTTTCTGAGATCCCATCCTTTCTCATGCCATCTCTTCTTGAAGTCTTGGATATCAATTCTTATTTTCTGGAAAACACAGTCCATGCAATTTTTCAGAACACTTAGCTTTCATTTACAGATACCAATAAAGAAAAGCTCGTGACTTCCTTGCTGAAGAGGAGTACTAACCTTTGTATACGGGAGTGCATTCCCTCAGCTCTCAAGCTGGGGACTTCTCAGGACTGAGAACAGACTTGGTTTCTTTCCTGGTAGCCCCAGTACTAATAATGAGTATTTTCACACTTCAGGCCAAAGACAGAGGAGAACCCATGTGGAACAACTGTAGGATTATAGGACTTGGAGGACTGGGGGCTAAGGATCCAGTCTGCCTTGATCGAGGCTTGTTAGGGATTCAAAGTAACGTTTTAATGGAGTGCTTCATGATACAGGGATTTAGGGGAGTGCTTTCAGTTAACTGCCACTTACTTCTTGTTCTCTCCTCTCAAGTATGCTCCTGGCTCAAGGGGGACATCTCTCTTTGATCAGCTATGCTAGGTGGCTTATATATCAAGCACAGCATAGGTTAATAAATATGATTTTTGAAATTATTACAAAGTTTCCTGGAGTTTGAAGCCAGAAGGGACTCTCAGATCATCTATATCAGGTCATTAAGTTTTACCAAGGCTTTATTCTAAACTTAAAGGTGTTCATTAGACCAAAGAATTTTAGACCTCATGAGGTCTAACTATGCTATAGGCAAAGACTGGAACTAATCCCTAATGCCGTTGCAGTGGTAGGAAATTAATTAGATGAAATATGCCTGGATGATCCTAGAAAATACTCTTGCTTATGGTGCTGAGGAAGGGAAAACAAAAAATAAAGGTCCATCTTCAACTTCTAATCCCTGGATTTTGTTATATCTTTATCATCAAAGACACAAAGCTCTCAATTTCTGGAAATCTTTTCCTGCTATAACTACCTATAAACAGCGATCACATTGCCTTAACTCTTTTTTTTTTTTTTTTAACCAACTGAATCAAACTTCTTAGTCATACGTAGCAAAGTTTATTTTCCAGTGTCAGGATCATTTTGGTAACTCCTTTTAAAATTCCTTCTAGGATTTCCACCTGCCTCGTGAACTAGATTTTTGCTGTGGTCTTACTACAGCCAGGTCAAGTACCTTATTTGACAAAGTTGCATACAAAGGAAATATAACTGCTCCCTTTTTACCTTATCTTCTCTCTATGTCTTCTTGGGTCACATTTGCTATTTATGTGACAACATTGCACAAATGGGATCATTATCTATGATGACCCCTAAATACATATTGAAGACAGAAACTAGGGTAAGCGTTTGTCTAGGGAAACTTTGCCAGTAATAACTTCAAATTCTATAATGAAGGAAACAAACATAATCCTCTCCCTTGCCAAGACAACTGTACTAGTGACAAATGCAGCAACACTAAGTGGCTGACATTTGTAGACATTTTAGAAACCTGCTTGGTTCAATGCATTTTAGCTCTACATTTCTCAGTAGATTTGTTGTTTGATCTGTTCTGGTAATTGTTAATGATTCTTGGTTTTTCATTGCAATTTTCAGTCCAGCTAGCTTTTCCAACTGCCTGAATCTTTGATGTCAGCCACATGTTGACTGACTTCAATATTTGGTAATAATATTTCTTATTTATCTGATTTTCCTGATATTATTCAGTATTATAAACAGTATTTTATAGACTTCACTATTTTTGTGAATGTGTGGGCGTTTAACTTTTACTGTGGGCTTTCTGTAGATGGCATAAGGATTTTGTCCCTTAATGTAAGCTGTTTTGTTGCTTCTGTCCTTCAATGTTAATTGCATGTTTCATTGTCACTGTTTAAATGGATGTGCTCCTTTCTGTTGCCTGCTAATGGTTAGGGTCAGAATACATTTCTAAAGATTCGGTCTGTCTTTTGAGATCTTTGTGAAAGGGAGATGTAGAGAGGAGCTGCTGATACTGATACTGAATTGAAACTTTGGAAGAAATTCTGAATAAACCTGAAATGAAGCCAAGGCTGAAACACATTCTAAACACATTCATATGCATGTACCAGGCTCCAAGTATTCTGCAGCAGTCTGAATGTAAGGTCTGGTGCCTTTGTTTTTCTCCTTTGTGTACCACATGTTTACTTGGAGATACGCCACCAGGAGCAGAATCTCATTTGATCTCCTAAGATAAGCAATATGCAGTTAGGTTGGTGTTTGAAAAGATGGTATCCCTGGGAAATCTCAGCTGTTTGTTGTGAGTGTCATATTTCAGTATGTGCAATTCTTGCTGAAAATTGAACCTGGCTTTGGTCATATATTTTAAAAATCTGATCTGAATTTGAGTTGCTAGAGATTTTTACATCCAGGTGAGTCTCATGGGAGTGGGGATTTTTGTGATGCGTAGTTCTGTACTCAATAGGGCAACATCCTGGAGTTGGTTCAGGGAGTGTCAGTGTCAGTCACACTCTGATTGATGCTGGCATTGGATAACTGCATGTGTACCCAATTTTGATTAGCTTTGAAGCAGAATAGAAGGCATACTGCCTTTGATAATCCTTCTAATCCACTCAGACTTCATGTGAGTGACAGGGCAGCTGTTACGAGTGTGAGAAGCAAACTTGAAATGGTGATAGAAACTTTCTGCTGCATCTCAGCCTTTGTTCGCTCCAGTTTGGATCCTCACCACTGTGTTCTAATTGTGTTCTCAGTGTTTCCAAGTTGCAGTCCTTTCCAAATGCCACTTGAAGGAGTTATTTGGTCAATGAGCCTGTTTGTACAAGCTGGAATTCTTCCCTTTTTGTCCTGCAGCCTCTTCCCTTCCACAAGCACTGAAATATCTGTTATATTTCTGATAAATCTGATACAGTCAGTATCTGTTTATAAAGCAATACATATATTTCACCATAGGATGGTTCATCAAGGATCAGCAAGCTTTCACAGTTATCAACACAGATCTATAAAGTTTATACCACATAGCATGGTTGCTTCAGTGAATAACTTACTGATTTGGGGTTTTGGGGTTTTATGCTTAGTTAATGTCTGTGTGTTTCATTACAGCTTTCAGGCTGAGAACTATTGGAAATAGCACTGTTTTAAAGAAGATGTAAGACTTGGGCAGGCACAGTAAAGGGAAATGAGGAGCCCTGAGTTTGTGAAGTCATTTTCACTGTTGTTAAATGACGATTGCACTGGTGTAGAAGACAGCTGCTTTCACTTTCACCTACAGGAATTTTAGCCATATGCAATTTCATTCATGGATGTGTTGATTTAACTGAAAAATCTGTTAGAAGGCTGTTTAGAGAAAACAGTTGACCACCTCTCTGTACAAGTTGGTAGACAAAGGTGAAAAGTAATCAAAGTTCAAACTCCCAAGTGCAAAGGTTTTCATCCATGCTAAAACAGGCCCATGAATGGCTTTGAATACTAATTTAAGTCTGTTCTGGCAAGGTGGCTGGCAAAAGATCACAGACATGCCCTGGATGCAAAAATCCGTCCTGAATTACTAAGTTCAACAAACAACTAAGAGAATCTGATCTCACTTCTTTTTATCAGAAAACTGAAAGTTCAATATAAAAGTGTCTTTACCTCAGGTGGGTGAGATTTCTATACCAAGTGAAATAATAGTATGGAATTTGAAACCATTGGCAGAGGAAGGCCTTAACCAACTGACTAATTGCCGATGAAGAAACAAGATTTGTAAATCATTAATAATGCTGAGATAACGCTTTGAGTATATTGCTGTTCTTTAGACTTTATATAATAAAAGCTGTGTCTGTTTGGAAGTTCAAAGAAGAGTTATTATTCTCACTTCATACTTTCGTTCTTAAATTTAGTTATGCTTCCAGATTACATTGTCCTGTTTGAAAGAGAATCCTGAGAGTATTAAAATGTGTAATGTCATCCTCTTTTTACAGTTATTCTGTATTTCATTCAAGTAATGGTGGGATCTTTTCTCCAACATTAATTAATAAACTCACTGGTGTTCCTTCTTCAGAACCATTGCATCCCTAACCGTGATGGGAATATAGAAAAATGACTTGCATTGTACGGAGCCTTACAGACCCGATCCCATCTTAAGGATTACAACTTGGAAGTGAGCTATCCATAAATATTAAAAATTATCTGCTTCTCACAGATGTTCCTTCTGCTTATTATCTGCAAAATTTCTGGATCAAATGTTCAGTATGAATATGTTAGTATCCACTAAAGATTGCTTTTGGCAGCATATGTGTTGATATCAGCAGGAAATAAATAGGAAAACATTAAAAGGTATAAAACTTTAAAACAATAGCTTAAAGGTGTTTTATAAACTACAGATGGCTTATATCGTTCAAGTGGAAGTCTGGTGTAGAATGAGAAACAGAGAAGACTGGGAAAAAAAGTGAAAATGACAGGAAATAATGGGTCCCATGCAATATGTTGTATTTAAAGTAGAGATAAGCAAAATGAAAATTGCTGCTCTTTTCTCATACAGATAGTGAGGCTATGCTAGCACCTGTGAATAAGAGTGGTCCACCATTTTTAATATAATACTTTATAGAATTAAACATGTCACTTTGGATCATCTCCAAAAAGGTGACACTATCAACAATAGATCGATCATTTTTTTTTGTGCTCACTCACAAGTTTTATTCATTGACCTTACATAAAGAAAGTGTTCATGTCATGTAGAAGTACTGTCGTTCTTTATAAATAAAATGGGAGCTAGATGAAGCAAACTCTCTTTTGTCAAATTATTAGTATCATTGTTAGCATCAAAGCTGAGCCAAATAGAATAGATGAAATCTCTTTGCAGAAGAGCCATTTGGAACTGTTAATTCAGAAGCTAAATATGGTTGAACATGGATAGAGTTTACAGGTTGCAACATTCCTCTCCTAAAACACCCCAGCACTGTGAACTCATCACTGCAGGCAGTGAGAATGGCAAAGGAATTAGCACAGCCAGAGAAAAAGATTATCACTGAAAGAGCTAAGAGGAAAGCAAATCACTGGTGTTTCAACAGGCACGCTGGTGTGTGCAGGATGGGAGGGCTGAGCAGTTGCGGTGTTGATAACTGACTGCGTTAGTGATAGAAACAACAAATAGGAGTTGCAAAACAAGTCATACGCAATGGACACAGAGTGGGCACTATGCATTTAAGAAAATATTGCATGATAGTGAGAGATTTCACTCTGACAAAACTTAACTGGTGCTCCAACATAAAAGAAGAGACAAGTTTGTTTTGGGGATCGTTTTAATGATTGAAAAAGATATTCACTTGTTTGGTCATTAAACCTCTGCCATCTATCTAGAGAATGAAGAGCATCTGCCTGTTTCTCCCAGTAAAATTGCAACACTGGTAATTAGCATCTCGTTACTTTTCATTTTCTTGTTTTCGTTTCCTTTTTGTAAACTTCTGCAGCTTATAACAGCTGCTTTGTTTCACTGTATGAGTAAGTGAGATGAAGTGCATGCAGTGTGTAGTCCACAGTTGTGTGTACAATTAGGATGATTAAAAGGCAATGCAGAGTGGTGAAATGACCAATAGCAAAGAAGACCTTGATGATCATCACTGAACTTGAGCAGTTTGTGTTATGATTTAATGTTACCTCTGCACCTTAGACGTATATTTTTTTCTGTATTTAGAAGGTCAAATATCATTTCCATGGAAGGCCTAAATGAAGTCTGTCACAGAGCAGCAACTGTTTTCCCCACTCTCTTCCTCAAGGACCACGCATTTAAAGAACAATTTGTGAAGACCACACTCTTGTCTGCTGAGTGCTCCTCCAGTGCAAACAAAAGACAAGAATCTGAGCTGAGGATTTTGGTATTTTATAACCACTTGCCAGGGACTTTTGAGCAAGGTTTTTCCATTTTTTTCAGCATTCTTTGAATCCAGCCTTATGCGCAGAGGCAGTTTAAGTGTCTCAGTGATGGTGACATCAGCAGTACTGATTGGATTTACTTCTGTAGAAAATCCTCTAGCAGCTGCACTGAGGGAGAATTTCCTGTAATAGCTGACAATATGTCATGTCTCCTGATCTCCAGTTGTTACAGAGAGGCAACGGTTTACTTTCCTCGCTTTAGCAAAGTACTCTGCTCTAAGAACTAAACATGATATCTAATCAGGTCTTCCAGAGAAGATGCTTTTGATCCAGTGCATAAGGCCAGTGAAGGAACATGGAGTCAGTCACGTGCCACTGAAGTCTCGCTATGCCATCAAAATAGCACTTACCTGCTGTTTAATAGTTGCTCGCTGTTGGGAATCAGTCTCACCAGAAGACCTCTTCTTAAACCGTGTGCACTCTGCTTGCCCTTCTGCATCAGTGGTTTCACCAGATTGCAGGATCACCTGAAAAGAAAAATTAAAAAAAAGGGGAGTCTGTACTAGTTGTGTTTATGATGTAGAGTCCTCGCACCCTGGTAAGTGGCTGCTGGAACAGTCTTCTCAGACTAGAGCCTCTTAGCCCAAAGTTTCATCACAGAAATGCTAAAAAGTAACTGAGCTGCACGCTCAACACCGGAGCAATTATTACTTAGACATTAACCACCACAAAGGCTCAGTTCTTAGCTGCGTGCTCAAATAAAGCTCGCTATATTAGGAATTGTGCCGCGGGTGTTTAAGAGAAACACATTGAGGTATACACAGGGATACACAGTACACCTTACCTGCTTCTAGAAGACAATGAAAATCGCAGCTTCAAAGAAATAATAGTGCCCAAAGGATTTAATCTTTAGTTACACTTTGGACAGGTGATACAATTTCAAGGGTGAAATTGTTATTTACGAGAACCTCTGTCCGAGTGGTAGGTTTACTAAATTCCACAGGTAGAAACAGTACAAGCAAAACAAGTGTTTGTCAATACAGAACTTTTGCAAATGTTCTCCAGAGAAAGGCCTTTGGGTTAGTTTAGTCAGGCAAAGCAGTCAATGGATTTGATGAAAAGGTACTAAATTCCACATTTTACCATCGTGAAAAAAAAAAACAAACCAATATTTGAGGGCAAGATAAAGGTACAAATGGGAGATACAGAAAAGAAGTTTCATTTTTAAAATATTGTAAAAAATATGTTAATATTTTTTATGTTAATACTGCTTTGAAAATTACTTTAGGGGGGCAAGTGCCCCATGCTTGCTTTTAGGAGTCCTAGATTGTTTGTCTGTGACTATATACTGCAAGTCAGGTGCTTTCTAGTAAATCTCAATCCCAGTATCCCAATAATACAGACTAGTAGACTTGCTGGAGAGCACCATGACTTCTTAGAATCATAGAATCATAGAATTGTTGAGGTTGGAAGGGACCTTTAAGATCATCGAGTCCAACCTTTAGCCTACCCTGACAAGAGCCACTGCTAAACCATGTCCCTAAGTGCCCCATCTACCCTTTTTTTAAACACCTCCAGGGATGGTGAATCCACCACCTCCCTGGGCAGCCTATTCCAATGTTTAATAACCCTTTCAGTGAAAAAATGTTTCCTAATATCTAATCTAAACCTCCCCTGACGTAACTTGAACCTGTTTCCCCTCGTCCTATCACTTGTCACCAGGGAGAAGAGGTCAGCTCCCATCTCTCTACAACTTCCTTTCAGATAGTTGTAGAGGGGTGATAAGGTCTCCCCTCAGCCTCCTCTTCTCCAAGCTAAACAACCCCAGCTCCCTCAGTCGTTCTTCATAAGGTTTGTCCTCCAGACCCCTCACCAGCTTTGTAGCCCTTCTCTGGACACGCTCCAACACCTCAATGTCCCTCTTGTAGCGAGGGGCCCAAAACTGAACGCAGTACTCGAGGTGGGGCCTCACCAGTGCCGTGTACAGGGGGATGATCACTTCCCTAGTCCGGCTCACCACACTATTCCTGATACAGGCTAGGATGCTCTTGGCCTTCTTGGCCACCTGGGCACACTGCTGGCTCATATTCAGCCGGCTATCAAACAACACTCCCAAGTCCTTTTCTGTCGAGCTGCTTTCAAGCCATTCTGCCCCAATCCTGTAGCACTGCATGGGGTTGTTGTGACCCAAGTGCAGGACCCGGCATTTGGCCTTGTTGAACCTCATACCATTGGTCACAGCCCATCGGTCCAGCCTGTCCAGATCCCTCTGCAGAGCCAACCTACCCTCAAGCAGATCAACACGCCTGCCCAGTTTAGTGTCATCTGCGAACTTACTGAGGGTGCATTCGATCCCTTCATCCAGATCATTGATAAAGATATTAAAGAGAACCGGCCCCAGCACCGAGCCCTGGGGGACACCACTTGTGACCGGACACCAACTGGATTTAACTCCGTTTACCACCACTCTCTGGGCACGGCCATCCAGCCAGTTTTTTACCCAGCGAAGAGTACACCTGTCCAGGCCATGAGCAGCCAGTTTCTCCAGGAGAATGCTGTGGGAAACAGTGTCAAAAGCTTTGCAAAAATCCAAGTAGATAACATCCACAGCTTTTCCCTCATCCACTAAGTGGGTCGCCTTATCATAGAAGGATATTAGGTTTGATAGGCATGACCTGCCCTTCACAAACCCATGCTGACTGGGCCTGATCACCCTGTTCTCCTGCATGTGCCGTGTAAATGGCACTGAGGAGGATCTGTTCCATGACCTTCCCAGGCACTGAGGTCAGACTGACTGGCCTGTAGTTCCCCGGATCCTCCTTACAGCCCTTCTTGTGGATGGGTGTCACATTTGCTAACCTCCAGTCAGCTGGGACCTCCCCGGTTGTCCAGGACTGCTCATAAATGATACCAAGTGGCCTGGCGAGCACCTCCGCCAGCTCTTTCAATACCCTTGGGTGGATCCCATCCGGCCCCATAGATTTGTGCACCTCCAGGTGCTGAAGCAGGTCCCTCACCATTTCCCTTTGGATTACGGGGGCTTCATTCTGCTCCCCATCCCTGTCTTCTAGTTCAGGGGTCTGGGTGCTCAGGGAACAACTGGTCCTACTGCTGAAGACTGAGGCAAAGACTTCATTCAGTACCTCAGCCTTTTCCTCATCCTTGGTCACTATGTTGCCGGCCCTATCTACTAGAGGACAGAGATAATCCTTAGTCCTCTTCTTGCTGGTCTCTATGTCTGCATTCCCTCCTGAAGGCAAACCATGGTATAGTAGGTGGGGAATGGCCTATGTCTTGTGCCCGTTTGCGGTTAAAACATAGCTGGGATTGTACATGTGGACCCAGGAGCCACTGAGCTCTCTCTGCACTGCTGTTC
The DNA here is from genome assembly GCF_963924245.1 of Chroicocephalus ridibundus. NCBI lineage: Eukaryota > Metazoa > Chordata > Aves > Charadriiformes > Laridae > Chroicocephalus > Chroicocephalus ridibundus. Next base: position 14,509,019 of record NC_086291.1, on the reverse strand, counting down.
AGACTGAGCAAATCAAACACTTAGCCACCCTTAAAATTATGTTTGTATATTCATAGCTTTTATATAATCCATGTGTGACCAAAGTCACTGAATACACACTTAAGGTTGTACAGTATGTTCTGTTTTCTCATGCTACTCAAAAAAGAGAATTCTCTACAGGTAATTTAGCTATAAGTATATGGCAAATACACGACATGGTAAATGTTCCATTCCTTGTCAAAGGCAAGATATACAGTAGGCTGGTTAAAAATGCCGACCTGTAATCTTTGCAATAACAATAATTTTATACAGTTAATAACATTTTCAAAATGCTGAACAAAGAAGACGAGTTAACAAAAAATCTTGTACAGGTTACCTCACATTATTTCATTCTTTTCATAATTTCATGTTTGCAGCCTATTCAGTGCACCATACTACATTCTCTGCAATGCTTTCCCTGGCATTCAGTCGTAGAGATGTATTGTTTCAATGGCAATTAATGTTACATTGTGCCTGGCTTTTTGCTTTTATCATCTGGGTTCCAGTTTTCTAACTGCAGTTTATCCAAGCACAGAACTGGGGCTCTTTAAACCTTACAAAATAAAAAAAAAAATCCATGATTCTGTTTAAGTGGAATGAAGGTTAGAGGGATCTATTTCTGTAACAAGAACAAGTGGAGGATACGGACAATGTAGACTGACCTTGCTTATTCAATATGTAGTTAAAGCACGGACCTGTAGACAAAGAACTAGAGTGTCTTATGGTAAACGCCTCTGTTCTGGGATTGTTTTTTACTGTCAGTCATTACTTTTCTATTCTCAGATTCAAGGCGCCTTCTGCCTCCAGGCACTTAAGGGAGAATCCTGAAGTCCCAGAATCTGTGACCATCATTGACTTCACTATCTCACAAAACACAGCTTAAAACATGACATACATACTTTCTTGTACAGCTTTTGATTCATACTTTAACAGAAAGCTCCCTCTTATTTATTGATTCTTAGGACTTTTGGGGACAGATTCTCAACCCTTCTCCTGCCTGCAGCACTGCTTTAGCAAAACAAAGAACGAAGAAAGTTCTCCCTATTAAACCGTAGGGCACAGATCCATCAGAGCTGTGTTTAGCCTCTGAACTGAGCCTGTTTGCAGTGTCATTACCCTCCTTGTGATCAGTGAGGAGATCTGGATGCCTCCAAAGGTCCGTTCAGATCCAAAGAATGATGCATCAGCACTTGGTAACATCTTCATCTACTCACTGATTTTGGAGGTCCACTGTGGCAAATTGACAACTTAGAAGCCCAAAGTTTCAGGTCTGCCTACCTATGTCTAGTATGATGAGGTATGAGGGAGAAAACATCATAGCATATTAACTGCAAAAGTCTTTGTAGAGCGTTTGCAGTCAGTACCATTTGAAACAGCCCTGGATGCTTCGTACTCTAAAGTATTTCATCCCCTAGCCAGATTCAGGAGAACATTTTAAAATTTCAATATCCTGGAGCACAAATGCAACATTTATCACATGATTGTAATTTGATCCTATCTCAGCTATGTGAAGAGTTTAGTATTTCTTTTCAAAACATCACAAAACTTTCATGCAAAGTCTTCTGAAAGTTTCCAATTGAGTTTATTCACTTTTAGTCGTATTAAAACCTTGCCAAAAATAGCTCTGTGCATATTGTAGGTACCATGAAATCTGATAAATCTCATTGTCATGATATTATAACACTGCTATGAAGACAGAGCGGGAACATCTGTGATTATTAAATTGTGTTATTTTTGAAGGCATTCTGGATAACATTTACGAGTGTTACAGAACTGCGCCAAATCGAAACACCCTCGAGCTGAAAAATTGATTTCCTTGGAGCTACTGCACGGAAACATGAGGCTATAGCACATTAAATGTTGACTTTCATGTATTAGACTGTTTTGCAGGGGTTCAGAGGCTTCTGATAATAGCTGACGGTTCCTTATAAATACATTGAGATTTTTTTAAAAGGAAACATTTTAAATGTGATTCTTCATCTGTATTGTAATCAAAGATTGCTTGTGTCCTCCAAAATAAGGTACTCAAAGAAGAGCATTTCATTGTCAAAACTCAAATGAAAAAAATGTCCCATGTAAGAAAAAAATGTCGATTTCACATTTTTTGTGTTTATGCACAATTCAGACAACAGGGATAGTAATAGGCATTTCAATAGCTTCAGAATCCATTTGAAATTCATGTAAATTGGACAAATACTTTACACCGCTTTTATAGAAGTGATATTTTTTTCTGAATAGGGGTGGAATAAAGTATGTTTCTTAATATACTCTAAGTAGATGTAAACCCAAGAGTTCAGCTCAGTTCTTTCTCCGGATTGAGAAGATCCCAGGCCAAGACAGAATTAAACTAAGCAGCCCATGGTAGTTTTTCAGGCACTGTGCTCTTTTCTCTGGTTAAAGCTGAAGGTGAGATGGTTGTACTGCGAGGGAGTCTAATATTTTTAACTGCTAATCCAGTGGGAAGTTTCCCCCTAAACTTCATAATTCCAGGTGAAAATAATAGGTTCTGACATGAAAAATATAATTCTGTCTTTGTTTCTTGCCTTGTTCACTAAAAATTGCATCTGGATAGGAAGGTGTTTTCCTGTCCCATAAGAATTTTTAAAGTCACAGGTTTTCCTGTCTTGTTAGAACAAAAGGTGGGCCTGAATGTTCTATAAATCAAACATTCAAAAAGCAATTAAAATTACCTCAGTAAAAATAATTTAGATAGTTTGATAATTTCAGTTCACATTCAACATTTTTAATTCTCCCTTTTTGTCTTTATGCAATATACTTACATTTAAAAAATTCAATTCGACTGAGCTATTTCTTACAAATTTTATAAACTTTGTAAATTTATTTAACAGAAACAAAGCTTTCAAATAGTTATGATGCTTTATTTTTCCCCTAAGTAAATTTACTTATACATGTGTAAGGACAGCAAAAAGTTTGATCTTTACAAAATGCATACTGGACAAAACCATCATAAAGGTATACTGACAGGCTTGAGTAATTTTTTTCTAATCTTGTAATAAATTGTCAAACGTTCCTTTGCCTGCTATAGAAATGGTGATATCCGAGATTACTACATTTCAACAGAATGAGGGGGATGGTGCTGAACATTCAGTCTGAAGAATACTCAGTAGATTAAGACACATGCTTTGTGATGAATGTGTTTGTAAAAATGATATTACATTATCTGTGCTTTTCCCATGTTGTTTTGAGTGCAACTTGATATTTTTACATAATAAGCTTCTGCAAGGCAATTCCATTCAGCCACTGAAGACACAATTTCTGATGGCAGAATCCCAGAGTTATATTAACAGCCCACAAGGCAAGAAAAGCATTGTTGTTACTCCATCCATAGTGAGGAAAAATTTCCCATCTAGTACACTGGTGGCTTTAACGATACTGTTATTAAATTGTGCCCTTAAAAATATTCTTTAGTCATGTATCTCCAAAATTATTCTTTAATTAAATTAGGAAAAGGAGAGACATTAGTTACCATTTTCTTTTCCTGCTCCGTATGGATTCATCCCAAGATAGTATCATATATAGTTGCTGTTCCAATCACATTCTCTAAATGGGTCTTTTTATAACAACTTAAACCTAAACATCTGTTCATCAGTTAGTCTGGAGCAGTGCCCTTGACATGTTTTTGCTTTTTTTATTAAACAAATGCATTGGGGTCACCTGCATGCATTGCAGAGGCAAGCAGAAGCCTTTGGTTTAGTTCTTTCCCATAAGCATTGGCACGAATTGGCAGAGATTTGTGCATATTTTAATGTATAGAGAAAGAACAGTTTAAGTGTACGACAAAAAACATAACTTCCTCTAAGTTTACAGCATTTCCTCCTGTGAGGCAAGATAGCTATCGTGCCTAGATTCCTTTTGCCTTACTGAATTCTGATTTATTTTAGCAAGGTAATAAGGCAGCGTTCTTGTCTAGAAACACAAACATATTTTCTAGATTGTGTCTTTGTTGAACTGCTGTGATTCTTTAAAGCCCGAGGCAGAAGAGTTTGGCTGTTTGTTCCTGAAGTTCCACAACAGAGAACCATAGAATGTTCTCATTCCAGGATGTTTCTGGTGGATCAAAACTTTACTCATTGCATTTAATTAAGAAATACTGCTGACTTTCATCCTGAATTGGGACATGTTTTTTTCTTTCAATATGTGAGAGGAGGACATACGATGTTGCGTGTAGATGAGTGTAAAGGGCAACAACAGTCACAACACACAGTGGTGGAAATGACTGAGTAAGAAATTATAAAGCATGACATAAAACGTTGCAGATATTTTCAGTTCTCCCCCTTTTCTACAAATTTGAAATCTCTTCACAAAATGTGTGCCTGTTCAAGGACAGAAAAAGATTATGCTGTGGGATAATCTAAAATCTGTTTATCGCTTTAAATCATTTTAAAAACGACATCTTTGCACATCTGGAAAAGGATCATTACCAGGCTTTCACTGGGGATATTGCTCTCCGAAAATTGGCATTTTTGATGCAGAGAAGTTACTTTAGATCACATTTAGAGGGATTCGTGGGTGTCTTTGTTTATGACTACTTCTTTACCCTGCATAAAAGTAGAACAATTACAACTCTGGTATTAGGGTCCAGGAACTTTAAAACTATGTTTCCATTCAAATTAAAGTAGCAGGTTCCTTCTCCCTACAAGACTAGTGAGAAACTGTATTCAAACCATTACCATCATGTTTTATAGGTTTTTATTGCACTCATTAAGTATGGTGTTAATTTCTGTTCTTCAGGACAGGTACGCACTGATTAAAATTTGTGTCACTAAAACACTCCATATTATTATCCACCAGAAAAATTATAGCTTGTATGTTGGTGATATGATAGATTGTGATGTCAGTCATTTGATCAATACTGTTCTGTTGTCTATTTTTAATACTTATACTCTGCTCAACATTATTTTCTGAACTAGAGCTCAGAAGTGGATGGTGTTTATGTGGTACTTCATGATTGTCCTCACCGGAGTTCCTTTTGCGTATTTGGTTAGGAAGAGAAAGAATTACATAGCCCTTTAAAGAAGAAAAAAATAGTCCAAATGGAGCATGTTGCTAGAAAAATAGGTGAAGCTACCCAAGTGCGATTCCTAAAATAGTTCTAATAGCTAACATAAATTTTATTACTGAAGGATTCTATGACACCATATCCTGACGTTGGAAAATATTATCCGTACATTAGCTTTGAAAATATCTGTCCCTTTGCAGTGGAGTTTGTACTTAATATAAGAGTTGCTTAAAACGTGTTGTCTAATAGAGTATCTGTGGGTGGAGACATTAGTATTCTTAGGATTGAGGTTTCCATGCTAAATATAACATCTTTGAAAATTTTCAATTCTGTGTTACAATGAAAAGGCAGGAGAAAGAGGGGAGGAAGACAGAGAGAAAAAGCCTATGAACCACAAAATGGCAGTTACTCAAAATAATTAGAAAATGCCTGTGGGACATAATGATTTAACGACTTTTTCTGTTTAAATTAGGAATCGTACTTCAGTTTCTCAGATCCACATGAGCCGCCTCACTGCTGTATGTCATATATTCTGGTCCAAGTGTAGGGCCAGAAAAAGAAGAAAGTCTTTCTTCCATTTATGGCTGATACATTTAAATTCATCTAACTTCACACTTGCATGAAAATTTTGCATCAATGTAGGGGTGTTTTCTACTAAAGAATTCCAAGCAGGGTGTATGCAGTCTTATCCTCAATGAAGTATAATTCAGCAGTTTATCTAGCGATGGGTGACCCGACCTTTACATTGGTGGTCATATGTCTAAAAACTACACAACAACTTCTTAATGACTCCAATTTAAAGTCAGTAGCCAGGGGTGCAAAAAGCAGAGAAACAAAGAGCTTGGTGGAATGCTATAATAGGACAATACCAGCCTACAAGGAAAGTCTGAAAGTGAAAGAGCAGTAAAAATAAGCTGAAAGCTTTTCCACAAGCCTAATTAGGAGAAGGGAAAAAAAAAAAGAAGACAAAAAAAAAAGGGAAAAAAAAAAAGACAGATGGAGTTCACTTGGCTAATTTTCTACCTGCCTGCCTGGATGAAAAACAGAGACATACTGACCTTGTCCATCTGTATTTCTTAGAAGTTCAAATAGTCAGTCTGCTCTGGTTAACCAAAAAGCCTGGGTTGAATAGTTACTAACTGAACCCTAATCACTCATAAAATGTTTCTTAGTATTACAAAAAGGTCAGAAATGTTCCTTGCAGGTACAATCTGCTATTCATCCTGAAAATATCACTTTCCAATATCAGATGGGTGAACAGCTTTAGCTAAAATAAGAGCAGAATCTAAATTGTCACCAAAAGCTTACAGTAATTTTTTTTTTTTTTAATTCCCCCATGAATTTCAAAATAGCTTTGTACCTCATTGACTTGTTTTTCACTTTCGCACTTCATTTCCTACTTCTGGCCAGGACCAAAGTACAAATATGAACATCTTGACATCAAAGATGGTCTTTTATATTAGATTACCTCAAGTAAATTAAGCCCTCAGCCCCTCTTGACTATGACTCTCTAACCTAACCAGAAAAGAGAATTACTGAAAATATTGTATTTGCAGTTCAGGATGGGTTTGTTACTTACTCATTATCAGTATTTAAAACATTTTAAGTTCCTCCATCCTTTAAAAGTACTATTAATGGTTTATGTAATGCTAATCTTAATCCCTCTCCTCCCAATAAAATGCAAAGTTTTCTGATGCATTTCCATTATACTAAGCATCATTGCAGCCGTCTGGAAATGTCCATTTTTGATATATTGAGCAAGTTCCCGAAAGTGTTATTTTCTGGAGTTGCTAGTATATGAAGTAGAGCTAAAGGATGGACACACAGCTTCCATTTCACATGAGACCAGTCGATTTCCAGCGCTTGATGTTGGGGTTTTTTTAACAGATAGTTGCAAGAATAAATTTTCCACTCAAAGTGATTCCTTTCTAATGCCAAAGTAAAGTTTACAAGCCCCTTGTTAAGTACCTGCAAATAATTTTAATGTCATTTGTCAAGAAATCAGACATCTATCAAGAGTTTGCTTTTGCTTCAGTTCATACAAGTGACTCTGCCTTTAGTCACAGATCGGTGATTTATACAACAGGTGCTAAAGGGGTTTTTCTCAGTCTCAGGCTGGTTTGGGACTGGCAGCTGGAAGAGTCAAGTCTTCTTACTGCTCATTCCTGAGCTCAGCATGAGTGGAAGCTCCTGACTTATGAAGAGGAGAGGTACTGCAGATGTGTTATGACACCTCTGAGAGTCACCACTTCGTGTCTTCAGATGATGGAGCTTAAATTATAAGAGTAATTTATGGTAGACATAGACCTGTGATATTGTCCTTTAGCAAATATCTACATCAGCAATACTCTTAAACTCTGACAGCCTTTAAAAGCATAGGCTTTTCTTTCTCTTTGTCTTAAATAAAAAATTAGGGGGTTATTCTAATTTACTTCAGTCAAACGGGAAAGAAAAAAATCCAGATCTTGTACCATGAATATCAAGAGACACTCGACCTCAGTAAGTTTCCCCGACTGTCAGTAAGGAAAAAGGAATATTTCTCAAAATTTGCCTGTTTTCTCTAGCTGTTTGAGGAGTCTTGGCAGTTTTAGTTTCCTCTGCACCTTTCAGTCATGCCAGCAGGGCTAACCGTGTTGGGATCATTCTTTTACCACATGCTCCTCAAATTGCCACTGTTCTTCTCAGTGCCCTGAATTGGCGATGCTTGCATGCTGTGCCTTAAATTGTTACATGTCACCTTGGCAATTCAAGTATTAACCATGTACCAATCACTCTTGCTTTGGAGATTTATTCCTCTGAGCTATTTACATCTTGGATTTATTAAAGGGTTGGGAACAGCCTGATTCCAGCTGCTACTGCTCACTTTCTCAAATTGTTTATTTTCTCCTATGCTTTCCTGTTTAGGATTCTTGGCCATCTATTGGAGTGAAGGACAGGTCTATATGTCTTGGCCACCCATGAAGTTATTCCTTGTTTTGCCCTTTGAATAGAATTGATCTGACTTATGTACTGCCGTATAAATTTTATAGGCATTTGTTTCTACTTCTCTCAGAGCAAACCTATTTTTCTGGGTTTTTTTTATTTGACGCTGCCGAATCCCTTTATATATATATAAATATATATATATATATAAACTTCTCTTAACTTCCAACTGTCACCTTCTCTGTCTTTTTTTATGTGGGTGTTTGCATAAGTAATTTTTTTGTTAAATTTCACCAATTTGTGCACGTTCTGTGGCATTTCAAAAGGAGCTAATGTACTGAAAGAGTAGAAATGTCACCTTTCTCCAAAAGTAAATGACTGTTTCTGTCATTGCTGCTTTATTTGACGTTTATGGCATTCAGCTAGTTAATATTACTGTTAAAAAGTGGAGATTTGGACAGTGATGACCATTTTATACCTTGTTGTATCTTAATAGGCCCACATTGCCTAAACCTAGGAAATGGACATCTGAGGAATGTACCGTTACATCTAATGTTGTGCTCCCAGCTGAGAAAATGTAACTGCTCTGTGTTGAAAAGTGGGTAACCTACTGCGTAGCTGAGACAGGCAATGCCCTAACAGTGAATTCCATCATGCTTAGTGTGTGACCACATTTATAGATTCTCCCAATTTATCATATATTGTAAACCAATATTTACCTTGTCTCTAAGGCAAGACTTCAAAGAAAAAAAATCCAGGGAAACTGAAAGGAATAGTTTAAAAGATTTAACACCTTTTATTCTTCTTTCATTTTTCCCCTTGGTATTTTTAGCCTTATTTCCTTTTGGTCTATCTCTGCTTGTGGCACGCATGACTGATCTGTTTTATTAAAGTCAGTAGGATTGTGCTCAGTATGGGCAGATGATTTAAACTTGTGTCCTTCCTATCCTTTCTGAGACCACTTGGGGATTCTTAGTCCTGAAATGACTGTGTATCATCACAGCTTACTCTAATGTAGAAGGAAGGAAACTCCTAATCAGCATTGCCATTAATGCTCATCAGAGTGAACTGTGAGCATCTTTTCATATAGACTTGAAACTGGCTGATGGCCATTTCTAGAAAACACTTTGAACTTAACTTGCCAACAAGAGGTTTTCTTTTCCCGTTCTTTATCGTGAAATGTATATTTGAATTATTTGGAGGAGAAATTAACTTTTAACTTAAAAACACTATGACAAAATGTTTATAAATGTTAAAGCATCACCAGATTTAGTATGCAAATATTTTTCTAATATTAGAAGGTTCTTTTGGAGTTGCAAACAAAGACCTCAGAAGTACTGCGGTAATGTGAATAACAGTGAGATTTTTAATTCTGCTCACTGAAAAATGAGTGTTGTGCACTTGCATTATGTTTTTGCCAGCTCTCCTTCAGGTTTCCCAATGGTTACAGAACTTGCTGTCTGGTTTCAGTAACGTTTAACAAAGACCAAAGTTCATCATTGAAAGTTTCTACAAGTAAAATATAATGGTAAGCAAGACTCACATTATTCCTCTATGCGAAAAGTTGCTCTGTTTGGCGTTCTGGTGAAATTGGTGCTACCCGTTCAGCTTGAGCTTCAGCAAGTTCAGCTTGAAATGAAGCAAAATGTAAACTGCCTCTAGTCCAACCAGTAATGAGGGGATATGGAATACAGACAGACAGAGAAGACAGTTTTGAAGGAGAATGCTCTGAATAGGGAGAATATAGAGTCATTGCAAAATAATTTCTGGGATGCAAGATGTCTATAAGAAAACAGACACCATTGGTCCTACTGCTCACTGAATAACTCTGTCCCTTCCTTTTTTCTCATTAGTGAAAACCATGTTTGCGTAAGTCTAGTTATTTGTTTTGGATGTAGCTAACTACTCAATGGACTTTGTAAGTACACTTCAATCTTTCTAAACAAAACACTTTGAGAGCCCCATTAGACACTCTGTAAAATCCATCTATTAAGTATAAAACCTGAACAATCAACACTGATAGAAAGCCACTGTGATCAAGTCAAAGTTATTTTAGCAACTCCTTGCAAGATGTCTTAATAACTATGTCTGTAACTGAGCCATGTGTATCTAGGGGGGTGTGCAAAATAAGTGCATTGGAAACTGAGATGCTATGTGTGTGGCTTGGAGCTGGACTAAAAGCCAGTTCTTAGGGTATGCAGCTAAATGTACATACTGAAGCTTTTTAAAACATTATTTTCTCTTTCTTGGTGAACTGGAAGGATAAAACATTTGACTACGTAAAAAGAAATTGAATAGTTGTCCAGCTCCCATGAAAATGAATGTGAATTGGTCATCCAGATTCCCCGAGCAACTTTGAAAACATCAAAGCTATTCCTAATTATAAAAACAGTACAGTGGTATCTACAAAGTATAACTCTTTGAGTTCTAATAGCACCCGGGGCTAAGTGGAGCAGAACTTCGTTAAGTACGGTACAAGTATGATTATTTTTTTTTAACAGAAGGAATTTTTATTTTATTTTATTTAAATGTCAGAGGAGAAATAGTTTTGAAGTATGCTGTCATAAATTAGGGCCAGGAACCAGGCAAATAATGCACTATATATTAATATTTTCATTCTAATTCAAACTACAAGAATCATCTGCATAGTGAAGAAAAGGGGAATCCAGCCAACTTCTTTTCATTGAAACCCTGAGTCATGTTGTCTGGCTTAATGTAGATTTCCTATTGCTGTTTTTCACTGGTTTCACATACAGTTTTCCTTGACTCATCTGCCAAACTGCTGAAGGGTCTTGAGTCAGTTTTACAGTAAATTCTAATCAGAGGCATGTCAAGGATTGAATCTCTGGCGCTTCCCTTGCATTGCATTAATGGGGGAAAAGAAGTGGTTCATGTTTAGTCTGTGAAAGGTAAGAGATTCCACAGACTAATTTCATTAAAATCTGCATCAGTCTGGTGGCCTTTTCCTTCAGTGTTTTCCTTTAGCTACTAAATGTAAATGCAGTAAAGGCTTCCTTCTTGCTGCCTTTCCCTTTTCTTCATTTCAGCTTTCCCTCTTCTCTCTCACAGGGGAGAGTCTGATGAAATGAAGGAAAAACTGTATTTTCTTTTTTCTTACACAGAAGGACTCGCATCCAGAGTTTTAGCTGATCTGGGAAAATGACAGGAAACTAAAATTAGAGGTTAAAAAAATCTCAGGGAATATTTTAAGGTAAACAGAAAAAGAGTGTGAAGTGGGGAAATACAGCAATGAAAAATTAGAATTGAAAATGGAGGGTTGATGGAAGACAAGAATAGACAGGAGACAGAATTTAAATGGGAGAGAATAAAGAGATATGAAGGAAGGGCAAAATTTGAAGGAAGAAGAGACAGAGGGGTTTAATGGATCATATTATTTAATCAAACGATAGTTCCAAACATTGTTGGAAGCTTCTGGAGAATTCAGCATTTGTTTCATAATGCTGCGTGGCTCTCAGCTCCAATGGGAGTGTCAGTTATTCAAGTGTCCATGAGGGTTTAGACATGCAACTAGGTAATAAACAAGAGAAGGCATCGTAATAGTTCTGAACTGTTTATGGCAATCAACATTGTGGGAGGAACAAGTAAAGGATTTAAAGAATTTAATTCCCACTTCTACTGGAAAACTCTTCTACAAGGACGTCCTTCCTCTGAAAATCCCAAATCAGATTTGCGGCAAATAGGGAAAATATATTGTGTCTTACCAAGAAATAAATTAAAAAGCAGGTTGAAGTAAAAGTCAGGTGTCATGAGGAAAACGGATGGTGACAAATAACGAAAGGAAAATTTTAAATACATTTGTAATGAGAAAAATGAGAAAAATTTGGTGTATTATTTTACCACACGTTACATACTGAAAGTGGATGGGACCATCAAAGTGTAATGAGGGACTAATTCAAAACAGACCCTGGAAAAACTGAAATTTTATAAACAGCTACTAAGCATTACTGGAAACTTAGAAAAGTTTTTAAAACCATAAATAGTTGAAGGAAGGAGCCATGCTCAGGCTAGAGAACAGCACAGATATAACAGCAGAAACGGGGAAACAGCGTAAGTTCATTTTTGGTTTATTGCATGTAAGACTTGGTGCCAAATAGTTACAATAAAATGCACAACATTTAAACGCATTATATAAGCTTGAGAAACTGAGCATATGAGGCAACGTTTGCTATGTTCTTTTTTGGTGTATAGTAAATTACAATTCTGCAGTCCTAGCAGAGCACGTGCAGTCACTTCTAAAACGATTTTTAGTACTTTTATATGCTCAGTATTGTGCATAATTGCCTCAGTGAAAACAATTGCACATCTATTTGCTAATAAAGCAAAGATCACTTCTACTCCAAGACATATTAAATAAACGTTGCCAACCTAATACCTATACTGTTGTCCCATTTAGTGGTCTGTATCTCTCACCACGACAATCTGGATTTTCTGATTGAGCAGAAGTGTATCAGCAGTGAATTACATTAAATTAGTGTTTTTAATTAAATTTTGTTCAGAGTCCTATTTTGCACTTTGCACTTGGTCAGTGCAAGACGCAGATTAGGACAGAGCAGTATGATCCTGTGGTCTTCCTTCTGCTCCTCTGCTTTGAGCCTGCCTCGTACCTATCTCAATGCTTACCTCTCAGTGTGGTGCAGGAAAGGAGAAAATCAGGATTTTGATGGTGACTGTTCCATGCAAGGTTTTTCCTCCCAGTGCCTGTCCTTACAGTTTTCTGTGGGAAATCTGATTTGGCTGTAAAGCAGTCTAGGACAGGGAAAGAGAATGATCTGAAATTATCCTGAGTTGCATTGCAATTATTTTGAAAAGTATGTGAATAGTCATTCCTCTAAACACTTTCATCAGAATTGTCAAGCAAAAAAGTAAAATTGAGTAATGTGAACTTACTCTGGTGTCTTTAAAAGTATGTTTTGAGATTTCTACTTATGCAGAGTGGTCTGCTAAGTTTTAAAAATTCAGAGATGCTGAAAACAAACACAGTACAGCTCAGAAACAAAGCAGGAAAGCTTGCATAACTGTTGGGGTTTTTTTTCTTTTCATTTTGGAGCCATCGAAAGAGCAAACAAAAGTATCCTGTATCTCAGTAGCTTTGGTTCCTCTGCTTTTTTCTTTTTTTTTCCTCCAGCACATGAAAAAAAATGTAAAAGCACATACAACAGATGTTATCCATTCAGAAGAGTACACAAAATTAAAGAAATTAAAGACATTTCTAGCGGCACTCAGGTTTTAGTTAAACTGATAACAGTAACTATTTAGCTTTATTTTGCTTGAGGAGTAAGAACACAATACTAAGAATATGTTTCCATAAGCAGCAGCACCATGCCCCAGAAGTTGCAGGAGGTTACGGGCAAAAAGCTTTTAATGGCCTTCAACAAGGTATAAAGTAACAGAAATAAGTGCTTGCAGTGAAGGGAGGAGTTAGTACCGTATTAATTAGATTCTCTATAAATAAAAAAATGTATTTGGAGACAGATCAACCAAATGTTAAAAATGAGTCTCAATTTCTTGAATTTCATGTGGCTGTTTCTGTTTTGACCAGATGGATTTGTCCTTTCACCATTACAGTGTTAAAAACCTCCTTTATATATTCATACTCTGATTTTTCCCAGCCTTTTAAGGAAAAGTTGTATTAAGAAATACCCAAAAATATTAGCTGAGATGCAAGAGAACATTTTAGCTGGAGGGAAATAAATTCAAAGAGGGTGTTTGTAGCATCAGAAAGATATTCTTTCACCCTGATGTTTTCAAAGCTGTCACCTTTATCTACTGTGGCAACACCATTTGTGATGGCTTTTACTGTTTGACCTCTCTTTGCTTTTTCTGTAGCTTTTCTAGGTTGGGGGTAATGGTGGGGTTTTTTTGGCTCCCTTGTGATATGTTCCTAGGTTCCCCGTGGAAACAATTTTCCGTGTATGCAATGTGTAAAACTTCATCCGACAAAAATAATTCCCTGTACGTATTGCAGAAAACATTGCAGGTATAACTCACTGATTGTGTCTTCTGCTTTTTGCTTGTGAATTTATTTTGGATTGTATCATTTCCTTATGGAACGCCCCTCTTTTTTTTGAGCTACTTATTGGACTTGCAGTGGAATTGTCCCTTAATGTCATTTTTGAAAAGTCCAATAAGTAGCTCAAAAAAAAGCAAAAAAAAGAAACTCCATATTTCTGTAGCAGCATGAAATGACTTCCATAGAGTAGGAAGCTCTCAGGTAAGGACTGAACGTGGTATGTAAATAAGTAACACAAAGTGCCGCTTTCATAATAGTGTCTTGATCCCCGTTGCAACTAGGATTAAATTTTCAGTCCTGACCTGTGACTTTCATTACTTTTGAGGGTTTGTCTCAGGTTATTAACATCATTTTATTGCAGTACTACTATGTAAATTATAGAAAAAGTGGAATATGCCAGATACTATGTAATTATTCCTCCATATTCACAATAAAGCACAATTGAACATATGGCAGACATGGTTAACTGTACTTTATGCTAATCTCTGCATACTATTTAGCTCACCTAATTAACTATACATGGTATACTAGATGCTGCCTTGCAGCAGAAAGTCAGGGAGGAATCCTCTGGATGAAGCATTAAATGCCTAAAAGAAAAGGAAAATCAATATCATACTCTATAATGACTTCCCTTCCTCCCAGCTGTCTCTTTCTTTATTTTTAAACATCTTTTCTTTCTTCAGTAGCCAAGACATGGAAACTTTGGACCAGATCTGGCCTTTTTTATCAGTAGAATACTGTCAACTTCTCTAATAATCATATTATTACAGAATGCACAGGAAAAACAAATGTTAAAGTATTTAAACATTCTTATCGGAAACCCATCCTGAAAGGGAACCACAATCAATTCCAATTGACATATGCATGTAATCAGACCAAATAACTGGATTTTTTTAAAAGGTAAAAATAGGTTTCTGAATTAAATTCCAATCTTAACTTGTAAATTGTAGGTTTATTATAGAAAATGATCAAATTCAAAATACATGGTCACTGAAAAATAAAACTGCTATTTTCTTAGCTGGTGTAGATTATTAAGAAGCAAAAATTTGCCAAAAGGATAGACTTTCTTTGTTTTAACTTAGATAAAGATCAAATAAAAATTATTTATTCATAGTCTTAAAATTCCTTTCTATGGTTACCAATATACAAATAGCAAATAGTACCCAACTGTCCTTAACATGCAGGGCACAGTCTATTACAAGGAGGATAGCAGACTCCACAGGGAACTATATACTTACTGACCACTTTCAAGTGTGTTACAGAAAAAATTATCTGGCAATGATACACCAGGCTGTGGAAGAGGTGTCCTCGCTATCAGAGACAGATGGCAAAGTAGCTTCAAAACCAGGGAGGCCCATTCCCATGTACATGAGCTGCTCTTAGCTTGGGTGCGCCCTGACTCAGGTTCTGTGCTAGGATTAGGAAAAGAAGCCATCTTTCTTGCAGCCTCTTTCAGGTGAAGTTGGTTTAAATTGCGGACAGCCAGTTCAGAGCCCATCTGGAACAGGTTTGTGGTCTCATCAAGCATTTGTTACTGTTCACATTAATTTTATTTTATTAAGGCTCCAAGCTTAACTTTTATCTATAAATTGCTGCAGTAATACTATTTTTGATGAAGCAAGGATATCCTCAGCCAGAGAGAGCAATCACAGACCTCTGTCTACGCAATAGAATATATATACTGAGTTGCTTGTTGCAGCTGTCTGATCTTCCAGTATAACAACTGCACCCCTTGGGGCAATCTTGACAAGTCAATGATCAATATACCCATGCAATTAAAGGAGCAAGTATTGCTTTTACCATTTCCTCCAGCCAACCTCAATTGCTTCAGTCTTGTCTAAGGAATGACTCTCCATCTTGTACTAAAACACATGCCAGTGTTGGGCCCTTTGACCAATTCGCCAACAATATTTTCTTTAGAAACCCTAGAGAAAATATCAAGCATTCTGGAAACCAGGTGTGCTAAACATTTTGGAAAAAAAACCAAAAAAAAACCAAAAAAAATGTTGTTCTTGGTTGGAGTTTTTTGTTATTTTTCTATAGTTAGTGTTTACAATTCAGATAAATTTGATTTCTGCCATGGGGTTCTAGAACAGTCTGTTTTCACAACAACATGGTTGGATACAGGAACCCTTCAACAAACATAGCTTTTGTATGCGTGTTGTATAATAGTGATAACCTCATGGAAACCTCACATTACCAAGATACATTGTTGTTTGATTTAACAAACAGCTTTTCTTTCCTTTGTTGTCTGAGTGCTGAATATGCCTGCTCCTTCATGCTCTTTATGCTGCTGCTGTATAGGGTTATGACTTAATTAAATGTCTGTTCCTTTTCTTCTTAAGGTTTTATTTCAGGACCTGTAAAAAAGAAAAAAGTAGTCAACTGCTTGCCTCTGATCCACTTTTATCCCTCTCATTTACAATCTGAGAAAAAATGAGCACACTGGATACCTCCTAGTGAGTGGCTGACAACTAAAGATGAGCAAAAACTAATACTTTGTTATTATCTAGCCTAGAGAAAACTTTACAGGATAACCAGCTATTGACCTTTCCAAGTAAACATATTTAAGAATTCAGTGGTTGTGGGGAGCTTAGACAAGCCACAGCATGAACCCTTCAGAAAATGTCCAAATGCTTGTACTTTAAGTTTAAGTGTATCACTGGAACAATTTTTCTTTTTTACAATTTGTCTAACATTTCAGACAAACGCAATAGAACTGAGGTTCCATTTTTCTCATTATATATATTATAAACTAGGTGTACAGTTTGAACATTTCTCAAGTGGCACAAAAGCACACTTTAATCAGTACCCTTCACTCACTAAACTTGCAGAAATGATGCTGCAGTGCTATCTGAAAGCTTACACTGGTGAGGAAATTATGATCACTTTGAAGTATAACAGCAATAGGTCTCACCTAGTCTCCTTCATTCCTTTCTCTCTTCCTTTTTTTTTCTTTCTCTCTTTTTCTTTCTTTCTCTCCATCTTCTTTTTCTTTTCCTTTTTATTTTTTAAAAATTGGTTTTTTCCCTCTTTGTCATCTACATTTCTGTTTATCTCCCTTTCTCTCCCATCTTTCTTTTTCTTTCTTTTGTAAAGGAAAGAGCACTGTCAAACTCACTTAAATTAGGTTTCCATTTAATTGACTATGGCTAGGATTAAAGCAGGGTGGGTTTTTTTTACAAAATTAAAAAATAAGAAGAGCTTATTTGTCAATTGCTGCCCATTTGCCATGGTGAGTTCTGTGGCGCATGTTGATACAGAGAGAGAAGGAGATTGTTTTCTGACATGAGTAACCAGAACAGATGAGCTTTTCAAGGTTGTTGCTTCTCTTAACTCTTCAGGAAAAAAAAAAGGTTGAAAATTCAAACAAATCTCATTAACTGTGAACACATTTGCTTTAAATAAACTTTCACCGGTTGCCTTGAAGTTTTTCCATACCTTTCTATTCAAGTTGCAAATATACATCCAAATTGAGGATACGTACATTTTTTCTTTCTCTCTGAAATGTTGCACTTGAGTTGTTCTCTTGTCTTCCTGAGGACAGCAACATGCAATGAGAGATGTTATCTCTGATTACATTGTTTTATGTGTTTTGGTACTCTTTATACCTGCAGGTTGGGGCTTGGTTGTGCGTTTTTTGTTTTTTGTTTTTTTTTTTTTTTTAACTACCTTGTTTATTTTTATGCTAGCTTCACTGTAATGTATCGTTCCTAGTCAATGTTTGCAAGCTGAAGCATACATGTGTCACAAATCCTGACAGTAAATAATTAAAGTATTTAAATAAACCTGTGTCTGTATGGTAGTTTTGTGGTTGTACAAATTTGTAGAGCAAGATCTTATACTGATCTATAATTATAACTGCCACTGACTAGCATGATCCTTACTGAGTCAGATTAATTTACACATTAAGCAGCCATCTGTAGAATTTTCATAGTACCTTGTTTGCAATGCCAGGGCTCACACGGGGATTCAAAAACTAACTTGGCCTCTAGGGATTTTTTTTAGCACTGCTATTGGATACATTTGCTGTGAACAAATTATTCTAGACACTGACACCTTGTACCCTTTGTCACTGTTTTATATCATGATCAGCAGAGGCTTTTTAATGTTTTGCATATATAACGACGCAGCAATTGGTAAGCTAAGAACAGTATTTTATATATACATATATGTATATTTTTTAAAGTCCTTGACTGTGTTAAAAATCTTTGCAGTACTTCTGAACCAGAACAGATTTGCCATCATCTGTAGTTGTAAAAGATAAAAACACAACATATTTTGGCTACAGTAAGAAACATATTGCAAGCTTGTTGATGCTACTTCTCTAAAAAAAGGATAACAACTGCAATGTACTGTGTAAGAGTCTTCTTATGCATGAGCGTTTCGTAAGTAAGCACAACTTGTGTGCTATAAAGGGGAGATGACAAAACCCACTTTAGCTGGTGCAAAAATAAATTGTAAGAACTACGTATAAATACAGTTTGTAAATACAGTTTGTAAACCCAGTTTTCCAAGATGAACGGTGTGTTCTTCAGTTACCTTCAATCAGATGGGTGAACAAGAGAGCAGCAAGTAAGAAAATGAAGGTTATAGTCCCCATTTCTATCATCAGCATGCTCTGTAATGGGGAGCAAGTCACTTCATTGCTCTGCAGTGCTTTTTCCTTTCTCACTTTTGTCTGTTTTACCTGTTCAGGCTACCAGCATTTTCAGACAAAAAAAAAGTCTTCTAGTTCTGCTAAAGCACCTAGCACCATGGGGCTTTAGTCCACATGGGGGCTCTGAGCATTATGGTAATACTAGTAAAAATAACTGTAATGAAACAGCAAAAGCACAATCACCTGCCAAATTCAGTCACAAAAACGGGCTCTCTAATATGTAGAGAGTGTTCTAGTATGCAATAAAATATTCATGATACTGAGGCCAAGAAAGTCATGGATATTCATGGAATAGATCCAACAATAATATATTAAGTCACTTTCCATGTTAGAACAGAGCTTTTAAACAGAGGTAGAATGATTTAGGGTAAATCTTTAATATTTAAAAGGTTCTAACTCATGGCAAAACAGAATCCAGTATGCCCACTTTCTGACTCAACAGTGTATGTAAAATGGTAGCAGGAGTCCATCCAAGCTAATTAAATCTGATTAACAAATATGCTGGAAGAAATCAAGCTAATTTGTACACACATGCACACACAAAAGAACTTAATGCCAGTGAATAATTGGCTAGATCTTGCTAGTATTTCCAGAAAATACCAGCTAATCACAAACCCAAGGATAGTAACAGATCCCAGTTACTACAGTGAATAGGAGGATCAGACCAAATCAACCAGCAACTTTTTCCCAGCCACTGGCGGTCAGATGCAGATTCTTAGGAAAGGCATCCAAGAACAGGGCCAATGGACCACTCCACAGTAGAGCTTTCTATGTTATGATTCAGTGGCTCGGTCTTTCCGAGCCTCCCATCCAACATTTTTAACAGCAACAAGTAGGGATTTCCTTCAAAATAATTCACATACCTTTCTGAATTAATTTTACTCTAGCTATCTGCAGCAGCCTACGTTAGTGAGATCCACAATGGCAAGCTGTGTGACCAAGCACTCGTTTTGTTGGTTTCTTTTGTTTGTTTAAAACCTATCGTCTGATCATTTAATTAAAGTGTTTTGATTCTTGTTTCATTAGAAATATTGAATAATATTTTTTCCTACTCATTTTCTCCCCATCTGTGGTTGTATGGGCATCTTGCTCAGATTTTACAGAATGAATTCTAAAACTGATTTTTTTTTCTAATTTTTTCATCATACAGAGACCCTTCAACAATTCTTTTCTTTAGCGAAACATTCTTCCATTCCCCCATGTTCTTCTTGCAGATAGCATGGCCAGAATGGCACACAGTATTTGAGAGGAGTAACACAAACCTGTAAACCAGCATGACCATCATTACTCTTTTGTAGGCTTGCAATAATTCCTAACCTTCCAATAATTCTTAACATTATGGGTTTTTTCAGGTTGCTCATGAGCACAGGTATGAAATTTTTGGAGAACTATCCACAGCATTGTCCACCTGAGACTATTTTATTCCTATATGAATTGAATGCTCTGCTGGCAGTCAGTTTTCAAAGTAAATTTTCTGAGTTATATTATCATGAAAAGTTTTTTTACACAACTATTCACCCACCTTCCCAGATCATGTAGAAATTAGTTGAATAACTCATGCTCCAGCATCAGTCCCTACAGAATCTTCTTAGGAAACTTGCTCTATTATTAAAAGAACTGCTGCACCTTGCTTCTCCCCTTTGAACCAGTATATGAAAACACTTCTTCCTATTCCATAAAAGCTTATTTTCTTTAGGAAGCTCTGGTGAAAGAACTATTGTGAAGAGAGTGAGCAGGCCATTTCTTTTCTTACTGATTCTCAATTAATTCTGCCTAGGTACGTAAAGCATGACTTTTTCTATTGGTCTTCCTAGATCTACTAACTCTATGTTATTTGCTTTGGCACAAAGAATCAGATATATCTGACAAATCTGTAGTTGTACAAGTCACACCTGGAACCTAGATCCTGACAATGTTTGACACTTTCAATTTCTGCGACACCAGCATTGATTTAGGCAGCAGGTTAGGCACCACACTTTACTGAGCAGCTATTTCATACGTGTAGCCCATTAAAACTCCTGAAGAACATCTGGAAACGTGCTACCATTTGTTTTAGTGGTTTATTCTTAAAATTATTCTTCTGGTGCTTCACTTCGAGGTTCGATTTTCCTTGCCGTTCTCCTTTATTGCCCCATTTCCTTGGGCTCCATTTTACCTCAGTCATATATAAAGGCTGATAAGCATTCCATAATTTTTTCTTTGTAGTAATATTAATTATGTTAATATTTAGGTTTTGTTATTTATTACTTTCCTCATCTGTTCATTACTTTCACTTTGGATTTCTAAGAAACCTACTATGAAGAAATTCCTTTACTCTGTAGTTTAACCAGGTTGATTTTATCATGTTTTCCTTCAGTCTTTTTTTTTTTTCCTTTTTAGTGATGTACACTTTACTCTCATCCACTTGATGCTGAAAACTGTGAAATAAAAGTTGGTGAACAGAAGAGGCCTCTTGCAATAAAACTTGTGCTGAGGATTATGACCTGGTAATGTTGTGAAACCTTCAGAACTCTGCTTGATAATCATAAAGTGATACTACAGAAGCACTTACCAGAGAGTGCAGTGGTGGCTAATGGCACTGTCATCTGTGTTTGTGGGCACAGCAGACTTTCTGTGCCTTGTGAGGCTTCCCTCCCATGTAGTTCCCTACATGCCTCAGCATTGTGGTGACAACCAAACAAAATTTTTTGTTTGCTTGTACTAATCCTACTCACAAATCTCAGCAGGATCTTTGAGAAAATCTCCCTCTAAGACTGAACAGGATGTTTGTGAGAATTTTCTTTTCATCAAGATTCACATCAAGGCTTACAGTGGGTGTGCTAGGATCTCATGATTTTTTGTGGTATTCAATTTATTCCAAGGCAGTTTGCCATATTACTCTCCTTGTTGTGTGAGATTATGACTGTGCATGTTAGATGTGATGGTAATTTAGAAACAGACTGAGACTAAACAAAGAAACTAAGGTTCATAAGGATAATGTTTACAGTGCTATTATAAGAGTTGAGTAGGTGATTATGAAATAGATAGTATATCTTCCTTGGAAATCAACTTCTTACAGAATATCTCCTTTGGAAATAAATATTTTAAAGGTCTTATCAAATGTCTTATTACATGCCTTTTGGGGCTGGCTATAGGGAATGGTAAATAGGTATAAGATTAAAAATGCAGTGTGAAAGAAGTTCTGTCAGTGATTACAAGAACAATTGTCCAGAGAAGGGAGAACTTTATATCAGTTCAAAGATGATATGGGACAAAAACCTAGAGATGATATAAAATTGTTATTAGAACCTTCTCTACTGCCCAAGCCCATGAGTTAAGATAGAATATAAGGGCAGGAGTGCAAGATCACCTTTTCTTTATGGAAAGAGCTATGAGGTGATGAGTAAAATAGCTACTATGAGTAGGGAACATAGCAAATGTCAACATAGTGATCAGACAAAATCTATTTTCTTAACAGTAAGTGTGGTATCCCAGTTTGTGCAATTCCAAATAATTTGTGGACGGTTAAACACTATTGTGATATGTGCACAGAGAAGTTTAACACACAGAACTGTACTTGCTGTCATTACAAGACTGACAATAACGATCGCACAAGACAATTTCCAAAAATTCTACACTAATTCCAACTACAGGAATAATACCAATAATGCTATTCTGCACTGCGCCTCTGCTATGCTCTCTATGAGGATTTCAAAATATTCATGTACATGCTCTAATCATTTATTTCTACACTTGAACAAAAGAATGCTAATAAAAATGTGCACAGTAACATGAAAAGCTTAACAGTTGCCTGGAGAGTTAAGGAACACATTTCCAAATGTACATTACTCTTTGCTTAGGCTGCTTTCCTGAAATACAACTTGTCATACAGGATTCAGAGGAGTCATAATTTGCAAGACCTTGTTTTAGGGTATGGAATAACTATTTACACAGTCCCCGGTCCAAAGCTATCATTGGTTTAGTCTCAGATTTCTCGGAAGACATAAGTTGTGGCAGGATCAAGTAATTGACCTAGGAACTAAACAGGATTTAAGTTCATCTAAAATTACAGCCCCCAAGGCCTGTACTCCAACCCACCTCATCTAAGAAATACGTAAAATTTACCATGTGCCTGCTTAGGGCGTTGCATCAAAACATGCCTTCCGGATCCAACTGCTGTGCTTCAGGAATGACTGTGAGAGTTGGGTCCCTCACTGCAAAAGCAGGGTAGGTCTGCACCTCTGCACAGGCAGACCTGCAGGCATCACAAGAACTTGCAAGACAAATGCGTAGTGTTAGGGAGTTCAAGTGCTGCTTAGACATTTTGCTGAAGTTTTTACATCACTGTTTTGGACTTACATACCCAGCATCCTGTTTTTATTGAGAGAATTCTTTCTTTCAGTCTGATCTAAAGTCAGTCTCTGCTCACTGGAATCCCTGAAAACTCAAGATCAAGTTTGCACAAGTATGACTAAAACAATTGCTTGAATACAGAACAGCAGAGCTTATAGTGCTACCTATACTAAGCCTGGCCAAGAGCAAGGAAATATTGTAGATGCAGGTGAGTTACCCTCTATCTGGAGGAAAATTAGCAAAATTTGAAAGGCTACTTCTGTACTTCTTTGCCTGGCAAATATCTTCCATGTGATGGTACTGGATTATTAATTACCTCATATGCCAGTAACCATTACTTTCACTGGAAAGCTAAAATATAGGGAATGTTTGAAGAGTAAAACTAGAAAAGGTGGTCCTAATCTAGGTAAGCTGGGAGGAAAAACTGAAGTTTTGAAATCTAGACAATCTGTAAACCAGATGGCTCAGAGGGGAATTTAATTGTAATACATAAAATCTAATATGCTGCAGACAGTCAATCCAGGTTACCATTTTTCCCCTAAAACAAATATTGCAGCAAGAGGACATACTGTAAATTGAAATTACAGAAGAACTCTAAGACACGGGGAAGCAATTTTTTCCTTAACTAAAAAATATTCTGCAAGACAAATGTATAGAAAAAAACCCACTGCAGTCTTCCAGGAACAATCAAATATTATTATACGGGAAGGCTGGGATAGAAAAGTATGCCTTAATTTGTCAGCTGTTTTGCATTAAATCAAAATTTTTTAGGCCATTATATTTTTTCATACTGTGCATACATGTAAACAGAGAAGTTCAGTTGTGTGACAGTTTGGAGACACGATGAAGAATTGCAATAAAAAGAGAAAATATAAGAGGTTGTGTGAGGGAGATGATAGTTATTTATTTTCTGGAATAAAATTTATTTGAGGAAACTAAGAGTACGGCTATGTGGAAAAGTGCAGACAGCCACAGCCTTACTCAGCCTGTGCTCTAAGCTAGCTGGGAGCACACCAGATTTGCTCCAGTGCTGTGAGACCTGTCTGCGTCCATCTTTGTAGATATGCCCTAAATAAAAAAAAAAAAAAAAAAAGAAAAAAATCTCAGTTTGCATATACTCTGTGAAAAAATTCCTAGAGCTTGGCAGCTAAGCTCTCCAAGGATTGCTCTGCATTAAACAAGCACTATTCTTGGGCTGAGCCGGATTCACCGCAATTTTCTCTGCAGTTGTTCCTCCTACCATCTAGAGGCAGGGAAAATACTCCTCTAGGGGGGCCCGCAGCTTGTTCCCTGGTATTTGGGGAAATACCAGGGAATATTTCCCAGTATTCTTTTATCCTTCCTTGGGATAAAGGGTAAACGATAAAACAGGGAAGGATAAAGGAAAGGATGCTGAACCCAGAACAGTTGGTAACTGAGGGTCGAGGCACACTTCAGAGCCTGGAGACCAGAGCTGTGGTGAACGTGTTCGGTATGGAGGGCGGAAAGGCCTCATCCATGATGGTGCGGCAGGGGAGGCACCGGGCCAGCCGGCCCGAAACCACGAACCCCGGGAGCTATGGCCACCGTAGCGCTGTGCAGGGGGCTCAGGCCAGACTCTGAGCATTTCTCTGCTGCCAGCAGCTGGCTGTGAAATTCCCTCACGTGTGAGGGCTTCCTTCCCCTCGCCTCCTGTGGTGGGCAGGTGATGGTGTTATCCTGCTCATAGCTGTTCTTCTTGCTTAGGAAGTGGCGCTCCTGCAGGGCCCTGAGGGCGCTTACGGCCTCGCAGCCCCTGCCTGGCCTCCCCCATGCTCCCCTCACCCTGCCCAGGGCCCATTTCAGCCCCCGGGGTTGTCAGTCTCTGCCCCAGCTGTGCCAGCCGGCCATGGGCCCTGCCGCACCGGGCCCACGGAAGAACCCATCTGTGAAGGAAGAACCCAGGCCCACATCCCGGCCTGGCCTCGGCCCAGCCCCGTCCCCAAGGAGGTGCCCGATGCCTGGGCTGCCCCCAGCCTGTCAGGCCTCTGCATATTGACCCTGCCTACAGTAGGGTCTGATCAAGTAGGACCGATTATCGGCCTTGCTAATGGGAGCAGCAGCTTTTCATCACTTTCAGGTGTGCCTGGTACACAGTGCCATTTCAGCATCCACCCAGGTTTGTACCTGCTGATGACCCGCCTTGTAAATCCCTGAGCTGGTCCTAAGCAGTGACCGCAGCTGAGCACAGAGTGTCCAACAGCAACGGCACAGATGCCATAGACCCCGTAGCGGCAGAGTTTCACCCAGGCTACAGCCAGCATCCCAGTAAAGAAGCACAGTCATGGGTGCAGGGCTTAAATCTGCTTTCCACTTACGTTCTATAAGGAAGCATAAATAGCAGGTAAATGCCTCATTTTCCTGTATTCATCTCTATTAATGTCATTTCTAAGAATCACAGTCATTACCCAGAAAAGACCAAACGTTAAAGACGGTAAAACCTTTGTAGCATCATCCATCCGCTACTGTTTATGAAGATGAGGAGGCTCCATTGAAATAATAAACTTATTTAAAGAAGAACAGATTAAGCCAGACGGCTGTCTCTTCTTCAGAACTCTATAGAAAGGAAATGTTTTTTCAACTATTTAATTGATGGAAATTTATTGTTAACATTTAGTAACTAGAAATTTGACAGAAGTTTCCATTTAATTATTTGTCTTAAATGTCTCCTGCGCTGCTGTCTGAGAAACAACATACATAGAAAAGCGTTCAAGAAGAACCTGGAAGAAAATAGCAAAGACCTATGTTTTTACTTACATGGTTCAGGAAGAAGGGATTGAGAAACACTGTTTCCAAGTCCATTTGTGGACACAGCAAAAATTTTAAAAGGCTGTTCAAGACGTGGTCTGGGGTAATAATAGAGGTAGTTCCTAAACAGCCACAAACTAAGACAAGGACACATGTGAGATATAAAGGGATTCAAATTAATCCTGTCAGACCTTTAGCGCAACTGCATCTTTTTCCCTTTCTGCTGAAGTTTTTAGCTATGACAAATGTCAAATCAGCACTGTTTACCATTAGTAGAAAGGGAATTTGTGTTTTTATGTGCATATGCACAGATGTTTAATTTGTGATTCAGGTGACTATCCCCACTGTCTAGCAGTGGGATGAATCTATGGAAGCACAGATCTCAGTTGTTCTCCTTGTGTGAAGAGAGCTGTGATCTGCCACATGGACATGCACAGCAATCCAAATTTAGCTAGCCTAGATCCCTGTACCTGTGTTTCCTGATAGCTGCTTGGAGGCCTTCAGGGGCACCTAGCCAGTGGGAAACATTAGATTAAGGAACTTACGTGGAATTGAAGCCATCCGAATCTGGGCCAATGTCTCATCATTACTGCATCTGTAGAGGTGCGTATCAGGAAATTCATTCTACCTATTCATTTTATTCAGCTATTTTGATCATTTATGTGCACTAATTCATTCCCCAAATTGCCAATAAGGTGTAGCAATCGCAAAGGCAGCATGGTAAGTCACAGCAATGTAGCACAGCTCAAATCTTCAAAACAAATTCCTGCACATTCATTAAAAAACTTGACAGTATGTTCCGCAAAGCTGGTAAAGCCAGTAAGGTGGTGCTGTTTATAGCAACATGGCTAATCAATGCACACGCATCTTTTCCTGCAAGGTTGCTCAAAGTAATTAGTAACAGTGATACAGGGAATTAGAAAGCAAAACTGAAAAATAGCGGGTATCTGCTACAAACCACTCAAACATAAGGACAGCAGGGTACAGAAAATTCTTGGCTAGAAGATACTTTCTTCATGGGGGATTTTAGCTGCTCATAAATCTGTTGGGAAACAGATATATCCAAGCATGCTGTGTCAAAGAGAGAATTTCATCATTTGCAAAAAAAGGCAAAACTGCCCTACATCTAATTCTTACTGAGAGGATGGAGCTGCCTGAGGATATGAAAATAAAGGAATATCCTGGAGCCAAGAACCATAAGCTGTTTAAATTTAGTGTGGCAAATGATGGATCCATTGCAGAGTAGAAAGACAAATGAGCAAACTTATATTAAGACATCTAAGCTGAGTTCTTGGCCATTTCAAAGTCAATATCAATGTTGTCATTGACTTCAAGGGGTCCAGAATTTCATTTCTGATTAATAAAATGCATGGAAGATGACTGAGGAAGGATATTAAAATGTTCCTCTTTTCTACTGCTCTTAAACAAAGAAGTAGCCTCACAGGAAAAGAGCCTGAAGTTTGGAAAAATAAATACAAAACTCTACTGAAATTAGAAGATAACCAAATTAGATTACTTTATAGCCAAGAGAACACCCTCTATCACTGTAGGATAAAAGTTGTAAAAGAAAAGAAAAAAAAAGAAATGTTTAAGGGCTATGAGAACAAAAAAGATTTAAAGTGTTCCTAAAATTCCTAATGAGAAAGTCCTTTCAATAGAAAAGGAAATTACATTAATAACAATTCAGAATTATAAAGATGATGAACTATTATTTAAAAATATGCCCTTAACAATAATAAAAATGAAAAAGAATGGAAGACGGTAAAGATAAATGTGAACAATTAACAAAGAGGGCTTCATATTAATTGACTCTTACAAAAGGGCAGATAAGAGCACGTTTCACAGATTTGAACACAGCTGAGTCAGCCCTCCTTAATGTTATTGTCCTCTGATATTAAGAGATTCTACAAACATGTTTTGTACCACTGACAAATATTTGCTGAAAAGCTACTGGAAGAAGGGAGGAAGTTTGTCTGCAAGAAAATTGCAGGAAGCCTAGCAATTACCTTCTACTTAGATTAATCACTGAAGTCTTTGTCCTGGAAGTCATGGCTCAGTTTAGGTATCCAGAGGAACACAGATGTCTTTCTGAGAGTCAATCCTACTAAAAAAAATAAATAATACATAAACCTATTATCCAGGCAGGAGCAGTTAAGAGAATTACTGTAAGGAATAAAACTTTGCCAGAGTATTCAGTGTAAGTTGGCATTGCTAGGTATCTCAGTGTGTTAAATTTAGGATCAAATAGAGGATCAGGAGAATGCCACTGTGAACAAAGAGCAAAATCACGAAGGAAAGGAAGCAGTTCCTAGAAACTGAATCTTTCTGGAGAAATCTTTTAAATAGTGTTCAGTAAGAAAACATGATTTCATCATTTACACGATGATGATGGTGAAAGCTTCTTTCTCTGCTGTCTTTATGTCTGTAAATAAATTTGATTCCAGCATTTTAACATCAGGAACTGCTGCTTCCCTCGTTTTCTAAGAGCCTCTCTTTTCTTATCACTTTAGCTTTTTATCCACTTTTTTTGGTGGTTTAAAACGTAATGAAAACCACACAAAATGCTCTTCCACTTTTACAAATGAGGAGATTCCTTAGCTCAGCGTGATCAGATGGCGCCGTCACAGGTGCAATGTTGAACCGAAATGGCAGCAGCTCCCACCCTCAAGAAAAACCGCCACAGGCACCAAAGGGAACATGCCTTCTTATCCACAGTGCATCCTCCTCCCTGAGGCAGGGCGGGACTGTAGCTGCAGGACATGGGAAGACACAGGTATCCATGTATTTATCAGTATGTATTATGGAGACACCTGCTCTCTTGCTCTTGCATTCCTCCACCCGAGGCTCTTCCAGTAGTGCCACTAATCAAGCTCTTTCATTTGGAAATCCCTGCTATAATTTCACTGCAGATAGAGCAGAAAGAAACACTCCTTCAACTTGAATTTTAAAGATATTGTGTTCTGCAAACACAGCAAGCAATTCTGACAAATTCTTAGTCTTTTTCCAGCCAAGTTCATCCAGTCCAAATTGTAATTACACATAGCCAGGAAAGTCATACTATACCCATATTAACTTGGACTAATCTTGCAAAACAGTTCTCGGAGGAAGGCTAATGCTCGGTGTGTTGGTTTACATGATGATGTGCAGAAGGATTGCTGGTAAATAACACTGGGACTAGAGTAAAGCTTCTCCAGAAATAATCTACAATATGACAAAATGAAGGCTACAGAGTCATTGAGATATTAAATATGAAAGACTTTTCCGATTTACTTACAGCATTCAGTATAACGGATTTATTAGCAGTTCCTATCTTTATGGTAAATGATGCATAAATGATGGCAAAGGTGTACAAGAGAACTGTATAAAGACTCTTGCGGAGTGAATAAATTGGTTGAGTGCCAGCTTTTCTAAGGGTGAATGCTTCCACTGACTTGTTTAGGGCATATCATGCAATGATGGATGTAAAATTACAACATTTTAGAATGCCAGCAGTTCAAGGGAAGATTCCAAATTTATGAGGGACAACACTCTTATTCCTATAAACCAAACACGTGGCCTCAGCCTCTCCCTGCAGGAGAATCATTTTTCTATTCCAAGGCAGGAGAGGTGGAACAAAGCACCTCGTATGAACAAGAGCTCGATTTTACTGTATAAAGCGGAGGCTCAGCTGAAGACCAGGCAAAGATGTATTTTTTTGTTTTGTTTTCATAGTTGTACCTGTGTATTTTTAAGGCAATCATTTCCACGTGTAATGTCATTTTGAAATGAGACCAGCATTCCAGGGAACCTCCTGCAAAATTCCTGGCTTCTTTTGTGCCATAGTCCGTTGCCATTTCCACAGGGCTTTTATAATATACATAGGGAAAATGTCAATGCAAATTCAAAGACAGAGAACACCTTTTTTGATGAAGCATCCTGTATATCATGTACTAGCTGGAGGTGTTCTCTGCTGCTTGACAGGGAACAATGACATGACAAGCGGGGAGAGAAGGAGCTTTTAACCAGTTTAATGTGCAGAGAGTTGGCACTCACTGAAAAGTCATTTGCCTGTTTGCTATTTTTTTTAAGTATGTCTCTTTCCTTTGACTTGTCATTACTCCTGTAGTATACAATTTTGTCTTCTTTTTGTAATTTTCTGCTGCAGTGATTCCAAAGGTTCAAAATAATCTCTTTCTATCTTACTAGAAACAAGATAACAGAACGTGTATCTAAATAGTTTGCTTATTCCAAAACCTAAATGAGGTCCCATTTAGTACAGCTTTCACTGCTATACTTTTCTTACTGCTGCTGCAGAGGCTTTACATGAGTGTTACAGTGCTTGTGCTCTATACTTTTAATTCTTCCTGGGAGCGATTTGGGCCAAAGGCATTTTTCATAAAAGAAAGTGGTCAAGATTAGTTCTAAATGGCAATCTGTTAAGCACTGTTCTGTGGACAAAAAAAAAGTCAGAAATTGCCCTTTTCTTCTGGGAGAGAGAATTAGTCTATTAAGTGCAAGGCAACACAGAATTCTACTTCAAGCTAAATAACATATTTTGAGCTGTTATCAGGCACATTACATGACAGTAAGATAAAATTTAAGAATCTGTAGAATTTCTATCATTCTTGCATGCAGTTTATTTTTCAAGTTAAGCTTTCAAATATTGAAAGTTCACATTCAGTGCCTTGATCAAAAATGATAAATGAACTACTGAATTAGAAGAAGATGCTGCTATTATTTTAACCAGTAAACTAACTCAGGGTTAATCTGGGTGTTATTTAGCCTATTGAAAGTGTTTTGAGTGAACATATGGTTTCTATTGTGAAATCAAGGCACAGTTTTAACTATGAATATAGATAATTACCCTTTGGACTTTAAACATTTATATGTGTCACGTTATGTTGGAGCATTTTTCATGGTCAATAGGTTGAAAGGTTATAGAGTCGAAAATTTAAATTGAGTGTGTTTGAGTAAAACTATCCAGTGTAATGATAGTACAATTCACTACTGCTCTCTCTTGGAAAGAGGTAGTAATAACACTCAGTGAGCATGAGCAATGTAGCAGGCTATTTATTTAAATACAGATTGTTATGGTAAAAGATTTTAATATGAGAATTACAGGAATTCAACCATAGTATATATTGCTAGAAAATCCCTGGTTACTGGCGCTTAATTTGATATATATACACAGTATATATGGGGGCCTAATTATAATGCTAACAATAAAACCTTTAAATAAACTCTGTGTGTGTGTGTGTGTGCACGCGCGCGTGCACATGCCTTAGAGCCAGGAGGATTGCTGTATCCCCACCAATACATTCTGCTCTTGATTTAGGCTTGAAAGCGTGTTTAGTTTTACTCCCTGAGTGTAGCCCTTGGCAACATCCCCTTCCAAGGAGCCAGACATTATGTCTGCACTGAGGATGGCTGAAGGACCCAGCGAGTATGTGTGAGGAGTACTAATGACTGCGCGGCGGCTGGCTCACAGCAGCCCTACCACCAGGCATCTGCCGGGCTGACCCTGTCGGCCCAGGATGCCACCCCATCAGGGGCTCTAACAGCCCCTTAATAACATAGTTCATAGTGAGAAAAAGCTAAAGGTGCTTCTGGTCCCTGGCCTAGGGAGGCACGTTTTCACCCTGTCTTAACAACTGGAGGCGTTCTGGGTGAGGTGAGCACCTTCCCGTTTTGTCCTTGTGGGTCACAGAGGTGGTGAGCGCTAGGGGTACATTTCTCAGCAAGTCCTGAACCCGGGCTCATTTCTTCAGGGCTAGCATGCATTCCTCTGAACACTAGTGCACGCTCCAGTGTGGATGTACCCTAGTGTTACCTATAGAGTGCCTGTGTTATCTCTGTAGGACTTCCCACCATTGGCAACGTGGGAAATACATGAGCCAAACCAGCTTTAATCAACTTAGCTAATTTTTATTAATAATTAATAATTTTGGAGTATTTAATGCACCTTAAAAAACACAGAGTAAGGCATTAGACAATGAACAGTTTCTACAAGAAAACCAAGGACCTATAAAAAAACCCACAAATGAAATGTTTATTCTTGTGATTACTCTTCTATATATGTTAGTTTTCTTTTATTATGTTTTAAACATATATTTCTATGTCTTGTATCAGGTTTTGCAAGAGAATACAGTCTTTCCCTATGCACACAAAAGAACAATGAAATTCCTTTTTTCCCTGCCCACACACATGTGCTTTATGTAATGGGAGCCATTTTAATTACAGCACATCTCTATTCCTGCTATTCCCCATTTCCAGAAACACACACAAAAAAAGACAATTTTAGTAATTTCTAGAAGTATGCATATTCAAAATATGCTTTGATTACTCTTTACACCATTGAACCACATCCAAAATTGCTTCTCTTATCTATTGCTTTCCATGGCAACCTGGTTTTTATCGCTTTCCAGCATTGTTTCCTAACTTCTGAAGAATCACTTCTTTCCTTCTTTCCCTTCCATTGTAGGTGGTCACTCCCTGTCACTGTCAGTCTAGGAACCACACAGTGAGGTTATTGCTAATATCTAGTAACTGTTCCTCAGCAACGGCAATTAGCAAAAATTCATTGCTCCATGAAAAATCACGTACTCACATTTTGGGATGTTACTAAAATGTTAAACTATTCATTTTTTCTCGTAGATTTTTAGAAGTTGTGAGTTTTTTTCCATTGGAAAAGATGTTGGGTTTTCTTTCCAGGATTTTCACTAAAGTATATAGTTTTATTTGTTTCGAGTCAGCTGAATTTTAAACTATGTGGCCCTGCAGTAGTTGCTGTTTGTCTGTTAGAAGTGTTAAAGTCCATTAGAATGGACTCTTTACCTGGACTTCAACTTCTAACAAGCCCCAGCTGCCGAGTGGCCAACGGATTATGCTATTAAAAAGATGAATTCCCATGAATGCATGTGGAGTTTATGAAGTGCAGTTTCTGAAATGTTTTGGGTCCATTCAGATAGCAAGTATTTTTATTTTGGATGAACTGTGATGAAATGTGATATTTTATTCCAGTTTCTCTGATAGAAAAATTGAATATCATTGGCCTAGTTGAACTGTGTCAGTGTCACAGAACTGCCATTTGCTGTTAAAAGTGTTAAGGTGAAAAATCATTGAGCAGCTTTCCCAACTATTACCATTACTTCTCATTACTCTTTTTGCTACAGTAATATTAAGAGGCACAAGCTGAGAGCAAGGCTCCATTTTGTTAGACATTGTAGAAATATATAATAGGAGAGTTTAGAATACCTGTGGAGAAGAGAAGATTGAGGAGGGGGAGCAGAAAAAATTGGAGGCTGGAGCAGGTCAAAGGCAAAACCAGAAATAGGAAACTTTTATTTTAGTTTTGTTTTATTTTTAAACCTCTAATTTGTTTTTCCCTCAAAATCAGCCTGTTTGCTTCTTTTTAAAGATGTATTTTGTTTATTGTCTTTCTGTGCGTCACTTTGCCTTTTTCTGCGTCTCTCCTTTCCTTGTTTTCCTTTCTCCCTCCCTTCTCGATTACTTAGTCTGAAAAGCATTTTTCTAAAACATACAGTTTTACCATCTTATTTAATCTATTCTGTTCAGGGTTTTTTTATCAACTCTTGGACTAGTATATATACCTCCTCTCTAAGGAAGTCTGTCTTTGTTATTCCACTCCTATATAGAGTTTTCACTTTTGCCTGTTGTTTTTATCTTTATTGTTTGTGTGCATACAGGCCTTTTGGATTCCTTGATTAGAGATGTGCAAACTCTTGGGGAAAAAGAAAAAAATAAATCCCTGAAGATTTTATAACCCGATGGTGGAGAAAACAAATTACCATGCTTTTCTTTTAATGGGGAAAGCGAAGAAAGGAGCTACCAGCTCCAGAAGTTGTGCCTTTCCACCAGCTGGCGTTGGAGGTGAGCCTAGAAAGAGGTGACAATTGCATTTTGTCTCTGCACTTTGAATGGGATTTCTGGCAGATACTGCATTTACATAGAAACAACTGCTGCATGAAAATATACTTTCAAATACGCAGGAAACATTTTTTGCTTGTGAATTTTCAAGTCACTCAAGTGACCACTGTATTTTAGATCACACCAGACTAGAAAGTCTCCCAAAGCTGGCCTTGGCCTGCCTGTCACTCTTTGTGTCTCTCTGTGAGGCCTCAAACTGCAGCTGAAAAAATACTGAAAATGGGGCCACTACATGTTTTTAGTTCCTCCTCCTCCTCCCACCAACAAAATCTTTTTTTTTGCCATGCAAATATTCATTCCTAGTTCTCTCTTAATAAGCTTATCTTGCTGATAGCTTGACTAAGCTCATGTTGTATTCAAAACTCAAAGTTTCCTAATTAAAGTCCAATTCCAGGATTCCTCCTTAGATATTCAGTGCTTCTGCACACTGTGAAGAAAGATATTTTTAGAAAATATGGGCCACTTAATTCCCGTTAAGTTTTCTATAACAGATGGTATAGTTATTTGATTTATGCATTCACCTTCATGTGGCCCTGCTGACTGCCAGGTTTTTTTAAACCTCCGAAATTCTTTTTTGTTATGCACTGAAACTTCACCCTTTCCACTGCATGAAATATTAGTTTTACTTAGAAAATCTAACTGCGTGCAATTTTCATGTTACTGAAATTGTGCACGGTCTGGTGATTAATTGTATTGTCTTGATCACAGCCTCAGCCTGATGTTCAGGGCTCATTACAGCGGGAGGAATTCAGCAGAACACGAATCTTAACCAGGTGTGGCTTATTAAAGTGGCAGTGCCCAATTTAAAGACCATAAAGGATTTGTATCAAAATTGATGCTTTTAGCTACTTTCCCCTCCCAGGATCGTAGAGATGTAATACAAAAAGGACAGTGTAGCTTGCTCATGAAAATCACTCACATCCATCATGTGAAAAAGCAGCTCAGATCTGTTCCTCCCTTGAGTGGGAAGAGTTGCAATATACCTTTAGTACAGCACATTCATACCAAACATCTTCAAAACTTTTCTTAGTTTGACACAGATTACAGTTCCTAACGCACAGTTTGCATTATCTTCTGAATCATGTATTTCTCATCTCTCAGGAAAATGTTTTTCTTTCCTCTGAAGATGCCTTTACAGCATCGGTACAAATACTGAGGAGAGGTAAATCTTGTAGGAAGCTATCGACAGCATTTATCTTGAATTCAACCCAGACTTCGTATTTCCATTCCATATTTTACGCAGTCTAATCTGATGTGGGGGAAAACAGCGGCGGGGGAGGAGGCGAAAGAAAACTTTTTACTACCAGGTGAGCCTGTCTTCACCCCAGTGTGTGAGTACCGGTCCCTCACAGCTGATGCTAATACGCTGGTGGTAAGCTGCCAGGTGGCCAGCAAGGTTCATCACCTACCAGAGAAGCAAGACAGCTTGCTGTTTGTTCAAATTTTGGGAAGGTTTCAGAACAGAGCTTATTTAAGTGGGGTTGTTGCGCCACTCTTAAGCTTTGGATAAGCCATGTGAGTTGGGTGTGCTTTTGTTGCTACTGTCGAGGGGAACTTAGAGCCTGACACTTCTCTGCCTACCTGAGAAATGTAGGGCAGACTTTACATCTTCTCACAGCTATAGAAAACAAAGTCTAGGTGAAGGGGCTAAATTTGAAATTGCAGTTTGCTGCCATTTCATTGTGCTTGGTTGGTGTCAGGTGGAAGTATCAAACGCAGCCACACATTCATCGGTTATAGTGTTTAAAGTAGCTGCTGCCCGCAGGTCAGTGCTGGTTTGTGCTTCCTTAAACCTAACAAGTATTTTCCTACCATTAAGAATGGGACTGGACATGCTGTGAATCTTTTGGAAAAAAGACTTCTGTGATGTTGTTTATGACTACAAAGGATTTGATCTGGTGACTTGATACCCATTTTCTCATAGTATGTGCCTCTGAAATGTGTACAAGCAGAAAACAAACAGTATGGGAACCACAACATCTTAGTGTAAATATTGAGTGCTTAAAGACAGTGACTAATATAGGACTAGTTTCTTTGTTATTAGGGGAAGCAAGGAAAGAAGCAAAATGTCTTTGAAATGCAACTGAAGCTTAATCCTCAGCAAATCCAGAACTTTACACAAGGTGATACTTTCCTTTTTTTGTCTTCTGCATGCTTTAGCACTAGCCCTAAATGAGGTGCAGACAAGCAAAGAGGACTGCCTTGTTCGTCATCCACAGGAATAGTAATCCGATACGCTTTCAGTAGTTATCGAAGGGGAGGAAGATGATAATGAGAAGCAATTAATGACAAGAAAGTCATTGGAAATGTAGGTTGTCATTTCAGTGCCTTCTTGCCTTTACTTTCCTAAGGATTGTATTTAAATTCTCCTTAATAATTAAAAATTATGGATGGGGTGGTATATATTTGTTGAAGAAAGTTCGTTCCTCAGGTTGTGTGTGTGACAAATGCTTTGAGCCATTAATTACATGCGGCTGACCAAGAAGATTGGCAGGGAATACTCCTTATCTGAAAAGGAGTAAGGCAGTGAGTGGAGAATCAGCCATGCCAATAGCTGTTGTTACGGGAAGCTCAAATAAGGAAGAGGGAAAAGGACAACGCCTGCTGAGAACAGCGAGTCTGACATGGGCTGGTGAGAAGGGGAATTCCCAGGCTGCGAAGGCTGAAACAAAGGGAAGGTGCATGTCCTGGCAGGCTTGAAATAAAGCGGAGTACACTTGAAAGCTTACCGCAGCTTCCTTAGCTCACTAAGGAATTAGTGAGCCAGTCCAAAACAGATCCCACAGGAAAAGCAGCATTTTTTCAAAGCATAGGAGTATTATCTCGGTGGGCAAGAAGGGAAATGCAGGGGAAATGCTGGCAAGGTTGTACGGTGAGCTGCCCTAAGGTGCAGCAAGGCACCGCGTGCGTGCATTACACTGCTGGGCTCCCATATGGAGCTGCTAACAGTACAGTAAGATTACCCGCCCCGCTCCCAGGCCTATCATTCCTAATTTTTGTATGGGCTATTCCTTTTACTGCCTCTCAGTGACTGGGGAAATCTAGGCTGTGACTGGTGTTGTGGTATATGTTTCTTTAAGAAGGTGCTCTATAGAGATATCTTAGAATTAGCATGTGTATCATGAGACATAGAGGTTGCCATGGCAAGTACACATTTTTTAATTGAATAGCAGACTAATAGGCACATAAAACCTCCATAACTTGTTGGCACATAAATTACCTCTCCTGGGGCTGTAGGCAATTAAACATACTTCTTTTCTGAAATTCTTTCCAAGTCTTTTTTTCTGTTTTTGTTTAGATCAGAGCCTCTCATATTTCGTTCCCTTTTTCCTTCAACAATGCTTCTTGGTTTTCTTTTGTCCCTTTTAGATTACTCTATCTGTCTCTCTGTCTCTCCTGCCTTCTCTTGAATGTTATATACTTCACAGAGCACGGTAATAAAGAGGATATCGAGCCATAAAAGGGGTCTGGTTGCTTTTTAAAATTATTATTATTTAAAAAGCATAATTTGGTAAATTTGGTATTCATACAATTCTCTGAGTGCAAAATAGTGTGAGGCTTATACAATATTACTCGCCTGTTTGGTCAAATAAGTAGAAGTGGCCATTAAATTCCAAAAGGTATGTTCAAATCAAATATATGCATTAATATACTACAATCTAAGTAGGTGTTTTAATAGTCACCTTTATGCAGCTCCCCTAAGGCCACATGTTCTCCCCAGAGCATAAGTTTATGACATTTTGTAACTTTACAAAACAGTAATACTGCTGTAAATCTTGTTTGTTTCCTTTGCTTCATTTGAGCTATTCTGATTTGAACTGGCTGGCCCAGAGATCTTTTGATGTTATTCTATTTTCTGACAATACTTTCCTCATCGGGCATGTTTTATTTTGCTCTTCCAATGGTGTAATGAATACATCATTTGCCTACGCGCATTGTTTCAAAAGTGGGCATTGTCTCTAATCTCTTCAGTGATACAATAAATCACAAGCTGAGGCACTGCCTTCTCGTTCCAGTTTTTAAAGATTTTTTTTCTTTTTTTCCGGTTTCACAGTTGTTATAGAGAAGCAAATTGAGAGAAGGTTATTTGTACTTGCTCATACCTCAGCTATTTTTAGAACCCATATTGACAAATTTTCAACTAGACATTGTATTTCGTAAAGAGCACTGCCCTGAAATCACTGTGGCTTGAACAATAAGAAAATTCAGGACTCCAGGAGGCCAACACAACAGGATATCCATAAGTAACAACGCCTACTTATCAACAAGGGGTGAGCTTAACAGTCTTGTTCCTGGCTGTGACAAACAGTGAGCAGAATTCCTAGCGAGCCAGAGAGCAGTGAATAAATGCATAAGATACCTCCGAAGAAAGATTAGGCGCGGCTGACTTGGTCTGTTCCTTTGCACAAATCAAGAGCAATTTAAAGCAATAATGACTGATAGTTTTCCACAGACATCCTGACTTTTATCCTATTGCAGTACAGAGTTCATCCACCTTTGTTTTTTTGCTTTGATTTCAGTGTTCATTTTTTATGATGTTCATTTTTTATGATGAAAGTGGTCTTGTCTTGAAGGAACAGATGAGTAGTCTTTTTCTTTCTTTTTTTTTTTCCTTTCCCCTGAGTAGTTCAAAGACACCTTTAACGGCTCGGAACAAAAGGAAATTATTGTACAGATCAAGGGATTACAAAGCAATGTTTTTACAGATTTAAAATAAAATATAAACAGCTGTTGAGAGATGAACGGCACAGAGACAGTTGTTGCCAATTCATTAATAATACCAACACAAATCCACTCTGTTTATTATGTTTTTAACCCATGTTTGTCAATAGGGAAAACAGTCATAATTTGAACTTGTAAAAATAATGAATGTATACCAGATAGGTTCAGTGTAGAGATTTG
Source organism: Chroicocephalus ridibundus (assembly GCF_963924245.1). Classification (NCBI taxonomy): domain Eukaryota; kingdom Metazoa; phylum Chordata; class Aves; order Charadriiformes; family Laridae; genus Chroicocephalus; species Chroicocephalus ridibundus. The sequence goes on along the minus strand of NC_086291.1, from coordinate 14,470,442 downwards.
AGAATACCAGCATGACTAGTGTTTGCCATCTGTGTCTGTGTAATCAATATTTTCTAACAGTGTAATGAGAAATAGCTCATTTATATCCTTGCCCCTTTGGCCCAAACCGTTAGTCACTGTTTGTAGCCTTGTAGGTTTGCCTACATTAGGCGGGGAATGGAGAATATAGGCAGTCGCGTGTGTTAGTGCAACCTGTCTGTAGTTGGAGGGAATTTACACCAAGTCTGTTTCCTTGAATGCGACAGAAACAAACACGTTGCCAGCGCTTCTTGGGCATGGAAAGCTTGGAGGCAGAGCTCAGTTTCTCTGCTCTCTCTGGACTATTCGCTCAACTACTTCTCTCTTTGCAACTTTCTCTTCCAGTCATATTCAGCCTGCCAAAGTGTTCCTCCCCGCCACCATTTCAGTATGGAGCTCCTTGACCATGTTGCAGCCCATTGCTTTGGGTGTCAACTTCACATGTTCCCTTTTGATTGCAGGAAGGCAGTGGAGTGTTCTTCCTGGCAGTCTGAAGGAGGGATGGCTAATAATTACACGGGGGTAGCCAGATTTGTGCCATCCAACGGGAAGTTTGATAGGCTATCAAATGTATGCTGTCCAGCACACTAGAAATACTCCTTTCTAATGGAGCAATAACGGAGCATGGCCATGGTGAACAAGCTTGAGTTCTTTGAGTCATATGACAAGTGCAAAGACAAGGGGCCTGAGACAAGCAGGGATAACGCTTCCTTGTCTCTTGCTAAGGGCATTGGCATTGCGTAGACTTGTAGCTAAACAGAAGTTCCTGTGGGACTTTGAATATAAGACATCATATTTTGCAATGGAGTGGTAAAGTACATCAGGCCCTGATCTCACAGCTGTGTAACAGCTCTCTCACGTAGAAAACACTTAATTTCAGTGTATGTTTATAGCAATTTTCAGGCTATAAACTGCAGGAATTAGGTTCTCAAATAGATGAGAATATTATTTTTTTTCCATGAAGATCTCACTATCGCTCTGTACCTGTAAGGAATATAACAAATTGATAAGCTACAATCTGAGAATGGTAAATACAGTGGATAATAGTCCACTCTGCAAAGAGCTTTTTCTCTTTGGAAAAAGCTGTCTATAATTGAATAGACTTATATGAAGCTTTCTATAGAATTTCTAAACTATCCATCACTGTGTGCTAGAGAATTGCAGCTTTCGGTTTTGGACAGTCAATTCTGAAACTTTTTCAGTTTTTATTGTCTAAAGTTGAAATCATGCAGCTCTTCTGGTTTTAGTAAACAAAGGATTAGGCTGATGTTAATTGTGTCTGCTAGTCTTTTCCTAAAATGCCATTAAATAAGTTTATATATTCCCTAAATAATCTCCCAAGTGTCAGTGTTCTTGTTTCTTCAAAGGACACTTACCAGATATAATGATATTTAAGGGATCCAACAATATGAGAAAGATAGGCAAATGCATTGGGGTTTTTGTTTGTTTTGAATGTCTTCTCAATATTAAGACCATCTTCCTGGGGGAGCCTTACTGACTCTTGAACACTTGTCACTGGCTACCAGATCCCTTCATTGCTGTCAGCAACCAGCACAAAGGTGGTATAGGCTATTCTGTTTCATGCAGGTTTACATGGTGGAGATGAGAGTTATTTCCTTGCATTACACTAACTCTTGAAAGGCTTTAGTTAAATGACACTTTCATAGTGTATCCTCTCCATCCCTTGCTCTTCTGTCAGGACTCCTTGAGATACCAGTGCATTATCATAGAGGGATGCTGCACCAGCCAGTTTGCTTTGGGTGAGCTGTAAAACCATGTTCCTTAGCTAACACAGTGCAGGTAAAACTTGGGCATTAGTATTGTGACTGCTTTTGTTCTGTCCAAAATAAGCCTATTTACACTTTTTTCTCTGCCTTTGAAATTAATACATCTTTCATGCTGAAAATGTAGCTTTAAATCATAAAGTCTTTTTTAATATGCACGGCCTCATCCTGATGTCTTTACTTATGCTGAATAGGACTTAAATCAAGTAAGTTCACTTACTAACTTTCTATCCATAATGAGAATCTGGCTCGTATCACCTCGAGAGGGATGTATTCAATGAAAATTGGATGTATTCAGGTTCAGCTAATTTGTTCAGAACTGGTGATAAGGTGGTATGTATGCATATGATGTACATATGTGAGCATAAGGCATGAACTGCAGATTACCATCAAGGAAACTCTGATGTCAGCGTTGAACTTCCTGACGGGGCGTAAGAAGGAACATTAACTGTTTAAATGTGAACAAAATCTTGCTGCACAAAGGAATTAAGATACTTGGATCCAGACTCTCAAGACACCAAAGGACAATGTTCGTCTCGGCTTAGAATGAGATAATACAGATGGGAAGTGTAGAAAGAGGCAGTTAATACTTACCAAGATGGATAATGTATTTATTTTATTTATTAACAAAATATTCCAGATCTTACACTGCTGCTAGTCATACTCTTAACAGTTCCTTTTCTGTGAGTAATTCTTCTGTCCCCAGTGCAAGAGGACAGTAAATAGATCTTGAGCACTTCATCAAAATTCCCCTTCTGTCACCACTCAGCACTTCACTTGACTTAAATAAGCCAAATTAATGTGCCACAGGAGACTTAAAAAGCAGTTTTCTCCCCCTGCCCCCAGGTGTTTCTTCTGCTATAAAATAATTTGGCCGTGTTTTATCAGCAACATTAATAGTAAATGCTTACTCGATAATCCTTCCTGGGAGCATACATTTAGTATATCTACTAGCATGCAATTATGCCTCTGATGGAAAGGTAGGTTTTCCCTGATAAGATACCCAAGAAAGCCAAAATGTTGCTCTTAACGGTGGCCTGAAATCCTCTATCTATTAAGGTGGGATAAATTTACAGTAAACTTGTGTTCGGACGCATATGCTTAGTATAGCCTCTTTCATTTACAATAACAATAGATAAAAGTGCCTTGTTTTTGCAATATTTACTTAAAACCTAGTAAATGGAGCTGATTTATGTGCAGAAACTGAGATCGTCTCAAAACACTTTATTTGAGATACCAAAACAGTCTCTGAAGACTTTTCCTCTTTTGGAAGCCTAAGCTACTTCCAGAGTATAATGATTGCTACCTGAACCAGAGTTGTGTGACCGTTTCTTCTTCTGTGCCAGAAGTGGGCATTTTTAACCTAATTTTTACCCAGCAAGTACAAGAAGAACGGGTCCAAATAACATGGAGGCATCTAGTTTTCCATTGTACTGTAAGGACAATAGTTTGCAAAGACTGGGGTTCATTTCATTTGGCTTGTATCTATATGCTTTTCTGCTTCATACAGTGAACTTTTACTCTCGTTTCAGATACTGAAGCATAAACATCAAAACAAAACCAAAAAAATAATTAATGTTATGTGCTCTCAGTTTTCTGGGTGTTTTCCCAGATTCAGTATTTAAATGTTGTTTTGGGTACTGGATTTCTTTAGGCAGTTTTTGGAAGTTTGTCTTTTTAGAATAATTAATTGTGAAATGTCTCTGTTGCATAACTACACCAAAGGACATGTTTGTGCCATCTCCTCCACTTGCCACTGATTTGTTCTGAAGTGTGTGAATAAAAGTTCCTTTTCAGGAGTGCAGGAACTCTTTAACGCTGGATTTAAGATGGTGTTAGTGCGAACAATTTTGGGGGGAGTTTTCCTTAGATTTCTATGTAGTCTGATCTCTTCTGACCCCAAACATGTTGCTGTGCCAAAATTTCTTCAGCAGAAGCCAAAGAAATTGATCTTTAGTGTAATGGGTAGTTAGTGTTTCTCAATCATGGAAGAGTGATGGTGATGATACAAGGATGCTTTGGGTAGTATAAAGCTTGATGTGTGGGTGATTCTCAGGTAGCAGAACAATCCTGTTGAGCCTTGTGCATTGAGGTCCTGCTAGGTCGGCACTCGGGCAGCTGCTTACCAGTTGCCCAAGCAACTACAAACCTATCCGTTTCTTCTTCAGATCTTCTATTTCCAGGCACTTCAAGCCCCTTTAAACTCATTTCAACCCTGCTATTTGTGAAATTATCTAGGGGAGTGACAGAGAGTTGTGAGGGTGGGGGTGGGTTTTACTTTTCTGGCCCTCAAGATGCTTTGGGCTTTTTAAGAAGCCTGAAAATACCATGTTCAACACCATCACAAACAATGCCTTTATGTAATATGACTCCTAGTCTGTCAGTTTGTTATAAAGTGACAAATATGACAAATACTTGCTCTGAATTTTTTTAATATAATTAATTTAAGCATGGTAAGACAATGCAGTTTCATAACAAATTACATTTATTGATAGCAAGTGAAAATTTATAGTATTTGATGCAAAATGACAAGTCTTGTCATATAGTCACTGATTAATATTTGTAACAAGGTTTATGTTGTTTGAAATATTCACTGCTCAAATAGAAGACATTATCTTCTGGTGCTGATAGTTTGTCTATTTTAAAGCAACTTCTATTCCTAGCTAATAAACATATAGCTTTTTGATGTATTTCAAGGCACAGAGCTGAGTCCTGCTCTCTAATGAGCTCTTTGCCATCCCTGTTAAGAGCTTAGTGCATTGAACTATGGCAGTGCAGTATTGTGGCTGTATGTCTTTATGGGGGGCTTAGCTCTTGTGTTGTCTTTGTCCTTTCTCTGCATATATGAATAGCATCTAATACAACAAAAGTACTAACACAATCCTCAGGGGGATGTAAAATTCAATAAAACTGCTAAATCCAGAGGTAATATTACCCAGAGGAAGGTGTGGGTGGCAGCCACACATGTGGCGATCCCAGGTGTCCACTCCAAAAAAAGAAAGGAACCCACCATCTGCTCTTCCCTGAAGGAGCACTTTATATATCTGATATGTTGTAAGAGTATGTAATTAAGTCCCAGTACCCCTGAGGGTTACTTTCTTGAGGCTTCTTAACCAAGCTGACTGTTTTGACTTTGTATTATCCAATCGATTTTAAGACCCACTGTGCAACATCAAGCACATGATGCGTTCAGTGCCACACTGAGAAGTACAAGGCTGGGTATATATTGTGGCATGTAAGACAACTTAAATTGCACAAATTAGTCAACAGCTGCTTTAAAGACTCTTGATTGTACACCTGGGTCTGTGTATTTCCAGTTCTCCAAAACTTCCAGGATTAAGACAGATCCTCATTCTGCAATGACACCTCTAATGGGACAGTTGTAGGCAACGTCTCTGGCTACAGTTTTCATGCATCTGGTGCGTCACTCACTCAGGCTCCAGTCCCTTTTAAGCACAAAATAATCCTTTTCCTTGAGACAGGTTTCTCATTTCAGGTGCTTTCAGCATAACAACCCAGAATTTCTCCCTTGCCATCTTTTGAATCAATAACTTTAAAATAATATTGCTGTTCCCATCTGAATGCAGGTCTGAAACTGCAATCCAACGTAAGATGACTATCCAGGAAGAAAAAGGGGAAAAGAGGGACGTAACTGTCATCAGATTAGTTCACTGGAATTGTAAGCTGGACTTCTCTTGTTATGATTTAAAAATGCAGTAGGGCCATTACCATACAAAAGATAACTAAAAATGGCAAAGAAGAGGGGGAAGACATTTTGTCTGGAGGCTTACAGAAGCCTACTTCTTAATCTGCTACTCAGCCGTCCCTTTTTTGGGTGATGTCTTCATTTTGGGACACTTTGTGCAGATTCATTTAAAAGGAAGAAAAAAAAATCGAGAAAGATATTCTAACCTCACAGCTGGCTCTTGCCATCATGGGCTTGAGATGCTGTGCTCTTAAAAATGGCAAACTGCTGTCATCACACTTAAAAGGTGATGTTCTCTTGGCAAAGGTCATCTGTTTTTGTGCAAAACAGGTTAATACATCGTCTTTTGTGAGACTGGAGTGCAGAGTGCATCAGCAAAGCTCTCTGAAACACATCAAGGTATATTACCTTTTCAGTAAAGCAAGGAGGATAACAGGTTTCCAGGTTCTGGCGTGGCTGATGAGAGTCAATGTCCATCAGCAGTAATGGTCTGCGTAAACGTTTACCCCACACAATGCAGTAAGTTTTCTGTAGGGAATATTCCTCAAAATAGCACCATAATTCACAATAATTTTTGTCTGAATTCATACTCTCTTCAGGACAAAACATGTGGTTGCAAGGGGTAATAATTTCAGAGCAGTACCTGAATTTTTGTCATAAACTGTGGATTACTATTACTGGGATCTGGGCAGACAGATACTAAATGGGGATCAAATACAGTTGCCTATGATAATGCACCATTTGTCTTTGTGTGTATATTCACATTTTAAAAAAAAATATATATATGCTGTTTTCAGTTGTCTACAAAAAAACCCTGCTGACTGGTCACTGCCCTTTAGCAGTCTGCTCCTCCCAGTCAGGCAGAAGATGAAGTGGGATGAGGAATGACAGACAGGAACGGTGTTGTTTGGAATTATGAAGGATAGTGCTACTAAATACATCTCACCCAGAAAGACAAAATTTTGTAATACTCCTTCTTTACTTAATCTCTTTTCCTGCTGCAATAGTGGTGTAAAACCCCTTTTCATTGTAGAGTTTTACATGATCATTCATATTACGATTATTCTCTGTACTGGTATTAAATTTTTTCCAGTTGTCCTTGTTCATCACTCATGCAAATTCAACTGTCATACAAATGCCATCACAGGTTAGCGCATGCCTCCTGTCGGCATTAACCATTGCGCTTTGAGGTATTTTAAAAGTAGTGCTGAGTAAATACAGCCGTATCAGATAATGCTGGGGGAGGGGGAAATGTTTTAGTGAAAACAAAACTGGATTGGCTCTTTTAAGGGTTGTAAGACAGGAGTAAGAAAGAGAAAAATCTTTCCTTCCCCCAAAAACGCTGTTTTGTTTTGTTGGGCATTTTGTTACATGCTCTTATGTTTTATCTTTAAAGTTTTAATTTGGAACCTTTGTTTAAGCAATAAAAATGACATTTTGAAAGTGAAAAATCAGTATTTCTTAAATTAAATAGTCTGACAATGCAGTGATTTGGCACTCCTCGATTTTTCTTCCAGAATTTTTTTTTTTTTTAAAACATTTCATGGAACTTAATCACTGGTTTTGTTCTTCCAATTTGTATTTTTTTTTCCTTGCTTAAGATGAATGACCTAGCTAAAACTATAAATGGTAGATAAAGTGAATCTTAGTGTTTCAAGATAGAGAATTTTCTTATGATGACACATAAGAAGTATTTAGTTGATTGATGTCTATAGATCCAACGGTTTAGTAGAAATATCCATTAAACCCACAATATGACTTGAGGACAGAAAACCTCATGATGTTGTTTTCCCACTAGTGAATGATTAAAGCCACATTAATATATGCCCTTGGTATTGAGGAGAAAAGGAGTAGGGTGCAGCAGCAGTGGGTGCTGTGGTGAAATAAAGAAAACAAAAACTAAGGGAGAAGTAATGTTTTCTTCTACAGCGTTTTGCATTTGTGCATGAAAGGTTAGTAATAATGTGAACAGATGAGCAGTAATGCTGATGTATAAAACTCTTCAAAGCAGGAGTATTTCTGGTAAATATACTTGTGAACAGCGTCCTCTTGAAAAATTGTACTCTATGTGTCTGGGTTTAGGGCTTTTTGGACAGGGAGAGGGGAAAAAGCTAGAAGGGAAAAGGTTCTCCACTGATGTATGGGTGTTTTCAACTGAAGCCGATGGAGTTTGGTTACATCACCTGAACAACTGACCCTCATGCTGTAACTAGAAGGTTTAGCTGTGATATTTGTAGGGCTATCATCTCATGTATCTATTGATGAGAGAGATTGAGATAGACAGCATGGTAAAAAACTCTATGTGTTATGTGGCCTTGTCTTTATTGAGAGATCTGGGAGAGAGCTGTCCAAAGATGAGAGATGGAGTTAGCCACAGCAATGAATCAAAATGCATTGAGTCGTGGTGTCTAGCCTTCATTCCTGCAATATCTATGTCCTGCACCGCCCTGTCTGGCAGTTCTCTGCTCCTGTTACAGGGATAGGATGCAAAGCCACAATGCCAGAACATGAACAGGTTTGCAGGTGACGAGAAACCATCCAGAAATTCAGCTGTCCGGAGTGTCATTTAGCATGGAAAAAATACGTAAATTAGGAGTACAGTCCAATGAATGGCGGATAAAGTATGACCCCTTCTGAGGGGGTCATGCCTTTTTAACATAAAGGCTATAAGAGCTGGTTCTGCTTGCTGGGAGGGAGGGTGGGACTGTACCCATCACTTCTGCACCACCTGTCCCTGGGGCTGCTCAGGACTGGGACGTGTATGGGCACCCATGAGGGTAGCTGACAACAGCCAAAATGCAGTAATAGTTCGGCTACATCTTTGGTCTGCTCCAGTAGCAGTTCTGCATATGATGTACCTGTGGGCAGGAGGGTGGCATGCGGCCAGGTGTCAGCGTTGTTCCCACTAGGCATTTCACTGTATCAAAGTTCCTCAGGTGTGACAGGTTTACATTCGCTCTGCATCACCAGAGAGATCGGTATCTGTCCTAAAAGGTACCTTTGCTTTTAGAAAAGGCAATCAAGTTACTGCAAAGTGATGTTGCATTAATTAAAAGAATATAATCACCTATTCCTAAAATGTACCTTTCAGTTTTGCTTATTTTAGATTAACTGCTTCAGCTCTGTACTTTTCAGGCCATTAAAGGAAAGCAGCAATTTACAGCAATAGAGTGTAACTAAATACCATTCTCCAAATTACTCTTATTACACGCAGTTGGGCCACAGGTTAGTGGAGAGAGAGATGAGTTTACAATTGGCAAAGTTTACAGAAATGTGGAACCCCTTATGTGCACACAAAAAAAGTGAAGCATATGGTTTTAATTACGAGTCTTCCAGATAGTAAATTATAGTAAGATGTGACATCTAAGGGAAAAAGCTGACTGCTACTACAGCTGAAATGCAGGCCATGCCACTGCACTGCATCTTGTTACAGGAGATATAATTTGATATAACCGTATCCCAGAATCCTGTAACTGATTATATTTGGTCATGTTTTCTCATAAATGAAGGGGGACAAGATTAGTGATGGGTGAACCTCCAATAGTTTAGAGGTTTGGATCAGCAAAGCTTAATCCTAAAATGTCTTACTGCTTACTTGAACCCTTTGATGTATTTTTTCTTCTGTCCATTTCTGTGCAGTGCCCTCCACAAATCTGAGACTTTGCCCTTCCTTTCTACTCATCCAGCCTAATCCTCCCATCCATCAGTTTCATTGTTTCCAGCTTCTTACAGCAAGCATTATCTGCCCACCTGCATTCCCAAACCGGGGTGCGAGTTCCATTTGCTGCTCCCACCTGCACTGTTTCTCTTTCTTTCTTTTGGTCTTTTGTATGGTGGTTGCAAAGGGTCTGGTGTTCCCAGCTGGCAGTTCCTGAGCAAAGGAAGGTGCTACAGTTGATCAAGACTGTGGTGCATAGAAAGGAACAAGCACTAGGACCCATTTTTGGGGTGGAAAACATTGGCCGAGAGAAGCAAAAAGTGGATAGCATTGGAAAACTGGAAGAGGAAATAGCGAGTCAGAGTAGAGACAGAAAAGAATGGATGTGTAGAGAGAAGTGTAGGGGACCGGGGAGGAAAAATGTTTGAGGCACAGGCAATGAAATGCTGGTCAAGAGCAGGTGATTTTACTGCACAAACTAAAAAGGGATTAATTATCCAGTGTAACATGTAGGCCGTGTAGCACAATTACCTTTGTGGTTTTGATTTGAGAATACTTTGCTTTAAAGCAATATAAATGTTAGCAATTATGGTAAAAACAAGCAACTAGCATAGCAGAATCTGCAGGGGAAATTGTATTTTAGTAGAGCATACAGGATAGATCTGAGGTTCACAAACTACAAAATTCCTGATTTACACCGTGACCACAATTCTCTACACAAAGTACAATTCATCAGTTTAGTGATAGAAAGTTTACCCTAGCCAGTGCTCAGGACAAAGGCGGTCAGTCTGTAACGCTGACACAGCAGCGCTAAGTCCTCTGTACCACAACATGGTGCAACCACGCTAGCAGTTTGGGAAGGATTCCTTTGAGCTTGGGAGTTTTATTTGCTTGTTTGCTTTTTCTTTTGCTGTTATAACAGAGAAGCTGAGACTTTGACCAATGTGGTATGACAAGTATTTGTTATCACATTACACTGCCCTGCAATGGTAGTTCAAATAAAATCCAGATTTTGCATGCTCAACCCATCCAGGCTGAACATTTCCATCTGTGGCATCCTTCCGCTGTAGTCAGTGTGATGTGTTAGGAGAGTTAGCGTGTATATGAAGAGCCATGTTTTTGCAAGGGAGTCTTGGATTTTCAGTTAAGGGTATCTGACAGTCCCCAAAATTACTAACCTAAGTCCACGAACACCGTGGCATACCGCTGTTGAAAGCCTAACCCAAACATGAACAAACTTCATCAAATCCAAACATTTGAGATGGGTACCCAGGTTCTTCTGTTTTCTGTTTTTATTTCTCTGTCATAAGCAAAGAATGATTGCTACATGACAGGTAGTCTCACTAGCGGAAACACAATAAGAAATATTAAAGAAAAGTTTTGATTGTCTGTCAGCATGTCCCCTTAGGAAAAACTGCCACATAATAGCTGACACTGGCCCTGGCTCCACACACTTATGGCATTTGATTTGATGTGAAGCACAGTGAGTTGCAGCTGGCAGATATTATTGCAATATTGAAGTATTTTACAGAGTAATGGTACATACAGGCAGCATGGCATATTCCTAACAGTTTCTGCGTACTTTCAGTTCAGCGGTACAGTTGTGTATACAGATACTGAAGTGCTCTCTGCATTTAATTGACAAGATCTCTGCCGTGATACAGCGTGTTATTTTCCTTACCACTGCTCAGGTAAACTGAGAGTAGAAATGTAATGAGTATAAATTAGCTATAGACCACATAGGCCATATCAAAACCTTCAGAAGAGTGTGGAGTAAGAGTAAAAGCCTGAAAATTCATGAGAGGATGTTTGTGTAAGTTTTCAGAGCAGACTGTGGAGGTATTCTGCATGCAGCCAGTTCCTCGGTATTTCAGCTTTCAGTTTTGGAAGAAAACAGAGACTGTGAAGCCAAAGAACAATGAAGTTTAACAAACCCAGTGTTGATTTAATCCATAGTTCTTATGTAAAGTGTTCATCTTGGACTTAAGCTTTTTTCTTTTTACAGTCTGGAGCACAACTAAGTTGCTCCCCAATGATGATCAGCAGTATAGATCTTGTTTCTCTTACTAAGTGTTTTAATAGAGTATTTGGCATCTACCAGCTCCATTTAAGATACATAGATTATTCTGAAAAGTTGACTGGATGAAGCCCTTCAGAATATTTTAGAAAGCTACTTCAAAATGTGACTAAGCACTGTAAAGTTTAAGATGCTTTCTCTTTGAATTGTACTTAAAATGCTCAGAGCAACGTATTTTGTTGCTGAGAGCAGACAGCATCACACACCAGCAAATGGGCCTTGCTACGGAGGAAGTGTTCTCTCAAGATAAGTCAAGTATTGTGGCTTTCAAAGGTCAAACTTCTAATGGACCTTATTCTGTTCTACTGTTTGAAAATAGAAATAAAATATGGCTATGATTAACATCCACCACTTAATCAGATGCTGTTCTCTCAGCATTCGTGCGGTGTTTGTTTTGGTAAGCTACTTGCCAAGTCTGAAAGCCAGAAAACCTGTGAGAGAAAACAGTGGAAGGAGGAATCTAGGGATTACAGAAAGGTCAATAATACCTTTTGTCTTAAGAGGCTATGGGAGCTGGACACTTTCAGAGTTTGTGGAGGAGTAGATGAGGAGGAATTAAAAGGAAATTACCTATTTATATCATTCTGAAACCTCGAAGTTTTGAATTTTTCACAAAGTCAGAGGTATGTTGGGGAAACAGTATAGATAAGTGCAAGTATGCTTTGCTACCTTGGTCAGGATGAAATAATAGCCAAGCATCAGAGTGTTTTCTTAGGGCACACCCGTACACAGAGTTCCCCCGATCTGGTATGGAGTGAATGGATGTTTAGACGGGAGAAGGGCTGAGAGCTGCTGGGGAAACTCTGTTGGCCTCCAGCAGGTTATGGGAGCACCAGGAAGCCTCAGGGCAGAGTGGAATGGCCCATCTGCAGGAGCTGCTTATACTAGAAAAAGTTTCTCTTCACCCTAAGAAAGAAGGAATGTTGAAATTTTAATGTTTGGGTTCATTACAAAACTTAAAAAAATAAATATCTGAAAGACTTCACTTTATATCAACTCTTGTTACATTGAAACAAGTTGAAATACTACCTCAACAAGTTGTTTCAATAATGATACATCAAAAATTTAGAGGAAATCAATGTACAGCTGTGAAAAGTTTCAGTTTTATCAAATCATCATTTTCTGGTGGAAAAACTGTTCCACTGGAAAAACTTCTGCAAGCTTCGGTAGAAAAATCCCTGGACAATTATGCAGTCCAATAGCTCAGCAAGACTGTCTCTCCTGCCATTTTATATTCTTTTGATGAAAGCTTCTACCTCCTATGGTTTTTGCAGTTTATTCTTCTACTTTTGCAGTGTATCTGGTCAATAGAAGAACTGTTCTTTCCAAACACAAGAGAATACTCCAAAAAGCGAAATCTGTGGGTATCTGTTTCAATTGTGCATGAAGTCTCTTTGGGCTAACAACTTTCTTTGTGTTATCCTATGGGAAGGCAAGTTTTAAGGCCAAATGTTCATGCAAAGGAAACTTATAAATTACATGGGAAGGCGCTTGTAGGGAGAGTATAGATTCACTCCCTTCCTCACTGAACAGAGCAGACTCCCCTGACGCAGCTGAGCAACCACAGCTAACCAATGCCGTTGAGATTCAATATACATTATCATATTTTTCGAGTAAATAGTTTGCTATTAGACTGCAGAAAGAGGAAAAATAACTTGAATAAATCAAGGGAAACTGACTGTCTCAGAATGCAGGGAAAAAAAGCCACTAAATTGGACAGGTAAATAAATCATTACGAACTACTGACTAACATCTGGAGTTTTTATAAATGTGAAGTGTTTACTAAGGATGTTCAGACTGTATAGAAAAATATCTAGAAATTAGTAGTTTAATAACAATGTTACTCATAGACTTCTGTCTGTCAGTTTAAGTGCCCACATGCCATCTTTCTCAAGAAAATTATTCTTTGACTTTTACTAGGAAACAAAAGCAGTTAATGACTTTATTCATTTGTATGTCTGTGGAGGAAGGATACTTCTTTAAATGCAGCATTTTTGGTGAATTATTTCCTCCAAATATTCTTTAAATATGCATCAATTTATCTGACTTTTTTTCAAGAAAAGTGAGTATTCCACTGAATATGAAAATTTATTTTAGAAATTATATTTTTCTCCTGGAAATAACTGGCAGAAGTGGGGAAAATTTCTAATATCAGAAGCTCTTTTCTTGGACTGGCAGAGAACAACACCATCAAACAGGGTACATTTATCATGTGGATGTCACAAGCTCTAGCCTTAGGTCTCCATAATTCTGGGGAGGGGCTTTAATTTCATTTTCAGTACCTCAGAATTGTTTCTTTGTTCCATTTCAGTTTCTGTAGATAATTAGCTGTGGGGGAAGAAATTAAGGAGAAACTGACGCTGCAGCCATGCTTGGGTGCTCTTCTGTGATGTGGAAGACCTTGCTCACGCCTTTAGATGCAGGAGGTGTTCACACAGAGCAGATGCTTCCTCCCAGCAAAGGAAACCGGCTCACTTGCAAGGCCCAGCTGCTTTAGGAAAAGTCAGGTGTCAGGCTGAGCTGCTGAGCTGGAAAGCCAGGATGCTGGACGGCAACCCGGGGCTCCATTGTCTTAAAGAAGTGGGAGCAACTAGAAAGCCTTCAGACCAGTGGGTAGTGTGTCATATAAGATCAAGTCTCACCAGCCTCTGAGCAGGCTGAAGAGATAAAAATGAAATCTCTACCAGTAAACACAGTCCTGCCAAAGAAGAGATCAGTCCTTGGGCTATGGAGTGTACGGCAAGGAAGTAGAGACAATATGGATTTCTCAGGGGCTTCCTCCTAGCTGTGCTGTAGGATGGAGGGAGCTTTAGCTACTCAGTGTATATATCACTTGACAGTGTGTTGTGACCATTTTCAAGTAATAGTGCTATGTATGAAGAGGAAAGATGGCAGGTGCTCTGGGACTGGGGGGGAAATTCAGGGGGATGATGTGTTCAAGATGTCAAGTACTGTGAAGATACATAGCACCAGCAGTGAGACCAGAACTAAGAACCTCAAGGCTGTTACTATGAGCAGTGACAAGCCCAGAAAAGTCAACCAGAAGGATAATTATCAGTCCCACACCGAGCACCAGGGAAAAGTCTTGCAAATGGCAGCAATTGCAGGGAAATACCTTCTGGAGGCCACACACTGTGTGAGAATTGTCTGATGTCTACAGGGATAAGGAGCCTGGATGTGGTTGAAGAAAAAAGTGCATTTTCTCAAATTAAGTATTCACCCTGGGTTATTCATTTTACTCAACTCAGTAGTAACAACTGCCTTTTTAAATCTGTGTGAGCTCCTAATCATCTGCTCAGAAGGCAAGAAAATTTTGAATAAGCAGGAGATAGTTAAAGTGTTGTCTTCGGTCTTCACAGAATCATATACATTTGCTTCCCTGATTCCCAGATGAATAAAGTACTTGCTACGTGCACCTCTTGTGATTTGCTGTTGGTCTGATGATGTTCACACTGAACACTTTTATACCAGTCATGCTGTATTGCTAGCCATCATAAAATTATAAGGAGCGTATAAGCTTAGTACACTTGAACTGAAAAATATCGCTAATAGTGCAATATGTAGTAGCTTATCTTTTTAGTGGAGAATGATTACAACAGAAATCTATTCTTATGCTTGGGTTCATAGCAACTGTACATACAGGTACGGCTGCCTCCATAAATACTGACGTGGCTTCTGCTTCAGTGAGATGAACTGTAAAACAGGCACTACAGTTTCATTGACAGTAGTGCAAGACACGTTGTAGAATGAGTTGAAGGACACTTGGCCATCACAGCTGATTCCACATATTCACCTCACATCCCTCTATCCTTCCCAGATACCATCTAATTGGTTTTGAATTATCATATTTAACCTCAACAGCTGCCAGTGTCGATTGTGCAGGTTCACTGTGCTGCTCGGTTCAGCTATAGGTCTTATGACAGGAAAGGGGGTGGGAAGGAGGGGGAGAAAAGAAAAAGAAAACAAACAAGCAAAAAACCCCAAACCCAGCTTTGCCTTACGAAGTGGGGACGTGAGCGGACATACTAGACAACCAAATGCCAGAGTTGGTAGCTGTACTGCTTACCCCTCCACACCAGGGAGACTGTCCCCACTTTACAGTATACTTTATAGGTGCATAAGAAGAGACAGTCCTTGCCCTGTAGAAAAAATAAAATCAGCAGAATTTCTTTTTAAGTGTTCTTCTGACAATAGCTATAATAATAAACTCTCAGAGAACTAAATCTTTTTGATAAGAGAAACCACTATGACTTGATCTTAATAGCCAGTATATGTGTTATATGCAGCTACGAAATTGTTGATATTTCCAGTTGTTTAAGGTGAGTTATCGTGTAGGTTTTAGTTCATTTTCTTTTTGGATGGACTCATGCAGTAGTGTCTTGTAACAAAAGTCTGTGCCTTGTGTTTAAAGCCCCAGGAAAGCTCCTGTTGTGTCTCCTGTCTTGGAGATTGCATGCCTTGATAGATTCTCCAAATGATCTGTGGGGCAGATCATTTCTGTCAGCTTACCTCATACATCTAGTGAAATGGACACATGAGAAGAGAGAAATAATTTCTGATTTCTTCATTTCCACATCAGCCCATGGCCATTAATCCTCACCTCCAGCCTGCTTACAGTGTGTTATTCCTCCACACGTGCTGGCCTGGGGACAGAGGAAGCCAAATCCTATTTTAAAAACAGATGGCCAGAACCATATACTTAATAAATTATTAAGCAGAAGTCAGTATGAATCCACCGTTCCAACAGCTTTACCTTTTGACTCTCACTGGATCTCTCTCTACTGGGTATATTGCATTGCATATATTTTGAGTGCTCTCTGGATGGTCCTAGCTGTCCCTCCTTCTCTCCTTCTCAAAACACCTTGTCAAATTAGGAGCTTTTCACTACATCTGCAGCCTGAGCAGTTTTCTCAAGAAGAGATAATCTTGCCTAATGTTCAGTTCTGAAATGTTGATATATCTCTTTGAGTTAACTAACCAGACTCCATTTAAAACTAAAATAAGTAAGCACTTCTAAGATAAAAATTAGCTCCTCTTGAGGGCATATTAGGTTATAAACTCAAGACAGTTGTTGAACTGCTAATTTCTGTCCTTTAATAGATTCTAGGTAAATAGTTCGGATGTAGGTGGCCATGCTTTATAGGGAAGTACCATCGAGTAATCGTACTAAGTTACAGCTCTTTGGGAAGAACCTTTGTATGGGCAAAGTCTATTGTCTTACAATCCCTGCAGAAGAGTCAGCCCCATCTCATCCGGTTTGTTTACTGTGGTTTCTCTTGTAGCCACTTACTTTTCCAAACTTTTTTGCTTTTAGACATATTCAGGTTTCATAACTGTCAGCACAAAGGGAAAAAAAACAGACTAGTGTGTGTGTGAAATAAAACGGTCTAGAGGAAAGCTAAGAGTGAAATATTTGCTAATAGACAGCAACTTGGCAGCTCTGGAGCCAAAAACCATCAGTCTGGAAGCCAGCAAATAGCATGTCCAGGAATATAGAAAGTAGGGCTCTAAAAGAGAAAAGAGGGACCTAGTCATGACGGCAAAGAGAACAACAGAGTGATAATTTCTTTTTGTCTTGCATTTACACAAAGCTAGTCTTCAGCTAGAAAATGCATTTTCTTTCTTAGCACTTCTGTCCTTCACTCAGCGAATATGAATGGCTGCCTCGTGTTTGCTTCTCTCTTGAGCAAGCAGAAAGCATGCCTTCAGCTCTGGAAACAGTATCGGACACTTCACTAACGCATCAGCTGACACTTAGGTCACAAGTTTTGTAGGGCTCAGATTCAGAGGATGGTTTTACCACAAAGAGGCAGATAACATTCATTCCACTTACGACTTTACCACTCGCTTTTGTAGGTAGATTTTTAAAATGGGGCTTGGCGCAGAGGAGAGGGCCTTTCATTATGAAAACAGACCGATGAAAATGTGTCCATTTAACATGAGCATTCTGACACTTCCCTTTGCGTGTTAACTGAGCTCTGTTGAGGGTGTGGTATCGGTGTCTGTAACAACGCAATAAGAAAAAATATCATCAGGGTGATGTGATGGATTTGGTTGTTGAAATAGATACACTTGCCGTGATTTATCACACGATTGCGTCAACCTCCTGCGATGCTGCTGCCCAGCTCAAATCCCTCTTGAAAACTAATCTGCTATCAAAGAGGGTATATTTGAAGCAGCCTGTGTGTCACACACCAGGGCTTACTCTTCGGGGCTTGCACACAGCTGCCAGAGCTGGCCGAGCCTCTGCCCGGTGGGCAGACGGAAAACCCGTCTCTAGGAAAGAGGTGCAAAAATGTCATCAAATGTTTAAAGAAGTATGGGAGTGATCCCAGGAGAAGAAACATCTAGAACGGAAATCTAGTATGTAAAAGTAACATTAGCGCAGGTACCATTTTAACAGTTTTGCCTCTGTGTCGCGCAGAGATGGGGGCCGAAAGATCCAGTTTTTGTGCTAGCTTGCCGTGGCAAATACAATTAAAAGCAGAGAGGGGAATTAGGACTGAAGTGCAGTGAAAGCTAGGAAATGGTCAGGGATTTTTAATTAAAATTGTTTTCCTCTGTAATTCAGGGAAGCTGGTTTTCTCTGAGAAATCTGGGATTCTGACAAAATCTTGATTTGTCATCAGAAAAATTGATACATTGATTCAAATTAATAATTCCAATTTGTCAAAAATCAGAAAAAAACAAACAAACAACTTTGGTTTTGGTTAGGTTCACACAGATAGCTGTCAGTCTGAGCCATCACGGTGTCTTGTGTAAGTTAAATTGCAACACTTTAATGTTACCTTTTTTGTATGTTCTTTTATGGTTCATCATCCTGGGGAAGCGAAATGGAATAATAAAGCTGTAGTTTGCTAATGATGTGCATAGCACTTCACAGTGACACAGATTTGCACTGAAACGACCCCATTTTGCCTAGCTTAATTGAATCATAACATTTCAATGCTGGAATACCACATTTTGTTTTTAAAAGAAAAAAAAAATCTTGTGAATTTGTTTTCCGTTCTAAGCAGAAACAAGCTTTAAGAAAGCAAGCGACTTTTCATCCTGATTCAGGGAGAAAAGTCAGAACTTTCCCATGAGGCATAAATTCAGATTTTTATTATTATTTGTCTTTGAGCAGCTTGAGTCAAGATCCACTTCTTGCCAGATAATATGGTGGATAAATATTGGCGTTGCTTTTACACAGTGGACTCACCGTGTAAAATGATGTGGGCATTTTGGTTGGTTTGGTTTTTGCTCAGTGTTGTGTGTTTGGGGGATGTATTTAGCGTAAGTGATTATACTTGACATTTCTAGCCCTTTTAACTGTGAATGACTGAATCAAACTTTACAGGAATATTACTCTGGACGGTGTAAGACTGTGATACACCCTTTCTTTAGGGCACCCAGACTATATACCCTATAAAGCGTGCATACTCTTCTTATCCCTCTACCTCTACCCTCACTGCTACATCCAGCCCAAAACTCTTTTTACTACTCAAAAAAAGCCAGGAAGTTTGCAGAAGAGGAGCTGATAACCATCTCAAATGTTGTTAAAAGTGAGCACTTATTAATATTTTAAATAACTGAATATATTTCAAGTTCTGAAGAATTAAAATTAGTTTTAGAGGCTCTATAGATCAAATTAATTTCTTGAGTAGAACTGGAAATGCCCCTTTCAGGATAAGAAGCCACTGGAAAATCTCCTTGATACTTTTCTAATTCTCCTCAATACTTTTCTTATTCTTCTCTTTCACTAAAGGAGATTTATCTTTTATTTAAATAGCGGTAGATACATTTCACATAGAAAACTAACTTCAAAAGTACCAAGCTTTCTTCTTAGCATCAATTATTAGAGCCCTCCAGGTGTTTGGTCTTCTACAAAATTACAGAGAACTTCTTAGATTTTTGACAGATTCAGGAGGGGTTATACAACCAAGAAATTCACCTTCAACCTCAAAAGACCTATCTGTTCATGGCAAGCTGATTTTTACTTACTTTTTTTTAACTTTCTTCCCCCTCCTTGGCCTATAATCCCTATCTCTTTGTGTATAAACCAGGAATTTATTCAAGGTGCTGTAAAGATCTCAACAAGGAGCATTATTGACTTATTTTCCTGAGACTATGTCACAATGTAAAGCTTTTGCAAATGGCAAAGGTAAGGATTTTCATAACGATCATTAAAAGGAGGAGGCCGTGGGATATGCCACCCTTGTTGCAACCAGACTGCAGGAATGGCTGATGCTCGCCGCTCGCGCAAGGACAGCCTGGCCACATACTGGGGGGATAAATACAGGTGGTTTCTGAGCACGGCTGCAGACACAAAACCTCTGAAAATCAATTCGGACTTGTATTCTCTTCTATTCTATTTCTTTCTGAGATTTATTTCAGCTGAATGGCTGCCAGTGCTCTCTTTATTACTGTCTCTTGGAGCCTACAGCCACTTTAGCCAACTACCCCTGTCTGACTCTGTCTTCAGTATGTTTTGAAGTTGTTTTGGCTGAAGGAGGAACCAATGATTGGAGAAAAAGCCTCTTTTTCTCCAAGTCATTGCTGGGCTTTAAATTTTCTAACACTGGAAACAGATCAGAAAAGAGGGGGGGAAGCCCCCCAAAGCCCTTCTCTAGGCCTGCTCTGCCTCCACCCTCAGGACAGACTATCTGTGAAGACCAGATTATATCTGAGATGCAGCAACCTCTCGATACATGCCAGCAGAATCCGCAGAGCCCTGGCACAAGCATGCTAATGTCTTTGGGGTAGTTACTTTATGTTCATTTAAAATGCAATTAAACAGAACAAATACTGTGAGGAAATGGACAAGATTTTACATTTGCATACAAAAATTAGGGGGAAGATCTTTTCATCACATTATAAATTTTATATAAACATTTTGGAAGGAAATAATATGTGGCGATAATTTAGACTGATATAACGAAATAACTAGAATGATGGTATTGTTGTCCATGGGGTCAAAAACTGTTCCCAGAAAAGAATTAATAATTTATAGAAGTGTTTATCCCTGTAATTAAATACTGGAATTGGGAGACACTTCCTGCCTAGTTGTTTTAAGTCTGCAAAAATCAGTTCTAAAGTCTAGAAACAGAAACCTGCATTAAAAAAGAACCTTTAGAATGTTACTGTATGTATTTTCTGTCTAAAGAAAAAGGCTCCTTTCTCTGATTTGGATTGGCATAAGCCTTATTTTCAAGCAAAACTGCATGCGGACAACAGAAACGGTGGGATTTGTCATGGAAAGGGAGTTGGAAACAAGGAACAAATCTATGCTTTTGTACTTCTAGTGCAGTTGTATTTAATTGTAATAACATGTTTCTTAATCAAGTTTAAGGTCTGCAATGCTAGACACTGTTAGCTGGAGCACACCTACCCGGCCACTGATACACATGACAAAGCTCCTGGTTAGGTCTTCTCTGAGCTTGAATGAGGCAGTTTCTGCATAAGGTCACAGAACTAAAAATTGTAATAAAGGCAGTAACATTGAATAGTACTTTTCTAGGAGCATCTTCTGAGCCAGTATCCCTTATACAGCTCTTTAAATACGCCTGGAGTTTAATTCTAATCCAGAGTAAAGGGATGTATTCCTATTTCAATGAACTTCACTGGATGAATGTGAAAGCAAAGGCTTAGCTTTTGGCAGGCTACCTCCCATATTTTTTCTGCCTAACGTTAATGAGTTTGATATTAGCATAATATAACCACTGCGTTTCATTTCTAACCTGAATAATTAAAAAAAAAAAAAAAAAGGGCAAAAAAAAAAGCTGGAGGCAGAGGCAGAATGAGGGAAGGGGAAAATGGCTTGAAATACAATCAGCCCTGATTTCAACTCTTAGGTACTAATCTTCCTTGGCAAGCTGAATACACTGAATTTGTTCGTGCTGCTGAATGTGTAGCACAGAGCACAGGTAAGTGGGGAAAAACACAAATTCCCGCTTGCCCTTGAATAATTGGCCAAGCAGGTCAGCCCTGTGATTCCTCATGTCCCATAAATCCACACAAAGGTAGGCACAGGGGAGGGTTTCTTCTCTAAATAGCCGAGAAATATTAATAGCAAGAGGGCTTGAAAACACTGTGTGCCTATGGGAGCAATGAAGAAATGCTAAAGGACTGAATCCCTCATGCTGCCTCTGGGTTTGGAAGACCATGAGGTTGAATATGATACTGTGGGAGCCACACGTACTCAGATAATATCTGCGTAGATCACCAATACGTTCAGGTCCTCAGCGAGCTTGGTAGTAAGTCACGTCCTTCCTCATTACCACCACAAAATCACACGATTACAAGAGCCACAACCAGGCACTATTAAAAAAAAAATCTCTCTTTTGTCCAACAAGCACTAAGATGCAGCTATCGGGTCATCATACAAAAGCAATCCATTATGTTGATTAGTGTAACACTTAAAGGCCAGCTTGCACATTAACTACTTTAATTGTCAAGTACAACAGCACTGTGGTGTAACATTAAAGGTGCTCTAAAGTTTGCTGTTTGCTGACGGTGCATCACAGTTATGCAGACCATAACACTTTCATGAATGCTCTGAGGCAGGTTACATATATATATGTCTATTATTTTTTTTTCTGTGTACTTTGAGTTAACATGAGTTTGTCTGAGAGAAGGCCAGATGGCTGGATTGTTATTAGTCCCCCACACATACTGTTCCCTAGTAGAAAGAGGGAAAAATTCAAGTTCTGAAAAATAAGGGTGAAGTTGTTTTGTGTTTGTATTTTTAAAAATCTTATTCCACTAATTGCTTGATGAAATGTGGTTTTTTTTCTTTAATTTGAATGAAATTCCAGAGAAGCTGCTCTAGCTTTATTTAGTAATTGACCAGTCCCCTTCCCCATAAACAGTTACATGTTTGTTGTCACTTTCCTGAGCTGCCTTTGGATGATTTCCTGAATCAGTCTTATATTTTGATATTCCCTTAACCCTTAAAGGCTAGAGAGAATTTGCCGAGGAGCCTCTTGCTTGTTTTCCTGCCCTCAGGCAATGGTCTGCCTCTGACTCCAATATCTTCCCGCATCACCACCTGGGACAACACAACGTGAAGTGGCCTTGTCTCCTTAAAGCACGGAGTAAATCCTAATGATGGATTTTTCTCTCTGAATCCCACTAGTGTCCTCTGAGGTAGCCCTCCTCTCTCAGGTGTCTTTCATCCCCTTTTCTCTTTTGCAAGCCTATAGTTCTGATTTTTTTGTAGTTTTGTTTTGTTTCAAACATCATTACAAAGTCAAACAGGCCAGTCAGCGTCTGCTGGGGCTACTGGCTGCTCCCACTGTCAAATCCAGCCTTCTGCCACCATATACCCTATAAACCCATTTATTCATTGGTAATAGTATTTGCATTCAGGGTTTGTTCTGTAGTGTTTTAGTCTGGATGAGATTAGGGAAGAAATTTTTCAAAGGCACAAACAAGACTTACATGTCCGAGTCCCCTTGGCTTTCAGCAGGAGTGGTCGGTGCCAGAAGCATTCTGTGCCCTTGACAGTCTTCCCCTATTTCTTAAACAAAGATGGTACAAGTTAAGGGTTCTTTCATTTTAGAGGAATTTGTAGAGATCATAAATTAAGGCTTAGATAGATAAACAATTTAAATCCAATATGCTTTGTAGTGGAACTATGCCCCCGAGTGCACTGTGAACTAAGCCCCAGAGCATGCTTAATGCAACAGTAGTCAGGGACTTTGCTGATTTACTGCCAGATGTGCCAGACCCGCCAGGATCTCCTCATGCGGGGAGAGGGGCTGAGCGAGGAGCTTGCTGGGGTGGGACAGAGGGAACCGCCAAGGGACGGGGAGGTGGCAGGTGTCCAGTGTCAGGAAATGGAATATTTATGGAGAAACCAGATGGAGCGAGGATCTCTATTCTATCTTGCTTCTCTCTTAATTTGGGGAAGTCTCTCTTTGCATTACCGCATGACACAAAATTTGGCAGTTGTGGTGACTGTGTGAGGAGACTGCTAAAAATATCAAGCTTCCAGCAGATGAGAAAGCAATAGGATATGAGCTACCTAATCAGCTTTCTGCACCTCTCACCTTCACAGATCGAAGTACTTAACTGTATACTATTCATTAAGTAAAATCCCACTGCTGAATTCTGTTTACCAGGTAAAGAGACTTTTTTTTGTCACTGTTCCAATTAATCGGTGTTTCCTGTGCACATGGAAAGAATCGCTAAGCTCTGATTCATCGCAGCGAGTCCCCCGCTGTTGCGGATAATAGCGGAGTGGGGGTGGGCATGGCTGACTAATATGCCTTTAAATTCCGTTTGGGTTATAAGCTCTTGAGGCGTAATGATTTTTTAGGTACTCTGTCGTGTGTCATAATGTCACATCACATAAGGTAAATATGACTCATGTAATCCAGTTTCATACATTGCCATTAGAATATTCTGTTGGGGTGTGCGTGCAGTGAAATACTCCCTGTGAAGTGTTTTTCCCCTGCATTTTTAGTGTTTCTGGTGGGAATGTTTGCAGGAGTGCAACCAATCCTTCCCGTTTAGCCTCAGACAGAAGAATCTCAAGAGCCTCTTCAGAGTCCCTTGACATGGCTGAGTATGGCACAGTTAAAATGTCTACTGAAAGCAGTGTGAAAGTGGCAAGCTTTGACCCTCAGGAAGACAAAAATATGGCTATTTTAAGAGAGAGAACCTCTTAAATCCCTCTGGTAAACAGCAGGAGTTGCAGTCTGTCAGTGTCTCGAAGTCTCTAAAATCTGCTGAACCATTTGGCACTGCCTCAGAGTTGGAAATGTTTTTCTTCTTCATATGATAATAGGAAAAGGGGGGATTTTGTTGGGGTTCTGGTTTCTTTGCTTTGTGTTTGGTGTTTTTGTTTTGTATTTAACATCAAGGAGAAACCTCGCAGTAGTAACAAACTGTCCCATATAGACATTTTTTCCACTTTTGCTTGTCAGGTAAACACAGCAGTGATGTGGTGTCCTAGCTAACAGGAGGTAAATAGGGAAATAAGGAGGCATTTCAGCAAACTGGTCACTGCTATCTCTTAAAAGTAGCGGCTAAAATAATTATTTTAAAAGCCAAAAAAGCTCTCACATAAACTCCTGGAACAATAGATTGCTATTTCCTTACCCGTTTTGGTGGGGGTGGAGTCGCTGAGATGGAGCTGATTACCCCAGCTGCAGGGCAGCGTGGCACTGCACAAATAACGGAGCACAGGCTGTGCTTTCCAAGGAGAGCCTTTGGATTGTTTGGAGTCCACCAGGAAGTCAACTCTGCCCTGGTTTCCGATGCGATTCAATAGACTATTTTCCAGAGCTGTCTGGAGCCAGAATAAAACCCGTCTGATAGGACCGTCGAGAATATTCCCATGATTATAAAACCACAGAGGGACAACTTGTTTTGGGAGGTGCACTGACAACTAATGACAAAACAGTGCATGCATTATCAAGCAGATATTGTGTTCTTGAATAAAGGGCTGATAATGCCTGGGCACACAGAGCTGCTTTCTGCTCACAGCTATAAACAGACGACTCCTACTGACTTCAAATAGCTGCGTGTAACTCAGAGGAGAAACTCAAGGTTTTTCCTCTGAGGTGTACTTTATTTATTATTAATTCTCTTTGGGCCTTCCACATTTCAAAACTCACTTCTGCAGTGCGTTCACTTCTTTGAGCTGGGCTGTAGCCTCCTGCACCTCCGAGAAGGGGTACAGTATGAAGAGCTTTGCCTTCTGAACTGTTGTCTGATCTAGTTACAGGAGAGAGGAACGTACTTGTCCTTCTGGCATCGGGTGTCCCCTTCCCACATCCTTCCCTGTATCGGTGCAAGAAGCTAGCGAGGCACCAGTGCTCTCCACCCTGCCCCTTCTCACAAATGCCTTTGTCACACAGGGTGGCCATTTGCTGTCCAGCCCTGGAAATTCGTACTGACCTAGGAATATCTGGGATACTCATGACCGAGCTTTTATTCTTTCCCCTGGTGTTTATTTCTTTGTCTATAATGCTTCCTGACAGCTACATGTTATTGCAGTCAGAAGGGCCTTTCAGATATGAATACCTAGCCCTCGCCTGGGGTGAACTTTTACTGCAGTCATCGTCATGGAGGCATCTGGATGTGAATAGATCCCTCTGACTCAAGTGTAGCAGTCTCAGTCCCTATGACTTCGTTCACCTATGTAGCTCCACTAGCTACTGCTCATTAAGTGCTCCTCTTTTGGACTGAGGCGAGCAGAATGAGTCCAAGCGTGTAACTCATTTTCCTTGTGGGGGTATTAATGTATCCTGAAATCCTGCTCTTTCCCTCTTTGAGTACAAAGGAACTTAACCACTGCAGAAATATTTTGGTTCTTCTGTACACGATGGCCGAGAGGGACAAGAATACAGGAACACTTAGGAACATTTCATCCTGAGAATAAAAATTCCATGGTATTTTGCAGTGATGCCCAACAGGATGAATGAGGATATTCAGCTCATCTGGTTATTTTGGAGACAGACTTCCTTGCAGTGGGATGGACCAGGATTACTTAGGTAGCTGGAATATGAAGTAATGACCATGAAATAACTTGAGAAACTCTTGCCAACAAATGAAACTACTCTACATTTCAAGTCTTGTGAAGAACATATGCGCAACTCCCACTCCGAATAGTGGTTTTGGAAAGAAAATAAGGATCTGAGGCACTCATGTCCTTTATTGTGCACGTTGCTGAACACAGGGCAAATTAAAAATCCTGCACCAGCTGAAGAGAATGACACAATTCTGATAGACTTGCTGGAGACGATACTGCACTCACGATTTAACATTCCCTCATCTTCTATCCTTTTCTGCAAAATCACTTTGCAGCAAAATGTTAGACTGTTTCACACTCTAAGATTTTAATTGGGGGAATTTGATCAGTGCTAGTATTAGTTGCAAGAACTGTTGATAGGACTTGTCTGTCGCTTCTGCCAAGTACTTTTTACAGTACCCGCTTCTGCTCTCACTGAAAGCAGTGGAAATCAGAGCAGTTCTGAAATCAGCTTACTGTCTGTTGCAAAGATGATCAGCAGCAGAGCAAGAGTGGCTTTTAAAAAGACTGCTGGCATATGGCAGCACAACGAAAGCTGCACATTGTGACACTCCTACAGAAAAAGAGGCGAGACGTTCAATGGTTGCTTTACGGATCTCACAGCTGGACCGCCAAGGTAGGAAACAGAAGCAAGCTATCATGTCACTCTTACAGCAGTGGCGAAAGGATGCTTCCCTCCCTGCTCAGAGAAGCTGAGATGCTGCAGTACTTTTTCTAATCCATGCACATCGTGTATGGTATTTGTGAGCTTCAGCTTAAAAAAAAATAAAACCCCAAAAATGCAGTGTGCTGCAGTGCGTGTGTGTGTTTGTGTTTGGATTACAAAAGAATTTTAGATGCATGTTTTCTGCCAGCACACAACAGTACTGCTGTGCAGCTTGACTGACTTCAGAGTATTTAAAGGGGAAAAATGAAAAAGTTGCTTAAGGGTTTAAAGATTAATAGGCATGGCAAAATCTTCCATAAGTAGGCAACAGTTTGAGGCCTTGGTGCTCACATGTCTTTTCTGATTCTTTTCTAGAATCTTATTCCACTGTAGATGGGTGTGGTGTGGAAGAACAGTGTATGATGTCAGGACAGAGATTATCAGTCAAAATTAGTCAAACTTTCAATGTTCTCACAACGTAACCATTTCCATGCTCCAACAGAAGAGACCTTTGCTGTTATTTCCATGGCTTGATTATAAGCAATGCCAGTCAATCCCAGCTGGCTGATGGGGATGTACAAAATCTAGCAGAGGAATACAACTACCGTTTTTCAGGAGGTTTCAGGGTAAGCAGTGTGTTCCAAGTATTATCTCTCGCTAAAGCATTTGGGTCTTGTCTTATTTGAGAAGAGAAAGGACTCCTCTTTCCCTCTGTCAGTTTTATGTGTGGGCATGTACATGTGGGCATGTACATTTTCAAGAGTGAAAATACGCAAGCACACGCACACTTCTGTCTCTCACACTTGCTGATCTGTCACGTACTCTACAATTAAAATGCGTCACTCCTGAATTATGGGATGTCACTTCAACAGTTTTCCAGTATCTGTCTGTTTTCATTCAGAAGAGCAGTAATACCTTAGAAGTATCAAAAACAAACAAGTTGGCGTTGATGATTTTCTGTTTTGAATGAGGGAATTATTTGATAAAATTCAGATGTGATTTTGATCTTTTATCATGAAAATACAAAATTTGTCAAATGGAAAAATTATTTTAAACATTGCCTCAAACCATCCCTCTTGGCATGTCTTTTAGAGTTTTATACTTAAGAAGTTTGCTTCTATTAAACAAATACAAAAAGCCATGTTGAAGAGGCATAATACTAGTACTCGGTCTGTGTCTCTGAATGCTAAAATTTAATCTGTTCAGGATTTAACACACATCCACCTACAAAGATGTCAGTCTGTTTGAACTCAATTTAGTCTACAGTAAGTGTGCGGGGCTAATGCATATGGAAGAAATGTCTACACTTCGCCATATCTAAAATGGTATCATATACAAAGGCTCAGTAGCTTTTATGTTGGCCAATGTTTTGAAATATTCAGTTGCCAATCAAAAATGTCACAGAAATCATGTCCTGAAGAGATCTAAGTCTTTACAGTCAGCTGAAATCAGGATACTGAATGAGAGGAATAATTTCAGATTCTGACTAGAGTTAGGTGTATGTTCATGTTGGAAATACGAACACTAAAGTACTCTTAAAAAGAGATAAAAGTGAAAATACAGCTTGAAGGTTAAAAGAAAAGCAATGGTGTTAATTTCTCTCAGACTGACCTTACAAGTCTGTGAGAAGGATCTATAAAGTCTCCTAATGCAGGGAATGATTGCACAGGAAGACAAGGGGAAGGAAATTCAAGATGATGTGGAGGGGTGAATGAGTTAAACATGATCCAGAAGAAAGCTGAACAATGTTTTTAAGTGCATTTACAGTTTTTGAGAGTACACTTTTTCAGAAATCTTCATGTGGATTAATAAATTTGCTACATTGATGCAAACAGGTCTGGTCTACCAAAATGGTACTACTTTGGTAAAAATATTTTTTCATCAAGGTGATTAAGCCGAATTCTGACATAATCCATGCAGAACTACACTGGACAGGACAGACAGAACTGCATTTTGGCCTTTGAGCATATATTATGAAAATAATTCTTTGGGCTGTGCAATGTATGTGGCATAGCCACTGAACACCCTTGCAGGAGGGAGAAGAGCGCTGATTTCACGAGGAAGGTGGGGATAAAAGTTAAGTTTTCTGCAGAAGAAGGTGTGAAAACAAATCTTTTGTGGAAACGGCGCCCGGGAGGAGGTGGGGTAGGGAGCGGGGCTGCAGAGAGGCGGGATGTTCTGCAGTCAGTGCCAAATTCCCTGCGGGTGCCTTGGAGGTGGAAGGGGATTTCACAGCAGCCTGAGCAACTTTTGCAACCTCTTCTGCCAGCCCGTGTATTTAACACAAGATTGTTTTACATAGAGATTTTTACCAGCTCCTTTCATAGAACTTACATACCTATTAGATTATGTTCAAGTTTCCCTTGCATCCATACTGTATCCAGATGGCATGGATAAACTGTCCAAGTCTACACCGGGTTCTGCACATTAATTAAGATCCACAGCAGCTTAGCTGAGCATGCTGGCTGTCTGGCTCCTAGTTCCTACCATTTTCTCAGCATCACTATCTAGCCACAAAGGGGAACAGCTCTATTAAAAGGTACCTTTTCCTAATTGAGGGTGAAGTGTCCCAGCCACAAAGGAAGGATGCTACTGTGCGGACGCTCTGTCTCCAGAGCTAGATTATTCAGTAGAGCATTGGTCCCTAGATTTTTATTTTTTTTAAACTTTGAAATCCTGCACTTATTCAAGAAGCTCAAAGTATTAGGAAAATGCTTCATGTTTCAGCAAATGTACAAGAGGTTCAGGGAACTGGCTACCACATTAAACAGTTACCCTGTGGCCTGCACTGTAAATGAAGAGGAATAACAGCGGTTATTGAAACTTGTTCTACTTTGTCACAGAGCTACTGGAGCTGCCTGAGCAGCATTGCTTGCTTTTTGGAAACCCTAGAGGAGAATATGACCTAGGAACAATCATACCTTTGTAGCCCAATTGTTCCCCTGCTTGAAAAAAAAAAGAAAAAAATAAAAAGTGAAAAGGAAAAAGTGATCAGGGTAGCAATATTGTACAATGTGGCTATGTTTTCAAGTTACTCAGAAAGTCTATATACTGTTACATTGCTTTCAGACACAATAAAAGGTCAGTTATTAATCCTGCAATTACTCAGCCTTATCACTGCTATCCACACAGGCTGACTATGTCTGGACTTCGAGATGATATTGTTTTCATTACGGTGACCAAAGTGAAATTTAATTAGAGACTTATCTCTCAAATGGACAAGCGAAAAATATAAGGCTTAAGGAATTAATCCTAATACTTAATTACATTAAGATATTTTGCCGTTCTGGATGGGGTATTTTTGATACTCTGGGCAACTGTCTTCTTTCAATTCACTCCTTAGTGGCTGCAAAGCATGGCTACAGGGGTGGGGGGAAATGCTGTTCATGACATTAAAAAGCGTATCCTTCCTGTCAGCTCTGAGCATGGAACAGGAATATCTAATCAAAAGGGTTTGCCCTGGATCATATCAGTTCCTGACCGCAAGCTCTAAATCCACATTATAGGAGCAAGGCAAAATGATCTACAGGTAACAGAAATGGAAAAAATGAATTGATAGGGAGATCAGACTGTGACTAAATGGAAGCAGGGAGGCTGAAAGGCAGCATTTTAATAAGGAAGGCTTTTGTACGGTTTTCAGGTACGATTGGGCAGACTTGTATAAAACAAAATTTCATCCTGGAGACCATTTAAATTTCATTGATAAGAATGCACTTCATTGCTTCATTTAGAAACTTCCACTGTGGCTTTTTTTCCCCATTTGTATAAAAATAAGAACCATCTGTAGGAAAAAAGAAAAAAAACCCACAACTTGTTTGTGTGACTGCTTTGCTGTTGTTGTTTAGATTTCTAGGAAACAGATGCATGTTTTTCATTTGGGGAAAGCATACATCTGTTCTGCCGAATTCTCTCCAGAAATCCTTAATGTTCCAGTAAGAGCTTATTCAATTACATTTGAAAATAAGAAACTTTCCCTCCATCATCTGTGTACACACAGACATGTGTTACAAGGAAAAATGGTCATTTTGACACAGTGAGGAATTGTTTTCTCAGCAAATCCATAAGAGTTTGCAAAATGCTATATAATAATTTAGGTTAGAAGAAGAAAAGAGTAGGTAGCAACAAATTTATTTCTGTAATCTGTGAGAGGATAGCTGCACAGTTGGAGCTGTTAGAGTCTCAGATTGAAGAGAGGCATACAATTTAACAAGGCTGAAACCAGTAAGATTGTTTAGAAATTCCTGTGTAAGGTTTAATAAAGATGTAATTCCTGCCTACAAATTGCTTAAACCATTCAGTGGAATTCTGTAACAGGGATATTACTCTCTCTTATGTTCTATGGGATGGTTTAAATATTGTATAGAGAGGTTATCATTCTCTGTTAAATTTACGGGTCTTCTCCAGAAGGGGAGAAGGGGAAGTAATTTTATGTGTTCTGAATGTTAGTCTACTTTGGGAGCTACTCCAAAAATTATATGGTATATATTTTCATTGCTTCTTGTTTTGAAAAGAAACAAGTTCTACAACATCTAATAACATGTGACTGGTGTTCATGTGTGCCCATTTCAGGGTTTGGATTGAAGTATCTTCTATTCAGGTCCATCCTTTGGCTAGGGCATTTTTATCTGCAGCTTAGAAATAGAAAATGAAAAAAATACATAGTCAGTAGTCAAATCTTAGAGCAGAAGGCATCTAAGAGTACATCAAGAAGAGTAAACCTATTAACTTGTTCCCCTTCAGGGAGAAGATTCTACAGTAGTGATGCATTTTGGAAATAAATTCGAAGCAGGTGGACAGAGCAGCAGGAGGGCAGTATCAGGCTAATACAGCAGGAGGGCAACACCAGCCAGTTAGAAAAAAAAAATGAATCGCGTGGGCTGTAGGGGACTGCATATTAGAATTGCCAAGCTGAATATTTCCTAGTGCATATCTTAAATAAATTAGACCTGCACAGAAATATGGGCAATGATAGCTCCCCACATGGCACAAACCGCAATGGAAATGAAAGCTGCCCATGTGTGCTTCAGTAAAGCTCGGAACGTTCAGGTGGGGTGTCACTTCAGTCCCATTTAAACCTGTCGCTGTGAGCTAGGCCTGTGGATAGATGTAAATGTCCCTGTTGGTATTTTTTAATGATATTGCTGGTATTGTCTACACAGCAGTGAATTCTTTCTTTGCAACAAATACAGCTCCCTCTGCCTTATATTCCTCTCTAAAGCCACCAAACTGGTGCCATTTGGTGGTGGTGGTGTGGGACTGTCAGGAGATGAGAGCCCAGAAGGCAGGTCAGGGCTTCCTGAAGGAGCGGTGGGGAGGGAAAGACATCCCCGTGTAAACTAGAGAGTGGGAGACCTGTGCTGAGCTCCTGCCACAGCATGTCCAGTCGAGCCACCCGGCAGCCTCCAGACACCCTTACCCAGGTCACGACAGGGACTCTACATTTTCCCTTGAGCAGCGGATACAAGCAGCTGCCTTGAGTTAAACATGAGCACCCAAGTGGCAGTACAGGACTGGGAACCTTTGTGCAGTGCCAGCCTAACCACTAATCTTTCAGAAAGGGGTAAAAGAGATGGCTTTGTAAAGCCACTGTGCTGTGGACTTAAAATACCCCGGCCTTGAGCATAATACCCAGGATACCACCTGGAGCAGGACAGGTCCAGTCATCCTCAACCTTTATCTTGCCAGAATAGACTCTAACTCCCTTGATTTGCCACCCTGGCTAGTATGTGGCTGCTTGCATTGAAGCGCATTGGTTTGTTCATTTATCCATGCCTCTGCTGCTCTGCTTCTGGAGGTGTGGGATGTTGGCTGGTGCTCCTTGGCAGTAACTCTGCCTGGATGTTGCCCACCTGCTTGTCTGTCCGTAGATGCCTGATATTTCGCCTGCTGTCACTCTGGCTGTATCTTGCCTTTCTTCTGCGGCAGCTGGCCTGGTGGTGGGCTGATTTGTTGCATGCAGTGCTTTTCCTCCCCTGACTGCATACCTTAGGTTACAAATGACGCTCTGAATTTTCCATTCCACAAGGGTGCAAAGCAAAGACTGTTGAACGCAGCAGAAATCTCCTGCTGACTCCAGTGGGACACTGAATCATATCCTAAATCACTGATGCTGTGGGGTTCACCATAGAGTTTAGCTCTTTGCTCAAAATACCACACGTCTGGGAATAGTTTCCAGTGAATTATATTTTCTGAGAAATGTCCCTGCGCCCTTATTGAGGTTTCTTAACATTTCTGCTACTAGGATCACCTCCTCTTCTTTTAAGTACCGCTCTTGAGAATGTGTGTTTAACAGTTTCAGCCTGACGAACGTTCCTCCTCATAAAGCATCTTGGTCTGCATTTCACTTTGCAGTTTTTCCAGTGCAAACGGTTTCCTGCTGCTGAAGAAAGTGCTCTTCCAAGGAAGACATCCTTAACTTTAGTGTTCTGGGAATGGATCTGAATTTTTGAAAGAGCAAACTTATCTGTTGGACTTCTTAAAAGAGTCGCTGGAGTTTCCAGATACCTTTGGGGCTCTTCTCTGTCCTCCCAGTAAATTCCAGAAACCAGTGAGGCGCTCATCATTTTTTATTCCCTCCTCTTTATTTCATTGCTTCACAGAGGAGCTTGAGGTATTGGGAGAGTCTGCCCACAGCTGAGTCCCCAGTGCACAGAGGTCCCTTAACAGTATTTCTTAAATAATTACAGAGTTCTATTACGCAGTCTTGTACCATGTGCGCCTCTGTAGTGGCCTTCTGGTGAAATTATTTCCACTTTAATTAGAGGAGTGTCAACATTTGTCTTCTAACCATGGCTTTAGAAGAGGTTTAACACTAAGCTGTAAAACATCATCTGAAAACTGACAAGCATTTTAGTCTAGAACCATGTTTCTAAAACTTCGGTGTAATGAGTTTGCTGTGAGGTCAGCAATAGAGACATCATACAGATTTAGGTATTTGTTTTCTATTTCAATTAAGAAAAGTATATGTGACCAAAGTTAATCCATTGTAACACCAGCCTTGGAGCTTTTGGGATGTGTGCTGTCAAAGCTGGAGGAGGGCAGAAACAGGAAGCCAGGATGGAGCCTCAGGACACGTGTGCGGGGGGGACTATCCAGCCAAATGGGTGGGGTAGAGCAGATCTGTGATGCTGATGCCCATGCACAGACCCCAGCTCTTCCCACCTTGCAGCACTACAGGCCGTGCAGAAAGCAACACCACTTACAAAATTGAGGCATTGCAGTCTCAATTGTGAGGACGTTGCTTCCCAGCAGTCTCCGTTTTCAGACCACCTAAGCAGTAAAATAACTTGCCTAACAAGAAGGCGGCAAATCTCATTTGCAAATAATTGTAATGAAGTTCGAGACTTTCAGTTCTTATAAGTAAGAAAATATCTAGCAGTTGAACATAACAGAGGTGATCTATGCTAAATCAATTTTGTGTTCATAAAAGCCATTCATCGACACCCATCATTAACCTTCCAGCAAAAAATTACATGGGCTTTTGGCTTCCACTCCACTATCTGCTTTATTACTTTAGGGGTACACACCTTGCCTCAAGGTCATGATTTTTAAAGATTTTCAAGGGACCGGTGCTGATTGTCATTCATGAGGTCTGTTCGCCAAAATGTCCCAAATGTGTCAATATTAATTTAAGTATTATGATGATAAAATAGATGAGGTTCGGTTTGGGGTTTTTTTTTGGTCGAGTGGTTGGTTTGGGGGTTTTTTGCCCTACAAGGTTTTGCTGATACGTTATGCTTACTAATTTAGATAATGTGGTGGTAAATGTAGTTTCAGATAGCAGTGTCAACTGATACACGTTTTTTAAGATACGAAGCACATAAAAAAATGAACCTTCCACGGTTGGGCTATTGTGCAGCTGATCCAGAGAGTAAAGTACCTACAGGATGGATTTACTGTTGCTCGCTATCTAACAAACAGGCTTGCGCTTTTCATAATTACAGCGGGTTCTGCAGAGAGTGTGACTCCCTTCACAGGTTAAACAGTTTGAGTATATTACCTCAGGAGCAAAAGGTCAGCTCTGCCAGTTTTGTAAAAGACAGTTGTTGGGAATCCTGTGGACACAAGCTCTAGTTCATCCATGCCAGTCAAGACAGAAATTTGGTGGTGCACTCCCAAGACTAGACAAAGGAAATATGATGAACATGGACTTGAAAACAGAACTTACCAAGTTAAAAACCACAACAAAACCCCAAACAGGTTAAGTTGGACCTACTCCTTTTCAAAGAGCTCCTAAAACGTAGCGGGTGATTGAGGGATAGAAAACTAAAGTCCCTTTCTTCAGCCATAGGTTGACTTTATCCCTTGAAAAATATACAAAATTCAATGTAATTTGATTTATGTCAAAAATAATTGATATGTGTATGCTACTATGGAAATCAAGCTTTCTGAAACTTTTAACAAAAAACAAAAAAAACCCACAAAACAAACAAAAACTTCTCCAGAAATATTAATTCAGTACTTTAGGAAAAATATGGAATTCCAAAAAGGTAAACAACATCAAGGGCTGTTTTAACTATCAGGCTTAGATATTCCCCTTGTTTTCTAGATATTCCCACTATGACAAGGGAAGAAAACAGAGGTACAGTACAATTGCTGATGAATGAGAAAGAAAATCAAAAGTAGGGCAAGAAGTCTTATACACAATTGATGAAAAATTT
This sequence comes from Chroicocephalus ridibundus, assembly GCF_963924245.1. NCBI lineage: Eukaryota > Metazoa > Chordata > Aves > Charadriiformes > Laridae > Chroicocephalus > Chroicocephalus ridibundus. The sequence goes on along the minus strand of NC_086291.1, from coordinate 14,435,372 downwards.
ACCTGCTTCACCTGACACTTCACTATTGACTTTATATAATGTGGAAAACAATCATAACAGAAATAGTAATATACAGTATCAGTAACTGAAAGCAGCACAAATTGAGTGCAAACAACATGAAAAGAGAAAGTCACCAGTCCAGTTCGTCAATAAAGATCACGATTTTCAAGGAACATGCTTGAATCACTGTTATTAATCAGGCTCCCAATTTACAACAGATGATATTGTGCCGTCGGTGATTGATAATCCTGTCGGGCGTAATGTCGGTTCTTCCTTGAACCATGAAGACACAGTTTGTGTGTGTTTGAGAACTCATAGATTGGTGAGCTCCACAGTTCACCAGCTGCCCAAATTACTTTCTATTGAAAAAAAATGCTTTTATTTGGGGGATGGGAGGAACCCATTCATAATATTTCTCAGTTCTTTTCTTTTTTTTCTTTTTTAAGGTATGGAGGTGAATTTGCAACATATTGAACATAAACGTAAAAGCTATTAGAAGCAATTGTTCTATAATAAAACATAATGTTGCTAGAGCACAAACATCTGCCACTCATGCAGACATCATCCTGTAAACCCATCTAACTAACTCCGTTTTCCCTTCTGATTGTATCAGGGTAGCTTGCGGCATGACAGTGATTTGAGTGACAGACGTCTAACCTGGAACACTGCTATGCATACTTATGTTTGTTTACAGGGCCTCATCACTCCTGAAAGATGCAAATTTTAAAATTTGCTTTTATTGAGAAAAAGAATGACGAGCAAAAGGTTGTTACCTTGGAACGCAGAGTCAAAGTTATTGTAGAGCTGTGGCTTTCATAAAAATTTTACCAAGTTTTTAAATTGACTTTTTGGTTTTCAAATGAAAAAGAGCATGAATAATTTAAATGTAGGCCACAGTTTCTATATTAGAACCATACTACCAAAACAACAGAAGAGACAACACTCACAACACATCTTAACTTAATCCTCCTCCTCACAGTCTTTGATTGTGATCTTCAAAACAGCTATAGAACCTCTATATTAAAGGCAGATTTTCCCTATCGTCCTATTAAATTATTGTTAGATTTCTGGAATGCAACTTTAATAAGTTTCATCAATGAGATTTTAATTTTTGTATGTGTCCTCAGCGCTACAATGAAAATTGGCTAGTTATTTAAAACTCCGTAGACACAGAGCGCTGGAGACTTTTCCATGCGAAATGTTTTTCACTTTTTCTGTTATGCAACTATTATAACAAATCAATTCCCAATTGTGACATGCCTGTGAAGAATCAGACAGTTTTGCTTGTGGTACGGGTATGGCAATCCCAATACTTACACTTTCATTTCCGTCCGATTTGACCATGTCTGTAGTTTCTTTGTCGTGTACCAGATGTAGTAGGTCACACATCCTGTACAAACAAAGCTTTCTGCCCTGAGATCTGCAATGTAGGCGAAATACAGTCCCTCGCCAATAAAACCATGCTCTCTCTTTAATGATACCAATCTGTAAGTTGGCATTTTGCATTATGTGCTTATTTGTCAAGGAGTAAATTGATTTGTTCGAGTGAGAAAGAGAATAATGTGCAACCTAATAATCTTGAACTACTGTAGTGTATGACAGAAAGGTTTCGGTGCTTATTTTCCAAAGGCCAGGCTCTCATTTCAAATCTGTGCTCTTTGACCTGAAATAAAAAAAAAAAAACAAGGGGAGAGAAATTTCTACCTGATCACTGTTTCCCTATCCGTGGTCCTCTAACCTGGTGTCCGTCAGGCAATCGGCACGGTCAGCTGACTTCTTTCACAACTGCATCGGTTTTCTCTTTCTTGCTCCTGGCTTTCTGTAGAGGTAGCCTGGGTTCACCAGAGAAAGGTAGGTGAAGTGTCGGTGAATATCTTGGGAAGGCTCTCTGGATGGAGTTTTTTACAAGGCAGGAAAGCAAGCTGTCACAATTCAAGTTACTAGGGAAAAGGTTAACTAAATGGTAGTAATGTTGAATTGATTTTAACCATTAGTTTCAAATTAGAGATGCAGTCTTTATATGATGAGCCTGAATATTTCATCTTAAACATTTGTCCGGGATACTGGAACAACAAATATTCATAACTATATTTGACTGCTTTTTTGTGATGACCACTGATTCCGTGATAACAGTGCTCCTTTCCACAGAAATAAAAAGCTTTTTGTCTTCAACCGTTTTTCATTTTGAAGTCTGTGTTACCTTAAATCAGCTACTAGATGACTAGTGTCTCATTTTCCCATAGTAATAATAAAGCAGACATCCCCAGTGGCTTCCTCCTCCTCAGATCTTACTGATTTATGGCCAATTCTGGAGCACAGGTTTCTGTCATGTCTATTACTTATTTTATTTCTTTTATATTATTGTTACTATTGTGATAGAGCATGGAGTATCTTGTTGTGCACCTTATGGGCACTAGTTAAAAAAAGAAAAGACTGTCCTTTCCTTGGCAACTTTAAAATTACACCATCCGAAGATAGAAACTGTGTGAGGAAAACTAAAACCATTGCAAGAAATAACAATGTAATAGTGAAATGATTATGCTTCCCATCAGAGAGGTAGTCCAAAATGTGAAAATGTCATCAAGTACCTTGGGAAAGACGTTTTTTGAAATTACAGCCAGATCTACACTTCAGCCAACAGAACTGGCAAAATGAGATGTACTCTGACTGTACAGAGAAAAATGGAGATCTCTTAAATATCTTGTAGTCTGAGGGGGAAACTATGGAATTGCAATTTTGTGATTGAATTAAACTGTTCCATTTCCTAATTTTATTACCGGCTTTTGTCAGAGGAATGGCTAAATGTCTGCTTATTAGTCCTGATCTCAATCTTTATCTCAGGAGACTTTTATCATAATGAGTGTTAATTCTATGAAATTAATTGAGAGGTTGTTATTTTCATCTTTAAATGGTGTGTATTTTTGATTGACTGGTCAATGACAAGTCTCTTCTCATTTTCCACTATAATAAGGCTATGAAAAGGAAAAGAAGTGGAAGAGTTGGCCAATTAAGTTATACAATAATGACAAGGTCAGGCCAAAGAGAGTAGTACATTGTGGTAGTTTACAAATTACTAAGACATTTGGGTTTTTCATGTTCCTGACAGAAATTGTAATGAAAATAGAAAGTGACACATGAATCCATTAGCGTGACAGCACAATAAAAGGGAGGAGAAATAATTTTAAGCATACAAACATACATCAAAATAATTTGAAGGCATCAGAGACAAACCCACAAGAGAATTCTGACTCTTTCCAAAATAAGACGATATACCACAGAAAATATACATTCCCCGTTTCCTCCAAAATCCATGTCTTCCATAGTTAGTTTCCTGTATTGCAAGAAAGTTTTTCCTTGCTTTATCTCTTCGATCTGCCCTATCTCTGAGTAAGAGCTTTGAGTCATGTAAAGATGGTTCTATTCATTGAAATCTTGTGATGTTGGTTCCTCCTGCTGCAATGAATTTGTGTTGCTTTGCCAAGGAAAGAGCAGCTCTCATCATCAAAAATGTGTGAAGCTGTGCCAGTAAAAAGTGACATGTTTATAAATAAGGAACAATGTAGTCATATTGAACCTGTGCCTGCAAACATCCTGCATATTACATCATTCTTGTTGAAGTGCTTTACCCAATAGTCTTATGGGACTCGTTTGTTGAATAAGAAAGAACAGGGCTCCTGTCTTAAAGTTTAGCAAAAATAAAAAAGCTTGGAGGAGGAGATTTTTACCACTAACCTTTTCCATTGTTTTCTGTGGACAAAGTGCAGTCATGCACTTCGTTAAACATTGTGTTAAACAACTATCGTGAAGGATTTTTTCTATTTTACCTTTATAAAATAAGAAAAATATATTACTTCATCTGAACATGTTATCAAATTACGTATATGACCTCTTCAAAGAGCTGGGGTACTCTTAAGTTTTTTAACAATAGAATTAGTATTGCCCATTAATTGCCTTGTATAATACCTGCATAGAAAACTCATATGAATGGATGACAATGATCTAGCCGTAATGTATTAAGTGCATGGTCAAAGAAGGGAAAAAGCCAGCTTCATGCTGACTTTCCCCAAGATCCTTGCTTCAAATTAAGATGATCCCTAAAACACACGGGGAAGTTAAGAGATATTTTAAAGTATGCTGCATGGGAGAGATCCTTCCAAGCCTGCTGTGCTGTACCAGTGCATTTCACTCTGCACCTGCCCAAAGCCTTTCTTTCAGGCCCACCCTGCAATCTTCCCAATGACTGTGGGCGGCATAGCTCTGTCTACATCAAAGAAATCTCCAGCCGTCCTGTTAAAATAGCTCTTCGTTCTCTTGGCACTGATGGCACAGTACAAAGGAGAAAGCCAGGGTCAAACTTCAGTACCGCATCGAAGAATGTTCTCACACTAATGCTCAGCTTATGCAAGTACAGCAGCCTTATCTGAGGACCTTAGATTATTTTGTAAAAACAGAGCAAAACAAACTGTTTTATTTGCAGATCTTGACTCCATCTAATGCAACTAGGTGCTGCCCAAGGTTGAGTTCCCAAAGAAGGGATCTCTTATGTCTGTTCTTGCCAAGGGATCTCTGTGGTCTTGCACACAGTATGGCTGCTGCACCAACAGCCAGTTGTTTTCTGAATGCTCTGGACCAATATCATCACTTTCCCAGTTCTTTTTTGATGCCTTATGTAAATGTGGTGAATTAGCCTTGCTGCTACTGTTGCAGTGTTTTAAAATAACAGGATACACAGCTTTCGGCAAGCTGAGTCTGTAACACATCCCATAGAAGCTGACACATTACGGTTTCAGGTTTCAGACTGTTTAGTTATCTCCTGTTCTTGTGATAGCAAATTTTGGGGGATTTTGACACCTTGTCTTTCAGTTTCTCCCTCTCACTGTCATCCTTTCTTGCCTTGTGGGAATGAAGAAGAAACTTTCCATCCTATGTCTCTGAGCAGATCACAGCAGATCTCTGAGTGATTCCCTTAAGACAGCTCATGAGTTCTCTGGCAAAGGAAAAATGAATTCATGTGGATTTTTTCCTGGTTTAATATTAAAAAGGCAATACATCTATTTATGTGTCATCAGCAAAATTCATCATCTTCATCCAGATTTTGCATGTCTTTTCACTGAACACACTTGGTATCCCCAAACAGTATTTGATAAATCGGCTCTTTTAGGAGATGCTGTTACGTCTAAGAAAAGGATGTTAATGTGCTGTCTTTGTCTCTTATTATGAATTTGAGAACCTGATCAGGGTAAAGATGATCAAGCATCAGAAAAGTTTACAGCTGCAATAAATCTAATTTTTTTTCACGTAGGAAATTTCTGAGGTGTTTTAGAAAATGCATGGTAAGTTCTGGCCTCCAAATCACAGAGTAGTTGAGGTGGGCAGGGACCTCTGGCGATCATCTAGTGCAACCTTCTGCTAAAAGCAGGGTCAGCTAGAGCAGGTTGCTCAGGGCATGGTCCGTTGGATTTTTAATATCTGCAAGGATGGAGACTCCTCACCCTTTCTGGGCAACCTGTTCCTGCATTGGATCACTTGCACAGGGGGGAAAAAAAAAAAGTGTTTTCTTATGTTTGGATGGAATTTCCAGTATTTCAGTTCACGCCTGTTGCCAGATGGAGTCTGGCTCGATCTTCTTTACTCCCTCTCATCGGTATTTATGCATGTTGGTTAGATTCCCCTGAGCCACCTCTTCTCCAGGCTGAACAGTCCCAGCTCTCAGTGTCTCTTCTTGTAGCAGACCCCCCAGTCCATCGATCATCTTCATGGTTCTTTGCTGATGCTTATTAACATTAGGGATCTATGTGTTACCAAATTAGAGACCAGTTAAGACCACAGCCCAGGCAAGTTTATGTCTTTCTCTGGAGAGAAAGGGACATCCCTGGAGCTTTTTAGATTGCAGAGGATAGAATTTTTACATCGAAATGGGGAAGATTTGTCTAACAATTTCCATGTAAATGCTGTTCTCAGAAAACCATGATCTATACTCTGATAAATGAATTCACCCATCCTTCCCCCAGAGTAAAGAGGCACAGATTAGGTAATATTTTTACCAATACTTTATTTAATTTTATCTTAGATGTAAGAAAGCACTTTTCCCTCCAAACAGAAGAATAAGAGATGGATCACAAACTCAGCTTGAAGGGATAAAATATGGCTCGGCTAACCAAAGAGTTGGTTTGCAGTGTTCCTATCTAAGTCATATACTGATGGCAATAATGATCTGTCACAACGTATATCTTCAGAGTAATTTATGTTTATACTCATCCAGATGTCAGGAACCTAACACAGAAAGAGAAGGTATGAGTAGAAGAGCAGATAGCAGAATCACTTACACAACCCAAGCTTTCTGACCCTTAGTTTTCCTGCTGAACACCAGCCTCTTGTAGGCATTCTTTGAATTATTTTTTCATAAATAATGTTAGTTAGATGCTTACTGAATACTCAATTGTGTTCTCACAGCTACTGGACTGCAGTAAAGAATATTCTTTCTCCCAGGCGAGGCTGATAAAGAATGCAAAAAGGCAGCGCATCTCAATTCTCTGTCACTGCTGGCTTCTTGAGCGTGAGCTGACACACACCATGGACTTTGAAGATACAATGATTGAATCTGTGCAGAGTGGAGGGAAAAGATGTTGGAATTCTATAACCTAACATTGTCCTTAACAGTGACTAATATAGGACATTAAAATTCACCATGGTGAGAACTCATGGTTAAATGTGTTAAAGTTGTTTTTTCTCTAAAATATGTTTTATAGGATTTTTTTTTATAAATAATAACAGAATAGGGCATAAAACAATGTTGCAAGCCAGTGTCACTGCACAGTGTGAAGTATAATTGATGCACTGTGACAGAGAAGGCAAAAAGTATGCCCAAGGATAAATTTCTCACTAAACTGACTAACAGGACAGCAAAAGCCATGGAAAAAACTGGAAACACTGCTTACGATAGATATTTTATTTATATTCAAATATGCTGCCACTTTTGTACTCTCGCTAAGCCTAACACACACAATATTTGCAAAAACATCTGTTTCTCCCATCCTTCAGCTCAATATTCTTCATTGCTATGTTCTTGTCCCCCATACAATCAGTAATTTTAATTATTTCCATTATCATGTACTCAGCTAAGAGTTTAGTTTCAGTAGATTAGGCTGAATCCAGTTTGCTTTCATTATTTTCTATTTGTTCCACTTATTGCAAATTGTTCTCTTTGGTTGTTATTATTTTCCATTACGCTCTTTGAATTCTATGAATCCTTTCTTGGAATACCGAGCAATGCATATATTTAAACTAAGTCTGTTTTCACTAGTTGTTCTGTGCCTTTAGTTTTCACTGCAAAAACCACAGCCCAAATGACAACATAGTTTAATTCCTCTATTCTAAAAACTAATACCCCGTAGCTATTTTCTTTAAGCATCGCTGAGGGGGAGGGAGTTGCATACCTTTCGCATGCAGCTGTTCCACCGTCATTTTCTGTTCTTCTCCTCTGCTACAGTATTATTTCTTAATATTGAAGACGATGCCTTCTTTTTTAACCGCCTCATGCAAAGTTTATGTATGCATTACCTACTTCTTGCTTACAACGTGGTGTGAGCCTGAAGAAATTCACCTGGTTCCCTTAGCGGGGAAATGCAGATATGGGGCTCAGCCATAAACCCTGCTCCAAAAGGCAACAGAAGGCCCCCAAGCAAAGCGATGTCCCTTCTGAGACCACCGCCTGGCACGCCCAACAAACAATGTAGAAACAGCCGTGGATCTGTTTTTCCCCAGGCATGCGAGATACATAAACCTTTGTGGCTGTCTGTGGCTGTCCTCTTCCCTTAGGTGGCTGTTTTCTGAGTGCTGGTAGCTAAATGTCTGTGTCTGTACAGTCTGCTCCATCTGCTTTTGAACTGCAGTGGGACATTAGGCACCTGCTGCCTACCTGCAAAAGTCTCTGTCTCAACAGTTTTGATTTCTAGAGCTTGATGCCTCACCTTCTTGAACTGCTGCAAGAGAAGGGTCCTGGCAGCCCACCTGCATCGTAAAATACAGCCGCAGCTCACAGCCTAAGCAGCAGTCGCTCCTGGCCAGGAGAGCGTTGGTTCCTCAAAGCAGACGTCTACAAACAAATTACTCCACTAACTACTGCAGCTCCCTTGCCAATCTTACACAAGATCAAAATTCCCAGCTTAGCTGCCAGAGCTTTTTCTTAGTATAACCGATTTGTTTCAGTCTGTTTATCACAGGCTTTACATCTACTATTTAAAACAGAATTTAAACTACATGGGTTATTTGCTTATAAAATACATTTTGCAAGGATGGATCCAGGAAGGCTTTGGTGATAAATACTGGGTCATTGCTTATTCTCATTCTCCAAGCGCTGAAACTTTTTGCGAGGTACGGCACCCATTGCCATAGCTGTCGTGGATTTCTGGCATCCCGTATAATAGTAATTTAATATCTGTAACAAGAAGTAAGAGGAAAAGATGCACCGTATGTAAAGGAAGTAAAAATTTCCTCAGAAATAATTGTTTCAAGTGATAAAAGAAGTTGAAAATGTGCCATAGCAATGCATAGCTTTATCTTGCTTCGGAGCAGATGGAATTGACTGGCTGGGGTTAGCAAAGCACAAGTCATCTCAGGTAGATAAATAATGAATGTCACCATTAAAAAATTATCTTCTCTGTGACAGTCAACAAAGTATGAGTGGAAATTCAGTGTCATAAAAATGTAAGAGAGCAGATTCAAGAGCAGAGAGGCATTTCCGTGCAGATATTGCTAATGTTTTGGTGTGAGGTAATTTCAAGCAACAAGTACTGGGTGTGCCAGCAGTGATTCAGCTCGGTCCTCTTCCTATCACGCTGCAAAATGAGGTCATTGGAAGCAAGGAACAGACAAATGACAACATTTCCCTGCAAACAGCAATGAATCGTGATTATACTTTCGGCTCCAGGCACACTCAAACTTGTGGCTGTGCCGCGTCCTTGAAGGCAGCTTGGCTGCCGCAGACGCGCAGGCCTGCCCAGTAGCTGCTGTGAGGTGCGGAGGGGATAGCACCAAACTCCACACGTCAGCATTTTGTTAATGCGTACGTAGAGTAAATATACACATTTTTATACCTGTTTGAGATACCTTAGCATTACACTGATACTCAGTAATTGATGTTAAGAAGAAACTCTAAAATTTGGAAACAGTGTTCTTTTTCAAATATTATGCTTTTCTTGTTCAAAAGCTCATGACTGTCATTTTTTCTGATCCTGTTCTTCCTCCTTGAAGGCCTGCTGTTACTATTTCATTATCTTTTTAATCATCTGCATCTATTGGCTTAAAAGCTGAGCTGGTAAAATACTGGTCTTTAAGCGTACAATATCTAAATCAAAATTCATACTAATTGCAACAGAACGATAACCTAATCATAACATAGCAAGAACTGGCAAATTTGCATTAATCAGATCAGGTCACTGCTGTATAGCTGTAAGCAAAACTGTCTCACCAACTCGCATCACTTCTCCCAGGAATGACTGCCTTGTTGGCAGCAGCTTGCACCCAAGAACAACCGACCAGTGCAGGTTTGTCTTGGCGAGGCGTGCCATCGCACTGCAATGAAGTGTGCTGCTGCAGATGAGTAGGTGGGTCAGCGTCGTCTGAAGGACCAGGCATAAACATTAACCTGCCAGTTTCCTAAGGGAGTCAAAACAGGTTGTGATGGGCTAATTTACAAATGCGAGCTTCTGACAAGACGTCCAATTTCTGTCCCGTAAACCGTGGCACTTGGCAAGAAGGGAAATAGATGAGAAAGGGCGGGAGGGAGTGTTTAAGTTTCCGCGTCTCTTTAAAGGGGAGGAAAGGGCAATTTAACTTTGAGAGTGTGCTAAGAGGGTTAATTCAGGAGAAGTTCTGCAATTTATTCTCGTCCTCCGTAATGTTGGACCTTAGGGCTTAATGTAATGGAATGTGATTTAGAGTTCTGAATGTGCTAATTTTGTAATTCAGGTGTCCTGTGGAGAGGCTGTGTTCATGCCAGCTGTCTGGGGAATTAAATGCAGCTGATTTGTGTTGGGGAAAATGTGTGGTTTGCTTCAGGCCAAAATTGTTGTAAAATTTTAACCAATGTATTTTTCTCTCTCCTTAATTTAAAGTATGGGATACAGGTGGGCCTGGGGGGAATTACCAAGGGCTCCCACATACTTCCTGGTGTTTAGTATTGAAAATTCTCATATTGTTAAATTATAGCACTTGAGAACCAGCGTAAACCAGTTTTATTTATAACACTGCTCTTCTGTTTTCCTTTGCTTTTGCCCTGCTTTGGATGTTCCATCTTCATCAGACACTATCTACAGTAGGATTTTGAGTCTCATGCTCTCTGCAAGCACGAGATGTCAATCCAATGGCCAATTTCTTTAGAAGAAACTCTTGAGTTAAGTACCAATTTGATTTTTTTCAATGAGAGAGATCTGGGATGGGAAAATGGTTTCCATAATATTCTTGAGTCAAACTGAAGATTTGTCGATATTGCTGTGAAATTGTGAGCTAAGAGCACGTGCCTACCATAAGGGGTGTGCTCGAGTGTTAGCTCAACAAAGCAAGCCGAGTTTGACAGGTGAATAACACAGCACTGAATTATTTATTTATTTCAAAACATATCCTCAGGATATTACGAAATGTAGATCTGAGAAATAAAGGACCATGTCTTCGGCTTATGTAAATCAGAGTTGCTCCATTTGCTTCAGTGAAACTGTGCTGATTTATGCCAGCTAAAGAGCTGGACCACTGTTCCTTAGGCTATAAAAATGCTTGTTGCTTTACAAATTACTCTGCATCTAAATGGCATTATCACACCATAACACCTGACCTGAGAGGTGAAATTGGTTACTTTTATTGAAATCAAAACAATTATATTTCTATCTTTACTGGTTTCCTTCAGCTGCCTTGGGAAAACATTTTAAGAAAGCAGGAAGGTGAAGTTTTCTTCTTATACATTCTTGCAAGAGTACTGCCTTTTTGAAATGCAGCAAAGATCTCTTAAATGGAAATGCTGGTGAATAGCAAATGAAAGGTGCCTGGTTTATTTTTTCCTCCACCTCCATCTTAGTCCCTTTACTGTGTCTTTTTGGAGATAAGTGTAGGTAAATTACTTCAGGTCTCTTAATAATAAAAACAAAATGCTGTGAGGACAGAAAACTCAAAGATGCTAATAGCAAAGCACAGTGAATGAAAGGATTTACCCAAGCCAGCTTATGGAGCTACGCGAACTCAGCCATTCGACACATGATACCTACGTCCATCAGACACAACATTTTATGATCCGTGTCCTTTTGGGTAGCAATATTATGTATTTTGGGGTTTTGCTAGAGGGGAGATGAAGTTTGCAGAAAATCCAAAGGAAGCACTATGTGGAAGTGGGGTATGTGCTTCAAAGTAATGTTAAAATCAATTTCTGTTATACACAGAATAGATACAAGCCTGTTTTATTTCGTTCTGTTTAAGCATGGCTTAAAATATTTTCTTCATAAAATCGTTTTGAGAATGGCAGTATGTATGTGGTGTGAGAATGTGGGTACATACTAATATTCCACTAATATCTGATAAATAACATTTCATTTCTAAAAGGGCAATGCCTGACATCGTCATATAAACAGCTTGTTTCTGAGTGGATAAAACAGAAGATGAGATTTGCCCTTAATGGAAATCAAAACTGTTTGAAATTGCAAAATGATCGCTCTCTGACTTGAGCATACTTCAAAGTTTTGCATGTCGGTACATTGAGTTCCTGCCTTTATTTTTATTCAAAGTTCAAGAAGCTTGTGATAATTCACTGACTTCCTTCTGTATTGCCCATGACTGCTGAACTTAGTATTAGTTTAAAGTAATCTGGATGTAATCCTCTTGTTGCTGCTTCCTAGTTAAATTATCCAGTTAATAGGTAAAGCAGACAGCAGGTGCAAGCCTTTCTCATTCTTACGGGCACTTCTTTCACAACCTGGAGCGGCACACTTTTTTTTTTTTGGCTGCAACCTTTTTCTTCCAAAGTTGCAGATTCAACGCAAATATTTGGCAAACTCATTTTCTGTGTTCAGAGAAGAGGAGAATTCTAAGAAAGCCATATCATTTCACCTTGACTTTTACAATAAAATATGTCAGTGTTCTGTAGGGAAAAAAAATCTTTATTAAAAAAAATATTCAGAATTTCGATAGAAATGAAATGCTTTGTTCACTCTCTAGTGATTTATTTGACTTTTTTGCTCATATATATATGGGTTTGGCCAATAAAATAGGAATTTCTTAGCTTTTTCTTTTTTTAATCAATAACAAAACCCAATTTTTTCCAAAGCTTTACCATAAGCAAAACTAGACTTTCTTCACATTTCACATTTGTAATGAAGACCTTTCCCTGTTTCTAAATTGTCATTGAAACCCTTTCCCAGAAGTGAGAAGACTATCAATCAACCGCTGTTGGATAAGAGCTTATCTACATGATTATCAGAAAATTAATCTGAATTAGCCATTAAAATAGTGGAGATAATCACTTTAAGAACTTATTGTGGACACTTGTATTCAAAAATAAATTGGTGTTAATTTGTTTTGATTTCCTTCACTTCACAATATGATAACACTTCGCTATGCCACTTTCTACTGTAATACTATCAGAGCTTCTAAATGGAAAGGCAATATGCTGTAGGAAGCGGTACTGGTTATTCAGTGAGCATCATTTCAGTATTTGGTTATCATTGAATTAAAGATACAGGAAAGTATTCGGGGTAATAAGCCATTGAATGTGAATCTTAATGCAAAATGTGAAATTGAGGTCTTAAGCGCTTTGCATAAAAGTAAGTGTGTCCAGACTATATCTCCTAACTGCTATTGCTGCTCCCACTGGAGAATAATCTTCCCACCCGACTACATTTTCGTGGGTTGTTTCCGACTTTCACACCTGGGACAGTTTTATTTCAGTTTGGAATTACCCATTTTTCATTTGTTTGAATAAGTGAAGTAATGTTCGCAAGTCATTCTGGTGTCTTCAGAAGAAAGTAGCGACAGAAGTGCAAACTCTTATTTATCTTCTTCCAAGATGGACACGGAGTGTCATGACAAAACAAGCTGGCAAAAGAAAAGATGGCCTGTTTCTGACATATGAGTTCATCAGAATATAATCGTGTTAGATGTTTCATCTGCAAATCAGATCATAAAATCATAAACTTAATCCAAGCCTTTTTATAAGAACTAACACATTTTGCCTTGAGTCAGAAATTTGCTGTTGCTACCATTGGTTATGCCCAAGGATTATTAATATTTGGCATCAAGTTTGATTTTATTCAGTGACTGTAACAGAGATCAACCTTGTTTGATCCCTTGCTTTTTCTTCAGGGAAATTAATTCCAAATGATGCAGCTGGATTGAAGAACTGAGAATTTAAATTTATCTTCTCTGTCGGGTGAAGGAGGATGCATATTTATAACACAAATAGCAAACTCTCTACATCCTGGCTTCCTATGTTTTATTACTTGCTTCAAGTAGCAAAATTTCATGTTCTCAGCAACAGCATTTCTAGACGTTTTTTGAGTTTTTTTAAACTCTTGTATCCAAGAGTTAATAGCCCAGTCACAGACTTTGATAAGTATTCTCCTGCTTTTATAAATTAATTTAATTGTTATCTTGAATTGTGTCATAAATGGGTAAAATAGAAATGCATCTTCTGTTCCCCGTTATTTCTGTCTTTTCTTCCTGGCTTGTTGAAAGAGTGTCCAGGCTCTTCAAGTGTAGTTCACGTCCTGTTTCTTCGCTTCATCTGTATGTCAGATATTGATACAGACCTCCTTTGTGAATCTCTGTGAATGCTACTAATGAAAAAAGACAACAATGAAAATTAGTTGGCAATATTAATATCACCTCATTTGGCTTGAAATATCAAGGCTAATTTGTTCAAGGCTTTGTATGAAGCTCCCCCACCAGAGAACGTTTTCTTGTGGGCTGCATCAGTTTCCTTTGTGTTAGCCTGATAGGTTCTCCCACTCTGTGCTTTCTTCAGCCCCAGGGAGTCACCACCTTTGCTTGCTTGTTAGATTGAGAGATAAAGAGCAGAGCGTATATTCTCACCCTCCTATGTCAAGCTACGTAGCTACCTTACTTGCTTTTTTGCTTCTCTTTCATAAATGTTTTTTCATTCGTCCCCTAGTCCCTGGTTAGGCATACAGTGAGCATCATCTTACCTTTATGTCACCTCTCCTACAAACATAGCTTCTGGAAATGTCCTGGAAATGTGACCCACTGCTCAGGTGGGAACATAGAAAGCACTCAGAAAATCCCTTCCTTCTGGTCCATCTAGACTTGTATTTTCTTACCCACAATGACTCCCATGTTCAAAGTAGGAGCAGCCACAGAGGTATGTAGCGGAAAGCAAAGTTCGCCAGCACAACAGGACAGGGCTGCCGTGAGCATCACCTGGGCATGATGGTTCTGCAGAGGTCCCCTACCCACAGGTGATGATAAGTGTAGCTGGCAGATAGAGGACATAATTCCTACAATAAAGTTTATCCACCTGGAAACAGAAAGAAGAAAGCCGTTGCGCTGGTATGTGCTAGAAGTTGGTGAAGGGATTGTGTTTACCGCCAGCTCCTTTAGCACGCTCCTGTCCTGGTAAAACAGAAACAATGTTCCGTTCAGTAATTTTACTTTTTAGCTAAGCCAGTCTGGCCCAAATCACATCACCCTTTGCTTTCATCCTAAATTCAGCAAATGCAACATTCTGTCCTGTCCTGACTCACCACAATTAGCTGGGCCAGCAGTCGATACCAGTAATTAATTTAGGAACAATTGATTAGAATACTTTATGCCACCTTCCCTCTCTTGGCAGCATCATGGGGAGAAATGTATGATTATTTCAAGGCCTTTTGACTCAGGGCTTCTCCAAAACATTCAGGCATTCCGAGCAACTGACCCCAATCGTCCTTTTTTTCTGCTTACAGGGTCTGTTTTGGTCAGAGCTACAAAACATTTAAAAAATCTATAAAATTGATAGGACATTAAAATGACATGTTTCCAGGGTGTCTTTTTATTACTGCACTGTGTCGGCCATGGCCATGCCCACCGTGTTATAAAACTGTTCAACAGATCTGCCCTGATGATGACGGTGCTTTTTCAAAAAGCACTTTGGATTTAGAATAATAACTGCAATCTGCTACAAGACAAATGTTGATGAAAAGAGGATGCCAGCAACAGAAAATGTGACAGAGCTGGAATTTCTAACAGCGAAGCTGTGTGCAGCAGTGTTATTCACACTTCGAAATGCAATCTTTCTCGGGTAGCACTGCCTTCTGATAGGCAATATGGGCCTGATCCAAAGCCTATTTAAGTCAGTGGACTGATTCCCAATGACTTTAATGGGCTTTGGATTACACCCTAATTGCACTGATGTTCCCTTTACTAAAGCTCTTAGTTATAATGAAGCTCAACAATGCTCTGTTTGTTTTTCCCTCGCTTCCAGGTGTTAATATTTTCTCTCTCTCCATCTAAGTGAAGCCTCGATTATCGGGGAGGAGAGGAAAAAGCCCAAATCTTTCACCAACTGCAATGATCTTCTGCACATAGATCACTAATGCTCGGTGCTGAGTCACAGCGAGCAAGATGATGATCATCATGTAAAGACGGTTAATAAAAGCAAAAGCGCAGTGGCATTTCAAGCCTGATTTGGCAATAAATGTCTCCATGCATGAATGGCCCACTCTAGTGAGAGAACCAAAAGTACCTACGAAATAGGAAACTATGGAATATCAAATGGGACCAGAGTTCAGCGGGAGGAAAAGTCGTAAGAGAATCAATGGGGCAATTTGTCTTCTGCTGTAAAAACATAAACAAAACAATTCATAGGGACATTGACAGTTTCTAGAACTTTTCTCTAAAAAGTATAAGCAGCAAAAATACTGCCCAGGTATGCCTTTTTTGAGCAGGTGTTGCAAATGCTCGTGTAAATTGACCTTCCCCTCTCTGGTGGGCATCTCCCACGAGGACATGACTATCTGTCCTTTCACTATAAGCAGAAGGTAGCTACAATGTCCTGTGCCTACTCCCATGATGTAAAGGATTTATGACAAAATACCAACATTTGCATTATTAATTTTTCATCTTATCTGGCAACTAAAAATTATCTTCCCACTAGTCCCTGGCTGCCTTGGCTTCTTTAGTAAGACGGGATACTCCTGTGACAGCCACTTGCTAACTAAACGTATTGACAGAAGATGCCTATGAATGAATTAACTGCTTAAGCAAATTAAACAGATGGAAAATGGGGAATCAGCTATGAGGGAGGGACGGATGGACAGTCAGGGACACACACACTGCTGATGACAGCATTCCCTTTCTCTCCCTACAGTCCTCTCCTTTTTAAGTGGAGAATATAGAGGATCCTAAATTTTGCTCATTCAATAAACTCTGCGGTCCAGCTGAAGTAAAGTGATAGATCCCAGTGAAAATGAATGGACTGTAGTATTTATTTTAGGTTCTGACTATAACTGTGTATGCCATCGATTAAACAGCAAACTAAAAATTACAGAAAAAGTGTAGGTCCAGGAATACTGAAAACTGAAAAATATTCCTTTTATTTGTTTTCTTTAAGATAAGCAAAAAATTTATTTTCCTTTACCCCAAGCAAAATATTCTGCCTCCCTTCCAGTTTATTTAATCCATTTTCATTTGAGTCTGTTTCAAATGAAAAATTAATTTAAAAATAAATATTAAGAAAGATTCACTTAGAAAATGTCGAAGTGAACACTTCAGTTTCAAAAGATGTCAAAACAAAATGTTTAATTTTTCGACTGAAACTATTTGTGTAAGTCAGCCTGAATTTGCTAATAGGTTCTCTCCTCCCACTCAAGAACGTTTTTTTTGGTTGGTTGGTTGTTTTTGTAGCAAATTTATTATTCAACACTTTTTTTTCAGCTCCAGATTTGATTCCATGTGTGTGGGTTTTGGTGTGGAAAATATTATTTTACTTAACAAGGCAAAAATACACTATCACATGGTGGAAAGCTTCATCTGAAAAAGGCAATAGGTGAGATGAGCTAATGGAATGATTTGATTATTAAAGTATGAGAAGAAACTATCTTACATATGCTGGCAGACAACTAAGTCGTCTTTGACAAGTTTGAATTTCCATCCCTCAGTAGTTCAAAATTTGCCCACAAAAGGTATGTATATTCTGTACGCTATTTCTACCCCACAGATTCTACAGCATGTTAATGTTTCTGTGCACAAAAGAAAAAGAGAAGTTACGGAATTTGGAAAGTGTTAGAAAAATAGAAAAATCTCCTTAAAGCCCAAGCTACTCAAACATCCATAGGAGTTTAAAAGTTTCTTGAAGATTTACATCTTCAAAATCTTTATGGGACAAAAAATAGCAGTAAAGCA
Organism: Chroicocephalus ridibundus; assembly: GCF_963924245.1. Classification (NCBI taxonomy): domain Eukaryota; kingdom Metazoa; phylum Chordata; class Aves; order Charadriiformes; family Laridae; genus Chroicocephalus; species Chroicocephalus ridibundus. Next base: position 14,417,996 of record NC_086291.1, on the reverse strand, counting down.
TGTTTCAGCAGCTGAGCATCTCTCTGTGTGACTATGAACCACTGGTATTATTTTGCTATTGTTGCTCTTATTGAAGGAAAATGCGATATCTGATGCTAAGTCCTTTCTAGTATTTTGGGAGTTCAACTTTTAGCTGTGTGAAATGCCTTCATTTAACTGACAGTTTTTCTCGTTCAGCTCAGGGATTGTATAACATTGATTATTTAATAGTAACTTTTTCAGGTTACAGGTTAACACACTTGTTCTTGTAAAACAAACAGGATCTTTATTTATCAATAATATTGTATAAGACTATGAAAAATGACATCTAAAAACCTGTTTAGTTTTTGGGTACTTTAGAAGAGACACTGACTCTCTTGTTTTTAATAGGTAATTTCCTATCTCTTTCTAACTTCTACTTCGTGCTGTGCATACTATGTAATAGCTGGGTAAGCTATACACATTTGAGTGTTCTTCAGGCTGTAAAGTCCCTCACATAACTCACCTTGGTCTCTTGAATTCATATTGTTTACCTGCTTGTGTTTGCCACGCCCTTTATGGTCCTAGTCCTTCAAGTATTAAGATGACCATGCAACGTTTATTCATTTTAGCTGTCTTGTTGGTATATGATGCAGGACAAGAGCCCTTACCTAAATAAAGGCTTCAAGACAAACCTATAGTGCCATTTTTGTTGCAGCCATAATAGTTTTCAAATGTTTCGATCAAAAAAATGTAAATTAAGTTGCCATGAAAATACTAGTTTAGAGTCCTGAGTCTAAATATTCACTGCTTCAGTCGTCTACTACTGAGCCTATACCATATCGTCAGGCTCTTTTCTGACAGTCGCTTGCTTTCTTTTCTGTGACCTGCAGCACTTCATTGTCACTTGCACTCACAGAAGGTGCACCGGTGGTGTCTCTTTTGCAGCCAGTTAGGGCTCCCGGGTGGATAATTTACACGTTACTCATTTGGTCTATGCTTGGCCTGGCAGCTTTTCTCTGTAAATGCTGTTGTATCGGTGGAAGCTATGAGGAATAACCAAAGGCTTTCTAGATTAGAGATAACCGATATCTTAACATTTCTATTTGATTTTAAAAGGACAAAAAATATTTAGGTTAGTTAACGTTGATAAGCTGTATTTCCTGTAACACTGAAATGAGTAAAGGGCCCGTGGTGAATCATACACTGTTAGTATGCTTTTTTGTTTGATCTTGGCCATAGATGTATTATTTTCTTCTGAAGTCTGAGTGTAATTTATTTGTCAGGTTGAATGGTCAGAGAGAAAGTTGTTCATTGACCTGAAGAAATGTATGGTGTCTCCATGATGATGAAGAACATAAAAGAGTCTCCTTCTTGGGAAATATTAGAGTTGATAGGGAGTGTTTGAAGAAGAATGTGTCAAAGAGACTGACAGCAACATGAACAAAAGGAGGAAGGGAAATAGAAGATGAGAGGCTGAATTTGTTCTCTTTGGGATTTCACATTTAGGAATTTTAACAAAGAAAGGGTCATTATCTGGGCAGCATAACTTCCTGAACCCAGCTTTTATCTCTTCTTGTCCTTTTATGTAATTGAAAAAAAAAGGGGTCCTTCACACAGAAGAACAGTGGAGGAAAACCAGAGGAAACATGACGGACACAGGGGAAAATCCCTCTGGCACACGGCTTTTCAGTGCTTCTTCTCATGGGGCAGAATGGGGCAGCCTCTCACTTGCACCCTCGGTTCACTGCTCTGTGGAGGCTGGCTGTCTCCCTCTCCCTCTGAAGTCAGGAACTATTCGTTATGCTCTTTAAATGTTCTTCTCTCTTTTTTTGCTAGTTACTACGCTTCTCAAGAACTGTGTTAAGTCTTTCCACAAGCTGTTTGATCTGAGTCTACTTCTTTACTAATCCAGCTCTACTTAATCAAAGAGAAATTCTACCCTTCATTCATAATCCAATTGTAATATTATACATTAAGCCAAATATTTGCTATACTGTATGAAGTCCATAAAGGTTTCTTGTTTGGTTTTTTTTCCATGGATGGGGTTATTATATTGTACATCCCAGTAATGCAAGCTCTGAAAGGCAAATAAGCTCTGAAGTTACCTAATATTCTGCTGGCATTTGATTTATTATTTCTCTCCTTTGCCTCATCGTTAACCCTCCCCACCATAAACATTAGATTTCTTAACCTAGTCTAACTCACCTCCTGCTTGGCTTGAGTCTGGTGAATCTCTTCTGGCTTAGTACAACTCAAATCCTCACCTCTTGCTTGGCTTGAGTTTGGTGAATCTCTTCTGGCTTAGTACAACTCAAATCCTCACCTCTTGCTTGGCTTGAGTTTGGTGAATCTCTTCTGGCTTAGTGCCAAGGAAATGTCTCGCGTCAGAGTGACGAAGCCCCGTTGGGTAGGGGCTGTCCTGCAGCAGGGAGTTCAGCCATTGGAATATGTAAGGGGAATAAGTGAAGGAGTTACGAGGCTATCAGCAGGTCTGCAAAGAAAAGCTTCAGAGCAGGAATGAATGAACTACATAATTGACTCGGATTCCATCCAGTTTCACAACCCACTTTTCCAGTCCTTATGATTAGCTGTGGGTCAGTTCTGTAAGTCTGCCACCTTGCTATGCGTCTCTACGACAACACAGAGTGTTATTTTCCTGTAACTGTTACGATTGTTCCATTTTTATGGATCAAAGTATGCGACTGTAAAAATCTATGATTCTAACAGCAAGCTTTAATACAAAAATAATAATATTATATATGTGATGAGCCACCTGGCTCAAAGGGATTATTTTCAGAAGAAGAGTTTGGATGAAGGGTCTCCTCTACATACAGCTCCAGTAGGTTGGCTGATTTAGCAAAATAGTGGTTTGTCCTTAATTTAGAATTTCTAGAATGGTCTACATTGACAGTAAGTTACCAGGTAAAACATGCATGAAGGGATGTAACGTGTGTATGTACACATATATGCACTTACATATTTGTGAAATTTGCTTGGCTTGAGGACTGTAAAACCCAAGAAAATGAGACACAAAAGAAAAGCTGGTTCCTTTGCAACTTTTCTTTGCAAATATTTAATAACTATGTAGTAAATATTTACTAAAGAAAATAACGAGGAAAATTCTCCTCTGAAGTTTACTGTGCCAAATTTAGAGACTACTCAACCATTAAAGCGTGAAACAAGGGGATTTCAGCCTTGATTTAAATGCAAATCTCAACCCAGTCTTAACTCGGGAGTCATTAGCAACACGCCATTATAAAAGAAACCATTCAGTGTATTTACAGTGCTCAGTTCTCCTGCCGTCTTTCCTCCCTCCATGTGCCATTCACCAGGAAGGAGAGCTTTCTACTTGATAAGGTGCTGGATGAAAGGTGCTGCTGGACAAAATCCAGTCCTATGGTTTATACAGGTTTTACATTAAATTCTCCTGTTTCTTCTGATAGGTATTGTTTTAACTGCTATACATGTCTGATACCATAATTCATGCTGGCAAGTGTGTAGCATTTACACCTACTGTGTACCTTTAGAATTGCCAATATTTACGCAACAAGTAATTCACTTCTTTGTGTGACATGCAAGCTGGTTTTGCTACGACATGTTAACGGTTCAGAAATGCTCGTGTCAGTCAGATGTTTAGCTCTTTGCTTTATCTGAGGTTTTGGCTACAGATTATTTTAGGGCAGTATTTCAACGGTTTGCTGAATATTTAAATTCAGCTCCACAGTGTTGAGGAATCCAGGCATTTTACCTTCTGCTCCAGGTAAACAAGATGTGTGAGAATTCCCCTGACTTTCAGAATTGCACTTACAGATCTTTTTTCTCGTCTTAGCTGATCAATGAAGTGCAAACTCTTCTGATCGATTGCAAGTTTCCATTTATACAATGGCCCATCATACCATTTCTTAGGGTCTTGACTATTTGCTATAGGTCAGTCCAGGTGTAAAGCCAGCTTGCATGAAGGCGAGACTTTAAACATAGATTTTTCACTTTAATGCCCAACCAATTTCATATGACAGTCTAATGGACTCTGCTATAGTTTTTAGTGTATAGAGGAGCAGTTTCAAGGACTGTTCATGAAATAAAAAAGAAATACTTTAATGTTATGAGAGAAAGGGACTTAATCAGCAAGCTACACATTCCAGCCCTGATCTGATGTCCATGAACGTGCAAAGGTCTTCCACGAAAATGCTTTTAGGGCTTAATTATCTCTTATAAGGAGCTAAATATGCTACCAAAGGGGGATGGTCCCAGGCAAGACAGGTGTAAGCACTTAACCTCACTCTCAGTTTAATTCCTGGGATTCAGCCCTTGTGAGCACAGAAGTACCTTTCGCTGAAAACACTGGGATGAGGTAATTCAGCCTCCCAGGCTGCTGGGTGGAGGTTTGAATCAGAGTTAAATTTTCAGAAGGAACACCAGTACTAGTACCTGTCTGTCATATAATACATATATATATATATGCACATATATAAGGGCGAGAGAATTGAAAGGGGTGTATCATTATTTTGATGTTACTGAGAATAGCTGGCAGTAGAGTTAAATAGAAACTTAAGGTAAACGTTTGTGTTCCTCATACGTTGCCTGCACTGGAATGTAGATTTTGGCTTCTTTCATAGTCAGATTCATTATTTGAACATATTTATTCATTTTTAATCAGTGTGCTTCATTTTAAAATAGCTTCGTACTTTCCCTCCATGCCAACATTTTATACTTTATTTAAAAGTGAATGATAGAAGTGAATATCTGATTATTGAAACCCACTGCCAAACACTGCCTGCCTACTCATTGTAAAAACAAATCAAACATCCAAACATGATTTTTAATAAAAGTTTGAGATAAAAGGACAAAGTGGCTATGTTCTTCGGAAAACAGCAAAGACTCCTTATTTTAATGTATTTGAATAGGGCAGGTGGCACTAGCAAATTACATTACAGTCCCTGGGTAATGCAACAAGCAAAATAAGCAATAACATACACCTTATTTGAACTCACTGCTACAGTGAATTTCGTTTTAAAAAGCTTTGTCCTTGTCACTGTACTGTCATTAAAGACAAAAATTACTTGGCACCTGCTCACATCTTACGACCTTTTCTTTTCAAATAAGGATCCTGTTTCTCTGATCCCAACTTCAGTTTCTGCAAGGACCAACACACAGCTGTATCTTTGTTAATCAGACTTAAACTCTTGGATGCAGGGGGCTGCCCATTCAGCAAGGCTTCCCGCTAGCAAGTAGGTAGTAGGTATTGGTTTCTTATATGCCCCTGAACTGATTTAGGGTGTGAATTTTGATCTGTAGAGCTCCAGAGAGTTTGGAATATTTCTAGTGGGGTGCATGGTCCACCGCTGCCGGTGCTGTGGTCAGTGGCAGTTCACCACCTGCATCCCCAGAAGTTTCAAGAGGAGAGGCTTCAGAAAACCAGCCAGAGGAAGAAGGTGAAGTACCCACCAGGTCAAAAATAGCCTGAATTGTGGGTCTTGGCAGTGCACGAGCAGGAAGGCGGGGGACAGGACAGAAGATAAGGTAGATAGTGTCTGCAGAGAGATAAACGTATTAGGGGTTAGATTCAGGATAGGGAAGGAAATTATCTTCATTTTGTTGTAGGGAGAGTTCTGCTGAGAGACTGAAGTAAGAGACATTTTCTTTTCTGACCATTGCTTGTGCCAGGACTCAAGACTCTTTATGCATTGGAGAGACAATGGATCCAAATAATTGCCATAAATTACTGCCGGTTTGGGTGTGAGGGGGAAGGGGATGAAGGCATCTCAGAGTCTCATGGCATTTCTGTAGCTTTTAGTGGAAGTATTAATGCATATTACTTACATAAAATTCACCCACATATGCAAGATAAAAATGTGCTACAAAAACACTGAGCCATAAAAATAAATAAATAAATAAATAGAAGTCAGTAAAATTGCACTTGTTAAAAATGCACTAAAGCCAGAAAAATCTAACTTGACTCAGAGCCAAAACAGTTCTTTTCTTTGGATTTGGCTCCTAATTGAAGATGAAAATAAAACAGATGCTAGAAATGTCAATTAAACACATTTTTCAATCTGTTTTTTATAATCTCTAGGTCTTTATACGCGGACAGACTTCTGCTTTTCAAATCATTGCTACTCCTTATTTTTATTTTTTTAGGAAAGGAATTATGTTGCTTCCATGGAGCATGACTCAGTGTATATTTGGTTAGAATGTTCTGTTTTGCATGCCATTTTCCAGCATTTAATAATTTCTCTCATTTAATAATAAGAGAACATTGCAATTATAATTCGTAAGTATTTCCAATTATAATTCGTAAGTATTTCCACAATGGCTAGTGCAAATTACTACTACCTCTACTGATCACCTCCTTGCTCCTGTTTTATAAATATGCATTATAGAGTTGGACCCCGTAATATCTGCTGTGGAGACTCGTCGTAAGATGGTAGCCTGAGGAAGTTATGCCTGAGAGACTTCAAAATTTTCATTTAGTTTTCACTGTTTATTCTGTTTGTTTCCAGTTTTCTTGCACTAAGCAATATAACCTGGGAAGTTGGGTTTATTGTTTACTTCCCTGGTACGCATGTCTTGTGAGGAAGTTTTGCCAGAGTTTTCTCAGGAATTTATACATCAAAACCTTAGAAAATATATACAAATTGCTCTTTTGTTTTTTGTTTTTTTGTGTTTTTTTTTTAAAGGACTCTTGCAAAGCGTCAGTCAGGAACTGTATTTGATCTTTTCATTTGGCTTTTTCTTTACCTAAAGGAAAAGTTTATTTCTTTGGTGGAATGGTTTGAAAGGTTTGGTGTTCAACGTTTGCACAATCTGGGAGCTGGTTGCATAAAGACGCAGCTGAATTTGGCTCTTCCCTGCCATGTGATGGGAACTGTGCGTGGTCTGGGGTGCTGACGGTGGGGGAGGAGAGGCTGCACCCCCTTCCTTCCGCCACTCCTGTGGGGAAAATGTATTGCAGAGCCGCACGGCGATCAGCTACAATATGTTGTAGCTCTGGGGAAAATTGGCCTGGACCTTCAAACTATTATTTGCAACTTGACTATTCACAGCTGGAATAGCTATGGGTTTGTTATTTGTAAAACATCCATGAATTTCACCACAGGCCTTTCTAGCAATATTGAAGCATCTGTGAATCAAACTGTTCCCCAGCTGTTCATTCACTACCTGCCGCCTCCTCCAGCACCGCAGCCCCATTAATGCTGATGGTTACACCGCGCTCCTGGTGAGCTCCTGCCACACGGCTCCACTCCTACCGCAGCTACAGGCGTTAATTCCCAACAAGAAGACGAGTGTTATTTCTTTCAATAAAAAGTTCTTGCCAATAGTTGGAGTCCTTGCCAATGTTTACTGGCAGCTATTGATATTTAAATTTCAGCCATTTTTTTGATCGAGTCTTTGCAAACCAGTCAGAAACACTCAAGGTGATCTCCTGCCTTGAAAAGAAAAAAAAAAGAAAAAAAAAAAAGAGAGAGACAGAGAGAAAGAAAAAAAGGATTTCCATCAGGAAGGGGAAAAATGAACTAGAGGCTGTGGAGAATATAATGAATATCCAACAAATGTTGATCGGAGCTTATCTTCGAAAGAGAAAATCAGCTCAGAAGTCCTTAATAAATGGCCTTATCAATAAACCTCAGAAACTGTAATTTCTTTTACAATGAGGATATAGTTTAGGTTTTAATTAAAGCTTTTAGTGATAGCTAAATCATCGTAATCAGTTACTTGTTTTTAGGAAACACATCACATTTACGGAGTGGTGAAAACTGTTTGAACCTTTATTTAGTTGGTTTTTTGTTATATGAGGGCACTGCAAGAAGACATCAGAGACTAACCAGTGTCTTCACACTCAAAGAAAATTCCTTGGCTTTTCAAGCATACATGGTGTTGTTTTAAACTACTGACACACGATATCTGATCTGAAGATTGTGATGTTAAGATAGGAATTCAGAGGCTTAGGAGCATTCCCAGGTTTCATCTGAGAGTGCCTAAGGCCAAATTTTACTGCAAAATGTCCATGACTTTTGTATGCTTCATCCTGAAAGACACAGGGAAGTGCCTCTATTTTATAAAGCTGAAACAAAATTAATTAGCCTGTGCTGTTGATCAGGGAAATATATGGTCTTCTTCTGTGTGATGGAGAAGTTCTAGTGCCTCCATGCATTGGAGCAGAAACATATAATTTTATGATTAGAACTGCCATGCCTGAAATGTAACGGGTTCTTACTGACTTTAAGGGAAGTTTTGCATTTGACCATGATGCAGTCATCATTTTCTTTATTCTTAAGAGATCTGCAGATTTTTTTCAAGGAAGGACCTCACACCCTATATGCTAATTTATGATTTAAGCTACCTTAGACTTCTCAGGTGGCAGCGAAAGTGTACAAGCAATTAGCGAATTGAATTTTGATAATTTTGTCATGGTAGGTAGCAGCATCCTCTTGCTATTCATCTGTCTACCTGGGCGGGGGGGGAAGTCTGAGATGACATATACATCTTGTCTGATACAGCCTTCGATGAGAGCCATCAAACACTAGTGACATGCACCCTCTGGCAGACGTGGTTGCCTGGGATCTGAAGCACTTCACAGGGACTTAGCTGAAAAAGATCCTTTGGCTCTGTTAGAGAAACTGTGCCACTGATGTGAAGAGTTAGAATTTCCTACATTAAGGTGTGTGACTTTTTTTTTTTTATTTGACCAATTATTATTATTATTATTAATATTATTATTATTATTAATATTATTATTATTATTACTACTACTAATACTACTACTACCACCACCACTACCACTACTACTATGACAACAACGATGATGACTACAACAAAGGCATTTTTTACTAACACTTACTCTGGGGGGATAAGTTCACAAAAATACTATGCCAGTCATTTTATTCTGGGCAGTGATCTTCAAGCTCTCATTAAGGGAACTTCATGCAATCTTCACAGACTACACTAAATATGTTGGTTCTTTACTTCTTAAGATACGTCTCCAGGTATTTTCTCTATGAACATTTGATATCTTCAGGAAGCACCATTGCTTAAAAGAAAATAATAATCCTCTGTGTCGGTGTTTTGTAACTCCGTTCCCGGTGATAGTGTATGAGGTTTCAGTCTTTAAAATTCAGAGAGAAAGAACTGACCAGATGTGCAAAATCTGCCATGGTTTCATTTTGGTTTGAATTAAAAAAACAAGCAAACAAACAAAAAAACCCCAAACACCTCACTCAATGGTTATTATTCTATTCTACTTTTGCTGTAATTTGTCTTTGGTATTAGGATACCTAGATCGACCGCATCATCTTGGATCATCTAACAGTGAAGAGGATCTATTTTTTTATTTTCAAGTGGTCATTTATTTCCTTTTCTTTTCCGTTCTTCAGATTTATGTCCTGACCTTCCACAGCTAAAGGTGCAGGATGGTTTAGCTTAAGTTCTCTGAGAAAGTTTTTATATCAGTTTTTTTATCAGAGGCAATAACATAGAATTCAAATCACTTCACTTTTATTCCAAAGGTTTTTAGCAAGCTAAAATATTACAGACATATGAGAACACTTAGCATTCATATGGTTTTCCCCTCCGTAACATTTCTGGTATACTGATATAAATGAAGATATACTGCAAACAAGGGGAGGTATTTTTTTGTTTCATGGTTCGTGGTGCACTTTGATGCATAGATTTAGTAGAGAAAATGGGAACAGAATAGCTAAGTGGTAGCCATGCATTCTACCATTAGCAAAGTATGTTTGTGCAGGTTTGGTCCGTGGCGTTTCAGCCCCGATGCTGCACACCCATCCACAGACTGCTGCTGGACCAGCTCTGATTGCTGCCACGGTCCGGGCATACACCAAAGCTCCTCTCCAGCCTCAGCTAACAGTTATTAATGACTGTGCTCAGCTGCGTGTCTGCAGTTCTTGTCTTAAGATAATACTGCGGTAAAGTTCATCATTTTTCTCAATGAATTAGTGAGCATTTCTGTTCACTTTGTTTAGAAGCTGAAGATTAAGAGGAACATCATACTGCAGGTATTATTAGACAAAAACAATGGATATTAAGCCATTATTTGTACATTAGCAAGTTTTCCCCAGGAAGGTTTTATCATTTCAAGACATTTTGTTTTGCGTTGTTCTTCTTTTTTTGTCTAATCACCTCTAAAATTATGAACACTCCAAGAATAAAACATCCTGAATAGCAAAGCAGCTTGAAATATTCATAACTAAGAATGCAACTGGTAATGCTCATAAACAAAGTTGTTTGGAGACCCCTTTATTAATTTTTAATTTATTTTCAGTCAATTCCTTATTACTTCCAAATTCCTGTAGGGGATTCTGTTAATTAGTCATGTGTAAAATATTCATTAAAAACAGCTTCCTATTTTCTTCTTTTATTGCAAATTTACATTTCTAATCTTATAACCAAAATAAATGCCATTGGGTAGAGAGACCACATTAATTTTGATCAACCCCTTGAAATAGAAACCAAGAGAACAAAAGATATGGTAATAAAATCGTAGTTACATTGTGATTCCAACTCACTGGAAACAGGTATGCATATTTCAAGCTGTTGTCTACTTGAGATATAAACAACAGAAATTTTAGATTATTTTAGGAATTATTTTTAGGAGAGAGAAAAAAAACCAACAAGCAAGCAGAAAATCAGACTTCAGTTGGCACTTTCATTGGGCATTTACCCTTCAGAATTTGATAAGCCTAGGTGTAGAAAAAAGATACTACTTTTGAAATCTGGCCCCAAAATGGAGGCAAAAATGTTTCCAAACAAATTGCAGTTAAGTTTTTCTTCAATCTCACTTTTTATCTAATGATTAAATAGAGGAAACGTGCTCTTGTGATTTAGTTGGATGACTGCGTCTCAGAGGTCTGAATTCAATTTTACTTCTGATATATAGTCACTTCCTGGCAACTTATTTAATCCCTCTGGACCTCAGCTCTCTCTGTGTAAACCCTGACTCATATTTCTGGCATTGTGAATTCTTCGGTCTTCTACTCAACTTTAAATATGTGATGAGTCCCACAGAAAGATTTCATTACTATTATTAAGAGAAGTTAAACATGTGCACAAATGTTTCTGGGGTCGGAATCTTTGGCTTGTCTCTTCTAGTGGGTAG